>NC_139038.1:8355974-9555974 GCF_964662115.1 Mustela nivalis | reverse complement strand
ATTTGTATTTCCCTGATGCCGAGTGATGTTGAACATTTTCTCACGTGTCTGTGGGGTGATTGAGCACTGGCTGTCACACACAACTGATGAATCATTGGACATTACATCAAAATCCAATGATGTACGCTGTGTTGGCTAATTGAACATTAAAAAAAAAAAAAAGATTCCACATATCAAGGAGATCATACAGTATTTGTCTCTTCCTGCCTAATTTACTCCACTTTGCACCGTGCTCTTGAGGTCCCTTTGTGCTAGCACAAATGGTAGCATTTTTTATGGCTGGATTAGGTTCCATTGCATATATAGAATCTATTTTCTTCATCCATCCGTGGACTCTCAGGTTGCGTCCGTATCTTGGTCCTTGTGAATTAAGGCTGCAGCAAACGTAGGGACATGCCTGTCTTTTCAAGTTCAGTGTTTGCTGGATCATATGGTAGCTCTATTTTTATTTTTTTCCTAAAGATGTTATTTATTTATTTGAGAGGGAGAGAATGAGAGAGAGAGAGAGCACGAGAGGGAGAGGTCAGAGGGAGAAGCAGGCTCCCCACGAAGCAGGGATCCCGATGCGGGACTCGATCCCAGGACTCCAGGATCACGACCAGAGCTGAAGGCAGTCAGTCACTCAACCAACTGAGCCACCCAGGTGCCCCTGGTACCTCTATTTTTCATTCTTTGAGGGTCCTCCATACCGTTTCCCAGAGTGGGTGCACAGATTTGGACAACTTTTTAAAAAAGACTGCAGATTTCCCAGTGGCATTCCAGTAAGAGCCTAGGTCACCGTGTGTGGGGTGGGGTCCAGGAATCTGGATTTAAAGCTTCCCAGCAGATTCACAGCCCAGCGAGGATGGAGAACGGCTGGTAGGTGTCTCTGTCTCTTTCCCACCCCTTGGCCTCAAGGCCTCAAATGCTCCCTTCCTGTTCTGCTCTTGGGTTACAATAGAACCTTTTGACATACCAGCTGTGTGCTTAGCAAAGAGCTTTTCACTCAATTTTAATGAATCATAACAGGTTTTTCTGGGGGCAGGGTGCTCTCCGAAACACAGGTCAACTCTGCCCTAACATGGCCACAGATTAAACCCAGCTCCACGGCCAGCTCCTACCACACCCTCCATCTCCGGAATGTCTCCTTCCCAAGAGAGCTTGAGAGAGAATGTGGGGGGACTCGGTGTCATTGTGCTGGTGGCCTATCCAGAGGTAGGGCAGGGCAGGAGGGTATTATGTCATCATGTAAAACTGGTCATCTGGGGAATACGTCCCATGTGCCTTCCTGAGTCCTTACCATCAACCCATGAGATAAACCCTTCTACTATGCCCATTTTACAGAGGTGCAAAGTGAGGCCAGAGTATACAACTTCCCTGTGGAAATAAACAAAGACCACCCAGATGAAGACAAAGACGTTCTCCATTCAGAGCTTGCTACAGCAAGAGAGGCAGCCACTCTCACTCGTGTTTGGCAGAGACTCCCAGACAGACCAGGGACTGAGGGGAGCCCCAGAGTGGCCAAAAGGGAAGGCTCAGGTATGCTCTCGTTGGAGGGGTTGGCCTGGAGAAAGAAGCATCTTGGTGTGTTTGATTTGGGAATAGAGTTGGCTCTCTCTGGTTGGTCCTGAGTTGGAAAAGGCAGGGAAAAACCAGGAAGCTGGCCGTCTCCAGCCAAGTTGTGCTGTTCTGGGCTGGTGGTTGCCAGGACCTTGGGTCAGATTCTGTTGTCATCTACGGTCTGGTCATTGTTGGTTTGCATCTCGGCCTCTCATCCCTGAAGGCTCCAGCTCTCGTCCATCCCTACAGATACGCTCTTCTCACTGGAGGGGAATCTCGGTCACCGTTCGGAGGGCAACTCTGTGCTAAGGACTGCTGCACACCCCCGTCGACCCACACCAGAACGTCCCCTCCTTTGAACTGATAGCCCTACTCTTAGTTCTGCTTCGAAGCGGAGTTACAAGAACCTCGAGATCAGCCGCACACTGAATGTCTCTGGCCACGCCTTCTGGGGGGCTCTGCAGACTCCGTGTCTGAAGGCTCCTTTGGAGCCGAGGAAGGCTGCTCTGCTCCCCATCCCCCTACAGAACCCGCACGCAGTGACCAACAGAGCGAGCAGGACTGTGATGCTGAGGAGGTGGGTCTCACACCACTTTCCAGAAACTTCAGCTCAAATTGCTCTCTGCCTGGTGAGAGCAAGGCTCCTTTCCTTTGCCATATATCACCGCCCCACCTCCCTCCAGTGCATAATCTTGGCTCTCAAATCTTCCTTTTGCAGTCTGCTTCCGGGGAAAGCGCCCATGTGAAAACGGCTTATTGTCCCCATTTTACAGATGAGAGAAACTGAGTCTCAGAGAACTTAAGTGACATACGTCAAGGTCGTGCAGCTTAGGAGCTGGGATTGGTACTAAACCCTCACTGCTCTTGATTTGTGTGTGTGTGTGTGTGTGTGTGTGTGTAATTTTCTCCTAGTTCTCTGAAGCCATTCATTTCATAGCCTTGTGCAATAATGTGCTTGTTTGAAAAGTTTCTAAAAATGTAATTGAACCCAGCTGTGCATGAATGGTTTACAAAGTTCACATCAGTACTTCCAAGGGCAGGCCAAGATCACTGCCAGCATGTCCTGGGCTCGGGCTGCCTTTATCCCCTCTGATAGGCAACTCAGGATGCTCTCTGGGACACCCACTCCATTGTTCATACCCCAACCCTGTCCCTTCAGGAAGAGACCAGTCCAGACACAGACACCTTCAAAGGGAAATCACATTTTACTTGGATCGTTATTTGAGAGGAGCAAGTGTTTCCACGCCTCTACATCACATGCTATCTCATATACAGGGAAACAAAATTTCTTTAAAGCCCTGGAATCCTCTCCCTCTACAGTGCCCACTGCACCTTCCCATCCCCCAAATGTAGGGAAAGACCACCTTTAAAGGCACACCGGGTCTTTGTCCCCAAAGGAGCACGGGAACAGGTCATGCCACAAAGTGGACCGCCTCTTCCAAACCCTCTTTCTTCCCCAAGGATTTAAACTACCCAGGCCGGCCCCTCAGCTTGGTTCTCGAGACCAATAAAAAAAAACTCACCGTTTTTTTATTACAAAAAAAAAAAAAACGATGAGTCCCTAAAAACGTCATTCCGTTTAGCCCACGAGACGTGTGCCAGGAAGGCTGGGGTCCGGCAGTTCCTGCGGCAAAGGAGCCGCATTTTTCTCAGATTTTTTATTCTTCCAGGATTCTGGAAGTGGGACATTGGCAATGCCATGAGCTTCAGCTGTCAACAGGTCCCCTGTACCCGGACAGACAGACGGTCAGCTCACAGGGCCCCACGGCAGGCCCCGAGGACCCACAGAAGCCAACTACAGGTTAAGTTTTTAGGTGGCCAGTCGAGTGTGTCTGCAGGTCAGGCCTCAGGCCCCTGGGTTCAGATGGAACCTGGAGGGCAGAGAAGGGCTGGCCCCAGCCCAGGAGAAGGACAATTGGCCACCACCCACTTCCTTCCAGAATCTTCTCCTGCAGCTCGGGGAAGGCAAGGGGCCCAGGACCCTTGGAGCGGTTACTCAGCACCCTTGGGGCAGGCCTCCCCAGCCTTGGGCTCTTATAGGCTGATGTTAGGAAACCGGAACATTCGCTCCCCGCCTCTCATCTTTGGCTCACGGACCCCAGGTGGAGGGCCAGGCGGCGCTAGATGGCGGTGGTGTTGGCTGGCTTCCCCCGCACTGGGGCTTTGGCGATCATTGCCCGGACCCCACGGGACGCCTTCTTCCGCCTGGCGTCCAGCTTCGTCATGTATGTCTGGACCCAGTGCTCCTTGGGGTCCCCGCAGAACTTCTGGCCCTTCCTGGTGGTGAAGCTGTTGGTAGGGTGACAAGGGCACACGTGAGAGCCGGCAGGGACCTCGAACCACTTCCCCAGATGAGGAGGTGGGCGTGGAGGCCGGCACAGGGGCAAGCTGCTGCCTGGGGTGGGGGTGGGGGTGGGCGGAGGGGGTCCTCCTAGCTGGGTCCCCGAAACACAGCCCTCTCTCTCTCCCTGAATGTCTGCATCTCTGCACATGCTCAGCAACCTCCCTGTCTGACCGGGGAGGCCCTGCCCTGCCTTCAGATAATGCTTGGATTTGAAGAGGGAGACACAATCTCTGCCCACAGGGAGGGAGAAGAAACTGCATTGGAATCCCCCAGGAAAAAAGGCAGATGCCTCCAGTCCACAAGCCTTTCGGGAGAAAGACGACTCATAAAGATGCCAGAGCAGGGAGGGGGCGGTGGGATGGCCTCTGCCCAGCCAGCTCTGAGCTAGCGGGTGTCAGGCCAGAGCTGGCCTTGGTGCCGGGCACAAAACTACTCATAATACCAAGGTCACATTTCTACACCAGGCCGCCGTTCCACAGTGAGCTCACACTTGCTGCCTGGTGGGAGAGGCAGCTCTGAAGTTATCCGGACTCCCAGTGACCTTGAACAGGTCACCTTTCTGGGCCTCAGTTCTCTGTAAAAATGGGAATAACCCCATCTAGCTCATAGAACGGTCCAGAGGGTTAGTTAAGGTCAAGTTCTACGTGCCCGAAGCAGGGTCTTATATAGACGGTGACCCTAGAGGTTCGTGTCCCCCTGTCCCTCTCCTGCCGGGCGCTCAGGGAGAGGGGGGATACTCACATCACTCCTGCCATAGGGCAGACACTCGCACTGGACAGCAGGTAGCTCACCACTCGGTTCTCAGGAACTTTCTTGGAAATGAAGGACATGCAGCAGGAGGAGGGGACGGGTGCGGAGCCTAAAGACAGGAGAGAGGAGAACCGTGTTCCTTCCCAGCCTGCCCGAGACCCTGGGCTTCAGGGCTGGAGTGCATCCCCTATCCTGATGCCTCCAGCCCAGTCCCGGAGCAGCTGTTCCTCGACATTCCCCTTCCAAACCCAGCCCGCTTTGTCCTAGTCCACGTGCATCCCCCACTTTCTCAGCTATGCTCTCGGCAGACCCGCCGGACTGCGCCGGGCTGAGCTTGGAGGTTTTTTTGTTTTGTTTTCTTGTGTTGACAGAGAAACACTGCAAGAGAGGGAACACAAGCAGGGGGAGTGGGAGAGGGAGATGCCGGCTTCCCACGGAGCTGGGAGCCCCATACGGGGCTTGATCCCAGGACCCTGGGACCATGACCCGAGCTGAAGGCGGACACCCAAAGACTGAGTCACCCCAGGTGCCCCTAAGCTTGGAGGTCTTACCTGCAGGGGCGATGCAGTGAGCACACAGGGTCAGGAGCAGGAGGCCAGCCCCCAGGGTCGCAAGGCCTGCCATGAGCCGGGGACGGAGCTCAGGACCTAGAGGTGGGGTGCGGGAGGAGAGGACCAGGTGCCTTTCAGACCACCCCAATCTCCTTCTGCCTTTTATAAGGGCCGATGGGAGGAACTGTGCACTCATAGAACCTCCCCCCCCCCACATCCCTCCCCCTCCAGGCTGCCTTGAATGTCCTCAAGGCCCTTGAATTTGGCCAAGGGGAAGTTATTGCCTCGCTGAGTCAGGGGTTCCGTGGTGTCTTCTAACAAAGGCTGAGGGAGGAGACTTTTGCCCCGCCCGAGTGAAGGGTGGAAGCTTTGGACACACGGTCAGGAGGCTGACAAGGATCCCTTGGAGGGCCCTTCACGTCCTCTGGGATCCTGGATAAGTCACTCACCTATCTGAACTTTAGTTTCTTTCGCTGAAAGTGAGTGAAGTCACCCTATCTCCTTCCATTCATTCATGCGTGGACCCGTCCATCCATCCATCCATCCAACCATCCATTCATTCATTCATTCACCAAGTCTCTTGCCGGGGGGCGGGGCAGGGGGAGAGGGAGAGACTTTCAAACAGACTCCCCTCGGAGCATGAAGCCTGACGGGGGCTCGAACTCACGACCCTGAGATCATGACCTGAGCCGAAACCAAGAGCCAGATGCTCAACTGATGGAGCCACCCAGGCGCATTCAACGAGTGGACGTTCTCCAACTCTTACTAGGCTATGCGCGACGTGCTGGGCTTCTAGTGGGAAGGCAGAAACACGAGCCCATGTATGTAATGAACCAACACAGGTGCTGACCGAGCGGGCCTGGAGCAGAACAGATGCTCTTGTCATCCATACGCCCTCGGACCCCTTCACCTTGCTCGTGCACACACGCTGGCTTTTGGTGACCTTGCATTTCTAGTGCCCACGCTGCGGGAGCCGCCTGGCCGGTAGGCTCTGAGAAAATGGGAAGTACCTAGAAACCCACATCCTCAGGGCAGACCTTGACCTAGGTCTGCTGGAGGGACACAGACATGCCCTATGCTGCTTCCTGAGATCCCAGCTGGGTCAAGCCAGTTTCCCTCTGTGTGACTGGACTCTGCTGGCCCTCTCCCGTTCTGTATCCCCTCTGCCCTGCTGGTTTCCCCTGGAAGCATTGTCTAATGAATCATTTGCCATGAATCCTCCTTTCAGGGTCAGTTCTGAGGACCCAACCTGAGACAAGGGGTGTAAATGGAAGAGGCGGCAGCTCTGCTGACCAGCTCTGCTGGAAGGGAAGTGGGGGATGCTCTTGGAGCTGTTGACCGTGCTGAGGTTTGGACAGTCAAGAAACTGGTAGCCACAGGAGGGCTTTGTAGGTCATAAGGAGCAGTACTGTTCTCAGAGACAGAGGTGACCTTGGCAGACAGAGTGGGAGATGGCACCCGCTTCAGTCTCTTCCCCATTCCAGGATCCCAGGCTGGGACCCCAGATTTGGACTTTTGTCACGGCTGCTTCCATTTCCAGCTCCCCTCTCTCCAATGTTCTCCATCCCACTCCTCATGGAAATAAACCTTCGGCTTTCTCTGGCCTCCCTGCTCTGGGCATCTGGGGCATGCGGCAATACTGGTCACCCGGATGATAGCCAGTTGTGTGTCCGTGTCTCCCATGGGACTGTGAACACCAAGATCCATATCCCCTTTCCTTGCCCACCAACTCCATGCAGATCACCTACAGCAGGGCCAGTGTTTGTTGAATGGATGTATGATGGACCCACTCGGAGTCACTCTCTTCTCGACCAAGGACTCCCATGTGGTCTCTGCCCAGCATAGCTGGGATCGGCATGGACACGGAGGAGTCCGGAGGCAGGTCCCCTGATGGGGGCCGGTCCAGCAACACCTGATCTCTTCACTGCCCATCTTTAGGGAGTGGAAAATACCGAGTGCCCCACTCAACTCCTTCTCAGCTTTGTACCCTCAGCTTCTGGCAGGGACGGCCCTCACCTGGCAGGGGTATGGAGGAACTTAAATGAGATGCCCTTTATACATGCAGGGGCTCGCCATGGTTCCATCTGAGGACATCTGTTCAAAGATTTGCTTCTTAACAGTCCAGAGGTCAGGGAGTGGTGGAGAGTAGGAAGACATCAGGCGAAAGCAGCATGAGGACAGCAGCATGAAGACAGGGCTGGACAGGGCAGGAAGCCCGTGCTGTCCTCATGTTGCAACCAGAGTGGGTGATACAGCAGAAGGTCATTGGGTGAGACGGTGTCGGGTGGGGTGCTTTGCCCCGATTCGGAACATTCTTTAGAGACAAAGCCTTCTCTTTCTATCTTTCTTTCTTCTTTCTTTCTTTGAGAGAGAGAGAGAAAGAAAGAGACAGAGAGACAGAGAGAGAGAGAGAGAGAGAACCAATGTGCTGGGTTGAGGAGACGCAGAGGGAGAAGGTAAGAATCTCAAGCAGCGTCTGTGCTGAGTGCAAAGCTCCACTCTGGGGCTCTATCCCATGACTCTGAGATCATGATCTCAGCTGAAATCAAGAGTTGGACCCTTAACTGACTGAGCTACCCAGACGCCCCATGTTTTCCCTCAAGGCCCTTAAAAAAAAAAAAAAAAAAAGCCCAGTCTTGGGTGAAAGCAGAAAGAGAAGGACATTCCAGGAAAGCAGAATAGAAAATAGAAAGGAGGAGGAGGGGGAGGGGGAGGGGGGAGGGGAGGGGAGGGGAAGGCAGAGGAGGGCCGGACAGCAGCAGGTACAGACAGGGCAGACTTGGGGAAAGGCGGTGAAGAGGAAAGAGGAAAGAGGAGAGGCCCTGGGAGTGTGCTGAAGCCCCTTCCTCCAGCTCAGACTCTGCCCCTTGCCCGCCGCGGTTTCTCCATCTGAGAAGGGAGACGTGGCCCGATCTGCCTCTCCCCGAGTGTGGCGGTCACATGACCCCGTGATCCCAAGACAGGCATATGTCACTTTCATTTAAGTATGTCTTATCAAGGCGACCCTGTATGATAAGGGGTGACATATATTTATGGTGGCGATATAAGATTTTTGCAAAGTGAAACACACAAATTGACAAAATACAGTTAAGTAGGTCACGGGACTAATAGTGTGAATGAACATAGGACCAAAAAACTGTGACCATGACCCAGGAATAGCTGAAACCTGGGAACCCTGGCCAAGGTGCCCTCTGAGGGCCCTCCCCTCGAATGTGCACCCAGGCAGCAGAGGAGGGAGGAGGAGGTTGGAGACTAAGCCGGCAGCCGGGAGGAGAGGGACAGGTGAGGAACGCAGAGCTGTGCCTGGCAGTGAGCAGGGAGCAGGGGTCCTGCCCTTGCGGCACGGCAGCAAGGGCGGCTGTCCTGTTTGCCTTTCCGGGGTGAGTCACCCCAAGAACAATGATGTAGCATCAAACCCAAAGCTGTGTGATACGGGCCAGTGGGCAGTAGCCTAGGGGGTCGGGCTGTGAGCTTGGATAAGAAGTGACTCCAGATACTTGAAGACATGTCCCAGGAAGGGAAAGAGGGGGCCCTGATGGCCCTGAATAGTGCAAAAGTAGACAGTGGTGAGAACAGGATGGGGAGGTTCAGGCAGCAGGGCAGCGGAGAGCAGAGCTCAGCTCGCCTATGACGTTGCTAAGTGCTTTGGATCCCACTTGCCAAGAACATACACTTCATCCCCAAGGCAACTGGGCTTTAGAGGTCAGGCAAGGGCAGGGCGGGCATTTTGAACTGTGGTCTGTCTGAACTCAACGCAGTGCCTCTCACCTGGGAGCTCAGGCTGGATCGTGGGGGGCAGCAGGGCCTCCCATGCTTTGGACGTGCAGAGTTTAAAAGAGGTCAGATCTGTGGTCTAGTGACAGGACTGGATCCACCAGTGGGTGTGGCAGGACCAGGGAGGGGTGGGGGGCGGCAGGGAGGCTGGCTGGAGGTTATCGAAGCTGCCCGGGGGAGGAATGCTGAAGGACTGAGACAGGGGCCACCAGAGGTTAGTTTGGCTCCATTTTACCTGTTAGATCTGCCTGAAGTGCCTGGAGGAGAGGGAGATGCAGAATCGGGGGGCGGGGAGGGGACCCCTGGGGCATCCCAGGGTGTGGGTGACAAGCATCTGTACGTTTCCTAAGACCCACTTCTTGGAAGTCAGCCCAGAACCCACCTTTTTAAGCCTCTCCCTAAACCCAGTAGCATGGCCCCGTCAAGGGCTACCCTCTGGATCTGAATGTCACCTGCCAGGAGGGTCACCTGCCTCACCAACGTCACTTGATTCCTCTGTGACTCACCTTTCGTGTCCTCATCTATAAAAGGGGAAATGATGACATTCACTTCGTGGGTTATTATGAGGATCGAACATGATCATTCAGGTCAGGTGCTTAGCTCCCTGTCTGGCATTGATCAAGGGCCCCCCCAGAAAGGCGGCCATTCTTATTTTTATGACAATAACTTGTTTACAAGACAATGAGATGACTAAGCAATCCACAGGCTCTTCCGTGAGCTTTAATATATTACGGCATTTAATCTAATCTTCACACGATTGACCCTGGACAGTAGATATTATGATTGTACAGATGGGTGAAGCAACTTGCTCTTGGTCATACAGCCATTGACCTCACGTCTGCTTTGCAGCTGAAACCTGAGCTACCATGTAGGGTGTTGAAAATATGGGAGCAGTGAGGGAGTGGAAGGCTAAGAAAGAAAATGGGCACGTTGATCCTAAAATTCATATACGGAAATTTGAGGAACCCAGAATGGTCAGAATGATTTTCAAAAAGAAGAATAAAGTTACAGAGCTGACACTTCCCACTTTCACTTTCCCACTAATTCCTACAGACTAAAGTAATCAAGATGGTTTGGGTATGGGCATAAGGATAGACAGACAGATCAATGGAGTTAGAGTCCAGACAAACCCTCACACTTACAGTCAATTGATTTTTTTTTTTTAAGATTTTATTTACTTATTTGACAGAGAGAGAGAGAGAGAGAGAGCACAAGAAGAGGGAGTGGCAGGCGGAGGAATTAGGCTCCCCGGTTAAACAGGGAGTCTGATGCGGAACTTGATCCCAGGGCTCTGGGATCATGACCTGAGCGGAAGGCAGACACTTAACCCACCGAGCCGCCCATGGTCCCCCACAGTCAGTTGATTTTTGATAAGGATGCCAGAGCCATTCGGTGGGAAAGGATAGACTTTTCAACAAATGTTGCTGGGACAACTGGATATCCACATGCAAAAGAATGAAGTTGGATTCCCTCCCTCACACCGTATATGAAAATTAACTCGACATAAATGTAAGAGTTATAACTACAGAACTTTTAGAAGGAAACGTAGGTATTAATCTTCATGACCTTGGATAAGGTAACAGTTTCTTTTATATGATACCAAAAACACAAGCAAACATACACACACCAATTAAAATTTTACTAAAATTAAACATTTACTAAAATTTAATTACTAAAATTAAAAACGTTGTGGGGAGCACCTGGGTGGCTCAGTTGTTAAGTGTCTGCCTTTGCCTCAGGTCACGATCTTGGGGTCCTGGGGATCGAGTCCTGCAGGGAGCCTGCTTCTGCCTCTACCACGCCCTCTGCTTGTGTTCCCTCTCTTACTGTCTCTCCCCCTGTCAGAAACACACACACACACACACCCCAAAAAAACAAAAACCAAAAAAAACCACTGTGAATTGGGGTGCCTGGGTGGCTCAGTTGGTGAAGCGTCTACCTTTAGCTCTGGTCATGATTCAGGGGCCTGGGATCCAGCCCCACATTGGCTTACATGGGGGGGGGGGTCCCTGCTCAGTGGGGGTCCTGCTTCTCCAGCTCCCACTGCCCTCCCCTTACTTGTGTTCTATCTCACTCTCATTTTCTCTCTCTCTCAAATAAAAAACAAACAAACAAACAAACAAAAAACCTTTGTGACTCAAAGGATACTATCAAGAAGGGAAAAATTCAACTCACATAGTGAGAGAAAATATTTGGAAGTCGTCTGCTCATTCCAGTATCCAGCTAGATTCTTCAGAAAAATTCTTAGAACTCCACTTATGAAAAAACAATTCCATTTTAAAATAAGTAAAGCATTTGACTAGGTATTTCTCCAAAGAAAATATACAGATGACCAATAAGTACCTGAAACAATAACTCAACGTCATTGATCATTAGGGAAATTCAAATCAAACCCGCAATGAAATAGTACTTCACACAGATGGCTATGGAAAAAAAAAAAAAGCAAAATAAGTGTTGGTGGAGAAACAGGAATTCTCATACATTGCTCCTGGGAATGGAAGATTGTGTAACCACTGTGGAAAAGTTTGACAGTTCCTCAAAAAGTCAAACACAGTATTACAATATGATGCAACAGTTCAACTCCAAAGTATATAGTCTAGAGAACTCGAAACATGTTCCTGCCAAAACTTGCCAGTGAATGTGATTTGCGGTAGTCAAAAGATGTTAAGTTTAATGGTCATCAGAAGATGTACGTATAAACACAAATGGCATAACTACTGTGGAATTCTCTTCGTTATAAAAAAGGAATGAAGCATAACGGATACATTCTTTGTAAATGATAGAAGTCAGACCCAAAAGGTCATCATATGGTGTAGGATTCCATTTGCAAGAAATGTTTAGAGTGGGGAAATCCATAGAGATGTAAAGTAGATTAGTGGGTGTTGGGTTGGGGGGGCTGGGAGGAAGAGGTAGTTGAGAGATATGAAATTCTTTTTTGGGGTGATAGAAATGTTCTAGAATTAGGGGCACCTGGGTGGCTCAGTGGGTTAAGCCTCTGCCTTCGGCTCAGGTCATGATCTCAGGGTCCTCGGATTGAGCCCCGCATCGGGCTCTGGATTCGGCGGGGAGCCTCAACCTCAACCCCCACCACCTGCCTCTCTGCCTACTTGTGTGCTCTCTGTCAAACAAATAAAATCTTAAAAAAAAAAAAAAAAGAAGTGATCTAGAATTAAATAGTGGTAAGGGTTGTACCAAGTGTGCCATTTAACTGTATGCTTTAAAGGTATTGGGACACCTGGGTGGCTCAGTCAGTTAAGTGCTCAACTCTTGGTCTCAGCTCAGGTCATGATCTCGGGGTTGTGAGATCAAGCCCCACATGGGGCTCCACACTCAGCTTGGAATCTGTTTGAGATTCTCTCAATCCTTTTCCCTCTGCCTCCCCTTCTTCTTCTCATCCTACTTGAAGGCTCTCTCTCTCTCTCTCTCTCTCACATAAATAAATAAGTAAATAAACTAATTAGTTCAATCTTTAAAGCCATTAAAACAATTAATTTTGTTATGTCGATTTTATCTCAATTAAGAACTAAAGAAAAAAAGTAGAGAGCAGAACCTGAGGAGACTTTCAAAAATATTTGCTCCAATGGTGAGGACTTCAAGGCTTGATTGAGGCCACACCCATTCTCAAAGACCTCACCTGCCTCCCTCCCATGGCCTGACTTTGATCCAACAATCTGACTTATCAAATTGAACCCGTGGGGGCAGAGACAAGTGGAGACAGTGGGTTTTCCCCCGGTCCTTCCCCTACTCTGCACACACTTCCTGGCAAGCAGGCAGAAATGGAGTCTTCCTTCGATGGGTTCCGTATCTATCTTCATAGAATGGAGGAGGCTTCAGGTCCCCCTCACTCTCTCTTTTTTTCTTCCCTGATGGCCCTCCTCAGTCCCCAGCATCTCCTCACTCCCTCTGTCCCTTGTTATGTGAACCTACTACTTTATAGAAAGGCAATAAAAAAAAAAAAAACATTCACGCCACAGATAAATGACTGACAAGTTTAACAAGAAGGGGCTTCTTGTATGCGAGGTCTCTGCAAATAAGGACAATGGAAGCTATGTTTTTCACTGCTGGGGAAGGGCACTGAAAAGATGGAGTGGGAGAGGGAGAGAATGACGCCAAGGATGCTGCAATGGAAGCAGAGGTATCAGTGATTGTACGTATGCAATCATTTAGAAACACTGACATACCAAGAGCAATGAGCAGACCTAGCAGAAACATTCCTTCTTGGAAAAGCAGCTGATTCTGGTCCTAGGGGAGAGAAAATAGAGCCTAGAACATCTTTGGGGGCCAGAAGGTAGCAAAGTGCTCAAAGAGTCATGGAGGGAAGTTAAAAGGATGTAGGAGGCAGCTTGCAAGGGTTCACACTGGCCAAATCTGGAATAATTTGGCTGGTAATAGTGATAATGATGGATTGAATAAAATAAGAATCCATAAGTAAATGTTCTGAGTTGAATTGTGACCCCCGCCCTGCCCTACCTCCCACCAAAACGAATGTATATGGGTGTCCTAACCATGTTCTAGAATGTGATCTTATCTGGAGACAGGGTCTTTGTAGATACCAAGTTAAAATGGGGTCAGTAGGGTGGGCCAGAATCCACAATGACAGGTATCCCAATAGATTGGGGGGAAATGTGGACTTAGCCACTGACACGCACAGAGGGAAGATTTTGTGAAGACCCACAGAGAGAAGGTGGCCATGGACAAGCCAAAGAGAGAGGCTTCCAGAGCAGAGCCTTCCCTTGCAGGCCTGAGGAAGAACGATGCCTTGACCTTGACCTTCTAGCCTCCAGACTGTGAGACCATACATTCCTTTTGTTTAAGCCCTGGATGGTGCTACTTCCCTATAACAACCCTAGCAGATCAACAGAGGGGAAGCTCCGTATGCAGTAGGATTGCCACCTAATAAACAGAGAAAAAAAATGGTAGAACTAGAAAATCTTCCAAGGACGCTAAAGCTCGAAGGTAAAAGTGTGATGGGAAATGGGGTATTTCTGTTGTTTCCATGTGTCTCCCCACAAACTCCAGCGAATTATGAACAGAAAATCAGCAACTCGATAGTGAAGAAAACTAGAGGACATGAAAACAAAACAAAACAAAACCCTCATGTGAGTTTCCTAATAAGGTTCAAAACTGGATTGAGGGTCATGGAACAGCGATGGTATGTTGGAATGTTCTAGTCCCAGACCTGCCCTTAACCAGCTGCTGAACTTGAGTAAATCAGTCGCTTCTCCCAAGCTTGGATTTCCTCATCTCTGAAATGTGCTGGAGTGGGGTGTAGACTCATGGGGTCATGGGAAGCCAGAGAAATTGTGGATGTGAGAGCTTTCAGTAAACTTCAAAACATGGTGCAAATTCGAGTCTTCACCATCCAGTGGGAATCAGATAAGACAGAGGAATTAAGCTCACTTCAGGCATCAGACAGCAGAGGAGAATATATGGGGTCAGCGGGGGGCCTTTCTGGGCCCCTAAAATTGGATTCTCAAGGCAATCTGGCTCTGCTGGCTCTTGAACAGACTTCAGTAAGAAGGAAAATGACTTGGAATATATAACCAGCAATATTGGGGTTGCCTTTTTCTTGAGATCTTGGGCTGGGTGACAGATAGATGTTTCAAGACTTTTCTAAAAAAGATTTTATTTATTTATTCAACAGAGAAAGAGAGATCACAAGTAGGCAGAGAGGCAGGCAGAGGGGGAGGGGAAAGCAGGCTCCCCACTGAGCAGAGAGCCCGATGCGGGGCTCAATCCCAGAACCTTGAGATCATGACCTGAGCCGAAGGCAGAGGCTTAACCCACTGAGCCACCCAGGCACCCTGGTTTTTTGTTTGTTTGTTTGTTTGTTTGTTTTTAGATTTTATTTAGTTATTTGTTTCAGAGAGCAAGAGAAAGTGGCAGAGGGAGGAGTAGAGCAGGAGAAACAGAGGAGGAGGGAGAGAGACAGATAGACTGTGCTGAACACGGAACCTGATGCGGGGCTCGATCTCACAACCCTGAGATCAGGACCTGAGCTGAAATCAAGGGTCAGAAGCTTAACTGACTGAGCCACCCAGGTGCCCCTCAGGATGGGTTTTAAGGGGTTGAAAAAATTTCTCCTTCCTCACCCTGCTAGTCTGATAACAGATCATGGACAATTATCTTCTAAATAATGGCCCCTTTGTTGAAAGGCAAATGTATTTCTTGGCAGGGATAAGGAATCACTCACACAGACCTTCTCATAAAACTTAATCAAACCAGCCATCCAACCATCCACACACTCATTGGTCGCTGCTGTATGCCAAGTGCCTGGCTCACTTGGGGCACACAAAGGGAATTATATACAGGGGCTGTCCTGGAGGTATTCACCCTGGGCCATAAGAGACAAAGGCAATTATGGTATAGATGGTAGATACCCACAGTGAGGGGGTACACCTGGCCATATTCGACAGCAGAAGAACATTCTAGAAGAGGTGCCTCCTGAACTGATTAAGGCTGATTGAGGTGGGAAGGCCTAGGAGGGTAGCAGTGGAAACCTGGTAGAGAGGGGTGTTCCAGACCCTGGAAGTCACAGGGACAAGGTCAAAGAGGAGAGGTGACTTGGTCAAGTCTGGAGTTTTGCAGAAATCACTCTGGCCCCAGGCAGCCCGTGTAGGGAGACTGTTGTGAAGGCTATGGGAGGAATGCAGGGGGGAATGGGGAGCCAATGGAGGTGGGAGGGAGGGTATGGTGTTGAGAACTACTCGGAAAGTGGATTCGAGAAGATTTGGTGCCCTGGTGGTTGAGGAAGGAGAAGGAAGTGGTGAGAATACTACTCGGGTTCCAACTTGGGTGCATGGTGGGGATGGGGTCATTTGAGGAGGAGTAGAATCCACCAGGGAAAGCAGGTCAAGGTGAAAGCTACTTGGGGCTGTGGGGTCCAGAGTCCCAGGGGTTCTAGGGGAACATTTGAGGATGCAGCAGGCCCAGAGGCACGGCCCAGGTCAGATGCCCCCGCCCAGCCCAAGCACCAGGCATGGACAGTGTAGCTCCATGAAAATGGCACAGCCCTCGAGACCGAGTTCCTGAGTTTGTTTCCTGCTCCTACTTGCTTTCCCGGGGGCCCCAGGCAAGGTGTCGAACATCTCGGAAGCACAGCCCATTTGCTATAAAATGGGGATGTGAAAGCCCATCTCCCAGGATGGTGGCGGGAAGGAGGCAGTCCTTGAGCCTCAACAAGGGGCTCTATCCCAGGCCTGCTTTCTGGAGACAAGCTGCCACCAGACCAGACCTACATCCCTTCAGTTCTTTCCTTAAAGACCCACTTGGCTCCTTTGAATCCTTACTTGATCCTCTTTGGGTCCCCATTCCATGGGGAAGAAACTGAGCCTCAGAGAGGCTGCCTGGCTTGCTCAAGACCCCAAAGCCATAATGAAGCAGGGCTGGTCCTATGTCTTCCTAGTAAAGAACCTGTACCTTGGCCACGGCACCAGGTGGGCCCAGGATGCTGAGTGGTGCTGTTTCCAGCAGGCAGAGTCTCTTTTCTAAGTACATCTCCAGTGCATCCTTTCGGTCGACCCTCTGTGCCGCCCCACTTACTCCTTCCTGGATTCCTGTTCCAACCTCCTAACCAAAGGTGGCTGAAGATGGACAGAAGGCCTGGGGCTTGAAGCAGTGGAAATGGCAGGAGGACAGATGAGCACAGGGGTGGAGAGCACAGGGGACTCAGGAAGGCAGGCTCGGGTTATCTATCGCTGCTTCCTGTGGTGCCTTCCCCCTCCTCGCCAGTTGCAGAGAACTGGGAACAGGGGATGGTCCTAGGAGCCACTGACCTAGAGATGACAAGGTGACAGCCTCAGCACCCAGTGCAGGAGTGTTTTCCCCCATTTATCAGATCTGGAGTGGCAAGGGGAGTGGGAGGAGCAGAGGGGCCTCCTGGGGCAAAGAAGGGAGCCTGTACATCTTACCTTTGATAGTCTTGGAAATTCGGGAGCCCAAGGTTCACAAAGACTTTTGAGAAGTTGGCTTCATGGCAATAGGCAGACTTCGACAGGTGCACACGCAGGAGGCGGGGGGCCGTCCCTACCAGGGAAGCACAGAGAGTCCATTGCCAGGATGGACTTCTCCCCTGCACACCCTAAAGCTGGTCTTGGAAGGGGTGTGACCCTGAGCAGGGCAGGGGAGGATGGGTGGAAGCTATTAAGCAACTTGCCCTTTGGTCTCCTCATGGTAGAGCTTGAAAGAGCTCAGTTTAGCAGGAACAGTAGGGGAAAACAGCAGCTGGACCCAAGGTCACCGTTAACCAGCCGGCCCCGTCTGCGTGGTAAACCAGAAGAGCTGTAGACGAGAGGAGCCTCCAGGGTCCCCTTGTATGCCTCAGTGTCATTGCTGCCTTCTAGATTTTGGAGATTCAAGCAAAGAGAATCAGAATTAAGAGGCAGAACTCAAGGGGGAAGACATCAGATGGGCAAAGCAATCCAGAAACAGATCTGATCACCTTGGATGATAGTGAGACTCCCAGCAAGGGGGGCATGCAAATACCTCTTGTCAGAGCTCTGGGTAGGAAATTCAAGCTTCCTATAAAGAAGTCCCACCCAGCTCTGGGGTTCTGGGATCGAGGGAAAGACTCGTTTTAGACTCAATGTCATTAGAGCTCAGAGTCCACTAAAAGGAAGATACATCGAGGTATAATTACACTATAGTGTGATAAGGCACAGGGAGCAGAGGAGTTAAGAGCACAGCTGTGAGGCCTGGGCTCAGATCTAGGCTTTTCCAGCCTCCATTGTGTCATCTGGGAAGTGGGCATGAAACCTCCTTCCCAGGGGAGCAACGGGGACAGAGAGAGAGAACGACTGTCATGCTCCGGGTGTGGTGTCTCACCTGCCGTAAATGCCAATAATGGGAAGTCATTTCTAGGCACAAGGAAGGTACAAGGCACCCTCCTGCCAAGGGCTCTGGACTATGCGGTTCTGCAGAGAGAAGGATGAGCAGGAGCTCCAGGGGGACAAAGGGTCAAGGGCATTCCGGGCCAAGGGGAAGAGCATGCACAGGGAGAAACCCGATAAGCAGTGGGATGTGCTGAGTTCCGGAAGATGACGGGAGGAGATGAAATTGAGAGGTTGGGCGCAGGGGCTGGATAGCACATGGTGCCCCACCTGTCCTGTCCCAAATGCAAGTGATGTAGCGTTCCTTCCCGTCCAGAGCAGACACCATCAACCTCCCTCCCCCTATCGGATAATGGCTCTACTGTTCTTGATTCCATCTAACAACCCCTAGACCTCTCCAATCCTTCTCAGATTCATTCCTCTGCCTCCCAGTTTGACTCCCTCCATGGTGTTCTGCACACAGGGACAAGAAAGCCCCTCTTAAGATGCAAACCAGGGACACCTGGATGGTTCCGTGGGTTAAAGCCTCTGCCTTCGGCTCAGGTCATGATCCCAGGGTCCTAGGATCGAGCCCCACCTCGGGCTCTCTGCTCAGCAGGAAGCCTGCTTCCTCCTCTCTCTCTGCCTGCCTCTCTGCCTACTTGTGATCTCTGTCTGTCAAATAAATAAATAAATAAAATCTTAAAAAAAAAAAAGATGCAAACCAGTAAACCAGCCCTGGTCCCTCCCCTGCCTAAGACGCTTCCCTAGGAACCCATCACCCACAGCTAACTTCATCTAGTCTCTCATCTCCATAATTTTGACCATTTGTGCCCACCACCCAATCTGTTATATACTTAATGGTTTTTTTAAAAAAATGACTTCACCCAAAAATATCCCTGAAATTCCAGGTTTAGTATATTAAATTCCAGGTTTAGTATATTAAAGTAAACTGCTGTGTGTGTGTCTGTGTGTGTGTGTGTGTGTCTCTCAGTTTGTAGCAGAAACTACGCATGCTCTGCCCAGGAAGCGGCTGATACCAACGCCAGAGATTATCAGCAAGCGCCTTTGCAGATCTTGGTTGACAGACAGGTAAGACAGAGCCAGTGATGTGCTGGTCAATATTTGACAACTCGCTCTGTGGGGGGAAGCTCTGATTTGTAGCATTGGTTGGTCCCTATGGTATAAATACCCCTAAGATGGCTGATTTCCAGCTTTGCACCTGATGTCACGAAAAGAGAGCTGGAAAGAGACACCCTCCCAGGCAGGTGAGAGCCTGCCTTGTGGACCACAGGGAGAGCCCCAGGGCAAACATTCTAAAAGGGCACAGGGTCCTTCAGTTCTGAGAGATGCAAGGAGATAAGGACTGGTGTTCACACGGAAGTTGGAAAATATTTACTAACCTGCAGCTTGTTGAAAGCCAAGTGGGTGCAGGAGGAAAGGTCTCTGAGCAATGCACAAGGGTCCTTCAGACGGGCCACAGCTGAGGCCACATCCTACGAAGGCAAGGAGTCCCAGGGCAGAAGGAGACAGGAAGCCCAGTTTTCCTGGCTTGCTTGAGGCTAGGTCCTGTCCTTCTCCTGGTAGAAATAGCCCCTATCCAGAAGCCGAGGAAGAATCAGATTCTGCTGAGCCGCAAAATCTGGTGGCTGAGGACCTCACTAAAAGAAGAAGTGAAAGAGTAATTCTTTCTGCAAGACGGACACAGCTGGATTTCTTCCCTAGAGCAGAAAAACCTGAGACAGCCCTCAGGATATTGGACGTCTCTGGCCTGCCCAAGGATACCCAAGTGCTGGGTCTGGAGTCAGACACATGCTTCTCATTGGCTTGACCCCAAAACTCCTGGAGTAGGTTGGCATACTTGGGAAACTTTTGCTTTGGGGGTTCCAAGACACAGTGTGTCCCTGCCCTGGGAAGCAGGAGCCAGTGCTCTGACTCAGCCCTGGAGGGGCATGTGGACTTGGATTACGGGCTCTTCCTCTAAGCTCTCATGAGAGAGTCACAAAGGCACTTTGCACACTGTAAAGCCTTGTGCAGAAATGAGCAACGGCATGAGAGTGATGTCCCATCCACCCAAGACTCCTGGGAAATAGCTCCTGTTCATTAGCTCAACACCAACCCTCATGCTGTGCCTATGAACCATCTCTGCCCTCCGGAGGCGTATCATCTCAGCAGGAAGACAAGGCACACAAGAAAGCCCACTTTATTCTTCCTCTCCCTGGTCTCTGCCATTATGGACAACACTAAAGAATGGCTCCTTACAAGGAAAGACCTCTGCATGGATGCGATCTCCTAGAATATCTTTACTCCAACAGGTGGATCTGCCTATACAACAGGGATGGTTCTGATTATTCTACAACCTTTGAGAAACAAGGGGAGACACTGGACCAAGGGTTGATAGACCTAGATTTGGTTTTCAGCTCTACTAACTTACTAACTGAGTGGCCAAGTACTAACTCCCCCTGGGTCTCGGTTTTCCTACCCGCAAGATGGGCTTAGGGATCCTTACCCTGTGTGCCAGCCGAAAAGCATCGTCAAGAACTTACCTGAGTTTGTGGGTACGAGATGGGAACTCCCCACTCACGTATGAAGACTGATGAGTGCTATTTGGCTGGGTCACAGACCTGGCTCTTTAGGAAAGAATGTAGAACATTGGAAATGATAAATATGTGGGGAAATTAAAAAAGCAATCTTTTTTTCCTGGTAATTTGTGTAAAACACATATGACTGTTTATAGCAAAAATGAAAATATTTGATTGTGGGTTTTTTTTGCATAGGTTGATGTAAGACATATGATAACTATAACATGAAGAATGAGAAGAAATGGATGTATGTGGCTGCAAAGTACTTAGAATTTATGCCAAATGGTACCATCTTAGCTCTAAGTTGACTTTGAAAAGTTACTGATTTATATCATACACTTTATTTATTTTTTTAAAGATTTTATTCATTTATTTGACAGACAGAGACCACAAATAGGCAGAGAGGCAGGCAGAGAGAGAGGGCGAAGCAGGCTCTCCACTGAGCAGAGAGCCCGATGCGGGGCTCGATCCCAGGACCCCAGGATCATGACCTGAGCCGAAGTCAGAGGCTTCAACCCACTGAGCCACCCAGGTGCCCCTATATCATACTCTTTAAAGTAACCGCTAAAAAGGTAATGCAAAGGGAAGCCTGGGTGGCTCAGTTGTCAAGCATCTGCCTTCAGCTCAGGTTATGTTCCCACGGTCCTGGGATCGAGCTCCGCATCAGGCTCCCTGCTCAGTGGAGAGCCTGCTTCTCCTTCTTCCTCTGCTGTTCCCCCTCCTAGTGCTCTCTTCTGTCTATCTCTCTCTCTGTGTGTCAAATAAATAAATATATAAAATCTTTTTAAAAAGATTTTGAAATAAATCCACAAATATTAGATAGAGAGAAAGCAAAAAAGCAGGTAGGTAAATTAAAAGAAATACTAAAGTAAATATGCAATTAACCCAAAAGAATGCAGGGAAGTGGGAACAGAGGAACTAATAACAAAAACAAAATAAAAGGTAGAATAAGCAGGAGCCAAATAAAATAGTAGATTTCAACCCTAAACCATTACATTGGTGATTATATTAAATGTAAATGGCCCCAAGACCATGCCTACATTCCACGATTCACTAGAAGGACTCAGGGCTCAGCATGTAGTCCTATAGATGCACCGGTGTATTAAGCATGCACCGGTGGACTGTAAGAAAAAAAAAGACTGAAGTGGAGTCTGGAGGAATCCATCGTAGGCTTCCCCATGCTCTCTCCCTCCTATGAAAGATCACACAGAGCACACTCTTCCACCAGCCATGAAAAGGCAGCAACACATGTCTGTGTGTCCCTGCACACAGAAGCCCATTACAGACTCAAGAACCAGAGTTTTACTGGAGGCTGGCCAGGCTGGTCTCTGCCTCACACATCAAAATTCCAGACTCCCTAAAGGAAAGCAGATGTTCGGGATACAGTGAATCATCCTTATCATCTAACCCTTGATTAGGAACACACCAAGAATCAAGTTCCCAGAAACCAACCAAAGGTTAACTTGCAATCGGGCTTTCCGAAGGCGACGCTTCAGTTCTGTCCGTCTTTACTCTTTTCTGCACAGGACTAAATGCTCCAGTTAAAAGACAGGGATTGTCAGACTGGATAAAAGACCAAGACTCCACTACCCACTGTCTACCAAAATGCATTTTATTTTATTTTTTTAAAAGATTTTATTTATTTATTTATTTATTTATTAAGATTTTATTTATTTATTTGACAGACAGAGATCACAAGTAGGCAGAGAGGCAGGCAGAGAGAGAGAAAGAGAAAGAAGCCAGCTCCCTGCCGAGCAGAGAACCCAATGCGGTGCTCGATCCCAAGACCCTGGGATCATGACCTGAGCTGAAGGCAGAGGCTTTAACCCACAGAGCCACCCAGGCACCCCCCCAAAATGCATTTTAAATAGTAAGGGCAGAGAT
Organism: Mustela nivalis; assembly: GCF_964662115.1. Taxonomy (NCBI): domain Eukaryota; kingdom Metazoa; phylum Chordata; class Mammalia; order Carnivora; family Mustelidae; genus Mustela; species Mustela nivalis. Next base: position 9,533,743 of record NC_139038.1, on the reverse strand, counting down.
GGGCTGGAAATTGATGGGAAATGATACACTATACAAATACAAGGAGGGACATTTCATAATAATTCACCAGGAAGACAGAACAATCACCTGTATGTGCCTAGTAATAGAGTTTAAAGATCCATGAAGCAAAATTTGCCCATATGGGAGAAATAGATCTACACTCACAGATAATTTAACACAGCTGTCTCAGTAACTGATAAAACAAGTAGGTAACAAGGATGTAGGAGATCTGAATCACCTTGACGTGACTGACACATACAGAACACGACAGCCAATAAATGCTGAATACGCATTTTCCCCAAACACACACCCATCACATGGCCCCTGCAATACCCTGTGTGCTCGGTCAAAGGCTCCATACATTGTAAAGACTGAAATGTTAACAAATATGTCTTCCAACCACCATGGAGATAAGGAAAAGCCAGAAACAATAATGTATCCAGGAAACCATATTTGAAAACTAAGCAACACATTTCTAATTAATCCGTGTGTCAAAGAAGGAGTTACGGAGGAAATTATAAAAACGTTTTAATTGGATAATAATGAAAACAGAACATATCAAAAGTTGTGGGAGGCAGCCAGATAATGCTAGTTGGAGACTTACCGTTTTTAATGCTTACATTGTTATTATTTTCAAGATTTTATTTATTTGTTTGTGTGTTTATTTATTTATTGTAGAGAGAGAAAGGGTTCCCAAGTGGGGAGAGAAGCAGAAGGAGAGGGAGAGAGAATCTGGAGCAGATTCTACACGGAGTACGGGGCCCAACGCAGGGCCCGATCCCACAACCAGGAGATTACAACCTAAGCCAAAACCAAAGCTCAGGTTTAATCAACTGAGCCATCCAGGTGCCCCTAATGCTTATATATATATATATATATTTTTTTTTTTAAAGACTTATTTATTTATTTGACAGAGAGAGATCACAAGTAGGCAGAGAGGCAGGCAGAGAGAGGAGTGAAGCAGGCTCCTGCTGAGCAGAGAGCCCAATGTGGGGCTCGATCCCAGGACCCTGAGCTCATGACCTGAGCCGAAGGCAGAGGCTTAACCCACTGAGCCACCCAGGCACCTCTAATGCTTATATTACTAAGAAAGGGGAAAAATGGGACCTCCCCCCTCCCTCTGCTCCTCTCCCTGTTTGTGCTCTTTCTCTCTCTCTCTCTTACTCACACTTTCTCTTAAATAAAATATTTTTTTTTAAAAAGAAGGTGAAAGACAACACACAGAAAAGGATAAAATATTTGTAATGTGTACCTCGGATAAGGGACTTGTATCTCAACTACTTAGAGAACTTTTACAACTCAATAATAAAAAGACAAATAACCCCGCTTTAATCGTCAAAGGATCTGAATTTCTCCAAATCTCCAGAGAAGGTATGCGAATGACCAGTAGGCATGGGAAACGATGCTCCACATCATTCAAATCAGTTCAAAACCACAGAGATAGTATTTTAGTCCTTGACACCCGCTCTAATGGCCACAATTAAAAAGACGTGAAAGGGGCACCCGGGGGGCTCAGTGGGTTAAAATATACAGCCTGCAATTCTGCCCCATGCAAAAGTTTGTATATGCATGTTCATTGCAACAGTATTCACGATGGCCAAAAAGTAGAAACAACCCAGCTATCCAACTGATGAATGGGAAAATAAAATGTAGCATATCCCTACGATGGAATATTACTTGGCAAAAAGAAATGATGTTCTCGTTCAGGTTATGCAGATGAATCTTGGTAACATTATGCTCCGTAAAAGGGACCCGTCGCAAAGGATCACATATGGTATGATTTTATTTAAATGAAATATCATAAACAGACAAATCTATAGAGACAGAAAGTATATTAGTGGTTGCCTCGGTTTGGGGGTAGGGGATTAGGAAGGGGGTGGGAAGAGGAGTGACAGCTAATGAATACAGGTTTTCGGGGGGGGAAAGCAATGAAAACATTCTAAAATTGATCATAGTGTTGGTCACACAACATTGGTAATATACTAAAAACCACTGGATCGTGCCTTTCAGATAGTTGAATTCTATGATATGAAAATAGATCTCAGTAAAGCGGCTACGAAAAAAGTGAGCATTTTGATGAGAAAATTCAGCAAGTTACATGAAATGAACACATTTCTGGAACAATAAAACTTGCTGAAGATGTGCTAGAAAATTTGATGCTCTTTTTATCTATTAAATAGATTGCTTTCATTGTCAAAAACCTTTCCATGTCTTTTCAATAAATGGTGTTGGGAATACGGGACAGTTTCTTACGAAAGAATGAAACTTAATCATGTAATCGCCCCATATGTAAAAATAAACTCCTATGGACTGAAGATCCAAATGTAAGCCACGAAACCATAGAAATCCTAGAAGAAAACATGAGCAGTGATGACTTGGACATTGGTCTTAGCAATATCTTTTTGGATCTGTCTCATCAGGTGAGGACAACAAAAACAAAAATTTAAAAATTGGGAGTACCTCGAACTAAAACGCTTTTGCACAGTGAGGAAAACCTCAACAAAACAAAAAGGCGGGACGCCTGGGTGGCTCAGTGGGTTAAGCCACTGTCTTCGGCTCAGGTCATGATCCCAGGGTCCTGGGATCGAGTCCCGCATCGGCTCTCTGCTCAGCCGGGAGCCTGCTTCCTCCTCTCTCTCTGCCTGCCTCTCTGCCTGCTTGTCATCTCTCTCTGTCAAATAAATAAATAAAATCTTTAAAAAAAAAAAGGCAACCCATTACATAGAAGATACTTGCAAATGATAGAGTCTATAAGGGGTGAATATCCAAATATATAAAAAAAACTTCTGCAACTCAACACCCCCCTCAAAAAATAATAATCCAATTTTATTAAATTTTAAAAAAATTTTTAATGTTTTATTTATTTATTTGACAGAGATCACAAGTAGGCAGAGAGGCAGGCAGAGAGAGAGGGGGAAGCAGGCTCCCCGCTGAGCAGAGAGCCCAATGTGGGGCTCGATCTCAGGACCCTGGGACCATGACTTGAGCCAAACGCAGAGGCTCTAACCCACTGAGCCACCCAGGCGCCCCCTAATAATCCAATTTTTAAAATGTGCAAAGGACGTGAATAGACTTTTTTCTAAAGAAGACATGAAAATATGGTCAACATCATTGATCATCAGGAAATGCAAAACAAAACCTCACACCAGTCAGAATGGCTAATATCAAAAATAAAAGAAATAACAAATGTGGGCTAGGATGTGGAGAAAAAGAAACGCTTGTGCACTATTAACGAGAATGTGAACTGATGCACCCACTATAAAAAATAGTACGGGGCCCCTGGGTGGCTCAGTCCGTTGATTTTACAACTCTTGGTTTCAGCTCAGGTCATGATCTCAAGGGTGGGAGACTGAGCCCCTCACAGGGCTCTGTGCTCAGCAGGGAGTCTGGTCAGGGTTCTCTCTCTCTCTCTCCCCGCCTCTCCCTCAGCCCGTTCTCCCACTCATGCTCTCTCTCTCTCTCTCAAGTAAATAAATAAATCTTTTTCTAAAAATAGCATAGAGGTTCCTTAAAAAGTAAAAATAGAAATACCATATGAGCCAATAGTTCCACTTCTTGTATTTACCCAAGGAAAATAAAAACACTAATTCAAAAAGATAGAATAAATAAATAAAATCTTTAAAAAAAAATAAACAAATAAAAAAAATAAAATAAATAAAAAAACAAAAAGATAGACGCACTCCTAGGTTCATCGCAGTGTTATTGACAATAGCCAAGACATGGAAGCAGCCCGAGTGTCCATGAGTAGATGAATGGATAAAGAAGATGAGATGGAGGGGCGCCTGGGTGGCTCAGTGGGTTAAAGCCTCTGCCCTCGGCTCAGGTCGTGATCCCGGGGTCCTGGGATCGAGCCCCACATCGGGCTCTCTGCTCAGCGGGGAGCCCGCTTCCTCCTCTCTCTCTCTGCCTGCCTCTCTGCCTACTTGTGATCTCTGCCTGTCAAATAAAAATAAATAAAATCTAAAAATAATAATAATAATAATAAAAATTTTAAAAAAGAAGATGATATGTAGACACAATGGAATGTTACTCAGCCGCAAAGAAAGAAAAGAAATCTTGCCGTTACAGCAGCATGGACAGACCGGAGGGTATTACGCTAAGGGAAGTAAGTCAGACAGAAAAGACAAACACTGTATGATTTCATGTATATGTGGAATCTGAAACAAAATGAGTAAACAACCAAAAACCAGACCCATAAGTACAGAGAACAAACTGGCGATTGCCAGAGGGGAGGGTGTTGGGAGATGGATAAAATAAGGAAGGAGATTAAGTGGTACAGCCTTCCCAGTATAAAATAAGTCATAGGGTGGGGGTAGGGGGGCTTCTGGGTGGCTCAGTGGGTTAAAGCCTCTGCCTTCGGCTCAGGTCATGATCTCAGGGTCCTGGGATTGAGTCCCGCATCGGGCTCTCTGCTCGGCAGGGAGCCTGCTTCCCCCTCTCACTCTGCCTGCCTCTCTGCCTACTTGTGATCTCTGTCAAAATAAATAAAATCTTAAAAAAAAAAAGTCATGGGGATGTGGAGTGCAGCAGAGGAAATATAGCCAATAATATTGTATTAATTTTGGATGGTGACAGATGGTAACCACACTTACCATGCTGAATATGTCACAATATATATATGTATAAGTGGGGGCGCCTGGGTGGCTCAGTGGGTTAAAGCCTCTGCTTTCAGCTCAGGTCATGGTCTCAGGGTCCTGGGATTGAGCCCCGCATCGGGCTCTCTGCTCAGCGGGGAGCCTGTTTCCCCCTCTCTCTCTGTCTGCCTTTCTGCCTACTTGTGAACTCTCTCTCTCTGTCAAATAAATAAATAAAATCTGTAATATATATGCCTGAAACTAATATAATATTGGCTTAGGTCATGATCTCAGGGTCGTGAGTTCGAGCCCTGAGGAAGCCTGCTTGAGATTCTCTCTCTCCCTCTGCCCCCCACCCCCGCTCTCTCTCATTAAAAAAAAAAAAAAGTTTTATAATAAAATGTTGATGACAATGCAATGTTAGGAAGACATAAAGACGAGAAAAAATAAAAAATAAAATAAAAACAAAGAGGAGGGAATTCATTGCCAACAGGCCCACACAAGAAATTCCGAAGTTCTTCAGGCTGAGTAAAGATGATAACAGATGTGAAAAACCTCTTTACTGAAACTAATTACAGTCAGATTTTACAAAGTGTGGTAATAGGTGGTGAAGGTCAAGCTGTCCTAGTCAGAAAATCTGAATGCTAGACCAATTTTGGGTTTTAAATAGACTGTATCTTTTAGAGCCGTTTTAGGATCAGAGCAAGAATGGAAGGATAGAGATCGCCCCTGTAGTCTCTGCCCTCACACATGCATAGCCTCCCCCATTACCAACACCCCCCAACAGAAGGGTATGTGTGTTGGGGCGCCCGGGTGGCTCAGTGGGTTAAAGCCTCTGCCTTCGGCTCAGGTCATGATCCCAGGGTCTTGGGATCAAGCCCCGCATCAGGCTCTCTGCTCATCAGGGAGCCTGCTTCCTCCTCTCTCTCTGCCTGCCTCTGCCTACTTGTGATCTCTGTCTGTCAAATAAATAAAATAATAAATAAATAAATAGATAGATAGATAGATAAATAAATAAAATAAAATAAAGTGAATCTGTAGCTAAATTAATAGAATACTAGAACTATTACATTACAAGCATCTATCACAAACAGGCATTTGCATCCCTAAAAGTGTATACCCTTAAGTTGACAAAAAAAACCCTTTATTTTGGACTTCTTTAGAAGAAGTGGCTTTGTCTTTGTAGTCTTCTCATATTCTAGCCTCTGAGGTATATTTCTGTATTGAACAGAGGGTCCGGTCGTTAGACAGTGGTCCCCATTCCTGGAGCAGGGCCACGTCTCCACATCTCAGCAGAGACTGGCGACATTCAGCTCCTCCCCAGTGTAACCAACATAGGAGCCAAGTCCTTGCCCATGCACCGTCTCACCTCACCAACTCGAGTTCCATGTTAATTCTGATCTTCCGTCCACAAAATGGTAAGTCCAGACCTTTCTAAATAAGGTCAAGTTATTTTCATTAAGCGCCCAGATGAGATTTACTTCAAGTCTGCTCTGCCCATACTGAGACCAAGTATGGGTCTCATATTAGGCATCTGAGATTTCCCCATGTAACCTCCAGATGCCGCCTCCCATGGGCTCCAAGGAGGGTTTCAAGGAGGTTTTTTTCCCCTCCTGCCTTCTGAGCACACCTGTCTTTTATGATATGACCATGCTCTCAAGCTCTCACACCCTCATGCCCTGGGCACACACCTCCTCTGATAGTAGGTGCCCCTACCTCTCTGACTCCTGGAGAAGCCATCAGTCTCCCGTTGACACCCCATGCCCCTTAAATTGCCCACAGCATAGCAGAGATCAGACTTCAACATCTGGTAAGAGTATGCTGAACACGAAGGGTTAGAGGGCCATAGCCATGTTGGCAAACTTGTTTCTGCGAAGGGCCAAATGATAAATATTTTGGGTGTCGCGGGTCACATGGAGTTTCGGTCACATCGTCCTCTTACTTTGTTTGAACAAACCTTTAAACGTATAAAAGCCACTCTCAATCCTGGGCTGGACAGAGTGGGCTAGGGCTGGGGCGGCCTCGCAGGCTGTCTCAGGCTGACCCTTAGCGGACCGTCCCTGTCCTGGAAGGGGCTGCAGTCAGGGTCTACCCACTCTGACTCTCGCCCAATTCTCAGGCTCCGCCCTTGCAGCAGGGGCAAGTCTCTGGAGAAACCGCTGGTGTTAATCAAGGGTTTTCAGACACACACCCACCGTGTTAGCAACTCCCCAAAACCTCCTCGTCCGGGGGTACTGAGCTGTGGTTATTCACTGGAAACACACAGGGAGCTTTGATGAGTATCGCTGCCTGAGAAAGTCAGAGGAGAAATAGGATATTTGCACGGTCCCTAAGTATCTCCTCCAAGATTTTATTAAGAATAAAGGTGGGGAGGGGGACACCTGCGTGGCTCTGCCTTTGGCTCAGGTCATGATCCCAGGGTCCCAGAAGTCACCACTCTAACCGAAAGATCAAGTGAATATCCCTCGTAATAAGATTTTATCAGGAAAAGAAAAACAGTCGCCCTTTCTCCTGTGAGTCTCCCATACTTTCACCCAGAACACTTTTTTTTTTTTAATTACCCATTTATTTTAGAGGGAGAGCGAGAGGGTGCACACATGCATGGGGAGGAGGGGCAAAAGGAGAGGGAGAGAGAGAATCCCAAGCAGACTCCCCACTGAGTGCAGAGCCTGATGCCAAGCCTGATCCCAGGACCCTGAGATCATGACCTGAGCCAAAATCAAGAGTTGGCTCCCCACCCACTGTTTAAATAATAGGCCCAACTTAGGACTTGAACTCATGACCCTAGGATCAAGAGCCACAGGCTCCACTGACTGAGCCAGCCAGGCGCCCCAGAACACTTCCCTTTTGACGCTTCTGGTCACCAAATGTGTGGAGGTTTATCCCCACCAAGAAATTCTGCCTAACACCAGCTGGGTGTCCTAAAACTTCACTCAGCACCACCTCGAGCTGATGTCAGACTTGTCCCCACTTCAGATGCCAATCGCCAAGGACCTGGTCCCCAGGTTACCCACAACTGTCCGACTTGGCTACACATGGGAGGTTCCCAAGACCGACTCCCACATTGGATTCAGTTAATTTGCTAGAGCAGCTTACAGATCTCAGGGAAACAGCTACGTTTACCAGTTCATGAAAGGATAGGATAAAATATATGATGAATAGCGATGTAACTTCCAGAACCAGACACTAGAGCCCATGTGTGGTCTGACAGGAACACAATGGGACTCTCACCTCCTTTTGTCTGGACATTAGATCTTTATTAATGCAGCCTGGAGTCCATGAGAGTCCTTTAAAAACATAGATTATTAACATAACCAGAGCTTTTCCCTTTCTAAACCCCCCAAGTCTTTCCTCATATGATGTTCTGCTGTGCCGTGCTCCTCCTTTCCTGGCATTGAGCATGGTTTTATACCCTGAGGTCTAGATATCATCTTCTTACGTTTGGTCCTTTGTTCCAGCCTGTCAGGTTGTTGAATGCCTCCTGTCACAGTGTCTCCACCCTTACCCCCAGATTTGGGCACACACACTTGAAAACCAGGGCTTTTCTATCTTTATTTGAGACACCAGTGAGAGCACGTGGACAGGAGGACAGAGCCCTACAGGCCATCCCTTCATGTCCTGGTTAGCATCCGTCCGGTTGTCTCTGTTGAGGACTGGGCCTGTGGTCCCAAGAGGCAAAGATGGCCGGTCATGGAGGTTATCCAAAGTGTCCAGGACTAGGATGAGGCAGAGGGAAAGTAGAAGCCAGGTCCTTAAAGAACACTGAAGGCCAGGCCAGGGAAACTTCTGATCATTACCAAATGCACAGGGCGAGGCTGGCAATGAATGGAGAAAAACAAGGGGCTGGGATACACAGGGACCCCAAAACAAAGCGGAAAACAAGAGCAGTATGGGAATAGACTAAGGCCCCCTAAACTGCTTCCAGGTCCCCAAATGTGTCAAATGCCTTCTCTCTGCCCTGATTACCTTTTCTTCCAAGGCAGCCTCGTGAATTCCTTTCCTTCCTTGGAGACACTATTTCCGCGATGCGTTCCCCATCTTTCCCAGGTAGATCTGCAAAGAATGGGAAAGGAGGGAAAGCTGTTTCTCTCCCTCAGGACGAGAGCATCCGCCCAACGGTGGAGAAGCCTGGAATGGTTCGGGAGGTGGAAGGTGCAGTCAAACACCTGGCAGGTTGGAGCCCAAGAAAAGCACACATCGTGTGAGTGCACCGCTCGGGCTTCTGACCCTGAGCCACGGAGGGCCAGAACCTTGTCGTGTTCACCTTCAGAGCCGGTGCCAAAGCCAATGTTGACAGTCAGAGGTTTGTGGGTGGACTTTTGAGTGATCCGCTGACCAGCCTGAAAAGAGCACCCCTCCGCCAGGTGAGCAGCTCTGTGGGGTGGGGAATCTGAACCCAGATCTAGCTCAGCCGTGACAACGGTGGGTGGAGTGGCTAAGGTGACTTTAAACAGGGAGGTTTGGAAAGATCCATCTAATAGTTGAAAACTATTCAGTAAACATAAAACTAAACTAAAATCTTCTTAAAAGATTTTGTTTATCGGGCACCTGGGTGGCTCAGTGGGTTAAAGCCTCTGCCTTCAGCTCAGGTCATGATCCTGGGGTCCTGGGCTCGAGCCCTACATCGGGCTCTCTGCTCAGTGGGGAGTCTGCTCCCGCTGCCGCTGTCACCTGCCTCTCTGCCTACTTGTGATCTCTGTTTGTCAAATAAACAAATAAAATCTTTGAAAGATTTTATTTATTTGAGAGAGAGGAAGCAGGAGGAGGGGCGGGGGAGAGGGAGAAGCAGACTCCCTGCTGAGCAGGGAACCCAATGTGGGGCTCGATCCCAGGACCCTGGGATCATGACCTGAGCCGAGGGCAGGCGCTTAACCCACTGAGCCACCCAGGCACCCCCACCACGATCAATTTTAGGACATTTTTCATCACCCCAAAAAGAAACCTCATACCTGTTAGCAGTCACTCCCGATTCCTCCCTGCCCTCAACCTCTGATAACCACTAAACTAATGTCTGTCTCTGTGGACATGCTTATGCTAGACATTTTTTACAAATAGAATCGTGTAACAGGTGGCCTTGAGTGTCTGGCTTCTTTTACTTACCATCATTTTCTCAAGGTGCCTCTGTATCGTAGCACATATCCGTGGGCTGCTCCTTTTTATGGCTGAACAAGAGTCTGTGTCCTAATAATATTCTGCGTGAATATACCACATCGGTTTATCCATTCATGCACAGATGGCTTGTTTCTACCTTTCGGCTATTACAAATAATGCTACAGTGAACACCTGGTACACATTTTTGCGTGGACAGACACTTTCCATCCTCTCGGGTGGATAAACACAATTTTACACGGCAGCATTGATATCTTTGCCCGGCTGCAAACACACAAACATTGGAGACAATTCTTGGATTCTTTTTGCCATTACAACTAATGGTGTGATGAATAATTCAGGAGGCAAAGCCTTGCCAGTTGTCGGCATTATTTTTTTCAGGGGGGAAATCGATGTGGATGTGTTCAGAGCAGAGATTCCAGGATGGAGATTGAATTTTGAATCCGGACAATGCAATAACTTACGTGTGTGTTTCACTGCTCGTTTTACGAAACACTTAAGGGTTAACCTCTTTCTGTGAAAGATACACAAAGGGGTTCCTGGGTGGCTCAGTCCTTAAGGGTCTGACTCAGCATGGACTTTGCTTCAGATTCTCTCTCCTCTCTCTCCCTCTCTCTGAGCCCCTCCCCCCTGCTCATGCTCTCTGAGTTGAGGTTTACCACTGAGCCGACCTCTATCAAGAAGGGAATATTTTGGTCCCGGGAGCCACCAAGGGATGGGTGTGTGTGTGTGTGTGTGTGTGTGTTGAAAAATTCAGCTGCAGCTGGAAAAGGGGAGCAGAGGAAGTTGGATAAAAATGTGCAGAAGAAGTTGTGGTCGGGGAACAGTCAGAACAGAAGACTTGTTTCTCTGGAAGGCCTGGAACACACTGACCCAGATGTCGCTTAGCAACGTCTCAGAAAGTGACCGTCAAGGTAGGCACGAGCTCATTGTCACTGATGACCTATCAGTCACAGAGAAATACAAACCTCTTGTCAGCACCGGGGCCCCGTTGCTGATGTAATGCTAAAGAAGATGTCTTTTAAATTAATTATATATATATATATTTTTTTTTAAGATTATATTTATTTATTTGACAGAGAGAGAGCACAAGCAGGCAGAGAGGCAGGCAGAGAGAGGGGGAATCAGGCTACCTGATGAGCAGAGAGCCCGATGCGGGGCTCCATCCCAGGACCCTGAGATCATGACCTGAGCTGAGGCAGAGGCTTAACACACTGAGCCACCCAGGCCCCCCTAATTATCATATATTTCCATAAGCCCCTCTAAAATCCCCCTGGGCATACCTTGCAAAAGTTCCCTACCTGGGATCGGGAGAAAGTCCTTGACTTCCAGACCCTCCCCTCCCCAACATTTACCAACACAGAGTAGTAGAACAGGAAAGGTTAACCATAATCAACTTTCTCGGGTAGGGAAAGATGGAAGGCTGCCTACCCGGGATTGGGGGAAGTGACTTGGTTCTGTCCCTGGAAGTCACTCTGTGTGGCTCACGGGTCCACTGTCTAGGAGGCTCCATCTACACCATCAAACCCAGTGGGCATATCTGAAACAGATCTGGGACCGCAGGACCCCCATGAAGGCTGAGCTACGACCTCAGCTTGCTTCCTTCCTGAAAAATGTTGGGAGACCCACAGGTTATTTCAAGTATCGAAACAGTCACTCTTTCTCTTAGTTTAGATTAATGGTTCTTTCCATGCTATAGCTTCCTAATAAATGTAGTTGGCTTTATGACTTTTTTTCAAGAGCACCCAACAGACCCTCATGCTACCCCAAATTCTGTTTTCCCGTGGCCTTACCCAAAGCCAAAACCTTATTAGCTAAATGATCTTCCTACCAAGTCATCTCAGAGGATAATTTTAACGAAGGCTTGACCATTGCAGGACGTGGACTGCGACTTTCTCAACCTTGAATGACAGCCCTCTTGGACCCATACCTCTCTTTTTAAACTTTTGTACTTACTTCCAGGTACCAGAATTTTCGTATAGGTCAGTGTTCATTATGATGGTACAACTACCACCCCCCCACCCCACCCCCCAAAATCTCAGCAGCCTACGAAAAAAAAAAAAAAGGAAGGTTGTTTTTTTGCTCATTTTACCTGTTCCCTTAGGACTCTCCGGACTTGCGGGGGGGAGGGGAGGGCTGAGTCTGTTGCCAGGGCAACCTGGTGTCTTTGCCCCAGGTTTGTGTGGGTTTTTTTTCCAGATTTCCCCCCCCCCCCCATGCCCCCCTTTCCTCACTCTAGTTGCCAAAAAAATGCACACTAGGCCCTCGTTCTGCTTCCTTTCCTCTCCTTATTTTGCTTTTTTCTTCCAAGGTGTGGCTCTCTCACTGCGAGATCAGGTGGATGTCGATCATTCCCCTCCCCCCCGCAGCTTACTCACGGCCCTGATTCCTCCCGCAGGTCTTGATGCCTCAGCCATCCACGCGTGCTGGACGGTCTCTCCGATTTCCCCTTGAGATCCCTCCATGCTTCCCTCCTACTTCACTTCCGGCCGGTGAGCAGCGGCAGGTGGATTTGGAGCCCAACCTGGTTTTGGATGGTTGATCTCGCACCAGAGGGGCGGGAGGAGAAGGGGAGGGGTCGGTCTTAACAGCTGCAATGTACTGATGGCTTGTTTTGCCAGGTGTCTAACCTACATTGCTTCTCCTGTTTTCAGGGAAGCTTTATTGTGGCCATTTCACAGCTGGAAAGGATGAAAAGCCAGGTCCCCAGATGGCGAGAAGCCAAACCAGGATTCAGCCCCACACGGATCTGCGTCCTTCCAGGAAAAAGCCAGAGGCACCACCACCAGGTGGTGACCTGGGAAGCCTCTAGTGATAACAGAGGTCAAGGTTAGGGTAACGCAGCGGGAATTGCTGGGGCCAGGATGCTGGGAAGGGGCAGATCTGAGTCCTAGGGAGTGCAGGGTCTGGGTGGGCTGGCCATCCTGGGGAGGGACACACAGAGATAAGAACTCATTGCAGTAAATTATTTTTATAGAGTATCTTATAAAACTTCCACAAATAGGATCTCGTTTGTTCCTCTTCACAGATTTGGAAAGTCAGTCTCAGCATCCCCTTGAATGCAGACGCTCTGATTCAAAAGCTGATGCATCCCCACCCCTCCCCCACCCCCACCCCCGCCCCCCATGGCCCCATCACACACTCTAGGGAACAAGTTCCACCTGGGACGTGTGTGCCCTCTATGTGCTCCAGGGCCTTGGTGAGAAGGTCACACCTGCAAACCTCAGTGACCCAGTGAAAGGTTATTGCTTGGACGGGTTTACACACCAGCGTAGAAATTCTGGGAAAGAGGTACCAGAAATTGAGTCGGAATGGGCGGAAGAGAGAGGTGGATGGCTGGTCAGGTCAGACTGAGGGTTTGTTTCTCTGGAAGCTTCGGGGCACACTAACCTGGCTTGACAGTACCTCGGGGAGTGTCTCTCTGGGTCACTGTGCTCTCTCTAGAGCAGGAAGCTTGTCAGTCCTTGAGAAATGGCAAACTCTTGCCAGTATTAGACTATGGGTATGAGAGAACAATTGCCCTAAAAGTGTTCATGCTTGTCGCCAAAAAGTAATTTCGATTTAATCATGTAGTTTAAATGGTTTTTTTGTTTTGTTTTGACATTGGGTTTTTTGGGTTTTTTTTTTTAAGATTTTATTTATTTATTTATTTGACAGAGAGAGAGATCACAAGAAGGCAGAGAGGCAGGCAGAGAAGGGGGGGAAAGCAGGATCCCGACTCAGAAAGCCCGATGCGGGGCTCGATCCCAGGACCCTGAGACCATGACCTGAGCCGAAGGCAGCAGCTTAATCCACTGAGCCACCCAGGCACCCCCCCTCACCCCTTTTGTTAAGATTATTTTTATTTGGCTTTGGTTTTGTTTTGTTGAGTAGCCCAGTCTGGGGCTTGAATTCCCAACTCTTGAGATCAAGTCCTGAGCTGAGATCAAGAGTTCGAGGCTTAACCTGACTGAGCCACCCAGGCACCCTCAATTATTTATTTATATTTATTTATTTATATATATATTTATTTATATTATCATTTATTTATATTTAAAGATTTTATTTATTTATTTGAGAGAAAGCGGAGAGTATGAGAGCACGAGTGGGGGGAGGGGCAGAGAGAGAGAGAAGCAGACTCCCCACTAAGCAGGGAGCGCCACGGTGGGGATGTCGGGCTCGATTCCAGCACTCTGGGATCATAACCTGAGCAGAAGGCATCTGGGATCATAACCTGAGCAGAAGGCAGCTGCTTAGCAGACTGACCCTCCAGCCCCACACCACCATCATTTTCTTTAATACATGCCTATTAACCATAGGGCAACATACCAGACTCTCTGAGGAGGTACACATTTGATTCAGATATAGCCTCCACCGTCAAGAAACCTGAAGTTTTGTCATATTTTAAATTTATTTTAAAATCTACATACAAGAAAATTCATTCTTCTTGGCATACAGGTCTATCAGGTTTTTCTTTTTCTCATTGTTTCATACTCTCTTTTTTTTTAATTAATTATTTTTATTACCATATAATGTATTATTAGCCCCAGGGGTGAGGTCTGTGAATCGTCAGGTTTATACACTTCACAGCACTCACCATAGCACATACCCTCCCCAGCGTCCATGACCCAAATACCCTCTCCATACACCCCTGCCACCCAACAACCCTCAGTTTGTTTTGCGAGATTAAGAGTCTCTTATGGTTTGTCTCCCTCCCGATCCCATCTTGTTTAATTTTTTCCTTCCCTACCCCCCACAACCCCCCACACTGCCTCTCAAATTCCTCCTATCAGAGAGATCATATGATAATTGTCTTTCTCTGATTGACTTATTTTGCTCAGCATAATACCCTCTAGTTCCATCCACGTCGTTGCAAATGGCAACATTTCATTTCTTTTGATGGCTGCATAGTATTCCATTGTATATATACACCACATCTTCTTTGCCCATTCATCTGTTGATGGACATCTAGGTTCTTTCCATAGTTTGGCTATTGTGGACATTGCTGCTATAAACATTCGGGTGCACCTGTCCCTTCGAATCACTACATTTTTATCTTCAGGGTAAATACCCAGTAGTGCGATTGCTGGGTAATAGGGTAGCTCTATTATCAACTTTTTGAGGAACCTCCATGCTGTTTTCCACAGTGGCTGCACCACCTTGCCTTCCCACCAACAGAGTAGGAGGGTTCCCCTTTCTCTGCATCCTCGCCAGCATCTGTCATTTCCTGACTTGTTAATTTTAGTCATTCTGACTGGGGTGAGGTGGTATCTCACTGTGGTTTTGATGTGTATTTCCCTGATGCTGAGTGATGTGGAGCACTTTTTCACGTGTCTGTTGGTCATCTGGATGTCTTCTTTGCAGAAATGTCTGTTCATGTCCTCTGCCCATTTCTTCAACCACTGAGCCACCCAAGCACCCCCGTCCTCTGCCCATTTCTTGATTGGATTATATGTTCTTTGGGTACTGAGTTTGATAAGTTATTTATAGATTTTGTATACTAGCCCTTTATCTGATACGTCATTTGCCAATATCTTCTCTCATTCTGTTAGTTGTCCTTTGGTTTTGTTGATTGTTTCCTTTGCTGTGCAAACGCTTTTGATCTTGATGAAGTCCTAATAGTTCATTTGTGCCCTTGCTTCCCTTGCCTTTGGCAATGTTTCCAGGAAGAAGTTGCTGCAGCTGAGGTCGAAGAGGTTGCTGCCTGTGTTCTCCTCAAGGATTTTGATGGATTCCTGTCTCACATCGAGGTCTTTCATCCATTTTGAGTCTATTTTTGTGTATGGTGTAAGGAAACAGTCCAGTTTCATTCTTCTGCATGTGGCTGTCCAATTTTCCCAACACCAGTTGTTGAAGAGACTGTCTTTTTTTTCCATCAGACATTCTTTCCTGCTTTGTCAAAGATTAGTTGACCATAGAGTTGAGGGTTCATTTCTGGGCCCTCTGTTCTGTTCCATTGATCTATGTGTCTATTTTTGTGCCAGTACCATACTGTCTTGATGAGTACAGCTTTGTAATATAGCTTGAAGTCTGGAATTGTGATGCCACCAACTTCGGCTTTCTTTTTCAACATTCCTCTGGCTATTCCGGGTCTTTTCTGCTTCCATATAAATTTTAAGATTATTTGTTCCATTTCTTTGAAAAAAATTGATGGTATTTTGATAGGGATTGCATTGAATGTGTAGATTGTTTTAGGTAGCATAGACATTTTCACAATATTTGTTCTTCCAATCCATGAGCATAGAACATTTTTCCATTTCTTTGTGTCTTCCTCAATTTCTTTCATGAGTACTTTATAGTTTTCTGAGTACAGGGTCTTCGCCTCTTTGGTTAGGTTTATTCCTAGGTATCTTATGGTTTTAGGTGCAACTGTAAATGGGATTGGCTTTTATTAATTTCTCTTTCTTCTTGCTTGGTGTATAGAAATGTAACTGATTTCTGTGCATTGATTTTATATCCTGACACTTTACTGAATTCCTGTATGAGTTCTAGCAGTTTTGGAGTGGAGTCTTTTGGGTTTTCCATATAAAGTATCATATCATCTACAAAGAATAAGAGTTTTACTTCTTCTTTGCCAATTTGAATGCCTTTTATTTCTTGTTGTTGTCTGATTGCTGAGGCTAGGACTTCTAGTACTATGTTGAATAGCAGTGGTGATAGTGGACAGCTCTGCCACATTCCTGACATTAGGGGAAAATTCTCAGTTTATCCCCATTGAGAATGATATTCGCTGTGGTTTTTCATAGATGGTTCTTTTTTTAAAGATTTTTATTATTATTTATTTATTTGACAGAGAGAAATCACAAGTAGGCAGAGAGGCAGACAGAGAGAGGAGGAAGCAGGCTCCCTGCTGAGCAGAGAGCTCGATGCGGGACTCGATCCCAGGGTTCTGAGATCCTGACCTGAGCCAAAGGCAGCGGCTTAACCCACTGAACCACCCAGGCACCCTCATAGATGGTTTTAATGATATGGATGTATGTACCTTCTATGGCTACACTTTGAAGAGTTTTGAACAAGAAAGGATGCTGTGCTTTTTCAAATGCTTTTTCAGCATCTATTGAGAGTATCACATGGTTCTTGTTCTTTCTTTTATTAATGTATTGTATCACATTGATTGATCTGTGGATATTGAACCAACCTTGCAGCCCAGGAATAAATCCCACTTGATTGTAGTGAATAATCCTTTTAATGTATTGTTGGATCCTGTTGGCTAGTATTTTAATGAGAATTTTCACATTTATGTTCACCAAGGATACTGGTCTATAATTCTCCTTTTTGATGGGGTCTTTGTATGGTTTTGGGATTAAGGTAATGCTGGCCTCATAAATTGAGTTTGGAAGTTTTCCTTCCATTTCTATTTTTTGCAACAGTTTCAGGAGAATAGGTATTAATCCTTCTTTAAATGTTTGGTAGAATTCCCCTGCGAAGCCATCTGGCCCTGGGCTTTTGTTTGTTGGGAGATTTTTTTTTTTTAAGATTTTATCTATTTATTTGATAGACAGAGATCACAAGTAGGCAGAGAGGCAGGCAGAGAGAGAGGAGGAAGCAGGCTCCCCACTGAGCAGAGAGCCTGATGTGGGACTCGATCCCAGGACTCTGGGATCATTACCTGAGCCGAAGGCAGAGGCTTAACCACTGAGCCACCCAGGCGCCCCGTTAGGAGATTTTTGATCACTGCTTCAATCTCCTTACTGGTTATGGGTCTGTTCAGGTTTTATATTTCTTCCTGGTTCAGTTTTGGTAGTTTATACATCTCAAAGAATGCATCCATTTCTTCCAGATTGTCAAATTTGCTGATGTATAGTTGCTCATAATATGTTCTTGTAATTGTATTTCTTTGGTGTTGGTTGTGATCTCTTTCATTCTTCTCTTTCATTCATGATTTTATTAATTTGAGTCCTTTCTTTTTTTCTTTCTGATAAGTCTGGCCAGGGGTTTATCAATATTATTAATGCTTTCAAAGAAACAGTTCCCAGTTTCATTGATTTGTTCTACTGTCATTTTTGTTTCAATTTTATTGATTTCTGCTCTGATCTTTATTATTTCTCTTCTCCTGCTGGATTTAGGCTTTCTTCTTCCCCTAGCTCCTTTAGGTGTAGGAATAGGTTGTGTACTTGAGACCTTTCTTGTTTCTTGAGAAAGGCTTGTATCGCTATATACTTTCCTCTCAGGACTGCATTTGCTGTGTCCCACAGATTTTGAACAGTTGTGTTTTCATTTCCATTTGGTTCCATGAATTTTTTCAATTCTTCTTTAATTTCCTGGTTGACCCATTCATTCTTTTTTTAAATATTTTATTTATTTATTTGAAAGACAGAGACCACAAGTAGGCAAAGAGGCAGGCAGAGAGAGAGAGAGGAATGGAAGCAGGCTCCCCACTGAACAGAGAGCCCGATGTGGGACTTGATCCCAGGACCCTGAGATCATGACCCAAGCTGAAGGCAGAGGCCCAACCCACTGAGCCATCCAGGTGCCCCAGACCCATTCATTCTTTAGTAGGATGCTCTTTAGCCTCCATGTATTTGAGTTCTTTCCAATTTTCCTCTTGTGACTGAGCTCTAGCTTCAGAGCATTGTGGTCTGAAAGTATGCAAGGAATGATCCCAGTCTTTTGGTACCGGTTGAGATCTGATTTGTGACCCAGGATGTGATCTATTCTGGAGAATGTTCCATGTGCACTAGAGAAGAATGTGTATTCTGTTGCTTTGGGATGAAATATTCTAAGTATATCTGTGATGTCCATCTGATCTAGTGGGTCATTTAAGGCCATTATTTCCTTGTTGATCTTTTGCTTGGATGATCTGTCCATTTCAGTGAGGCGGGTGTTAAAGTCCCCTACTATTATTGTATTATTGTAATGTGTTTCTTTGATTTTGTTATTCATTGGTTTATATAGTTGGCTGCTCCCATGTTAGGGGCATAGATATTTAAAATTGTTAGATCTTCTAGTTGGACAGACCCTTTGAGTATATAGTTTGTCTTTCCTCATCTCTCATTATAGTCTTGGCCTAAAATCTAATTTATCTGGTATAAGGATTGCCATCCCACCTTTCTTTTGGTGTCCATTAGCATGGTAAATTGTTTCCCACCCCCTCACTTTAAATCTGGAGGTGTCTTTGGGTCTAAAATGAGTTTCTTGTAGATAGCATATTGATGGGTTTTGGTTTTTTATCCATTCTGATACCGTGTCTTTTGGTTGGGGCATTTAGCCCATTTACATTCAGGTTAACTATGGAAAGATATGAATTTAGTGCCATTGTATTGCCTGTAAGGTGACTGTTACTGTATATTGTCTCTGTTCCTTTCTGGTCTACTACTTTTAGGCTCTCTCTTTGCTTAGAGGACCCCTTTCAATATTTCCTGTAGGGCTGGTTTGGTGTTTGCAAATTCTTTTAGTTTTTGTTTGTCCTGGAAGCTTTTTATCTCTCCTATTTTCAATGACAGCCTAGCTGGATATAGTATTCTTGGCTGCATATTTTTCTCATTTAGTGCTCTGAATATATCTTGCCAGTCCTTTCTGGCCTGCCGGCTCTCTAGATAAGTCTGCTGCCAGTCTAATATTTCTACATTTGTATGTTACAGAATTCTTGTCCTAAGGATTTTCTCTTTGTCACTAAGACTTTTAAGTTTTACTCTTAGATGAGGGGGTGTGGACCTATTTTAATTGATTTTGAGGGGGATTCTCTATGCCTCCTGAACATGATGCTTTTTCCCTTTGCCATATTAGGAAAATTCTCTACTATAATTCACTCCAATATAACTTCTGCCCCTCTTTCTCTTTCTTCTTCTTCTGGAATCCCAATTATTATAATATTGTTTCATCTTATGGTATCACTTATCTATCAAATTCTCCCCTCGTGGGCCAGTAGTTGTTTGTCTCTCTTTTTCTCACCTTCTTTACTCTCCATCATTTGATCTTCTATATCACTAATTCTCTCTTCTGCCTCATTTATCCTAGCAGTAAGAGCCTCCGTTTCTTATTGCACCTCATTAATAGCTTTTATAATTTCAAATTGGTTAGATTTTAGTTTTTTTAAATTTCTCCAGAAAGGATTTCTCTAATATCTTCCATGCCTTTTTTGAGGCCAGCTAGCACCTTGAGAATTGTCTTTCTGAACTCTAGTTCTGACATATTATCAATGTCCATATTGATTAGGTCCACCAGCCATCAGTACTGTCTTTTGTTCTTATTTCTGTGGTATTTCCACCTTGTAATTTTATCCAGATAAGAATATATGAATGAGAGAATAAAATACTAAAACGGTGGCAAAGACCCCAGAAAAATGTACACTAACCAAATCAGAAGAGACTGAAAACTGGGTGTGTATATATATATATATATATATATATATATATATATATATATTAGACTGGTGACAAGAACAAAGCCACCCTCTTAGAAGAAACTACCTCCCAAGATTTTAAAGAAAGAAAAACATATATATATCTGTGTGTGTGTGTGTGTGTGTGTGTACAAAAATAAGGGTAAACACGATGAAGGGATGGAATATGACTGTAAAGAGGAAAATTTTTTTAAAAAATCTAAAAAATGAATTGATAAGGTAAGTTGGTTGGGAAAAAAAAAAGGAGAAGAGAAGGGCATCTGGGTGGCTCAGTGGGTTAATTCTCTGTCTTTGGCTCAGGTCATGATCTCAGGGTCCTGGGATCAAGTCCCGCATCAGGCTCCCTGCTTAATAGGGAGCTTGCTTCTCTCTCTCTCTGCCTGCCTCTCTGCCTACTTGTGATCACTCTCTGTGTCAAATCTTTAAAAAAAAGAGAGAGAGAGAATGCGCTCAGACTGGAGACTAGAACAAAGCCATATGCTAGATTTAGGGTATATATTTTAAAAGATTTTATTTATTTATTTGACAGACAGAGATCACAAGTAGGCAGAGAGAGAGGGGTGGGGGCGAGCAGGTTCCCTGCTGAGCAAGACCCTGGGATCAGGACCTGAGCTGAAGACAGAGGCTTTAACCCACTGAACCACCCAGTCACCCTGATTTAGGGTATATTTTGACCTATTAGAAGAAATTGAATCCCAATTTTTTTTAGAAAAAAAAAAACAACCCTATATGCATTAAAAAAATAAGGTTAAATACAATGAAGGGATAAAATATGCCTATAACAATGAAGTCTTAAAAAGTTTTTTTTAGAAAGGTATTGTTGAGATGAACTATTTTAAAAAGGTTAAAAGAGGGAAGAGGCAAGATTTTAAAAATAGAATAAGAAAAAAAATTAAAAATTTATGTATTATTTATTTATTTGCAAGAATCATGGGGAAAAGCCATGAATTCCATACTTTGCTTTCCCTTCCTCTGGACTTCCCCAGTTCTCCTTGATCAGTGAGCTTGATCTTGGCTGGATGTTCTTGCTGATCTTTTGGCGAGGGGCCTGTTGCCGTGAATCTGAAATGTCTTTGCGGGAAGCGGAATTGCATCGCCCTTGCCAGGGGCTGGGCTAAGTCATCTGCTCGGGTTCGCGCTCGGAGCTTTTGTTCCCTGAGCGCTTTCCGTAGAGCTCCGTAGCGCGGATATGAAGATGGCGGCCTCCTAGTCCCCAGCCTGGAGGAGCAGAGAGCTGGGGGCCCACTCTCCAGCACGCCCCCGGCAGAAAAGCCAACGGTCCCTCCCGTGTCCCTGGTCTCCGCCACGCTCCGAGCTCCCCGGCCTGTGACCGTGGGTCCCCTTCTCCGGCGCGGCCCCGTCTGGAGTCCGCACACCCGCAGCTTCCCGCCGCGCACTCCCGCAGGCTCCTCCCGGAGAAGGACGGTGAGTGTCCCCGGATCCGCCGCCTGTGGGGTCCCTGCGCGGACAGCCATGGCCCAGCTGTGCCTTGGGTCACGGGTTAAGGTGACCCCGAGCTGAGAGCCCCTCCTCAGCCCCGTCTCTGCGCCGGCGTCCGCATCGGATACCCGCAAGCTCTGCCACCCTCAGACACCCCGGGTCCTTCTGTGACCCCGCGGGACCTGAGACCGCGCTGTCCCCGCGAGGGCCCCGCCCCCGCTCCGCCTCTGCAGCGACGTCTCTCCTTGGAGCGACTCTACAGGGTGGGGTTCTGTGCTCCGGCTCCCCTGCTGGCCGGGCTCTGTCCTCCTGTCGCTTCTGGTTCACTTTTCTGTGCGACCCGGGTCGCTTTTCTGTTCCTAGAATTGCTGCTCTGCTCTTCCATCTGCTGTTGGGTTTGTCGGTGTCCGGGATGGTTTGATAACTGTCCAGCTGAACTCCTGCTACCTGATGTCATCTCAGTCTCCTACTCCTCCACCATCTTACCTCTAATACCATGTTTTTCATTTATTCTTACATTTATATATCTCTGCACACATTTTTTTTTTTTTTGTGGAGATTTGATTCACCTACCATAAAATCCACCATTATTAAGTGTACAGATTCTGTAGGTTTTAGTATATTCAAAAAGTTGTGCACTCTGCAAAAAGGGCCAGGGGTGCTGGGTGACTCAGTCAGTAAAGTGTCCGACTCTTGATTTCAGCTCAGGTCATGATCTCAGGGCTGTGAGATGGCGCTGGGCACGGAGCCTGCTTAAGATTCTCTCTCTCCCCCTCCCTCTTTCCCTCCTGCCATGTGCCCGCATGCACACATGTTTTCTCCCTCTCAAAAAAAAAAAGCTAGGCAGGGGTGCCTGGGTGTCTCAGTGGGTTAGGCCTCTGCCTTCGGCTCAGGTCATGATCTCAGGGTCCTGGGATGGAGCCCCGCATTGGGCTCTCTGCTCAGCATGGAGCCTGCTTCCTCCTCTCTCTCTGCCTGCCTCTCTGCCTACTTGTGATCTCTCTCTCTATATCAAATAAATAAAATCTTAAAAAAAAATCTAGGCAACCAGCACCATTAATCCTAGGACATTTTTATCACTCCCCCAAAAGACACCATACCCACTAGCGCTCACGCCCTGTTTCCCTTTTCCTCCTCTCTCCCCCACAACGTGGCGACCACTAGTGTGTTTTCTGTCTCTGTGGATTTGCCTACACTGGACATTTCCCAATCTGTGCTCCTTTCAGACTGGTTTCCTCACTTAACGTTTTCAAGATTCATCTGTGTTTCAGCATTAGTCCTTCATTCCTTTTTAGGGCCAAGTACATCTCTGTATGTATATATCACGTGTTATCTGGCCACGCGTCCGTTGACGGACAGTCGGGCTGTTTCCACTTGGAAGCTGATTATGATTAATGCTGATATGCCCATTGCTGTGTACACTTTTGTATGAACACCTGCCTTCAATTCCCTTGGGTATGTGTGTGGGATTCAAATTGCGGAGCCATTTGGTAATTCTGTTTGGAAAAACTGTCACTGTGTTACAGTAACGGCACCATTTTACATTCCCCTCATCCCTCCCTCCCATGCTTTCTCTCTCTCTCTCTCTTTCTGTCTCTCTCTCTCTTTCTGTCTCTCTCTTTCCTTCTTTCTTTCAGTACAGAAATCCTACTGAGTCTGAAGAGGTCTCTCAATTCAGTTGTGATTTGCATTTCCCAAGGGATGAATGAGGTCGAGCGTGTATTTATTGGTGTTTGTCTGTCTCCTCTGCAGAAATGTTCGTTCACATCCCTTGCCCGAGTTTTTAATGGAGTTGCCTTTTTATGGTTGAGTTATGAGAGTTCTTTACATGGTCTGGATACCAGACCCTTTTCAAATATATGATTTAGGGGAGCCTGGGTGACTCAGAGGGTTAAGCCTCTGCCTTCAGCTCAGGTCATGATCTCAAGGGTCTTGGGATCGAGCCCCGCATCGGGCTCTCTGCTCAGCAGGGAGCCTGCTTCCTCCCCCCTCTCTCTCTATCTGCCTCTCTGCCTACTTGTGATCTCTGTCAAATAAATAAATAAAATCTTAAAAAACAACAACAACAACTAAGAAACTGGTATCTCATCAAAGGTCCCAAAGATTTACACCTATATTTTCATCACCTCTTCCTACATCACATCATTTTCATTACACCTATATTTCATCACCTATATTTTCATTCTGTGGGTTGTCTTTTCATTCTCTTAATCGTGTCCTTCGATGCAGGCAAGGTTTTTAATTTTGACGAAGTTCGAGGTATCTCTTTTTTCCCTTATTGCCTGCTCCCTTGGTGTCCTATCCAAGAAATCACTGCCAAATTGAATGTCATAAAGATCCCCCCCCCCACCCCGTTTTTTTCTTCTAGGAGTTTTAGAGTTTGAAGGTTTTGATCCATTTTGAATTAAATTTTGTTTCTGTTCTTTTTGTACAAGAAAAGGATCTGAATTCACTTTTTTGCATGTGGATGTGAGGGTTTATTTCTGGGCTCTCTGTTCTATCCCATTGGTCCATATGCCTGTCCCGAGGCCAGTACCACACTATTTTGATTCTACAACTTTGTGCAGACTCATTCTCCATTCATCCTGTTCCCCTGCCTCCAATGCCTTCCCTGCCCTTTCGAGCTGTCCCAATCCTTCTCTCCTTCCAACTGATTTCTACACTCCCCTAAAGTTGTTCTCCCCTTCCTTGTTCCCAGATCTGTAAGGGGCACCTTGAAGGAGTCCCCTCTTGATTTCTCTCTTTTCCTTACCCTGCATACCCACTCCATCTGCCATCTCATAGGCTCTCCATCTCTGATTTATGTTTATTTTATTTTATTTTTACTTTTTTCTAATTTTTAAAAAAGATTTTATTTAATTGAGAGAGAGAGAGAGCTCAATCAGAGGGAGCAGCAGAGGGAGAGGGACAGGGCCCTGGGATCATGACGTGAGCCGAAGTCAGACGCTTAACCAACTGAGCCACCCAGGCGCCCCCTCCATCTCTGCAGCGATGATGTGTATCCGGCCATCATCACCTCTATCTGGGACCCTGTACTAGGTACTGACGGGACCACCTCTTTCTACTCATGCCCCTTCCACACAGCAGCCAGAGTTATCTCTTTTCCTCTTTTTGGCCAACAGGTTCTTGAGAAAGTGCTCAGCCATCATGGAAAGACCAAGTAAAACCGAAAAGAACACACATCTGTATTGACAAAGACAGGAAGCAACTGAAATTTTATTTACTGTTGGTTGGAGTATAAAATAGTGAACCACTTTGGAAAACCGGTGACTTCCAGTAAAATTAAATTTGTGCTTTCCCAGAAGCACGCCCTGAAATGGAGGTTAGAATTTATTGCGGGAGCACTCTCGGGGTCAGCAGGGGAACGGAGGGACGTGGACAGTGGAGGGAAACCAGGGTATAATGCAGTCTCACTAGGGGTCCCCATTGACCCCGGGGAGTGTGAAACTGCAATGGTCATTTAGCATTAAAAAATGAATGTTTATCTCTCCCACATCTATATGTTTATGGTAGTGCACTATATCCACTGTTATTAACCTTGCTTTTCCCACTCAGCAAAATCTTTTAGATAACATTCCATATTGAGATATAGCTTCCTCGCTATTGCTTTTTGTCTGATTTTGTCGGTTTTTTATGACCGGGTCTTCCTTTGAAGGGACAGACTATACTAATTGTTCCTGCAGTGACAGACATCGGGCTGTCGTTTTATTATTGCAGTCAACACCACAATGACCGGCGGTTTGTATAAGACATTTTCCAAATAGGCAAGTACATCTGTAGCTTAAAATCCTAGAGACGGAGTTGCTGGCTCAAAGCTACAGGACGTGTTAGTCATTTTGAAAGACATTGCAAAACTTCCTTCCACAGAAATTGTACCAATTTTCAATCCTCTCAGCAATGTTGACCGTGCTCATTTCCCCATACTTTCTAAAACATGAATGGGTCATGACTCCCCTCGCTTAACCCCTTACACTTCCGGCTGTGCCTAAAACAGTCAGCCCACAACATAGCCCAGGAGGGCTTCTCTCTGGCTCCCGCCTACCTCACTTTCCATGACGCATTGAAGCCAAGTGCAGGGGGTAGATTTTTTTTTTTTTTTAAGATTTTATTTAAGATTTTTTAAGATTTTTTATTTATCGGGGGGGGGGGGAGCAAGCACAGGCATACAGAATGGCAGGCAGAGGCAGAGGGAGAAGCAGGCTCCCTGCTGAGCAAGGAGCCCGATATGGGACTCAATTCCAGGACGCTGGGATCATGACTTGAGCCGAAGGCAGCTGCTTAACCAACTGAGCCACCCAGGCGTCCCAAGGGGGTAGATCTTGAGGATCCCTGTGGAAGCCGGGCTGCCATCAGAAGAGAGGGCCCTGGCCTTCCATCCTTTGTGGGGGGCTGTGAGTTTAGGCACCTGGCTTACTGCTGGACGTCCCCATTCTGGGAGTGTGGACCAGGAGAACTGGAGAGAGATAGTGTGGTAAATGAATGCTGTGGGAAGCCGCAGTTATCTTGCCGTGGAGTGTCGCCATCCAGGATTTGGGACCTAAGGGAGCTACTCAGCGGTCGCCCCCTACTTCCAGACCCCCAAGATTAAACTATCCGTCTGGATGTGAGCCGCTTCCAGAGAGGGCCAGCAGAGGGCAGTATTCTGCCCTGGGACGGGGCCTTTCCCCCGCCCTGCACCGAGCTGTCCACCAGGGGGCAGTAAGGACGTGGCTTGGAGGCTCCAGGACCACTGAATGAAGCTGGAAAGGGGGATCTGGCAGGCCTTGTCGTTCTGTTCAAGGAGTCCAGCGCTGGCTGACAAGGAGTCGCGCTGCTCGGTGTCAAGGAGTCAAGCGTCCAGCGCTGGCTAACAAGGAGCCGCGCTGCTCAGTGCGCTGGGGCCGAGAGGCTGGGACCCCTTGGGGACACCCGCCCCAGACCTAATGTCCCACACCCATGGCGCAGCCCCCCACCCCATCCCTAGGCCCAGGGGGGGGGGGTGGCGTTGAAGTCATTCTGTG
Source organism: Mustela nivalis (assembly GCF_964662115.1). Lineage (NCBI taxonomy): Eukaryota > Metazoa > Chordata > Mammalia > Carnivora > Mustelidae > Mustela > Mustela nivalis. Next base: position 9,507,299 of record NC_139038.1, on the reverse strand, counting down.
CCTTCTGCAGACATGCCCTGGGATCAGGAGCACCCCAACCTACCAAGATGGGTGGTTAGCACTGGTCGCAGAGCTGTCTTAGCTGTGCCAAGCGAGGCATCGGGGGTGCTCGTTTCCAGCTCCTCAAACAACCTTCTCTTGCCCGTGCAAAGACATCAGCTGCGTCGAGGAGGGACCACCAAGTATTTCTGAGCACCGACTGCGTCCTGGGCTCCGGAGCAGGTGTCTGCCGTCGCAGACCTCACAGTCTCCTAAGGGCGAATGTACTTACCTCCACTGAACTATGCACTTAAAAATGATTAAGAGGGTAAATGTGTGTATTTTTGCCATGATTTTAAAATTGGAAACCCCACAAATTGATAACCTTAATGCTTCTGGGGTTCAAAGTTCGAACTGGATTTTATGGGACTAAAATCAGGGTGTTGGCAGAGCTGCGTTCTTCCTGGAGACGGGGGTGGGGGGGGATCCGTTTTCCTGCTTCTAGAGATCGCCTCATTCCTTGGCTAGCAGCCCCTGCCTTAGTCTTCAAAGCACAAAGCTTCGACCCTGTTTCTGTCCTCATACTGCCTTCTCTCCCCCTGTCCCTCCTGCCTCCTTAAAAGGACCCTCATGATTCCATCGGCTCAGGATAATCCCAAGATTCCTAATTTAAGCACATTGGCAAAGTCCCTTTTGCTACATAGGGTAACATTTACATGGGATTTGGGGATTAGGACATGGACACCTGTGGGGGGCCGTTATTCTGTCTCCCCCAGGGGAAATAAGCTGGTAAAAGAGGGACTGAGGAAGATTCTCAGCGAACAGGACACATGGGGTGCACCTTGGCTCTTCTGAGTTGTTTTTTTCTCTTTAAGATTTACTTATTTATTTGGGGGGAGCACACAGAGAAGGAAAGGGAGAAGCAGACTCCCCAGTGAGCAGGGAGCCCGATGCGAGGCTCGATCCCGGGACCCTAGGATCGTGACCTGAGCGGAAGGCAGATGCTTAACCGACTGAGCCACCCAAGTGTCCCATGATTTACTTTTGATTTTTTATTATTTATTTTATTTTATTTTATTTTTAAGCAGACTCTCTGCTGAGCAGGGAGTCCCACGCAGGACTTGATCCCAGGACCTGGGGATTGCGACCTGAGCTGAAGGTCGCAGCTTAACCAACTGAGCCAAGCAGGCAACCCTGATTTACTTTTTAAAAAACCATCCCCAGGGTCACCTGGGTGGCTCAGTTAGTTAAGCATCTGACTCTTTGTTTTGGCTCATATAGGGATCTAACCAGTCATACGATCAAGCCCCACGTCAGGCTCCAAGCTCTCCAGGGAGTCTGCTTGAAGATTCTCTCCCTCGGCTCCTTAGCCCCTTCTCCCTTCCCCTGCCCCCTGCGCTTGCTCTTGCTCTCTCTCTACAATAAATAAATAAATAAATCTTAAAAAACAAACAAACCAAAAAAACAACCAAAAAACGTCAAAACACCCATGAAGCCGGATAGGGAGTGAGAGGCAGAGCCAACAGCATTTGCTCGTGGATTTGATCTGAAAACATCCACACTGATGTGTGTGTTTTCTGTCCCAAAGCCTGAAAGTCTGGCACCTGAAGAGCCAGACACTCTTCAGGAGGACTGAGGATACTTGGTGGAACCAGAGACAGAGGCGTCCCTGGGTAGCACGTTGGAGGCCTAGAAGTCTCTTAGCAGACCAAGGGCAAAATGGATAGAACAAAAACGATTCACAGTCCCTCGGTGCCCCATCCTCGAGCCTGCTGCTAATGAAGGCTCTGCTTTGCTCATTCCGGTTTTCTGTCCCCTGAGCTTAAGAGGTCTTGGGGTTTTCTGGAGAGATAATTGGAAGAAAAACGAGGAGGAGGCAGAATCAGAGAGATAGACTGTTGGAGGCTCCCTTGACTGTAGGGTGTGTGAAATCCCTACAATTCTCTCCAATCCAGCCACGAAGCCTGCCTCGACTGTACTCCCGGCCAATTCCAGGCCCTAGCAGAGGCAGGACCTGAGTTAGAAATTGCCTTTGCCATTCAACTGAATTACCCAGGGCCCTCCCCAGACCTCAGCTTCCTCATCGGTGGAATGGGCATAAGCACAAATAAGGCAGTGCGTGCGCGTGCGTGTGAAAGAGTTCTGTAAACTGCAACACCGTAATCTTTCGGCGTCTGGAGCGGAGCCCACGAGATCCAAACCCGCGCCCCGCAAGCGGACGCGGCCCGGGCACCTGCGCGAGGTCCCAGCCCTTTGCACACCAGAGGGCGCCGTTCCGACTCCCCGTGGCCTTGCGCGACTGGATTGGGCGGCTCGGCGCGGGGCGGGGCTTCGGGGAGGCGGGGCTTCCGGCCGCCTCCGCCGCTGTTGCCAGGGGAGACAGCCGCAGGGAGGCGGAAGGAGCCGAGGAGCAGCCGGCGCCGAGAAGGGGCGCGGGAGCGACGGCGGCCATGGCGGCCTCGGAGCCCGGGTACCGGAGCTGGTCCTTGTGTCCCGAGGTGCCGTCCGCCACCTTCTTCACCGCGCTGCTCTCGCTGCTGGTGTCCGGGCCCCGCCTGTTCCTGCTGCAGCCTCCCCTGGCGCCGTCGGGGCTCTCGCTGCGCTCCGAGGCCCTGCGCAACTGGCAAGGTGAGCAGGGGCGGGGCCGGGCCGCGGGGCGCCCCCCGCTTCCCCGCACCTCGCCGGGCCCCGGGCTCCGGGCTCCGGCCTCCCCGCGCCCGCGCCGTCGGGCCTCACCGCCAGCCACGCCGCCCGCGCCATCGTCCTCCCCGCCCGGAGGACCGGCCTCGCGTCCCGCGGCTTTGTCCCTCCGGAGTCGCACCCCCGTCATCGCTGTGGTCCTCCCCTGCCCGAAATCGCCCCCCCTTTCCCGCGCCACAGCCCTGGTGGAGGCCCCGCGTCCGTTCGCTTCGTTCGCCCATGCTCGCTCCCCGAGAAGGGTTCGTCTGCTCCCGCTCCCGGTCACATACACACCGACGTCTGCAGGGGGGCCTGACCCCCACCCCCACCGCCCTGCCCCGCACCCCGGGAACAGTGTTTCTCTCCTTCGTCGACACGCTTGAGCATCGTCTGTGGCTACCCCTGGAAGCGTCCCGGCCTCTTTTGGGGTTTAGAACGTCTTCTGCTTCCTCTTAAGTGTGCATCTTAACCCTGACTCCCATTCCCAACTCCCCAACAAGGAGACGTCTTGTGCCTTAGGAAACAGGTGTTTGTGTAATCTGCGGCTGAGAAATTTTGCAGATCAATTCAGGAGAAACACCGGCCCGCGAGAGACATCCCTGGGCTCTGTCTCTTCCCCCCTTCATTTCTGGGGAGGAAAATGGGAAAGCTTTATCCCTTTTGTTATTTCGCAAAGCACACTCAGGAGCATTAATGTCCATCCCAGTGACGTAGTAGGCTTTGTTATTCGCCAGCATTTGGGTGAAAACAGGCTTTAATGCGGGGGAGTCGCAGAGCTATCAAGTCATGCAATTGAGACGGCAACAGGTTTTGTTTTGTTTTGTTTTGTTTTGCTTACTGTGTGATGTTTTGGAACTGGAGCCTTGGGGGTGTCGAATACCCAAACCCTATAGAGTTGCTTCTAGAATCTTCACATTCATGCTTTGGGATTTCACTCTGTAATTGGAATGATTTCTCAAGTACTCTTGAGATGGTGCAGCCTTACGGAGAAGGCCGAGGTAGTTCGTAGCCTGCCTCCCTGCTCAGACCGTTCTCCCCAACGTAGATACGCAGAGCATACCCCCCTAAACAAACACAAAATGCGTCAACTGAGCTCCCCTCTCCCCGCTTTAGTTCACAGCTTCTCTGACTGGGGTTCATGGGCGTGGGAGTATTGGACATGTAAGAGACCTTCCAAGGCCTCTGCTGTGATCCTGTTATTTGACGATGAAGACACTAACGCTGACAGGCCTGTGACTGGACTGAACCCTCCGCCAGCCTGGACGTGACCGAGCCAAGATGCCATGGCTTAGCCTTTCCACCCCCAAGGTTCAATATTACTGCGGCATCACCAGTCACCTCCTCCATTTTAGCGTTTTGGCCTGCGGGGACATAAGAGAGAGACACGAGTGAGTTTCTTGGCAGTCGTACTGCGTCTCAGGCCCCGCTGTACCTGTAAGATCGGATAAGCGCCTTCAAGAAAGACATCTGCGTTCTCTATCTTCTTAGTGGTAGTTTTACGGTCTTTTTAGGTACAAAATAATTCATGGTCCCTTTTTTCTTCCTCTGAACAGCCCCTATGGAAGGAGAGGTCAGGATTACAGCCGAGGAGACTGGCACAAAGAGTGTTAAGTGACACCCACTCAGTCCACCCCTGAAGCTGTTACAATTAATTAATCCTCAAACTGCCCGGTGAGATAGGTCAGTATGCAAACCTTTAAAAAAAAAAAAAAAAAAAGGGATTCTAAAGCACATTACCAATTCAAACACGATCCCATGCTAAAAAGGGTTCTATTTCTTTCCCCCCACGTGGAAGCCAGTCACGGACTTGCTCCAGGTCCGGGAAAGAGCAAGGATTGGATGTTCACAGCTCTGCTTTGAGTCTTGGGTCCTCCACTGTTGCCCCCCACTGCCTGTCGTGGCTCCTGGCTGATTTTTGGCCGCACCGACAGCCAGCTACGCCCCCTTTCCGAGGTGGGTTGTAACCTGGCTCGCCCTCCTTAGAGCCCCTCTGCTGCCAGGCCTCTAACCCTGCTCCCCCTGCAGTTTACAGGCTGGTGACGTACATCTTCGTCTATGAGAACCCGGTCTCCCTGCTCTGCGGCGCTATTGTCATCTGGCGCTTTGCTGGCAATTTCGAGAGAACCGTGGGCACCGTCCGCCACTGCTTCTTCACCGTGATCTTCGCCATCTTCTCCGCCATCATCTTCCTGTCGTTTGAAGCTGTGTCATCGCTGTCGAAGCTGGGGGAGGTGGAAGATGCCAGAGGTTTCACCCCCGTGGCTTTTGCCATGCTGGGAGTCAACTCTGTCCGCTCTCGGATGAGAAGGGCCCTGGTCTTCGGCGTGGTTGTGCCCTCGATGCTAGTGCCGTGGCTGCTCCTGTGCGCCTCCTGGCTCATTCCCCAGACCTCATTCCTCAGTAATGTCTGTGGACTCGGAATTGGGCTAACGTGTATCCTTTCCAGAAGGGAACTGGAGGGTGGTGACATGCCAAAGCGTGAACCAGGGTGGAGGGTCTGGGGGTTCGTAGCTAGAACCGTGGGCTCAGATGTAGGTAATCTAGATTCGAGCTTCAGCTTTGAAAACCACGTGGTCTCGGGTGGGTCACTTCCCCTCTAGGCCAGAATTGCCCCAACTGGAAAACCATCAACATAAGTAGCTATCTCCTCACCCCAGCTTAGCACTGCCACTTTGAAATACTCTGATTGGGGGTTTTTTTCCCCTCGTAACTGAAGTGTAAACCTACATTTGGCGAATTACGGTAAGAAGCTTCACTGAAAGAGTCGGAAAGACCCATGAGCCAGAAATCTACCATGAAAGGAAGAGGACACGGGTTTGTTTGCTTTGGTTTGGTTTGATTTAGTCTGTCAGAAAAGGATTTCTTTAGAGATAGGCTTTTATGGGTGATTAGAAACTGAAGCTAAACAACATCCCTTGTGTAAGTATTCTGGCAGTGACGGCTGGCGGCGAGTGGCAGGGGAGGTTGGAGGTTGGAGTTCTGAAGTTGGTGTGTTACTTTTTTTTTTTTTTTTAAGATTTTATTTATTTTTTTTTTAGAGAGGGAGAAGAAGGGTGGGGGGAGGAGCAGAGGGAGAGGGACAAGCAGACTCTGCACTGAGCACTGAGCCCAACGTGGAGCTCAGTCCCACGACCCTGAGATCATGACCTGAGCAGAAATCAGGAGTCGGACACTTAACTGAATGAGCCACCCAGGCACTCCTCTTTATGATATTAAAAAAAAAATTTTTTTTAAATATTTTTTATTTATTTGGCAGATAGAGATCACAAGTAGGCAGAGAGGCAGGCAGAGAGAAAGGGGGAAGCAGGCTCTCCAAAGAGCAGAGAGCCTGAAGTGGCGCTCGATCCCAGGACCCTGGGATCATGACCCGAGCTGAAGGCAGAGGCTTAACCCACTGAGCCACCCAGGCGCCCCCCACAAAAAAATGTTTTTAAGTAATCTCTACACCTAGCATGAGGCTTGAACTCACAAGCCCAAGATTAAGAGTCACACACTCTATTGACTGAGCCAGCCAGGAGCCCTAATGTGAGTTCCTTTTTTTTTATTTTTATTTTTTTTTTAAAGATTTTATTTATTTATTTGACAGACAAGATCACAAGTAGGCAGAGAGGCAGGCAGAGAGAGAGAGAGAGAGAGGAGGAAGCAGACTCCCTGCTGAGCAGAGAGAGCCCGATGCGGGACTCGATCCCAGGACCCTGAGATCATGACCTGAGCCGAAGGCAGCAGCTTAACCCACTGAGCCACCCAGGCGCCCAGGTTCCTTTTTTTAAATACCAGAATTGGTAGTGTTGGAGGTTGAATAAGGTACGTTCCCGAAATCTCTTTCAATCTGTGATTCTGTAAGCTATCAGGGTAGGCAGTGTGTAAATACACATTGATCACATAGTTTGTTTATCTTGTTCTAAAATTTTTATTTTGTTAATTTTGTACCTTTTTTTTCTAATAAGAAATCTAAAGCTATGAACTCCCCTGTACACACCACTCTGGCTGCATCCCACACATTTTGATGTTATATTTTTATGTTGACGTAGAAGTATTTTCCAAGTTTCCTTGGGATTTCTTTGATCCAAGGGTTATTTACAAATGAGTTTCTTAATTTCTCAGTTTTAGGTGATTTTTCAGATTTCCTTTTGTTGATGATTTCTAATTTCCTTTCATGCGGTCAGAGAACTTTCTTTTTCAGATTTTTCTGGCCCAGCATTTGATATATCTTGGTGAATGTTCTGTGTGTACTTAAAAAAGAATGGACATTCTGCAGTTGGTGGGTGTCATGTTCAATGTATGTCCCTTAGGTCAAGGTGTTGACACTGTTTTAGCCTTCTATACAGTTACCCTTGTTCTGTCAGTTACTGGAAGGGGACTATTGAAATCTCCAACTAAAATTGTGGATTTGTGTGTCTTGTCCTTTCAATTCTTCTCAGTCTAGTATTTTGAAGTTCTATGACTGGATGCATACACATTTAGGATTATTATGTCATCTCAGTGAACTCACCTTTTATTATTGTGAAATGGACCATTTTAATCTCTGGTAATATTCTTTGCTCTAAAGTCTTTGTTTTCTGACATTACTATGTAGTTACTCGAGCTTTCTTTCTTAAAATGAGGATTTATGTGGTATCTCTTGTTCCATCTTTGTATTTCTCACATGTCTGTGTCCTTGTATTTAAAACATGTTTCTTGTACACAGCATGTGGTTAGCTCTCCAATCTGATCTTCTTTGCCTTTTAAATGGGATGTTTAGCTCATGTACATTTAGTATAATTATTGATGTGGTTGGGGTTAAGTCTTGCCCTTTGTTTTCTCTTTGTTCCTTTTTCCTTCTTTTCTGACTCAGTTGAGTATTTTTCTAGTTGTATTTTTTTTTAAGATGTTTTTATTTATTTGAAGTAGGGGAAGCAAAGAGGGAGAGGGAAACTCAAGCGGACTGTGCACTGAGCACAGAGCCCAACACGGGGCTTGATCTCACGATCCTGAGGTCAGACCTGAGCTGTAACCAAGACCTGGACATGTAGCAGACTGAGCCACCCAGGTGCCCTTTCAGTATTTCGTTTTTTAAAGATAGGCTCTTACAGGTTTGCTCTATTTGCTATTAACTATACCTTTTTGTCTTATTTTTTAGTGGTTGCTCTAGAGGTTCCAGTACACATTTTTAGTTTATCAGAGACTACTTTTGGATAATATACCACTTAGTATATAATTTAAGAATCTCACAGAATTGTATTTCTGTTTTTCTTGTTCCATCCTTTGTGGTGTTGTCTGCGTTTTATTTCTGCTGCTATCACATGTAAACCTCATAGTACATCACTATTACTTTTGTTTAAACAGTCAATTATGTATTTCTTAATTTAAAAAAGTAACATTTACCCACAGATTTACCATTTCTAATTCTCTTCATTCTTTTTATTTTTTTTTTTTTAAGATTTTCTTTGGAAGAGAAGGAAAGCGAGAGAGTGAGCGCAAGTGGGGCAGGGGCAGAGGCAGACTCCCCATTGAGCAGGGAGCCCGAGGTAGGGCCCGATGCCGACCCTGGGATCATGACCTGCGCCAAAGGCTTAACTGACTGAGCCACCCAGGCCCCCTTCTAATTCTCTTCATTCTTTTGTGTGGATCCAAGTTTCCATCTGGTATCATTTTCCACTTGCCTGAAGAACCTCACTTAACATTTCTTGTACAACGGGTATGCTGGGGACAAATTCAGCTTTGGGTTCTAAAAAATGCCTTTATTTCACTAAATACAGAATTCTGGCCTTCTCTGATCTTCCTTCACTTTTGAAGATGTCATTGCATGACTTAATGGTTTGTATCATTTTCTCATGAGACATCAGTAGTCATTCTTACTATTTTCCATACATAATTCATTGTTTTTCTCTGACTCCTTTCACTATTTTTTTATCACTGGTTTTCAGCTATTTAATTATCGTACACCTTTGTGGTGATATTCTTTGCGTTGGCCTTGCTTGGAGTTGATCATTGGATCTCGGATCTTTGAATGTAGAGTTTTCATCTAGTCTAAAAGATTAGCATCACTATGTCTCCAAGATTTTTTTTCCTATCCTGTTTCCTCCTCTCCTTCTAGGGTACCAATTACACATGCATTAGACTACTTAGTATTGTTCAGTGTTTGCTGTCCAAAGTGTGAAGACAGTTGCGTAAAACACTGTCTGGCTTACAGTTATCTATGGGGGGTGGACTAGTCTGGTACCAGGACTTAGTCAGAGTCAGAAACAGAATTGATTATTAAGAGCATTCCGAAGTCAGCAGCCGGGACAACTTCGGACTTCCTCGCAGCCCTGGTTGTCACTGGAAATCAGTCTTTGGAAATAATACTGCCCTCCCTGAGAGGCCATAGAAGCGTGCGGGGGCATTTTTGGGTATCACAGTGGCCAGGTGCTGCTGCCACTTGGTGGCTCGTGACTGGGGCCACCGAATGTCCAGTACTGAGTGGACCAGTCTCACCAGCAGACTCGTCTTGATCAGACTGCCAGTAGCATCCAGTGGAGATCACGGCCTCCAGGAACAGCTCCTGGGGCTTCCTTACCTTCTCTGCACCACTGCCCTCCGCCAGCTGCTGCCGCTCACACTGCAGGGTTCCGCACGCACCTCTCCTCCCGGGGAAAGCCTTCTCGATCTCCCTACGCTCGGTGAGGGTCCCCAGCCTGCTGTTGCCGAGATAAGCTATGGCTTATCACCACTTCCTCTGTCCCAAAGACTTACTCATTGTCTGGCGCTCATTCCTCAGTTCCTGGTGTATCACAGGTGTTCAGTAAGTGTTTGTCAAAGGGATGGATAGATGGATGGACGGACAGACGAAAGCTGACGATCGTCAGAAAGACGAAAGTCTTTATGGCCGCCTCGGGGGTGGCAGGTTGACACAGGTTGGATGACCTCCGATCACTTCCGGGGGGTGGTGACCATGTGGGGAAAGTACTGCCAGCGAGTCCCACTTGAGGCTCACTTGGTCGCATCGAGGCAGGGTGCCTTCAGTCTGGGGACAAGCGGACAAGAAACTGTCAGTACCCTGCGGAGGGTATCGAGACCGCCTCCATCCTCGACTGCTGGGCCTTGTTCCCTCTGAGGGGCAGGGGACAGAAGCGCGACCTTTGGTTTCCCCCGAGCGTCAGTGTCCGCATAGTATAGAGTGAGTGCTCATCCCCCTGTGGGATAAACGTGGGAACGTGGGTGCTACGGGGACGTGTCCGCCCTCCTCCTGTGAGTTGCCTCAGTTTTACTTAACACGCCGACCTCAGACGGCCTCACCTACTGCTACTCCATCGACCTCTCCGAGCGTGTCGCGCTGAAGCTCGACCAGAAGTTCCCCTTCAGCCTCATGAGGAGGATTTCGGTGTTCAAGTACATCTCGGGCTCTTCGGCCGAAAGAAGGGCAGCCCACAGCCGGAAGTAAGTTGCAGAAATCTCTTTTAAAGATTTTATGTATTTATTTGACAGAGAGAGCACAAGTAGGCAGAGAGGCAGGCAGAAAGAGAGGGAAGCAGGCTCCCCGCTGAGCAGAGAGCCCGATGCGGGGCTCGATCCCAGGACCCTGAGATCATGACCTGAGCCGAAGGCAGCAGCTTAACCCACTGAGCCACCCAGGCGTCCAAGTTGCAGGACTCTTAGTACTTATTCTTGAAGCTGTTCCAGGGCCTGTAGAGAGAGTGTAGAATGTCGTGGGGAAAGGGAACAGGGTGCGGATGGTCCTGGGCCTGGAATGTCCTCGCACAGATGTCTCCCAAGCATTCTGGATCCTGCCTGGCTGCATCTGAAGTAGGCACTGAGCCGAAAGGGGAAAGGGAAGGCATCTCAAGTGCTCCTGTATCCACCGAGTGGCGTGGGACAGACGGTGGGAGGGAGAGGCGCCACCGAGCGTGTCACCAGCCCTCGTTGCTGCCAAGCAGAGCACGTCAGTGAGAAGCCGCCCGTCTGCACGGCCGACCAGGCAGCTTGGACGTGAGGCCGCGCAGGAGCTGGGGGGTGGCGTGTTCCTGGCCGCCTGGCAAGAGAAGGCCGGGTGTCAGGTCTTGCAGTCCAGGTTCGCTAACTGCGGGAGCTGCTAGGCCAGCCGCCCAGGCTCACGCAGCCTCAGTCGGTCCTAGCGCAGAGGAGGCCCAAGGAGGACAGGAGCGTCTTGAGGTAACGCAGAGGCAGGAGAGCCCCGTCCACAGCTAGGGTCTCTTCTTCCGGGTCCTGTTCACCCCCTTTCTGCTGTTCCCCACCTCCGGCCTCTTGTGCCCTTCCCTGGGGGCAGCCGTGCTGGGACCTCTCCACGCAGGAGACTCTCTTTCCTTCGGGGTCCCCGCAACAGAAGGGACACCTGTGAAGTTCAGGTGCTTGGCGGGCGGCCCTCTTCTGCCTTCAGCCAGCTGTGGGATAGGGTCTGCGCTCCACGCCGGCCCGGGTGCAAGATTTTGGCTGAATTGATGTTTGTAGCTTATTTGAGGAGGTGGGCACCCCCAGCCTTGATCAGCTCAGGGCCTTTGACCTTGACTTCAAAGGCGGGGGACCTCAGGGGCTGGGGTATGGGGGTACTGGGAGAACCAGAAATGACACCCGCACCCAATTTCAGGCACGTGATCCCTGGTGTCAAAATACGTGGGAGACTGTGGAAATTTAGTTAGAGGAGTATTGAAGCTTTTAGGCTTTTAATTGTTCTCATAGGCTCAAGAGGGGACTTCAGGGGTCCTTGGGTGCAAACTCGCCCCCTGTGAAGGAGCCTCCTCTCAGACAGCTGAGGGTGGTCCCCTGACCTCCACTTACGCCCCTGTCCTGGCTGGAGGCTCATCGCCAAGGCAGCTCTTGATGAGAAAGTCCTTCCACGCACAGCCGCAGCTGCCCTGCTGCACCTGGGACATGTCCGTGCCAGGTCGGGTGCCTTCTCATCGTGCCGGACAGATCTGGGGCAGGGAGGTGGTGACCCTTCAGGGCCTTCCGTGCCCCTCACATGGCGTGGTATACGCTCCCTCATCATCCTGGCCTGCCCCAGGCCCCCAGAACAGAGCATGACGTCTCGGCGGGCCCAGCAGTGGGACACAGGCGTCACAACACGCGTGTCTGCTTTGACACTTACACAGCGGTCTGGACGCTTTTGCCTCCCGGAGGCTTCTGGTGAACTTCTGGTAATCCAGATTCTCTGCGTTTTCAAGAGTCGCAGAAGAAGTGAGATGTTAATGTTAACTGCTCTGTTCCTGTACTTAACGCAGCTGATTTGATGGGTTTTTGTTTGTAAGATTGACTGACTGATTTTAGAGAGGGGGAGGGGGAGAGGCAGAGGGAGAGAGACCCTCACACAGACTCCCTGCCAAGCATGAAGCTGGCCGGGGTCTCCTGAGATTGTGACCTGAGTCGAAACCAAGAGTCAGATGCCCAACTGACTGAGCCACCCACGTATCCCCTTAAGCGGCTCATTTGTCAAGTCAGGTTTTAGCTGAACTGTGCGTGGATTCGGTCCAGTCCCCTAACAAACACCAGTGGTGTTGGCGGTTGTTCTCCATATTTAAAACTCTGTGCAGAGGCTCAGAGGACAAAACCCACAGGCTGTGTCTCCATTTGTGGTCCCAGCCACACGTGTCTGTGGCGGGTGTGGGGGGAGGGTGCTGGTTCTTTCATCTTCAAATGGGCAGCTGCACACATCTGGCTCATCGGTTCATGCCGGTCGGGACTTGGAGCTGTGAGTCTTCACTCCCAAAGCCACAGGTAGAAACCTCACAGCAGACGAGGCCTGGGCCCAAGCCCTGTGTTACCCCCATTCGAGCCCTCTTGCCCTCCCTCCCACAGAAGTTGGCCCGTTCTCCTTGGGTAGCATCGCCGAGCTGGTCACAGACACAGTGACCGCTGCGAGCAGGTCCCGTCTCCATCTGGGGGACAAACTACTGTGAACAGTTATGCCTCAGGTGGCCTCAGTCACGAGCGCCGTGTCCCCTGATCCTCCCGGCTTACCGTGGGACTGTGAGTGGGCCCTCCCCTCTCGGGGGATGCTTTCTCACCGGGTGAGCTTAACCGGTCTCCTCGCTTGGTGCTTGGAGCTAGTTGCAGCAAATCTCCAGAGCAGGTTGTCACACAGAGTGGTCCAGTGACCCGAGCCTTGCTCACGTCCAGTGACTGCTGGGGCCTGGGCATTGCCGGCGGAGTGACCATCTTCTCTTGTTCCGTTCCAGGCTGAACCCTGTGCCCGGCTCCTACCCCACACAGAGTGGCCACCCTCACCTGTCCCCGAGCCACCCTGTCGCCCAGATGCAGCACGCCAGTGGCCAGAAACTAGCTGCCTGGCCGGCTTGCTCTCCTGGCCACATGCCCAGCCTGCCTCCGTACCAGCCAGCCTCCGGCCTGTGTTACGTACAGAACCATTTTGGCACAACCCCCAACTCCTCCGGCGTCTACCCGGCTTCCGCGGGTGCCTCCCTGGGGGTCCAGCCCCCCGCCCCCCTCAACTGCCCTGGCACTGTGTATTCTGGGGCGCTGGCCACGACGGCGGCTGCAGGCTCCAAGGAGTGCTCGAGGGTCCTGATCCCCTGAAAGAATTTCTAGGGAAGTTGTCCTGCATCTTGGCGTTCTGAAGAAGGTCCTCTCTGAGCGGAGCCAAGATTTCTCTTGACAAAAAATTATTTATCGAACACCTCTATGTGCCGGGCTCTGTGTCGAGTATTTTGATATATATCCCTGTGGCAGTCGTCACGACCGCTTGTGAAGTGCATTGGATTGTCCCCACTTTACAGATGCAGAGGGCAAGGCGCTCCGTGATTAGGTCCCGTAGTTCCGTAGCGGCCCAGCTGGGCTCCTTGGCTCCCACCCGCCACGCCGCCTCCCGAACGCCTAGGAGAAGAGCACCCTGGGGTGGTCCGTGGCTGCCAGGGGCTCGTTCTAGCTCTGCATTTCCTGCCTGTCTTCGTGCGTGGTGCTCTTGGTTCTAGTGTCCGTGTGTCTGTGTGTGCCCTTCAGGAGCTCCTAGCTCAGCAGTCCTGGGGCCCATGTCGTGTCACCCCCCCCACCATGGACCCCCCCCATTGCCTTCTGCCCCAGGAGTGGTGAGGCGGGCCATTGCGAACCGCGGTGGCCTGCTGGTGGCACCACAGTGTTGATTACCTTTGTATAAAGAACCCACCTCCAACCTGCGTGTGGTGTGTGCTGTCTCTGGGATCCGGCTGGGTGAGAGAGAGCAGAGTTGGGAGTTTGGGGGCAGCAGTGTCGGGTGTGATGGTGAAGACAAGTAGATCAGCTTGAGCCAGGCCGACGACCTCCACCCAGTGGAGATGGGACATGGGGTGGGGGGTGAGTGGCGCAGGTGCTGGGGTAGCTGAAGAGGGAAACGGGAAGCTTGGACAGCCCTGGGATTGGCAACAGCGGGGACCACTGCTGCCCCCTAGTGGGCACCTCCAAGCTGGGACCGCACGAGGAGGGCTGCGTGGCATGACCTCATCCTGGTCATGAAGCCAGAGGCTCTGAGAAGAGGCCGGGCCCTCTGCCCGTCGTCTCATTTACCATCTGACCTACCGTCAGGGCTTCCCGTGGACCAGGTCTGCCAGAGCCCACTGGCAAACTAGCCCAGGAAATGGAGTTGGCAGGGTCGGCCCCTCTGACACAGGGCAGATGGAGGACAGGAATGTGCTTCTGAGCCCACAGGCACCTGCCCGGCCTGAGAAGCATGACTTCTGGTCAACCAGACGTCGGCTGGAGCTCCCCAAAGCGGCCAAGAAAGCCCGCAGACTGGCCGCAGGTGGTGTCATAGACCTTACGATGTGTGATCTTCGTCTGTTCCATAAGCTGGATGGCCAGCTCTGGGCTGGCTTTTTAGTAGGTCCTGAGTATCACAGTGAGTAAGACACACCCACAGGTGCTCCCAGCCCAGGGAGGGCCAGATGGTGACGGGCACACACCTGGGTGGCCTGCCCTGGGGGAGGGGGAGGGGGGAGTGACCGTCAAGTAGGATTCCCCGGCCGGGAGCTGGGTGCCCCGACGGCAGCTGAGAGTCGTCTGTAGTCCCCGAGCAAGTCTGGCAGGGCCCAGCCTGGGGCATCTGTTCTCCAAGCACACTGGGCACCAGTCCCTCAGGGTCACTCGGTGCGTACAGGCTGCTCTGTGTGCCTCAACACTTTCCAGTCCTGGTCTGTATCCAGAAGCAAGTGAGGGGACCATCTGCTCCCAGCCTGACAGGGTCACTTCCCTTGCCTCTGGCCTGCCTGCCTGTGGACACCATGGGCCATGGGTATGGTCGGGCTGGAGAGCCCCATCCTGGGTCCCCGAGTCACACAGCTGGGAGGGGCCTCCGTGGTCATTCAGTGCAACCATCTCCACCCCTGTTTTACTCGTGGTTTCTGCAGACCTGGTCTAGCAGAGCAGCCGCCAGCAGCCCCCGGCAATGGCTGCTCTGATTCCAAGTCTGTGCGTTTTCTGGAACTTTCCCTGGTTTGGCCGCAGTTCTCCACTGGCAGCCCAGAGCCAGGGTAGAGGAGGGCATTTCCCCCACAATAAACAATAAGCGCGATTTACTTTCTAGGGCCTGGAGCGGATCGCAAGCCCTTCCCCTTTGACCTGTTGAATGCAACACTGGGGCGCCCGCTGTCAGTGGGCATTGAGCTGTGCTGAGGCTCGGGCTGGGACTAGAGACTCCGGTGAAGGTGCTCAGTAGATAGTTACTGGGTGGATAAATGAGCAGGTGGTCTCTGCCCTTGGGGAGCTCGGGGCTGGGAGTGATGGCCAAACATGGACTTGAAACTCAACGCTCTTTGGGCACTAGTTGGAGGCCCCCAGACCAGTCTAGAGAGCTGGAAACCAGTTGGATCCCAAGCGCACACCCTTCTGTTTGGGGAGAGGGAGGAAGGGAGACACTAACCGTGACCATTGTTAGGAAAAGGAAAAATACAGCACGTTCAGCTTAAGGGAAAGCCATTATTCCCTGCTCACTAGAGACCTCTCTTCTATCCCTGGGCAAAGCAGGACTCCCTGCCTCCAGAGAAGCTTCCAGACCTTGTCTAGTTTCCCTGCTTGGTCAGCAGGGGGCAGCCTCCACAAACGTCCCCTGGAGTGGGCCGCTCTCTGGAGGCTGGGGGTCCAGGAGTTTCCCTCCTGGCTGGCTTCTGTCCTCTGAGGATCTCAGATCTGCAGATAACAGATCGGGCTTCTGTCCTCAGATCTGCAGGTAATGCCAACCGGAGAGCTGTGAGAGGCTTCCTTCCCTCACACACCCGTGCCGCCTCCTTTCAGTTAGTGAACGCTGAGAGCTACTGCTGAGGTCCAAGCCTGGGTTAGGCTCTGGGGACCTGAAGGTGGAAAAGAACCAGCCCTGCCTTTGGCGCACTCACAGTTGGTTAAGGGAGATGTGATTTATAGACCTGGAGTGAGAGACAGACCCATCTGGGGAGTCAGAGAAGACCCTCCTGAGAGGTAACTGAGCAAGGGCCGGCATCAGGCGGACAGAGGGCTACACCCTCAGCGAAGACCAGAAGGTGAGGCTCCACTAGCCCCCTCCAGGGCCGGGGGGAGCATGTGAGTATGGATGCCGACAGGGCAGTGGACAAGAGATGGTTGCAGTAGCCAGAGCTGGACATGGTGAGAGCCTGCTTGAGGCCGCTCAGATGGAAAGAGCCGAGAACGCAAAGCATCACTCCGCTTCTCCCACCTGAAGCCTGGTGCTCCTGCCCTGCCTGAAGGTGCCCGCTCACTCCTGCTCAACGGGGTGGGATGGGGATCCCCAGAGTCGGCTGGGAAACAGGACAATGCTGTAGGATACCTCAAGCATGAGAGGTGGGGGCGGGGGAGAAGGGGGAGCTGGCCTCCGAGCTGGGTGCTGGACCTGGGGCTCCTGAGACCCACAGGGGCCCCTCCCCAGGCCTCCATCGCAGGGTGCTTCCCGAGTCTGATGTGCCAGTCCACACCTGGACAGATGCCAGCTGCAAAAGCAGGGCCCCAACCTGGACCCAGAGCTGGACTCCTCTGGAACCACCCCACCATCTCCAGAGCACAGGCCGCCGGACACCTTGCTGCAGGGTCCCTTTGTGAGCCTAGAGCCCCTCCCCAGGAAAGATCTCCAAGGGCTGCCTGCCCAACCCTGCCCTTGAGCCATGGCCAAGTCACTTCCTAAGGCTGCCTCCATATTCGAACTCCTTCTCCTGGGGGCCTAGCTACAGCCCCGCCGAGGAGCCCAAGGCCAGGTTGGCTGTCCAAGAGGGGGCGCTGGGACGGTTCCAGCTTCCCCCGTGCACCTGTTGGTGGGAACCGCAAAGGGCAGACGCACGCGCATGCGCGCGCACACCCTACACAGGCACGCTTCAGCAGACGCGGCATTTTGAACTCACATACCTGGGCTCTCCCCCACATCAGTTCAAACAGGTTGGTTTGCAAAGTGCACACATATGTGGTTAAGGCGCATACCTAGACGTATTCATACCCGTTCGTGCACAAAGTCTCGCACGAGCCCATCGGTGCACAAGTACACACTGTATACACGTTGCTTCCTGGGTGGGGACCCGCTAACCCTCTCGTCCCCCTGCCGTGCCCAATCTGACCCTAGCCTATCTCCCCGGCCTTCTCTCCGACCACCCTCACGCCTTTCCCCCACCCCCCTGCTGCCGGTACTGACCAGCAGAACCGGTACTGGTGGGAATTGACCAGGCGACCGGCAGGAAGCATCTGAAAATGAGCAAACTCTTCAGAAACAGGCACGGCCACTTGTGGCTTGTGATGAGCAGGGCACTAGGAAAGCCCTCCCGGCCCAAACCTCCCCTTCCGTGTGCCTCTCTTGCACTGCCCGGAATGCGACCATCAGAGGCCCATTCCTGTGAATCGGGCTCCTAGAGCTTCATCCCTAATGAGACGCTGGCAAAGACCCGGGTCCAGAGCTCACACTGCGCCCAGAAATGTACGGCACAGAAAGGGGAACTTCTTTGGCTAAGGACACACAGTGAATCTGTGACGGGGCCAGCAGAGAACCCAGGTTCCCCGACTCTTGTCTCTGTTCTGCTGTTCTGGTCGCTGGTTGGAGGAGTGGGCTGGCAGACAGCCGGGACCACAGGCGGGGACTCTCTTGGGGCCCAGCTGAGCCTGCTGGAGTGTGTTGACGCCAGGAGCCCAGGCAGAGAGACCGGGGGCCTGGTGCTCACAGGGCATCCCAGGGCCTTCTTCCAACAGACCCACCCGCTGTGGCGGGCGGTGGCATTGGTGTGGGGGAGCACTCCAAACCCTTTGGGGGGAGGGGGACTCTGTGGAGGGACCCCTTCTCCCACCAGGCTGGGCCAGGCCCTGGCCGAACTGCAGCCTGGGATCTCCCTGGGGAGCAGTGAGCAGAGAGGGCCCCTCCTGAGCCCGGATGGGACTGCCCTCTGCTGCCCCCCACTCCCGTAATCCCGGCCCCTCGCAGAGACCAGCCCCACCTCCACTCAGGCTCCTGAAGAGAGATTTCGGCAGAGGCCATAAGGGCACAAGAGAAACATTCTCTTCCCTAGACCCTGGTCCTGCCCCCTGCCCCATGCAGGGCCACACCCCCATACCCTCCGCAGAGCCCAGGCCTCACCCAGGAAGAAGCAGACCAGGGTGTTGGGGAGCACAGGGTGGCCCCCTGCACATGAGACCACAGCAGCCCACCCACCGCCGAGGCAAGCGTCCCCTCCCCAGGGCCCGCGCTTCAGTCTCCCCCCACCCCGACCCCAGCCTCCTGGCCCAGATTCAAGCGTGCCCAGCCCCCAGCACCCCTCAGTTAGTGCTGTGGACTGAACCATGTTCCTCAGAAAGATATGTTGAAGACCCAACCCTGGTCCCTGTGAACGTGATCTTCTTTGGAAGTAAGGTCCTTGCAGATGTCACTTAGTTAAGACAGGTCACACTGGAGTACGGCGGGTCCTAAATCTGGTCACTGGCATCCTTGTAAGAAGCGTACGTGGGGACACAGGGACCGAGAGACGCAGGGAAAGGGCAGCCCTGTGAAGACAGAGGCAGAGATTGGAGGACGAGTCTACAAGCCAAGGAACGCCCAGGATTTCTGGAAGGCTCCAGAAGCCAAGAAGAGGCAAGGGACAGATTCCTTCCTAGAGCCTTCAGAGGATGCACGGCCCTGTCAGTGCCTCAATTTGGGGCTTCTGACCTTCAGAATGATGAGACAAAACATTTCTGCTACGTGAAGCCAGCCCGGGGTGATTTGTTACAGCAGCGTTGGGAGACGAAGACAGGCTCCCCAGGTGCCTGCATTCGGCCCATCCCCGTCCTGCACAGAACCCCAGGAGCCTCCCCAAGCTGACACCCCAGGCCCTCACCCCACCCCTGGCCACCTCCCTGCTTGGCTCCGCAGCAGCCTCTCATCGCGGGAGAAAGAGGAGAAGGGGAAGCGGAAGAGAAGTGACATTTTGAGCTTGGGTGACTGGCAGCCTGCGGGGAATGGGAAGGCTGGAAGAGAAAGGTGGTCTCCGGGCAGGGGTGGGGAGAGGAGGTTTTGCCACTTAGGTCTGATTGTGTAATCCCCAGGGGTGTGCAGGCAGAGATGATGGTAGGACCCGGCCCGTGCTGAGTCTTCAGACCCCATCCTGAGGACTGGTGCCATTAAGGCCCAAGGGAGGCTCTCTGATCAGGAGGCAGGGGCGTGGGAGTTGGGGGGGCGAGGCTCCATCTGCTCTCTCTGGCTACAGGGGCAAGTCACTGGGCTTCTCTGAGCCTCAGGTCCTCGTCTGGAAAGAGAGAGCTTTGTGCCTGCCCCGCTGGAGGGAGATTATCGATGCAAATGAAGGGGGGGGTGAAAAATGGTTCTTTCTAGAGTTCAGCTTGCAGGCGGGTACGGCTCCTGGCTGACCTCCTGTCCCCCTACCGGCAGAGGAGAAATAGGAGGCATGAGAGGCCGGGACAGAGATGCCTGCTGGGCTGTGCATTCAACAAACAGCCCCTGCTGGGGGCAGACAGGCTCTGGCAGCTGTGACAAACTGGGCCATTCATGGTGGCCGTCTCCAGATAGGTGTCTGTCCACTTGCCCCCATGATCTCCTGGGGACCAGGACGGGACCACCTGGCAAAGCCTGCGTCCACTCATTCACTGAACATCTGCTGAACACCTACTGTGTACCAGGCACCATTCCAGGCGTGGGGATGTGGCAGGAGAGAGGGGGCCAATGTCCGCTTACCTTCAAGGAGCTTAAGGATGTGCGTGTGTGTGTGTGTGTGTGTGTGTGTGTGTGTGTGTGTCTGGGGGGCCAGGGAGGGAAAGCTAGTCAGCAAACAGACAAACAAGAAACCTTGAACTAGTGATAGCACAGAGCCCGGCATCAAAGCTGGGTGACGACACAGAGAATGGCAACTGTAGATCAGAGAAGGCCTCCTGGAGGAGGCTCCATCTCTGCTGGGACCTGAAGGAATCCGAGGAGCAGCCACCAGAGGGTCAGGGGGAAGAATGTTCCAGGGAGACGGAGGAACAAGAGCAGGAGGCCGGGGATGCGCTCAGGATGGGACAGAATGGTGAGGCGTGAAGTATACAGCAGGCGCTCAGTCAGTGCTTATTGCCCTGGGAATCGCATATGGCTTAGGAGGCTCTGCTCCTGCTGATGGCTTGGTGCTCTGAGCCCGCCTGGCCAAGGATCATAGCTGCTCGGAGCCTGAGCCCTGGCAGTGGCCATCCTGACCCTTTCACCTCTCCCTACCTACCCCCCTCCCCACTCCCCTTCTCCTTCCTTCCTTCCTTCTCTCACCAAATAGCACCTGAGCACCTGCTATCTCTTGGGCCTCATCCCACGCGCTGGGGATGCAAAGACGGCAGGGCTTGGTCCCAGTGGGTTCCGGTGAGGGAGACAGAACTACGGCAGCCCCGGGAGGCTCCGGGAGAGACGTCCGCCCACGTCGTGCAGAGCGCGGCGCAGTGGCCAGCCAGCCCCCGCAGGACCCACAGGAGGCGTCCCAGAGGAGGTGATCCCTGAACCTGGCCCAGGCGGGGGGGCGGGGGCAGAGCAGACCTCCCCAAAATCGACTGAAGAGACGGGTGTTCCGGGACGAGGGACGAGCGTGTGTCAGGGTGGGGGTGTTCAGCCTGGCTGGACCAGAAAGGGTCCGCAGGGGCATGTGGTCGTGGAGAGGCCAAGTGGGAAGGGTTCTTGGGCTCCAACTAAGGGCCTGGATTTAATGCTGCAGGTAGAGGAGACCGCTGGGACCCTTCCCTACTTGTTTTACGGTGCTGGGGTCCGAGGGAAGACGCACAAATCCACCGAGCGATAGAGCGGGCTGAGGCTGCCTCGGTGCACCCAGGGCTCCGGGAACCCTCGGAGGGAGGGTGTTTAGGGACAGAACAAGGTCCAACCACAGGCCTGAAATCTTTGCCAAAGGGCGAAACAGCTCTCTGGGTGTCCCGTGGGTTGGGCCAGCCAGGGGCGTTCCTGTGGTTGGCAGAGAAGAAATCTAAAACCCTTGACCCTCCTGTTTGTTTTTTGTTGGTCTCCACGCCCAGGTGTGGCCCCTCTCTAAGTCTCAGGGCTCTGGGTGCACAGAAGGGTCACCTGGCCTCAGAGGTGGTCTGACTGTCCTGGACGTAAGGCCGAAGCCCCGGTCCCACCTGCCCCAAACTCCCTGTCCCTGCTGTCCTAGAGAGATCCCGAGGGCTCTGCTGCTGGGGATGGGGGGTGGGGGCAGGGTGAAGCTCTCTGTCACCATGGCCATGAGTGCTGGGAGCCCACAGAGCCCAAGTCCCTCCCTGTCCTGTAAGGGAAGACAGCTGGCCCCAACCGCAGGTGTCAAATCCCGCTAATCTGGTTTCCCTTCTTACCTGGGATGCAAGGAGGGAGCCTCTCCTGGGGCCTGGGTAGGGGGAGGGCGGTGGTTCCCAGTACCAGCACCCCATCGGCCTTTCTTCCCTGGGGTCACCCCATCCTGGGCAGGGAAAGAGCGTTCGTGTGAGTGTGGCAGCCTAGGGACGTCCGAAGTGGCTGTGTCCCTGTGTGCGTGTTCAACGTGGGAGCAGGCGGACAAGTTCGAAGGTGCAGGTGACACAGCACAGTGACTCACCTACTGGAACATTCTTCTGGTGGGAAAGCCCCTTGTGCAGGCTGGCTCGGCCTAGGGGTCCTGATGGCTGTGCCAGAAAGACCCTCCAATCCCCACCCTGGTCCCAAGAGGAAAGAAGCCTGTCCCGCAGTTGCACGGGGCACAGAGGAAAGTCCCACACACCAGCCTCCCTTTCGGCCCAGAGACTGCGTCCCCTGGAAGCGGCTCCCACCCAGGCCTCTGGAGCCACTACAGCTCAGTCCGTCCTGGTGTCCGCAGGCCCTCTGGGAGGTTTGAGGTGTCCCTGCCTGCCTGGAGTTCAGCCTCGAGCCCTCCTGCGGCAATCCCTCCCTCGAAGGCCCTGGTCCCCTCCTTCCCCAAGGGCGCTGGGCCCTCCTGGAGGCTTCCGCACCTGGAAGAGGGTCAGCTTTCCTGAGAACCAGAGTCTCGCAGGAGTCAGGTTGCCGTGGGCTGCAGGGAGAAGGCGGCTGGAGCTCAGGTTGCCACTCACCCTGGGAGGCTCTGGGCGGTGTTACGTAACGGTGCCGGCCCTCTCCGGGGGCTGGGAGCCCGGTCTCAGGGCTTTCGGCGATCCTGAGCCTGTCATCCCAACCTGGGACCATCTTACAGATGAGCATACTGATGCTCAAGGAAGGCTGTGACGTGGCTGGTAAAGGCAGAGTCTTAATGAACCCTGGGGAGATGCCCCGTATCTAGAAGAGCGCCCTGTGATTTGTCCCCCCCTCCCCTGCTTTCTTCCTTGTGGAAACTACCTACCAGCTACTGACTTTGTATGGATGAAGTCTTTCCACAGAGCCAGCCCCCGGAACCTCCTGTCCTCTGCCCCCCACCTGGCATGGCATGGAATGCTCTGGAAAAGGGAATGAGGAGCATGAGGCCAAGGCAAGGGTGCCGCGCCTGCTTCCTTCAGCACCAAGTGAGCACACCCCGGGCTCCCTTTCTAACCATCTCACTGCACACACAGCTCTTCAACCATGGGGTTGGCCCCCTGCTCCCTGCCGTCAGGGACTCCTAGGCTGGAACACGAGCTCCAGAAAGAAGAGTAAGCTGGGTTCCCTGAATAGCCACCTAAAACAGGGGTGTCATCTGACCCCAGGGGGCCTTGTAAGGTCACCGCAAAGGCCACGCCATGAATCTTTAACCTGCCCAGCTCTAGAACCATCTCCAGAGGGCCACAGCCTAGAGACATCCCCGACTCTGGAGAGATCCCCATGGGGCACGTTGGCCGTTGGCTGGCCAGGAGGCCAGAGTAGCCCCCCCGGGCACAGGCTCCTGTCTGTGGTCGGGCTCTCCGGCCTTGGCACCCAGGCACTCAGGCCCCAGGCCCTGCCACTGACAAGCTGTATCACCTTGTGCAAGTCACCCCAGTCCTCACTGTGCCTCAGTTTCCCCCCATGTAAGACAGGGATTATAATCACCTCCTGCGGTGTGTCGCAACAAGTTTGTCTGTGTGAAAACGCTCTGTGAGCCGCAAAGAGAGGTAGACAAAGGTGCGGGTCACAAGGCTGGGGGGCACCCCACATCATTGGTAATGATAACCTTCCCTACTCTAGGGAGGGACAGCAGGGGAGCAAGATCACGGAGCTCTTGGTGCCTGCGTGAGCTGTCTCTTGCCATATAACAAGGGATCCCAGATCCCAGCAGCCTGAAAAACCAGATATATATTACCTTGCAGTTGCTGTGGGTCAGAAGAATTGGGAGCACCTTCTCCAGATGGCTCTCCTCACAGCTGGGTTACAGCTGGGACCGCCAGTGTCACCCAGGAAGGTGACCGGGGCCAGAGGGTCTGTTTCCATGATTGCTGGTTCCCATGGCCACTGCCGGGAGAGCCCAGTGCCTGTCTTAAGACTTGGGGTCTCTTCATGAGGCTGGCTTTTCCCCAGAGCTGGTCCCCAAAAAGAGAGTGATGCAGAAGTCTTTGAGGACCTAGCTTTGGGTCACATGTCATCCTTTCTGTGGATGCTAGCCGTCACAGAGGCCAGTCCTGATACGGCATGGGGTAGCCAGAGGCAGGATCATGGGGGACCAGCCTGGAGACTGGTGGCCACAGTCCTCTGCCCCAGGACTTACCTCTCCTCCCTCTTATGCCAGAACCTTCCCTTCTTCCTTCTCCCTTGCTCTCTCCTTTCGTTACCAAGGCCCATCATTGGGCCTCTATGATGCCAGGTCCCCAATCCCCCCTCACTGGCCCTAGCCAGGGAAAATCCTCCTCGCTTCTGCCCTGAGCACCCAGGATCCTCTGATCCAGGGTGTACATGTTACCTACAACCTTCGTTGGCTCCCCAGTGGACACAGACTCCCAGGTAGGGCACTCAGCCCCATGACTGGCCGCCCCCCGTCTCTCCAGCCGGAGTCGGTAGGCACTGGGGACCGCGCAAGGTGATGCGTTGAGGAAACAAGGCAGCTGAGGTCTGTTCGGACCAGTCTGCAGACACCTCGCTGTCCTAATCGTCCAGCAGTGACTGAGTCCCTACATGCTGGGTCTCATGCCAATGCTTTGAGGTGAGTTATTATAACTATTGCTAGCTTAGGGATAAAGGAACTGAGGTTTGGGGGTGGCATAACTCGTTCAAGGTCCCAGAGTGGGTGGGAATCGTCATACCTGACTCCCGATGCGGGGGTCTGAGACTCTCCAGCGTGAACTCTCCAGGGCCCTGTTCGCAGGTGCACAGTAAGTCTGCGGCTCTGTGCTGTTTTTTGAGGGGGAAGGGCCTGGCCAGGGAACCAGCTCCAGGCTCAGCCTGATGTTTTCAGTGCCCAGCAGGGGTCCTTAGGGTGGGGACATTTCTTAGACACAGATACCCTGGGACTAATCCCTCACACCACGCCCCTGGGCCCCATAAAAGGCCACTATGGGGCTTGAGCCTGGGGAAGGCAGGCCGGTGCCCACATAGGACCTGACCCTGCTGATCCGCCCTGCCCTGCCGAGGACACCCCCACCCCTCGAGGCCCAGGTGGGTGCAGGGCAGGATGCTGGGGGTTAGGGGACTGGGTGCCGAGTGCTAACAGGTGGCAGCACTCCTCACCCCTCCGAGGGGAGGCTGGATCCCGTGGAGGGCCAGGTGCAGGCTGTGCATAATTGATGGGACGACTGGACCGGTGGTACCGAGGCAACTGGGGGTGGGCAGAATGGCCTGGAGGAGCCTGTGTGAGGAGTCAGGGTAGCTGGAGGGGCTCTTCCGTGTCCTCTGTCTGTCCCGAGCTGGCCGTGGAGGGGAGGAAGGAGCTTGTGTGGGGCCCATCTCCGACCTGCACCCGGGCCTGGCACTACCGTGGGGCAAGTTCTGGACAGAGATACTGAACCGAGGGCTCTAGTCCCAGCCCTGCCGACTGATTGATTGTGTGACCTCGGGCAGAAGCTTCGACCTCTCTGGGCTGAGTTGTCGCATCTCTAAAATGAGGAGGCGTCACGGGATGGTCTGGAAGTTTCCTCTGGGCTGACGCCCTCCGCTCCAAGTCAGAGGGAGGACGGGGTGACGTGCTCCCATTCCTGCCGCCACCTCGGCCTCACCCGCCGCTACCCTCGTCCTGTCCTTCAGCCATTTCCAATTTCTGGCCCTGAGTCCCCAGCCCAGAGACGGGTGACTCTGAGGAATTTTCCAGGGCCTTTTTCCATGGTCATCTTCTCTGCCTCCTGAAGGCTGGCCACACAAGGCTGTGCGGCCCGCGTGTCAAGGACAGTGTTTGTTCCGCGCTTCCAGCGGGCCTGGGGTGCCGGCCTTACGCAAGCTCTCAGGCGGAGTTCCTGGGAAGCGAGCCTTCATTTTTCCAGCTCTGTGCTGCTTCCTGGGCTCCCCACGGAGTGAAAATGTAAGGCAGATCCCTGGCCCCTTGAATGGTCCCCCTGGCAGGGTGAATGGGGATTGTTCTGCCTCCTGAAGTTTGGAAACCACCGCCTTAGGGAACCTGGGAAGGGGCGGGGGAGAGGCTGAGTCCCCTCTACAGGCAGACGGGGTTGCTGCCTGCAGCCTGGTAGGCTCCACGGCCCCCATGTTGCAGCTGGGTCGGCAGCTCTCTGGAACTGGGCAGCCCAAGGCTCCTGGCTTGGGCCGGGAGCGAGGAGGGAGTTTCTAGGGCTCCTTCCTCCTCCTGCTAAACATGAAGCTTTCTTGCAAAACACGCTCTGGGCAACGAGGTCACGATTGTTTTCTCTTTCCTGAGCAACAGCGTCTTTTCCTCTTGGCAGCTTTGGCAGATCCAACGTTGCCAAAATGATTCAAGTAATCCTATTATTGGCCCATCGGATCTCCAGGAGGGGCCAGATCGGGTTTCCTTCCTTGTGGGGCATGAGCCCCCCAAAGGCAAAGGGTTTCTCACAGGCCATAGGGGAGCTGCCTCTGTGGGGAGAGGGGGTTGGGGGTGGGGGAGTCTCTCAGGGTCCCAATTCGGGGCAAAGCCTCTTCCTCAGAAATGCACTAAGGGATGACCACCTGGGAAGAAGTTTTTTGAGAAATAATCTGAAAACCAGCATAGTGATTGGTGTCAAGGGGTCGATTACTGTCTTTTACTAGAGAGCTAGTCCTCCGAACTTACTGGTTCTCCTGGGAAGCTATGGTTGGGGGCCTCCCACGTACAAAGTGCTGAGCTTTGGAAAGCAGGTGGGCCCAGACCTGTTTTACAGATGAGAAAATAGGCCAGGACATGGGGACCACCTACCCACGATCCCCACTTGCCGAAAGAAAGAATACACCTGAAAATCATTGCTGAAAGACACCGAGCGTGAGTTCTAGCTTTCCCGTCATTACAGGCCATCCGTCTGTGACTTTATTTCTCCAAATGGGACAAGCTTCGGGTGTTTGTATTGGTAATATCGCATCCTTTCTCTTGAAGGGGCCCCAGTATGCATCAGGCCCTGCAAAACCTCCTCCAGTCCTGCCAGGGTCGCTCAGGGGGTAGGTGACGGGATGGTGGCTGTTTTTCCTTCCACCTCCTGCTGGCCTTCCTCCTGCCCCTCCCTACGCCCAGCCCAGTCTTGTTCCTACTGTCCTCGAAGTGATGGGTTGGTATGTTTCACCTGCTTCGTTCCTGTGCAGAGGTGGGTGGTAGGTTCATGGGAACCCAATGGCATAGTATTCTTACCTCATATCAATCAGACTTTGAAATAAGCCTGTAATCTCTGTTGGAGGGGATTAGATTAACTCCTCTTATGAAAAGTAGAAGCAACACGAGGATAGAGGTACGTCGGCTCGTTCCAAGGGAACTCAAGCCTGTCGGAGATTTCGTAGACGCATGGGTGGCCCGAAAAGGCAGTGAGTGCTCAGTCGCAGCATGGATGCAAAAAAGAACCTTAGAGCCATTAGTTGAAGAAGTGATTCCGTATTGGGGGTGGTGTTCGGGCAGATGCTGTGGGTTTAAGAGGGGACCCTGAGAGTTTCCATTTCCGGCAGGTGCACGGAAAGGGACCAGTTGATCATAGAGGTAAGTGAGCACAGGAGAAAAGTTCTCAGGGTGGTGTTTGGGCAGAAGAGGCTTGGAAGCCGTGATGGCCTCAACTCGGGGACCTTATGTCAGCTCAGTGTTGTTGCTACATTTGGGGCAAGTCGCTGTCACCGGGGCTGCTCACCCCTTCCTCCCGGCTCTTCTCTGTCCCCATGGTGAGGCTCTTGCCTTCTGAGAGCCGGCGCTCCTACCTTGATGCTCAGGCCCCGCTCAGCCTCTACCCCTGCTGAATGAGGGGTGAGATACCTCCGGGGGCCTGGGCTTCTCCAGGTGGGACCCAGGAAGAAGTTTTTCGTAACACAGATGCTGCAGAGGTAGACTGTGACGCCAGGGGGGACCCAAGAGTCCGACCCTTCCTGCACTGCCAGCTCGCCCACACCTCGGACCAGGTCAGAGCCTCTTTTCCTGGACACGGGAGTAGTCCTCTTTGGGGATTGTGTGAGGTTTTAACGAGATCTGCGACCTACAACAGCATCTCTTGGAAGAGGGGGGCTTTCCTTGACACACAGAGTTCAGGGTCCCCTCTCCTCCCCAGGGTTTCTGACTCAGTGGACTGGGGAAGGGGTCCAAAATCGGGCATTGTTAACAAATTCCCAGGTGGGCCGATGACCCCGGGTTGGGGACCACACTTGGAGAATCGCGGAACTACTCGTGGGTTCTCAATGGGGAGTTGGCCAGGACATCAGTCACCAGCCCCTCAAGGCCAGGGACCAGCTCTAAGCCGCTTTGGTTTCTGCGAAGTGGCTGCTCGGGGCGGGCATGGGTAGACACTCTCCGCGTGTGACGGTTTGAACCGCGAGTGTACAGAAGCCAAGCAGGCTCGTCCTTGGAGGCCTTTCCCAAATGGTTGTCCGTGGGAGCTGGTTCTCATGATAGCAGCTGGCCGCCGCCAGACGGTTTGGGGAACATAATCACGGGCCTTTTTGCAATATTGGGGGAAAGAGGGCCAAGATCCGTGGTCTAGCCGCACGTGGACAAGAATGTGGACAGTGTGGTTTTCAAAGCCTCCCCTTACAGGGCCCCCCTCCTGTTTGCTCTGCTGTGGCCAGATTTCAGCTCTAGCTGCAGAGGAACCCACAAAGGATTTACCTTCAGTTGCATAACCGAGAGAGGAACAAAGGGAGGGTGAGGGGGGGCCCGGGTAGGGAGTCAGAAAGAGGAAGGAATCTTGGCCCATGCATTTGGCCTTTACACACAGGAACCTGCGTTCCTCGCCCAGACCCCAAGGGACCACATTGCAAGGGCCCCCTGGGATCTGTCCAAGGTTACACAGCCTGTGGGGCCTTGGCGGTGTCCAGATTGGAAGCCCCGTCTGCTGTTGCCAAAGACCGTCTGTTCCTTCATTTCAGGGCTGCCTCTTTGAAATCGTGGGACTTGGGATGTGCTGAAGAGGGGGCCCCAGTGTGGGGGAGGGGCAGGGAGGCTGGGAGGAAGGTCTGGGGGAATGTTTTGAACACCTCAGGGAGGCAGGCCGGTCATTATTTGGGCTTCACTCTTCCTAGCAAACCCCCAGCTCTGCCTTCTCAATCTGGTTTTGTGTTTGGCTCTCTCTGAGCCAGACTTTGGACACCCCCCAGTTCCGGGGCCGAGTTAACCCAATCAGGCAGCGGTTCTCCTATTCCCAGGTGGCTAAGAACAAAGGTTATTTAAAACTTCAATTTCTGCCGTGCCTCCAGAGATCCTGCTCTAGTGGCTGGGGTAGGGCTGCCCTAGGAATGGGCACTGAACCGGTGGACAGCCCCGTGATGATTCTGATGGAGATAGCCCACTCACCGGCCTCTGAGACATCCAGGGCCCGTGCTTTCCCCTGTAGGGTCCAGGTTTCAGGGATTTATTTGGCCCAGTGCCCCAGCTGCCTCCAGCTTTCTCTAGGAACAGTTTGTCCTGCCCTCATAGCACTGTGTCCACACAGCAGAGCCACACTTGTCCCCAGTTGGCCAGGTCACCCCTCAGCCAGCTGGCTACACACACCTGGGACATTCGGCCCAGTGGCCAGGCCCTGTGCTTGTTCCAAAAAGACCTGGCTCAGGACCAGACAGGACGCCTGAGAGCTAGGAGATTTGGGGCAGGCCGAGCCAGGCGTCCCTGACCTCTGAAAGGAATTAGGTCTGGAGCCCTATGGAAAAGGGACTCAGGCAGAGAAGCCTACCTTCTCTGTGCAGAAAAAACTGACTTTGGGGTGCACCAGGCAGAGGGGGCAGCGGATACAATTCCATGTCTCAGATCCCTCACCTGAAAAAGTAGGGAGAAGACCACGTGCTTATCAAAGAGCTTCGGGAAGTCCAGGGTCCTCCTAGGGTCAAGCTCAGGTGTGAGTTTGGGGGGAGCCCCGCCCCCCCCGCCATTTTGCTGAGAAGGAAACTGATTTCTTTTTTTTTTTTTTAACTTTTTTTTTTTAAACGATTTTATTTATTTTATTTGACAGAGAGAGAGAGATCACAAGTAGGCAGAGAGGCAGGCAGAGAGAGAGAGGCAGGCTGAGCAGAGAGCCCAATGCGGGGCTCGGTCCCAGGACACTGAGATCATGACCTGAGCCGAAGGCAGCGGCTTAATCCACTGAGCCACCCAGGCGCCCCGGAAACTGATTTCTTGTCCAGGAAGGGACATAAAGAGACTCCTCACACATCACAGTCAAAGCAGAATTTGCGTCTTTATCTCCTGATGGGGGTTCTGTACCTCTGTGCTTTGGGGACTGCCCTGGCCCTGGAGGCATCAGGAAATCGACAAAACCATTTCCCCTGCACACGCCTGGAAGCCTCCCAGTGGAAAAGGGCCAGAGAAATGCCTAATAAAGACTTGGAGGGCCCCTGGTGGCATTTCAGACATCCCGCTGGAGAGCTGGTGTGACCCTGAGTGTGTTTGGGCATAGAGGAGGCTCCAAGTTTACCAGCCTCATCCCTCTGCATCTGTGGGGGATGTCAACCCAACTTCTCCAATCTGGGATCCTCTTTTTCTTATAAGAGGACAGGCCAGCCCCTTTCAGGCACGCTTGGAGGGAGTTCCTGCTCGAGACAAGAGCTTGCAAGGCATGACCTCGGAGATTCTTTACGAGTCTGTGTGCCCATGTAGGAGGAGACCTGAGTCAGAGGGAGTGGGTTAGAATCGGCTGCTGGGACACTCCTGACTTAGAGGTTAAGTCTGGAGCCCTCAGGAGAAGGGGCTGCCCTGGGTGCAAGGGCGGGGAGCCCGCACCAGCATGGGGAAGGGTTTCCCTCCAAAGTTGAGAGCTGAACATAGACTTCCAGGGCTGAGTGGTTGCCCCAGGGGAGCCAGGCCTGGCACTCCCAGGGATGGAGGGCGGTGAAAAGGGTTTGAACAGACTTGACAAGCTTCCTGATGGGCACCAGGCTTATCACAGTGTACACTTCCTAGTTGTAGGATCTCGGGGAACTTGGGACAAATCCTTCGCTCTCTGAGCCTTTGTCTACTCCTCTGTCAAGTGGAGATAAAAAGGGATACTTTTTTTTTTTTTTAAGATTTTATTTATTTATTTGACAGAGAGATCACAAGTAGGCAGAGAGGCAGGCAGGGAGAGAGGGGGAAGCAGTCTCCCTGCTGAACAGCGAGCCCGATGCGGGGTTCAATCCCAGGACCCTGAGACCATGACCTGGGCCAATGAGCCACCCAGGCACCCCAAAAAGGGATACTTTTGAGAAGATTTGCACTAACGTGTATAGAATTTTAAGCACAGTGCTTGGGATCTATTTGGTACTCAGTAAACGATAGTTAGTCCCTTCTATCCCACAGCAAGCGGGAGCGCATCGCAAGTGCTAAGTAAATGTTCAGGTATAGGACAAGGGAAGACTCCAAGGGATCACGGAGATCAAAAGTTACTGATAGAAGGTAAGACGAGCTTTGTGGGATGCTACATGTTTAACAGCTGCTCCCAGGGACAGACGCTTTGTCTGTCGCGGGCGCAATGAGCGTTCACACTGTTCACATTTGAGAGAATCTTATTCGGGGCAGGTGTAGGACTGGACTGCCTACAGCCGAGAAAGGCCCACCCCACTAGACCCTCATCACTTCCTTTGAAGACCACACATTCTTGATGAACCCTTAAGGGACATAAAACACATGAAAAAAAAATGACATTCTTGAGAGCTCAGAGGCTACGATTAAAATTTACAGAATGTACCAGAATTTGTCCAATCTTGCTGGAAGTAAAGAGTTTTTGGAGGAAAATTATGAAGATAAAGCTTGAAAGATGAGTCAGGGCCAGCTTTTGAATGCCCTTGCATTCCGGACCAAGGCGATCCGTCCACCCCACACACTTTGCGCACCTGCTGTGAGAACGGAAACAGTATTTCAGACCTCATCCTTGACAGTGACCTATCTGGATGGGAGCAGCGGGGTTTGTCCGAGAACCCTGAAAGCGGTATCTGGAAAAAGTTTGATAAACCACTTCCAGGGTGAGATTGGGAATCTGTTTCTTTTAAACCATGCCAGGGTCGGGGGTGGGGGAAACTACAGCTGTACAAGAAGAGCCCTGTAGGGATGATTTGGCTCCTCTGTGCACACTCTGCCAATGTTACAATGGCGTCAGTGCGGCTTGTCGACCGGAAACCCCACGTGTGACCTGAGCCATCGACAAGGCAAAAAACTAGGTCGGGCAGCTAACGGTGGGAAGCAGAGGTGGGGGCACAGAGCAAAGAGATGGACAAGGACACTGATAATGTGCCTGCCGTGGATCGATGGAGGAGGCCAAGTAGAAGGTCAAGTAGGAATATACACAATCACGTTGAACTGTGTGAGCACGGGAGCCAAGCTGCGGTTTTAATGACCTCCCACATCGTTAGCCGGACTCAAGAGGTAGCACATAAAATGTAGGACAACAGCCAGCCACAAAGGCATTTCTTTACCAGCGTGGAAGGAAGGACCAGAATAAAGTGCTCAACAAGGTAAAAGGTGATTCTTTCTGGGCAGTGAAGATAAAGGAGAAATGGTGGGGAACTGACAGGAAACTCGTTATCTGTAACCCACCTGTGTCTGATTTTGATTTCAGAAAAATGAAGTGTGTAGTCAATAGAATTGGTTCTCCTGCCAGAGAAAGGACTGTTTGGTTATTTTTTTTTTTTTAAGTATTTAGGTATTCAACTTCAGGTAAGTGAACATTGGCAAGGCGCAATGTGTCAAAGATACCTCCTTCATTACCCGCCACTCCATCCCAATTTTCCTAGTCTCCCCTCGAGACAACCGGTGTTAGCACCTTCTCGTCTCTCAAGAGAGGCAGTGGGAGTTCAACCAAATCTATACACAGTCTGTACATCTTTCTCCACTTTCCTCCTCGCTAGGATGTTTTCTAAAAACAGTAGCTTTCTACAAGTGCTGTCATTCCTTCCTTTTCCTTTTGTCAACTCATCTCAGCAATGAGCTTCCTCATTTCCTTTTTTTTTTTTTTTTTTTTTTTTTAATAGCTGAGTGATATTCACATTCGGGTGTAGCAACAAGAAATGCCAGCACGTTTCCCCACACCTGCACCAGCGGTGTGTCATCAAGCTTCGGGTTTGTCATCGTCATAGGGGAAGAAAGTTTCCCAGCTCGAGTTTTGATTTGCGTTTCTTTAACGTGTGGGGTTGAAAATCTCTTCGTAGGGTTAAAAGCCATTTGTATTTCTTTTTTTCTGTGCACTGATCATTTGTATCTTTTGTCCATTTATGTTGATTTTTTTTTCTCACTAGTTAGTGGGTATCCTTATGAGCAAAACGTGTCCTTTGACACTTAATAATAGCAAATATCTCCCATTGGTCTTTTGACTGCCTGTAGGTCTTTGTTACACAACAGGCTTTGAGTTTTCCGTAGGCAGATTTTCCAGTCTTTTCAGTTATGTCTTCTGGGGTCTGTGTCATAACTCAGGCCTCTTGGAAAGTAACAGAAACTCTCCCATTATTTTTTTGTAGGACTTTTCCTCTTTCTTCTCTATTATTTAAATCTTTTCTCTACCAAGAATGTCTATTCATGGAAGTGTGAGGTGCGCATCTAACCTACTTTTTCTTCTTTTTTTCCAGCAGGCTAGTGAGAATGTATTTTGGGGAGGATGGGTATAGAGTCAGGAAGGTAGGGCTGTGAGCAGAGTGAAGAAGTTTCCCTGGCAGTGGGTGTAGAAGAAACCGGAGTGACACGCACAGTCAGGAATCGCTGAGATCATTCAAGTGAGAGGTGAACCCAGGGAGGCCTGAACTAGGGCAGGGGCTGCAGATAAGCTAAGAAGTGGGGAGAGGGTCCTAGAAATAGAAGCCACAGGACTCACTTACTGGTTTAGTGGGGAAAAGAAAAAAAAAACACAAAAACCTGTTCCTGCCTGGGTGATCTATTATTAGCAGAGAGAACTCTTGAGTTGTCATTTCTGGCCTCACAGAAGCAAGGTACAAGGATTCAGAATCAAACACTGCAGATTCCCTGGGACACCCCCACAAGATGTTCAAGGGTGTTGGGTAGGTGGGAGGGAGTATCAGAGATCCGCAGAAGGAATTCCTCCCTGCTCTCTTGAGGGCCAAGCGAAGGAGTTATACGTTCTGTTCCTTGGCTGGACAGGGTGCGCCCCACCCCCAGGGCGACGGCATTCATTTCATCTGTTGGAAGGACTGGTTCCTGACAGACTGGACCTGGAAGTCTAAAACGGGGGGCCCCGGGAATAATCCTCTGTTTACACAGGACTTTACTATTTTCAACGTATTGGTTGTTGGTGGTTGGTCCTGTTTTTAAAGGTGGAGAACGGCCTCTGGAGGCGGGGAGTTGCCGACTGTTCCGAAAGGAATTCGCAACAGAGCACGTACTACTACTACCAAGGGCAGGGACTTCCATTTCTAGAGCACTTACTACCGCATTGAGTTACATTCCTCAGGAGCACGAGTTCCGAGGCCTGATCCTCCTGACCCTATTAAGTAAGAACCACAGCAAGAGGCAGAAGTGGGACTCTGACCCACCACCCAGGCAGCCAGACCTTTCACGCCCGAGGCCCTCCGCCCTCTCCCCGCCTCTTCGGTCCAGTCCGCGCCCCCTGCCTGGTCACTTCCCTTCCCCCGCCCCAAGCCGCTTCGCATTCCCGTCCCGGGCCTCTGCGATCGGGTTGCCCAGACCCAGGTAAGGGGGTGGGGGTACTAGACGGCGGAAGAGAGAGAGCGCGAACACGCGCGAACGGGAGCCGGCGGCAGCAGGCCAGGCCCCGCGGCGCACAGCCACGGCCCCGCCGAGACCCACGAGGCGGAGTAGCAGGCCGGGGCAGCAGCAGCGTCGTGGGCGACACCAAGTACCGCCGGCGGCCAGACTCCAGCTGCCTGCAGAGCGCTGGGCCAGGCTCCGGGGCCCGGCCGGGGCGGGGCCGCCGAGGGGGCGGGGCCGGGCTGTACCAAGAGCTCAGAATTCGCCGGGGGGAGGCGGGCCCCGAGAGCGCGCGCGCGGCTCGGTTGGGCGGGGCGGCGCCCCCGGGCGGCCACGCCCCCACCCCCGCGGCCGGCGCGGGCGGTGGTAGCGCCTCAGTGGTGCGGGCCTGCGTCCTGCTCAGGTGGCCAGAGTGCTGCCTGGCCGCCCCGGGTGAGTGCGCGCGGTCGCGGTCGCGGGGTTGGGAGGTCAGGGCGCCGGGGTTCAGGGGGCCGGGGTCCGAGACCCGACGGCTTTCGGCCGCTTTGGCTGCCCGGGCCCTCACGCTAGGGCGGGCTCTCGGGCCGCGTCGCTGCCTCTCACGACGGACGGTTGCGCGGAGAGCGCGGCTTCGACCCAGGTCGTTCCCGGGGCGGCCTTTCGCCTCAAGCTGACGTCTCAGCTTGGGCTGAGGGGGGTGGTTTCCGCGGCCCCGGGCGTCCGACGGACCCCACGGGCGAGGGCCCAGTCTCGGCGTCCGAGGGCTCGGGCTCCAGTCTCTCCGCCGCGTCGCCGTGCTCGGCTAAGCCACTTTTCCTCTCTGGGGCTCAGTTTCCCTGTCTGTACAATGGGCCCGAGGAAGAGGCCAGTTATTGAGGTAACTCACGGAGGAGACGCTCGATGAATGCGTCTACGACCCGAGTCTGACCCTGCAGCATCAGGTGGGCTCCGCTGAGGGCTCCGGGGACCCTGCCAGCCCTGCCTCTCCTGAGCATCGCTCTGGGTACGGGCAAGGGCATCCCTGGGCGGGGCGGGGGGGGCGGGGGGGGAGGGGCGGGCAGTGGCTCTCCAGGGCTGGTGCCTCGGTGGCCGCTGCGACCCATCTTTGCTGGGCTCCGCTGGGCAGCCGTGACACCCTTAGTTCGTGGGAGCAATTGGGTAAGAGGTCAAGGTCTCCTGGGAGGCGAGGGGGCTGCCGGAACTTGACCTCGACTTTTTGCTTACATTTCTCAAGACCGTTGTGTAAGCTGGTGAACGGTACTGAAGAGTTTGGGTCCAGTTCAGAGAACGTGGCTGCCCCCTGGTCTTCGACTTTTATGAAATAACAGCCTTCCTCTGAGCTCCGCCAAACTGGAGAATTTTGTGCTCGCGCCGGGAGGGAGACGGGGCTGGAGTGGGTAGTTCTGGATTTGAATCTCGGCCCCCTTGGCAGGACGCTTACCTTCTTGGAGCCTTCGTTTCGTCCCCAAGGAGGACAGCTAGTGACACAGCCCACTCTGCCGCCCACGCAGGACTGAGGTTCTGAGGCTCCAAAGAGAAGGTCTTGGTCTTGGGGGGTGACATTGAGGATTGGGATATTCCCTACACGCGGAGCGGTTAACTGACCCTCCGGGATCCAGCATCCTGAGG
This sequence comes from Mustela nivalis, assembly GCF_964662115.1. Lineage (NCBI taxonomy): Eukaryota > Metazoa > Chordata > Mammalia > Carnivora > Mustelidae > Mustela > Mustela nivalis. The sequence continues at coordinate 9,471,543 of NC_139038.1, read as the reverse complement.
CCCTCTCGTTGGCAGACAAGACCTTGGTTAAGTCCTTCTAAATTCTGCCCCTACAGATCCCCTCGGAGTGGTGGCGGGGTCGGCTCGATCCGGAAAACAGCCCCAAAGCCCCAGTTGGCAGAGCAGCGAACCCAGAAGGGATCCCTTGCTTTTCTCAGCGTCGCTCTAAGGAAGTCTTCTTTCCTTTTGGAGGGAGTGGGGAGTTCTCCAGCTTCTCAGGGGTTTGCTTAGCAGCTGTGGTGGGAAACTGTGTCATTGGGCAGATAGCTTGGTCATTGTCTCGGTTGCCCAGAAAACAGGGCCGGGTGTCAGAGAGTGGAATATTAGCTTCCGGTTGTGTTGGGGGGCGTTGAAAACCGCCCGGGTGGTGGGCTCTTAACTCTCCGCAATTCTTCGTGTCTGGCACTTGGAAAAAGAGCCGTTGGGTTTGAGATGCAAGGAAGCCCAGGGACATACTTCAGCACCAGAAGACAGGGTTGATCTCAGTCGGCGTGAGTAAGGCAGGTGGAACCTCCTGGGTGGTACGAGTTTGGAAGCGGCCACAGGATTTGTTGGTTCCGTGGGTTTCCTGACAAACCTGAAATCTGAGGACCTGCCAGTGACTCCCTGAACTCCTTGAAAATCAGGATCTGAATTAGGTAAGGCCACCTGTGTTCAGGAGAGTGTTTTGGAATCAGAACGGCTGGGCCCATCTAATATTTATTGGCTAAACCTGTGGAACGGTTCAGGTTCGTGAGAATTTAGCTCTTCAAGCAGTTCTTTTCCCCCTCATGGAAGCTTCTGTAGTTTTAGGACCTTCCATGTCTCCAGAGAGCCCAGGTGCTCCTGCAGCATCGTTGCTTTCTTGTGTTTTAGAAAGGAGCGAAGCACCTGTCGGGCTAGGGAGGCAGGGTCAAGGATCCTGACTTACAGCTCAGGCACTAGCACCGTGTGCCTTCTGGCGAACCGCCCCAGGCCAGTGAGCCTCCACTTAGTGCTTTGGGATTTACCTTATATGTCAGGTTCATTTAAAAATTAAAATCAGGGAAAAAAATGAAATGGAGAAATGGCTGTTTATATAAAAAAATGTATTTTTTTCTGTTGGCGGAAATAATAAGTGCTCATTATTAAAAATCAAACTGTTAAATACACAGTGTGGTTAGTGAGCCTCCCTCATAGCCTTATACTGAGATTAAAAAAAAAATCACCACTAGTGGTATAGTATAAGTTCTGCAGATATTTTCTTCACATATAAAGACATTTATTATCTAGTTTTTTTACTTTAAACAGAAATGTGTTGCTGTTTAATTTTACCGTAAATTTGAAACATGAAGTCGTACTGTCATACTGTTTTGAGGCTTGCATTTAATTACCATGATAGATTACTGTCTAAAGCTCTATCTCATTTTTTTTCTACCTCATTTTTTTTTTCCCAACTCATTCTTTTTAAAAATCTCATTCTTTTTTAAAATGATAGAATATTTGAGTCCCTGGTATTGTGGACAAAATGTGTTTTTTTGCAGCTTTTGCTCTCATGAATTCTGGGACAGTGAGTAGCCTCTGTTCTTTATCTTTGTATGATTGGGCAAATATTTTTGTTTGATGAACTCCTGGTAGAGCTGGATCAATGTTCATGAACTTCTCAGTGTCCTCACTTAGCAGATACTGAGTACTCCACGCCAGGGACTATTTAGGTGTTGGAGTTTTAGCAGTCAACAAAACACACATCCTCCGTGGGTCTAATCTCTTCCTGGGGGCAAACAACGCACACGATTGTCAAATGATGATACGTAATTTGAGACTTAGCTTTTGGTGACATAAACAGATTCATTTAAAAATTAAAATCCGCAAAAAAGTGAAACGGAGAAGTGACTTTATATAATAAGAATGTATTTTTTTCTGTTTACAGAAAAACCAAATGTTCATTATTTAAAAAAAAAAGTTATAGGAATATGTCATATAGACAGTGAATGTCCTTCGGAGCCTTCCACTAAGACATTTTCTTGACTGAGAAAAATAATACAAAAGGGCGCGTGTGTGCATGTGTTTGTAGAAATGGTGTGACTTTTGAGTTTAACGGTACTAAACTCCCCTCCAGAAACATTCCCTTGTTATGTTCCCACCAGCAGAGACTCAACGTTTTTAAAGTCAGAATCCTCAGGTCCGTTGTGAAGACGAGCTGCTCATGGCAGAGATGCTTTTATTTTAGGAAAATTTATGCTAGACTCTTTCTGAAGTTTGGCATTATGTGTGCACATGTGTGTGTGCAGGCACACGCACAACATTGCCTGTGAGTGTTTTGATTCCTCTGACCCCAAAAGGCTCGTGTTTTCGTACCCGCTCCACAAAGATGGCCATCATTTGCTCAAGGCTGAGGGGTGAAGCTGAGGCCTCACCCAGGACCGTCTGCTTCCAGAGCCCTCACTTCCCTTTTGTGCTGTGTTATCTCATTGTCTGACTGTAGAGGAGTGTCTTTTTATTTTGGTGGAAGGGAAATCACCTAATACATATAATATAATTACTTAATAATATGACTATTCCTCTTCGTTTCCAGTACCAGAGCACCAATAAGTATGTCTGTCTCTCTCTCTCTCTTTTTTTTTTTTAAGATTTTATTTATTTATTTGACAGAGAGAGATTACAAGTAGACAGACAGGCGGGCAGATAGAGAGGAGGAAGCAGGCTCCCTGCTGAGCAGAGAGCCGGATGCGGGGCTCAAGCCCAGAACCCTGAGATCATGACCTGAGCCGAAGGCAGGGGCTTAACCCACTGAGCCACCCAGGTGCCCCATGTCTGTCTCTTAATTACAACAATTTTTGGCAGTTGGCGGGGGAAGGCGTACGCCCTGGGGTGGTTCATTTGGTTAAGTGTCCGACTCTTGATCTCAGCTCAGGTCTTGATCTCAAGGTCGTGCGTTCGGACCTGCTTCGGGCTCCACACTGGGTGTGGAGCTTGCTTAAAACCCTCTCTGTTTCTCCCTCTCCCCCACACCGCCACATCCCCCTCATACTTTCTATCTCAAAGAAAGAAAAGAAAAGAAAGAAGAGGATGGTTACCATAAAAGGCCGTATATAAAGGTTGTCCTCGGATGCTGGGAGGCTAACTGGGAGGGGGTGGGAGGAGGGTATGTTCTACTGGCTTAGGTGCCCCTCAGTATGTCTGTTTGTAGGTGCCACTGTCCATTTCACTCTAGTGGAAGAACCACAAATGAAATGAGTATCTTGTGGCGAGAGAAGTAATGCCAGTTCTCTATTATTATTATATAAGCTCCAGAGCAAAGCTGCCTTTTCTGTGCAGTTCTGTTGTCCAGCATTTGATAGATGGAGGGCGGGGAGAGGCTCCTGGGGGAGAAGTAGCTTACCAGCTTATACAGGCGTTGGCCCCCGCCAGGCCTTCTGTCTTCAGCCATGCAATGGGGAAAAGAAACCTGCTTCACCTGCCTCCCGGAACAGTTCAGAAGGTGTTTCTTTTTCTGGCAGCTGATTCTCGCCATTCTTGGCAGTGTTTCCGTCCCTGTGGAATGACACTTCAGAAACACATCTCTGACCCTCAGGGTCTAGGCGTCTATGTTTAGGGCCTGCTTCAGGCCCTCGACAGCTCGGACACGGCGGGGAGCAAACATAAGCGGTTAGGGCAGGGCCTGTGGGGCTCATTCTTGAGATAATGCGTGTGAAGTGCTTGTCCTTGGTGCTGAGCCCACAGTGCACTGGGGAGCACTCAGGTTGGGCCTTTACTGGGGGGGGGGGGGCGCGCAGGCTCCGCAGAAGAAGTAATGTTTGATTGGGGCCTTGGAGGTTAGGTAGGAGTTCACTGAGCCCACCAAGGCTCACCTCCCCCGGTGGGGGCCGTGTAGAGTGTAGGTTGTATGAGGCTAGGAAGCCTTCGGGGTCTTGTGAACCATGCTAAGCGAGGAGAAGGCATTTATTTATTTGAGAGAGAGAGAGAGAGATCATGAGCAGGAAAGGGAGAGAATCTTAAGCAGTGTCCACATTCAGTGCAGGGCTCCCTCCCGCCACTCCAGGATCGCAACCTGAGCCAAAGTCAAGAGTCGGACACTTTACCGACTGAACACTCCCGATGAGAAGGCTCTGAAATAGGTCGGTGATGTGACCAGCACAGAGCAGCATTTCTCATGTTGGGTTTTCAGACTTTTCTACGGTCAGTATCTTCCTTTCTGGGTGAATGCATCATTTGGGAATCCTACTCTGCTTCAGTCTGTCTGCTACTGTTCCCGGCGTTCTGCGTTCTCAAAGCGTTTTTCCTTTCCCTAGCCCCCTCCCAAGGGGCTGTCGTGTGTGTGTGTGTGTGTGTGTGTGTGTGTGTGTAGGTGGTGGTGGAGTCCCGTGGGGCAGACCGTGGCTCTCTGAAGGCTGGTCTGTTGGTTGGGTCCACTAGAGCCTAATACATCAGCCTGTTACGACTGATGCCGGTCGGTGTGCCAAGTCGGCTAGCCCCAGAGTAGGTTGTGAACAGGGCGCGTGGGGGTCCCAGTCCTTCTTCTGGGTGTCTTGTGGAGAAAATTGCTGGTATGGTCTTGTTTCACTTATATGGCGGGGGAAATCTCCTTTAATTGGGGTGCTGGAAGGGGGAGGCATTCTGATCTTTGCATAGCGTCTGTACACAGCTCAGAGAATCAGACAGGTGCCTCCCAGAAACAAATTCGTTTCAAGGCCAAACTGGATGAGAATGATGGGCCAAATGCTGGTGTCATTGGCCATGGATTGCTTCTCAAAGAACTGGATGCTTTAAGAGACCTTTTGGTAGGAAAATCGAGTGGAAAAAGTTGGCTTTTGTTTGTCTGGTTGTCCTCCCAGGAAAGATGGACTCTGTAGGGTGTGCCCTCTGATGTGGGACTTATGTCATTTGCTTCTGGGTGAAATTTATGAATTCTGTTTAGTCACTTTCTTATCTCCCCTTTTTTATCTTCGCTGCCTTTTCCCGTGACCCCTCCAGCCCCCACCCAAGCTCTGCCTTCCCCATGACCTGTCCCTTCGGTGCTCACGTAACAGCCATGTGACCTTGTGATACTTTGGTCCTTGCTGGCACACATCAACAGGGCACTGGGTAGGCTGGGTATGTACAAAGGTTTGAGGGCTGGGTAGGAACACATGAACTGTGCTCACCCCTGAATTCAGGGGTGTTGACGCTATCCGTAGGTCACCTGGGTCGGTTTTCAGCACTGCAAACAGGGATAGTGCTTCTTGAGTACACGGAAGAACGTTCCAGCCAATTGTGCCCAGTTTCTTCTAGGGGTGGGGTGTAGATTGGGACACATCTCAGGCATCAGCAGGTTTTCCCCATCAGGAATTTACGGTCCAGTGAAGAAGAGTGTTTGCTGGTTTCAGTTAGGGGTGTCAGAACCTCTGTGATTGTTTAAGAAACCAAACAGTGTCACGTGGGCAGGCTGCGTGGCTGGCTTTATGTAATGTGATTTGCAAACTCTAAACCAGTCGTTTAGCAGGGCAACAGAGGTGAAAACACCCATCCCTCATGGGCCCCTTCTCTCCCCGCCCAGGAGGTCTCTTTCTCCCTCTTAGCGACCTCACTGTCTTCCTGGTACCTGAATGCTCTAAAGACAAAAGACTGGTTGGCCTCTGCCTTCCTCTGCGTTCTGGGTTTCCACCACCGTGCAGTCCTGTCAGTCCTGTCCATTTTTAGTGTTCCGTGCGCTCTCTTTCTCCCCTGCTGTGGTCTTACTAAAGCCCCTTCATTTCCTGCCACACTCGCCCCTAATTGGCTTCCCTGAGTCCGTAATTCCTTCCCGCTCCTCCCCGCTGCTTCTCAGGGTCCATCCACGCTGGATTGGTCTCCAGGCCCTGCTAGTATCAGCCCCCCTTTGCTCAAATACTTACGGTCCCTCTCGCTGTCGAATCATTTGCTGCCTTTCCCTTCCTCCTCCATGTGCCCCCCACAAAGGATACGGTAGTGGCTCGTAATTGAAGGAGCCTAATCTTCCCTCTCTCTAATGGCAGTGTGGTTGGAACAGAATGTGAATTCAGTGGGAACAGGGAACCTCCCCATCACTGCCACGAGAGTAAGCCAGTGCGTGGTCTGGAGCCAGGTGTAAGGTAGGCGCTCACTGAGTGCTAACTGGCTGACCAGGGGAGCGAGTGGGCTAATGAGCGATCATGACTTCTCTCTCCGTAGTCTCTTGCTTCCTCCTGCATATGAACTGAGCCCAGATACCCATGTTAGGGCTGATCTGTGTTTTTTAGGATTACTCTGAGTGCAGTATGAACTTTGGGGCCAATTTTAATTTTGCAGCTCGGTGTGACGGTTGAAATGTCTCAAGTTCCTTCTGCAGTTACTGGTTTTTTCAGTAATTCAGTAATGAATCATTTTATAATTGAGAAAGAGGAGGAACTTGGCTCCCCCATACTATCCTAAGTCTCTCTAGATATTTCTAGATTGTTATTTGGAGGCCAAAAACATGAATCAGTGTGTTTATTTTTGAAATGCTACTGCAATAAATAAAAGGGGTTCTAGGGTAACCTTTGAGTGTCTGTTGTGTGTCAGGCCCCGTGCTGGGTATTTTATGTCTCGTGTAATCATCAGAACACCCGTGAGGATGGTCAGTGAGGGGCCTGAGACTGAGTGGCCATGTGCCCAGGGTCCCAGCGTGTGGAGGCGGCAGATCCAGGGTTTGAACTGAGGTCCATCTACCTCTAAGACCCATGTTCTTTCATGGCTTACCTGGGTTCTAAGTCAGTTGAATTCCAAGGCCGTCTACTCAGCCAGACCCCGAAGGAAATAACTAAAAGCTGAGAGCCTAGTAGTTGAGCGGACCCTGGGAGGCAGGTAATCTTGTGAAAGGGCAGTCAAGGCAAGCTGTTGGATTAAGCGTAAAACTCAGCTCAGAGCTTCCTAGAAGGCAGGCTGAAGAAGGAGGGGATTGAACAGCCAGCAGTACTGGGAAGAGGAAGCGGGTCAGCTTAGCAAGAGAAGCACTTTTCTCCGGGCCTTCCCCCGGGGCTTGTAGAACAAGGCAGTGGCCAGTAGTGTCCATACGCAGCAGGCATATGTAGCCCACCTGTGAGTACCAGGCCCTCTTAGAGGTGCTGGGACCATGCTTGTGTGTGGCTAGGCCCGATAGGATGATGGTGGCGCAGGCCCCTGGCGGAGGGAATGTTCCATGGAACAGAGGAGCATGGCCCACAGGGGGCACTCCCTGGGACCTGCTCCGGTAAGGGCAAAGAACTTCGGTCTCCATTATAATACAGCACAGGCGGACCTTTGCGGGGTGGGAGCAAGAGGGGACTTGCTGGGCCGTGTTCCGGCAGGAGAGGAGGGAAGCAGGAGACTGGAGAGTGGGTGGGGAGAGTCCCTCTGCCAGGTGGGAGGCAGGCAGGCCAAAGTGAGGTCGTGAGGCTCTCAGCACACCCCACGTGCAGTGTCCTGCCATTGTGCTAGGAAAGTCAAAAAGCCTGGCTTGGCTTCTTGCCCCTTCGTGAGTGACCACAGTGGAGCCAGGACATGTCAGAGGCAGTGCTGACCCCATCCCAGTGCTCCCAGCCGCGGGGTCAGCAGGCTGTACCCCCCAGTTGGACTGATGACTGGGTTGACGCAGCCATTCGGCAGCCGTCAGCCAGGCGCCTGTTAGGCTAGGCCTCCTGGCACTGGGAGCTCGGAGACAGGAGGTGGCTCCTGCCGGACACCGGCCTCTCCCTTGTCTCCGGGGGTGCTTTTGTTCGGAGCAGCGCCATCTCCTGAGGGTACCGCTGGGATGTTAACTGCGAAACACACCCCAGGTCATTCATCAAAACAACTTTTAGCCATAACTTTGCCCTGTTCTGATAAGGTTTTGCAGGGCAAAGAAATGGAGGAGAGGGCGGCTCTGATGCCCGCTGGTCTGGGTTCGAATCCCAATGTGACCTCTTATCCCTGCCTTTGGCCAAGGTCCCTAACCTCTGCGGTAGTTCGAGCTCCTGTAGCTCAGAGGGTTGTTGCAAGGATGAAACGAAATGGGAGAACATTGTAGTACAGGTGCTTAAAGCCTGTTTGTTGTCACTGCGGTTGGTATTTATTTAGATGTAAATAGATGAGGCAAATGGAAAGTGATGGTGGTGGGGAGCTAGGGTGTGTGGCTGCCAGTGGTGCCTGGAGCTGTCCAGAGCAGAGGGGAGGACAGAGCAGGAAGGGGCGTGACTGCCGATGGGTATGAGGTTTTCTTTGGCGGGGGATGGAAGCGCTCGTGAATTAGTCGGCACTGGGGTCGCCTCACTGTTGTACCGTGGGGGGGAATATATTGAGAGCTGCTGAGTTGCACGTTCTAAAATGATGAATTTTAAGGTACGTGAATTAGATCTCCATTTTTAAAAACCCAGTTAATCAGCCACCGTCCTTGGGGTGCCTGGGTGACTCCGTTGGTTAAGCGAGCAACTTTTGGTTTCGGCTCAGATTGTGATCTCAGGGTCCTGGGATTGAGTCCCGAGTCCGGCTCTGTGCTACAATGGGCACGGGCTTGGGATTCTTTCTCTCTGCCCCTTCCCCTGCTCGTGCACTCTCTCTCTCCCTCTCTCTCAAATAAATAAATCTTAAAAAAAAAATAATAATAAGCCATGAGTCCTTGAGCAGGCGGGCTCCCACCGATCCTGCCGCCGGCTGCCCGTCACCTCAAGCGGGTTGTGTACACCAGCGGCAGATGGGGGCCGCCTGTCTCTGAGCTTCCCCAAATTTTTAGCCCTCTTGAGAGGGAGCAGCGTGTGTCCCTTCTAGCCTGAAGCACTGTAGAGCGGGGTCTGGTTCCTCTCACGGGCTTCCTCCCATCCCAGCCGCCTGGACTTTTTACACTGGGGTCATGGAGTCACATGGGAAGAGCTACTTGCGCTACTGAGTCCCCTCAGGGGAGCCAAGAGCTGGGCAGAGTCACCTGGCCTTCACCGGACACTGTGTCACATGAGGCGGTGAGCTCCTCCTCGGGGTGTGTGCGGGTGTCAGAGGAAGACACCTGGGCCCAGTGCGGGGGCCTAGAAAGCTGTCCTCCTTGCCCCTCCCCCCTGGAGGGGGCGGTGTAATGTGGGGCGCCTCTCTCCCAGCAGGAAGCCACAGCAGGTGCAGTGGGAGCCCTGGCTTTCAGGACCCCTGCAGGGGAGGCTGGCAGTGGCTCAGGACGCGGCAGCTGTCCTGGCCACATCTGTCAGGGGGCAGATTCAACTGTCAGGCTCGGGAGCACCTTGCGTGACCCGGTATCCCAGGTGACAGCACAGGGTGAGGTCAGCCCGGCAGCAGAGGGTGGTTTTCCTGCCCTCAAAGAGAGCGTGGTCGGGGCAGTAAGGAAGGGTTACGAGCTAATGCTTTAGTGCTGGCGGACAGTCCCGTAAATGGTCTGGTCATCGTGGGTGCTTTTATAGACATCACGGGCTGGTCCTCTATCAGTTATTATGGACTTGTTCAGGTTGTTGTGAGTCATAAACCGGCTCCCCAAACCTTGTGGCTTACAAGCATGGCGCGAGTCCGTAGACACAGATCACAGAAGTGACCTCAGTACACATTTGATCTGATGCGCCGCCTGGCCGAAGGTCAAGGTGAAGCACGGGTGGAACTGGGGGTTCCACGCGGTGCCGGTTGAGGCCTCAGCCTGACAGCAGTCTTGCTTGATCTGTGGACAGTGTTGGCCTGTCCCCAGGCCGATCCCCAGGAGGGGGATGCCCTCATCTCCTCCACAGTCTGCCATCAGAACCCTGGCTTCCTGTCCGCTAGGCAGGATGGTGGGTTGTGAAGCTGCCTGGTGAACGACAAGAAGGCCTCCTGCCCGAGACCTGCTCTGAATGTGGAGCTGTTGCCCAGAGCAGCCTTCCGTGGCTGCCTCGTCCTCGCTGCCCTGGCTGCCCTGGCCTACTGCTGGCCGAACCTAGGGTGACCCAGCATGGGAACTAACTGGGACCGCTGTGAGCCAGGACTCGGCCCACCCCGGCATCGTGACCTGAGCTGAAGGCAGACATGTCACCATCTGAGCCACCGGGGTGCCCCTGAGCCATAACTCTTGATCCTAAGTTGTTGTTGATCAGGTGAGAGAAGGAGATGGGGAAGGAAAGGACTTTCCTTCAGGGCAGGGGCTGCTTCCTGCCGTCCCCGAGCATGCGCAGGAAGGAGCCGGGGCAGGTTTTATGAAGGAGGCGGCACGAGAATTCATCCTTGAAGACACAGCTTTGGTGGCTACCGAAGAACATTCTTAGGAGGAAGAGCAGTGAAGCAAAAAGAGGCAGCAGTGTGTGAGATGTGTCTAGGGAAGCTGGTGGGAAGGCCTCGCAGGGACGATGCCCTGGGGTCATTTTTTTCAACTTTTTTTTAATTTTATTTTTTTTATTTTTTAAAGATTTTATTTATTTATTTGACAGACAGAGATCACAGGTAGGCAGAGAGGCAGGCAGAGAGAAAGGAGGAAGCAGGCTCCCTGCGGAGCAGAGAGCCCGATGTGGGGCTCGATCCCAGGACCCTGGGATCACGACCTGAGCCGAAGGCAGAGGCTTAACCCACTGAGCCACCCAGGCGCCCTCAACTTTTTATTTTTAACTTATTTTTGACTTACAGAGAAGTTGCCAAAACCAGTCTTTTTTTTTTTTTCCCCCACCTGGCTTCCTTTGGTGTTAATATCTTTTAAAATTATAATACAGTTACCAGGAACAGGAAATTAACACTGGTATGGTATTATTAACTATAAACCAAGGGTGGGCAAACTTTTTTTTTTCTTTCTCTTTCTTTAAAAATTTTATTTATTTATCTGAGAGAGAAAGTGAGTGATAGAAGGAGCAGGGGGAGGGGCAGAAGCAGACCCCCTGCTCCACAGGCAGCCCAAGGTGGGACTCCGGCGTCATGACCTGAGCCGCCCAGGTGCAAACCTGCAAACCAGGTCAAGCAGACCTTTTCTGTAAAGATCCAGAAAGTAAATACTTCAGGTTTCGTGTGTTGTAAGATGTCTGTCACACCTTCCCGACTCTGGTGCTTGAGCAAGAAAGCAGTCATAGGTCACCTATAAATGAGTTGACTGTATTCTAATAAAACTTTATTTTCAAAAGTAGTCAGCAGCCTGGGTCAGTGCTTGACCATATTTGCCATCCCCTGAACTAAACGTCCCTTATTAGAATTTTACTAGTTGTTTTTCCACTAAAGCCCTCCTTCTGTCCTAGGGTCCTGTCCAAGAGCCTGCCCTGCACCCTAGTTGTCATACCTCCTTAGTCTCTTCCCATCTGTGACAGTCCCTTTGCCTGTCCTCACCGAGGTATCTTATAGAATGCACCCCAGTTGGGGTTTGGCCATTGTTTTGTCGTGTTGGAGGGAGGTTATGCATCCGTGGCAAGAAAACCCCCAAGATGGTGCCATGTCCTTCTGAGTATGTTGTCGCAAGTGGGTTCATTACAAGTGACGTCTACAGAGAGCTCTTGGCTGGTTTGGTGTCTCTGGGGTTTCTCCTCTGCAAAGCTACTGTTTTCCCCTTTTTAGTTAATAAGTATCTTGGGAGAGAGAACTTTGAGACTGTGCAAATCCTCTTTTTCCCCAGACTTTTGCCCGTTAATTTGAGCCCATCTGCTGGGAGGTCTTATCCGCTATAATTCTTACTGGGGATCTGTCTAATGGCAATTCCATATTTCCCTCTTTCCTCCTACATTTATTAGTTGGAATTCTGGGAGGAAGAGCTGTGCCTTCTCTCCTGTTGCTGTATTTATTCAATTATATCACTATGGAGTCACGGATATTTATTTATTCTGCTGTTCGAGACCCAGGACTCCGCTAGCTGGTGGTGAACATTCCAAAGAGGAAAAACTGAGAGAAAGCCCTATTTGCAATAGCGTCAGAAAGAGTCAGATACTTGGGAATAAATTTAAGCAAGGAGGTTGAAGACTTTTCCACTGAAACTACAAAACATTGCTGGAAGAAAATAAAAAAGACTTATACTAGGGCCATTCGATAAAGGGAACTAGTCTTCAGCAAATGGTACTGGGACAGCAGATATCCGCACACAGCAAGAATGAAGCTGGACCCCTTACCTGACTTTACACCATATACCAAAATCAACTCAAGGTGGATCAAAGACCTAAACAAATGTCAGAGATAAATCTATAAAACTCTTAGGAGAAAACATAGAGGTTAATCTTAATGACCTTGGACTAGGCAGTGGTTTCTCAGATATGACACCAGAATCATACGCAACAAAAGAAAAAGCAGATAAATTGGGCTGTTTTGCACTGAACGTATGCCCCTAGTAGTCATCTGTTGAAAGCTTAACCTTTAATGTGATGGTATTGACATGGGGCTTTGGGGAGGTAAATAGTTTATAAGGATGGAACCCTCATGAATGGGATTAGTGCCCTTATAAGAAGTGACAGGAGAGTGGGGTGCCTGGGTGGCTCAGTTGGTTAAGCAGCTGACTCTTGATTATGGCTCAGGTCATGATCTCAGGGTCCTGGGATTGAGCCCCACATCAGGCTCCTGCTCAGTGGGGAGTCTGCTTAAGGATCCTCTCTCTCCCTCTGCCCTTCCACCCCACCCCCCCTAAAAATAATAAATCCTTTTTTTTAAAAAAAGTGACAAGAGGGCTTGCTTTCTCTTTCTGCTTTCTGTCCTGTGTGAATATGAGAAAGCAGTTCTCTACAAGCTGGGCAGCAAGCTCTCCCCACACACTGGCTCTCCTGGTGCCTTGATCTGGATTCCCCACCCTCCAGAACTGTGAGAAATAACTGCTCCTTGTTTGCTGCCTAATCTAGGATCTTTGTTACAGCAGCCTGAGCAAGACATGGACTTAATAAAAATTAAAAACTTTGATGCATCAAAGGAACCTATCAAGAAAGTAAAAGGACAACTCACATAATGAGAAGTACTTGCAAATTATATATCTGATAAAGTTCAGGTATCTAGCATATGTAAAGAACAGTCATAACTCAACAACAAGAAAACAACCCAACTGAAAAATGAGCAAAGGATCTGAATATTTTCCCAAAGAAGATACACAAATGACCACAAGCACATGAAAAGATTCTCAGCCTCATTCGTGATTCTCAACATCTTTGGTCATTAGGGAAAGGCAGATCTGAAGCCCAGTGAGATACTGTATCATACCCACTAGCATGACTACTTAGAACAAAAACTAAATCGGAAAGTGACTGATGTTGGTGGGAACATGGAGAAATTGGAACTCTCATATGTTACCGATGGCAATGCAAAGTGGTGCATCCACCGGGGAAAACAGCATGGCAGTTCCTCTGCACGTTAAGCTTAGCGTGACCGTATGACGCAGCAATTCCACGTCTAGTTATAAACCCAGCGAACTGAGTACAGACACTCAGAGCAGTGCTTGTACGTGAATGTAGCAGCATTATTTGTGATAGCCAAAAAGTGAAGACAACCCAAATTCCATCATCTAATGGATGAATAAGTAAAGTGTGGTAGATCCGTACCTTGGAATAGTATTCAGCCACGAGCAAGAACAAATGGCTGACGCTTGCTACAATACGGTGAACTTTGAACACATCCTGCTCAGTGAAAGAAGCCGGTCACAAAGGACCTGCTGATAGGAGGATTCCATTCATGTGAAACATTTGTAATAAGCAAATTCACAGAGACAGATTAGAGGTTGCCAGGGGCTGACCAATGGAGATTGATTGCTTCCTGGGTACTGTGTTTCCTTTGGGGCGGTGAAAAACTTCCATAGCGATGGCTGGTACGTCCGTTTAAATGTGCTCAGTCCCACTGTGCTATACACTTTAAGATGGCAAATTTTAGGTTATGTGTATTTTGTCACAATTAAAAATAACCTTAGAGATGAATCACAAACCCACCCCCCCAATCCAAGAACATTATTTATCTGGGCACTTAAATTAGCAATGGCTAATTGCTTTAACCATTGGGACCTCCTTTGGGATGTCTTCTGGTTCAAGCCCCATGTTTCCTTGAGCTTTTCCTTAATTTATGACACTGTGAGATGCTCCGGGTTCATCTTTTGCTTCCCACACAGCAGCCCTGGAACCCGCTAGTTCTTTAAGAAGTCCTCATTCCTTTTGTTGGAGAATGATCTTTAGAAACCAAAATGTGGGTGCTTGGGGACAGTGCTGATTTTCCCTCTGATCCGTTCCGGAGAATAAGAAGGGAGGGACAGAAATCCAGGGGTCCTTGCGCGTCTGCCGCTTCCCCCATTAGAGTTCTCCGTGGTGGTGATACTCCACTTTAGGAAGGAAAGGGGCCATGGGAAGTTGAGATTTGCGCAAAGTCCTAGAACCATTACGTGGCAGGGCAGTTTTGAACTGGCTTCCCCCACCCCCTCCCCCGCTCCCCCAAAGCTGTGAGCCCACTTTCCCTTCAGGCCCCTCTGGACACTCTTCCCCCCAGCCTTTCTCTGACCTGCCATTTCGTGCCTCCCTCTGCCAAGAAGCCCTGCCTCGCCACTTAGACTCACAGCAGCCTCACCCAGCTGTGAACTGGTTCTAGCCATCTGTACCGTTCGTTCTGGCAAGGAAGTAGCTGCCATGTGTCTCTTTCCGCAGGAAGGGCTGAGAACATTCCCTGACTTAGTCTGTCTTTGCTTGTCCAGTGGGTGGACAAGCATACTTGGTGGCTGTGGGAGAGCCGTTCTTTAGTACGAGTGCCCGTCTTGTTGGCCAAGCCTCGGTGAGGAGAAATGATTTACCAATTTGGTGGGAAAGCCAATACTCAAATTCGGTTCCCTGAACTCCCACAAGTCCCACACCCTTTTCATTACGTCCCTAGCCCGTTGGGCTACTGATAGTGTTTTATAATCCAGTGGACTAGAAAGAAACCAGAGCAAAGGCTGGGGCTGTTTTGCTCCCCTCAATGTTACGGTCTCTTCTCTGTGGAACCACTTCTAGCCAGAAAAGTTATGATTTTAGTAGAAGCTCAAGTATTACTTTTGGAAAGTAATCTTGATTTCCTTTGCGATGGCAGAAATACTGAAATATAGAAATAATAGAAATAGAATATAGAAATTCCAGAATCAGTAGATGATGCAGAAAGAGTTTATATTCCCTTTCTTTAGGGGATCCTGGAACGGGGGCATTTGAAATTTTGACGTAATACTATCATTGTAGGGGAATACTTAAAAGGGAGGTAGGTTTTTGTTTGGTTTTGTTTTGTCTTCCTGCTGAAATAATGCAGGCTTTTCTTCACGCCAGAAAACAGGTGAGGTGGGGTAAAGGTGCCATCAGTTTCCATTCCGGCTAGTGGAAGTTTGAAAAACTGAGCTAAGCTTGTCTGCAGGTGGTAGAAAAATTGGGCCAGAGGCACACTGGACTCGGCAGGAGCTCTGAGGCCGTAAGAGCTGTTGCAGAGTGGCTGAAGGCCTTCTGGGTTCTTCTGTGTCTGCCCTTCCCCAGGCATTGTCTTTTGTCCCCCTCACAGTAGCTTCTGGGGCCTTTGTCCACTCCCCACCCTCTGCCCCTTTAGTTAGAGGGACTTGTACTGCATCAGCTATAAAGTGACTGGGCCTAGACATAAGTTAAGGCTTTCTTGTTGAAAGTCAAGGTGAGCTGATCAAGGACGGTTGAAAGACATCGCGTGAGCACTCACCCTGCTCCTCTTGGCCCTAGGGGCAGTGGTTGAAAGAGGGGAGCTGGTCCCCCCAGTTCCAGCCCAGCTGGAGGCAGATCTCTGGGTAAGCCGGCTGGTAGGTGAAAGGCAGAATTGGATAGATTCTGGAGTTCTAGACCCCAGAACCCAAAGCTTACTTTCCCCTCAGTCAAGGTTGGGTTTCTCTAGATTGTTTTCTCTAAACTCAAGGAAAGTGAAGAGCTTCTGGGAGTTCTAGGCTGGCTTCCAGGGCCAGAGCCTAAGTACTCTGGCATCAGTGTCCTTTCCCGTAGCTCGAGCACACTCAGTACGCTAGGCACGGAGCAATTGTTCCCGTCTTGGGTATGCAGAATTCACCCTGCACATATCTTTGTCTTTCGGATTTCTGCCAACAGCCCTGTGACGTCAGTGGTAATATCCTCATTTTATAGAGGAAAAAACTGAAGCTCAGAGAGGCTTTGAGGGTGTGTGTGTGTGTGTGTGTGTGTGTGTGATGTTGTCTTGACATAAGGAGTTTAAACATACCCATTTCCAGACACGAGTGGTGGATGCGATTATTGAAATGTGCTTCCCCTCTTAAGACTCCAGTTCTCCCTCCCTGTGTTACCCAGTGCCCTGCCGTGAGTCTTCCCCACCCCTCCCTGGGAAGGCCTCAGGGGGCCTGCGGAGCCGCATGTGGCGAGTGGAGCGCTGAGCGTGGAACTCAGATGTCCCTAAGCTGTGGTGCTTGGGTTGGTGTGTGCCTGTGACCCTGGGCCAGCACCGCCCCGTGCACACCTGTCCCACATTCTGCCACTTGGGGTCTTACTTCCTGGGAAGGATTTCCTTGGCTGAGAAGGCCTGTCTGGTCTCTGCACACCTGTCTTTCCAGTTTCTCTGGGGCACAGGTGTGGTGGCCTCCCCAGAGTGCTTACTGATTCTGGTACTTAGGGTGGGTTTTTTTACTTCTTTTCCTCCCAGGCTTCTGTGAGCCGGGTGCTTTGTGAAGTCGCTTCCCTTCGCTCCAGGTCAGCAGGGGGTCTCGTACAGGGAAAGCACCAGAAATATGTTGAAAATAAATTGCTTTTTGGAACATAATTTAACAGCCTTAAAAATATTTATTCCTTTTGATTCAGAGATATTTCCAAGATATTTTCGGAAACTCCGTTCTAAGGAAGTAGTCAGAGGCGCACACTGATTTGTCTTGACAAGCTAGCAGTCCTGATTATCATGGCGTTATTTGTAATAGTGAACATATCCAGCAAGCGACTTGTATGTTCACAGGCTAAGAGAACATTTGAGAATTTATAATGTTCCCAGTTTCACATGTGAAAAAAGGCAGGACAAAATTGTATGTAGTATAACACCAATAATAGTAAAAGTGAATTTATAATATACATATTTAAAAAAAACCCTGGTAGAACAGGGGCACCTGACTGGCTCAGTCAGTGGAGAATGTGACTGTTGATTTCAGGGTTGTGAGTTTGACCCCCATGTGGCGTGTTAGAGATTCCTAAAAAATTAAATCTGTAAAGAAAAAAAACAAAACAACAAAAAACTAGTAGAAGAAAAACAGTACACATTTGAGTTACATTCTTTTGCTTCATGTTTCTAAATTTAGCATATTTTTTCAATGATCATGCATTTTGTTTTAAAGATTTTCTTTATTTGAGAGAGAGCGAGAGAACAGGCAGGAAGAAAGAGAAGGAGAGGCAGCTCTGGAGCGAGCGGGGAGCTGGGCGCGGGGCTCGAACCCAGGACCCTGAGATCATGACCTGAGGTGAAGTCCGATGTTTAATCCACTGAGCCACCTAGGCACCCCGAACATGTATATGATTAACTTGTTTTATTTTGAAATAGCTTCAGATTTACAGGAAAGTTGCAAAAATCTTGAATTCTTGAATTCTCTTTACTCAGTTTCCCCAGTTATTAACATTTTACCATGTTTGTTTTATCATTCTCTGTGTGTGTGTGTATTTCTTAAATATTTTTTTCACGGATCTACTTGAGAGTAGGTTATGATTAGGATGCTCTTTTACCCCTAAGTACTTCAGTGTTTACTTTCTAAAATTCAAGGACATTTTCTTACGGAACTGTAGTCCAGTAATTCCCACCAGGAGATTCACATCAACACACTGTTTTTCCGAATGTGGAGTTTATTCATATTTTGCCATTCACGTCTTTTATAGCAAAAGAAAAATCTTTTCTTCCCTTTTCTTTTCCTGGCCCAAGGTTGCGCTGAACCGTAACCACTCTTCTATGCCCCGAAGCGATGCACTGTTTCTTTATCATATTTACCCTTGACATTTTCCAAAAAGTCAGGCCATCACTTTGTAGTATGTCCCCTGTGTGGATTTGTCTGCTGATTTGTCTGCTGATAAGACAATGATAAGATTGTGTATTTTTGGCTAAATATCACAGAAATGGCGTTGTGTCCTTTAGAGCGACATAGCAAGTGGTGGCAGTGTCCCTGACCCAGGACTGGAGCCTTTACCTTTGATCACTTGGTGTCAGCCTGGTTGTCCTCTGTAAAGTGCTGTCCCGCCCTACGCAATCAGTAAACTTCTCATCAAACTTTGACCCTCAAGTTGGAGCGCTCACGATCCTTGCCTGAAACGGTTATCACTACAGAGATTACCAGTTAGTGATTTTCTAAGTCTGTCATTTTATTAGTTGGTATTCTACTGTACGGAAGAACTTTCTTTAGTCACCTGGGTGTATTTATTAATTGGTGTAAGTATTCATACCAGTATTGACTTGTGTGCGATCCTTTTGTCCTAATGGTTCTGATCTGTCACGCTGAGGTTTATTTCGGTGCTCATAGGGTCTCCGATTTGGCTAGTGGGAACCCCTTCCAGGACCCTGTGGCCTTTTGACATGTCCTCTGTCATTCTTTGAGCCTTTCTTTCCTCGTTGGCACAGCAAAGTGATCCGGGCTCAGTCACTGCTTTTCCTGCCCTGGTTCGGGAGTCTGCCAACCCTCCAAGAAACCCTGGTTCCTTCGGATGGAGAACAGTGTTTAGAAACCAGGGTCTGGGAGCTAGGTGAGAAGTAGACCATCCGTGTGCACACGTCTGTGTGCGTTCACACCTCCCGTTCCAGTGCACACCGCACTCTCTGTCCCTTTCTCTCTCTCCACATTTGTGGCTCCTCTCTTCTGTGGCAGGAAGCCTGGCTGGTGTGGATTTCTTTTTAGTTCTAACACGTGAATACTGAGAATACCAGCCATCTCGTTGGAAAAGGACAAAGCAAAGAGCCCTTGAGACACCCACCACCCCACTCATATTAGTCGACACTCCTGAGAGGACATCACGATGGGTCACTTTCCTGGAGAAATACATACTTTTTATTTCATTAATAATTTCATCGTGAGAAAATAGCTTCTTTAAATTCCGTACGTTTGGGCAGTCTTTCAGTGAGAGTACTATAGTCCACCTACTTATTATTTTTTTTTAGATTTATTCATTTATTATGAGAGAGAAAAAGAGTATATGGGGGAAGTGGCAGAGAGGGAGAATCCCAAGCAGATGCCCTGCTGACCGCGGAGCTGGACACTTGGCTTCATCCCAGAACCCTGGGATCACAACCTGAGCCAAAATCAAGAGTCGGCCACTTAGCCACCCAGGCGCCCCTCCACCTCCTTCTCTCTTAACCGCTGCATAGCACTCCGTTGTTCGGAACTGAAGACCTAAGCAGGTTGGGGCCCTTCCCAGCGGTGCTATGTGGAATGTTCCTGTGGTCCCGGTGAGAGGCACAGCCCAGGTGAAGAGAGTCACTGCACCCTGAGGGCTGGACACTTGTTTCCCTGAGAAAATAGCTTTAAAATAGTCTTTTTTTTTTTTTTTAAGATTTTATTTATTTATTCATTTGTCAGAGAGAGAGAGTGTGCGCGTACGAGCAGGCAGAGGCAGAGAAAGAAGCACGCTCCCTGCTGAGCAGGGAGCCCGATGAGGGGCTCGATCCTAGGACCCTGGGATCATGACCTGAGCCGATGGCAGAGGCTTAACCCACTGAGCCACCCAGGCGCCCCTAAGATGGTCTTCTGATGAAGTAAATAGCACACACTCGTAATTTGAAAACCAAGCAAATAATACATTAAAAAGAAAGCGAGCAGAAAATTTAAATCTCCTCCCTGAGATGCCATTTCTGTGACGATCCTCTCACATACCGTTTTATGCGTGTGCGTCCACACTCTTCCATCACTGGGGGCAGAGCGCACGCGTGATTGTGGACGTGCGCGGACGCTACAGTGTAACTGACATACAGTACAGTGTGCGGTTTGGGAAATTCGTACACGCACAGGCTCTCTGCAGCGAGCGAGATCCTACACGTCGTCCGGCGTGCCAGCAGCTCCGCTCGTGTCCCCCACTCATGACCCTCGCCCCACGGGCATATTGGCCCATCGCCTTTTTCTTTGTCTGGTTGTGGTATCAGGGTGATACAGGCCTCATAAAACAAGCAGGGCGGCCTCCTGTTCTCTTTTCTGGAAGAATTTGTATGGAACTGGTGTCACGTCTTCCTCAGATGTTTGGCCCACTGTGTTCGTGAAGCTGTCTGCTCCTGGAGTTCGCTTCTGGTGAAGGTTTTAACTACTAATCTGCCTTCTTTTACAGTGCTGTTTCTCTTGGGTGAGCTCTGGTGGTTTATGTCTATCAAAAAAGTTATCCACGTTATCAAAGTTATCAAATGTTGGCGCCAAGTGGGTCCTAATTTCCCATGTTACATTTGTAATCTGGGCAGACTCTAACGCTTTCCGCTCTTTCGTTCCCTGTATTGGCAATTTATGCTCTTTTTTTCTTTCTTCATTCATCCATCTGTCTAGAGGTTGGTCCTGTTTGAGGGCAATGTTTTGTATCCAGAGTTATAAAAATTCATTATCTCCTTAAGAATCCAAGGATTTTTTTTAAGAGAAAAGCTTTGTTTCAAGATCCTTTTCTATTCAGAGCAGACATCAGGGTAGACCTCAGAAAACCAGACCCACATTTTTAATTCAGGCGCCAGCACCTGTCAGCCGTGTGGCCTTGGACCCACCCCATAGGCTGGTCAGAGCTCTGACCTCAGTGGCTTTGAGGAGGTCACAGTAACTTCTGAGTCGGCTGAGCCACGAAGGGGTGCCCCACAAGTGTCCGGCCCAGCATCTGCTTGCGATGGGCCCCCATGCTGCGGGTCGCCAGCAAAGGGGGATATTGGGAACAGCCCGGAGAGCACTGGTTCCTCCTCTCCCCGGGACTTCTTCCCCTCTGTCCCATGGCACTCGGTAAACGTTGATTTTTGCAGCGTTGCCCACATTGGACCACAGTTCCCTTGATCAGGCTGCAAACTTCCTCACTGTGGGAAGGGTTTCCTCATCTTTTCTCCCTCGTGCCCATGTATATTTTAAGTGATCAAACCTACTTCAATGAACGAAGAACAGGGAATTAAGTAAACAACGGTACAACAGATCGGTGGCAGCCAAAGAGGATATCATTATAAGGGGCCCCCCAGCAACACGGAAGAATGGTTCACAAAATAGAATACGGCTGACGCTGGAACAAGTTGGGTGTGAACTGCACGGGTCCACTTCTACGTGGATGTTGTCAGTACGTACACACGTGGTACTGTAAATACAGTCCCTCCTCCTTATGATTTATTTATTTATTTGACAAAGAGAGAGACAGCCAGAGAGGGAATATAAGCAGGGGGAGTGGAGGAGGGAAAAGCAGGCTTCCCGCTGAGCAGGGAGCCTGACCTGGAGCTCGATCTGGGGACGCCAGGATCATGACCTGAGCCGAAGGCGGACGCTTAACTGACTGAGCCACCCAGGTGCTCCCCAGCCCCCTTTTTTAAGAAAGAGAGAGAGAGTCTTAAGCAGATACCACGCTCAGTACAAAGCCCAACACAGGGCTCGATCTTGTGACCCTGAGATCATGACCTGAGCTGAAATCAAGAGTTGGATGTTTAAGTGATTGAGCCACCCAGGCGTCCTTTCCTTATGATTTTTTTTAAGATTTTATTTATTCGATATAGAGAGAGAGATCACAAGTAGGCAGAGAGGCAGGCAGAGAGAGAGGAGGAAGCAGGCTCCCTGCTGAGCGGAGAGCCCGATGTGCAGCTCGATCCCAGGACCCTGAGATCATGACCTGAGCCGAAGGCAGAGGCTTTAACTCACTGAGCCACCCAGGCGCCCCTCCTTATGATTTTCTTTCTTTCTTTTTTTTTTTTTAAAGATTTTATTTATTTATTTGACAGAGAGAAATCACAAGTAGACTGAGAGGCAGGCAGAGAGAGAGAGGGAAGCAGGCTCCTTGCTGAGCAGAGAGCCCGATGCGGGACTCGATCCCAGGACCCTGAGATCATGACCCGAGCCGAAGGCAGCGGCTTAACCCACTGAGCCACCCAGGTGCCCCACCTCCTTATGGTTATTTTAATGATGTTTTCTTTTTTATACTTATGTGACTATAAGATTCAGTATAGTATTCATATAACATACAAAGTATGTTAATTGATTATTTCTCTTATTGGTAAGGCTTCCAGTCAACGGTAGGCTTGTGGTAGTAAGATTTGGGGGGAATCAAAGGTGACGCATGGATTTCTGACTCTGCAGGGCATTGGTTGGCCGTGACCCCCATGTTTTTCAAGGCTCAACTGTACCTTTTATCTGCTTTTTGTATGAACGTGTGTATATGTGTACGTGTGATGTATTTATGTATGGAAGAAATGAAGAAAAAATCCAGAAGGAAAACAGCTCTGTGGCTTTTACCCTTTAACAAATAGCATTTGAGCAGGGGGAGGCTAGGATGGGAAGTGGTAAGGCCTCTGTGGCTGGAGGCTGTCAGGCGAAGGCTAAAATTCCTGGGCACAAATGCTTGTTGCAGCCTACGGCATGGAGTGTGGGATTCCTTCCTCTCCGTCACGGTTTACAGATTCCCAGGCTTCCCCCTCGCTGCCAGAGGAGCAGGGCAAGGACCATCCGGGAGCAGCTTCTTGTGTCTGTGCAAACTGAGGTGGGTGGGAACAGGCACAGTGCAGAGGGGGTGCTGGTGTGCCTGGGGGGCCGGGAGCCTCACTTCCCACCCCCGACCAGGAGGCTCCTCATTAATGCTGAAAGCCCCGCTCTGTGTGAAGCACACACAGTTCTTGGAACTGGTTTTTTTGTCTTTTTGTTTTTTTTAATGCAGAGAGTCAGTACGTCCCCCTTCCTGCCTTTTTCAGAGCTCTGTTCTGGGCCTCCCTGCTTCTCTTCCTCTTTCCTGAGTCCCAGGGCTCTGCCACGGGGTCCCCATCACTGTGTTGTAGTCTGCCTCTGCTTTCTGTGGCCCTTGTTGATCGTGAACTGGAACTCTGTGCATGTGTGTTTCAAAGGGTTCAGTGAAAGAGACTCAGGAATCATTATTTATTAACTCAGGTCGCGAGACTTGGGTTTTGCCCCCCCCCCCCCGCCCCAGCACTGTCACCAGCCTCAGCCAGGTCTGCGTCACTGGCTCCTGGGGTGGCAGGTGCCTTCTCTGTCACTAAGTTACGCAGCCTTCTGTTGTCACGTCTGTGCTGGGTGCCCTGCCTCACAGCCGCTCATTCTGTCTTCAGTCACCTTTGTTTACAAAGCTCTCCCGACAGTGTGTAAATCTCTGCCCTCCATAACCAGGCCTGACTTCTGCCCGCAGGGCCCTCTCCATCCTGTTTGATGACTCCCCAGAGAAGGGATCGGCCTGTTGCCTCTGAATCTTCTTGTCTTTAAGGTAAACCTCTCCAGTTCTGTGCTGTTTCCCATGTGGCGGGTTTTGGGGACTCTTTGTGATTGTGTTCCTGTTTATCTTTGGTGTGTAGTGTAGAGCCCTTCTGGAACTGTCTTCGTGAGCCCTCAGCGTCTGGGGAGGCCAGCCTGGCGTTGGCCCATTCCATTCCCATTTCTGTAAAACGTGGGGGAGTGTCGTCATCCTTGCCGAGGCTTGCTGCCTGAACATAGCCTGCGTGGGGGGCTCTGATTGCCCATCGGGGGCTCGCGAGCCTGTCGCTCCTTAGGCTTGCTCACGCTCTAGAGGCACAGCAGACTTCAGAACTGTTCCGCCCAGAACTCGCGCAAACCAGGGCAAGTCCTCCAGCTTCCCGGACTTCGCTTTTCCTCATCTGTAGTCAAAATTAATTTGAGGCGAAGAGGTAGTCAGGAGGTTGAACTGGCGTGAACTCGTGTTAGAAAAGCCCAGCTCTTTCTCCAGTGTCTCATTCCCTGTGACACTGCGGCCACACGCAGCATTCCTGACCCCAGATGTGGGGGTGGGGGTTCTCCACAGCAAGTAGTTCTATGGCACTGACTGGGTACCGTGCCCTACCGTTTAAGTCAGTTCTGACACTGCCCGGAGCTGGTGTCAGATTAAGGGCTCTGTCCCACAGGGCTGCTCCCCACAGTTCAGGTGGCAGCCACAAGTCTGGGTGCTTACCTGTGCTGCTGACCAATCAGCAGTAGATGGGGGTTCCCCACACACTCTCCTTGGGTTCAGTTAACTTGCTAGAGCAGCTCACACAGCTCAGGGTAGCACTTACATTTCCCAGCTTAGTAAAGGACACAGTAAAGGACACAAATGAACAAGTAGATAAGAAATGAATAAGCTGAGGTTTGGGAGAGGGCCTGGGCCCAGGAGCTTCTGTCCCTGTGGAGTTAGGGTGTGTTGCCCTCCCGGTATGTGGATGCATTCGCCAACCTGGATGCTCGCTGCACCCTGAATTGTCAGGGTCTTTGTAGAGGCCTCCTTGGTACGCACGACCAGTCATTAACTCCACTTCCAACCCCTCTGCCCTCCCTAGAGAAGGGGACGGGCAGGGCTGGAAGTTCCAAGCTAATTGTGGCTTGGTCTTTCTGGTGACCATTTCCTATCCAGGAGCCCACCCAGAGCCACATTAGAACAAAAGATGCCCCTAGTGCTCTTATCACTTAAGAAATTACAGGAGGTTTAGGAGCTCTGTCCCAGCAACTAGGATCAGAGACCAATATATGTATTTTCTGTTATCTCACGGAACTCCTGTGAAGTATGCAGTGCCCATGTGTTGCCCTGTGCTAACTTTTAATAGTGTTACTAAGTCTGCCCACAAAAAGCCCAGGAGTATTTGCCAAGGGTGTAGGGGAGCTCTGGGTCCGCCCCAGTTGGAGCTCAGGCCAGGGGTTGCAGCCCCAGAGGGGATGGTAAAAACCAGCCCACGTGGCTCTCGGTGCCAGCTGCACTTCCGGTGGTCTGCTGCTGTGAGGCTTGGTCAGCTCAAATTGTGCTGAGTGATGCTGGCTCTCCTGCCTGCTTCTTGCCAAGTCATGCTTTCACACATCCAGGGTTCCTGGCTCCCTTCCTCTTTTACATCATTGCATCAGACACAGTGTCAGTCATATGTCTCCGGATCACACCCACAGGCCCTGTTATGTAGGGGAGAGGTCATCGGCTGGGGACATTTATTGTCTTCTGTGGAACATTGGCCTGGCATGTCCTGGGCTAGGATGCCTTGCTCATGGCCTTGTGATTGTACTGACATGGTAGATGGAGGCAGTTTTGTCCAGGTTCCCACCTATGACATAGTTGTAATCATGCCCACATCCCCGCCCACTTGTCCCTGGCTGCCGGGCCCAAAAACCCCAGACATGTAGAGGCTTCCTGGGCCCTTTGCACATTGGTCTCAGTTATTTCAGGAGGCTCATCTCTTGCCGAACACCCTTGTACCCGCACGTACAAATGCATCCCATCATAGCACACTTGAGTCACACCAGATTCTATCACCTCTGCTCTTCCATAGTTCAGGCCTTTGCATGGGCTTCCCCTGACTCCTCTTATCTTCCTTATCTGGCTGGTGGACCCAGTCATTTTCCATGACTCAGCTCAGATGTTAGTCCCTGGGTGCCCTTCTCTGACTGTTTCCAACCATCTTGTCTTCCCCTTCCTCAGAGCCCGATTTTTCCCCAAGGCATCGTACCTGCTGGGACATGCCTGTGAATGATGACATGAGTTGGCACCCTCCATGTCCCCGCATGGTGGCTGTCTGACGAAAGAGAGCATGGAAATAAGATTCAGGCTCTAACAACACTATTCCTAGAATGTCTAGAATACGATCACAGATCACTCACCATACTAAAAACTAGGAGACTTTCAACTTGAATGAGAAAAAAAACAACACACACCAGCATCAAGATGTAAAGAAGAGCCAAACAGACATCTTAGAACTGAAAAATACCAAGTGAAAATTAAAAACTGTGTGGATGGCTTCATCATAGAATGATGAAGTCAGAGGACTTGAAGATAGAATCGCAGAATTACCCAGTCAATGGAGAGCAACAGTGAGAAGCTAGACAGAACGAAAAAAAAAAAAAAAAGTGGGCTGAGCCTCAGGGACTTGGGGGACCAGTCACAAAACACATTTATGTCATTGTGGTCCTGGGAAATGAGAAAGAGTGTGTGCTGAAAAGGCATTTATAGAAGAAACAATGGCTCTAAGTCCTCAAACCTACAGATTCAGGAAGCCAAAGAAACCCTAAAAGTCGTAACTCCAGTGATACCCATACCGGCTCTATCTTGGTTTGGAGCATAAACTTTGTGGGCACGCTAGCTAGAGAGGAATCTGGTCCATGGCTCTCTGGAGCACTGCTCTTTAGTGGCTGTCTTGGCTAGGGCCCTGTCCCTGGAGGATAAGCTATCGGTTGCATGCAGCGTGGCTCCCTCGAGGGTTTGCCCTCATCTCGAAACCACTAATTGTTGGCAGAGGTTCGAGAACATGAGTAGGTGTTGTTCCCCACTGCACCTGGGAGTGGACGCCACGAAGTGCCCGTGACTGTTTACCACTGGGTGACTTGCATACTGCAGAGGCCACCCAAATCACTTGCTCAGGCTTCTTCCCTCCTTGTCTCTGTTTCCAGCGACCAGCTCACTCCAGTGTTAGGGCCCGGTTGTTTGATCGGTCTTGTTTACTGGTCAGGAATTGTGTACAGGGAGCCCCTGGGTGGCTCAGTTGGTTAAGCGTCTGCCTTCTGCTCAGGTCGTGATCCCAGGGTCCTGAGATCTAGCCACGCACTGGGCTCCCTGCTCAGTAGGGAGCCTGCTTCTCCCTGTCCGTCTGCCTGCTTTTGCTTACTCTCTGTGTCAAATAAAATCTTAAAAAAAAAAAAGGAGAAAAGAAAAAGAAATTGGACACAGTAAAGGCAAAGCCACAAGTACTTCCTAGAGGATCATCTTACCGTGCAGTGTTGTAAACCATCAGACGGAGAAAGGGCCCTTCTCCCTTGCTTCCCTTTTCAGAAGCTCCAGGTTGGGTTGCCCTTGGCCTGTGGCATCAGCTGTTGAACTTCAGGAGAAGTGGTATCTCTCTTAAATGCCTGCCTATTTATGTATGTCCTTTCCTGTATGGATAATGTCTTTTATGATAAAAATGAAAGCTCTATGTACAAACCTCATTTGTAATAAAAGGTCCGTTATGCTCTGGTCTATTTGGGGTTAGCAGGACCTCACTGGCTGGTTTTTTGATCTGCGCCCTTTTCCTGTGACTCATTTTCCAGATGAGCCCGTGAAAGCCCGCTGCCTGTAAGGGGTTCGCCTGGAGTCCCAGCCAGCTGGGGCGGCAGGGCCTGCTGTAGTTAAGAAATCGCTGTGTTTAATCATGTACGTTTCATTGTTGGTTTTGTTTTGCTTTCTGTTGTTGACACGTGTCGCGTTCGGCCCCCAAGAGCTCTGCACTGTTCAGTGTTCCTCCTTTTCACTAAATGTGGAAAGAAGAAACGGCCCACAGATTAAAGACCCTCTTAGGGCAGAAAGGGTGCACAGGGGCTCCCGAAGTCTCCTTGGAGTGTCTCTGGTAGACCCTCTTGCGGTCACCCTGCCGCATTCGATGTGGAGGGCACTCTTGGCTGGCAGGACGTCCAGAATGTTCTCATCAGAATAGTTCAGACAGCGGAGGAGAGTGATTTTATACCAGACTGGGCAGGGGTGCCTCGGGACGGACTCCCAGAGGCTCCTAATTTATCAGCGCAGCCGAAGTGCCGTCTGTGAAACTCGGTGTGACGTTTATACCAGCTCGCGTGGCTTCCGGGTTTAATGTCCAATCGTGATGCCTTCCTCTGGATGACTTGTGTCTTTGCCAAGCTGGGTTTTCAGTGGTTGTTCGGACCTAACTACTCCGTAAATGGAGCTCTTAGGTATTCCCGTGGGCCTGGGGACACCAGAGACATTTTGCTGTGATGTCATGATGTCTCAGGGCTCCGGGCACTACGAAAGCTCGGCCCTGTCTGTCTTCATGGATTACCACACGGGCACATCACCAGCCCCAGGTGCAGGGGGCCCCCAGATTTCTCTTCAGCCTGCTTGTTTTGGGTTATCCGTTCATGCCAATTTTACATTCCGTGTGTGCTGACACGTTCATGGACTCCTTCCATGGGAAGCTCCGTGGGGAGCTGTCAAGCCTCCGATGATGTGCTAAGCTCTGTGCCAGGAAAGTAGGACGGATGGGAGTGACGGTCGAGCTGAGGTCACAGACCTCCGGTCGAAAGCAGGAAGCAACGAGAGGAAAAGCAGCTCAGGCACATGTAAAGGCACTGGGGCAGGTGTGCAGAGGCTCAGGCTGGGGAGATGGGTGGGCGACTGTGGGAGCTGCATTGTGGAAACAGTCGCTTGGTAAGAGAGTCATGGTTTAACAGCTTCTTCCCGGCTTCAGCCCTAGGCACGCTGCTCCTGTCCTAGTACGGGAAGTGTCGGGATAAGGATTTTCCTTGACTTCCTTCTTGCCAGGCCTATCTTTCCACCGTGTGCCAGGCATAGAGGTACCTACGGTACTGTTCTTCGTTCAGGAGCTCAGAGCAGCGTGGGGGCGAGACCCGTGTCCAGTAAGTCATCCTACTTAGATGGGCACTGAACACAGAACCCCCCACCCCGGGAAGCTGGGGCCCCTTCCTAGTTTTCACTCGGCCGAGCCTTCCGTCCCCCACGGCAGAAGGAGGCCTCGATAAAATGGTCACCAGGTCCTTTCTACTGTTCCTCTGCATCTCTTGTCTGAAGTTTTATGCCTCGCAGTCAGAGCTGCTGGGGACCTTCTCAGTGCTCCTGAGACCCCCGAGTGCCGGCACTGTCGCTGTTCTGGTGGGACCTTAGGGCCGGAGTCCTGCCCTGGCTCACTGCAGGGAGTCGGTGTCCCAGCGGGCAGCACCTGGGCGTTTGCACAAGGGGCGAGAATGCGTGGGGGCCTTACTCTGAGCTTGAGGAGAGTGGCCCGGACGCTGACGGAAGCATTAAGTGAGGGTAGCGGCGACACAGCCAGACTGAAGGAGAATGAATGTAGCCTCACACACTGTGGCAGTGACGTCCCTGTGTTGTGCTTTGCGGGTTATAAAACCACTGGGTAATGTGTGTGCCGGGCGTTGCCAAGCCACCCCCTCTGGAATCACATGGTGATTTTTTCAACGAGTTGACGTTAGGTGTTCATCGTGTCAGGCTGTGAGAAGTGGAGTCCCTGCTATTGTGGGGTGACCCTGCAGTCGGGGAGATGGCCAGCGGGAAGGACGCACGAC
Organism: Mustela nivalis; assembly: GCF_964662115.1. Classification (NCBI taxonomy): domain Eukaryota; kingdom Metazoa; phylum Chordata; class Mammalia; order Carnivora; family Mustelidae; genus Mustela; species Mustela nivalis. Next base: position 9,442,571 of record NC_139038.1, on the reverse strand, counting down.
ACAGTGCCAGGTAGTGTGATCTGTGCTGGGAGTGGGCTCGGGCAGGGAGGACGAGACACTATACTGAGGAAGAGTCCCTCTGAGGTGGTGACACACGAGCCGAGACCTGAATGAAGGGGAGAGAACCCTGCAGATAACTGAAGGAACAGAGTCTGGGCCACGGCATTAACATGTGCAAAGGCCCTGGGGCAGGAGCAGGCCCTGGGGCAGGAGCAGAGGCTGGAGGGGTAGCAGGGATGCCAGTGTGACTGGTGAGGAGTGAGGGAAGGTGAGGGACTGGACCCTATGGAGCCTAGAGGCCAGCTAAGGCCTTTAGATTTGGTGCTAAGTAGGACACGAAGCCATCTGAGGGTCTGCTTAGGGACATGATCTGGCTTACTTTTTAAAAAGCTCTCTCCAGCTCCTCTTCGGAGCTGGCCCCTTAGGAGTCTGTGCAAGTGGCCTGGAACCAAATATGGGACGTGTGGGACTGTGTGGGTCCCCAGCCTTCCAATACACCATCCCTGCAGGGACCCCCAAGGACCAGCTTTTCTGGGAGGTGTGGGCAGCTCGCGTATGTATCAGGAAATGATCATTGGTCATTTTGCTTCGTGGCCACAAGTCTCCCCTCAGTAAAGTAAGGGGGCTAGGTGACCGGGGCTGGTAATGGGACAGGGAGCAGACAGTGGCCGACTGCTGCTATGTGACGGATGGCAGCGGGCGCTCTCCTGTGTCGGCCAGGCCCCGAGGGTCTGCGTGGCATGACTCTGTGGGCCGGGTCCTCTCCCCCCATGGCTCTGTGAGAGCTTGACACACAGAGGCTTGTGGGTGTGCCAGACGACCCTGGCCAGCAGGAGGTGTGGTGTCCAGCAGGGCTGGACAGGAAGACATGCCAAACGAACATGGGCTAGATAATGCGACCTAAGTGCGCTCATCCTTAATTGTCGACAGCGGGCTCTAGAGGTAGATTTGTCCTGTAGCATCAGGGAGCAAGGAGGGTGTATTGAGATGATCACGGGGACCCAGCTGTTCGAAAAGCACCTTGGGCAAATGAGAAAGCAGAGAGCCAAGCTTGGGGGTCTGCTCCAAGCGGGCCGATGCCCCACGGGCCCTAGGAGGGCAGAGCTGGTGCCTGGGGCCCGCGGATGCGAGGGCAGCTGTGGGGAGCCGGCCCTGGTGTCTCCCAGAGGCAGGGACAGTGAGCAGAAGTGAGACGTGAGGCTGTCTCCCAGGCCTGAGCTGCTGAGGCAGGACTGAGGCTTTCCCCACTGAGCCTGGGAGCCGTGTCTGTGGGGGAGACAGCCAGTTTGGTAACCGTGGGGATTGGAAAATGGAGTGATGTGCGCCCCGGGGCTGAGGCCAGCCGTGCCCAGTGCAGAAGTGCACTGCTGGGCTCGGGGTACTCCCCGCCGACCTGCGCGGACTCAGATCTGCTTCCTGGCCAGGTGTTAGTGGTGGACGCCTTGGCTAGGCATCTTTCAAGGGAACGGACAAGGTTAGGGTGCAGGGGGCCCTCAGTGGTTCCCCAGGACTCCCTGAACTCAGAAAAGCTCTTTTACGCCCGTTACGGTGTATTATGGCAGGATACAGACCGAACCCAGCAAAGGGAGAGGCTCCTCAGGACTGAGTCCAGGAGAAACCAGGCACGAGCTTCCCGCTGTCCCTGGCCACTGGAGTCACGGGGGCTCAGCGCTCCCAGCAACCGTGCCTGGCCACACGTATAAAGGGTTACTCACCATGGGAGTTCACGGGTGCCTTGGTGTGCAGGTCTTGTGCTGGGAGTCAGCCTTGGAGGCATGGAGCTTCGTGTCTCTAACCTTATCTGCTCAGGCTCCAGCACCCCAGATGTCACACCCATGTGATGGGATTCAGAGCCCTTGGGGTTCATCCCGAATGACATGGTTGGAGTAAATCAGCCACGTGGCCTACGGTCTCAGGTGTACAGGGACACTCCGCAGGCAGCATATTTCCAGCTCAGAAGGGATTTCCCAGGAGCCATCCAAGGGCCAGCCCTGAAGGCCTTGGAAAGGGACAGGGTTTGGGGCAGCCCAGGCCTGTCGCATAGCCGGAGGAAAGATTGCCTCTGAGTGGCCCCCGCTCTCATGTGGAACCAACCCTTCCAAGCCCTTATTGGGCTGGAGGGTGCTCGGTGGTACTGGAAATCTGTGGCTTCCGTTCTCTGTGTTTGCAGGGGCCCAGTCCCTGCTCCAGCGGTAGGACCCCCGTGGACACCACAGGGCTGTTTGCTACTTGAGTTTCAGTCCGAGCCTGTAGCTGTGTCTCGGAGGGGCCAGAGGCCATGTGTGGGGCCAGCAGCTCCTGCCCCTGGTGCTGCCCCCGTCTTGGGACCTACAGACCCAAAATGAGGCTTCTGGGGCTCGGGATGCTCCCCAACAGGCCTCAGGCAGACCTTGCTTCTCCCCACTGACCCCTGTCCTTTCTTGCTGCAGTTTCCTGTCAACATGGGGGACTCCAGCATGGACGCCAGCGCCACCGTGTCGGAGACCGTGGCCGAAGAAGTGTCTTTTCTCAGCACGACAGACATGATTCTGTTTTCCCTCATTGTGGGCCTCATGACCTACTGGTTCCTCTTCAGAAAGAAAAAAGATGAAATCCCAGAGTTCACCAAAATTCAACCAATGTAAGTGACCCTACTCAGGATCCTTCTCTCAGCCCTCCAGAGCCCGTCCGTGGGTCCCGGCAGGGCCCTGTCTGTGGGCCCGGGGCAGGAGGGAGCCAGGCGAGAGGTGCGAGCTTCCTTGCAGCATTTTGGGTCGAGTTGCGCGGGTGGTGCCTTACTGGTGGCCTGGGCTTGGGCTCTCCCTTAACCCCTTGTGTGTCCACAGCGGTCTGTTTCTTGTTCTCCTTTCTCGATGGAACCTCCCAGGGACCAGAGTAGAAGGCCCCATTCCACAGGTAGCTCATCGGAGGCTCGGCGGCATGAAAGGTCGTCAGAGCTACAGCCGGCACCCAATTAATATTTCCCTCCAAGGCCCGTGGTCTTGTCGCGGGAAGCGATGGGACGGGGAGGGGCCGTTTGCACGGGGTCACACACGGAGATGCAGACAGTTGCCTTTCGGTCCCACGGCCTCGCTGACGTGGGCAGGATCGCGCTTCAGCCCTCAAGCTTAGCGCTCGGTGTGGGGGCGGGGACAGCAGCAGAGGAGAACTGTTTTTTGCCTCTTCTTGAGACCCACACTGACCATTTCTGTGCCCGGATGTGTCGGGAGTTGTCTCCTATCCGGGACACCGCCGGGTGTGCTTGCCTGGAGTTACCATGGGTTCCCCCAAGCACCCCATCCCAGACACCAGTCTCACGTCCCAGCGTCACCAGCTATGAAGCAGAAGTTTCCAGAACTCCCCACCCCACCCCCGCCCCGCCCCAGGTTTGAGTCATTGGCTTACGTGGCTCCTAGAGTTCAGGAGAGCAGTTTCCTTACTAGGTTACAGATTTATCATTAAGGATGTAAGTCAGAACAGCCAGAGCGAAGAGGTGCGTTGGTGGGGGGCTGTGATGCTTCCTGCCCTTGCCAGGGGTGCCACCCTCCCAGCACCCCCAAGGAAGTGCTCAGCACCCTGAAACCAGAGCTCTCCAAACTCCATGCCCTTGGGTTTGAATGGAGGCGTCCTTGCCTCGGTGCAGGTGTGACTGATGAAATCCTTTGCCCTGGGGACTCGCTGACCTTCTGCTTCTCTCCCCTCCCTGGAGGTCAGCAGCAGGCCTGAAAGTTCAAGCCCTCTGATCACGTGCTCGGGTCGCCTGCCAACCGGCCCATCCTTAGGGGCTTTCCAGAAATGGCTTTCTTACCATAAACTCTGGTGTGGCTGAAGGGGCCGGTTCTGAGGGACGGAGACTCCTTTGTCGCTCTTGTCACTTAGGGAAGGCGAGGGTTTTAGGAGTCCTGTGCCAGAGAGGGTCCAAAGACCAAACGCGTAGTTATTATAAGTCGTGATGTCACAGACAGTGTCCCGCTCGATTTTATTCGTAACAGTGTTTTCTTTTTGCTTTACTGATTTCCTTTTTCAACCTTCCATAAAGCTGCCTTGGAAAAAGGTTTAAGTAAAAAGGCAGATTCGTTGAAAGCAAGTATTAAGGAAGAGTGCAGCTGGTTTTTGGATTTAGAAAAATGACAGTGTGACAAAGATGAAACCACTGTCCCCCCAAGGCTGAATTCCAAATCATTCCTGTAACCAGGTCGCTTTGTCACGCCGGCTGTTGCCTGTGTTTTACCCAGACTCCAACCCAAGGGGCCTGCGGGCAGCTTTGGGGGCCCAAGGCGGATGGTTGCTGAGCTGAGACCAGACCCAGGCCTGCCCTCGGGGGGCCCTGAGTCCTGCCCAGAGCCAGTCTCGGGTTTAGGCCGTGGGGCCGCACTCCAGCCAGAATACCCAGGCTGGGCGCTCCGGGTCCCACAGGCTCCTCATTCCCTGTTCCAGTCCTGACTGTTGCCTCTCCTGGAAAAGTTACGGTCTTCAGACATCAGAGCCGGTGCTTAGAGAACACAGTCCTCGTACTACGGACAGGACAATAGTTTTCCATTTTTAGACTCTAAGCGAAGATCTCCCGAGGCCCCACTCTGCCCCTGGTAGCCACAAAAGCCGCGAACAAAATAGGGGAAGTCCCTGCGTTTATCAGGCTCCCAGTCTGTCGCTGGGCGGGGCCTGGGCGAGACCCTTCCTTTGCCCTGCCTCAGTTTCCCCATCTGCTAAATGGAGGCAATGACCCCATCCGCCGGGGCTTATGTGGGCGTTAGGTGATATCACCTGGTGTGTTCCTGGTGCTGGTGGCTGCAGCGTGTCAGAGTGTATTTTGTGTCGAGCCCTGCGTGGGGCACTGCAAGGACACAAGAAGGTGGCATTGGCATGGAAGAAAATGTGTGTCAGGAGCTCAGGGGGTGCTTTGTAGAAACGCTTTAGGAAATGCCCCCGTGTGCATTGTCCAATCAGGGTATCTGCCACGGCCCCACGAGCCAGGCAGGCTCCAGGAACTCTAAGAGGGACCTGCAAGGTATGCTTAGGGAGGTGGGGTTGAGCAGTTCTAGGTTCGAGGCTTGGAGGGCTTTGCCTGCAGAGGGCCAGAGGCAGGGTGGACAGACCAGCCAGCGAGTAGGACTCCAGCCTCTTGCATGGTGACTGGCCCACGTGCCTTCCTGACGTGGAAGGTATTTTGGGGAGAAAATGCGTGGTAAGGGACCAGTGACCAGGTCCCCGTTTCCAGTGGCCCTGAGTTTGTTGGTCTGTAAAGTGGAGATGTCCCCTGCACAGTTGGGCCCCAGGAGAGGACGTGCATGTGCCACGGGAGGACGTGCATGTGCCACGGGAGGACGTGCATGTGCCACGGGAGGACGTGCATGTGCCACGGGAGGACGTGCATGTGCCACGGGAGGACGTGCATGTGCCACGGGAGGACGTGCATGTGCCACGGGAGGACGTGCATGTGCCACGGGAGGACGTGCATGTGCCACGGGAGCACTTGAGGCCACCGTCCTCCCGGCACCGCTCTGGCCTTGCAAAACGAGCCTGACATAAAACTGCTAGGCCAGGGGCGCTGGTGGCTTGTCGAGTCTGTCTCTTTGCCGGGATGGGAAACCGGGCGTCCCTCCTTATGACGGTGAGGTTCTGGCTTCTCTGCGGCGTGTCTGCCGCTGCACAGCACCTCTTGTCGCTAACTGTACTGTGAGGAAGCCGGCTGGGGCTGGCTCGCGCAGGCCCTCTGCGGGGGACCCCTTCCCAGTGCAGGGGTCTGGGCGACGAAGGTTCGAGTTCTGCCTCTACCTCCTAGTAGTCGTGCGATGCTTCCCGTGATTTAACCTTTCCGAGTCCTTGCCCTTCCTTCCTTATCTCCTGGACGGCAGACTGAACCACTCTAATCACGCGACTCTCGGTCACGGGTTAGTGCTTCGGCGAGGTGCAGATGGCCGTGACCCCATCCCCAGATGGTGTGTGTCATTATCTTTATCCGTCCTGTTAGTACCCTGTCGAGTCTCACCAGAGCCCTTTAAGGGCTCACCCCACTTTGCAGATGAGCATACCGAGACTCAGGTCCTTGGGACCAAGGACCCAGGTCACCTGACCTACAGGGAGCAGACCCGGCCGTCAGGCCAGACCTGCAGACTCCAAAGGCCACGCTGTTTGCCACAATGCCCTCGGCCTCTTAAGGTGGCACCAGTGCCCTGTTTCACACCTGAGAAAACACACTCCGAGAGGTCACTCGGCTGGCCCCCAGGGACACAAGCCTGGCCCTCCTGCTGTAAAGCCTGCACCTCTGTCCCTGACCACTTCGGTCCCCAGCTAGCACACGCGGTCTCCGCTGCAGCACAGAGCCTCAGGTGCCATCGGCTCAGTGGGGAGTCTCAGGGCTTAGTATGGGGACCGTGCGTGGCCCTGGGCTGCGTGACTAGCATGGGGTGGGGCCGGGGCGTGGACGAGGCAGGCAGAGCTGACCGGCAGGGCTACCCATGGGCTGCGTGGGGGGTGGACGAGGGTGGATGAGGGGCTGTCGGGAGGCGGGTGGAGGGGGCGCTCCGGGAAGCGGGCCTGAGAGAGATGGGCGGCCAGGGAAGGGAGTCCTGGGGCTCACACAGCGAAGGCACAGTCGATGGGACATGGGGGCCTGGGTGTGGGGGGAGTCGGCGCAAGGCAGCCGCTCAGGGCAGGCCTGGGGATTGGGGAAACTGAGGAAGCCTCTGGGAGGAACGAGGCGGGGCAAGGGAGCCGAGCAAAACCCAAAGTTATGAGATTTGAATCCTTTGCAAGCAGTGGGGGATGGCACGACCAGACAAGAGGGAGGCCAGGCTGCTACAAGGAAGACCTTTTTTTTTTTTTTCTGGTCTTTTGTTTTTTGTGTTAAAGCCGGGAGAGAGCTGCGGTTAGGTCTCTAACCACACTCTCTAACCGCCCCTTTGTCTAGTGCCCTTGGCCATGGGGGGGCGGGCAATGAGGAGCAGGAGACCAGGGAGGTCAGAGGGAAGGTCAGTTCTGGAAGGACTGCCTTGTTTCTGCGGGTCACCTTGCTGCCGGAGTGTATTTAACTCACGCGTGCTTTGACGGACGAGTCACCAGAATGGCCCCCGCGTCGTCTGTGTCAGAGCACCCACTCTGCGGCGGGAGTGGTGTTCTTCGGTCTCCATTTGGTTTTCCGTCCTGTGAATTACCATAATCTCTTCATTCTGATAATGACGGACTTTCCCACGCTTTCTGGTCTTTCCGGTGGGGAGGACAGTTACAAACAGCACTGCCGTGAACATTCTCGTAGGCGCGTTTGGTTGCCGAACGGACATTGCTCTGTTCCGTGTGTGCCGTGACGTGGAGCTGGCGAGTCGTGGGGAAGGTTTAATCCAGCTCTAGTGGGTCCTGCTAAGCGGTGTGCCAGCGTGTTTGTCCCGGTGTCCGGCCCGCCGCCGGCACGTCCCGTCCTCACACGTGCTTTTGTCACCTTTCTTCTTGTGGCCATTCCAACAGGCATGTGGAGGCACCCTGTCTCGACGGCATTTCTCTGAAGACCCATGACCTTGTCGTATGTTTTACGGGTCATTTAGAAACCTGAGGTGAAGGGCCTTTCCAGACTTTGCCCATCATCTCCCAGTGGGTTGTTGGCCCAGCCGGTTTGTCGGGGTTCTTTATGTTCTAGATACGGGGCCTTCGTTAGCGGGACAGATGGTAAACGCTGCCTCCTTACCCTCTTACGCATGTCTTCGGACGGTCAGAAGTGCTTGACTTACGCTTAGTCCCATTCCTCAACCTTTTGGTTGACCTTAAACCTTCACGGCTGATGTTTTTCTGCCCAAGTTAACTTATCCCACGGTCATAAAGATGTTCTTTTTACGTTTTTTTTTTTTCCTAAAAGCTTCCGTGATGGGGTGGAGGCAGGTGGGAGGGATGGGGTGGCCGGGTGATGGACCCTGGGAGGGTGTGTGCCATGGTGAGCGCTGTGCGGTGTGTGAGCCTGATGATTCACACACCTGTACCCCCGGGGCAAATAATACATTCTGTGTTAGTAAAAAAAAAATTGTATGTACTGCATACAGTTGGATCACTGGTTTTAGCCTATTATTTAAAAAAATAAAAGCTTGGTCATCTCTAAAAAAAAAAAAAACTTCCTTGAGGGGCACCTTTTAGGATTCTTAGGATGGCTCAGTCGTTTAAGCATCTGACTGTTGGTTTCGACTCAGGCCATGATCTGTGGGTCCTGAGATCAAGCTCCACACCCAGCTTCTCCCTCTGCCCCTCCCCCTGCTTGTGCACTCTCTTTCTCGCTCTAAAATAAATAAATAATTTTTTTTTAAAAAAATAAAAAAGCTTCCTTCAGTGTAGCTTTTATTTATTTATTTTAAAGATTTTGTCCATTTATTTGAGAGGAAGAGAGAGGAAGGGAGGGAGAGAAACCACAAGCAGGGAGAGAAGCAGACTCCCCGCCGAGCAGGGAGCCCCGTGGGAAGTTCGAGGCTCGGTCCCAGGACCCCGAGATCATGACCTGAACCAAAGGCTGGTGCTGAACCGACTGAGCCACCCACGTGCCCCTCTGGTATAGCTTTTGAACTTCGACCTGCATCCAGCTGACGGTGACTTGGTATCGGCTGGGTGTGTGTGCCACTTGAGGTTCTTTCTGTCCCTCGTGGGCGTCCATCCACGGCACCCAGCACCAGCTACTGAAAAAGGCCCTTGTCTTCCCGTCGTCCTTCAACATCAGTGTTGACATCAGTCAGATACCCATGACTGACCTGTGAAATGCCAGTCAGTTTCTGGACTGTTCTGTCCCTTTGATGCGCTTTTTTGTCCCTTCGGCAATACCGCACTGTTCTGTTTTCTGTGATTTTGAAGTCACTCTTGACTTTGTATCTGGCAAGTCACATCCAGCTTTGTTCTTTAAGGAATCTCTTGGCTTCTTTGGGCCCCTGACATTTCCGTGTAGAAACCAGCATGTCAGTGTCCACCAAAACTGAAGAGGGACTAAAACCAGCCCTGCTGGGGTTTTAGTCGGGATCGGCTCGCGTGTATAAATTAACTGGCGCCTTATACTATGGAGTCTCCTGGTCCACAAACATGGTTGTATGCCCTGGGGAGGCCTTTCGAACCGTTTGTAGTAGCAATTAAAGGCTTGTTAAGGAGAGCGGCGCATCCTTCTAATGATGCTGGTGGTAACTCCGACCCGCTCCCACTTTGTCCTCAGCCTCCACCCGGCTCGTGCCCCGGTGCAGAACGTTCAAGGGTGGCTTCTGGTCAGAGACCGCTGGGTATGATGGTTCCCGCAGGAGTCTGAAGCCCCAGGGTTCCCCACCGACCCCACTTTGCCTACCCATGGAACACAGCACTCTGCGTGGGGCACCTGTCTTGTCGGTTGGCCATTTGTGTTTCTGCCTGCCCTGGGGCAGTGAGAGCCTCTCACCCGCGTGGGACCCTCGTGTGGGACATTCAGAGAACAGCGGTTACTAGCGCTAAGTCTGTTCCTGGTGCGGACTGGCCCAGAGGCTGGCCTTGGCTTGCCTGGGGGTTTTAGATCTTGGAATTAGAACATTGTTTTAAATTAGAACATTTGGGGCATCTGGCTGGCTCAGTCAGTTAAGTGTCTGACTCTTGATTTCGGCTCAGGTCAAGATCTTGGGATCATGAGATCAAGCCCTACATCCGACTCCATGCGGGGTGTGGAGCCTGCTTAAGAGTCTCTCTCTCCCTGTCTCTCTACCCCTCCCCCCCCCCCAAAAATAAATAAAAAATAAATTAGAACATTGAAAAGGCTGGCACATAAAACCCAGACTTACAGCTTCTCTTAGAAAAAGAAAACCGTCAGAGGAGCGGTGGAGCTGAACGGGGTCACCCTTGTAGGGGGTCTGTGCCCCGCCCAGGCCGCTGGGCTCTTCTTCCGCTCTGTTGGAGGTGATGGGCACTGCGGAGCCCCCACACGTACCTCGGCTTCATGCCTGGCGCCCCAGAGAGCTTTAAAGAAAAACAAAGCTTTTTATTGTGGAGCCTTTCAAACAAAGCCCGATGCACAGAGAGCGAGCGCCAGCGCCGGTGGCGGGCGGAAGCAGCTCTCCGGCCAGCCGGAGCCGTGTCCCCCTCCCTGTGGCTCCTGGCTTGTCTGAGAGCCATCGTATTTCAGGAGCAGCCCTGCCATCCGGGTGAAATCTGAAAAAAGGAATGATTTCGTAGCAGATCACAGAGATCTTCCCCATGAGATGATGTGAAATGTGAAAATAGTCCTTCCTTCTAAAATCCGAGGGCCCTGGGACGCCTGGGTGGCTCAGTTGGTTGGGCCGCTGCCTTCGGCTCAGGTCATGGTCCCAGCGTCCTGGGATGGAGTCCCGCATCGGGCTCCTTGCTCAGCAGGGAGCCTGCTTCTCCCTCTGCCTCTGCCTGCCACTCTGTCTGCCTGTGCTCGCTCTCTCTCCCTCTGATAAATAAATTAAAAAAAAAAAAATCTTTAAAAAAAAATAAATAAAATCCGAGGGCCCTCCTGTCTGCACGCAGCTCGGGGCTGTCCTCACAGCCAGGAAAGCCAGCCCCAAGCTCCCGGATCCCCAGACCCTCAGGAGCACGTGTTTATAGTTCCTGATTAACAGATGGATTTTTTTTTTAACACTTTTTTTTAAAAAAATTCAGGATCTAAGCAAAACGGCAGTTGGTAATTAGATCTTATAAGTCCCTCTCCTGGGGGTTCAGGTACGTTGGGCTATCATCTGCCTGCAGCAAAACACGCCATTTTAAAGTTTACGGTTCAGGACGCCAGGGTGGCTCAGCCGGTGACACGTTCGACTCTTGATCTCGGCTTCTGGCTTGATCTCAGGGCTGTGAGTTCAAACCCTGTGCTGGGCTCCATGGGGGGCCACGGAGCCTACTTTAAAAAAAAAAACAAAAAACAGTCCGGTTTGATGAGTTCTGTCAGAGGTATGGCTGTAGAACCAGTGTCACAGTCAAGACAGAAAACATTCCTCCGTTCCTCAAATTCCCTGTGACCCTGTGCAGTGAACACCCACCCACCCCCACGAGTGACCGCAATCTTATTTCTGTCCCTGTAGTTTTTGCCTTTTCCCGGATGTCCTGCGAATGGAATGACGTAGCTACGGCCTTTCACGCCTGCCTCCTCCTCCTCAACGTGGCAGGAAGTCCCGTCTCGGACGGGCTACCCTCCATCCCTCGTGTCTCCCCGCAGCGGTTTTGTTCCAGAGCCCAGACCGTTTGTTTCGGTTTCCCACAGTCTGGGTTTTGCTCATGGCATCCCACTGGGGCTTGCTTCTGAAAAGCCACAAAGGAGCTCATTTTCCAGCGTGACCTTCGCCTCGGGGCTTGCTCTCGACGGAAGGGCCGGGAAGGCTGGGAGTCGAGGCTGACAGCGTCGTGTCCGTCCGTGTAAAGTAGTTTTCCACGCCCAACTCGGGGTCACTCTCTCTAGAGAGACATGCTGGGCTCTGGCGGACGGGAAAACAGGAGCACACACGAGCGGGACGAGGCGGCAGGTGCAGGGGGGCGGCCTCTGAACGCAGCAGGGCGCGTCGAGCAGAAGCGTGAGCAGGAGCTCGGGGCGAGCACGGGCGGGACGGCTCTGGGAGGGGCGTCCCCAGGCGAGGTCACCAAGGGAGTTGGTTGTCAGGAAGGGAGTTGAGGGTCACTGAGGGAAATGGGGGCCCTGGCCCGGGGGTCTGCAGGGCTGGAGGGGTGAAGCCGGCACGCTGCCCCATGCTGTGGGGAGAGCAGGCCAGCGGGGCCACGCGTGGCCAGTGGGGAGTCCCGATCCGCGTGATGGTGACTCCCGCCGAAGGCTGAATGGGAGGCTGTCCCTGAGGGAGACAGCAGCCCCTTAGAGCCTCAGAGCGCCCCATGTGATGAGGCCTGAGGATCCCTGAAGACCCCTGGGAAGGGCTGGGAAGGGCTTGCGGAGCCTGTCTGGGGATTCCTGTGAGCGGTGCTCGGCGCCGCAGGCTGGGGTCGGGGAGGCACAGCCTGCCCTGCTGGTGGGCGGTCGTGGCCTGCCACGGCTCTGGGCTCTCATGGCCTGGAGCTGGCTTCCTGCTCCCCTCCGCCCCCATCCTTGCCTGTGAAATGGGCATAGAAGTCCTTGCCCACTTGGCAGGGTGGGGGAGTTCAAAGAAATAGGATGTAGAGCCCCTTGAGTACTAGCTGGCATACGGTAGGCACTCAGTACGTCCGAGTGCCCATTCTCTGTTTTGGCTTTGACCCGTGCCCCCCCACGGGCCTCTGGCCGGCGGCCGCGGCAGGGAGCACCATCCGCACTGGGTGCACCCCTGCGGGTCTGTTCTTGTTTCCTTAGATGAGGGAGCTGATGGGTCGCGTGGAAGCCCCAGCAAGTCACTCTCTTTCCACCCAGGGTAGCTCTCGCTTTCAGCCCCGGGGCCCGGGCACTGCTCTGCCCACGGCTGAGACGCTGGGCCCGCGTCGTGGAGCCCGTGCCAGCCAGCCTGCCCCCGGCTCTGCCCGCCACGGCGCGGCTCCGTGCTCACCCGTCTCTGGTCGCGGGCGCCTCGGCCCCGGGGAGTGGAGAACCTGCCCCCACGCCGGCTCTGGAGGGCAGCCGGTCCCCAGCAGCTGCCCCCCCACCCCGTGTCGCCAAGGGCAGGGAAGGTCTCAGCAGGAATCCGCGCCCCGAGAGAATCACATTTGAGCTGGGAGTGTGGCGACCTCCTCCGCGTGCTGCCGGGACTGGAGACGAAGTGACTCACGACTCACAGGGACGGCGGGCTTCATCTCCTTCCCAGTGACTCAGTGCCTTCGCCCCCCGCCCTTTGTCCTCCCCCAACGGCGCCCTGCAGCTGACTTCTGGGGCCCAAACCAGAGAGACTCCTGCTCCCAATTTAGGAGTGGAAAGCCCTAATTGGACCCGTGTGGTCTCTGGGCTCCGAGCCTGGGCCGGTCCGCTGACTCTCTGTACTCCGGGGGCCTCTGCAGGGCCGCCCCTTGAGGGGAGCCGTCTCGGCAGTGGATGGGGGCCCGCCGTGCGGGGTGCCTGCCCCGGGTGATATGGGCCCGGCGCTGGGGGCTCTGTGGGCCACAGTTCTTTTGTGGCGAGGAAGACGGGAACCAGAGCTAATCTAATCCGAGCCTGACGCGCCCCGGCAGCGGGATGGATGCGGCTTCCTTTGTGCAGTCGGCCTCGCCGTAGCAACGTGCACAGCCGCCTTCTAGGATCCAGAGGGCTGTGTTCAGCCTCAGGACTTGCTTTTTTTTTATTTGGAAAAGGGGGAGGAAGTAGGGCTCCGATATAAACAGTTACCAAGGAGACCCGAGTCGGGGTTGGAGAGGTTTTCTCCTTCCCTCGGTCCATACAGAAGGGGGGGGTTGCCCCAACGCAGGGGATCACGGGAGGTCCTGGGCTGGAGTGGCGAGTCCGCCCCGGGGGGACGGGTGCAGGCAGGGGCTCGGCAGAGGCTCCGGCGGGGCTGGGGTGCCCGGGGCACTCCCCGAGGTCACGGCCCGTCTGCCGGCCCCGCCAGCACTGCGGAGGGATGGACAGAGCCCGCGTTCCTGGCCGCTGGCGCCCTGCCCGTTTCCGGGAGCCGGCCGGAACCTGCCTTCTCCCTTAAGTCCTGGGGTCGGAAGAGAAGCCATGGGGTGCACGTACTCCTCTCCGCGGGACGAGCCCACCCTGAGAAGGTTAGTTTCGGACGTGTCCCCGCAGCAGCCCACACCGATGCCCCTCGGGAGGGGCCCCTGCCTGGGCAGGCTCGCCGTGGAGGCATGAGGGGGCGCCCTGTGGAGCTGACCAGCAGAGTCGGGTGGTCCCTGGGGGGCTCATCCGGTTCGTGGGACCTCCAGTCTCTTGGGTTCTGGTTTGCAAGCTGCATTCTCTGCTTCCAAAGGAAGAGATTTGGGCTGGAAACCAGGAAGGCCCCGGTCGCGGGCTCCCCGGCCTGGGAAAGAGCAGGATCCAGGTGCACCGGCCGGTGTGGAGCCGTCCGGCAGGGTCGGGCCAGTCGAGGGCCCTCAGGTGTGGCCCCACGTGGACAGCTGGTGAGCTCTGCCACCCTGAGCCTAGCAGCCAGGCTTGGCGGGGCAGGGATGGGGGCAGGTTCTGCTGCTCCACGAGGCCACATGTAGCCTGTGGGAGCATCAGCAAACGGCATCAAGTCGTGTCGGGGCGGTGCCTGGAGGCGCGGGGTCGTCCTGAGTCTCCTCGGCTTTTCCTTCTCCCCATGCAGCACGGTCCTCCCCACATCTCTGGAAGCCACCCCCGGAGCCCAGGGGACAGGGTCCGGGCTGAAGCTACTGAAGGAGCCCCAGCTGGCCTCCAGAGGTGCTCGCGCTTCTAGAGAGAACGTCCCTTTCTCCCCGGAAGGCAGGCCCGTCTTGCACGTCCTTGAATGTTCCCAGCAGGACCTGCTCCGGCCCCCTTCCCGGCCCGCACTTTCCGAGCAGCCGGCCTGGAATTCCCGCCCCACGCCTGTGTCGGAGGCCACACACCCTGGGGCAGAGGCCAAGCACCCCAGGGCGTCCAGAGCTCAGCTCCGCCCACCCCCTCCCCACCCCCCCGCTGCGTGGGCCTCATCCAAGAGTCTGTCAGCAGCCAGTTTCTGTGGCTTTCCCTTGGGAGCCGTTTTCTGTCTCTGAGAATAGAACCCAGTTCTTCTGGGAGGCCTTTGCGGGTGTCTTGGGATGCCCTCTGGGTGGACGGTCTGGTCTACCCGGGCTGCTGGGCGTCTTTGAAGTCCCAGGGTGACCCAGATGGCTCTCTCCTGGGCAGTACCCTCTTTGTCCCTGAGGGTTAACCAGACTCCAGATGGCGTACACGGCCAGGGAGGGGAGGCCGCAGAAACCAAGGCACGGCACGGTGTTTTCAGTAAGAGGAGTCTGAGGCTTGCGAGGCCACCGCTTGTCCGTCGCAGGCCCACTTGGTGGCAGGTCCGGAATTCATGGGGGCTGCGCCCTCCCATCCTCCAAGATTGCCCGTGGAGGCCGGCGCTGGCACTCCTGGCATGGCAGGGGGTACCCCTCATGCCTCCCGCGGGCAAGTCTCACGTCCCCCTTCCTCAGACGGAACCACGGTCCTTGAGAAGCGACAGGAGTTGGCTTTTCTGCCGATGTCGAAGCCTAGAGGGTGTCCCTCCAGCCACCTTCTCAGGCCCGACGGCCCCAGAGGCCGTGCTCGGTGCCAGGCTTGGGGCTGAGCGCAGAGGCCCAAGCAGCTGCCCCCCGAGCCGCAGATGGAGCGATGGGTCGGGGACACGGAGTCCCGGGCCCGGATGGAAGCCTGTGCCACGCTGAAGGTGGTGACAGACAACCTTCCCACGTGAGGAGCCGGGAGGGGTGCCCTGAGGAGGAGATGTGTGCTGTGTCGGAAGGGATCCGCAGGAGTTCATGGGACATGGGACGGAGAGCGTTGTGGGCGGAGGCACCAGGCAGCTATGAGCCGGAGGTCAGCGTGGCCCAGGGCATCTGGAAGGTGCGAGGCACGCCCCGCCCCCGAGGGCTCTATAGCTTCTCTGCTTCGGTCTCTGCTTGGGGCCTCGCTGTTCTGGTCATCGTGGTCGATCTGTCTCCACGCATGTTTCTAAACCTACGCTGCGGTGTTCATTTTCTCGGTGCAGAAACATTTCGTGCTCGCTGTAGGGAAGAGGGGTGGGGGCTTGGGCTTAGAAGTCAGCCAAGGAAGGAAACACAGACAGTCTCTCCGCCCTGGGACAGAACCGGTCTCCGCGCTCGCGTTCTCCTGTGCTTTCCGGACCTTCCCTTCTTCTAGTCAAAATGGGATCGCGCCCCCTGCCTTACTCTGTAACCCGCGTTGTCCGCTTAGCGGCGGGTCACGAGTCTCCTTCCCCACTGGTGGGTGGGGACTGTGCTCCCCTGTCCTGCCTCTCCCTAATTCGTAGACGTTGGAGTTGTGTCCCCCCACTTTTATAACTGTAAAGTATATTCGTGATACACTTTATTATTATGTTATTATTATTACAATACGAAATTATAATACAAAAAACCAAAATTGGAAACAGCATAGGCACCACCTGCCTCGTGTTCGAATCCCGCAATTTCCCCTCTCAGGGTGCTGGGGTTGTTCTCTGGAGGCCGTTTCTGGGAGGAATTAGCAGTGTGCTTTCCGTTTTTCAAGGACACAGACTCTTGTTTTGATCCTATGGGTCGCGCCTCCTACCCCAGACCGTGTGGTGGTCTGCGGCTGGGGGGAGGTGGGGCAGTGGGGGGCACCGTTGAGGGGCTGCTTTTTAGGTGTCAGCTAAGTACATTTCATTTGTTTTCGTTGGTCGGTTCACACCTTGTGAACTTCGCCGTTCTGACCATTTGTTAAGAAGTACAGATCAGTGGCTCTCGGGCGGCCGTGGCCACGCGCAGAGGGAAGCCACGCGCAGAGGGAAGCCACGTGTGGTTCCGTCCCTGCGCTGCTCTCCCCGGCTCATCACAGTGTGGCCCTCGCCGAAGCGTCCGTTCACGCTCGAGTTTCGGGTTCAGTGTAGGTCATCTGCTCTCATGGCTCAGAATTCACCAGGCGTGCAGCGGTGGGGGTCCGGCACCGAACCTGGGAGAGCGTGCGGGGTTGCGAGCGCCGTGGTCTGGGCGGAGCATGAACGGGAAAGGCAGGGAACGCGTGGTTGTTCGAGGCCGGGCAGGGACAGATGCCAGACGTGCAGTTCGAGATGTCCAGACACCGGGCCCCTTTGGAGTGGGGAGGGCAGGGGTGTAGGCCCGAGGACCTGTGGTCCTGCTCTTGCCCTGCCGCCTTGAGGGGAGGGCCTGTTCCGGGCTCCTGGGCTGCGGGGCTGTGTCTGGGTGGGAAGGTCTGGGCAGCGGGTGGTGGGCAGGGCCCGTGGGTCCCCACAGGTAATGCCCTTGAACTCCGAGGCCCTGAAAATGGCTCTGGTCCTGGACCTAATGTAGTGAAAAACCCAGGGAGCATAGGTGGGAGCTCTGTTACCTTTATGTTCGCAAAATCACATGTCTACACAGCTTGGCAGAGCCCTCCTCCAAAGGAAGCTTCCTGGTAGGTCTCCCCGTGGTCTCCAGTCCCCAGGCCCGCACAGACGCACTGTCGTGCCGCGGTGGGGGTGCGTGTCTGCACGCGCACGTGCCTGCGTCTGTGTTCCCTGGGACTTTATTGCACTTGCGTGTGCACAGGCAGCCACAGGATGTCGTGGGAGAGGCAAAGACCTTGGAGTCAGACTGGGGCCGGGCCCTTGCCGGACCCTTACTGGGCACAAATACTGCCGCCGGGCCACCAGCAGCCTCCCTGGAAGACAGACACCGGTCCCCCTGGACACAGCGCCGCACCTTTTTGTCCTTTTCTTCGGTGACATTTGCCAGAGCCTGCACAGTGGTATCTGTCAGGCCCGTGTTCTAGATGAGCAACAACAAAGCCCAGGTTCAAGTTCACTCGGCTGCGGATTGGCAGGCTGGCCGTGACAGCCCGGGCTGCCGAGCCTCTGCGTGACCCCCCACCTCGCTGCACCCCTGCCGGCCCAAGTGTGTTGTCTGTGGGGAAAAAGTAGATTTGGGAAGCAAATTGTGGAAGCATAACCTTTATGAAAATAGCGTCTCTACAGAAAGGGACACACAGAGAGAGGACCTCAGCACGTGAGCAAGGGCTAACTACCTCCCAGATCGAAGCACAGATTGTCCTCGGCGCCCTGGGAGCCCCGGCTGCCCCTCACCGTGGCCTGACTCCGGTCCCGGTGCATGGGTTCGCCTGTTTGGGGACTTTGTACAACGAAGTCGTGCTCCCACTCTCTCCCCCGTCTGGCTTCTTGCACTTGGCCTCCCGCCCCGGGACTCATTCACACGTGTGTGCACAGTGATCGTTCTTGCCACGATGGAGAATGTCGTTCTCTGTTTGTTCTGCGGGTGGACGTTAATTAGGGTGTTTCCTGTTTGGCACCCACACGTCTAACGCTGCTGGAACATTCTACACACGGATCTTGGTGCACGGGCACTGCTGCGCTCTATCCGCTCTGCACCGGGGAGCAAGGTGCTGGGGTGTGGGCAGACAGGAGAGACCGCCGAGCAGCACCGGGGAGCCGCCAAGCCACCGTCTGCTGCGCCCCGGTCTTCTCTTCTGTTTCCCTGGTAACTAATGAGGCCGCTTCTCCCGATAGTAGCCTTAGATGCTCTCTTTAAGAAAGTGCTTGTTCAGGTCTTTCGATAGCTTTTTTTTTTTTAATTTTTAAGATATTTTTTATTTATTTGACACACACAGAGAGAGAGGTCACAAGTAGGCAGAGAGAGAGGGGGAAGCAGGCTCCCCGCTGAGCAAAGACCCCGATGTGGGGCTCGATCCCGGGACCCTGGGATCATGACCTGAGCCGAAGGCAGTGGCTTAACCCACTGAGCCACCCAGACGTCCTGATTTTTGATTATTTTTTAAAGATTTATTTATTTTAGAGAGTGAGAGAGCAGGCGGGAGGGTCAGAGGCATAGGGGAGAGAGAATCTGGAGCAGACGCCACATGGCGTGTGGAGCCCGACACGGGGCTCGATCCCACGACCCTGAGATCACCACCTGAGTCCAAACCAAGAGTCAGAGGCTCAGCTGACTGTGCCCCCCCAGATGCCCCTCACTGCGCGTCTTCAGATGACTCCGCAGGCCCGGGCCAGAGGAAGAGAAGAGGACAGGAGGCCAGTGGCCGGGAGGGCCAGGGTGGGCCGCAGTGGTGCTGCTGTCTGGAGGGGACGAGGCGCAGGTCCCCAGAAGGTGCCATGGAGAAGGGAGCAGGTCCCTGTGGCCCCAGTGCTCGGACGGGAAGGGGGGCTTGGGGGCGAAGCAGGGGTCTGTGGAGGGAGGGGCGGGACGCCCCCGGGGCGCCTGTGCGGAGAGCCTTCCCAGAGGAGGTGTGGAGCGGAGGGGCGGGCGCGGCGGGAGAAGCTTCTGAAGGGGCTTGCGTGCCCCGGTCTGTGGCCGTGGGGGCCTGCGGGGACTGGAGGTGGGACAGGGCCATCCGGACCCCTGGCTGGACGGTGAGGGATGGGAGTCACGGCCTTGACCTTCTTTGTTCTCTCTGATCCGGGGAAATGGCCCCCCATCCCCGCTCTGGCAGAGGGGGTCTCGAGAGGCTTTCGACTCAGAGTCCTGCCCCGAGGCCACGCGCACCCCTTGCCCACCAGGTACTTTTGTTTTTCAGGACGTCCTCCGTCAAGGACAGCAGCTTTGTGGAAAAGATGAAGAAGACGGTGAGTTTTCTCTGTGTCTGTGCCCGTCGCCGAGGGGTCGAGGCCCTGGTGGATGGGGGCGGGAGGCCGGCTCCAGCCCGGGGAGGGACAGGAGGACAGGCACGGACGTTCTCATCTCTCCAAAGCCCGGAAGCTGTCCTGCGTGGCCCGGAAGGCTTCCGCTGTCTTTTGGATGTTTACCTCTTGAACCAACCACACCGAGACCAGCTTCTCCCTCCGACTCCGGGGCTCTCCCCTGTCCTCCTGCCCAGTCCAGGCCCGGGCCCTGGCGGGTAGAAACCTCGCACAGCTGTGGCCAGTGCCCAGCCATGGTTTTCTCTGGTTTTGATGAAGTATTTCATGCTCCGGGAAAGTACTACATCCACACGCTTAAAATCCCAAACTCTTCAGGAGGAAGCCTCTCTCCTCCTGTCCCTGCCACTCAGCACCAGGGTTCTTAGCCTTTTGTGGATCCTTCTAGAGCTCCCGCATGCGAATACCACCAGCCCCCAGATTCTCACGTCTCTTTAAAACACAAAGGGTGGCGTATTACACGTGGTCATAAACCAGGCTCTTCTGTAGCTGCTGTTCTTTAAGTGACTGGTCTGTGTTAGAGCGCCTCGCAGAGTTCAGAGACGCTGCCTCCTCTACCGAGCTCCATAGTGATTTCATTCTGTGACCGTGAACGTGACATTTGTCTTTCCGCCCCGTCAGTGGGCCCTTGGACTCCTTCTAACCCTTAGCTCTTCGGAACGGCGCTGCCCGCACTCTGCCGACCCATGCCCACAGGAGCAAACACAGTAAAATCCCAGAACTGGAACCGTGGGATCCCAAGGCGTGCACTTTTGAACTTGAGCTGTAGAAGCTGCCAGGTGCCCCCCGCCACCGCCCCCGGGGTCACCCCGGTGCACTCGCATTAGCAGGCTGTGGGCAGACCTGGTGCCCCTGAGCTTTGCCAGGAGAGTTCATCATCCCAGTGTGGCGTTTGCCAGTTTTCTAGGTTAGACAAAGCTCTCCCTGTGTCCTTCCAATTTGCATTTTTCTTATGAATGAGTTTCGACAGGTTTCCGCGTGTTGGGACAGCATTTCCCGTTTTATAGATTCTCTCTGCAAATCTCCCGCCTGCTCTTCTGTCGGGATCGGTCCTTCTCGAGGAATTCCTGGAAGTGAGGAGGGAGATGAACCCTGTTCGTGACATGAGTTACAGATATTTTTCCTGGTTACACGTTCGTGTCGTGCCCCGGTTCGTGCGCACGAGCGGGTCACCGTGTCGTTATTCGTGTGCTTGATTCTTCCCGTGACTTCTGGACTTCAGTTCTTTGCAGTTTGAGTCATGAACTGTAAACAGAAGAGAACTCTTGCATATTTTCTTTTCAGTGCCCTCTAGTACTTTCTCACTGTTCGTAGCTAAAATCCGGTCTGTCGGGAATCTGTCCCGGAGTCCGATGGGAGCCGTCGATTCAGCACTGAGCTCCGTGCCGCGGCCCCTCTTATGATTCCCAGATGTATTGGGGCCTTTTTCTAGATTTTTCCTGTCGCAGTACATGGTCAGGCTATCTGTGGACCGTGTCGTACTGTTTGCGTTTCGGAGGTTTCACAAAGCTCGCTTTCATTTCCGTACTGCTGGGCCCTGCCCCCAGCCCCACCCTGGCTCTTGTTTTCCTGGCTCTTATTTTATATGTAACCGCTTCAGTGAGAAACAGCTCATGTTCCACACAGGTCACCTTTTAAAGTATACACTTAAGAACTTTCAGTGTATTCCCAGATTTGCGCCAACCACCACAGTCTGTTCTAGAACATTCTGTACCCCAAAAAGCCACCCTGTACCCATTAGCAACCACTCCCCACTCCCTAACCCGCATCCCCCTCAGCCTGAAGCAACCATTCAGCTACTTGCTGGGCCCCTTAGAGGGTTGCCCATTGGGGGCCTTTCCTAGAAACAGAATCCTTCCGTGACCGGCTCCTTTCTCCGAGCCTCATGGCTCCGGGCTCCGTCTCCTGGCGCGGGCCGGCGCTGCTTTCCTTCTCATCGCCAAATCACGCTTCAGCCGAAGGCTTTCTCTCTCCACTTGACCTCGAGGAGGAAGCTGTGGAGGTAGAGCTGTTGGGATGTTGCTCTGGCTGGCGGTGCTTTCTGGATTGGTGCCGGCAGAACAGACCTCTTGAATTCAGTCGCGTCTTTCTGCGCAAACTCTGCCTCTCGCTGTGGCTGAATCCTTCATCGGGAGCTTCTTGCAAGTTCCTCGGACGCTTCTCCCTGAGGGCTTCCCACGTTTCGACGCTGCTGTAAACAATTAGCTACTATTTTATATCCTGTTTTATTCCATTAACCTGAAATCCTAAGACTGTCCTGTTTTACTAAACAGTTTTTCTAACAGTTATTTAAAAGAACGTTTTGGGATCATCTATAGGACATTGGGGAAATAGAAAAGGTAAGAGAACACTTTAAAGCAGTTATAATCCATACATTTTCTTTTGTCCTTTGTAGCCACACATTTGGGCTCCAGGCAAAAACCAGACAGTGCTGTAGGGGTTGAGGGCACTGGAATCCTACCGCAGAGCGAACCTCACGTTGCGTAAAGGGACCGGAAGGGGGCCTGTGCCTCGTTTCTGTCTTCCGGACCCTGCAGGGCCTGTCCGGTCGGCGGGGCCTAACTCGCTGCACCCCGTGCCGCAAGGGAGTCTGGGGAAGACAGGTCCGGCTTCTCTCCCGCTGTGAAGGCCGCAGGAGGCAGGTGGAGGGGAGAGCGCGGGAGCCCACCCGCTGGGTACCTTTCCTGTCACCGAGACTTTTGTGAAGAGTATTTTGTAATCACGCACGGTTCTCCACGTGGAGACTGACTTTTGCTCTACTTCTGGCTGGTCTTTTCCCCTCGTGTGTGCGTGATATAAACACACACAGACGTACACACGCTGTGGGTCGAGAACAAAGTAGGAGTATAGGGTACGTTTTGTTTGGTCTTTTTTTTTTAACTGAACATCACATCATGTGTTCTCCTGTGTCATCTAATAATCTGTCCACACTGATCTCGAGCAGCTGCTTGTCTGGGGGGCCTTCGTTGCTGACAGCCACAGCGACGGCAGCGAGAGGACCGCCCCAGAGTGACTTAGGAGGACTTGATGCAGGAAGGAAGGGGGTCTCCTGGAGGGACCCCACCTGCCCAGCCTGCCCCGCGGTCACCTGGAGGCTCTGGTGAAGCCTGTGGCTCGGGGACCCTCACTGACACGCCGTGTCCGGCCTTCTCCAGGGCAGGAACATTATCGTGTTCTACGGCTCCCAGACGGGGACGGCGGAGGAATTTGCCAACCGCTTGTCCAAGGACGCGCACCGCTACGGGCTGCGGGGCATGGCCGCGGACCCCGAGGAGTACGACTTGGTGAGCACTCCCTGCCCCCCGGCCTTTCCAGTAGTGTTGGTCAAGGCGTCTGGAGCATAGAGGCGTGTAAGGGACTGAGCCAGCCCAAGGGACGGACAGGCATGGGCATCCCCTGGCATTGGTCCCGGCCTGGTGGCCCCGAGTCTGCAGGTGTGAGCTCCCGGGGCCGTGCACACCCGGCCTTCCCTGCTGCTCACACCACGGCTCTCTGGGGCTGGCCGGTGCAGGGAGGTGGGATTCAAGCCCCTAGTGGATTGGGTGGGACGCCTGGGTGGCTCAGTGGGTTAAAGCCTCTGCCTTCAGCTCAGGTCATGATCCCAGGGTCCTGGGATCAAGCCCCGCATCGGGCTCTCTGCTCAGCAGGGAGCCTGCCCCCCCCCATCTCTCTCTGCCTATTTGTGATCTCTGCCTGCCAAATACATAAATAAAATCTTTAAAAAGAAGAAAAGTGAATGGGTCTTAGCAGTCCGGGGAGGAAGTGTTTTCCACCCCTCCTTTGTGCCCCCAAACTGCGGCGGCAGGGGAGGTGGTCCCTGCAACCCCGGTGGTGGGGGGCACCTCCCGGAGCCCTGCAGCTGGGCCACAACATGAGGTCATAGTAACTTGTGTATTAACCGTAACCAGAACAGGGCCAGAGGGAAGGGGCCAGGGGAGCCTGATAATTGGGGGTTAAGGCCGCCCGTTGGGAGCCACAGTATGCCCCTGTCCCCGATCAGCTGTCCTCAACACGGTGCTCCGTCAGGCCACCCAGGCCTGTCTGCGGGACTTGGCGCTCGGGTCCTTCTCCCCGCCTGCAGCCTCTCTCCGAGAGGGGAGCCGCGCGGCTCGCCTTGCTCGGGCGCCTCCTGGCCTCGGCTCTTCATCCTTCCCCGAGCGTGGCGATGGAAACTTCCAGCTGTTTGCCTCCTGATGGGGGTAGGAGAGCCGAGACCAGCCCGGCCCCCGGCCCCAAGTAGAGGCAGCGGCCAGGGAGCCAGGGGGTCCTGGGCGAATCCGGAGTTGCCTTCCTGCAGCTCCCGCACCACACTGCCCAGGGCCCTCTCTCAGACCGCGCTCCTGTCCCCCGACTGCCCCACCCCCAACCTTCAGTCTCGGTGGCCCGCACCGCCCCTCAACTCTGCCCACAGCCCTCTGTTAATTTGGCCAACAGTTGGTTAGGGCCCCACTGTGCTCCTGGGACTTTGCGGGACAAGGAGGTTCTCCCCCAGGGGCCGAGGCCCAGGGGCCGAGGCCCAAGGCCCAGGGAAGCAGGTTGGGAACAGCTGCTGGCCCCGTACCCAGGCCCTCGCAGGTTTTCATCTGTGTCTGCTGTTCCTCTCCTCTGGAAATGCTTCCTCCCAATACTTAGAACCAACTGTCCCACTCACGGGTTCACACGCCACCCTCCTCCGTGCAGCCCTCCATGACTGCTTGGTGCCCCTTCCTGAAGGACTCCCTTGCCCTCCCAGAGCCTGTGGGACGTGGCAGCTGCCCCAGGCAAGGCCTGGGCTCACCCGTCCGCATCCATCAGGCAAAGACCTGACATGGCTCAGTTGTGGTCGCTGGGCCCGGGCCCTGCTCTTGTCTCCCCAGGCCGACCTGGGCAGCTTGCCGGAGATAGAGAACTCCCTGGCCGTGTTCTGCATGGCCACCTATGGTGAGGGGGACCCCACGGACAATGCCCAGGACTTCTATGACTGGCTCCAGGAGACTGACGTGGACCTCTCCGGAGTCAAGTATGCGGTGAGTCACCCCAGCTTCCCTGCAGCAGCCTCTCCCCAGCCTGTGGCACCTCCCCTGGGCATCTGGCCCCCCGCTGTGTCCCAGCAGAAAGCTTCCCGTTCCCATCTCCTGCTCATCAGCCAGGATTGAGAACAGGGGGCTTCAGGCTGGGGGTGCCTGCAGGGAAGACCCGGGGAAGGCTGCTCCTGGGACAGCCCTCTCGTCTGCCCCCCGCCACTTTGCTCCCAGGGACACTGGGTACAGAATACAGGCGAGAAAGGTAGACCAGGCTGGCCCAGATTCGGAGCCCCGGGGCGGGGGCTGAATTGCCTGCTGCCCCTCCCAGGGTTGAGGCTTAGAGGCTGCGGGTCACCTGGAAGCCCACCACTTCCAGGGGTCACAGTGGCCCACCTCACAGTGCCAGGTGTCTGGCAGCCGTGGAGGCCTGAGCCTGTGGCATGGCCGGCTAGGGGGTGGGGGTACTCACCCCGACCCCGGAGCTGGCCTCAGACCCGCCTCTCTGTCCACACAGGTGTTTGGTCTTGGCAACAAGACCTACGAGCACTTCAATGCCATGGGCAAGTACGTGGACAAGCGGCTGGAGCAGCTCGGCGCCCAGCGCATCTTCGAGCTGGGCATGGGCGATGACGATGGGAAGTGAGTGCCCGTCCCGCCCGGAGCCCGCGGGGTCAGGGGTCGGGGCCCACCGCGCACACGAGGGGAGCAGAGCGCAAAGCCACACCTCAGCAAGCCTCCTGCGGGGCATCACCCAGGGCAAAGGAAGGCGGCCCCCGCCCCTGTCCCCACCCGGTCCCCTTTTGCCTCGCCCCCTCCTCTCCACCGGCCCGGCGCCTTGGGTTACATCCCGGAGCGGCCCTCGGGCTGCGCGGGGCCGGGGGCTCCCGAGGGCTGGGCTCATGCATTCCCTCTGGTCTCCAGCCTGGAGGAGGACTTCATCACGTGGCGAGAACAGTTCTGGCCGGCCGTGTGCGAGCACTTCGGGGTGGAGGCCACCGGAGAGGAGTCCAGGTGAGACGGGGCCCGTGGGCTGCGGGGGGGAGAGCCCGCCCGGTGGGGTCCCAGCGAGGACACCAGAAGCCAGGAGCAGCTTGGGCACAGCACAAGGGCCCCAGGTCCCAGCACTTGGGCTCTGCCTGCAAGTGCTGGGTGGCAGGGGGCTTCCTTATGTTCTTATGAAACGGCCTCGAAGCCCGCGGAAGCTGGGCTGCCCCAGCCCTCCCCAGCTCCTCATCTGCTCGCTCTCCTTCCCGCCACCGCTGGGCCCTCCCCCTGGAAGGTGCGGTCTCTGGCCCTGGCCCTGAGGCAGCCTCCCCCCTCCCCATCTCACCCCGTCTCCCCTCCCCAGCATCCGCCAGTATGAGCTTGTGGTCCACCCGGACATAGACCCGGCCAAGGTGTACGTGGGGGAGATGGGCCGTCTGAAGAGCTACGAGAACCAGAAACCGTGAGTTGAGCACGCTCGGGGCTCCGGGCACCCGGAGGACCTGGCAGCCCCTTCACCTCCACCCTCCCCCAGAGCGGGCAGGGGTGGGGGCACCCGCGATTTCATCCCCACCACCCAGGAGGGCATAAGGCCTAGAGCAGAGAGGTGGAGGCTGCCCCGGCCTCTCCCAGTGGTCCCCCAGGCCAGGCCACAGCAGCTGGGAGATGGGCCCTGGGCCATCAGCACTTCCGGAGACACAGCTCCGGAAAGACCCCTGGGGCGGGGAGGCCCAGATCTGCCCAGACCACGACAGCCTAAGTCTGGCCGAACTTTGGCAGAAGGGCTCACCTGCCTTAATACCCCCCTTGGTATCTGGACTTTGTCCAAACACAGCGTTCCTCTCTTGGGCCCCCGACTGCCACCCAGGGCAAGTCCCCCCAGTATTCCCAGGATTTTAGACCAGCGGCCCTGCTTTAAGAGGGAAATGCACGTTTCAGTGACTGTGCAGGGTTCAGCTCTGTTGGTGCCCGGTGCAGGGCGCGCGGGGTGATGGAGTTCTGCTCCGTGGTTGCCGGGGGGCCCCGGGCCCCTCGGTCTGGGGGAGCCATTGTCAAGGGGGTCTGGTTCTCCTGTGCACACAGCCCACAGGTAGCGTGTGCAGGGTCTCCTGGGTTTTAGGGGCCAGCCTGTTTCCTGATCTGCAAACAGGGAACCGATAACCTAGCTCTGCCCGCTCTGGGGAGTTGTTGGGGGGCACTGCTTTGGATCGGGCTGGGAGAACCTTTTACATAACTGGGAGAGCCTTGCTGGGGCCCTGGAGGTCAGCTCTGAGGTTCCCTGTGTCCTGTGAAACCCGAAGGCTCCGTGGGGGCGGGGAGGCGCAGGCGAGCCCCGGCCAATCACAGAACCGCTCTATTCCCCGCCCAGCCCCTTCGATGCCAAGAACCCGTTCTTGGCTGCGGTCACCACCAACCGGAAGCTGAACCAGGGAACCGAGCGTCACCTCATGCACCTGGAATTAGACATCTCCGACTCCAAACTCAGGTGCCGGCGGCTGCCCCCTGCCTCCTCCCGCACCCAGGGCCTCCGGGCTGCCTTCGCCGCCAGCCCAGACGCCTCCTGAGCCCCATGTTCCCCTCGGCCCCCAGGTATGAGTCCGGGGACCACGTGGCCGTTTACCCAGCCAATGACTCCGCCCTGGTCAGCCAGCTCGGCGAGATCCTGGGCGCCGACCTGGACGTCGTGATGTCCCTGAACAATCTCGACGGTGAGTCCCCGAATCCACGGCCCACCCCCCACCCCCCTGCCGAGCCCCCACCGCTGAGCCCGGTCGTCCTGTCTCCCCACAGAGGAGTCCAACAAGAAGCACCCCTTCCCCTGCCCCACATCGTACCGCACGGCCCTCACCTACTACCTGGACATCACCAACCCGCCGCGCACCAACGTGCTCTACGAGCTGGCCCAGTACGCCTCCGAGCCCTCCGAGCAGGAGCAGCTGCGCAAGATGGCCTCGTCCTCGGGCGAGGGCAAGGTGGGCCCTGCCCTTCCGCCGCCCGCACCGGGTCCACCGCCTCGGCCGTGTGCCCCGCGCCCGCGTCTCACCCCGCTGCCGTCCTCCGCAGGAGCTGTACCTGAGCTGGGTGGTGGAGGCCCGGAGGCACATCCTGTCCATCCTGCAGGACTACCCGTCCCTGCGGCCCCCCATCGACCACCTGTGCGAGCTGCTGCCCCGCCTCCAGGCCCGCTACTACTCCATCGCCTCGTCCTCCAAGGTGCGGGGCTGGCTTTGGGGGGGCGGGGGTGCTCCGGGCCGCGGGGCTGCTGACGGCGCTCGGCCTGTGTCGAGCCGGCCAGGCGGCTGCTGGGAAGGGGCTTCTGAGGAGCTGTGGGGGCCGCAAAGGACCAAGCAGGGGGTTGGGGGACACCCCAGTCTGGAGGAGACTCCGGCAACGGGCCCCGGGGAACCAGGGCCTGGGGCGTACTTACCCCGGCCCCGCCCCGACCAGGTCCACCCCAACTCCGTGCACATCTGTGCGGTGGCCGTGGAGTACGAGACCAAGGCCGGCCGCGTCAACAAGGGCGTGGCCACCAGCTGGCTGCGGGCCAAGGAGCCCGCCGGGG
Source organism: Mustela nivalis (assembly GCF_964662115.1). Lineage (NCBI taxonomy): Eukaryota > Metazoa > Chordata > Mammalia > Carnivora > Mustelidae > Mustela > Mustela nivalis. Next base: position 9,414,852 of record NC_139038.1, on the reverse strand, counting down.
AGAACGGCCGCCGGGCCCTGGTGCCCATGTTCGTGCGCAAGTCCCAGTTCCGCCTGCCTTTCAAGGCCACCACGCCGGTCATCATGGTGGGCCCCGGCACCGGGGTGGCTCCGTTCATCGGCTTCATCCAGGAGCGGGCCTGGCTGCGGCAGCAGGGTGAGCGCGCGCGCGCCGGACGGGTCCGTGAGGTCGGGCGCACACCCCCACCCCTGCCCCGAGGCCCCACCTCACCCCTGCCCGCCACCCCGGCCCCCGCAGGCAAGGAGGTCGGGGAGACGCTGCTGTACTACGGCTGCCGGCGCGCCGACGAGGACTACCTGTACCGCGAGGAGCTGGCCGGGTTCCAGAAGGACGGCTCCCTCACCCAGCTCAGCGTGGCCTTCTCCCGGGAGCAGCCGCACAAGGTGAGGCCTCGGGCCGGCCCCCACGCCGCGGTGCCGGGACCGTGCCGGGACCGTGCCGGGACCGTCGCCCTCACCGTGCGCCCTCACCCGCAGGTCTACGTGCAGCACTTACTGCGGAGGGACAAGGAGCACCTGTGGCAGCTGATCCACGAGGCCGGCGCCCACATCTACGTCTGCGGTGAGTGAGGGCGCGGTGGGGGGCGAGGCCGGCCGGCCCGTGGGGGGCCTTGCCCAGCGCTTTCCTTCCTGCCCCAGGGACGCTCGCAACATGGCGAGGGACGTGCAGAACACCTTCTACGACATCGTGGCCGAAGGGGGGGGCCATGGAGCACGCACAGGCCGTGGACTACGTCAAGAAGCTGATGACCAAGGGCCGCTACTCCCTGGACGTGTGGAGCTAGGCCGCCCGCGGGCCCCACAGCCCGGCTTCCCGGGATCCGCGCCCTCGCTCCCTCCCGCCAGTCTCCTGGGGGGTGTCCGCAGGGCCCCGCTCTGGGAGGTGGGCCGGCAGCGGGGACCGGTCCAGGCCCCGGGGTGTGTTCGGGGAACATTCAGGCCCCTCGGGGCTGTACATCCGGGGCTCTGCGCAGCTCGGCCGAGCCCCAACCCCTCCACGTTATTTTCAATGACTGTAAATAATTTTAAATAATCTCTGCTCCTTGGAATAAAGTTCTGTTTTCTGTATTTGCTATTGCTTGAGTAGGTCTGGGGTCTCCCCGCGTCTACTTAACTCAGAACCCGGAGAGGCCATGTGGTGGCGGCGCCAAGGCCCCGCCTGACCCTTCGGAGAGCACACACCTCGGGGCGCCTCTCTGCCACGCTTCCTTTATTCAGGCTGCCGGCCCCCCGCTCCCTGCAGGCCCGGCCCTCCTCTCCGGCGGCGCCTTCGGGGCCCACAGGGCCCACAAAACCCCAGGGAGAGCAGAAGAGACCCTCCCGCATGAGGCGAGCCCCCTACCGCCCCAGCAAAGGGGACAGAAGCCCCTGCCGGGCCAGGGGCACCGGAGGGAGCCGGGCAGGCAGGCCCAGACTCATTCTTTCTTGCTCCCACGCCTCTGGCTGTGGAATTTCTGGTGCACGACCCGCAGGGTGGTGAAGAAGTTGCCGAGGAAGAGCAGGAGGAAGGGGAAGCCGCACATGAGCACCTGCGGGAGGAAGCGGGTGAGGGCGGGGCCGGGCGCCCCTTGAGGCGTCCCCACCCCCCAGCCCAGGGCCCCGGGCTCACCTGCCACTCCTTGCACTCGGGGTCCCGGGCCAGGCTGAACAAAGTCAGCGCGTTGAAAAGCTGCCAGAAACTGGGAGGGATGGAGGGTTTCAGACAGAAGCCGGTCCCCGCGACGGCCCAGAGCCAGCGCGGGGGACGCCGGCCGGACACACGGGGCGGGGGCCGGGCAGGGACAACTTACGTGTCCGAAGAAGAGAAAGGGCAGCAGGAAGGTGAGGCCGCGCCACATCCAGGACTGGAAGCCCTCTGCGGGGGGAGGGGCGGACACGGCCTCAGCCCCGCGTGGTCGGGAAAGGCCCCCGTCAGGATGCCCGGGAGCGGAGGCCGCACCCGACTCACCCACAGTGAGGTCCATGGTGTGCCTCTCGCCCAAGGCCCGCAGGCGGTATAGACAGCCGCTCTGGTAGTAGTACTGCAGGAACTGCACGAAGCCTGGGCCGGGAGCAGCGGAACTGGGCTGGGGCCCAAAGTCCCCACCGCCCCCCGGCCTGCTCCCTGTGGGGAGGGGGTTCCCGTGTGGAGCAGCGCCCCCCGAGACACTCACTCTGGTACATGGAGAAGGACAAGAACTGGTTCCGGAACTTCTGGTACATGAGGCCGTCGGGCCTAAGGCAGAAAGCGGAGGAAAGGGCAGGTGGAAAGTCAGGGACACCCTGGGTCTACCCGCGCCCCCCTGCACCCCAACCCCCACACCCTGGGAGCCAATCTGGCCACTCACCACGTCAGCATGACTCCCGACAGGAAAGTGGACACGTAGTGATGGAAAACCCACCAGCCTTTGATCCTGTGGTGGGGAGCGGCGGTCATTCCGTCCCCTCGGCCCCGAGGGATCGGAGCTTGGGGACAGGATGCCAGGCTGCGGTGGGAGGAAGCCAGGCCCCCGCCCCGCCCCCGCCCCGAGCAGGCCCGCCCCGGCCTCACGCACCGGGAGCCGTTGTTGATGAGGATGCTCTCGCGGATGGTGAGCGTGCAGTAGTACCAGACCAGCAGGAAGTTGAAGGCGGCGTCCGTCACCCTGCGGAGGGCACAGAGGGTGGGCGCCGGCGCCGGCAGGGAGCGGGGTGCGGCCGAGCGGCAGGACACCCACCTGGAGTTGAGGAGGAAGCGGCAGGTGAAGGAGATGAGGATGAGGATGATGGTGAGGTAGAGCTTGAACTTCTCGTACTCGTCCTTGTAGGCGAACCTGGGGGGGCGCACACCCGGGGCACAGGCTGGGGTGCCGGAGGGAGGCTCCCGGTCCGGACAGGCTTCCGCAGGCGGCTCGGGCCGGCACCCCAGGGCTGAGCCTGGGAAGGGGGGGGGCAGGACAGAAAGGACCAGGAGGGCGGAGCACAGGGCTGGGACAGCACTTACTTAGCCTGCTTGCTCAGGAGTGTCACGTTGACATTGCCCAGGACCAGGCTCAGGTACAACCTGCAGGAGGGAGAAGCCAGGTAAGGAGAGGCCCCACTGAGGGGAAAGCCAGTGGCACAGAGCAGGGGGGCCACCTGGCCTCAGCCCCACGCCCCCAGAGGCTTAGGGTTCAGACCTGGGGGGCAGTGCAGACCGGCTCCACAGGAAGGAAACACGGGGCACAGCCTTGCTGCCCACTCCCCGGCCTGCTGCTGGCTAAACCAACATCCCCTCGTCTTCCCGCCAACCCCAGCTCCCCACCGAAGGGCCTCCAGGGCAGCCGGGCTCTCCCACCCCGTGGCAGCCGGCCCAAAGCTCCTATGGCCCCCGGGGGCCTGGGCAGCACTCGATGCCTGTGTGCACGCCCGCCCCCAGGTTCCCACTGCCTCCGAGAACCTTCTGTCCTGAGTCTGCCAGGGCACCCGCACCAGGGCCACAGCAGGGCCCCCTCCCGGGCCGCCTCCGAAACTCTGCTCGCGCTCTGACCCCGAGTGCCCGGCATCCCAAGCTGGTTTCGCCAGGCGGACCCTGGCCCTCACGGAGGCTTCCAGGGCCCCCCGACCCTGGTCTTTCCCGAGCCAGCCAGTCCCCAGGGCCCCCTCCCACGGCAGCCACTTTCTTGCCCACCGGACCACCCCCAGCCTCCTGCTGCCACCCCTCCCACCGACGGAGCCTGTCTGGCCAGACGAACCCGAGAGGCGACCACGTCCCATGTGTGCACGACACGGCGCACCCACTTGGGCTGTGGACACAGGTTCAGGGTAGTTAAGGGACTTGTCCCAGACCGCGAAGAGACGAGGGGGTACAGCAGGCACTTGGCCCAGCCGCCTCTCGGCGTCGCCACCGGCTCCCTACACCCTCCCCGTCCAGGCTGACATCTCTGAGGGGGTGGGGGGGACCCTCCTCACCGGCTCCAAACACTCTCCCACTGCAAGTGAGAAGGGCCCACGCCCTGCCCTTCCCACCTCCCCAAGGGTGTCCCTTTGCTGGGTCTGTGCTCCGGGGCCCTGGCCCCGGCTCTCGGCAGGGAGAGGCGCTCCAGTCTTCCCTGGGTACCGAGTAACACCAACCCCCGAGCGTCTGCTTCTGCTCACAGCTGAGCTTCTGAAGAGCTGCCGCGCTCGCCTGGCCCCCCCAGCTCTCTGTCCCCCATTAGCAACCTCCACCTCCACTGTCCTGCGGAGCGCTCCACCCCCGGGACGCCCCGGAGACGCCGCCCCTCCTGTGTGGCTCTCGACCACCCCCCACCCGGGCCGTCTGAACCGAGGCTACTGGCCGCCCCTCACCCCCGTCGTCCCCGGGGACATGGCCCTTCGCAGCCGTCTTGCTGCCCCAGGCCTCCGCTGGGTGATCTTTCCTCACCCTAGGGTTGTGCATTGTGCACTGGCCCCTGCCATCCCCCTCGGTGACTGTGGCTGACCTGAGGGTCGCTCTGCCCAGCCTGCTGGGCCCGAAGCCTGGCTTCGCCTCCTGTCTCATCACCACCTGCCACCCTGAGCCCTGGCCACGCACGCGCACAGTCTCCACCCTCCCGCGCCTGCCAGGCTCCCTCCTCCTCCCTGACCTCCAGGCTGGGCGAGGTGTCCCTCACTGCGCTCCCCCATTCCCTGTCCTTCGGCCACAGAACACCCGTCTCCGGGAGCTGTCACCGTCGCTCGAGCCATCTCCCCAGCCTGACGGCTCAGCCCCCAGCGGGTCCAGGGACCATCTGCCGGCCGACTGACGGGGCAGAGGAGCCCACGCTTCAGGCCGCTCTCCCAGGGGCATCTGGGCACTGGGCTTGGGGGAAAGGGGTCTCACCCATTCTTCTTGGGCAAATAGGCCTCCATATCGAAGAAGAGTCCCTGGCGCTCCTTGATCTGGTTCTCCAGCTCCTGGGCGGCCTCCCTGGCCCCTGACTGCAGGGAGCGTTTGCATCTGTAGGTTGGGGCACGGAAGCCAGAGTCAGGGCGGTCCCCCCTCCCCCAGGGTATCACATAGGACACCTGCGGGGCAGGAGATGCACATGGCCCCACGGGGCGGGGAGAGGGGAGAAGCCGTGCCCTGGGACACTCAGGAGTCAGTGCCTGCTCTCCGCGCACCGCAAATCGGACCCCCAGCCTTAGGCTAGGGGGTATGGAGGCTTGGGGGGGTCACGGGGGAGGGGGGTCCTCACTGTTTTAGGACAAGAGCAAGCTCCTGGAGCTGCTTCTTCTGCCGAGTGATGGCGCCGGTACAGCCGTTCTGCAGCTTGGTCAGCTCCTCCAGCTTCAGGCGGTACAGCCGGTGGGTCTCCTGGGGAGCAGGCAGGGAGCCAGAGTGAGCTGGGGCCTGCCGGGTAGAGAGCGGGGCTCCCCGGGAGGGTCTGAGCGGGAAAGGAGTCAGCCAGCCGAGGGACCCCCTGAGATCGCCCTCGCCCCGAGGCAGGCCAGGAGAGGGGTCTCCCCCTGCAAGCCCAGAAGCCCTCACAGCAACAGACCAGGTCCCAGGAGCTTTGCTGAGTCTCCGCCCACCTACTAGCTGTCCCCACCCCTCAGTCCCACCCAGAGTCTGGCTTCCAGGTGCAAGGGTCTGCCTTCTGGACCAGTCAGGCTGCCTGAAGCCACTGTGGTTCTCTCAGACCCTCCTGCCTGCCCAGCCTGCTGCTGCAGGGGGAGCCGGGGCTGCCCCAGCAGCCTGCCTCTCAGGTTAAAGGTCACCAGGCTTCAGCGCTAGAACTCCTGCCGTGGAGACCAGTCCTTTTACCCCTCCCCCCGCACCTTTGCCCCAAGCCTCCCAGAGCACTTTGCCCCGGTGGGTGAGTTTCCAGAAGAGCAGCCTGGTGACAACCAGGGGCAGGGTGAGGAAGGTCAGGCCGGGGTGGCCAGGCTGAGAAGCAGGTCTGCCCGGCGGCACTCGGGCAGGACCACTAGCCTGAGCAGCCTTGGTCAGGCCTGGGGGCGGCAGGAAGGGGCTGGCAGCCGCCCAGGAAAGAGAAAGGCAGGACGAGTCCACAGCTGTCCGGGCTCCGTCCTCCCCCGGTCTTGTTTCTCGTGCCCTGCAGGGGCCACCACGCCCCGTAAGAACCCAACACGGGCCACATCTGCCTGCCAACCACTTCTCTCCTGTCTGAGACCCGCCGCCGTCTCCCTGCTGCCTCCCCACAGAAGCGCACGGTCCACACGAGCCAGATCCCCACGGTTCCTCCCAGGGGCTCCCTGGCCGCATCCGAGAGGTCCCAACCCCGCCCAGGCCCACGAGCTCCCTGGAGGGTCTGGTCCACCCGCTTCTGCCCTCCCTCGCCTTCCAGCGGCCACACAAGCCTGCCTCGGCGGGTGCTGTCCTTCAGGCTGGACGGGCGCCGCCCCCACCCAGGCATTGCCCCGGACACTCGCCCTGGCGGGGCCAGGCCCTCGGGACCGCTCCCCCTCCGGGCCGCTCCCCCGCCGCACTCAGCCCAGACCCCAGCGCTGCCCCAGGGCGGCTCCAGCCACGCCGGCGCCCCCAGCATGTTTGCTGAGTGACTGACCCAAGGCCGGGCCCGGCCGGCTTCGACTCAGGCGGCCACTCCCCTGGGAGAGGACGGGGCTGGGTCAGGGCCGCTTTCCGGGGCCTCCACGAAGGCCCCAGGTGCGCCAGGCTCCGCGGGTTTGCGCCGGGGTCGCGGCCGCGGGGGCAGCGCCGGACACGCAACCCAGGCCGAGGGGAGGGTCCCGGCTAGGACCCCCGGGACCCGGGGCCTCGCCACCCTCTGGAGCGACGCCAGGGCCCACGACCCTTGACCCCTGAGCCCCCCACTACCTGACCCGCGGCTGCCCGACCCTTGACCTCGAGCCAGAGAGCCGCGGCTCAGGGCCACTGGGCGCCCGCACCGGCACTCACCTGGATGCTCTGGAAGTCCTGCTGCAGCTCCTCCCAGTCCCGCAGGCAGTCCCCCAGCGGGCCCGGGGCCGGGAGATGCATGGCTGCCGGGCCACGCGCCGGACAAGCCCAGTCGAGGACCGCGCCGCAACCCCGGCCCGCCCGAGTAGCCTCCGCCGCCTCCGCCGCCGCCCCCGACCGCTTCCGGGCTCGCGCCGCCGCCGCCACCAATGGGAAAAGGCCTGCGGCGGCCAGCGCGCTAGCCCCGCCCCCGGCCCGAGCCAATCGGGGCCCTGGGCGGGGCCGGGGCGGGGCCAAGGGCAGCAGGGGGCGCTCACCCCGCGGCGCTCGGCGGGCGGGGGGCTGGCGCGGTGGTTCCCGGCCGGGGCTCGGCGGGTCGTGCCAGCCGCGTGCGGCGGCCCACAGAGCTCCGGCCCGTCGTGCTGGCAGTAAACCGAGACGCACGGAGGTGACCCCGGCCTCGAAGACTCTCGTCCTTGGGAAAGCGGCGCCTCTGCAGGGGGAGGATTCTGAACCTCTCCTCTACGGCGGCCGCCGGTCGCCCTGACCCTAGGCTCGCCCTGACCCCGCGCTCGCCGCGGCGGGTCTTCCAGAGCCCGCAGACGGCCGGACCTAACGCACAAGCTATTCCGCATCGTGCCCCTGATGGAAACTTCCCAGGGCTCTGCCCTGGAGCCCCCAACCCACAGAGCCATCGCTTGCAGCCAGTCTCTGTCCAGGCTCCTGTCCTAACTGATCCCAAGCCTGAGTCCACGGGACAGCTCTTACCTTAGAGCAAAACCCCACTCCTTGAGGGCTTGGCTTCCGTAGGGGAGAGGGGGGGGGGGACTCCCCCCTCCTGCAAAGAGTCCTGGGAGGGAAGATGACCTTCACCTCTCTGTCCCTCCCCAGCTGCGCACAGGGGGCAGGGAGTGTCTGCTGAGTGACGTGGACATCCTAAATTCCCTGTCAGTCCCGACGCCTGCCCTCTCCCGACTGGGGCTGCGGGTGCAGCCAGCGCTGGGAAGTGCGTTCTGAAGAACAGTCCCTTTAAGACCTGAGGAATTTCTAGAAACAGGGGTGAAGGAGATAGGAGGGGTGGAAATCTCTTCTTGAGGAACCCAGCCAGGAGGAAACGAGTGGGAGGAAGGAAAGGAAATCCGAACATGGCATCGACGGGCAGAGTGGTGGGGAGGGCTGGGACCCGGGGTGAGACAAGACTGTATTTGTGCCAGGAGCTTCCCAGCGCTGCAGAGCCTGGCACCTGGGCCAGGACTGGGCCCGGAGGATCTCCACCCGTGCACGGGCACTGCGACAGCCTGTGAGCCAACCAAAGACAGGAGCTCCTCCCAGCCAGCCTCCGAAGGTCATGGGGGCACGTGGGACAGCTGCTCAGAAGCTCAATGCTCTTCCAGAAGCAGCCTCCATCGAGTTGGGGGGGGACCCTGGGACGGGGGTTCTCCCAGAGTCTGGGCAGAGAACACCTGCTCCAGGGTGTGGACGAGGAGCCAGAGCAGAGCTCCAAGAGGCTGCAAGAGGCTGACACAGGACTCCAGGCGGCAAAGGCCTTCTCTTTCCACACCAACCCAGTTACACGGCCGGGCCCACTCCCCCCGGGCGGCCCTCAGGACCCGGAGCTGGACCACAGGGAAGATCAGTAGAGCGGATCCAAGATGTCTGTGACGGAGTCTCCGAGGATGACCTTCTCCCACTCGGACAGCTGAGCCACCAAGCCCTGGCTGGGATGCACGTTGTTTTTGCACTTCTTGACATGGGCCCAGGACTTCTGTCAATGCAAGGAGGAGAAAGCTGACTTCGGGATGGGATCAGGGCCTTTCCACCTACATACAGTGGCGGGACGAGAGGCATCTGCCCAGGGGCCAGCAGCATGGCTTTGCGGCGGGACACAGAGGCAGCAGCAGGCCGGCGCCGATGTAAGAGTCATGGGAGCCGCGCTCTGTCTTGAGCAAGTCCCTCTGCTGCTGGACATGGAGGCAGGGACCCCTCCTACTTCAGATGGCCCCCGTGAAGCTTCAGACAACGTGGGTGAAAACTCCCGTGGGCAGGAGCACACCACGGCCGCGCCCGGCACACAATGCCACCTCGACGAAGGTTTGCACTGTGAACGGATAAATTCACGGGAACGGGAAGAGCACTGTGGGGGGAATTCTCCAAAGGAGGGAAACCGGAGCCGCTTGCTCTCAAGTGTCCACCTTAAAACACAGGAAGGAAGAGGACAAGCCGGTCTCCATCTAGACTGAAGCCAGAGGAAACAGGAAAAGGTCAAAGCGGGGCCTCAGCAAACTAGGAAGAGAAAAATGCACCGGAACGTAATAAAGGCCATAGATGACAAGCCCACGGGTGACATACTGGTGCAAGATGGAAAGCTTTTCCTCTAAGATCAGGAAAAGCACAAGGATGCCCGCTTTTATCACTTCTGCTTAACATTCTACTAGAAGTCCTAACCACCAAAGGGGGGGGGAGCGCCACAGGGAGTCCAAATTGGAGAAGTAAAATTACCTGTTTGCAGATGACATGGCTGTATGTGTAGAAACCCTTTAAAGATTACACCGAAACAAACATCTGTCAGAATAAATGAATTTAGCGATGTTGGCCCATTACAAAATCCCACACTCCGAATCAGTTGCCTCTGTATACATTAATGATGAAATCCGAAAAGCCAATTAAGAACAAATTCCACTTTACAATGGCATCGAAAGGAATCTGATTATTTAGGAATAAATTTAACCAAGGAGGTAAAAGACCCGTACGAAGCATGATTGGAAGAAACTTCAAAAGACACAAATAAATGGGAAGACATCCTCTGTACGTGGCTCAGAAGACGATACTGTTAGGCTGCGGGGACTACCCAAAGCCTCTGTAGATTTAATGCAATCTCTACCAGATCCCAGCAGCATTTCTTGCAGAAACTGAGAAACCCATCCTGAACTTCATATGAAATCGCAAGAGACCCCAAATGCCAAAACAATCTTGAGAAAGGAGAACCGCACTAGAATTCTCGTGCTTCCTGATTTCAAATCTCTGAAGTTATTACAAAACTACAGTGATCCAACCAGTGTGGTGTTGGCACACAGACGGACATTTAGACCAAAGGAACAGGACAGACGGCCCAGAAATAAGCCCTCACACGTAGGGCCAAGTGGCTTGAACGAGACTGTGAAAACCATTCGGAGAGGAAAGGGCAGTCTTGTCAACAAACGAAGCTGGGAAAGCTGGAAATCTACACACAGAAGAGCCAAGCTGGACCCCTATCTCACAGCATGTGCAAAAATCAAAATGATTGAAGACTTAAATGTGAGAGCTTAAACTATAAAAATCCTAGATAAAAACAGAGGAGAAATGCTTTATAACTTGGATTTGGCAATGATTTCTCTAAGACATCAAAAGCACAGGTGATTAAAAAATGGGCAAATTGGGATGCCTGGGTGGCTCAGTCGGTTAAGCCGCTGCCTTCGGCTCAGGTCGTGATCCCAGGGTCCTGGGATCGAGCCCCGCATCGGGCTCTCTGCTCAGCAGGGAGCCTGCTTCCCCCCACCCCCTGCCTGCCTCTCTGCCTGCTTGTGCTCTCTCTGACAAATTTTTTTTTTAAATCTTAAAAAAAAAAAAAAAGACAAAGTGGACTACATCAAAATAACGAACTTCTGCTTAGTCTCGGGAAACAGAAGGTTGCTGGGGGCTGGGGGGAGGGATGGGGTGGCTGGTGATGGACATTGGGGAGGGTATGTGCTACGGTGAGTGCTGTGAATTCTGTAAGACTGATGATTCACAGACCTGCACCCCTGAAGCAAATAATACATTACACGCTAATTTTAAAACTTTAAAAATAACAAACTTCTGGGGCGCCTGGGTGGCTCAGTGGGTTAAGCTGCTGCCTTCGGCTCAGGTCATGATCTCAGGTTCTTGGGATCGAGTCCCGCATCGGGCTCTCTGCTCAGCAGGGAGCCTGCTTCCTTCTCTCTCTCTCTGCCTGCCTCTCAGTGTACTTGTAATTTCTCTCTGTCAAATAAATAAATAAAATCTTTAAAAAAAAAATAATAACAAACTTCTATACATCAAAAGACATGATCCACAGAGTGAAAAGGCAGCCACAGGATAGGAGAAAACATTGCCAAATCATGTATCTGATTTACGTTCAGGTGTTCATATGAAGAATATAGAAAGAGCTCCTCAAATTCAACCAAAAAAAACCCCAAACAATCCAATTTAAAAATAGGCAAAGAACTTGAATAGACATTTCTCCAAAAGACAGATAAATGATCAATAAGCACATAAAAAAATTTGCTCAACACCACTAATCATTAGGGAGATGCAAATCAAAACTACAATTAGATACCACCTCACATCCATGAAGATAATTATTATATTTTTTAAAAACCAGAACACAACAAGCATTGGCAAGGGGGTGAAGAACTTGAACCCTTCTGCACTGTTGGTGGGAATGTAAAATGGTGCAGCCGCTATGGAAAAACAGTATGGAAATTCCTCAAAAAATTAAAAACAGAGGGGCGCCTGGGTGGCTCAGCTGGCTAAGCGTCTGCCTTTGGCTCAGGTCATGGTCTCAGGGTCCTGGGATCGAGCCCCACATCGGGCTCTCTGCTCAGCGGGGAGCCTGCTTCTGCCTCTTCCTCTTCCCCCTCCTACTCCACTCACACTCTGTCTCTGGCTTTCTCTCAAGTAAATAAATAAAATCTTTTTTAAAAAATTAAGAATAGAGATACCATATAATCGAGCTATTTCACTTCCGGGTACCTACCCGAAAGAACTGAACCCAGGGTCTTGAAGAGATGTTAGTACACCCGTATCTGCAGCAGCACTGTTCACAGTGTCTAAAACATGGGGGAACCCAAGCATCCATCAATGGACAAACAGAAAAACAAAACGTGACATACATACACCACGGAATATTATTCCGTCTTTAAAAAGAAGGAAATTCTGACACACGCGACAATATGGATTTTCTCAACAATTATGAGAAGTGATATAAACCAGGCAAAAAAGAGACAAATATTGTATAATCCACTGATAGGAGGAGTCTAGAGTAGCTGAAATCACAGACACAGGGAGCAGAATGGTGGTTGCAGGGCTCGGGGGTGGGGAGAACAGGAAGTTACTGTTTAATGGGTACAGAGTTTGTTTTACAAGACGAGAAGAGTTCTGGGGATGGATGATGCTTAGAAAGCATTTAATACCACTGAACTGTACACTTTTAAAAAAATGTTTTAGGGACGCCTGGATGGTTCAGTCAATTAAGCGTCCAACTCTTGGTTTTGGCTCAGGTCATGATCTCAGGGTCATGAGATCAAGCCCCTGTCAGGCTCCACAGTCAGTGTGGAGTCTTCTGGAAATTCTCTCTCCCTCTGCCCTGCCCCCCACTTGCACATGCTCTCTCTCTACAATAAATCTTAAAAAAAAAAAAAAGTGGTTAAGATGCTTAATGTTACATTACGTGTATTTTAACCCAATAAAAAGAGAGAAAAAAGCTACAATGAGATACCAGCTCATACCCATTAGGATGGCTATTATTTGATTAAAAAAAAAAACAACAATAGGAAAATACAAGTGCTGGTAACGATGTGGAGAACCTGGAACCCTTGTGCGCCATTGGTGGGAATGTAAAATGGTGTAACTGGCATGGAAAACAGTATAGGGATTACTCAAAAAAGTAAAAATAGAATTACCATATGATCCAGCAATTCTACTCTGGATATTTACCCAAAATAACTGAAAGCAGGTGGCCAGTGGGGCTTGTGTTTATGGGTTTAACAGCACAGTGGCAAAACAAGAAATAATTCATCTCAGGGTTTAGTGCAAAAGGAGCAAACAGGCATGCCTATCTTCTGGTCTTTCCCTGAAAAAGATGTATTTACATATTTTTAAGTCTGCTTCCAATCAGCCTGAATCCAGGTGCGGACTGAGACCATCCCCTTTAGGGCAATGAAATGTCCTGGCAAACCTTCAGCTACTGGGAGCCGCTAAGAACAAAGCAAGCTGGGAAATGTTTGAGAGACCACCAAGAACTAGGAAAGGGTTGAACCAGAAGGTTCATTTCTGACACAAGGTCACTCTTTCAAAGGTGGCTGTTTTCCCTAATGCATAGAAACCAACAGCGTCAAAGAAAACAAAAAACAAAAACAAAAACCAGGAATACAATCAAATGAAAGAAAAAGATAAAATCTCATATGGGGCAACTGGGTGGCTCAGTGGGTTAAGCCTCTGCCTTCAGCTCAGGTCATGGTCCCAGGGTCCTGGGATCAAGCCCCGCATCAGGCTCTCTGCTCAGCGGGGAGCCTGCTTCCTCCTCTCTCTCTGCCTGCCTCTCTGCCTGCTGGTGATCTCTCTCTGTCCAATAAATAAATAAAATCTTTAAAAAAAAAAAGATAAAATCTCATAAAAACATCTTAATGAAACGGGGACCAGTGATTTACCGGATAAAGAGTTCATGCCATAAAGATGCTCACCAAGTTCCGGAAAACAATGCATGAACAAAATGAGAATCCAGCTAAGAGAGAGAAAACGAAGTACCCAACAAGTCACAGGGTTGAGGAATACGATAACGGAACTGAAAAAATACAATGGAAAGATTCAACCACAGACACATGAAGTGCAAGAAAAGGTCTGTGGACTGAAGGATGGCGGAGCAGAATCAAAGCAGGAGAAGAGAAGAAAGGAAGGAAAAGAAAAAAGAAAAAAGAGTGAGCATATCTTAAGGGACTTACGGGCAATACCAAGAGAATCAACATTGACATTACAGGGGTCCCAGAAGGACAAGAAAGAGAAAGGGACAGACAACTTCTCTGAAAAAAATAATACTGCATACTTCCCTAGCCTGGAAAAGGAAATAGATACCCAGAGTCCAAAGAATTCCAAAAAAGATGCACCCAAAGAGATCCACACCAAGCCCCATCGCAATTCAATTGTCAAAAGTTAAAGACAAGGAGGGAATCTTGAGAGCACCAAGGGAAAAACAACTTGGTACACAGGAGGGAAGCCCCATTAAACTCTCAGCAGATTTTCAGCAGAAACCCTGCAGATCAGAAGGAAGTGAGGGGATAGATTCAAAGTGCTGAAAGGAAAAAACCTGCCCACCAAGAATACTGTACAGAGGGGCGCCTGGGTGGCTCAGTGGGTTAAGCCTCTGCCTTCAGCTCGGGTCATGATCCCAGGGTCCTGGGATCGAGCCCCACATCGGGCTCTCTGCTCAGCAGGGAGCCTGCTCCCCCCACCCCGCCTGCCTCTCTGCCTACTTGTGCTCTCTCTGTCAAATAAAAAAAAAAAAAAAGAGTTGAAGACGTTAATCACCCCTAGACCAGCTTTACTGGTCTTTACTTCTTTAGGCTGAAATGAAATGGCACTGACTAGTAACAGGAAAACAGGCACCCATAAATATCACTGATAAAGTAAAATTCAGAATAATCTAATGTGGACATGGTGGGTTCACTTATAACTCTAGCATGAAGGTTCAAAGACAGAAATAGTACAAACAGCTGTACCTCCAATAATTCTGTAATGACATAAAAGACAAAAAGATGTAGATTGCAACATCGAAACCACAAAACGTGGGGGCTGCGGAGTAAAGATGCAGAGCTTAGGCTGTGTGCAAATTTAAGTTGTTATTAACTAAAGACAGACTATTATCGGGCTCCCTGCTCAACGGGAATCCTGCTTCTCCCTCTGCCTACTGCGCTCTCTCTCTCTCTCTCTCTCTGACAAATACATAAATAAAATCTTTAAAAAAAAAAAAAAAGAAAGAAAAAGAAAAAATAGACTTTAAGACAAAGACTGCAATACGAGACAAAAAATGTCATTATGGAATGATAAATGAATCCGTTCAACAAAGAGATATAACATTTATAAATATTTATGCACCCAACAAAGGAGCACCTAAATATACAAAGTAAATATTAATGGACCTAAAGAGAGAAACGAACAATAATATGTTAATAGTAGGGGACTTTAATACCCCACTTTCTTTCTTTTTTAAGATTTTATTTATTTGTTTGAGAGAGAGAGAGCATGAGAGGGGAGAAGGTCAGAGGGAGAAGCCGACTCCCCATGGAGCTGGGAGCCCAATGCAGGACTCGATCCTGGAACTCTGAGATCATAATCCAAGCCAAAGGCAGTCACCTAACCAACTGAGCCACCCAGGTGCCCTAGTCCCCCACTTTCATCAACAGATAGGTCATCCAGACAGAAAATCAATAAGGAAACACTGGCCTTAAATGATACAATAAGCCAGATGGACTTAACAGACATTTACAGAACGTTCTACCCCAAAGCAGTAGACTACACATTCCTCTCAAGTGCACATGGAACAGCCTCTAGGACAGATCACATGTTAGGCCACGAAACAAATCATAATAAATTTGAGAAGACTGAAATATTATCAAGCATCTTTCCTAGTTTTATGGTATAAAACTACAAAGTGATTTTAAGAAAATATTGGAAAATGCACACATATATGGATATTACTGAACAACCCACGGGTCAATGAAGAAATCAAAAGAGAAACCCAAAATATCTTGAAGGGTACGTGGTTGACTCCGTTGGTGGAGTATACAACTCTTAATTTCAGGGCTGTGGGTTTGAGCCCCACACTGGGTATAGAGATTACTTAGAACCTTAAAACCTAAGAAAGAAAAAATGAAAAGGAAAAGGAAAAGAAAAAGAAAAAAAAAGGCCTTAAAGTCTCCATCAAAAAAGCGTTAGCGCTAATGAACAAATTCAGTAAAGTTACGGGATACAAAATCCATGTACAAACATCAGGTGTGGAGCACCTGGGTGGCTCAGTGGGTTGAGCCTCTGCCTTCGGCTCAGGTCATGGTCTCGGGGTCCTGGAATCAAGCCCCGCATCAGGCTCTCTGCTCAGCAGGGAGCCTGCTTCCCCCTCTCTCTCTGCCTGCCTCTCTGCCTACTTGTGATCTCTGTCTGTCAAATAATTTTTTTTTAAAAATCTAAAAAAAAAAAAAATGACAGATGTAATATGTGCATTTTGCCATTATGGAGGGGAAAATCCACAGTACCCTGGGCAGAGCTATGTAGTTGCAAGGTTTATTAAGTCCTGGTCAGGTCAGATTGGTTCACAACCCCTTTCCAGCCCACAGAGCACCTGCTGGGACACAGCGAACACCTGTGGGTAGAAGCGGTTTGGGGCGGTGTGGGGAGTCATGGCCAGGTAACTCTCAGAAACGGGCGGCAGCCAGCTCACTGCCCGATTCTTCAGACGACAGGCCAGTGCTCCCCCTGCTGCCTTGGAGCCCCGTGGAAAGCCCAGATTCTGAAACTAACTGGGTCATGTGGCTTTGGATTCTGCTACTTACAACTGGGGGGCCTTGGGCAAATTATTCAGCCTCTCTAGACCTCCTGCCAAACAGTTAATAACATGCTGTGGGGTCACTGGGTTTTCAACACATATGAAGTCCTCGCAAACACAAGTGGGAAGCCCTCTGCCAATGTTAGCTAGTACAATGCCTCAGCAGTTGGTTTGTGTTTTTGTTCTTTTTTTTTTTTTTCCCCCTTTGAAGACCTTTAAGGAACAAAGTTATTCCCAGTAGGTTAAAGGAGCTGAAATAGGTTTCTTAAGGGCTCGCTGGCTCTGGGAGCCCATCCACTCTTGTGCCAAAGCTTTGAAAGCCAAGGACAGGCACAGTGGCCCCGGGGATTCCTCCAGTTCACCCCTCAGCTTCCCATTCCTGGTCTTGGTACCCCAAGGAACGGAGTAGGGACCATAAACCCCAGGAAGCAGTATATTGCCCAAGAGTGGCCCACACTTTGCTCCCCTTTTTCTTGCCAGTGCCCTGGGCTCTGACCATCACCTCTGAGCTGCCTCCAAGACCACAAAGACAACAGGCGGGGGGACCGTCTCTCTGGACCCCGGGAGGCAGCAGAGCTGAGCCCCGTTCAACCTCTGTCAGCAACCCAGGGCATTGCTTGGTAGCAAGAAAACCTAAGCGCCACCCAGGACTGACTCAGTCTGGAAAGGACCCAGCAAGGTCCCCGCGGCAGTCCGTCCTGCCCACAGCTCCTTCTGTCGCGAGTTCTCTAGACGGCGACTCTGGGCAGAACGCCCAGCAACAGGACTTTCCTGTGCGTGAGGCAGAGTTTGCTGCCCCAGGATGGGAGCCCCGGGGCTTCTCCCAAGAGCAAGGACGATCTGGCCCTCAGGGGCCCAGGCGCCTGCCCTCCCACTGACCACTGAGCCGGACAGCCACACCCGGACGGGCCTCAACCTCCCTCCTGGGGTCATGCGGGGGCCAGTAAAGGTCAGGGTGCGGGCCAACACGTGCGCTGTCACCAGGGGGGCCTGGCCCTCGCTGCTGGAGAACTCAGAGCCAGGTGGGAGTCCTCGCTCTCTGTTCTCGGCCCAGCCAGCTCTGGAGGCCACTCGGGCCATGGCTGGCTGGTCAGGGCTGGGGAGCATCACGAAACATCAGAGTTGCAAGGCTGTCAACCTTGTCGTGCCCAGATGTCCCTGTGAGTGATCAGGGAGCCAGGACCACCGCAGGCCCCGGGGCTCCAAATGGCCCCATTCAAACTCCAGGCGAGTTCAAGTCCTGGAACGCCCCCTGCAGGCAGAGAGCTCGGCCTGCCTCCCCCCAGCTCTCCCTGCTTCTCTTCCTCCGGTTCCAGCTCAACAAGGCAGCAAAGGAGAGGATGTGCGAGCAACTTCACCCCTCCCCCCGGCACACCCCCAGAACACTCCAGCAGGCAGGGACCCCCGACCATTCACCTTGCACAGGGTGAGACCCGGGCTCTGGGCCTCGCTCAAGGCCTCATGACTCTGCGTCCACTTTTCTCTTTCAGTCGTGGTAAAACAGACGTTAACAGAGAACAGCCCATTGTCACCGTGTTTGGAGCTACGGTTCAACGGAAGAATTCACCACGCTGTGTGACCGTCACCACTGTCCACCTCCAGAACGTTCACATCCAGGAAACAACGCCCCATTCCCGCCACCTAACGTCCTCCTGGTTCATTCACGTGGCAGCAGGTATCAAAATGTCCTTCCTTTGTAAGGCTGAGGACTACTCCGTAGTGTGGAGAGATCACCTGTGTAGTATCCTGTCGTGTGTCGTGGACACCTGGGTTACTCCTACGTCTTGGCGATGGTGAGCCCCGCTGCTACGAACAGGACCCCGCAAACATCTGAGCTCTGGCTCTGCTCCCTTCGGGTGGGTACCTCCCGGTGGGATTGCTGGCCATCTGACACTCTTCCTAGCCATCAATTTCTCCAAAGAGCACAGGGGGCCAATATCCAAAACCATTGGCAATGGGCTTGACCAAGGTCATTCTTGGACCCTCCCCTTCCTTCCAGCATAGCCGCAGGCATACAGGGGAGTTTTGGGGCTCCACTGAAGCCCTCTGAATTCTGGCACAAACTATGTCTCCCTGAGGGCCAGCCACCATCTCCTCGTGCTGTGGAAAGAAACTGGCCTCGGCGTCAGGAGCACTGGTTCCATGGGGTTTGTGGTGACAGGTCTCTAACCCCCTTCTCCAGTCCGGATTAAGACCGTTGGAGCAGGTGCCCTTGGAGCCCTGCCAGGGTCATAGTTCTCCGGCTCCAACCAATAGCCAAAATGCACCTTCCTTGGAGAAGGCTGAATGGACCCTGGTAGACAGACAGACAGCAGCGGGGGACACGCAGATGTGCTGCTGGCCATGGCCTTGCCCAGCCTGAGTCCCTGGGCCTGTCCCCTACGCCAAGCCCCAGGCCCTCATGCAATAGCCTCAGCCTCTGGCCCGGACCTTGGGGACCTTGACCTTGGGTGTGCTATGCTGGGTAAAGCACTGGACGTGCAGTTCCCTTTCCAGATCCTTTTCTTCCCACCTTCTAGTTAGGGCCGCCTTCCTCCCAGGTCCAGCTCTGACCCTGCCTGCTTGGAGGGAGCTGCAGTCCGAGCCTTGACCAGGCAATGCGTACCTTCAAGGTCTGCTCGTTCCAGTGCATGAGGAAGGCCAAGATGGCCACGCAGCCGCGGTTGATGCCCAGGGTGGAAAAGACCAGGATGACCGAGCCAAGCTGGAGGTGAATTTCTGCAAAAGGAAAGAAAGGGGTAGGAGGCCAGTGGGGGCTTGAATGTGAGTTGCTGCGTTCAGTGGGCCCGAGGTCCAGGAGCGAGTTCAGACCCAGCACAGCAGGGTCCTGGCTGGCCATGTCACCTCTCTGGGACACGCTTTTGTCACCTGGCAAACAGGGACCCTCAGACCTCACTGGCAGTTGAAGAGAACCACCCTGGGGGGTCAGCATGATCGTGCAAAGGTCTTTTCTTGGCTCTCCAGGCTTCCAGCCCAGGAAGCTCCACCACCAGCTGGCCTCTCCGGCTGGGATGGACGAAGGGATGGTCCCTCCACACACACCCCCAACCCCAGCACTCGGGGACCGACAGAGGCAGCGTGGCCTGGCCTAGGTGTGAACCCTGACCCTGCCACTCACAGGGTGTGGGGCCTGAGCGTGGTACTCCAAGCCACCGTTCTGTCAACTAGAACCGGGGGGGTCAGTAGACTACCTGTGAGACTACTTATGAGACTCTGTGCTGTACCCAGCCTAGCACCTGGCCCAGGGAGGTCAGCTATAATCACACCTAAAGAAGCCCCTGAGGCTATCTTGTAGGTGCAGAGGAAGGCCAAGCTGGCTTCCTAGGCTAGTCCCATCACCCCCCAAGCACCGGAGATAATCACAGACCGTCAGCACTGGAAGAGGACCACGAGCTCATGAGCCAGTGCCTCATCATATGGACAAGGAAACAGAAGCACTGAACAGTTAAGGGCTCGCCCAGAGCCACCCAGCAAGGCAGGGCTGGAGAGGGACCCTCTCGGCCATAGGGCTCTGCCACCCTGCGGCAGGACACACGGCCAAGTGGCAACCTCAGATCCTAGTCAAGTGATAGCTGAACCTCCTGGGCAGATAAGGGACGTCCTCTTCCAGCCCCCACAGGCGGCCAGGAGAGCAGGGGCTGCACCGTGGTACAGCAGGTAGTCCCAGGCCGGGGCCCTGGACCCGACTCGACCTCACTCTCTCCAGCCACTGTGCTCTGGGGCAATCCTGAGACCCGAATGACTGACAGTTCCACCTTCCATGAGCGGTCATGGCCAGGTGTGGTGGGAGAGCTAAAGGAGCACTGTGCACACATGGGGGGATCGCGGAGATCAGAGCTGGGAGGGTCCCAGAGCTTTCCTTCTACCCTCCCCCCACCCGCAGACCAGACAGGAGGGTAGGGACGGAGCCCAGGCCCGAGCAGGCCTCCCTGAACGCCTGCACCCACAGTGGACCAACAGGTGCTCACTGACCAAGAGGCTCGGTGAGGCCAGGACTGGGGCCTGGCCAGACCCTAGAGGGCCTAGGAGTCCAGCCAGGGCCACAACACGGGGCACTCAATGGGCAATGTGGAGCTCTTATTCAGCACCATGTCCCCCAAGGTAAATGTGTCTGTCCACACTCCGAGAGCTCCCGAGGGCCAAGCTTGTCCTGGGGCCCGGCTGCCCTGGCTGGGCTGGTGCTGGGCCCTGCCCTTCCTCTCCTCAGTGCTGGCTGTCACCCTCAGGAACAGGCCTGTGGACAAGGTGCCACAGCCCCCTCTGGTCCCTGGGCACAGGCCAGCCACTGCCTGGTCAGAGATCATTCCTTACCAAGGAAGTGGCAGAGGTGCCGTAAAAAGGGGTAAATGTTGGCTTCTGGGGAATCTTCTATCTTGATGTGCAGAAGTTTGTCACTGTCATCCACGAAACTAAACAGAAGGAAAGCCCAGGAAATCAGGCAGATTTGCAGACCGCCCCCCCCCCCCCATCCCCACCAGAGTGAGCCTCGTGCAGACGGGACCACATGGAAGGGATGTCGAGGATAAGTAGGTAGGCAAATGCCGAGCTGTCTCAGAAACCGGCACCTGCCTCGTGGGGGTGTCCGTTCGGTGAAGTCCGTTACTCCATGGAAAGCATTTGGCAATCCGCTTGGCACATAGTAACTGCTCAATAAATGTGACATCATTATCGTCAACCACTCATGGTGCTTCCTTGGAGTATGGTGCAGAAGACCAAATGAGGAAGGGAAGGAACCGGTAATGAGCTTGGAGAATGAACCTGCTATGTTGAATGGAGAAAGCCAGGTAAGAGCGATGGAGAGTGTTGGGGTGGCGGGGGGCTCTCTGAGATGGGGTGGTCAGGGAAGGCTTTGAGCAGAGGCTGAAGGAGGTGACGGAGCAAGCCAGGCAGCCATCTGAGGAAAGAGGGTTCTGGGTAGGGGAGAACACAAGTGCGAAGGTGCGGAGAGGCAGCATGTTTAATGAATTCAAGAAACAACAGAGAGGTGAGTTGCTAGAACTTCTGAACAAGGGGGAGAGAAGAGGGGGAGGAGGCATGCAGCAGGTTCTATGAGAAGAGGCCTACAAGGAGCCTGCAGAATGTGTGGCACATAGTATGTGGGCAATGTTAGTTATGAAGACTGGTCTGCTGGTGACATTGGGCAGCATGTAGACCTCTGTAGCATGCAGAAAGCTGCAGCAGATTCAGAAACAAAAAGAGGCTGGTTTAGTTTCGGCACTTACAAGAACAATTCCCATCCATCCGTCCGTTCATCCTTTCCTCCCTATCTCTCACTCTCTCTCTCCCTCCCCCATCTATCCATCCATCCAACCAACCATCAATCCATCCATCCATCCATCCATCTGTCCATCCAACCATCCATCCATCCATCCATCCATTCATCCATCCGTCCATCCAACCATCCATCCATCCAACCATCCATCCATCCATCCATGCATCCAACCATCCATCCATCCGTCCATCCAACCATCCAACCATCCATCCATCCATCCATCCAACCATCCATCCATCCATCTGACCATCCATCCATCCATCCATCCATACATACATACATACAACCATACATACATACATACATCCAACCATCCATCCATCCATCCATCCATCCATCCATCCGTCCGTCCGTCCAACCATCCATCCGCCCATCCAACCATCCATCCATCCATCCAACCATCCATCCATCCAACCATCCATTCCTTCTTCCCTCAGACACTCAATGCCTACTGTGTGCCAGAATTTGAGCTGGACCTTAATGGACAGAAGCTGAACCAAAGAGGGCTGGCATCTCCCAGCTTCAAGGAGTTCCCAGTCTAGTGGGGGAGGTGGACCTAGAAAGAAATAGCCCCAATCCAATGGGCTAGGTTTACGGATAAAGCCCTGCACATGATACTGGAGAGGAAGGGCAGGGAGAAGACGAGGAAGCTGGGGAAAGCTTCACAAGGTAGGAGGCATCTAGGTGGAGAAGGTGGAAGGATTCAAGGTTACTATGTAAATATCAACTGCATTTCTATACATCGGCAACAAACAGCCAGAAAGTGAAATTTTAAAAATACCATTAATGACCACCTCAAAAACACCAAATACTTGGGAAAAAAGCTGACACAATATGCGCAAGTTTCCTGTACCCTGGAAACATTTTCGAAAGAAATCAAAGAGCAGAGTAAATGAAGGGACAGACCGTGCTCACAACCGGGAGACTCAACATGGGTAAGGATGTCAGTTCTCCCCAAATTGGCCTCTGGATTCAATTCTATCCTGAGCAATATTCCAGCAAGGTCTTTGTAAAGACTGACAAGAGGATTCCAAAGTGTATTGGGCATGCAAAGGAGACAACTGTGAAAAAGACCAGAAGGAGAGGACCAGCTCTCCCGGATTTTACAATTATAAAGCTATAGTAGACAAGAGTGCAGAATTGATTGAAAGAAGAACACAGACCAATGCAAGAGAATCAAGAATCCAGTTATACGACATGGAGGCAACTAGAGGGCATTATGCTGAGCGAAATAAGTTAATCAGAGAAAGACATGTGTTATATGATCTCCCTGATATGAGGAATTTGAGAGCAGGGCCGGAGGTTGTGGGGGGTAGGGTAGGGAAGGAAAAAATGAAACAAGATGGGATCGGGAGGGAGACAAACCTAAGAGACTTTTAATCTCAGGAAACAAACTGAGGGTTGCTGGGGGGTGGGGGGAGGGATGGGTGGCTGGGTTATGGACATTGGGGAGGGTATGGGCTATGGTGAGTGTTGTGAAATGTGTAAGACTGACAATTCGCAGACCTGTACCCCTGGGGCAAATAATACATTATATGTTAATTTAAACAATTTACTGATTTAAAAAACTCCAGTTATAATACCACACACACACACATATGGACAACTGATTTTCAACAAAGATATCTAATCAGACAACAGGAAAAGGATCTCTTCTTTTTTTTCCCCCCAATAATGGCCTCCATATGCAAAACAATGAACTTTATTTTCCATCTGGCACTATATGTAAGAATTATTTCAAAATGGATCACAAGTTGTTAAAGGTATAACCATAAAACTTTTAGCAAAAAATATAGGAGAAAATCCTTGTTGAAACTCAAGTGTCTATACAAGCACGGGTCTCCTAGGACTCCGTTCTGCTCCATTGGTATATGCTTCTATCCTGTACCAATATCACGACTTTCTTGTTGCTTAAGACTTGGTATCTGGTCAAACAAGTTTCCTATTTGTTGTTCTTTGATATTCAGCTACTTTGACTCTTTGCATTTCCATATAAATTTTAGAATTACTCTAAAACCTACTGGACTCTTATGGGCATTACACAGAATCAATAGATCAATTGGACAAGAACCAAGATCTTTACAAAATGGAGCTTCTAATCCACACCCACAGTATATCCTCCGTTTATTCAGGTAATTTAAAATAATATCTTAGAGGCGAATGGGTGGCTCAGTGGGTTAAGCCTCTGCCTTTGGCTCAGGTTGTGATCTCAGGTTCCTGGGATCAAGCCCCACATTGGGCTCTCTGCTCAGCGGGGAGCCTGCTTCCACCTCTCTCTCTGCCTACTTGTGATCTCTCTGTCAAATAAATAAATAAAATTTTAAAAATAAAATAATATCTTCTATGGGGCCCCTGTATGGCTCAGTCAGTAGAATATGCAACTCTTGACCTCAGGGTTGTGAGTTCAAGCCCCACATTGGGTATTGAGGTTACTTAAAAAAATTTTTTTAATAGGGCACCTGTGGCTCAGTCGCTTAAGCATCTGCCTTCAGCTCAGGTCATGGGTCCAGGGTCCTGAGATCAAGCCCCGCATTGGGCAATCCTTGTTCAGTGGGGAGCCTGCTTCTCCCTCTCTCTGCCTGCTGCCCCCCCCCCCCGCCTGTACTCTCTTTCTCTGCCAAGTAAAAAAATAAAATCTTTTTTTAAAAAATTCTTATAAAAATATAAAATAAAACCTGTTTGTTCAGGTAAAATCCTTTTTTAGGATTTTATTTATTTATTTGATCAGGGTAGGGGGTGGAAACAGAGAGGGAGGGAACACAAGCAGGGGAAGCGGGAAAGGGAGAAGCAGGCTCCCCACAAAGCAGAGCCCTACTCAGGGCTCGATCCCAGGACCCTGGGATCCTGACCTCAGCCAAAGGCAGACACTTAATGACTGAGCCACCCAGGCGCCCCTATTCAGGTACCTTAATAATTCCCAGTCGTGTTGTGTAATTTTCTGGTAAGATCTTACACATCCTTAATCAGGTAGAATCCTAGGCACTTAATATTTTTATGCTATTGTGTGTTTTTAAATGTTCAGTTTGTTTCTTGTTTGCAAAAAAACAATTGATGTTTGTATATTTCTGGAACCCAGAAGACTTATTTAAGTCTAATAATCTCTCCGTAACTTGTTTCCGCTTCTCTGCTTTTATAATTATTATGCCTGATTAATTTTTTTCCTTTCAATTCCTATCTTCTTTCTGTCAAATTCACTAACCAGAACCTCTAATACAGTGTTAAACAGTGACAGCTCGGCATCTTTGCTTCCAGACCCAGAGGGAAAATTTCCAATATTTTATCATTAAATGTGATGTTCGCTGTAGAGATTTTTATAGATTTTTTTTTCATTTGATCAAAATTCCCCTTGATTCCCAGTTTGCTTAGAGTTTTTCTTTAAATCGTGAATGTACAGTAAATATTAAATGCTTTCACTGCATCTATTGAAATAATCCTGACTTTTCCTTTAGGTTATTGATACGGTTAACTACATGGACAGATTTTTCAGACGCTGAAACACCCCTGTACCCTTGGAATAAACCCAATTTAGTGATCATGTATCCGCCTTCTCCTCTTGCTCTGTGGTCAGCGTGCTAATGTTTTGTGTAGGATTTTTACATCTCTGTGTATGAAGAAAATTAGTCTACAGTTCTCCTGCATTATGTTGTCAGATTGTAAAATCAGAGTTATCCTAGTCTCATAAAACGGTGAAAATTATTCCTCTCCTTTATTCTCTAAAAAAGAAATTTAATATTGGCTTATTTCCTCCTTAACGATTGGGTAAAATTCTTCACTGAAGCCTGAATTTTCTCTAGAAGAAATTTATTAGTTACTGATACTAATCAAATTTTCCATTTTATAGGATGTCAATTTTGATAGGTTGTATTTTTAAAAAATTCATTCATCTAAATTTTCATACTTATAGTTAGGTTTTCATATATCCTAAGATCCTTTTAATGTTTATAGAATAAGTAGGGTCTCTTTTTAAAAATGGCTATTTGTACCCTTTTTTTTTGCCAATGATTTATCAGATTTATTAGTTTTTTAAAAACTACTGTGACTTTCTTAAACTTCTCCATTTCGTTGTTTCTATTTCAATAATCTGCTACTACTATTCCTTCCCTCTTCATTATTTGGGTTAGATTACTGTTCCTTTGGTCATTCCTTGAAATGACTAGCCCAGCTTTTTAATAGATGCATTTAAGACTATAAATTTCCCTTCACCCACAGCTTAACTGCACTCTACAAGTTTTGATACATTATATCTTTGCTATCCTGTAGTTGAAAATATTTCCTCATTTCCATCAGGAGTCCTTCTTTAACCCATGCTATTTAAAAAATTATTTCTAGGGGCACCTGGATGGCCCCAACTCCTGGTCTCAGCTCAGGTCTTGATCTCGGGGTTGTGAGTTCAAGTCCCGCATTCACTCAAGCCCCACAGCCCTTCATGCTGGGCATGGAGCCTGCTGAAATAAATAAAAGTAAAAATTTATTTCTAAGTGTCCAGGAATTTTCTGGTTATATTTTTAAGTTCTTGCTTTCTAACTTCTAATAAGCTTTCTAACTTCTAACCTTCTACGTTGAAAAACAACTGTATGTGATTTTAAATCTTCTGAAATTGGTGGAGTCTTACGTTATGGACCCTCATGCTGTCGAGTTTTATAAATACTCCTTCCACGGAAACTTTTTTTTTTTTTTTAAGATTTTATTTATCTGCGAGTGTGAGTGAGGGAAGGGGGAGAGGGAGAGAAGCAGACTCCCCACTGAGGAAGCCTGACCTGGGGCTTGATCCTATGACCACCACACCGTCCCCTCCCACGAGATCATGACCTGAACCAAAATCAAGAGTCGGACGCCCAACCTACTGAGCCACCCAGGCGTCCCCCTCCGTGTAAATGTTTTTAAAAATACAGATTCAGCAGTTGCAGAATGCCATTTTTCTGTTTCTCTTCTAAAGATAATTTAAGTTTTTTTTTTCTTTTCTAGTCTGTTAATATGGTAAATTACATTGATTTCCTCACGTTGAACCAAAGAGACCTTCCTGGAAGAAATACATGGTCATGTATTTCTCTTTATATAATTTTGTTAAGTTTGCTAAAATTTTTATCAAGGATTTTTATACCGGTGTTCACGAGGTTTGTGGTTTTCCTTTATTATAAAGTCTTTGTCAGCTTCGGGTTTCAGAATAATGATGGTCTCACATAAGTGAATAAGAAAGTGTCTTCTCCTGTTTTCTGGAAGACTATGTAGATCAGTATTATTTCTTCCTTAAATGTTCAGCTGAACTCACCAGTGAAGCTATATGGGCCTGGAGTCCTCGTTGTGAAAAGGTTTTTAACTATGAATTCAATTCCTTTAACAGGTAGGGGTCTATTCTATGATCCATTTTTTTGTTAAACGAGCACGGATAGCTTGAGTCCTTCAAGGAATTGGTTCATTTAATTTAAATTTCAAACACACTGACAGAAAATCACTCATAACATTTCCTAATTATTTTTAAATTTTCAGGTAAAGTTTTACTGAGATCACTGTAGATTCACTTACAGTTGTAAGAAATACAGAGAGATCTACTGTACCCTTTGTTTGCATAGTTTCCCCAGTAGTAACATTCTGCAAAACTGTAAGAGCACAACCAGGATATTGATGCTGATACAATCCATCAATTGTATTCAGATCTCCCCAGTTTTGCTTGTATTTTGTGCAAGTGTGCATGTGTGTGTGTGTGTGTGTGTGTGTGTTGTTTTCTATTCACTTACTTCTGCTCTTATCATTATAATTTCCTTCCTTCCTCCTTCTTATGTTTTCTAATTTTTTTTTTAAGTTGAAAGTTGAGGACCTTGATTTGATTTGAAACTCTTCTAATAGAGGCATTTAGGCTATAAATTTCCCTCTATGTACTGCTTTAACTGCACCCACAAATTTTGATATGTGGGGTTTTATTTTCATTCAGTCCAAAATACCTTCTAACTTCCCTTTTGGTTTCTTTGTGACCCATAGGCTACTTAGAAATGTACTGCTTAGTTTCCAAGCATTTGGGACTCTTCCCATATTTCTTGTTCGGTTTATTGGCTTCTAACTTAACTCCACTGTAGTCAGAGAGCATAATTTTTTATAACAAATTATTTTTCTTTTGATATTTGCTTTAATACCCAGAATAGTATATCTTGTCAAAAAATATTCCATGTTCTCTTGAGAAGAACGTATCCTGTAGAACACATTCAAAGACCAGAAGAATGCTACTGTTATTGGGTGGAATGTCCTATAATTGTCAGTTAGGCAATTTTGCTATTCTAGTCTTTGAAACTATGACCTATTTTCTGTGTATTGATAGAGAGATTGAAATCTGATTATAACTGTGGATTACTCTAGAATCTATGGTCCAGATTAGTTGATCATCTTCTCATAATGAAATGACCCTCTAGATCTGGTTGTATTCTTTGCTATAAAGTTCAGTTTATCTAATAATGGAGTCACTCCAAAAGTTGTTTTTTTGTTTTGTTTTGTTTTAATTAGTCATAGCCTTAAGTATCTTTTTCCATCCATTTTAACCTATCTTCATTTTTTATTTTAAAAGTATGTTTTGGGGCACCTGGGTGGCTCAGTGGGCTAAAGCCTCTGCCTTTGGCTCAGGTCATATATCAGCATCCTGGGATCGAGCCCCACATCAGGCTCTCTGCTCAGCAGGGAGCCTGCTTCCTCCTCTCTGCCTGCCTCTCTGCCTACTTGTGATCGCTCTCTGTCAAATAAATAAATAAAATCTTTAAAAAATAATAAAAATAAAAAAATAAAAAGTATGTTTCTGGGGCACCTGACTGGCTCAGTCAGAGAAGCATTCAACTCATGATCATAGGGTCATAGGTTTAAGCCTCACACTGGGTGCAGAGATTACTTAAATATATAAACTTTAAAAAAAGATAAAGTTTCTTGTAGATCGCCTACAACACCTCTGCCTTTAAATTGGGGGTATTTAGACGACTTTCACTTAGTGTGATCGTTGACAATCATCCTGCTGTTTCTTTTCTATTGGCCTCATCTCTGTTTTGTTCCTTTTTTCTTGCCTTCTTTGGGATATTTAAATTCCATTTTTTCTTTTTTTTTGTCTTATGAATTATAAAACTGTTTTATTTTTTGTTTTGTTCTAGCTTTTGGTAGTTACTTCAGAATTTCCAGAACACATCTTCAACCTTTCATCACCTAAACCACTTCATGTAGAGTAAGACCCTTCCAAGGGTCTACTTCTTCTTCTTCTTCTTTTTTTAGATTTTATTTATTTATTTAGAGAGAGAGAGCGAGCACAGGCAGACAAGAGTGGCAGGCAGAGGCAGAGGGAGAAGCAGGCTCCCTGCCGAGCAAGGAGCCCGATGTGGGACTCGATCCCAGGATGCTGAGATCATGACCTGAGCTGAAGGCTGCCGCCCAACCAACTGAGCCACCCAGGTGTCCCCCAAGGGTCTACTTCTATTCAGCCTCTTCCTGCCTAGGAAGCTGTGGGCACACATATTACTTCTACACATGTCATAATCTCAAAATACATTGTTACTATTTTTTCTGTGGCCAATTAGGTTTTTTTTGTCTTGTTTTTGTTGTTTTAGAGGGTGGGAGGCAGAGGGAGGGGGAGAGGGAGAATCTTAAGCAGGTTCCAGGCCCAGCACAAGCCTGACAAGGGGCTCAAACTCATGAACCTGGGATCATGACCTGAACCAAAATCAAGAGTCAGATGCTTTAACTGACGGAGCCACTCAGGTGCCCCTTGTGATCAGTTATGTTTCGAAGAGATCTAACAGTGACAACGAAAGTGTTTTACATTTATCTACATAATTATTTCTGGTGATAAACTTTGTTTATGGTTTTTATCCAACATAGGAATTTGTTTATGAACCAGCAATCTGTGGCAGTCTGCTATAGGAGCCCCAGTGGACTAAGGGGTCACTTCTCAGAGGCCCTGAGAAGTTGGGTAAATGGAATTCTCTGCACCATAATGGTAAACACCAGGAAAACCCTCCTTTTGCTGAGATCTGAAGGGTAAGTAATGGGTCTTGAGGCAGAGGACGCCATGGCCAAGCCAGGAAACAGACTACAAACCACGAACAGAGGAAGGAAGTGCAGAGCCTACACTAGCGGATGCCGATTTCTAAGGCCCTTTCCGCTCTAGAAATGCATGGCACTAGGAATCTTAGGTAAATGCTTAATTTAAAAAAAAAAAGAAAATCAATAGTATTTCTACTCACAATGGCCCCGTCTCCATGGAGACATTGACATGTGCTTTGATTTTCAAATCCTTCTGAATTTTCGGGTCGCAGGCTTGCCTGAAATTGCCCAGGTAGAGCTTGCCTGGAATTATTTCAGCAGGGTAGGGCTGAAAGGCATCCAGTTCCTGAGGGAGAGGAAGGAGAGAGGCTGCTGTACAGAATACATGAGCGGTAGGCCATAGGGTGAGATATTCTTTCCCCAGGGAAGAAACGGTTTTTGTTTTCTGTCTCTTGAAATGTGGCTCGGTGTTAGAAAGATAATCTAGAATAATGAATGAGACTGACTGGCAGGAGGAGTGAGAAGGCTGATAGTCATAGGATGGGGTCACTGAGCCACAGGACCGCACGCTGCATCCCAACACGGACACCCCACTTACCCCCCTTGGCACCTGTGGGCACTTTTCTGGGTGTACAAAGATTGGCCTCTGATACCCCTCGATGCAGAACTGCATAAATCCAGGGTATATCCAGTAGGGGGAAAGGGGAGGGTGGGAAGATTTGTATTATTACATTTTTTAAAAAGATTTTATTCATTTATTTGACAGACAGAGATCACAAGTAGATGGAGAGGCAGGTAGAGAGAGAGAGAGAGGGAAGCAGGCTCCCCGCTGAGCAGAGAGCCCGATGCGGGACTCGATCCCAGGACCCTGAGATCATGACCTGAGCCGAAGGCAGCGGCTTAACCCACTGAGCCACCCAGGCGCCCCTATTATTACATATTATAAGTATATTCTATTATCATTGAAGGGACAGCTCCTTTATTATATAATTATATATTTATATTAATGACATAATTGTACTATATTTCTGGAGGCCACCAGAATTTTAACACCTTCTTAAAAGCAAAAAAAAAACAAAAAAAACAACAAAAAAAAAAAACAAAAAAAAAACCCCACACTGAAACTACTCACAGAGAGCCTATGTGTCATTAGGAAATGAATTCTGGCGAGTTCTGACGTGGGCAGGTAGGGAGGACAGGACACCACCTCATGGAAGCTCCCTGGAATCCCAGGTCTAAAGTTATGATACGAAAAATTGGGGTTTCTTTGAAAAACAAAGACACGATGAGAAAAACTAATCCCACATTCCTCCAAAATGTGTCCTAGGAAACGGTGGTCCCTTCCAAGGCACTCTAGGGAAAAGGGGTGTAAAGAATCAAAGACATATGGGGAACAGCACGTAGCATATCCCGGTCTCAGAAATTCACAACGCACGTAACCAAGGAAAGGCAGGAGAAGGAAAAAGCAGTTAAAAAAAAAAAAAAAATCCACTAACCACAGCCACTGTGGAAAACAGTATGGAGTCTTTTCAAAAACTTAAAAATAGAACTACCAAATGATCGAGCCATGCCACTTCTTGGGACATATCCAAAGGAAAGGAAATCACGGTGTTGAGTACCTCCCGTGCTCCCTCCAGCATTATCACAGCAGCCAAGACACAGAAACAACCTCAGTGTCCACCAACAGATGAACAGATAAAGAAAACACGGCCTGTGTCCAGAATGGGCTATTACTCAGGCGTCAGAAAGAAAGATCTCCCACCATTCCTGACAATGTGGGTGGGCCCTGAGGGCACAGGAATATGGCATCTTATTGCTTCATTTTATTTTGCTTTGAAGATGCTGCCATTTTGGGACGCCTGGGTGGCTCAGTGGGTTAAGCCTTTGCCTTCGGCTCAGGTCATGATTTCAGGGTCCTGGGATCAAGTCCCGCATTGGGCTCTCTGCTCAGCGGGAGGCCTGCTTCCCTTCCTCTCTGCCTGCCTCTCTGCCTACTTGTGATCTGTCAAATAAATAAATAAAATCTTAAAAAACAAAACGGTATGTCCATTTTTTTTAGACATAATGTTATTGCCCACTTAACAGACTGCTGTACAGTCTAAACATAACTTTTATACACAGCAAAAAATTCATTTGCCTTGCTTTACTACAATATGGGCTTTATTGTAGTGGTCTGGAACCAAACCCACAATATTCTCAAGGCATGCCCATAAGTCACACGGAGAAAGCTACTGCAGGATCTCACTTATATGCGGGAGCTGAAAAGGCCAAATTCACAGAAACAGAGAGCAGAACGGTGGTTGGCAGGGGCTCAGGAGTGGGGGAAATGGGAGATGTTGGTCAAAAGGGCACGGACTTCCAGACGTAAGAGGCGCAAGTTCTGGCAATCTGGTCACAGCATGGGGACTTCAGTTAACAATACCGTATTACATACTTGAAAGTTGCTGGGAGAGTAGATCTTAAACGTTCTCACCATCAGGTACACAAAATGGCAACTGGGTAAGATGATGGATGGGTTACTCAACCCTACTGGGTTGATCCTTTCACAATATATAGATGTATCAAGTCAACACCTCATGTACCTGAAACTTACATGTGTTCTGTGTCAATTTTATCTCAAGAAAATTGAAGGGAAATTTTACAGAATCTGATTGTTCCAAGAATGTCAACCAAGTCGTTTAAAAAAATTGTCATCGAATAGTAATTTATAATTTATAATATATATATTTATAAATATAATTTATAAACTAGTTGGAAAACAGCCAGTAAAACATGGCAGGCTAATGCTATTCCCAAATGGTACCTCCTGGGAACCGCGGAAAACCTTCCTAGTGGTTCCTTGGGCAGATGTTTTGTAGCCCAGATGTTTATAATGGCACAGTGGCTGTTTATTATTGACATGGGTTGCAAATTATTTGTGCTATTTAGTACAATAAAAACTAGACAGGGGCGCCTGGGTGGCTCAGTGGGTTAAGCTGCTGCCTTCAGCTCAGGTCATGATCCCAGGGTCCTGGGATCGAGTCCCGCATCGGCCTCTCTGCTCAGCGGGAAGCCTGCTTCCTCCTCTCTCTCTCTGCCTGCCTCTCTGCCTACTTGTGATCTCTTTGACAAATAAATAAATAAAATCTTAAAAAAAAAAAAAAAAACTAGGCATAACCTCAAGAAAACAAACAAAACCCCCACCCACGTTGTATAAATTGTGGTTTCCAATACAATCTGTTTAGAAGTCCTTTTGGGAAATGCTGACCTATGTAATTTCAAAGGTCAAACCTAGTTCTAAAATTCCTCAGGCTCCGAGTGGGACTCAGAAGAACCGCAGGCCTCCTGCCCTTAGCCCACACCCCTCCCAGTGAGCTTAACCGCAAGCCGACATCCTTCCCAAGCTGTCAGCCTCAAAAAGCCTTTCTCGAAGAACGGACGGCAAGCCAAGCCAATGCTTAAGTGTGCAAAAGGGACGCAGGACACTTCTACCTGCAGGCAGGCCCGCTCCATACGACCCAAAGCTTCCCCAGGGCTCGGGCTGACTGCACCCAGGACGCTCAGCTTGCTGGAGCCAAAGGACATCCCCCAGCGTCATCCAGAAAATGTCCCTGAACACCCGACACAGACCTATCAACTCTTCCTGCTGCTTCCAAACCCGCTTCCTTTCCTGCGGCTGCGTGGCAGGGGAAAACAGGCCGGGCTGGTGAGAGCATGCGTGTGTTAGTTCTAGATGCCATGCCTTTGACGCCCATATCCATGAGGATGTCCAAACTGAGCCCGCAGCCCTCTCCCACACTGCCTCCACCTCCCGTGCCCCCCACCTGTCACCCACACCAAGAACCCGGGCACTGATCCCAGGCTCCTCGTCCCCCCTCCCGAAGTCTCACTCACCCACCCCGTATCTCATCAGTGCCACTGCCCAAGTGCTTCCCGAATCTGTCCCCTACTCGCCATCAGGGGCTTCCACCTTCCCCAGACCCACCCAGCAGCCCCTACGGGTCTGCTTTCCAAAACCATGACCGCTGCGGAACTTTGTCGAGCACCAGTCCTCCCCAAACCCCAGGGCTCACCACCCTCTCTCTGGTGTGGGCTTCACGTTGTAGCCCCAACACCTCTTGCTCCCAGCGAAATCTCATTTAAGGGAGGCCACGTGTAAAGCAGAGGAAATGAGAAGTCGCTCTGTCTAAAGGCCACGTTCAGCACCGCCACCCGCCCTCCTAGAAGGAGCTCCTTGGGGAGCAGCAGGGATACCCCTGTTTTCCACCGTCTCAGAACATGTAGGAGGGAACTGGGGCTTTCATCCTTGCCCCGGAACGACTCACAAAGGTCCCGAAGCGGGGAGAGACTAACACGAGGTGCCTACACTCTATGGAAGGCCACAGACCCCTAGGGCAGAGCCCCTGCTAGCTGCCACCACCAAGAATCCACGCACCACACTTCCCAGTCTACACAAGCGGGGCAAGGGTAAGTCACAGGTGTAGACACACATCAACATGGACCAAAACATACGGTTAATTACGTGCTGTTCCTTCGATGTCGACAAACGTACTTACAGGTTACCGAGCCTTACGGAAGCTTGTTTTCCAAGGGAAGGGAGTTATCAGCAGGATGAGGTTTTTAGAGAAATGCTTATTTTGCACATGGAAAAGCCAGTAAAGGCTGCTCCTCTAGGCGTGAGCAGGGCTTGGGCAGGACGGGGAGACTGATGTCCACCAGCAGAGCTAGAGATCATTGTGTGAAGGAAAGCAGATGGGGGCGGGGGGGGGGGGTCATGGGCTGCCCAAGTGAAACCAGGAATTGGGGGGAGGGGAGGGCTCGTGGCAGGAAGTCCCAGCTGGCTTTCTCTGAAAGATCCTTAGTAGCAGAAGGGGCCCCTGAGCTGGGCCCCAAGGAAACCAGCAGCTCAGGCCACCAGCAACATCCAGAATGGGGTTGGACAGAGTGAGGGGGCACGGCCCTAACACTGACGGGCAGCCCGTCCCTCAAGACAGGCCCCAGCCTGGACCCCCAGCACCGAAGTCACAGGTGGGTTGAAAGCAGGGAAGAGAGGAGAGGTCCCCACAGCTAAACCACACCCCTGGCCACTCCCACCCCCCCAGGCCCCCACCCCCCCACAACTGAAGACTGCCCAGCTTTGGGGGGATGGGAAGAGGGGAGACTTGACTCAGAGCGGACACTGGAAAGCTAACATAGCCCGGCTTGTACTGGCCCCATTGCTTTTCCTTTCTTTTAGGAAATTATTTCGAAAGCACGCCTAAGTAGAGAGAACAGTGTAATAAACCCCCGGTGGATTGCCCGTTTGCAAAACATCCTCTGCTAACGGCCTGTTTAGTTTTAACCCTATCCTCACCATTCCCCAACACACCCGGATTATCCTGAAGGAAATGCCAGGGCTCATGCTGTTTAACCCCATAAACGTTTCATTCTGTATCTCTGCAAGATCCGGGGAACACACACACATTTCCCCGATCACTTTATGGTCAGGTTGGCAGTGGCCAGAACTTCCAGAATCTGCCCAAGATGCGGCTAAGGGCTAAGAGCCAAAGGTAATTACTAGAAAGAATGAAGCCCCCGCGTGTCTACAGCCCACTGCACCCAGACTCCAGTAAGCACCCACCACCCTGCTTGCTGCCCTCCAGGGACCAGCCCCCACCTGTAGGCCATGGCCACTGGGCCGGCCACTGGGCCTGCCTCAGCCTGCCTCAGCCTGCCTCAGCCTGCCTCAGCCTGCCTGCACACATCTCTCTTCCTGGCAAGCTCCTCCTCCTCCAGGAGGGGCCTCACCTCTGCATTCTAGACACTTGCTGTTCCCTCTAGGCAAGAACTCCTCATCTTTTTTGTGCTAACCCATGTTTTTTGTGTCCTCTGGGCTTGTGGGTCCAGACAGCTGAGAACGGAGAGGCGCCCTTGCCGGTCTTTGACGACAACGGCCCGCCCTCCAAAGCTCCCCCGGGACCCCTGCCCCCTGGGCGGGCCTCACCTGTACCCTCGTGCGAGGAGAAACTCACCCTCGTGGCCTGGACCTCCTGGCTGCCCCAGGTCTACTTCCCAACCAGTGTCCTCCACCCCTTCCATCCGCGTCGCCCGCCTCGTCTTCCCCTACCCGGCTCCCCATCCCTCGGTCCCCGGGGTGGGGGCGGGGGAGACAACGCATCCATCCAAGCAGGCCTGGGCTCAGCACCCCGCCTCACCTGCGGCATCCAGATGATCTTCTGCGTCCGGAGGAAGTGGTAGGTGGCCGAGAAGTGCTCGTAGCCCCCTCTCAGGATGCACACGGGGTGACGGGTGAGGGCGGCCAGCGCTCTGCCACACTCCACGGCCGCTCCGGGCACCAGTTCTAAGAACAGAGACCACAGAGGTGAATGGCCCCCCGCGTGCTCACCGTTTGCCTAAAGCTCTGGCCGACGGCCACTCGATTTGGAAACGCAGCGGTCTAGGACCCCGAAGCAGCTCTAAAGGGAGGGGAGTGTTAGCAGCTCAAATTTAAAAAGCTACCTGCTGCCAAGTAAGCTGACCCTTCCCCTCTGTAAACCCTCAGACCACATAGATCTCTGCGTTACCTCGAGGAGAAACGTTTAACAGAAGGGACAGGTCTCTATACGCATCACCTATCGTGTACCGTACCGTTCCCCCGAAGCGGGAAGGTAATGGTTCTCAGCATATCCACAGCGCTGTGCGACCATCACCCCCAAAAGAAACCCGTACGGGTTAGAAGGTTTTACTCTTCTTTCTTCAAACACCCAGCCGGAGGCGACCACTGACCCAGTTTCTCTCTGGGGATTCGCCTGTTGTGGACGTCTCGTACAGACGGAGTCCTACGGTGTCTGGTTTTGTGTCTGGCTTCTTCTGCCTCACAGAGGGGTCTCCCAAGTTCATTGCTGTCAGTACTGCGTTCCCTTTCAGGGCTGAGTCCTCCTCCTCCCCCTCTGCGTTTATCCGCGTGTCCGTCGCGGGGCACGGGGTCATGTCCGCTTCCCGGCTGCTGTGGATGGGTGGACACTCGTGTGCACGTGTCTTCCCCTCCCCTGGGTCCGTACCGCGGAGCAGAACTGAGCTGTGCACACCGTAACTCTGCGTTTAACTTTTTGACGGAAACACCAAACTGGTCCCTAGTACCCGATCTGACAGCTCTGACCCGTGGAGCAGGGGTGTTTTAGTTTCTCGACCGCCTCATCAACCTGTGAGTATCCATCTTTGTGCTCGCGGCCATTCTCATGGGAGTGAAGGGACAGTGCACTGTGCTTTTGACATTGATTTAATCTTAAATGCCTTCACTGCTCTGCAGAATCGCTGGGAGACTGTATGCAAATTAGATATCTATCAGCAAGTTTGCATAATTAAGGCCAAGCTAAGAGACTCCCCACCCAACCCCAGGCCAGGATCTAAGCCCTAAAGACAAATGCCAAGCTGGAGACCCTGGGGAGCCAGCTGAAAGGGGCTTCTGAGGACAGTGGGGGCCTGAGACGGGTCTCGGGGACTGGATCTGGAGGATCCAGAACCTTGGAGTCCGCAGCCAGGCCAGGAGAGGCACTGTAGCTGGCGAAGACAGGAGCCAAACCCTATCCTAGAAGGCCCGGCTTCGAAGCCAGAGTCCCCGGGTGTCCCAACACCATCTCCCTCTTGAGCAACAGACTGAATCATGGCAGAGGGGTCAGAGGGGTCAGGAGAGGGGAGTCCCAGGAACACTGCTGCTGCCTTTAAACCAGACAGCTGCTCCCCCCAAGGTCATATGACCTGCCGGGGGCCCATTCACTGGGGTGCCACAGGGGTCAGTGCTGGAGAAAGGCCAGTTTCCAGGAGAATGATTAGAGACTCCAGAGGAAAGGCCAGGGCCCAGGCTACCCGGCCACAGATATGACGGGGTTAACATTAAATTTATTTTTAATCCCATTCATCTTGAGTTCTCCAATGACCCAAAGCTTCTCACTTTGAATTGGGGCACCCACTGCTCCAGGAGGACAAGGAAACCCCATCCAGGCCAAGGGGCTCTCTACTTAGCAGTGAGTTTTAAGTTCAGTTACTTTTGGTCCTTTGCCAGGCAACTGGCTTGAAAGTCAGGCTTTGCTCAGAGAGGAAGAAAAGAAACATGCCCACATTCCCTAAGCTTCCCCCCCCAGTCCTGGTGAAGGCCCAGACCACATGTGGTCTATAATCCACATGTGGCAAGGACAAAAGGCTGGCTTAATATAAGGGAAAGGTCTCTTCCAAGAAAGGGGCCACCCTTTGCCTGGTAAAAGGAACACAGCCAGATCCCTGGTTCTAGGAGCTAATGGAGGCTTCGCCCTCAACTAGACTCCCCTGGAAGGTGGGGAGGTGAATGGTTACCAGCGGAAAGGGGCTGGAGAGAGAAGCCTCAAAATGGTCTTTTACCCCAGAAACTCCGTGTTCACCTGGAAGATGATTTTTTTTTTCTTAATTTTATTTATTTATTTGACAGAGAGATCACAAGTAGGCAGAGAGGCAGGCAGAGAGAGGAGGAAGCAGGCTCCCCGCCGAGCAGAGAGCCCGATGCGGGGTTCGATCTCAGGACCCTGAGGTCATGAAGGCAGAGGCTTAACCCACGGAGCCACCCAGGCGCCCTGGAAGATGCCATTTTAAAGGAGGAAAGTGCCTTGAGTGGACAAGGTGAGTGTGTGTGTGTATGTACACGCACGTGCACAGTTTGGGGTTTTGCTGTGTTGTTTCACTGGTGTGGTTTCCTACTGGGTGAAATGGGGGCTCCGCGAGGTCATCTGTAGAACACAGAGGGGTTTCTCTTTATTGACCAGGGTTTCCTATGGTTTTAGGGTCCAGCCTATAATCCTAGGATTGCAGACTGGAACCCAACCGAATAAGCCTGGGAAGAAATCCTGGCAAAAAGACCTCCTGGGAAGACAGGTTTGATTAAAGATGGAAGCCTAGCGCCACCCAGTGACCGCCGCCATGAACACCCGGGCCATGGCAACGGCGAGGGCTTGTCAGCCCCAAACCGGGGGCTGGATGGACCTTGCAGGGGGCCTCAGAAAACAGAAGATTAGAACTGACTGGAGTGACTCTGCATTGCTCTCCAGGCCTCGGGAGACCAGAGCCAACCTGCCCGAAGTTCAAATCCCGGCCCCACTGCTTACTAAGTGTGTTGGTTCCAGTAACAGTCCACAGTTTCTTCCAAACACAAGGAAGAATCTTTGAAAGACTATAAAGGGAGGTGGAGTTTGATTCCCCACCCCTTGAGGGAAGGCTGGACTCCGTGACTTCCTTCTAACGAACAAAATGGGGCAGGAGGGACCAGAAGTCTCAGGACTCAGGCGCAAGAGGCATGTGGCTGTCCCTGGCTCTCCCGCTCTCCTAGATGGCCTGCTCCGGGGGAAACCAGCGGCCGTGTCACAAGGCCATACAAGCGGTCCTACAGAGAGATCCAGGTGGCAGACCGAGGCCTCCCAGCCATACCCATGAGAGTGGGGCACACCTTGCGCAAGGATCATCCCAGTCAGACCTTCGGAGGACAGTGACCTTGGCCACCATCTCAACTGTGATCTCAGGAGGCACGCTGTACCAGAACCTGGTACTGTTAATTCATTAAGGTTTGCTCTGTTAAGCTACTGAGTTTGCGGGTAATTCATTACATGGCAATAAACAGCTAACACAACACATGGGACCTTGAGCAAGTTACTGCATGTGCCTTTCTGGGCCTCAATCTCCGCATCTATAAAATGGGGGTGTTACCTATTAGAGACCATTCTCCATGGCCTCCCAGGTTTCTAAGTGTCCTGTGAGCAAAGGTACTAGCTTTTCAAAAGTATCTATATATCAAAGAGCCTGGGAATCTAGACCATTTCTCCCTCAAGAGCCAGGGGCCAGCAGGCTTTTTGCCCACTATAAAAAATTCAGGCCCTGGGAGCACCTGGGTGGCTCACTCAGCTAAGCATCTGACTTCGGCTCAGGTCATGATCTCAGGGTCTTGAGATCGAGCCCCGCATCTGGCTCCCTGCTTGGCAAGAACTCTGCCCCTCCTCTTGCTGGTTCTCACGCTCTCTCTCAAATAAATAAAACCTTGAAAGAAAAAAAGATTTCAGGGTGCCTAGATGGCTCAGTGGGTTAAAGCCTCTGCCTTCAGCTCGGGTCATGATCCCAGGGTCCTGGGATCGAGCCCCGCATCTGGCTCCCTGCTTGGCAAGAACTCTGCCCCTCCTCTTGCTGGTTCTCACGCTCTCTCTCAAATAAATAAAACCTTGAAAGAAAAAAAGATTTCAGGGTGCCTAGATGGCTCAGTGGGTTAAAGCCTCTGCCTTCAGCTCGGGTCATGATCCCAGGGTCCTGGGATCGAGCCCCACATCGGGCTCTCTGCTCAGCAGGGAGCCTGCTTCCTCCTCTCTCTCTCTCTCTGCCTGCCTCTCTGCCTACTTGTGATCTGTCTGTCAAATAAATAAATAAAATCTTTTAAAAAAGAAAAGATTTCAGTCCCCTAAGCTCAGAGCTCTCCTGTAATACAACCCACTATGTGGGTAGGTTTTCCTTGGCCCTCTTCCTGTCACCCTGTAAGAATGGGGGCTTGAGCACCAGGTCAAGGAGAGAACATTCCAGCTACCTTTCAC
Organism: Mustela nivalis; assembly: GCF_964662115.1. NCBI lineage: Eukaryota > Metazoa > Chordata > Mammalia > Carnivora > Mustelidae > Mustela > Mustela nivalis. The sequence continues at coordinate 9,374,849 of NC_139038.1, read as the reverse complement.
TGCTCTGAGTAATAAACTCCATCGACTGACCCAGGAGCCTCACGTCTTCTGGCAGCACTCGTGAGACTGAGACAGGCTCACCTGTCATCTTGCAAGGAAGGAAACCTCCCAGGCCCTCCCCTGGCCTTGGCATAACCCATTTCTCGGGGGCATGTTCTGCAGACGCCAGGAGCTGACCCAGGGAGAGCCTCTGGTGTGGTTCCCGGCGCGCCTCAAAAGGGCCAGACCACAGCCAGCTGCTGTTCCGGCCACGCGTGTAAAAACCTACCTTGTCTACTCTTGTCAGAGAGCTGCTGCTGCTGCTCCTCCTCGTTCTCCCTTCTAAAGATGATCTCCAGCGTGCTGGTGTTGTTGTCGTACACCACACAGTGTCTCACGCACTCCAGATCCACGGACTCCGGGATGAGATACTCATTCGCCCTCTAAAGAAACCGGAGGAGAGGGGCGCCTGGGTGGCTCAGTGGGTTAAGCCGCTGCCTTCGGCTCGGGTCATGATCTCAGGGTCCTGGGATTGAGTCCCGCATCGGACTCTCTGCTCAGCGGGGAGCCTGCTTCCTCCCCTCTCTCTCTCTGCCTGCCTCTCTGCCTACTTGTGATCTCTCTCTGTCAAATAAATAAATAAAATCTTTTTAAAAAAATAAAAATAAATAAAAAAGAAACCGGAGGAGAGGTCTGTTGGCGGGTGGGTTCAGCGGGGCACATGCTCCCCGCACTCCAGGCCTGCCTCCCCCAACCCGCGCCAACTACACACACAAGCCTGGAAGCACCGAGAAGGGCCTGGAGAGTGCGCAGGACGCCGAGCACCTTCCACGCCCCTGTGGCTATGGTGAGCAGCTGGTGAGCGGCTACAGTGAGCAGCCAGGAGCGGCTGAGTTGCCAGGAAGGTGGGCCACGGGGGCAGGAACAATGTCCGGGACCTCAAAGGGTGTCCCAGAGCTCAAGGAGGCCTGGCTGGGTGGCAGCTGGGAGGTTAGTCTTCACACGTTTGCGTGCTTCCCAAAGGCCCCCGCTACTCAGGGGCGCTGGGCCTGACCCTGTCCCTTGCACCCTTGTCTGGCGGACAAAGACGGCCCCGCAGAGGACGTGCAGGGGGAGAGGGGTAGGGTGAGCTTCTGTTGATTCTACCACAAGGCAATCAAGCAAGGCCCGCGGGAGGACAGACCAGAAGGTTCTCTGGGACGGAGAGAGCAGGAGTCCTATTTGTCCGGAGGAAGGAGAGAGCAGGTGCGAACAGGGGGTGCACGGAGGCTCCTGGATGCGGAGCAGAACCTGCTCGAAGGGGAAGGGAGTAGAGGGGGGAGCAGGAGCAGCCGTGGGCAGGACGGACGCGGCTGGACACTTGCCTGTTCGCTCAGTAAGTGTAGGTGGAAGGTCTACACTTACGCCGTGGGGGGGTCTGGAATACAGAGGTTCAAGGTGGCCCAGGAAACCCCCAAGTTGGCCCTGAGGACTCCGAAAGGCCACGGCAGGGCGGGAGGGATTGGAGCTGGGGCTGCAAGGGCGAGGGGAAACCTGCTGGTTGGACGAGGGTGGGGAGAACGTTCCAGACGGAAGGAACGGCTTCCAGTGGTTCATGTCAGTCAGCAAACCTGTGGAGCACATCCCAGATGCCAAGGACCAGATAGCGCCTCGGGGACAGAGACGAGCGAGATACGGCACCCCGCAACCCTGTGCTCCCAGCAACCCTGTGCTCCCTGAGAGCAGCTCTCAGCGGGGCTGCATGTACACTAGACCGTTGGTGGGGGCGCCTGGATGGCTCAGTTGGTGAAGCATCTACCTCTGGCTCAGGTCATGATCCTGGAGTCTCTTGCTACTGCTCTCTCTCTCTCTTTCAAATAAATACTTAAAAAAATAAATAAGTGGGGGAGCCTGGGTGGCTCAGTGGGTTAAAGCCTCTGCCTTCGGCTCAGGTCATGATCCCGGGGTCCTGGGATCGAGCCCCGCATCGGGCTCTCTGCTCGGCAGGGAGCCTGCTTCCTCCTCTCTCTCTGCCTGCTTCTCTGCCTGCTTGTGATCTCTGTCTGTCAAATAAATGAATAAAATCTTTAAAATAAAATAAAATTAAAATAAAATAAAATAAATAAGTGCCTATCAATTGTAGGGTATGTTTCAATTTCAGAAATGTTCAAATATGGGGAGTGGGTCTGTGCATTTAGAACCAAGGAAATGCAGCCAGGGCAATGCTACTGAGGTGTGGGAGAGAGCAGAAGTATGCCTGCTGGAGACAGAGGCATTCCCCCCAAAGCTGAGGGTTATGTCCTGCTGTGGCCATGCTGGGGCTGCTGGCAGGAAAGTTGGGGAGGGGAGGCAAGAGGTGTCAACCTGACTGAGCCCCAGAGAAGGTCTCTTCCAGGGTTGGGGGTGCTGCTGGAATCAAAGGGATCTGCAGATCTGGGAGTGGAACCAGAAACCACGGGCCACACATGACAAAGGGGCTGGCTCTGCACAGGCTGCAGAAAGCCGAGAAAGTTCTGAAATGCGGATGAAGGGCTAAAGGTTGAAGCCAGACAGTTGAAACCCGCCCCCCAGGGGGTGGGGTGGGGGCAGGCAACCATGAGTTTGGGAGAGGGGGTCTTGGGCAGCAAGCTTATCCTGCAGTCAAAGGCTCTACCACTGAGCTATACCTCCAAGCAGCATAGAGCGGACCCTGGAAAAATACATGAACCAGGGCCCAGGCTCCCCATCAAGCTGCCCGGGGCAAAGGGCCAGAGAGTCATCCCAGCACAGCCGCCGGTGGGAAGCGCAGGGGTCGGTGTTGCCGGACTAAACTTTAGAAGCAAAACTGACAGGACGGCGGATTGTGGCTGGACAGCGGAAGCTGGAAGCCTGAGGGAGGTCTCTGAGCAGGCAGGTGCACTGACAGATCTGAGGGAGACCGAGGACCAACCAGTGATTTTCTTCAGGCAGCGCCAGGAGAAAAAGGAAGCTGAACCAGGGACACAGAGGAGAAGCCAGGGAAGACAGATGGACCTTGGGAGAAGGCGGCGGAGAATGCGGTCAGGACAGAGGACAGAGACGGATCCTAAGCCGAGGCTGCCGGCTTGGTGATGACCAGAGAGAGAAGAAACCCCGTGGGGGTAGAGAAAGGGGGCTCACTGCAGGAGCGGGGGGGTGGGGGGGCACGGTGACTGCGTGCAGGGCTCTGTGCAGGGCCCCTGGGTGGCTCAGTCGGTTAAGCATTTGCCTCGGGCTCAAGTCATGATCCCAGAGTCTTGGGATCTCCTGGCCAGGCTCCCTGCTCCGTGGGGCGTCTGCTTCTCCCTTTCCCTCTGCCCCACCCCTGCTTGGGCAATCTTGCGCATACTTCCACGCTCTCTCTCAAGTAAATATTTTTTAAAAGGCGCATGGGGGAGGGGCAGGGAAGTGGTTTCCATCTTTGGATTATAATTTTTTAAAGTTTATTTATACAAATAATCTCTGCCCAGTGTGGGGCTCCAACCTGCAACCCCAGATCAAGAGTTGCTTGCCTCTGGTCTGAGCCAATCTGGGTTATAGGAATTACCTCGATGCTTTCTTACTGTCTGTTCCGTAAGTAGGTCGGAAAACAATGAGCCAGGGGCATCTTGCATTCGGTTGTAGCCCCCAAGGTCTGGAACAGTGCTGGCCCGTCAAGGAATTAAATCAACATTTGCTCAGGGAAGCTGCTGGCCGTGATGGGGTTGGCGGGAACACCTCAGGGAGCATGGGAGGGGCCTGGGAGACCAGCATCCCACCCAGGGGTGGTCCTACCTCTGCTGCCCACAGTGTCCCCCACCATGCTGCCTCCCAGATCTGGGTAAAATCTCCCATTGCCCGCCCTCGTCAGATAGCCAGCCTGCCCCATGGGCATTCCCACTCTGCCACTCTACCTTCTTCACTCGACGGGCTGTGATCACGTGGCTTTCGTCATACTCCCGTTTGGAACGCACGTCTAGAAAGGAGAAGTATTTAAGAGCCGTATTTGCAAAGGAGCGTATGACCAAACTACTTGGAATACTTGCACCATCCCCGACAGATATTTGTTTGGATTTTTAGTAATTGCCCATTTAGAACTCAAGGCATGTGACTCCACAGTGGGAACATGCAACTCCTGTTTCTGCTCAGGTTGTGACATCAGGGTTTTGAGAGGACCTTATGTCAAGCTCCACGCTCAGCAGGAAGTCCGCTTGGGATTCTCTCTTTCCCTCTCCCTCTGCCCCTCCTCACCGCCCCCTAGCCCCCCGCCCCGAGTGCATGCTCTCTAATAAATCTTCAAAAAATAAGAAAAAAAATAAAACTCGAGGGATGTCGTTCCACTATTCTAGGCGACCCGCAGGACGCCTCTGCCCCGTCATACCCATGCCTCCACATCCACTTAAGGGTAGTGAAATTTTTTATCTTTGATTTAAGGAAAGTTTTCTCTGAGGTCCAGAAAAGTAGGAAGTGAGCTCATGCCCCCCTAGAATTTTAGATCCAAATTCAGACTCTAAAACCTAAGAACTGAGGTCCTAATGTCCCTGCTAGGGCAGAAGGTAGAACTGATGTCCTCAGAGTTTGGGGGGGGATGTGGAACAGCGACAGAGCCTCATCCATAAATCCTAAAAAGGGAGGGTATCCAAAACATTGTTTTGTTTTGCTTTAAGATTTTTAATTTCCACACCCAGCGTGAGGCTCGACCTCACAACCCCGAGATAAAGAGTCGCATGTTCTACTACTGACTGAGCCCGCCAGGGGCCCCGAAACATCATTCTTAAATTCAACAAGAGAAAAAAAACAACCTGATGGCAAGGTTGTTAAAATGGGCAAGGGGTGCCCATTTTGGTTGGGTGTCTGCCTTTGGCTCAGGTCATGATCCTGGAGTCCCCGGATCGAGTCCCGCCTCAGGCTCCCTGCTCAGCGGGGAGTCTGGTTCTCCCTCTGCTTTTCACCCCCCTCTCCCTGGCTCGCTCGCTCTCTCTCTCTCTCTCTCAAATAAATAAAAATGGGCAAAAGATTTGAACAGACACAGCACACTACGGAAGATACGCAGGTGGCAAACAAGCCTCAGAAAATACACTGCACGTCTATCCTCAAAGAAATGCAAATTGAAACAACAAATAAAGAGACCCCTACATGCCTCTTGAACGTCAAAAATCCAAAAAGCCGTCACCACCAAATGCTGGTGAGGATGTGGAGCAACAGGAATTCTCATCACTGCTAGTGGGAACGCAGAATCGTAGTCACTATGAAGACCGGTGGGGCAGTTTCTTTCTTTTTTTTTTTTAAGATTTTATTTATTTGACAGGCAGAGATCACAAGTAGGCAGAGAGGCAGACAGAGAGAGAGGGGGAAGCAGGCTCCCCGCTGAACAGAAAGCCCGATGCGGGGCTCGATCCAGGACCCTGAGACCATAACCTGAGCCGAAGGCAGAGGCTTTAACCCACTGAGCCACCTAGGCGCCCTAACTGGGCAATTTCTAACAAAACTCAACAAACTCTTATCAGCCATTAAGGTCCTTGGTATTTACCCACATTAGTTGAAAATCTAGGACCACAATTGTTTAGGACAGCTTTTTTCGGGTTGGTCAAATGTTCAAAGCAAGGAAGAGATCCTTAAATAACTGAATGGAGAAACCGTGGTACATCTAGACAATGGGATAGTACTGACCAAGCGCACACACGCCCGCGCACACGCGTGCATATGCATGCCCAGAGCGATCAAGCCAGGAAAAGCCATGGAGGAGAGTCAAACGCGTATGGAAGTGAAACAAGTCAGTTTCAGGCCACCTGCTGCACGGTTCCAACTAGAAGACATTCCTGAAAACACAAAGCCCTACAGACAGGGGTTGCCAGGGGTTGGGGGGGGGGTGGAGTTGGGGAGGGAGTTCTATGCTGAGCACTCAGGATTTTTAGGACAGTGAAACTATTCTATAGGATCTGGGTCATGATGAACACACGTCCACCATCAATGTGTTAAAACCCAGAGAACGCACGACACTAACCTGACTGGAAACTCGGGGCTTCGGGGGATAACGAGGGTCCAGTGTAGTTTCCTCCACTGTGACAAACAGCGCTCTGGCAGGGGCGGAGGAGAGTCAGAGAGGCCGTGCTGACGCGGGTGGACAGAGGTACCTAGGAAATCTCTGCACTTTCTGCTCAATTTTGCTGTGAACCTAAAACTGCTCCCCAACATAGTCTATTTCTTTAAAAAAAAAAAAAATGTGGGGCGCCTGGGTGGCTCAGTGGGTTAAGCCACTACCTTCGGCTCAGGTCATGATCCCAGGGTCCTAGGATCGAGTCCCGCATTGGGCTCTCCGCTCAGCAGGGAGCCTGCTTCCCCCTCCTCTCTGTGCCTGCCTCTCTGCCTACTTGTGATCTGTGTCTGTTAAATAAACAAATAAAATCTTTAAAAAATATATATAACATTAAGAAGGTGAGAGAGCAGGGGTGCTTGGGGGGGCTCAGTCAGTCAAGCATCAGGATCTCAAGGCTGTGGAATCAAGTCCCAGAATCCCTGCCGAGTGGGGAGTCTGCTGACCCCTCTCCCTCTGCTCCTCCCCCCTGTTCATGCTCGCTTGCTCTCTCTCTCGGTCTCTCTCTCAAATAAATAAATAAAATCTTTGGGGCGCCTGGGTGGCTCAGTCAGTTAAGCATCTGCCTTCCACTGGGGTCATGATCCCAGGGTCCTGAGATAGCGCCCTGCCTTGGGCTCCCTTGCTCAGCAGGGAGCCTGCTTCTTCTCCCTCTGCCACTCCCCCTGCTTGTGCTCTCTGGCTCTCCATCTGTCAAAAAAGTAAATAAAATCTTTTGAAAATAAAATCTTAAAAAAAAAAAAAAGGTGACAAGGCAAGGCACAGAGTGAGAAAAAAGATCTGCAATAAAGTAACAGAAGACTTATATCCAGAGTTTTTCAGTGGCTGGGGGAAAAAAAAAAACCCCAGTAACAAACACTTCAGACATCTAAAGATACCTTTTTTTTTTTAAGTTTTTATTTATTTATTTGACAGACAGAGATCACAAGCAGGCAGAGAGAGAGGAGGAAGCAGGCTCCCTGCTGAGCAGAGAGCCCAACGTGGGGCTCGATCCCGCGACCCTGGGATCATGACCTGAGCTGAAGGCAGAGGCTTTAACCCCCTGAGCCACCCAGGCGCCCCATAAAGATACCTTTAAGACATCTTCAGACACAGCTTAAGGCCGCAGCCCGGGGCTGGCCCAGCTCCCCAGACAGTGCTGGTCTGAAATAAACTCAAGACTACTGAAAGAACTTTCTCTTTGTCCCAGCCAACACCCGAAGATAGGGCCCCTGCCTCCCAATCTCCCAGGAAGGGAAGGAGCTTAACTTTAATAAATGCCACTTAGCCAAACCAGATGGGTCTCAAAGGAACCACATCCCCACCCCTTCTAATTGTTCACTCCCCCAGTCCCCTTGATGAGGGAGCAGGAGGCTGGCTGAGGACAAAGCAAGAGCTGGTGCCTTGCACCCCCCCCTTCATCCGCTCCCCTCCATAGGTGTAGCATTCCTCAGGCACCCTTGACTGCCATAAAATGATAGTTAACTTGCTGAGATCACAATCCTGCAAGACAGGAGTCTCCCTTGGTTTGCAAATGTCCTTGAGATTACAACAAAGAAGTTACCTTATCAATAGCCCAATTTCCAAAGACACAGAACTCAGTTCCTCAAGCCCTAATGTCACCCTCCCCTCCATAAAAAACCCAAGGAGGTGGAGGTAGAAGGAAAAGTAAATAAAGTTAAATTTCTTCTAAACCTAAATCTCATTAACAAGGATGCTTGATAGCAGGAATGTAACATTCCACCAGACTTCCAATTGTCTTTACTTGATAGCAACTAAGCCTTCAATATCCTGATAGTATTCTTTGCCCCAATAGCCCTTCTGGACACCCCTTTGTCCTCACCTACCCAACTCCTGTGTATATAACCAACCACTCCTCACAACCCGGGGCAGCCGCATCTCCGCCTGCCCACGGGCCCTGTCCCCGTGCTCTAATAAATTACCTTTTGCACCAACGACGTCTTAAGAATTCTTTCTTTAGTCGTCGGCTCCGAACCTCCTCACCCCACCGAACCTTAGGTTCTGGGACTTCATCACCCTGAGCCCCACTCCCTCCCCACCCCACTCCTTCACCCCCCCCTTAACTAAGCCAGTCACCTCTGCACAAACCCAAGCAGACTTGGTTCACGCTGGACTCTTTCCTATTGAAACAGTCCGTTCCTGATTAAAATCTGTCCTTACCTCTTTCTATTTTTTATTTAAAAATCAATCAACATAGAGTGTATTATTAGTTTCAGAAATGGAGTTTAGGGGTCCAGAACAGCGGGCACAGAACACTCAGTGCCCTCCTTAATGCTCATCCCCCAGTTACCCCATCCCCACCCCGCTCCTCTCCCCGCCAGCAGCCCTCAGTTTGTTTCTTAGAGTTAAGAGTCTCTTGGTTGGTCTCCCTCTCTGATTTCACCTTCTTCTTCCACTCCCTTCCCCTATGTTCATCTGTTTGGCTTCTTAAATTCCACATGAGTGAAATCACAGATTTGTTTTTTTCTGACTGCCTTATTTTGCTTAGCTTAATGCCCTCTAGTTCCATCCACATCCTCGCCAATGGCAAGGTTCCATTCTTTTGGATGGCTGAGTCAGAGGCCACTATATATGCATACGCACACACGTACACATGCGCACACACACCTACACGCACACGACTTTATCCACTCATCTGCTGATGGACATCTGCGCTCTTTCCATACTTTGGCTATTGTACACATTGCTGCTGCAAACACTGGGGTGCCTGCGCCCCTTCAAATCACTATGTTTGTATCTTTCGTGTAAATACCTGGTAGTGTTTTTACCACTTTAACCACAGCCTGCCTTTGTTTACACTTGATGTAGCAATGAAAATGAACCAACCACTTGTAGCTACATACAACAGTAGGAGTGAATTTTAACAATATAACCATGAGCAAAAGAAGTCAGATACATGGTCTGGATGGTTTAAAAAAAAACAAGCAAGGGGCGCCTGGGTGGCTCAGTGGATTAAGCCGCTGCCTTCGGCTCAGGTCATGATCTCAGTGTCCTGGGATCCAGCCCCGCATCGGGCTCTCCCCGCTCAGCAGGGAGCCAGCTTCCCCCTCTGTCTCTGCCTGCCTCTCTGCCTACTTGTGATCTCTGTCTCTGTCAAATAAATAAAAATCTTAAAAAAAAAAAACAAAAAAAAAAAACAAGCAAAACCGAGCAGAGTATACCATAAGCTCATTCCATCCAGTCATTTAAATGTGAAAATCAGAAATCACGGTAAGCCAAATCTAACAGTGTTCGCAAAATACACGATGATTAAAATATATCGTGATCTACACAACACACTATGTCATACAAGGAAAGCACACGGAGGTATTAAAGGGGAAAAACTGTATGTTCTTTTCCACAGACGCTGTTAAAATCAGAAACGGAGCGCAGCCTTGCAAACTCCCTGAGGGGGCCAAACCAGGTCATGCAAACAAAGCTTAATTCAGTTTACTTTACAAGGCTAACTTGACCTGGATTGTTTCTTATGTCTCTGCAAAGAACAAGCAAGCTTTGAACCGTTTCTCAAGGTCAGGAAGAGGGAACCACTGAAAATTGTATTATTGCGACAAATCCCTGAAAAATAAATCCTCATGGCTTTCTCACTATGAAGCTCGATCACAAACATACCCCTAAGCCTCATCCCACAGTCTGGTCTGAATGATCCCTGTTTGTAAACGGTCTTTTTGGTGTGTATGTAATTATTATTTTTATTTATTTATTTTTTTACTAGCTACTACTTTAATGATTCATTGGTTTTGCTTTCACTGTTTTGAACCTCCTATGGCACACAGAAAATTTCAATGCACAATGCGAAAAAAACAAATGTCCTTAGTAAGTTAGGTATATACAAGAACTTCCTTAACCTGATGGGGAAGACTACTGAGTGGCTACACCAAACATCACAGCGATCGGTAAGGGGAGAAACAAGACAAAACTCACGGTCACTGTGTCTCTGTAACACCACAATGGGGAGCCCAGGGCACAGCAGTGCAGTGAGAGAAGGAAAGAACTGCAAAAACCTAAAAGAACCGGAACCGTCATTATATGCAGATAAATAGGACTGTCCATATAGAAAATCCAACAGAGGGCGCCTGGGTGGCTCAGTGGGTTAAAGCCTCTATCTTCGGCTTAGGTCATGATCTCAGGGTCCTGGGATCGAGCCCCACATCGGGTTCTCTACTCGGCAGGGAGCCTGCTTCCCCCTCCCTCTCTGCCTACTTGTGATCTCTCTCTGTCAAATAAATAAATAAAAATCTTAAAAAAAAAAAAAAAGAGAGAGAGAGAGAGATAAGGCATTTCAATTGAACAAAAATTCTCCCAACTATTCAACCCAGGCATTAATTTCCTGAGTTTTGGCCAATATTTATTTGTATATATTAACTGTCATAAAAACAGTAATTTTGAAATTTTTTTGACTTTTTTAGTGGCTAAAGATGTCACACGTTGTTCTAACTTCTGTTAAGTTTTTTCTCGAAATAACATTTATGTTGAACAGTAATACCCTAGACCTATATACGAATATTTATATATGTCTCTTTGGAAGGATGCTTTTCAGCTTGTTTGCAAAAAGGCAGACCTCTGACAGCATGCTAATGGGTCGACAAAGAAATGAAGCAAATCAAAAGAGCAGTTCTCTTAGCTATAGTAGTTTCTTTTGTAGAATATTGCGTGTAAAAGTTTGTGAGCAAATGAAACACGCAGGTTCAATACACTGATTTTGATTTTCCCGTCTTCTGTCTAAGCCCAAATCTATATTTCGTAGGTTCTTCGTTTTTAATGGATATAGTAAATGCACAGCTCTCAGTTTTTATTTTGCAATAGATCAACGACTAGGCTCTATGTTGAAGGGAGTTTTAGATCAAATACCAACCGTCAGTAATTTTTCCCGGCCGATTTCAGTGCATCTACTTCCTAAATCATAGTGTTAAATCATGTATTTGAGAAAACGCTTTCTTCATAGGCGGTTACTGTCCATAATCAACTACTCAGCTGAATCAATAACTAAGTGGTATTTGAAAACTGCAGAGCTGGAGAGGGGAGGCATGATTATTCCTTCAAATGATACAGACTAGAAAGCTTCAGAACAAACTCGGGATAAGAGAGGTGGTGGGGTTGTTGGCTGACCCGCTACAACTTCCCCTAAATACAGCGAGAAAGGACGGGGTGCCTGGGTGGCTCAGTGGATTAAAGCCTCTGCCTTTGGCTCAGGTCATGATCTCAGGGTCCTGGGATGGAGCGCCGCATCAGGCTCTCTGCTCAGCGGGGAGCCTGTTTCCCCCCCCTCCTCTCTCTCTCTGCCTCTCTGCCTACATGTAATCTCAGTCTGTCAAATAAATAAAATCTTAAAAAAAAATAACACAGCGAGAAAGGATGGTGAAACTCAGGTATAATTTGGACAAAAAATTCACACTTGGGGCACCTGGCTGGCTCATTCAGTGGAACACACAACTCTTGATCTCAGGGTTGTGGGTTCAAGCCTCACCATGGGTGTGGAGAGAACTTAAAAATATAAAATCTTTACAAAATCGTGCTTTCTCCAGGATGTTCACAAACTAGTAGGCGTCCTGGTTGCTCTTTTCTACTAGTGAGGCCTTGAATGAATGGTATTTATTCCCCAAATAACTCACCCTATGGGGCGCTTGCATGAAAAAGGGTACGGACTCCCAAACTTTTTTTTTTCAAAGATTTTATTTATTTATTTGACAGAGAGACAGATCACACGTAGGCAGAGAGACAGGCAGAGAGAGGAAGGGAAGCAGGCTGAGCAGAGAGCCTGACACGGCTCTATCCCAGGACCCTGAGATCATGACCTGAGCCGAAGGCAGAGGCTTTAATCCACTGAGCCACCCAGGCGCCCCTCCCAAATTTCTTATAGCCTCTCTAGCCAGTCACCAGAGAGTATGAAAGCATGTAGGATTTTTGGCAATTCTCACTGAAAACCATTACACATTGCAGCAAAATATAAAGTGTGGTCCCAATGGGGAATCTTGAACCACTCTGATCTCCTGGGTTCTGTTCCAAAATAATTATTAGTTTCTTTTATCGGATGATCTCTTTGAGGCAGGTTTCAGATTTTGGCAATACAATATGAAAGATCTGGGAAAACACTGATGAAAAAATCTGACTGGGGCGCCTGGGTGGCTCAGTGGGTTAAAGCCTCTGCCTTTGGCTCGGGTCATGATCCCAGGGTCCTGGGATCGAGCCCTGCATCAGGCTCTCTGCTCAGTGGGGAGCCTGCTTTCCTTCCTCTCTCTACCTGCCTCTCTGCCTACTTGTGATCTCTGTCAAATAAATAAATAAAATATTTAAAATTAAAAAATTATGAAATACTACCTCCATCCTATTAGAATGATTACGGTCACCCCAAAACCAGAAAATAACAAGTGTTGACAATGACGTGGAAAAATGGAAAACGTGTGAACCCCTGGACTCATGTAACTATAGAAAAACAGTAGGGAAGCTCCTCAGACTTTACAGAGTTACCATAGGACCCTGCGATTCCGTTTCTGGTTTATATGCCCAAAATAAGTAACTAAAAGCCAAGGTCTCAGAAGTATTTGTACACCCACAATCGTAGCATTATCATCCACAACAGCTAAGATGTGGAAACAACCCCAATGTCCGCTGATAAATAAATGGACAGGGGAAATGCGGTATATCCACACAATGGAATATTAGTCAGCCTTAAAGAGGAAGACAGCAAAACGCTACCATAGGACAAACCTCAAGGACATCACGAAGCTCAATGAAATAAGCCAAAAGACAAATACTGTAGGATACCACCTACGTGCCCTACAGCCGTCAAAATCATAGAGACAGAAGGGAGAAAGGGAATCTCCAGGGGATTAAGGGATTGAGGAAGGACCGTTAGTATTTAATGGGTACAGAGCTCGTTTCCAAGTTTACAAGAGAAGAGTTACAGAGAGGGAAAGTGGTGCCCATAAGGCGGTAAAACATGCACAGGTTTAACACCTCTGAATTGTACATTTGAAAGTTGGTATTTTGGGGGCGCCTGGGTGGCTCAGTGGGTTGGGCCTCTGCCTTCGGCTTAGGTCATGATCTCAGGGTCCTGGGATCAAACTTCGCATGGGGCTCTCTGCTCAGCGGGGAGCCTGCTTCCCCCTCCCTCTCTGCCTATCTCTCTCTCTCTCTGTCAAATAAATAAAATCTTTTTTAAAAAACGTTGGTACATTTTATGTGTATTTTATCACAATTTTTTTTTTTAATGGGGGGAGCAAACATTACAACACAAGTTCACACCAATCAAACTGCAAAAATTCTAAAGGCTGACAAAACCAGGTAGGGGTAGGTAGGTTTCCTACACAGAGGACAGGAATGCAGATGGATACAGTCTTTTGGGAAGGCAACTGGACAACGTAATGAAGCAGAACTTGCAACTTGCAATTCCATTTCTAGGGAGGCATCTGGAAGAAACTCCTGCATATAAATAAGAGGTCAAGGGTCTCCCGGGCTGTGCCGCATTGTTCTGAACAGAAACACAAATGCCAGCAGCACGCCACAACTGATTAGGAATGGCTGCTGCCCCAACTCACAGTTAAAACAGATCTTCCCATTTAGATTTGGGGGGGGGGGGGGACTTCAAAAACTTGAAGAAAAAGCAAGTTGCAGAGTAATTGTACATGATGGTACAATGTGTGTAAATGTTTAAGCCTCACATTTTGGGATGCCTGCACAAATATAGTAAAAAGGTAAGAAATACAGAAGATGTCATCTTTGGGGGAGGAGAAGCAATGGGTTTGGGATGGGGGCACAAAAGAGGGGTACATATCTATGCGTAACGTTTATCATGTTACATCTGAGCAATGGTACATGGGCATTTATTAGCCTTACTACGTAGGTGTTAGATGTTTGAGATGTTTCACTCAATAAGAACACACGTCTTCCAAGAACTTCTACATTTCATCTGGAGTTCATTCCAAGTCAAGTGACAATTAGCGGTAGCATTTTAAGCCAAAGAGTTTTCCAAAGTTGTTTATTCCCCAAGTCTCATAAGTTTGTTGCTTTACCTAAAATGGTATTTGAAGGGCACTGAACACAACATAGGTTGTGTGTGTGTGTGTGTGTTTAAGGCACTTACCCAATAAGCAGAGATAGTTGGGTTCAGTCAGTCGGGATAGTTTTGTGACCTGATTCAGGATGTTGTAAAGCTCTGTCGGTTCACACAACACCAAACCAGCCATCCTATTGGGATGAACCAATAACATACAAGTTTAGCATCGCTTTCTTTTTTTTTTTAAATATTTTATTTATTTTACAGAGAGAGAGAGATCACAAGCAGGCAGAGAGGCAGGCAGAGGGGTGGGGGGAAGCAGGCTCCCCACTGAGCAGGAAGCCCGATGCGGGGCTCGATCCCAGGACCCTGAGATCACGACCTGAGCCGAAGGCAGAGGCTTAACCCACTGAGCCACCCAGGCATCCCTCGCTTTCTATTTGAAATGAATGGTGCCAAAGATACCGGATTAAACTCCTTTATACGCCTTCAGACAAAGATGGAAGTAATCACACGGGGGATCAGGCAAGCTTCAAGAATCTGTAGTAAGAGGTGTGCTGAGTGGAATAATATGTTGAATGCAACAAGTAGGTGCCAGCCAGAGAAATGCCAAACGGGCTATAACACAGTCAGCGATTCATTCCCTCTTTCAGCAAATAGGGACTGAGCACCTACTGTGTGCCAGGTCCCGGAAATAACTGGTAAACTAGACCCAGCCTCGTGAAGTTTACAGCCCAGCATGGAATACGGACGCCGCACCAAAAAAACCACATTATACGCGGGAACAGGGCTACCGAAGAAGCAGCCGTTGTCGGATGCGCTAACAGGATGGCATCATCTAGTTGAGGCTGTTAGCAGTCACCTTCCAGACAGCCCTCGCTAGCTGAGCCTCCCGAATCAGGAGGCTATGCCAAGACTCAGCCGGGTAGAGAAGGGAGAGAGGGTGAAGCAAGCAAGAACATTCAGTCCTCGGGAGAGTCTACAGGAGGCTGGTGCGGTGACCACCGCAGGGAGAGAGTGATGAGCGAAGACCCTGGGGACAGCCTTGTAGGCTTAGGATAAGGATGGTGGCAGTCAAGTTTGGGTAGGAAAATCGCTGATGTGTACTGATAGAACTGCCCAGCCAGCCTGGGCTCTGGCTCCTGACCGCAGGGCTGCCCTTACTTGCAATCCTGGTTCCCGAGCCCATCTGGCCTCTGGTGCCCCAAGACACGGAGTGGGAAGGGCTGGGGCCACGCAGCCACTTCCTACAAGGAGGCTACCTGTTAGCAGGGTGGGCAGCTACAGAGAGCTGCCTAGTGGGGCTGTGGTGGGGGGCGGGCATGTGGGAGAGAAGGGGAGTCGAGGGTTAGTCTTGCTCAAAACGGTGAGGGCTCCTGGGAAAGGTCGACCACTCAACATGGGCCCTGGGATCCTGAGATCCTGAGATCCTCAGGAACTCAGACTTCGGTTCTCAGCCTCCCCTCCAACATGGCCCATTTCAGCCTCCACGTGGATCACTCCCATTGGCGCGCAAACCTCCTCTGTACCCGACTCCGTGCTCCTGTACAGAGACACCGCTCACTGCCTTCAATGCCTCCCCTCCAAATCCTCCTAGCCGTGCCACTTACTGTGGGCTGCTTGACCATGGGGAGTAATTAGCCTCTCTGCGCCTCAGTTTCTACCTCTGTAAAATGGGCGGAATAGTATTGCCTGTTCTATAAGGCCACGATAACAGAACCTCCCTGTTGGGTGTGGATTAATGAAAGCACACACGAGACATTCTGATCAGGGAAGAAATACAACCTTTTCCAAGCTGGAGCTTCTAACCCATCAGACCACAGGAACCGCTTTTGTCAAGGTCATCAACCATGTCTGTCTTGCCTACGCCATTTGTTGCTTCTCTCTGGGCTTGAAGGATGGAGTCTGTCCACACTCCACCCGGTTTAGCTCCACTCCTTCCCAACACTCTCCACCTCCAGGACACTCCACTCAGTGCTCCGTGGGGCAAGCTCTACCTCCTCACATTAGGCAGGTCCTGGGGCTGTCCTCTCTCTCCTTCTCTGTCTACACTCGCTCTAGGACAGGGCTCTCCACCTCAGCACCACTGGCATTCGGGGCCAGGTAATTCCGTGCTGTGTGTGTGTGTGGGGTGGGGTACAGCAGGATTCCTAGCAGCACCCCTGGCCTCCAACCAGTAGCCAATTTCCCCCAACCCGGGTGTAACCACCAAAGAGGTTTCCAGATGTCGCCAGATGTCCCCCGGCAGAAGGCGGCAAGTCACCCACCACTGGAGAACCACCGCCCTAAGAGCTAGAGCCTAAGGGACCTGAATCCCATTTGTACACCAGGGAGTCCCAAATCCTAGCCCTTACTTGATGTCTCCACGGATCTGGACCCCACCTGGATGTCTCATGGGCGTCTCAAATGCAACACGGCCAAAACAGAACTTTCCATCCACACGAGCCCCCGCCTCCAATACCTGTCTTTGCCTTTTCAGCCTCGGAGGACAGCACCATTATCTACCCAGTTGCTCAAGTCCACACCCTGAATTCCTCTTTTCCTTGGCTTCTCGCACCCCACTCGATTAGCTTCAGTACTTAAATATATTCCAAACCTAGCACTTCGCTGCAGCTCCAGGGCTAACATCCTAGACTAGGATACTGTCCTCTCTCTCGGAGGATGTCATACTTCCTGCTTCCGGCTTTCTCCCTACAATCTAATCTTTATGTGGCCGCCACCATCCGACATTACTGCGCTCATTGGTTTGCTTATCATCAATCTTCTCCCACTGGAATGGATGGGTCACAAGGACAGGGACCTTGTCCTCCTTGTTCAAAGCATCCCCACCCAGTGACCAGGATTTCTGTGCACAGTAACACTCAAGAAGCATGCACGGACTGAGTAAATTCCTGCCTTCCTCACTGATGGGGTCACCTTGACTTGATGCCACACCCACCGATACCACTGGCGGATTGTACCTAAGGACCTCCCCACTCCCACCGGTGCCCAGTCAGATCCCAGATCCTCTGTTCCTGAAAGAAAGCCCAGTGCTCAGGGCATTTGGGAGGCCGTGGGTCGAGGAGAGAGGACAAGCTTTGGATCTAGTCCTACAGCTTCCGTAAGCCAACCTAAAGGCTGGCTCCTAACCTAACCCATCCCTAGCTCCGAGCCCATCCTCAAATTCCCACGCGCTTTCTCCCCACTAAAGCCTCCATCCCTTTATTCACTAGTGGGGGAGGGGATGGTCTTCAGGCATCCAGGGGTCAAGCCAGCTCCAGGAACCAACTCCTCGAGACTTCTTTCCTTCCCAAAAGCAGCACTCTTCCTGGTCAAGCAAGGACCCCTCACCTGCTGATAAAGGAGGAAGAGGACCGTTCCTAACCTAACAACACAGTTCGGAGAGAGGATGCAGCCCTGTGAGCGGAGATCGGGGCGCTGCTAGCCTGGGCAGGTGGACAGAGTGCTCACCTCCCCACTTTCAGCGCTACTCCAAACTCTACAAGGTTTCAGATATTCCTGGCTCTGCCATTTGCGTCCTAAGAATACTTGGACTTTGAGCTTCTACAGAGACCATTAAACTAACATTGACAAGTTTCTGCCAAAAGTATTTTCCTTGGTGAGCTCTGTTAAGCCAATTTAATTCCTCGATTTCACATTTCACGGTTAACCCATTCTGACTTTTTTTTACTTTCAATTTTGTTTAGCCAAAATCAGTTTTCCTAAGCTCAAGTCTTTTTCTTGTGTGAATTTCACAATAAAGATTTGATGCCTTAGGGACGCCTGGGTGGCTCAGTGGGTTAAGCGTCTGCCTTCAGCTCAGGTCATGATCTCAGGGTCCTGGGATTAAATCCCACATCAGGCTCCTTGCTCAGCGGGGAGCCTGCTTTTCCCCCTGCTTGTGTGCTTGCGTGCTCTCTGCCAAATAATCTTAAAAAAATAGAGAAAAAAAAATTGATTCCTTAGTCAGATTTTCATGCTAGCAGCACTGACCTGGTATGGTTTCTGCCACTGTTTTATATGTAGTGACTTTCCTAGTGACCTGTTCAAAACAGTAGCGTCAAAGTGGCAAGTTGAAGACAGCTCCCTATGGATTCTTTGAGCACAGATGGCACTCGGAGACTTTCAGGAGGGGTTCAGTGTGATGGTCCTTGCAGGTGAATGGGGCAGGCAGATGGGAAGAGTGGCCAGAGGGAGCACTTTGAAGATCTGGCTTCATGGGATCAGAGAGACCGACCTTCCTGTGAACTGACCAGCCGGGAAATCCACACAGCTTTTTGGGTGGCAAGCAAAGCTGCGAACTCTATTGGGAGAGCCAGGGGCCAGCAGCAGCCTGGTCCTTGCATACTGGACATCCACTGGTAGGAAAGTTCTTCACCCTCCCCTGCAGGGACCTGGCCTATCTCCAAACCAGGAGGTTTGTGTGTGGCTGTCGGCCCAGAGCTGTCTGGACACAGCCGGGCTGCTGAACGCTACTCCAGTGAGAACACAGGTCTACATTTGGGGAACAAAAGCCAACCAGGGAAGGGATGTTTCCTTAAGGGTCAGCATGGCCGGAAATGAAGCTGGAAACTGGCCAGACCCAGCCCTTCTTCCCTCCCTGGCCTTGACCAACACATGAGGCCTTCCCATTCTGACTGATGGCACAGCTGTCAGAGGCCAGGCCTCCCATCAG
The DNA here is from genome assembly GCF_964662115.1 of Mustela nivalis. Taxonomy (NCBI): domain Eukaryota; kingdom Metazoa; phylum Chordata; class Mammalia; order Carnivora; family Mustelidae; genus Mustela; species Mustela nivalis. The sequence goes on along the minus strand of NC_139038.1, from coordinate 9,356,174 downwards.
GCCTCTCAAAGGACTTCCAGGACATAGAGTCTGATCTACTGCTCAGCCGCAGGCAGTCTGGGCGGACACAGCTGATGGCCATTTGCTTCCGGTGGAGAGGAGAGGCACAGTGTTCCTGGAGAAGCCAGGCCGTAAGCTTTACTTTGGGCTCTGGGCTCAGGATGAGCAGGGACCAGGGGACTGCACAGACAGGGTTCAGGATCCAGAGATAACCCCACTATGCCGCAACTCTCTGTATGAAGCAGATGGCCAAAGCTTAATACAGGGACAGACTTCAACACGCTCGCCTGAAAACGGAGGCAGTTGACACGGAATTCTACTGGAAAGGCTGTAGGAAGGTTATGTCCAGATGACCAACACCAACTGTCCGGCACGGGCGGGAGCTTAGGAAACAGGTAACCCTTTACTGCTACCTTAGCTCTCTCCTCCCAACTTCACCCAGCAGCCTCCAATAGCTACAAATCCCACAGAGAGCACCATTCAGAGACTCTTAGGCCAAGGAACAGGACAGGAGCTGGCCATATTTGTAAGTGGACGGAGCTCTGGCTGCTGCCTGAGGGGCAGGCTCCCCTAGGGATCTGGGATCCTGGGATCCAGGTGACACCTTCCTTGTGGCCTGAACCTTGACAAAGCTAGAGGACATAGCTGCAGGCTAGAGCACCCCCGAGATGTGGAGGTGAGAAGTGGCCTCGCTATCAGTCTCTCGTTTCAGAGAAGCACCCGGTCCTATTGTTCGGGATCGCTAGTATGTATCTCTGAATTTCAGAAGCAACAAGTTTGGGCCAGAGGCCCAGACCCAGGCGCTCCCCCGTCCCTATCCCCAAACCTAGGCGCACTACACACCTGAGAGAAACCCCTGCAGTCCTGGGAGAGTGTGTTCCACGCAGTTCACCTGGCAGGCACAGGGGTCGGTCAACTGTAACACGGTCTCCCAAAGCCCGTGACCATGACATCTGGTCTCACCGCCTCCAACTCTGCCCTCAGCACTTGCTTCTCCTCTGCGCTTTGATCAGGCTTAGGCCACACCCTCCTCTCCCCTGACCCAGATCCTCAGCCCTGACCAGCCTCTGGACTTGGCTTTGCTCCAAGTTCCCTGACCTCTGACCGATCTGTGAGACCAAAGGCTCTGGTCCTGACCCCGATCTTCTCCGCTCTTGGGAGCTCCTCCTGGTGCTTCCTGCTGCCTCTGCCCCTGCTAGGCCACCACTGCCCACTTGTTCCACTGGAATGTATCTTGGAAGTCAAATCCTTGGGCTTCCGGTAGGCACGAGCCACAATGTGGCTACTTAAAGCTATTTACCCCAATACAGTTCCATTTTAAAATATCCTAGAGCACCTAGAGAAAAATAAAACTCCTGTGCAAGGTGGAATGATTACCACCTTTCTGACTTTTCACTAGCTCCAAGGATCCGAAAGAAGAGGTTTAAAATATCACTTTAAAATATCACTTATTGGGGCGCCTGGGTGGCTCAGTGGGTTAAGCCGCTGCCTTCGGCTCAGGTCATGATCTCAGGGTCCTGGGATCAAGTCCCGCATCGGGCTCTCTGCTCAGCAGGGAGCCTGCTTCCCTCTCTCTGCCTGCCTCTCCATCTACTTGTGATTTCTCTCTGTCAAATAAATAAATAAAATCTTTAAAAATAAATAAATAAAATAAAATATCACTCTTATCACTCTTCTGCAAAGAAGACATCCAGATGGCCAACAGACCCATGAAAAAGTGCCCCACGTCACCCGGCATCAGGGAAATACAAATCAAAACCACAGTGAGATACCAGCTCACACCAGTCAGAATGGCTAAAATGAACCAGTCAGGAAACGAGAGATGTTGGCGAGGATGTGGAAAAAGGGGAACCCTCCTACAATGTTGGTGGGAATGCAAGCCGGTACAGCCACTCTGGAAAACAGCATGGAGTTTCCTCAAAAAGTTGAAAATAGAGCTACCCTATGACCCAGCAATCGCACTACTGGGTATGAATCTTAAAGATGCAAACGTAGTGATCCAAAGGGGCACGTGCACCCAAATGTTTATAGCAACAATGTCCACAATAGCCAAACGATAGAAAGAACCTAGATGTCCATCAACAGATGAACGGATCAAGAAGATGTAGTATACGTATACAATGGAATACTATGCAGCCATCAAAAGAAATGAATGCTTGTCATTTACGACGATGTGGATAGAACTAGAGGGTATTATGCTGAGCGAAATAAGTCAATCAGAGAAAGACAATTATGATCTCTCTGATATGAGGAATTTGAGAGGCAGGGTGGGGGTCGTGGGGGATAGGGAAGGAAAAAAATGAAACAAGATGGAATCAGAAGTGAGACAAATCATAAGAGACTTTAATCTCAGGAAACAAACTGAGGGTTGCTGGGTTGTGGGGGGTCAGGGATAGGGTGGCTGGGTGATGGACATTGGGGAGGGTACGTGCTATGGTGAGTGCTGTGAAATGTGGAAGACTGATGATTCACACACCTATACCCCTGGGGCAAATAATAGATTATGTTAATAAAAATAACAAAAAAATAAATAAAGCACATCACTTGAGTTTCGATTTTAGGGTTGATGATAAGGTAGGTTAGCATATACTGGCATCGCAGCAAGAACAGGACAGTCTGTAACCGTGGTCCAAGCTTACTGTAAGGCACAAAGCGGTCAGCAGATGTGGGGTGTGCGGCTTGCATATGTGCGGAGTAAGGCAAGGAGGGGATGGTGTACTCGCACGTGTGTACAAAAATATATCAGAACAGACAAAAATGAAAAACTATGGGGACTGCTGGAAAGGAGCATGAAGGAACTTTCTGGAACAATGAAAATGTTCTACAGATTGTTTTGGGGGGTGGTGATTAACGGCGTAAATTGTCAAAACCATCCAACTGAACACTTAAAATCTGTATACTGTATTGTATATAAACTATGTGGCCATAAAAAGGAATCCCAGGTAGATCCAGGTGCCTCTGTGTTTAGGGATACGAGTATGCAGGTGTGTGTGAATAGGAGCCTGTGTGTGTAGCCCTACATACACACCGATGACCTTGGTGTGGGGTCTGGGCTGTGGGAACCATGTGGACTAGGACACACATAAAGTACACCCTGCGGAATTCAGCCCGGCCTTCACAGCTACCAGCAAATGTCTGTCTCGCTGCTCATTTGCCCAGAATTTTCCCAATTGCTGTAACTATTATCCAAACCTCCTCAGCCCTTCTTGGGTCCCCATGGAGCAACTTCTCTCATTTCCTGGTTCTTGCTCGGGAGGGGTAAGTCCCCTGAGTGCGAACCACCCTCCTCGGCCAGCTGTCCCTGGGGGCGGTAGGGGTGAGGGGGCTTCACGCTTCCTCCTGGAACCCTCTGACCTCATCCTCTTCCACCTAAAACCTTCTCTCCTTTCGGTGATCTCAAAGCTTTCTCCCTCCATTAGCATCCTTCTGAATTCCAGCACTCACAAGCCTTAGCTTGCTTGAAACAATTCATGAAACCAGAAAACCCTCCGAATAGCTTGGCCGGCACCCCCGGGAGCTAGTGTAGGCAGAGAGGCTGGTGCTGGAAAAGTCTGAGGCTGGCTACCTGGAGAGGCAGAGGCATTTGAAATGCCCTGCACCACACATCCCCCAGGATTGCTGGGGCAAAGGAGGCATAAGTGTTTCCTGTAGATCAAATACGGGCAAGTGAGGCAGTCAACCAGAAGCCATTGTAAAGAGACTTTGCCCAAGACTTGCCACCTGGGGGAACGATCGGTCAGCTGCAGGTAGTACAGAATTCCAGAAACCAGGGCCTGAAGGAACAATGGAAAGCAGCGAGACTGAGGCATCACCACCTAGGTCAAAGGTACCGCACCCCAAAAGCACCACATGGAGGGGATCTGCTACAAACTCCTGTCCGGCTCAGAATAGTAAAGCCACATGACGGGGGGACCTTGCCTTCCTCCATGTCTACTTCTACAACCTCCAAGGCTCTGGAGCCACAGTCTATTGGGGGAGGAGGGGCTGTGAGGAAGCAAGATGGGGAAATGGAGAAGCCCAGCACCTTCCCCTCCAAGACTAGGAGCCTAAAGCAAGCTTGAGAGGGGAAGAGAAGTTTTGACACTGAATCAAGTTGAGATTTGACAACTAATGTAAACTGGACATGGAGGCAATGACGAGTCTGTTCCCGTGCCTCGGGGGGACCCAGGAACAGGCAAAGAAATAAAGCAAGAATGTGTGGGAAGATGACAAAGCGGTTTTAGGACTGCAAGGGGCTTCCTAAACATGTTCAGTGTTAAGTACACATGCTTTGCAAAGTCAGAGTCAGTGCTTAATACAGTAGCGGTTAATACGGTTATGAACCATCTTGGGATAGAAAGGGAAGAAGCTGGGAACTGAATGTGAAGCTGGTTTTCCTAACAGTCAAGTCGTTTGCGGTGGCCTTGAGTAGAGCACTTGGCAGGGATGGGGAAGGACTTGAACCCCTGGTGCTGGGAGTGAGCCGGAGAATCTAGGATTCTCCTCTGTCTCATGGCCTCCCCTCTCCCCTTTACAGAGATGCCTTCATCCCTACTCTCTCTCCGGCATTCAGTCCCACATTTGATGTTGGAGTAACTCCCCATCTGCCCACTGGCAGTTCTATGTGGACAACTCACCATCACTTCCTCCATTTCTATGGCCACCATCATAACTCAGGTCTTTCTCTCCTAAGACAGCCTCCTGAATAATCTCCCTGTGTTCCGTATCCTTCCACTGGAAGCCTTGGCACACGAAGATCAATCCAATCTTTCTCATAAACCTGGTGGCCTCATAAAGACCTCTGATGAACACTTGCTGCCCCAGGAATAAAATACAAGCTTCTCAGCAAACCTTTGGAGGTCCTGCACGCCCTGCTTTGGCCAGCCTTATCTAAAACTATCCAACTCTTCCAAAACAGAGACCCACTCTCGGCCCAGTGCTGTGGCTGGACAATAAAGACTCAGAGAGGACAGACATATCTGACCACAAGGAACTCTCAGTTCCAGTGGTTAAGATGTAGGGTAAGTGATGAACCAGAGAACAGTGTTAAGATAAAGGACGCTGCTCCTTTGCATGTCCCCCACTCCCGGAGAGGATCTGTTCACCATCCGTAGACTTGGGTTTTTCCACCCCCAGGTTTGACTTTGGGCTCTTCTCATCTAATCGCTTGAACTCCCATGCCCAGGTGAGAAGGATCTCACCCTCCTGCAGCTGAATGGTCCCCCGGAGTAACTCCTTCCTGAATGTCTCTACCTCCCTGTTTGATCCTGAGGTGGTTCTCACACGGCCCCCACCCCAAATGTGGATTAGATGCACCTCCTGGGGCACCTGGGTGGCTCAGTGGGTTGGGCCTCTGCCTTGGGCTCAGGTCACGATCTCAGGGTCCTGGGTGCCCTGCATCGGGGTCTCTGCTCAGCAGGGAACCCACTTCCCCCTCTCTCTCTCTGCCTGTCAAATAAATAAATAAAATCTTTAAATAAAAAAAAAAAAAAAAAGATGCATCTCCTTTCGTTCCCACCATAGTTCTTAACTTCCCTAATGTTGCCCCAATCATGCTGCCTGCAGCATAGGTCTCCCCCGCATAGACTCAGCTCCTTAGAAGGCAGAAAATGGGGCGGATCTTGTGAAACCACCAGCCTGCGGCACACTCCTCTGCCCCACCTGCCTGAACTCCTTGAGGAATTCGGTATTTCCAGAAAATTGATGAGATGGGGGGCGGGGCGGAGGGAAACGAAGCTTCTAATTCAACTTGTCAATGTAAACGATACATTCCTGGGGAGCCAGAACCGCAGCTTCGCGTTTCCATCCGGATCAACTCAACAAACCCAGCCCCAGGTCCTTCCGCACCTAAAGCTGCAACAATGTGGCAGCGCAGACCTGAGGAGCAGGGGCCGGGGGACCCTGCAAGCTACCACCTCGATACCAGGCTCCTCGTCTTGCAACACGAGGCTGCTCTCCCGCAAACTCGTGGAGCAGGGCCTGGCCCTCGGGGCTGCGTCCCCCATTCTCACTGGCGGGGTCTGCGCGGGTCCTGTGCCCCCTGAGGGCCGAGGGCACTGGCTGCTGGGCGGTGCGGGGTGGGAGGATGGGGGGAGGGGCGCTTTGCACCGAAATGACTGATCACGGGGGACCCCATCCTCCCACTCCACCCCCAAAACTCAACCTCCTCTCCGCACGCTCCTTCCCAGAGCCTTCCGGAGCCAGGAGCAGGAGGGGTGGTCTGGGCTGAGGTCCAGGGCCCGGACCGCACCCTCTCCGCCTGGCCCGCGGGGCGACCTTGACCTGTCTCCTTGTCAGAGCCTGCGTGTGGAGCCCCACCTGGAAACGGCTCCTCTAAGGCTCTTCCAGCCTAAAGCCCGTCCTCTTCCACCTGTCTGGTGCGGACTGTCCCTCCCACTCGCGACCGCGTCTCCCCCAGCGGCCGCACGGAACGCGAGGCGCGCTACGACCCCGCCCGGACCACGCTCCCCGTGCGCAGGAAGCGGCCCTGCACCTTCCTTCCTCGCCGAGCCCCCCCGACGGACCGGATACCGCGAGATCTGGGAGGTGGGCGGGGCCGGAAGCCGGGCCCCTCTCGCGAGACCCGGCGAAGCGGCGCCGGGAGGCTCGTTGCCGTGTGGAGGTCGTTGGTGTCACTTGCCAGCCGCCCGTTCCTTCGCCTGTCGTTCCGCTCCCCGCCCGCTCCAGCCATGTTCTCCGCCCTCGCCCGCCCTGCCGGCGCCGCTCTCCGCCGCAGCTTCAGCACCTCGGCCCAGGTAGGCCGGACGAGGGGTCCCCGGGCCAGCCTAGACCGCAGGGTCGTCGAGTACCGACCCGCGCCTGTGGCGCCGTGGGCCGGCCGGGATACCGGGAGGGCAGTGCGGAGAGAAAGCCCGGGAGAGGGAGGGAGGAAGCCCCCCCCCCCCGCGGCTCGTCCTCCCCGGACCCCCCCCAGAGAGCCCGCCCTGGGTCTGCACAGCTTCAGGGTTGGGAAGCTTCGGGGCTGTAGCGCCGAAAAGAATTCACGTTTGTTTGCAACTTTCCGTCGTACATTGAGGCCACTAACCTGGTTCTTGTAGCATCCGTGCAAATAGCGTGTCCCCGTTAACTCCCCAGTGCAGGCGGACTGAGATACCGGGGGTGGGGAACGGGTCCAGGCTTGCAGTCTCCTGGCTGGAGAACTACAAGTCCGCTCTCCTGGGCACTGTCCGGGGGGCTTGGATAACCCAGCTTTCCCTCTGAGAACGTGAAGACGCGGCCTCCTCCTCGGGACCCTTTTGTAGGATCCTGCTTGCGGTGGGCGGCCTGGGCCTGCCCCCAGGTGTGGTGACTGTGCAAGGCTTCTGGGAGTGCGCGAGCCGAAGCTATTTTTAGGCACCTGAAGGATGGTGTGTGTTAGAATCACCTGCAAGCTGATGAGGCCCGGGGCCGGGTGCACGGAAGGAGGGTAGGACCTGCCCCCTTTTGCATGTGGGCCAGGTGCCCCGGTGATTCTAATAGAACTAAAGTTGGCGAACCCACGTTGCCTCTTTCAAGTATCGCACCCAGGAGGGAGTTGATTAGAAAAGGAGAGTCCAGATTGCTGTTTTAGGTTCTGTCCTTCAGCTCGGTTTCCTGTTTATAAGATTCATTTGAAAAAGAAATACACAGGAGCACCGAGTGTCCAGGCTCGCCCTGCCCCTGCTGGGCGCTGCAGGAGAGACCAAGATGAGTAAGGAGCGGCACTTGAGTGAGAGAGGCCCCAACTTAGGACCGGTGGAGGTGCCCGAGGCTGCTGCTGAGGAGCGGGGGAAGGAAGGGAACTGAGCTCCGGTAAGATTTGCTGAGGGACGGTTGGCTGAAGGGGACCAGAATGAAGGACACCAAGACGTCGGGCTTTGGAAATTGCTGGGATGGGAAAGGCTGTTGGGAGGAGAGTGGGTTTGGGTAGGGGAGGGTTATTAGGAGCTCCGTTTGAGATGTTAAGTTCAAAATGCATATGGGACATAGAGGTGGTGATGCTGAGAAGGAACTGGAGTAAGTCAGAATGATGAAATTGAGAGAAAGAAGTACATTGGTCTAGAGACTTTGGATCCTGTGTCCTTTTTTTTTTTTTTTTTTTTTTTTAAAGAGAGTCGGGAGGGGGAGAGGTAGAGGGAGAAAGAATCTTATGCAGAGCCCATACCTAGTGCAGAGTCTGGGGCTCAATCCCACAGCCCTGAGATCACGACCCAAGTGGAAATCAAGAGGCTTAACTAACCAAGCCACCTAGGTGCTCCTGAATCTGGTATCCTTAAGAGTAAAAATGTAGGGGCGCCTGGGTGGCTCAGTGAATTAAAGCCTCTGCCTTCAGCTCAGGTCATGATCCCAGGGTCCTGGGATGAGTCGCACATCGGGCTCTCTGCTCAGCAGAGGAGCCTGCTTCCTCCTCTCTCTCTCTGCCTGCTTGTGATCTCTTTCTGTCAAATAAATAAATTTTTTTTAAAAAGGGAGTAAAAATGTATCAAGAGCATGGCCTCGATATATTTATTTCTGTGGGTGTACACTAATATATATGTTATAACACAAGAAATAGAACTTTAAAAGCAAACCATAATAGACTTACATTGTAGAGCAAACTTAGAAATGAGGGAAGTGTTACCCCTTTGCAGAAGTTGCTGAGTGTGTGCTGTTGACAACCAACTCCTCAAGGCAGAGAAGATCTGCAGGTTTGGTGACTGGTCTTCTGCAAAGAGATCATAAGTTAATCTCCACAGTACTGCAGATTCTGTCTACACTGTGAAGATTCCACCCCTGAAGGGCTGTGTTTTTATCCATATTAACGAAATTGATGAAACTTTGTAATATACAAATAATGACATCACCTCAACACAAAGCAACAGAGTGAGGAGGTCATCTTAGGTATTGTAAGGGACTGATTTACTTAAAGACCCTAGTGAGGTCATCAAGTCAGTCTCTCTCCTTTCTTTCCTTTTCTTCCATTCCGTTCCTTCTCTTTCTCTTTTTCTTTCTTTTCCTTTCCCTTCTTTGCTCCCTCTTCCTTTCTTTCTTCCCTCCCTCCATCCCTCTTCCTGTCTTTTCTTCCTTTTCTTCTCTTCTCTCTCTCTCTGATGTTGGGCTCCGCAGCGGAACCTTGGAAGTCAGGCTGAGTAATCTGGCCATAAGGGACTTCGAGGAGATTTTTCAGTGAGGAAATGAAATGATTAAAAGTTAATTTTCAGAAAGATGGTTTTGAGGTAGAGCCGTAGATAATAGAATGGGAACGGAAGGTAAGGGAGGTGTTTGAGATGTCAGGTTTTCCGTGTCCTAACTGGGTGTCTCTGATAAGGGACGAGGCAGGAAATGGTTCTGAGGGTTTGAATTTGGGAGAACACCGGTCCTATTTGGGAGCAGGGTGGGAGAGGTAGAAAGCATACATTTATTTAGACAGTTAGGTTTATGGGACCCCTGGAGTGCCTAACAGAGCTGGGAATGTGAGAGTTGGAATCAGAGGTCCCTAGGAACAGAGACAAGATGTGAGTCATGACTGACGATCTAGAAGTAGAGACTGCCAGACCTCAGTTCTGGGTTGATCTGGCTAGTTAAGTTTCCTGGGAAGTCAAGGGTCCCCCTTTATAGCACCAATTTAAAAAAAAAAAAAAAATCAAAACTGAAGTCAAGATTTTTGGTTTTATGTGCTTTTAGAGTTTACCTTTCTTAAGCAGATGACACAGCTTGGGTTTTGTTTGGGCTTTGATTTCAGGGTTTGATAACCAAAGTCCATTATTACTAGGGGCCGTTGTTGTAAAATACAGTCTGTGGTGAGAGTCTAGGGACCCAAAGCAGATGGCTGTCCAAGAGGACACGTGTGGGACTCTGGGTTCCTGTCCCCGCTGTTAGTCTGTCTCTTTCCCTGGCAGCTGTCTGCTGGCCCAGAGTAGGCTTCCTTCTCATTCATAAGGTTAGGGTACAAATAAGCTCACTGAGGACTGTTTTGTTTGGGCCTTGAGTGAGCCCTAATGGGAAAGGGTACCTTTTGTATAATGAGAGTGAGCTGTAGGCCATGGCTTAGACTAGATGGGGTTTTTTTAAGCCCAGATTGAAGGGTCAAGTTGCCCGTGTTTGGCTTGTGTCCCACATCCTCATTTGCTATCTTTTGGGGCCCAGGTGTATTACGACTTCCTGGGCCTCAGTTCCTCATCTGTAAAATGAGTCAGTTAATATTGCTTAATGGAGTTCTGAGCGTCAGATAAGGAAAGACCTAGCTCAGTTCCATCTACAGGACAGACTGACACATGGCCCTTGGCTACCATTTTGCTTTTGGTATTCCCAGTAGATAAGGTTGCTGGGTGGTGTGAGTTTCAGGTGAAGTCCTACTGTATAATAAATTCTGCCCCTCGTGGGAAAGGTTACCAGGAGGCAGTCATTGACTTAGTTGTTGGAAATGGATGGGGTGGGGGTGGTGGTAAGCCCCATTTGGTCACCATCCTTCACAGACTCCTCTTCCTCCCTAAATGCTGGTGTTCACAGGGCTTTGTCCCTAGTGCGCCTGTCACTGTGTTCCCCTTTGTGCTTTCTGGGGCTGCCAGTAATCTCAGTGCAGATGCATCGCGCCTCCAGACCAAGCCTTTAGCCTACTGGCACGTGTGTGTCTGGATGTTTCAAGGGGCTCAAACCCAGCATGCAAAATGAGACTCATTATCCTTTCTCCAAGACCCCTTACCCCTCCTCAGTTCCGTATCTTGCTTCAAGGCAATGTTGTCCACTCAGGCCGGCAAATTGTCATCCCAGGTTCCTCCCTCCACTCAGCAGCTGGATGGAAGTGGAAGGGGGTGACCAAATCCCTTGTAGCCTGTCCATCCTTGCTTGCCTGGATCCCACCCTTGAGTCATGCTTGGACTGTTGCAGTAGTCTCTCTGCCTCCGTTCTTGGATATTTCCGGGCCATCTTCCATGCTGCCTCATAACCTTTTTAAAACACTGGGGTGTCTGGGTGGCTCAGTCAGTTAAGTGACTGCCTTCAGCTCAGGTCATGATCCCAGGGTCCTGGGCAGGGGGCTCCCTGCTCACTGGGGAGCCTGCTTCTCCCTCAGCTGCTACCCCTACTTGTGTTCTCTCGTGTGCTTCTCTGTCAAATAAAAATGAAATCTTTTTAAAATAAATAATAAAATGCGGTTCTGGACACGTTTTTCTCAGCTTCTAAGGCCTTTCACCGTTCCCTGTTGCCCAGAAGGACCAGATAGACTCTGCTAGGCTCTCAGCTTCGGCCCTACCTTCCTCCTCCACATGCATCCAACAACGCCCGAGCCATAGGGGACTGCTTCCCTTCGCTGGGCCATACTCCACAGCTCCTTCCCCCTAGCATCCATCTGGTAAACTGCTCCTCCTCCAAAGCCCTCTCTCACACTTTCTCTCCTAGTGTCTCCCTCCCTGGCACTTGTCACACTAGATGCTGTTTTTTGGTCCGCACGCCTTTGGGTTCGCAGGTCTTGTTGGTGCTGGCAAGTCAGTCCGGCGTGTGGCAGGTAGGAAGTCCGTGCCTGTTGAATCGGAGGTGAGCCTTAAACATGAATAAGCAGCCCCTTTTGGAAGACAGTCTGGCACTTCCTCAAAGATTAAACGTGGAGTTGCCACCTGACTCCTCAGTCCCACTCCTTGGTATAAGAAAAAGAAGGGGATTAAGCAATTGCCAGTCCTTAGATGTACTTAGCTCTGGAGTGGCTGCTGTCTTTAGACTTTTAGCTCCACTAAGGTGACCAATAAACTGACAGAAACCCTGCTAGCTCCAGCCTTCTAGATGCTGGCAAGGCAGTCGAGTCTCTCAGCTGTCACTTTTTAACCCTTCCTGCAGCTGACATGCCCAGAGCCACCTGCTGCGTGTTCTGCCGGGCGTGGTGTGGGGCCACAGTGATCTCAGGCTCCGGCCAGTGCCAGAGTCACCCAGAAATCTGGCTGGAAACACAGAGGCCTGAGCCCTGTCCTGCTTCAAGGAGCCTGGCTCTCTGTGGGCGTTGTCAGCCCGGCGGGTGATCCTGCTAGGCCCAGAGTGTGGGGCACGGGTACCGAGGCTGCAGATCGACTGAACTGCGGGGGAAGGAGCCTTCCGAATCGTGCATCCCTCCTGATGCTCCGTGCACCCCTCATCAGCTCCCAGTCCCCTGCCAGAGCCAGCAGGGCTCTTCCCATTCCTGCTTCCCCACATGACCGGCCTGTCAGAAGGTGCCCAGTATGGTTGTTTCTAGTTTTTAAAACTGGAGGTTGAAGGGAAGGTTGCCTGAGTAAAGCTTGTTCATCTTTCGGGGGCTGTTTGTGGTAGGACCCTGACTGTCACAACATCTGTGGACCTAAGTTCCCTGTTTCCCTGAGATAAGCCTCTCTGCTTCAGAAGGAAACTGGACCTTTGGACCAGGCACCAGCGCAATGAAAGACGCCTAGTGCGGTGTAATTTATAGGCGTTCATGTGACTACTTCTAATACTGATTCTGTATTGAGTCCTTTCTCTGTGTCTCTTTTTAGAAAAATGCTAAAGTGGCCGTGCTGGGGGCTTCTGGAGGAATCGGGCAGCCCCTGGCGCTTCTCCTCAAGAACAGTCCCTTAGTGAGCCGCCTGACCCTCTACGATATCGCTCATACGCCCGGGGTGGCCGCAGATCTGAGCCACATCGAGACCAGAGCAACCGTGAAAGGTAACCAGACATGCTGTGCCTGGAGACTTTGCTCCCCTTCTCCCCAGCAGACCAGAGTCCAGGCGATAGGACACGGTTCCTCAGTGGAAGTAGATCAGAGACTCGGTTTCCACGTTCATCATGGAGTTGAATTCACGAATGACTACGTCTTTCTGTACTTGAGCCTGTAAAGATTTAAATAGCGTCTTTCAGAAAAACAGAGGTGGTCTAATCTTCCCATTTTTAGTTTTTTTCCTCATGTAAAAAGTAATAGGATGGGGAAGGGGAACTTTCAGGGACTTCCAGAGTTGGGGGGCCATAGGAATGCTGTCTCCCGTGGGCTGCACGTTGCCTTCATGTGCTGGGGGCCGGCCGGCCCGTCACCCCCGGCTCCTCTTCCAGCTTCTCAGAAGTACAGCCTTCTTGGGGAAAGCTGCTCTTCCTGTAAAGTCCCAGATTGCGGCCCAGAGAGGAGGTAGTAATTCCTGTCTCTGCTGCCGGCGTGTGGGGTTGCCCCGCGGGACGGTATCCACACGCGTCTTCCGCCTGCAGGCACAACTCGGGAGGTCAGCTGTCAGCTGGGACGTTTATGTGCCTTCCAGAGTCTCTGAATGTGTTTGCTCGTTTTCTTTTGGAGCTTCTCAAAGCTCCTGAAATAAGGGAAAAGCCTAAATCAAAGCAGATTTTAGTCATTGGAGCAAATTTCCCTTGTAACCTTTGCAAATGGACCTTTTTCCCCTCAGATGATAGGAATAAACAAAAGAGATAGCAGTATTAGATGTATTACTTTAGCAGCACCATGATTTTCTCATGGGGCTTTCGGCGTGTCTTGTGATCTGACCCCACGGAGATGGAGCTTTTGTTAGGACGACTGGGCGGTGGTGGGGGGAGAGGGAATAAGCCGCTCTTGGAACTGGGAGCCAGGAAGGCCTTAGAGGTACCAGCGGGTCCAGTAAAGACAAGCGGCTGAGCTTGGTTTGGTGGGGGAGGGGGGTGGCGAGAGGGTTGATCCTTTCCACGGGGGTGGGCCCCAGGCAGTGGGAGGCTGGGGGAAAGCGGTATGAAGCGGGGCTGGGACCGTCAGACCCGCGAGCGGCAGTGGTCAGGGAGCACTTCGCAGGGGGGCTTTGCGGCCCTTCTGGGGGCCTGGGGTTGACACTGGACCCAGCGGGTGCCGTCTTGCCCCGGCTCCATCCCCACAGATGTCCTCGGCTCTCCAGATCAGAGAATGTGAACTTTCTCTCTCCGGGGCGGTGTCTAGGCTACCTCGGACCTGAGCAGCTGCCGGACTGCCTGAAAGGCTGCGATGTGGTGGTTATCCCAGCCGGAGTCCCCAGAAAACCAGGTGCGTGTTCGGAGGCCTTGCCTTGCCTCGCATCCCCTGCCCGTCCGGTGGGGACGTGGTTTTCCCTTACACCGGACTGAGTCCGTGTCTCTGTGGCAGAGAAGAATTCCAGAGAAATCTCTTTCTTGGCCTGGCCCATGTCTGCCGTGTCTGTGCCCTGCCCGGTCTGGTGCTCCCCGTCTGGTGCTCCCAGGCACCCTGTCTTCCCGGAGTGCCCTTCCCCCACCTGCTGCTCTGGAGCTCTTACTGGCCCTTTTGGAGCCTCCTCAGGTCCCTCCCTCCCTAAGCCCCCTCCCCACGCTCCAGCCCCCCACAAGCCGCTGTGGGAGCACTTGTCACTCTAGGCTGCTTTTCCTACAAGATAGATTGGCTTGGAAGAGGGACCCTGTCCCCCTCACACTTGGCTTTCCTCTAACAACTGCCACACGGCGCCGGGCAGGCAGCGGGCAGATCCTCCCGTGCTCTGTGAACATCTTGATTTGGATCACTCTCAGGCATGACCCGGGATGACCTGTTCAACACCAATGCCTCCATCGTGGCCACCCTGACCGCGGCCTGCGCCCAGCATTGCCCCGAGGCCATGATCTGCATCATTTCGAATCCGGTGAGTTCCGCTGGCAGAGGCCACTGATGCCATTCCTGACGCCCCCAGTGAGCAGGAGGAGGAGGCAGGAGGTGCTTACGGGGACCAAAATGCAGTGAAGGGGCCACAGCAGACACATCGGATGAACCAAGTGTGAATTCCAGCCTGCTTTTCCCACCACCGTGTGCCTTTGGACGCATCACTTCGCCTCTCTGTGTCCGTTCCCCATGCACAGCGTCCCTTGTTGAGGCCTGAACGTGGTGGCCCATTCACTTCCCTTACCCTGTTCTGCTCGGGGTTTGCAGCTCCTGGTCCCCCATCAGGCTTGCTCAGCCACCCCAGGCCCTGCTCACGGCTTTTGTGGGAGCTTCTCCTTCGCATGTGCTGCACCCTCCCCAAGAAGACCACGGCAGCCCCCCAGCAGTGCCATGGGTCGCATTTATTATTCTTGCCTCCCTCCCGGGGCGGAAGCACAGTGACAGTGATGTTGACTGAGGACGTGCCTGCCAGGCTGCCCCTAGAGCTTGTTCCCAGGGCCTCTGGGGAGCCGATCGCCAAGTAGCTCTCCCTCGGGGCCATCACCACTTTGGCTGGGACGCTTGCCTAGCACCTGACGGAAATCCCGTGGCTGTGTCCGTCTTCATGATGCCCTCTCTGGGCACCAGGCGCTGTGTTAGCACTTGCTGTATATTAAGTTCCAGAACCTTCACGGCCTCAAGGAGGTGGTCGTCTCTGCTGTGAGGAAACCACTCTCCTGGGCTTAACCTCACAGGGTGGCTGAGCTGGGACTTGTTCCCGGGGCTGCCTGAGGTCTTGGCCCTGTGCAGTGCGGTGCTGTGTCCAGGTGTCGGCCCCAGTGGGCACGGGCAGAGTCTTGTGGGGCCAGCCTCACCTGTTAGGTTGACAGCCCGAAGGTCACGTGCACTTCCGAACTGCGGGCCCTCGAAGGGTTGTTTGAGGAGGGGAGAATAGGAAGTCAGCACACTGACCTGTTCCGTAGTGAGGGCGGGTTGCCCACAGAAAATGTTATCGGGACGGTTTGGCCCCTTAGGACTTGGCCCCCGGTCTGGGGAAAAGATGTTGTCGTGTGTGGCTCGTCTCTCAGGATGCAAGGCAAGTCCCGCCTCTCTCGCATTTGCCAGGTGAACTCCACCATCCCAATCGCGACGGAAGTTTTCAAGAAACACGGGGCATACAATCCCAATAAAATCTTCGGGGTGACGACCCTGGACATCGTCAGAGCCAACACGTTCATTGCGGAACTGAAGGTAAGGGCTGCATCGGGTGTCCCTCCGGCTCCCCCTCGGCCGTCCGAGGCTGAGCGGCGGACATAGGAGACCAGGGGGTCTCCAGTGCTCTTGGAGCTGCCTCCGTGAGGGAGAGGAGCTCTCAGGTTTCGTTGGGGGGGTCCACCCAGCCCCCCGCACGTTTCAACCACAGCCAGCCAGAGTGTTCACGCCACTCCCTCTCTGTCCCCCTGGTGCGTGGGAGGGTCCAGCCTTTTTCCTTGGGTTTCTCGCTGCCTCAGCTGGGCTGTAGTCTTGAAGTTCATTGCCTCTGAAAACGGGAACAGGATTCGCCTGCTGATTGGTAGAGAAATGATAAAATCGGCAAATATGAAGTATTGGGGGTCATTCCTGAACTCCCGAGATGTCAGGATCGTCGTTCCCAGCTGTCGTTCTGACTGCAGTCGCCTCTGGCTCACTGGGCCCTTGCTGGGGGGCAGGGGGTGTTAGCACCAGTGCCAGCCCTGGTGTCCTCAGTGCCCCTCGCAGCTCGTTGGTGGATCCAGCAGCACCGCTTCTTTAGGCCTGAAGCAGTGTCCCTCTGGAGCTTCGGGCCATCTTTTTCTGCCTTAGCAGAGGAGGGGGCCAGTAGGAGCAGTTGTCCTGCACCCATAAGACTGTTGACCTTGATCTTACTGCCCCGTGCCCCAGACAGGTCCGCCCTGGAGTGGGGTGCCCTGCTCTCGTTCATGCTGCAGCCCCTCTCCGAGGGATGGGGGTCCCTTGGGACTCAAGAGCCAGCAGAATTGGATCAGCACTTGGGTGCGGATGTGGAGGGTGGTTGAGTCAGGACAGGCTTTCCCGAGGAGCGTGCGCTCCGACTGAGTCTGACCAAAGACAGGCCGGTAGGTGGGGGTCGGGCCTCCTGGGGCTCCCGGCACTGCTTCGTGGGAGCCCCAGTATTCATTGGGCTCTCTGGGTGCTTCCAGCTCTTGGGGCCCAAAGCACGCCATCTCCCCCGGCCTCTGGTCCTGCTGCCACAGGCTAACTGCACATGACTTAGATGACTTAGAATTACAGAAAATGATAAATCCCTGTCCTCTGTTGCGCCAGCCACATTTCAGATCCTCGGTGGCGACATAGACTCCTGCATTGTCACAGACAGCTCTGTGGGACGGGGCTGTCACAGACTGGGAAGTTCTTTCTGCGGTGGAGGAAAGGGCATCTTGGGCCCTGGGAGAGAACCTAGTGCTTATTGAGCTTCAGTTCAGGGACGTGTCCTCTCCCTCAGGCTCTCGGGCATTCTGGAATTATCTTGAATTGTATCAGGAATGAAAGTTGACCCTTAAAGCTCCAGTGTCTGGAGTCTCGGCCATATTCCGCCCCCTTGGCCTCCTTCTCGGCTTTTGGGATAGGATTCGTTTTCTTGACGCCCCAGGCCTTTGCTCTTTCTGCTGCTTTTGCCTGGAACAGCCTTCCTTTGGCAAAGTCCTGCCTCTCCTTCCCAGATGACGTGACGTCTGTCCCAGAAAGCTTCTCCCAGGCTGATGAAGTGCTCCCCTTGCTGCCAGGGCCACCCCGTGTGGCCATCTCAGGGGCGCCACTTGAGTCTGCCTCATAATCGACGGTGAGGGTCTCAAAAGCAGGGGCTCTGTCTGTCCACACCTGTGTCGGTGGTCACCAGCACACTGCCTTGGCACAGAGGCGCCGCTGTGTGAGCATCCCGCTCCGTGGACTTGGTCCTGAGGGTCTGCCCCCTCTCGATGCTGGGTCTCCCTTGGACAAGGCGGGTTCCCAACTTGGGGCTGCTCTCTTCAGCAGCTGCGGCGTTTGGGGAAGGTGACGTCATGGGGGACTGCTCACTTCCTCCCATAACTCCCACCTGAATTTTTCTTTTCTTTTTTTTTTTGCGGGCCAGTGGAAGAAATACCTGGTCCACAGATTTGTGGGGGCGTTGTGCCTCCCATTTAACCCATGAATCAGCCTCTCCTGTTAAGCCCTGACAAAGAACCATGGTGTTCTGGCCCCTTGCAGCTCCGTTTTATTCTGTCCTGATCACTGTTTGAGGTGACAGACTTTTCACCCCCGGGATTTTCTGGAATTGTTCTGAATTTTGCTCTCCAGTCAGAGGGAGGGAATTGGACTCGTTCTCTGTGACAGAGGGTGGGGACGTGAATCTGGGCTGGTGCGTGACGAATGACCTTAGCTCTGGGGAAACGACTATCCTCTGATTCTCAGAAGATACCAGACTGACGGGGACCAATGTGGGGACCCTGCAAGGAGGCAGTATTCTGCTTCCTGTAAAGAAAGACCCCCATAGGGACCTCACCGGGTGACCCATACTCCTCTCCGAGATGTTCCGCGGGTGGCGGGCCATGGTAGGCGATCAGACCACCCCTGGACTTGGGCTTCTGTGGTGTCTTTGTTCTGGTTTCTGTGGATTTTTCCAGTGTTGGTGCTTTAGGAGGTTATGACATAGTTTATTCTCAAAGAGCTTTAAAAATTAACAGAGCTCCAGGGGCGCCTGGGTGGCTCCGTGTGTTAAAGCCTCTGCCTTCAGCTCAGGTCATGATCCAGGGTCCTGAGATCGAGCCCCGCATCAGGCTCTGTGCTCGGTGTGGAGGTGGGGAGCCTGCTTTCTCCTCTCTCTCTCTCTCTCTCTCTCTGCCTGCCTCTCTGTCTACTTGTGATCTCTGTCAAATAAGTAAATAAAATCTTCAAAAAAAAAAAAAAAAAATTAACAGAGCTTCATACCTTGATGGCCAGGGTCTGGATCCTGCACGAGTCAATGTTCCGGTCATTGGCGGCCATGCTGGGAAGACCATCATCCCCCTGATCTCGCAAGTAAGTGTGTCACCTTGCCAGGAAGCCACACCTTCAGGAGCTTCTGCCTCGAGGTACTGAAGACAGAGGGACAAAGAACTAAGCATCTGTCATACTTTGAGAAGATTCCTGCTACGGATACAGACAGCCCCAGCCATTGTCCAGGGTTAGGGGTGGGGCAGGCGGATTCTTGAGTGGCCTGTGCGGCTGTGGTCAGGGTCCAGCACTTCAGGGGTCCATGCCTGTGGCAGTGAGTGTGGTCAGAAGGTGCTCACAGCAGCCGACACCCAGCACACAACAAAAACTGCTGTAAGAAATCCCCGAAATCGCAGTTGGGTCAGGGCAGGCACAGCTGCTTTATTTAAAAATGATTAGAGGGGTGCCCAGCTGACTCCCATCAGTAGAATTTGGCACCCTTGATCTCAGCTTTGTGAGTTTGAGCCCCACGCTGGGTGTAGAGATTACTTAAAATTTAAAAAAATAATAAATTGAGTGGAGGCAAGGTGAGCACCACCAAGGATAAGATAAATTGTCAGTTTCTATCCCTGAGTAAAATGCACTGAGAGGGACGCAAAACATTTACGCTGTTCCTGCCAAAAGTGCGTATAACTTTATGAGAAAAGCATGAAAAAAACCTTCTATAAAATCTAACATCGTGGAGGTGCTACAAAACAAGCAGCCAGCCCTCTTGACAAATGTCTGGGAAGACAGGACTGCTAGGGGACCGACTGAGGTGGGCCCCTGCGTGGGAACTGGGGACAGGAAAGGGACAGCAGTGAGCGAGTGGGTGACATTTGTGTAAGGTCTGTACGTCATGTATCGGTGATAACTTCCTGGTCTTCATAGTTGCGCTGTGGTTACGTAAGATGCTAATGTTAGGGTAAGCCGAGCGTGGGAAAGCTCTGTGCTGTTTTTACAACTTCTCTCTAAAATTAGTCCAAAATATTAAAGGGTCTTTTAAAATGAGTAGGGATGGGTGATGGGTGGCACCTAGCTGACTCCATTGGTGGAACACGTGACTCCCATTTCAGGTCGTGGGTTCAAGCCCCGCATGTGTGGAGCCTACTTTAAAAAAAGGTGCAGCGGGGGGTGGGTGTAAGGGCCACGTTACAGCAAAGTTGACTTCTTCTTTAAAGCAGAGTCGGTCTCGGTTTCTGTGTAGTGGCAGTGCGGGGTGGGGTGGGGAGTGTCTCCCCCGAGTGGGGGAGGAGAGCGTGGAGTCTGGGACTGGTGGCTCACGTGATCCCTGTGGCTTTGGCCCGCAGTGTACTCCCAAGGTGGACCTTCCCCAGGACCAGCTGACAGCCGTGACAGGGCGGATCCAGGAAGCCGGCACGGAGGTGGTGAAGGCCAAAGCTGGAGCAGGTGGGTTCCCAGGGGTGGGCTGCTGATGCCAGAGGCCCCGCAGCAGTTCCCAGCTGAAGACTGGAAAGGCCCGGGCAGGCAGCGAATGCTTTTCTCGGCTTCCTATATGTTCTCTGCCTAAGCCAGCCTGATGGCCGGGGGCAGCCCGGCTTTGTGGAGTGGCTCGGCGCTGAAGGTCGTGCCATCCCTGCGTTTGTCAAGGCACGAGATGCCGACCCAGATCCTGCACAGCCGGCGCGGAGGGCTTTGCTGCTGCAGGGCTGGCTGGTCTGGATCTTGTGGCCACGATGCTTATTTGACCCGCCTGGTTCTCCTAGGCTCGGCCACCCTGTCCATGGCGTATGCCGGAGCGCGGTTTGTCTTCTCCCTCGTGGATGCGATGAACGGGAAGGAAGGCGTCGTCGAGTGTTCCTTCGTGAAGTCCCAGGAGGCAGACTGCGGCTACTTCTCCACGCCGTTACTGCTGGGGGTGCGTATCGGCTGCGTCTCTGTGTTTCTTGGTGAGACACTCACTCTACCTCAAGGCAGCCGTGACTGTCCCGAAGGAAAGGCCTCCGTCCACCAGACCCAGAGAGGATGCCCAGCTCAGGGTTTCCTGCTTCCTTGCCTTACCGCCACGGGTTTTCTTCTGGAGCATGGTCTAGGTTGTCCCCTCAAAGTGCTGGCGTCTAGGATGGAGCCCTTCCGGTCCCGTTGCTTGGCCAGGCTGTTGAGAGGCAGCTGTCCAGTCTAGTGACTGCCCGAGTGTTCGGGGAGCAGACCCCACCGGGGCTCTCGCACGCACACGGTCTAGCCAGCTTTCCGTTTCCAACGCAGCTGCCGACGTCAGGCAAAAGGGTGGTTGCCTTCATCTCCTGCCCAGAATGAAACAGTCTGTTGACGTTCCGTGCCACCCAGAAACCCTTCCCACAGACGCCCCAATGTCCAAAGATCCCTGAGACGTGGCCCCAGGCCTCAGGGACCCCGTTGGGTGGAGAGACAGTCACTAAGCAGACTGATTCTGGAACTGTGGGGTGTGGCAGGCCGTGCAGGCCCTGGGGTCAGGGCAGGCTCTCTGGGGAGGCGACTGGGAAACTTTGGCTGCTGGCGCAGGCACACCCACTCAGCCGTGGGGGTGACAGTGACAGACACCTGTTTTCCTGACGTCTCCCCTCTCCCTACGTGATTACATTGGAATTGGGTGGATATTACCAATTTGGTGGCAGCCGAGAACCCAAAAGTCTGCTCCATGCCCGGGAGAATGACGTTCGGTGCTGCTGGGGATTGAGTGCTCCGTGGCCCAAGCCGCCCACAGGCGTTCTCACGGCCGCCTCTGGGGTGGATAGGATGCCTGTTTTCCGGATAAGGAAACCGCCTTGGCTGAGGTGCGCATGGAGTGAGTGCTGGGGTCCGGATGGGGGCAGCTTGCCCGAACCCCGGGTTTCCCGCGCGGCTCACACATGTTTGGGCTCCCTCCCGGGTAGGTGGGCCAGGCAGGTTGTGAAGTTACGCATCAGGTTTTCCTCAACAGCCTCGCTCGTGGAAACCTGTTGTAAAATTTACAGCATCACAGTGATCTTTCTTAATTTTTAAATTGTCCAATTTTATCCCCTCCCGTCTCCTCCAGAAAAAGGGCATCGAGAAGAATCTGGGCATCGGCAAGATCTCCTCTTTCGAAGAGAAGATGATAGCGGAAGCCATCCCCGAGCTGAAGGCGTCCATCAAGAAGGGCGAGGACTTCGTGAAGAACATGAAGTGAGCGGGCGGCCCGCGGCGGTCCGTCGCCCTAACTCGTGAAAGCGTCGTGTCTCTGTAAAGCCGTTTCCCGCCCCCGTGTTCGCGTCTGTTAAACACGAGTGTCGTGCTGGCGTCGTCCTCCCTGGACCGTCTCTGGGCGCATCAGTAAAAGCAGGCTTTGGTTTTCTTTTTCAAGGTGTCGGCAAGCGTGATTTCTTCCCCGTTCAGGCTGCTGCTTGGGGGGCTGTCTGGTGTCTCCGTGAACCAGAATGAGAGAGGACTTTAAATATCAGGCTGACGCGTGCTGGTTTCAGCAGCAGCTCTGAGAACGTGTGAAAAGTTGATCAGTAGCTGTCCCTCCTGACCCTGCTCTGCAGCGCCGCCTCCCTCCGCTGACGAGCCCGGGGAAGGCTCGGCTCCGGCCCGGCCCTTCAGTGTCCCGAGGTGACAGCTGGTGGCCCATGCCCAGCTGCCCTTCCCAGGTTCATGTGGCAGACTCTGGCTCAGCCTACAGCTCCGGCTTCTCCCATCGGAGCTGCCTCAACTGACCTCTGTCCTGTTCCGAGTCTCCTCCTCCCCCGCCCAGCCCGGTCTCCGGGCAGGGGGCCATGCTAGGCCAGAGTTGGGGTGAAGGCGGGAGCAGGGGCGGGAATCACAATGCCAGCTGCCGAGGCAGCGTGGGGGACACAGGAGGGCTGGCCTCATGTCCCCATTGGGGGCTAAACAAGAACTTGGTTGTATCCTCTGGGCTTGGGGTAAATGTGGGGGTTAGAGCAGGACCTGTTCCCATTAGCGTCTGGTGTGCTCTGTTCAGTGGAAGGGGGAGCTGAGAACCCCACTCTTGGGAAGGAACTTGGGCGGCAGCAGGTGATGACCTAGTGACATGGTCAAAGGGCAGGTGGGGGCGGAGCTCTGCCCTGGGCGGGGATACTTCTCCATCTACAGCAGCTTTCCTTAAAATGAGTATTACCGTGACATCATTGTTTCCTTATAAGAGTAACAGGCGTCCACTGTTTAAAACCTAAAATGTGGGGCACCTGGGTGGCTCAGTCTGTTAAGCGTCTGCGTTCGGCTCAGGTCATGATCCTGGGGTCCTGAGCTCGAGTCCCACATCGGGCTCCCTGCTCAGCATCTCCCTCCTCTGCTGCACCCCCCAAGCATGTTCTCTCTCTGTCAAATAAAACCTTAAAAAAGAATAATAAAAAAATAAAATCTAAAATGTAGCCCCAAAACAGCAGAAAATAATCCCAGATCAGATGGGATTTGTCCTCTTAATTTTGCTGCTTTCATAAGTTGAGATAGGGCCTCAGGTGCCATTTTGTGGCCTGCCGCTCTTCCTGTGAAACACGTGCACACGCACCTGGTCTAGTTGCTTTAAAGCCATTTTCCGTGTCGTCATGTGTTGTCCCCCCACAGCCCCTCTGCAGGTCGATGAGGCTCCACTGGCTGCTGCTTCCCCAGCTGGAGGGCACAGCAGGCCAGCACCACCGAGATGGTGGCTGGAGCGTGGCTGCGGTGTAGGGATGCCAGGCGGCCGGGCTTGTCCTTCACGGGGCCTCTCCTGCAGAGCGGGCAGATCTCTTACTGGATGGCTTGGGGCCAGAAACTGCCTGGCGGTAGGACAGGCCAGAACCGGTCCCATCCTCGAGGTGGAAGCAAGTCCACGGGCAGGCCAGGGCGTGTAGTGGGGAGCGGACCAGCCCCACAAGGGCAGGAGTCCTAGGAAGGCCTGGTTCTTTGGGGGCCAACTTGGGAGGCGCGCTACCACTATAAGCACAGGTGTATTCCTTTCCCTCTCCCTTTTTTTTAAGATGGTATTCATTTATTTGACAGAGACGGAGAGAGGGAACACAAGCAGGGGGATCGGGAGAGGGAGAAGCAGGCTTCCCGCTGAGCAGGGAGCCCCATGCGGAGCTTGATCCCTGGACCCAGGGATCATGACCTGAGCCAAAGGCGGTCACCCAGCGACTGAGCCCCCAGGTGCCCCCAGATGTATTTTCCCTTATCGCTTGTCACCACGGGGTCACCCTTAACAGGGAGCCCACAGTAACTACACCACTGCCGTTGGTTAATTAGGTTGCTGAGGGTTTTTCTACTGTAAAGAGCTCGACTCTGGACACTGCCTTCGGACTAACTCCTCCCAGAAGCTCTATGTGTGAAACGCCACGCCAGCATCTCTGGGGTCATTCGCTGCGTCATGGGATCCTTGCTGCAACCCTGGTGCAGGTGACTCAGAGGAGGCTGTCTCGTTCAAGAAGATCCCTGTGCATCTCTGTACCAGCGGTCACCGCATGGGGATGGTGGCGGGGGGCGGGGGGAGCTCCCAGATGCTTTGCTAAAGATGCCAGCCCACCACCCCTCAAAAGTTTTGACCTAGCAGTCTGAGAAGGGGGGTGGCCAAGGACAGAAAACACTGCAGGCTCTTCCAGAATTTGCTGGGGAAGGGTGATGAGACACCGCGCTTTCAATGCTGGCTACCCGAGAGCTCTTTCTACTACGCAGGCCTCCTGCCTTCCAGGGCTCAGGTCGGGTACGGGACAGCCTGTGAGGAGAGCGTGGATACAGTAGTGCAGGACTCAAGACCCAGGTCTTTCTGAATATTTTGGCAGAGGCAGCGAGCAAGCTCGGGAGGGAGGAGGGGGAGCGTTTGAGCAGGTTCTGCAAGGCTGCCTTGATGCCCACGGCAGGGAGAGCAGGACGGGCTTGCCTGGCAGCCGCTGGAGTGCCTGGGCTTCAGAGGATGGGCTGGAGCCGGCTTGAGGAAAGGCCGAGTGTTGGGCTTGTGGCCTAGGGCACGGGAGGAGGGACTGGGACTGTTCTGGGGACGGTCTGGAATGCCAGGCTGAAGAGTTTGGACCTCCTTCTATGGAAGTGGGGACAGGGATGGTGACACGATCCCAGGGGCCTGGGGTGGGGCCCAGGGGACCCCCTTGCTCCAGGCCTGCAGGCTGTCCTCTAAGCAGGAAAGGGCCCACTTAGGGCCCACTCAGGACGCTCAGCAGCAGGAGGGCTGAGGGTCCAAAACAGGGTGGCAGTGAGCAGGAGGGAAAGGATGACAGGGACATGGGGACAAAGCCTCATCTCCCAGCTCCGTTCCCACCACTTGGGGGTCCCTATGCCAGGTACCAGGCAGGGTTAAGCTAAGTGCGCCCCCGCTTGCAAGCTCCAGTGAAGTGCCTCCTGGTCCCCGGACTGGTCGCCATCCCCACCTTCTGGCCCCTCAACAAGGAACGAAAACCCAGGGATTGGGTGTACGGTGGTAATGACCAGGCTCTAGAGAGCTCAGGGACACCCAGTGCAAAAGTCGCCTGGGCGCCCGCACTGCCCGCACCGAGGGGTAATTACGTGGCCGAAGACTTCGTCGTGCAGAGGGACCGCGTGGAAGTCAAGGGTGGACACCGCCAGGCTGGCTAATTGCAAGGAAAGGAGCATGGCGCCCTGACGGCGGCGGCTGAACAGCTTAACCTGGAATGACCCTGAGCCCGCTTAGGAGGGACTTGGGCGCAGCCCCCCTCCTCTGCAGTTCTCCCAAATTGCCTGGAGAGGGAGCTGGAGGCCGCAAAGCGACTCTGAGGGACAGGCGGGCCAGGTGGCCGCGGAGCGAGGATTAGCATTCCAGAGCCAAATCCGGCTCTCTGCCCTGCGTCGCTTCTGCACACCCAGACTCGAGCGGCGGCTGCCTTGACTGGGGGAGAGGAGCTGGGGGCCAGCCCAGGGAGGTCTGCGAAAACCGGCCGAGAGACATAACCGGCAGGGAGGAGGGGGCCGGAGGTTGGGGTGCGGGAGGAACATCCCCTCCCCATTTACCTGGCCCAAGACCCAAGGCCCAGCCCCCCTCCTTCCCTCCACACCCCACCCCCGCAATTGGCGGAGCCGCAGGAAGGATAGCTTGGCACATCTGTTAAGGAGAAAGCCTCAGGACCTCGCCAGGCCCTGCAAGGGGAGTGACCTGGGGCTTCCAGGTCGCGCCTTCCCAGCCTCTGCAGTGTCTACTCCCCCGGGGCTTCGCCGGAGCTCCCCCTGGGCCTGCGGGCTCGCTGCCTGGGGCAAACTCCTAACAGCAGCCCGAGCTGGCCAACCAGAAATGTGTTCCTGCGTGCCCTTTCTTTCTTTCTGGATGCTTAGCCGAATTCCCCCGAAAAATCCGACAGGGTCACCCAGAACCGGATGCCCGGAGTAGGGCCAGGTGGGTTTGCCCATCTTTGGCTGGTTTGCCCCAGTACAGCTAATCTGGTTTGGGAAATAAATCCCTGAAACTGACTAGTAAATAGCTTCTGCCCCAGGCCGCTGGCCCCTCCCCTGGGACCCCCGGGGCCTCCGCAACGTGAAGAGGTAACGCCTGGCAGCATAGCTTCTCCCGAACCGATTAGCCAGTGCCGACGTGCTTTTGGTGGTTACATTTATTTTTAATTTTTAATTTTATTATTATTTGGGGGGGGGCTGGTTAAATATTTTAATACCACCCTGGAGCGAGTCCCCTTCTGCAGGGGAACTTGAGAGAACAGGTGCCTCTCCCTGCACAGCGCCCCCTGGTGGTGCTCACCGCGGGGTGCGGGGGTGCGCCCAGCCTGGCTTCAGGCCGGGGAGGGTGGGGTCCAGGCCCTGGTTTTGGGGTAGTTTCCAACAGCTTCACCCACCCCATCTCCTTCCCCAGGGCCAAAGCTAATAATTGAAGCACCGATTTGACATAAAAGACTCTCCCCCACCTGATAAATGAAAACGAAACTGTGTAATATGATTGCATGTAGGGTAGAAAAACCACAATATTTTTAAAAGTCCCACAGAACCCCCCAAATACCCATTTGTGTGTGAATGTAAACGTGTAGGAAAAGATCTCCAAGGAATTCATACCAGTTAGCTTGGTATTAATTTTGAGAACAAGGAAGGGAATTGTCTTTGGAGTCTATGCTTTATGTAGGGTACCCTCAGCTTTCCATCCCATATGCTTTGTGTTATGGGCTGAACTGCACCCCTAAAAATTCTCATTGGAGTCCTAGCCCCAAGCACCTCAGGGTGCCACCTTCTTTGGACATAGGATCGTTGCAGACGGAATTAGGTACAAGGAGGCCACACCAGAGTCGGGTGGGGCCCCTAATCCAAGCTGACTGGTGTCCTTATGTAAAAGGGACATTTGTTCACAGACACACACGCAAGGAGAACATCATGTGAACACAAAAGCAGAAATGGGCGATGCATCTGCAAGCCAAGGAATGCCACATATTGCCAGAGGACCATCAGAAGCCAGGGGAGAGGTGTCGGACGGGGTGCCCCCCCCCAAAGGACTTGATAGCACCAAACGCCTGGGTCTGGCCCCCAGAACTGTGAGGCTATAAATTCCTGTTGCCTGAACCTCTCTGCAGTGGTTTGATCCAGCAGTCCCAACACACCAACACACTTTGTAGAGCTAAATATTGCACCGGGAGAAAGAGATCCCTCCCAACAGAGGTCGGAATGCATAATGAGTATCACTTATGAAATGAAAATTCGGGGCACCTGGGTGGCTCGGTCAGCCTGACTCTCGGTTTCAGCTCAGATCATGATCTCATGGGTCATGAGATTGAGCCCCAGGTCAGGCTTCGCACTCAGGGGGGCGTCTGCTTGAAGATTCTCGCTCTCTGCCCCTCCCCCCACTTTTGTGTGTAGGCATTGGCAAGCGCTCGCTCCTCTCTCTCAAATAAATAAATCTTAAAAAAAAAAAAAAAGAGGGACGCCTGGGTGGCTCAGTCCTTAAACATCTGCCTTTGGCTCAGGTCAGGATTCCGGGGTCCTGGAATAGAGCCCCACATCGGGCTCTCTGCTCAGCAGGGAGCCTGCTTCTCCCTCTCCCACTCCCCCCTGCTTGTGTTCCTTCTCTCGCTGTGTCTCTCTCTGTCCAATAAATAAATAAAGAGGTCATTTGCCCTCCATAAACCCAAACCTTAAAAAGAATTTTTTTTAATTTAAATTTAAACCTGTGACTTTCCAAAGCACATTATTGAGATGCTAGACCCCAGACTCTAGCCCCACGCCCTGTGTTCACCCCTGGGTCTTGGCGTGTGCTGCAGTGGTCACCCATTACTGACCCTTTTAGGGATGAGGGTGACTTGCCCCAGCTCACACAGTGTGAGTGACCCTGCAGGGCAGGAGCTCAGGCTGCTGGCCCCCAAACCCAGGCCCCTTTGCTCTTCTCAGGGTGCCGTACCCACTCCCAGGGTTCCGGCCTCTGACCCATCCCACATTCAACAGCCGTGGTGGGCACAGCGGCACCCAGCGGGTGGTGGGAAGACCCACGCCCCCTAACCTTGAAATCCAGCAGCCCAGGATTCAGTCCTAGCTCTGCCATTTACACCCAAGTGACCTTGGGGGGAAGCACTGCCCACTGGCCGAGCCTCAGTTTCCTCTTCCAGGAGATCATGAAAAGCCCTTTACAAACTATAAAGCCCTGCACAGCAGGGAGTTGTGATGTGTCTGGTACCTTATTCTGATGTCACATTTTGCCTAAAACAGGGTCAACTTTTCCTGGCTGCCCCTGGAAGGCCCTACCGGTGACACCATCTCCCACCACTTAAGTTGGATCACCCTATCCAGGCCGTGAGCACAATTTTTTCCTCTTTCCCATCGGCTAAGTCCTGCCTACTTCCCAGGTCTTGCAGGAGGCAGAAGAATAGCTCCCCCTCCCCCCGCCCTGTGCAAAGTCATCCCCTCCTCAACCCTGGAACCTTACGTGGCCAAGGGGACTTGGGACCTGTGATTAGGTTCAATATTACAAGCTGGGGAGAGTCTCCTGCAGCATCACAGCAGGAGGACAGAAGGTCAGAACCAGAGGAGGAGGCGGGAGGCCAGAAGCAGGTCAGAGCAAGATTGGAAGGTGCTGCTTGGAGCCCGGAGAATGGGCAGGGGCCACCAGCCAAGGCAGGCAGGCAAGGAGACAGATCCTCCTAGACCTCCGGAACAACAGCAGCCCGGCTGCCACTTTGGTGTTAGAACTTCTGACCTCCGGAACTGTTAGATAATTGTTAGATAATAAGCCACTGAGTCTGTGGTGATTGCTGCGGCTGCCACAGGAAGCTGGCGCCCCCGTCCTAGGTGTTGGCAGGCATATTCCTTTTAACCCTCACCACACCCTTCTCCAGTGGGCACAATTAGCATCTCCGTTCCACAGCCAAGAGAACTGATGCTCAGAGAGGCCGAGGAACTTGCCCAAGGTCACACAGCGGGTGAAATGAGCCGGGATTCGAACGCCTTCAGTAAGGGGCCCGCAGTCCCGGCATGGCCGCGTCTCAGACATCTTATCTCTTACTAGTTCCCTCCACTGCGGGGCAAACCCTTCCTGCACGTGGGTTGGTTCTGTCCCTTGAAACCAGACCCTTGGATTTCTTGAGGTCCTGGCTCGCTGGTGCTTTGATGTCGGGGTGTCGGGGTGGGGGGGTAGTCAGGGGAGGTGTGGCCCACCCCACCCCCAGGAGGCAGACTCTTGGCAGATGGATGGATCCCTGCTTGGGGCCTAAACAGAGGCCATTCGCAGGGGAACTGGCACGGCTGAGATGTCACATCACAGTCCCTGCCACTGCCCGGCTACTCTCAAAGGCCGGACAGAGAGGACCCACCCTGCTCCCCGACCCTGTCTCTGTGTGTGTAGGTGTAGGAGCAGGGGCTGTCAGCTCATTCTTCTCCCCAGCCCCCGCCCCCACCCAGTGGGACCCCGCTGCTGGGGAGCATTGGCAAATCCCCTCCCCCCATCCCTGGGAGCCCCAGGCTGGCCTGGTCCCTCTTCAGGAGGCCACAGCCAAGCTGCCTCCATCCTGTGACCTGAGCCCTCCAGTCCTCTGAGCCCCCTCCTCCCTAAGCCAAGGACCCAGCTCCTCTGCAAACTCCACCCCATCGCCTAAAATAACTCCTCTCCGCCCTGCTCTCTCCCTCCCAGGCTCCTGCTGGTGTTAACATTCTCCCAGCCAGGCGCCAGCCAGACCAGGCCGGTAATTAGGTTAACTCCCCTCCTGCTAGGGAGGTTGGCTGGTTGGGTGCCTGGGCCGGGGTGATTGCAAATGCTTTTTTTGTGGGCTGGGGTGACTGTGTGTGTGTGGTGCAGGTGGACATGTGGGTGTGCCTATGTGTTGGGGGGCCGACGCTAGAAGCTTCGAAAGCAAATGCCTGGTGTACCTGCATTGGGCTGGGCTCAGGGAAAAGAGGGGGTGCGGTGGGACCCTTGAGATCCCGCTGGTGCCCATTTGGAGCAAGCCAAGAAGTGCCCGGGTGCCTCCCAGAGCATCCTGTCCTACCAGAACTTTCCACAGCTGCCTGTGCCGAGGGCTCTATGACAAAGGGTGAGGCACAGACACTGCCTGGCCGCCCCCTCCCCTTCCCTGCAGGAGCCCAGGGCAACCACAGCCGCCTTTGTGGGACCGCTACTCTGCACCACATACCTACTAGGCATGGGAATGGTGTGAGGACAATTAGCCAACTGAGGCTCAAGTCAAGTGACCTTGCCCGTGGTGATTGCTCGCTGGGACCTGTGACCCCAGCCCAGGGGGCTTTCTACAGGGAGGAGCAGGGTCAGCAGCCTGACTGTCAGAAGGGAGGGTCGGTCGCTGCAGGTGGGAGAGGCCTCAGGGCGGGGCACAGGGACCACGCGCTGGTGCTGGGCACCAGGCCAGGCTTCTCCACGGGGCCCTGGCATGGCTTGGGCATATGTACTGCGATGTGGGTCTCAATGTTGAAAACCAGCACGTCAAGCCTGCCTCATCCTGGGCCACGTGGCTCACCCGAGGCTGAGCTCAAACACGAGCTGATTTCGAGAAAGCGCTTGATAGCAAGCCGCAGAGAAGGCACTCGGGGGAATGAGAATGTGGAACTCTCGAATTGCTCAAAATTTCACGGGCAACATGCTACATTATAAGTTTGACGCTATACTCCCCAGGGCGGCAGACCCTTCCAGAAGAGAGAGTTAGTCCGGAAGGACAGCCTGGAAGAGGAGGCTGCTGAGGGCCAACAGGAGGTCATCTCACTCCAGACCCCAGACCTCTTGCCCAACCTCAACCTGCCCACCCTGCCGAGGCTGTGGAGCCTTGAGCAAATTACTAAACCTCTCTGGGCCCCAGCTTCCTCACTAGGAACACGGAGCTGACACTGCCCACTGCCAGGCTCGTGGCAAAAACTAAGTAACGAAGTCCACAGCACACCATGGGCATTCACTCGATAAATGGTGACTGTCTTTGTCATTTTCCTTCCTTGGAGGTCAGGGCCCTCCTGGGGCTCACGGGCAGGCTTCCTGGTCTGAGAACAGGGGCTGCTGGAAGGAAGGCTCTGGCCAGGTCCAGCGGGAGTCAGAGATAAAGAAGCGGGGGTCCATGGGCCAGCCACAGGCAGAGCAGACAAGCAGGACCTACCCGCACCCTGTTCTGCTTTGCCGGAGCAGGCCTCGGGCTCGGGAGGCAAACTCAGCCAGCCAGGGGCCCTGCCAGAAGTCATTAAAGCAGGGCCGGGGGGAGAAGGAGGTGCTGCTGCCGTCAGTTGAGCCGGAGATCTTTGGTAGCGTGCAATGAAGTGCACCACGCTTGAGCCCGTCGCCACATGTGGGCACGGACACATGCACAATCTTTCCCAGGTAGACGGCTGTCTCCCTGTCCCCCCCCCCCCGACAGCCTGCTCCAAGCCATCTGCGCCTCCCCGGAACGGGGCACCCCAGTGGGTGTGCTGGGCTTGGGGGACCCTGGAGCTTCCCGGGGGGGCTCCCACCTAGCTCTGCCTCGAGTCCCGCCCCCAGCCCACTCTGGCTGCTGCCCCCGCTGCTGGGGTGGGGCCTGGGGCTCTGGCGGATCCCGACAAGGACACCTTTCACGTGAGGCAGGACAGTCGGGAAAGGCCCTCCTAGGAGCCACAGAGCCTGGGTTAAAACCCACGGAAGGACCCTTGATCGATCCACTCCCGCCTCTGGGTGCCTGGGGGTCCCGGTTGCTGTGGGTGTCCTCCTTCCAAGGCAGGCCATCTCTCTATCCCGGGGTCTGATGTGCTGGTGCACGCACACACGTGTGCATGCCGAGTGTGTATGTGCTGTGTGTCAGGACATGTGCACTGTGGCGTGCAGCCGCGTGTTACCGGGAGGTGCGGCCATTTCACGACCGAGGTGTGTGGGACGAGAGGATATGGCGTGAGGGGGGCGGGGCTGGTGTGAGGCGTGCACGTGACCTGAGTGTGGACACGTGTGCAGGGTGTGTACCTGAGGCACGGGTACGGGACATGTGTGGGGGGCATGTCTACGGGCGTGTGTGGAGGGTATGAAGGAGTGCGGAGACACACATGAGGCACGTATGGGACAGTGCGTGGGGCACGTACACGAGGTATAGTCGAGTTGTGCATGAGTCTGGTGTGTGTGCTGTGTAGACGTGTGCAGGGGGTTCAGACGACCAGAATCTAGTCTGCTGGCAGGCGGACACGGGAAATGAAACCGGGTCACATCCTCCAGGACAGCCTCAGCTGCCCTCTCCACAGCCATCCTCCCCACTCCCCTCCCCCTGACCCTGACCCTGACCCCCACCCTGTGTGCCCTGTCCCAGGCACATGGACCCGGGGGGTGGGGTGCTCTAGGCCCTGTACACTCTCCGGGGCTGAGGGTCCCCAAGCCATGGCACTTGCCCAGGGGGACAGCTTGGATGCTTCCTGGACCTGGACATAGGATGAAGGGACGATGGCTGGTGTGTGATGGCCTCCGGTGGCCTGCTATGGAGAGAGAGGAGGCATCCGTCTCGGGCTGCCCCCTCCCCCCTCCCTCTGCTGACACCCACCCCTCGCTTCCACCCCACCTCCTGCCACCCTTTTCTCTCCACACCCTGCCTTCCCTCCGCTGGGCATTTAAAAATGCGTTTTCTCAAAATACAATAAACATACAGGAAGTGCAGAAATTGTACAGATACAGCTCCCTGAATTTTCACAAACAGGACACACCCAAGCACCCCGCATCTAGTTCGAGGAACAGAACACTCCCAGCCCTCCGTGCGCTCCTTCTAGTCCCCGGCTCCAGGGAAAACCAGCATCCTGACTTCTTTTTTTTTTTTTTTTTAAGATTTTGTTTATTTATTTGACAGAGATCACAAGTAGGCAGAGAGGCAGGCAGAGAGAGGCAGGGAAGCAGGCTCCCCGCTGAGCAGAGAGCCGGATTCGGGGCTTGATCCCAGGCCCCTGGGATCATGACAGGAGCCGAAGGCAGAGGCGCCACCCACTGAGCCACCCAGGTGCCCCAGCATCCCGACTTCTGACACCGTAGGTTAGTTTTGGCTCATGGGTCAGTTTTAGCCCCCACATCGGAGCCCCTCCCTCAACCCAGAAGCAGCACGAACTCGTCCCTGAATGCGGGAGTGAGGGGAAAGCCACGAGACTGTGTGGTCTACCCTCGTCACAGACACCTGTTGACGTCTCCACAGCCCCCACTAAGTTCCATAGCTTGACAAGGAACAAGTGGCTTCTGTGTGTTCGTTGAGGCAGCGCTAGCTGCTATGACAGGGAATGCCAAGTGCCAGCGACTTATCACTACTCATCATTTCTCAGTCTCTAACAGTCCTGGGCTGATGTGCCTGGTAGGCAGGCAAGCTCTCCTCCACGTGACAACACAGGGACCCAGACTCTTTCCCGCTTGTGGCTCCCTCACCCCTCTGCAGGGCTTTGTGCATCCTGCCAGCAGGTGGGGGAAGAGAGGAGAAAGAGGGCACACCTGCTTCTTGGGCTCCTCTGCCAGCAAAATGTCCCTTCTGCCCACAGTCCATTGGTGAGAATTAGTCACATGGTCTGTCTGCGTGCAAAGAATGCTGGGAGTTGTAGTCCTTGGATGGGTATTCCCATTCCATTGATGACTATCCTCTCTGGAAGGGGAGCGTGAACAGGTGGGGGGCATCTCTGTCACTGCGGGCCTCGTGGGAAGGGAGGGCCCAGAAAGGACATGGTGTCTGCCCTTGCATCTACCTTGCCTGGCAAGCAGAGTTCACTGACTCAACGCCTCATTCACTTATCCATTTAAATGACTCACTCATTCCTTCAATTGCAAATTCATATAGTCATTTTCCCCTGCATGCTTTCCACGTGCTATATTTGCTCATCTGTGCACACGCATCCATACACGTGTCTATACCTCCCGTATACCTGTAAGACCTAGTCAAGCCCTAAGGGCACCGTGGCTGGGCCAGCGAGGGTCACACACCCACCATGGGCACCGTTCAGAGGTCGGGGTCCCAAAAGACCCCGGTGGAAAGAAGGACGTACTGAGGAGCCAGGGAATTGGCAACCTGGTTCTGGGAGCCCTGTCCCTCCTGCAGGGACTACATTCAAGAGCCTAAGTGGGTTCCAGCCTTAGTGGGGAAGGGAAGCTGGTTGCCCCAGGCCCAGGGAGGAAAGGTAAGACTGTGCAGCTCTGAGGCCAGTGGTTTTGGGGGGACAGTTGGGTTTTAGACTCAAATCATTGCCCTGGTCACCTACGGACTAGGGGGCTGTGGGCAGCTCTGAACCTCTCTCATCCCCGGCGTCCTCATCTGTGAGATGGGACAATGATCTCCAGCTCACAGGCTCATCACGAGGATTTGAAAGACTGAGAAATGAACACACTGCTGGGACCACGGCGAGTGGAGAGTGTGAGCCCCTCCCGCTCCTGAGTCCGCTTGATGCTGCTGCTGCTGCTGCCGGCCCCCCACCTCTAGTCCACGATGGCCTTGGGCCACGGTGGGGGCGGAACCCCTGGGACAGTTATGAGGCTTGGTGGGGTGACGTCCCCTGCAAAGCTCTAAGGCAGAAACAGGCAGGGTCCATAGCCTCAGAGAGGAACCCCCTCTTCATACCACGTCGCCAGTGCCATGAAAAGCTCCCTTCCTTCACGTGCCCACACCCCAGGGATTTGTACCCTCCAAAAGTTCCCTAATGAAGGCGATGCTTACCCCGGACCAAGTGCCCCCTATGGGAGATTCACAGGCGAAGGCGAAGAGAGCAGGAGGCAAGAGGGAGGAGGGGCGGCGAGCAGGGGAAGCGGCTGCTTCTGCTCATTTTTTATTAAAGATCCACTTCAAGGTCAGCCCTGCCCGTCGGCCACAGGGGACTCCTCAATTTCCTAGGCTCTGGAGAGAGAGAGAAAGAGAGAGGGAGAGAGATGTGCCAGAGGAGGAGAAGGAAATGGACGGGAAGAGGAAGCCTGTGGTGGGCTAGGCAGGGGCACTAGGAGAGAAGTGACGGCCCCCTGAATGCAGTGTAGACCCCACATAATGCTGGGCATAGACGAGGCACCAGGGTGTCAGGGATGGGACCAAGGAAAAGGACCACTTCAGAGAAACGCTGATGGGTTAGGCTGGGGGCAGAGTAAGCAGTTAAGGTACCAGGACAGGGCGAGTGACCCAGATGCCCAGGGCTTATCATTTGCCAGAACATCACTGGCTTAACACACACATCACCAATTTACTTCGGGCTCTCATCCTGAGAACTATAATAATTAGAAAAGGAGCACGACAGTCAGGCAGGTATTACTGGCCCCATTTTGCAGATGAGAAAACTGAGACTCTGCAAGGCTTAGATCACTCTTCCAAATCTACACAGCTAGTCAGTGGCAAATCTGGCTCCAGACCCCACTCTTCCCACGGAGTCTGTCACACCCTCCCCACGCTTTGGGCCCAACTCAAGACTCTCCTCCAAAAATACCTCCCAGATTGTTCCCATCGCTTCCTGAGGGCTCAAGTCCAGCCAGTCTTGGAAGACATTTCAGGCACCTTGACCCCTCCTCTGCCTGCATGGAGGACAGTGGCCGTGCCTTCAGAGTCCGCAGAGCCACAGCCAACAGGGACACACCAGACACACACTCTTCACCTCCTGGAGGACCAACAAGTCCAGGTGGCCTCAGACAGTCACCTCTTGTCTTATGTGCCCTGGGTGGCTTTGCACAAATCTCCTGGAGTTGAGGTTCAAGGGACTATTTTTATCTCCCAGTTCCAGGCCTTTCTCTCCGGTGAGAAAAGGATTATGCAATCGCCCAACATCCACCGCCCGGCTGGTGCCGTCTCTTGCAAACGCCTGCTGGCCGCGTGTGCTTGAATCCTGCCATCCTTCTGTGGCCGACCCACGTGTCTCACACAAGTGTCACCGTGTGCTGTGCGGAGGTAGGCCAAAGAAGGGGACTGCTGAATGCAGTCTAAATCCATGGTGACAGGGCCGGGAGGCATGCCAGGCGAAGGAACAGCCCAGGGCTGGAGGGGTATGAGCTCTCGGGCAGGTGAGGGCCACAGCATTGGGTCTTCAAGTTCAGGAGGATGATCTGGGGGTCTACTGCAGAGTATGACTCTGTAGATACAGTGGATTAAAGATGGCCGCCAAGGGGCGCCCAGCTGGCTCAGTCAGTGGACCATGGGACTCTGGTTTTTTTTTTTTTTTAGAATTTTTATTTATTTATTTAACAGACAGAGATCACAAGTAGGCAGAAAGGCAGGCAGAGAGAGAGGAAGGGAAGCAGACTCCCTGCTGAGCAGAGAGCCCAACGTGGGGCTCGATCCCAGGACCCCGAGATCATGACCCGAGCCGAAGGCAGCGGCTCAACCCACTGAGCCACCCAGGTGCCCGGACCATGGGACTCTTGATCTCAGGGTTATGAGTTCGAGCTCTACCCTGGGTGCAGAGATTACATAAAAATAAATGTAAAGATTTTGTTTATTGGGGGTGCCTGGGTGGCTCAGTGGGTTAAGCCTCTGCCTTTGGCTCAAGTCATGATCCCAGGGTCCTGGGTTCAAGCCCCACATTGGGCTCTCCGCTCAGCAGGGAGCCTGCCTACCTCACCTCCCCCTCTGCCTGCCTCTCTGCCTGCTTGTGATCTCTCTCTGTCAAATAAATAAATACTTAATAAAATATTTTTTTTAATTATTTTATTTATTTATTTGAGAGAAAGAGAGAGCATGAGCCAGGGGAGGGGAAGAAGGAGAGGGAGAAGCAGACTCCGTGCTGAACAGAGAGCCAGATGCGGGGCTCGATCCCGGGATCCTGAGATCATGACCTGAGCTGAAGGCAGACACTTTACTGACTGAGCCACCCAGGTGTTCCCTAAAAATAAAATCTTAAAATGAAAACAAACAAACAAAAAAAGATGGCCAGCCACTGCTTGCTCCTCCTTCCATCAAGAGGTGGGATCTATGTCCCCCACCTTTGAATACGAGTGACAATGCACTCTTCTAAACCCACTGCGGTCTCTAACTGCTTTGGCCAATAAAAAAATGGGGAAAATTGTGTCGTGCCCTACATCCTCTTCTTCGGAACACTTGCGTTCAGAGTCCTGAGCTGCCATGGGAGAAGTCTGAAGACTCCACTGGAAACACCACACGGAGAGACCCAAGAGAAGGAGAGACGGCGCGCTGAGTCCCGCCCCATAGCCGTCCCCGCCAGGGGCCCCGGGCATGTGAAGGAAAGTGTCCTGGAACTTCCAATCCACAAGCCACCCCTTTGCTGAAAACCATCCCATGAAAAGTGACCCCATTCAATGCCTTGCGGAGCAAAAGAATCACCTAGCCAATCCCTGCCCAAATTTCTGACCCCCAAACTTGTGAGACATAATAAAATTGGTGTTGTCTTGAGTCGTTAAATTTTGGAGTATTTGTTACACAGCAATAGCTATCGTTAGCATAAGTCTGGACAGAGACTTGGACAGCAGCGTATTCAACAAGCATGCAGGGCGCCTGGGTGGCTCAGTGGGTTAAGCCGCTGCCTTCGGCTCGGGTCATGATCTCAGGGTCCTGGGATTGAGTCCCGCATTGGGCTCTCTGCTCAGCAGGGAGCCTGCTTCCTCCTCTCTCTCTGCCTGCCTCTCTGCCTACTTGTGTTCTGTCAAATAAAAAAAAAAAAAAAATCTTTAATAAAAAAAAAAAAAAAACAAGCATGCAAAGGGGCTCTGATGTGGGGGGGGTCGAGGCAACACTCGAAGCACCAGAAGAGAGGCGCCTGGGTGGCTCAATCGTTAAGCGTCTGCCTTCAGCTCAGGTTATGATCCCAGGGTTCTGGGATCGAGCCCCACATTGGGCTCCTTGCTCGACGGGAAGCCTGCTTCTCCCCCTCTCTCTCTCTGCTGCTCCCCCTGCTTATGTTTCCTCTCTCGCTGTGTCTCTCTCTCTCTCTGTCAAATAAATAAATAAAACCTTTAAGGAAAAAAAAAAGGTACCAGAAGAGAGGGATAGACTCTAAGATCAAGGTGTGATGTCTACATCACATCACACAGAAAAACAAATGAGAAGGGACAAGGCAGAGCCAGAGGAAAAAGAGAACAGGGTAGATTGAGGGGTAGACAGGCAAACAAACTTAAAAAGAAGGGGGAAAGACAGAGAGCTGTTTGAAGACAGACAGAAAACGAGACAACTTGATTCAGCAAGCAAGGACTCTTGCCTCCTCCTGTGTCTTGAATGGGCGATGTGGAGACAGGCCCGCACCAGCCCTGCTTTCATGGAGGTCATGTTCTAGACAAAACGTGGCTCAGGAAGAGGGCGGCCGAGACGCGGCAGAATAAGAGAGGAGGGGCAGGGACAGTACTGAGGTCAAGGCCACTCTCTGAGCCTGGAACTCTGGTGAGTGAAGGATGCCAGCCTGGCCTGGTCCCTCATGACAGGGTCTTTCCTGCTCTGGCCCCTGTGTGAGGCCCCTGGGGGCTGGGGGAGTTCTCCCTGGAGCTGAATGTGGAAGGACAGGGACGTAGAAACAGGTGCTATCGCTGGGAGAAGAGCAACTACCAAGGCCGACAGGGGATGCAGGGGTTGGGAGGGGAGCAGACGGGGGGACATGGGGATGGCCAAGCCGAGGGACAGGTTGCAGGCAAGAGAGTATGGCAAGAGGGGGAAACGGGAGAGCACAGATGGGCTCCAGGTGCCAGGCTCCGAATCAGGCCCTGGGTCCTGGATCTACTTTGGAATCATTCATTCATGGCATTATTTAAAAAGGGGGGGGGGCGCTTGGGTGGCTCAGTGGGTTAAAGCCTCTGCCTTCGGCTCAGGTCATGATCCCGGGGTCCTGGGATCGAGCCCCGCATCAGGCTCTCTGCTCAGCAGAGGAGCCTGCTTCCTCCTCTCTCTCTGCCTGCCTCTCTGCCTACTTGTGATCTCTCTTTGTCAAATAAATAAATAAAAATATTTTTTAAAATTATTTTTTTTTTTGAGAGAGAGAAATACAGAAAGCCAACAAGGGAGAAAGAAAGAGAGAGAGAATCCCACGTAGGCTCCATCCTTATCATCGACTCTAGGACCCTGAGACCATGACCCCAGGCAAAATCAAGAAAGAGTTGGACATTCACCCGACTGAGCCCCCCAGGTGCCCCTCATAGATATCCTTATTGTCCTCATGATACAAATGGCAGGATGTGAGGCAGACCTACTTTTGGCTGCTGAGACTAGACAGAAGAGGGACTGGGAAAACATCACGGAACACATTTAGACATCTGACCAGTAACTTTTTTTTAAAGATATTATTTATTTATTTGACAGAGACAGATCACAAGTAGGCAGAGAGAGAGGCAAAGAGAGAGAGGGGGAAGCAGGCTCCCTGCTGAGCAGAGGGGCCGATGTGGGGCTTGATCCCAGGACCCTGAGATCATGACCTGAGCCGAAGGCAGAGGCTTACCCCACTGACCCACCGAAGCACCCCAGTCAGTAACTATTTAGTGAGCAGACCCACCATGTGTGAGAACTGGGAACAGAGTCCTCGCCCCTCATGGAGCTCAAGGTTTAGGGGTGTGAGGGCAGAAAAAAAACACAAGCAGGTGAGTAATAGGATGGTGGCTGACAAGATAAACACGAGGGAGGTTCTCCGCAGAAGATAGACAAATGGCCGCTAAGCACACAAAGAGGCGTTTGACATCAGGGAAATACAAATACAAATAGAAACCAAAAAGAGACACCAGCTTCACACCTATTATTAACAATTTTAAAGAGTGGGGGGGGACACTTGGGTGGTTCAGTGGGGGAGCATCACGTTGTGATCTCAGGGCTGTGGGATCGGCCCCACGTCGGGCTCCACGATCGGCACGGAGTCCGCCGGAGATTCTTTTTCTCCCTCTCCCTCGACCCCACCCCCAGGCTCATGCTCAATCAATCAGTCAATCAATCAAATCTTAACCAAGAAAACTGGATGACATGATGCTAAACGAAATAAGCCAGTCACAAGGGTAAGGGTCCCCAGAGTGGTCACGTTCACAGAGAGCAACAGTAAAGAGAAAGGTGCCAGGGCGCTGAGGGGGGAGGAGATGGGGAGTTCGTGTTTCGAGTGTAGAGCTCCAGTCTGGCTTTGGGTGATGCCTGCAGAACCGTGTGCATGGACTCAGTGCCACTGAACTATACGCTTGAAATGGTTTAAAGGGTAAATTTTATGTATGTCAAGTAGGAAATGAAGAGGCCTTGATAAAGGGACTTTGCGCAGAGCTGTAGATCAGGATCTGAGAACAAGCCAAGAACAACAGAAAAGCACCCAGATTCAGAGCAGTAGGAGCCAACAACACTGCCTGAAAGGCTACAGAGAGGAAACAATGCCAGAGTCAGGCCAGGAGCCCCAGAGGAGGGGTCACCGGACCAGAGCCAGAGAGGAACCCATCAGGGGAATAAATACCTCGCTTCTCTTTCTTCCTGCTTTTCATTCTCCTGGTGATGCTCCCCCATGAATGAACCTAAGCAGTAGCCAAGGGTAAGGGAACCTGGGTAACTGGTCTGCAGAGGTCAAAAGGGCAGATACTATAGGATCCCATGTACACGAGGTCCCCAGAGTGGTCACGTTCACAGAGAGCAACAGTAAAGAGAAAGGTGCCAGGGCGCTGAGGGGGGAGGAGATGGGGAGCTCGTGTTTCGAGTGTAGAGCTCCAGTCTGGCTTTGGGTGATGCCTGCAGAACCGTGTGCATGGACTCAGTGCCACTGAACTATACGCTTGAAATGGTTTAAAGGGTAAATTTTATGTATGTCTATTTTGCCACAATATATATATATATTTTTTAAAGGAGGGTAATAGGGAACAATAGCGCTGGGCAGGGCCATGCTGATCTATACGGGGATTCGAGTAGAGATGTATGTTCCAGGGGAGAGGGAATGGGGAAGAACGGACCCTGGACAGGACTCCAGCACCTGGACCAGGCAGACAGCATGGAGGTGAATGAGGAGGACAGTTCCAGGGGCAGAAGGTCTGCAGGAGAAGAAAATCCAGAGGGCTTAAGGCCTCACAAGGTTCTAACTTAGAGGCTGGGCGTGGGGCAGGGAGGTGCATGGGGCAGGGACCCGGTATCAAGTAGGAAATGAAGAGGCCTTGATAAAGGGACTTTGCGCAGAGCTGTAGATCAGGATCTGAGAACAAGCCAAGAACAACAGAAAAGCACCCAGATTCAGAGCAGTAGGAGCCAACAACACTGCCTGAAAGGCTACAGAGAGGAAACAATGCCAGAGTCAGGCCAGGAGCCCCAGAGGAGGGGTCACCGGACCAGAGCCAGAGAGGAACCCATCAGGGGAATAAATACCTCGCTTCTCTTTCTTCCTGCTTTTCATTCTCTTGGTGATGCTCCCCCATGAATGAACCTAAGCAGTAGCCAAGGGTAAGGGAACCTGGGTAACTGGTCTGCAGAGGTCAGCCTCGTAAGGCCCCGAGGAGGGCAGGGAAGGGAGGAGAATGGACCCAGAGGGGCAAATAGAGAAAACCCAGCACAGATGTTGATGCCGTGTGATGAAATGACTAGCACAAAGGAAGGAGCCCTCTTTGGAAAATTAGCTGGCCAGTAGCGAGCCCAAGGTAGAGACCTATTCCTTTGAGGTAAGGGCAAGGAGGTACAAGGGGTCGGGGTGAGGTACTGGGGCGGAGGGGCTGCCCAGGCACCCG
Organism: Mustela nivalis; assembly: GCF_964662115.1. Taxonomy (NCBI): domain Eukaryota; kingdom Metazoa; phylum Chordata; class Mammalia; order Carnivora; family Mustelidae; genus Mustela; species Mustela nivalis. Next base: position 9,314,724 of record NC_139038.1, on the reverse strand, counting down.
GGGTTCCCCTATCTCAGGTCTAATAGAAAGAGGTTCTAAGGCAGCTGGGAAGGCTAGCCTGCGCCAGCTGCAGGACCCCCTCCCCTTCTGCCCTGAACTACCTCCCACAGTGAAGCTGGGGGGGGTGGGCAGGGGTTGCAGAAGGGGTGTGCCAGGCCAGGACAAGGTGTGCCCAGGCACTAGGCCCAAACTGTTGAGGCCAGGGCTGCTCAAGAAACAAATCAGTGTGATGCAGTTTCCTAAAACCAACATGACTCTATTTAAGGAATAGGCTTCCCTCTGAGAATGTGCCCTCCCTGCCCCTTCCCTGGCCTCCCCCACAGCCCCTCCACACACTCAGCCATGGCTCCCCAAGCAAGGCAAGTCCCCCTCCAGGGCCCTCTCCCAGCCCTTGATCTGTCTACAACCCGCTCTGCTTTGGGAGGCCTGGCCGGCCAGGCAAAGGGGGCAGGAGGAGCGAGCACACTGGTGCTAAGCCAGCCCCAGGCCCCAGCAGATGAAATATTCATGCAGCCAGAAGGCAGGAGACCAGCAGAGGACTTGCCCCTGGGGCTACGAGGCTTTGGTAATGGAGGCAGCAGCTGTAGCCCACCCCTTTCTCCCCACCCCAAGCTTTGTTCTGCAGACTGGAAAGGGCCAGCAGTGCCAGGATCCCAACCACTCAAACCTGAACACACTGCAAAAACACATGCGGGTGAAGAAACGTGGGGGGGGGGCAGGGAGGGGAGGAGGCACACACAGACACTCATATATACTGACGGGCACACAGGCACATAAAGCCACACACACCACAAACACACTCCATTCAGGGAAGACTCTCCATGTCCTATAAATGCCTCCTTAAAACCTGCTCCCTAAGACCATCACGTCTGGATGCTGCTCAGGCCTGATCTGGCACTTCCAGCCCTGTTCCTTGGGACAGAAAGCTTGTACGGGGGACACCACTAATGGCCCCATGCCCAACCCCACAAAGACCTCACGTGCCTGGCTTCCACTAGAGAAAGGTCTCTGGGCTTCCAAAGCCTCTTCAGGAGCCTGCCCTACCCCTGAATTCCCCGCACTCTGCCTGCTCGCTGTTCCTATTCAGCCAAGGAAAGGAAGGTGGAAGCTGCAGGACCGACAGGCCACCCAAAGTCACGAAAAGAGAAACCAAAGGGTGACTTGAACTCCCGACTCCAGACGCCCAACCAAGCACCACTGATGATCCAGAGGATCCATTCTCAAATTCCTCTCCCAGTTAGGATGGCCCATCCCCGCCCCTCTCAGCCTTGGTTAGCAGCTACCGGGATGCAGGATGCATGATAACAGGGGGCTCCTGGGGGGTCCCCCTTTGGATTCCAGGGCCCTATTAGACACCAGCGGCGCAGTCAGTGTCCTGGAGAGAACTCAGACTAGCGAGTTCGGCTTCCAGTTCCAAATTAATAACCTCCCTGGCCCGGGGCGCCCCCGGGAGCTGGCGTGCTCCCACCCGCGGGGAGTGGAACTGATGTCGCTGCGGTGGCGAGTCCTTGCCCGACGCCCCGTTCCTTGCTTCCCCTGCGGGGGGCCCTCCGGGCCTGCGGGGGGCGCTGTGGGGGCCGGGCCTCTCTGGCCGGCGGGCGGGCAGGGAGGCCACCTCCATGGTGGTGCGCTGTCCAGCATTTCAGCAATCGGCGGCGGCGGCGGCGGCGGCGGCGTCCGCGGGGAGACGGAGGGCGCGGGGCCGCGGGGGCCGCCGAGCTGCGCTGCCGAGCCGAGCGGAGGAAGAAGCCGGTACTAGCGGGGCCGGAGGGCCTGGTTTCAGCACCCGGCGGAGCGCGGCGGTCAGCGGGGAGGTGAGAGCCCCTAGTGGGGCGGGGGCATTTCCCAGAGGGGCTGGGGCTGTGTTGAACCTCGGGCCTCCACAGTCGGACAGGGGCTCAAGAGTCCGCAGGCCCCAGAGCAGGGGGCAGGTTGGGGGGACTGCAAGAGTGTTTGATCCGGGGGTGCGAGGCACTGGGAAACAGAGATAAGGAACATTGTTCATTTCACTGAGCGGAATGGAGAAAGTGGGAACACTGCGGGGTCATGGGCAGGACTCCCCTGGGCATAAATGACCATGGCCTGTCCCACGAGGATGCTAGGGAGGCCCCCAACTGCAGTCCAATTGCCCTCCCCCCAAATGAAGAGAAGGACCTGCTCCCTAGGGGAGGGAGAGATCAATGCAGGGACCCCATGGAGATGCTGGTCCCTGGCAGGGGTGGAGGGAGCAAGTCCCCACCTGAATGCTGGGCTTCTGTCCAGCAGAGGGTGGCAGCACAGGGGACAGGCTGGCCCCTTTCCCAGCTGCCCAAATGCCCCTAGGGAGGCAGGCCTGGCAACGAGAACTGGGTCTCACACAGGATGGCATTTACTCTCACACTGGAAAGAGGATGGAGGGCACAGAAGAGAAAATAACCACAAGGAGTTTCAGGGGGTTCTCTGTGGCCTCCCCAAACGCCCAGGGAGAGTTTCTGAAGCTCAGAGTGGGCCCAAGCTCAGAGCAAATTCCTGGTCAAAAGGAGAGATGAGAGAAGAGACGCAGCCTCTGCCTCGCAGCCTCCTCCCCCTCCCTCCCAGGGCTCCTGCCAGGGCAGTGTCGAAGCCTCCTGCAGTTCCTGCTCCTGGCAGCAGGTCCATTGTGGGCATGGGTTTGGTGGGAAGCAAGAGAAGGGCACCCAGGTCTAGCCTGCTACTCCAATGCCTGTGCTCTAGCCCAGCCACGACTTCTCACTCCCCTAAGACCTCACTCATTCACCCACTTCTGGCATCAGAGGGCCTGGGCTGGCCGTTGGTCCTATGTCAAGAGAAAAGGCAGGAACTTAGACGGAGAGCAGGGCAGGGACTGGAGACTTTCTCTGTGCATCTTAAGGTCGTGGCCCCGGCAGGTACAAAATTCTACCTCAGCCAGAAATAGGACCAAGCTGGCTAGGAACTTGCTCCCACACATTACCAGCTTTGGGGTTTCTTAACTTTATGCCCCATCCCACTCTCCTGTGAGGGGTGGAGGAGGAATTCTTGAAGGGTGAATAAAGATTTGATTGGATTTTAAGAGGTGGGGGTAAGTAGGTAGGGTGTCACGGACTCTGAAGTCTGAGAGATGGGTTCAGATCTCAGCTGCATGACTTCAGGTAAGCTACTTCTCCTTCCTGAACCTGTTTCCCGATTTGTAAAACAGGTGTCACATTAACAGCATCTACTTTGCTGTTTCAAGGCATAATCCAGATAATAGAAGGGAGATGACTTTGGGGCTGGAAAATGCTGGGCAAATGTTAGTCGATGAAAGGCAAGTAAGAATTTCTACAGGAGGAGCTGGGTAAAGGTGGGAAAGTTTTCAGCATTGTTTGAAGCATGTCTGTGTCTTCCCAGAGGAGGTGGACTTTGGCCCACGGACTGGTATCAGGCTCCGTGCTAGGCACAGGGCTACAGATGACTCAGTCAGTCCTCACAAAAGCTTCCCAAGGAAGGCACCGTTGTCCCTGTTTCGCAGCTGAGAAATGAGATTGGAGTATCTTCCCCAAGGTCACAAAGCCACCCAAGCCGTCTTCTCTGGGACAGAAGTGCGGCTGATGACCTGTCCTAGCCCCTTGTTAGCAAGGCCCAATTAAATGCTAGTTTCTTGATTCGGGATGCCGGCTTTCCAGGTGGGGAACCTGAGACTAGGAGTGAGGGTGTGCAGCGCAGTGGGGAGCTGACTCCCCCAAGGTCACTGGGATATTTGGAGGTGGAACGTGCTTTGAACTGGCCAGCTGGGTGCCCCCAGCACAACTCACCCCTGCCGCTGTCACGCCTGCCAGAGCAGGACCCTGGGTCTGGCAGGCCCATCTTCCCACTGCCATGCCCACTTTTCACTTCTTCTGCCTGCCAGCCTCTTGTTGACCTCAGCAAGCAAGAGACTGGCTGTTCCTTTCTGAGTGGATAGCCCCCACCCCCTGAGACGGGGCCATGGTCACAAGCCACTGCCAGCGCTGCTGGGGTCAGCCTGCTCTACTGACTGTACCTTTCCTCTGCCCACTTCTTACTGTCCCCAAGGCTCCTCCTGTCCCAGCAGCCATGGGGGCTGTGTTGAGGAGAGGAGGGGAGCCCACCCTCTCTTCCTTAACTCCCTCACACCCTCCGAGCTCCAGCCATGCACCTGTCACTTCACATACATGACCTCATTTCACCCTCCCCAAACCTGGTATTCAAAGGTGTTTTTGCTCCTTTTCACAGAGGAGCAAAACAGGGCCTGGAAGTGATGTGACTTTCCCAAGGTCACAGAGCAAGGTCTTGGTGCAGCCCACACCCACTGCCGCAGGGGCCCCGTGTGGCTTCCACAACATCACTCTGTCCTCAATTCCCTAGGCTCTCCTGGGTGACGGGGGGTCAGCCGGGGCACAGTGGGCCGGCGGAAGGTGGGAGGAGGCGGGAGGGAGAGGTAGCTGAAGGGCCCTGGGACAGGAGTCTGAGGACCTTCTTTCTGTGCCCATCTCCGCCCCTGGTTCCATGTGTGACCTTGAGCAGGTCCCTTCCTGTCTCCGGGCCTCAGTGTCCTCAGCCATAAAATGATGGGGTTTGACTGGATGACCCCTGCAAGCCCTGCCAAGCAGCACGATTTTAAGATCTCTCTGCTCTGTAAATCTGGATGTCGGGAAGCCTGTGGTGCTATGGGCAGAGGTAGAAGTCACCTCCAAGTGTTTCAGAGTTTGACTTACTAGTTGAAGCTGAGATTTAAAATTCACCTGTCCCTCTCATCTGCAATCTTGGCTAAATAGGGAGAATATGACTTGGAGAGGCCCAGTGGCTTACGTGGAGACCCCAGGTTCTTTCTCTGAGCCAGGATTTAGCCATCCTGGCCCAGGATCAGAGGTGACTTACAGGAACACTTTGAAGAGGCCCTCTCTGAGTTGTTCACCAAACTCCAGGAGGCTCCCAGGACACAAGTGCACAGGCCCCAAACCCAGGGAATCGGCAGGGGTGAGGTAGTTGAGGCTTATCCGTGGCGTCTGGGTGGGAGGGAAGGGTTTTGCAGCTGTTGCTCTGAAAAGCCGGTGCAGGGCCCCAGAGAGGGCGTGAGCTGGTCTGGGGATGAGTCCGGTCTGAGCGGGGAGAGAATGTCAGGCAAGTACATTCCTTCTCGATTCTAACACCCACCTGTGTTAGGTGTGGAAAGGTAGGGGGCTCACAGAGGTGGAAGGATCAGAGAGGGCACTCACTGAGGTGGGTTCAGAGAGGCAGGGGGGGTGGGCTGCTCTGTGAGGGGGGAGAGGGGTCAGTGAGGGATGAGCAGAGGGATTATGACGGGGAGCGGCTCATCACCAACAGTTACAGACCCCAGGCTGGCCCAGCCTAGTTCTCACTGTGGCTCTGGGCCTGCCAACACCTCGGGGTTCTGCTCCTTCACCTTCTTCTGGGCACAGGAGGGGCACAGCTCCAATCCCAGAGGCCAAGCCCTGTTGACCCCATGCCATCCAGAACGGGGTGGGGTGGGGGTGGGGGGGAGCCCTTAGGGGGCCGGGGCAGGCGAGCAGGTCCAAGCTGCCCAAACTGATTCTCTTGGCCTGAGGGGGAAGGCCACAGTGGTCATGTGTGCCTTAGCGCAGAGCAGCCCCCGACCCCAGGGTCACCCCTACCCCCCGCCAAACGCTACCAGCCCATCCACCTGCGGCGCTGCCTCCCGGGCGTCCTGCTTGGCCTCAGTCTCCTGCTAGCCCCTCCCTGGCCTCCTGCCCGCTGCAGAGGCTGCTCTTCCAGAAGAAGCTGGCAAGCGGGGCCACGGTTCCCTTAGCATCCTGCTGGGGTCTTTGAGGCCTACGAGGGGGTCTGGGCCCAGTGAACCGGACCCTGAGGAGCAGGCAGCTTCCTGAGCCGGGGAGCTCTTGGCCTACCTATTTTATTTCTAGCTTCAAGTAGGGCCTGTGGCTCTGAGACCCCACCCCCCCCGTACTGAGCCCCATCCCCATCCCACCCCCCAAAACTGCCCGGGGTTGGAGCCAGGTAAAAAGCAAATTTCACTGAATTCTTGTGATTCGAAGAATGGCACATCTTCCTTGTTACAAGACTTGAGAAAATAGAGAAGCCAAGGAGAAAATAAAGCTCATCTATAGTCCCACTGCCCAGAGAGAACCACAGTGAACACAGCGGATGGTGTCTCCAGGATTTTTTTCCATGTGTTCATAGTGACATGGAGTTAAATGACTGGGAACACACTGTTGGGGGAAGCCGGCATTCTATTTTTCACTCTATCATGAGAATTCTCTGATGTCTTTAAAGATTTTTCAAAAAGCTTGCTTTCAATGGCTATTTGAAGGCTGGGGCTGCTTCCCAAGGGAGCCCGTGAGAGCTGGGAAGAGAATCTTGCTCCCTACCCCAGTCCTTCCTTCTTGGGTGGGGCACACCTTTCAGGTCTTCTGGCCAGGGGAGGGAGGGTTTCCCTTGGAGAGATGGCCTTGGGCCCTGTGACAGTCAACCAGGGATGGAGGAGGGTAGAACCAAAGCTGCTGGGGGAGAAGGAGCATATGAGGGTCTTACATGCCCTTGGATCCAGCAAGACCTCAGAAGAAAGCTCAGAATGGGGAATCAGGCAATTACCAGTCTCCTGGGCTCTGATCTCCTTTGGGCCCTCTACACTCAGGTCTGTTTCCTCCCCTGTACAATGGGCATAAGGATACCTGCCTCCAGACGTGCGATGAGAAGTGACTTGGGCCAGGATTAAATCCAGGGCACTCCCCCCAGACATCGGAGTGTGAGACCACATAGTCAGGATCTACTGGCTGCCTCCTATTTGCTGGTCCCAGCCTGAGCGCTGAGGACCCAGGTGAACCGGACACCAACCGTGACCTTGAGGAGCGCCCAAACTAGTGGGCAAGGCAGGCACGAGGGAACAGAGCTGATGTTCTGGTCGGACTGAGAGGACCACGGTGGGCAGCCAGAGGAGGCTTCTGGGAGGGGAGCATTGAGGTTGGGCTTTCGAGAACAACAGGGAAGGTGCCAGACAGAGAAGGCAGGGGCATGACACTCCAGAGAACAGCGTGGGCACAAAGGAATGAAAAGTCCTGGTGAGCTAAGAGGATAAGGAATGATCTAATGTGGCCATGGCACGCAGGGCACGCCTGGGAGTAGAAGGTGGAAGGCAGCCCAGGGGGCAGGGATAGGCCTGGCCAGGTCAGGAAGGATCTTAAGAACCACTGTAAGAGCTGGGGATTTATTTGGAAAGCAATGGAAGTCGAAAAAGGCTTTGGAGCATTGTCATGAAATAGTCAGATCTGCACTCTAGGAAGCCCACTCTGGTTGCATTTGGTCGGCGCGGAGGGGTGGGGCGGGGGGTGGAAAGAAAGAGACCAAAGAGGAACAGGCCAGGGGTTGGGAGGAGGTGATTGCAAAGGGGACAGGCACTGGAGACACGCCGCTGGGAGAGCTGACAAGGGTGTACGTGCACGTGGGAGAAAGAAAGAAAGACCTGTAGGCCAGTGGCAGGGCAGAATGGGAGGGCCCAGCCTCGGCTACTGGTCCAGCCCTCAGAATCAGAGACCCCCAGGCTGGGGGAGGAGGTTTCATGACTGGCAGAGGAGCCAAGCCACCCCTTCTCCCAAGAGGGCACCAGAGGGGGACTTCTGGAATGGGAAGGAAGCTGAAAAACTCAGCTGGTCCTGCCTCCAGGCAGCCCGGTCCCCTCTCCCTGTCTGGCCCAGTCTGACACATGCTTATTGAGCCCTGTGACCCATCAGTGACCCATCAGAATTCCTCTCTTCTCTGCCTCCAAATGCTCTCTTCCTCTGTCCCCTGCTCCTCGCGTACCAGAAAGCAGAGACGATCATTCATTCATTCATTCATTCATTCATCAGACTTTGGCTCAGTAGTCTTCTGAACTCAATAGCTGAATTAATATAGGCATCCCCAAATTCTGTGCTAGGCACTGGAGAAAGGGAGGAGCAGCCGTCCGTCCAGTGGGGAGCGAGGCCTATAAACTGGTGAATGTTTTGAGACAGAATATGGGTTAATGAGGGAGCGTTCCAAGGACAGCTGGGGCACTGGCAGTGGGGGAGTTAGCTTGCCCAGCTGACTTTGGAGCGGGCTTCGCAGATGGACTTGATAGGAGGACAGGTTTGCCAGGGGAGGGAAAGGGGAAGGTATTTCTGGCAGAGGGAATAGCATGAGCCGAGGTGCGGAGGGAAAACACCAAGCTCTTGGGGGATAGTGTGGCTGGAGAGTCGGGGTCTGGGCCCAGGGGCTGAGGACCAGGCTAAAGAGGGGGGCCTCATGAAGCGTCTTAGTGCCAGTCCAGGGGGTGGGGGATGGGGTCTGGCCTTTCTCCTGTGGGCAGTGGAGAAAGCCAGGGATGTTTCCAGCAGGTGAGCAAATGGCCAGAGCTGTTTCAGGAAGGTCACCCCCGAAGGGCAAGCATGATGTGGACAGATGGAGAGAACTGGGGGCCTGCGACATGTGTCACGTGGCCAGGGGCCTCTCCTACTGCAGCTCAGCTCCTCCCGACCTGGGACACCCAGATCCACGGCAGCCATGGGTCTCTAGGTGCAGGGTAGCTACATCGGGTTTCCAGAACAGCCTATGAAAAGCAGATTCCTGGGGCTCACCCGTAACGATGGATTCGGTATGGGGCCTGGGGATCTGCATTTTTTTTAAAGCTCCCAGGCAAGTGTCCGTGCCAGAGTCGGGAACCAGCGCTTCCTCACTCTGCTCGTGCTGTTTTCTTTGTCTGGATGCTCTTCTTCCCCCTTCCTCTACCTCTTTGAATTTCAGCCTCTGCTCATGTGTTTTCTGGACAATACCTTGTTCCAAGCTCTCCTCCTGCCGTGTGCCCCCAAGGGTCCCGTGCTACGTCCTTCTCGGCCCCTCTTGTTCTCTGTCCTGGCTGGTCATCTACCCTCCTGGCTCCCTTGGTAATCACCGTAAACACCCCATTTCCCATGTGCTTGGGTCCTGCTCTAAGGGTTTCCCATGGACTAACTCATGAGCTCTCACAAGGTCCTAGGAGGTAGTCAGGCCACACAGCAGGGGGATACTGAGGCACAGAGCGGTGCCTAGCCTCACCCAGCTAAGACACGGTAGTAAAAAAGAGGCCTCACCGTTTGTTGATACCACAGACTAGGAGCTCCTAGAGGGCAGAAACCCTGTGTTAGTCACTGTTGTGGGTCCCCAGGGCAAACACAGGGTCTGGCCTCTGGGAGGGGTTCGGGGCAGTCATCTGTAGGATGGGCTTAAGGGCAATGATTCTCCTCCAGGGCTGCTTGGCAGCTTGGGGATGTCCATGGCCCTGACAAGGGTTGAGGCATTGAGGGGACACAGTCTGGAGTGGGGGTAGTAGCAACAGAGACAGGGACGCCTGTTTTAGGGCAGAACAGGTTTCTAGACAATAGCTCTCCTCTGCTGTGCTGAGGTGTGGCCTCTCCAGCATAAATCAGACCCTCTCAATCCTGGCCAGGGACCAGGGGCAGGCTTGCTGGCAGCGGAGGAAGGGGGAAGGTGTCAGACGAGGCCCCGATGAAGATTCTGGGGCTGATGACAGAGCAAGGTGGAGACGCAGAGAGCAGCCCCTGCCCAGTCACCCAGTCTGACCTTAAGGGACTCACCCCTTCCAGAGCGAGGAGAGCCCCCCACCATCCCTGCCTCCCACCCACAATCCCTTGGGAGCCATAGGTTATTGTCAATGATGTTGTTAATTAACTGCTTAATTAACTATTTAGGCTAATCAGATTAATTGACATTAATTGGCTACCATTTGTCAAGGACCCTGGAAAGCTGTGCCTCTCAGAGTTGAAGTGTGATGGGGGCTGAGCAGGGGAGTCAGGGAGGAGCTGTCACCGTACAGCAGAGCTGGGGGAGCAGGTGGCAGGCAGTGGCAGGACCAGGGCACCCAGATGGCTGCACACGGACCGTGCATCTCCTGGTGGCTCTCTGTGGGGCTGGTCCCTTGAACTCCCAAGTTCTGGCTCTTCATACTTTGGGGAACACATCCCTCTTCCTGTCTCTTAGTTGCATTAAGAAAAGGTCTAATGAGGGGGCCGCCTGGGTGGCTCAGTGGGTTAAAGCCTCTGCCTTTGGCTCAGGTCATGATCCCAGGGTCCTGGGATCGAGCCCTGCATCGGGCTCTCTGCTCACCAGGGAACCCGTTTTCTCTGCCTACCTCTCTGCCTACTTGTGATCTCTGTCAAACAAATAAATAAAAATCTTTATTAAAAAAAAAAAAAAAAGAAAGAAAGAAAAGGTCTAATGAGGGACCAGAGAGAAAGGGAGATACTTTCCATCCCTGAGGGCTGTAAAGACCTCAGAACGGGGAGAGACCTTAAAATCCTAAATAAGCCATTATATAAGTAGGTCAGCACATCCCTGCTGGATGGCATGCATATATTTGGTTAAAGAAAAAAAAAAAAAAGGGAAAGATGAGCAGTATAGGATAGATGAAATATGCAAAATATTAAAATGTGATCAAGTGAACAGATTTGCATTTGGTCAATTACAGCCCCCAAAACCCACAGTACATTCTTATGCCTGTTTTAAAACACAACTTACAGTTTTAAATTATAGCACTTGAAACAAAAAAGAAAAAAAAAAACTACTATGAAAGGCATCCTACGTTTTGGAAGAAGGAGAAAAAAAAAAAAGCGCCAACCCACTCAAAACTGGGAGTGTGAATTCAGAGCCACTCCCTTAAGCTTAAATGGCTCCTATATCTAGGAACCCAACACTGGGCTGGAAGTTGGTAGCCTTGACTTTTTCTGCAGACCCCCGTGGCGTCTCCTCCCCTCCAGAATCGCAGGGCCTGTCTTCCTGACAGAGTGTTTATGGGCAGCACAGGAGGTGTGAATTTCAAGTATTCTGGGGATTAATACAAATGTGAGGGGAGAAAAGGGGTCCATTTCTGGGGGAGGGTCAAGCTGCCAGGCTAGGAAGGGTGTTCCCCGGGTAAGAGGAGGGCGTTGGTGACAGAGATCTCTAGCTCGGTAAGGGAAGACCTAGAGAATGAACGTGGGGTCTCTCTCTCTCCCTCTTTACTGCCCAATCCTGCGGCCCCTGGGGGAGGAAGGACCAGAAGAGACTGGAGGCGGTTGCCTAGCAACAGGAGGCGCATCTGGATCGATGGGAAAGGCAGAGGCGCCTCCAGCCCCCAGCCCGGCTCTGTCTTTGATCTCACCCGGCCCAGCAGAAACCTTGGGGGGGGGGGATGCCCAGGGCAGCCTGCTTGATTAGAGCTGAGTCAATAGAGGGAATTTTCCATAATGAGATTGTGTGGGCAGTGGAGGCAGCTGCCCTGCCTTCTCCCGTCACCCTCCCCAGTGGGTGGAAGGGGCTTGTCTATCTGTCCCGCACACATCCTTCCTGCTGAGAGCTCCCAGGCCAGCCCCTCACCACCAACTTTGACTCTTCTAAGTCTTAGACCACCAGAGACTCAGAGCCCAGAGCTACCCTGGCCCCAGTAGTAGTAACAGCCGGGCCACTGACACTTTGTCCAGATGAGGAAACTGAGTCTCAACAAGGAAAAGAGATCTGATCCTACAGCTTCTGGCCCGTCTTACTCTTTCTCAGTCCAGCTCCCAGGTGTGAGCCTGAAGGTTCTGATCCTTACAGGGAGAAGGTGGGGAAGGGGGTGATAGAAACTGATGTGGGCCCCGGGGCTCAGCTGCTTTCACTGCAGCTTCAGCCCCAGAGGCCAGGGAGGGAGAGGCCTCCGAGAGTACGGAGTCCTGGCACACAGGTGTCTCTCCCTAGGGTGCCTCGCCAAGGCCATCTGGCTTGGACCCTCCCCAGGACACAGAGATCACTCCCTAGCAGCCCATGCTGTCAGTGACAGCTCAGCCATGAAAAGCTTCTTTCTCAGGTTACTGCCCCACCCCCCTCCACCCCCTGAACCTCAAATCTCCATCCGAGCTCAGGCAGCCAGGGGGATGCTATCTGCTATCTAAAGGCCAGAGGGGACTCTGAAGAGAGGCAGAGTGGGCCGGGTGGGAAGGGGTTCCTTTGTTCCAGCGGAGTGCGGGAAGGGGGACTAAAAGACTACTTGCTTGTTTGGCATCAGCACTGGTGTGTACAGATCTGCTTTCCAGGTTGGACCCGTCTGCATTATTTTCGATGACCAGTTTGCATGGTCTGCTCTCTTCCACTGGTCTGTAATGCTGGTGTGCCTTGGTCTGTGGGTTCTCCCCACCCCCGGCCTCTGTGGATGAGTCTGGGCTGAACTCTGGCTTCAGACTCTCCGTGGCCTGTCCTGGGCTACGCTGGTCTGTACTGGTCTCGTTCGGGCTGTACCGCCTCTGCTGTGGGCTCCTCTGTGGGGAGCTGACAGCTGAGGCCTCCTGTCCTTAGGGAGCAGCCACCCAAGATCTCTGCTCTGGGACCCCACATCAGAGCCAACAGGAACAGGGACAGAGGCCCTGGACTGATCGGCAAGAGCCTGGGTGCCAAGCAAGTCCTTTCTACCCAAAGACAAAGCTGAACTCCAAGGTTTACCAAGTATATGACAATGTGACCTGTGTAAAAATGCCAACGGACACACAAAGTCTGGGCACACTGAAGCAGGAACCAGAGACCTTTCCTGCTGAGGTCTCTGGAAGTGGTAAAAAACAAGTAGTGAGCTCCCCGGCAGCGCAAACCCAGGCTGGATTTCAACAAAGGTTCACAGATAGTTTAAGTAAGGTTCACAACGTGGTTGCGTTGTGCCAAGATCGGTGCTGGGCACGAGGGACACAAAGATGGATGTTACCCTTGGAGAGCCCTTGGAGCCACTGCCATGGGAGAGCCTCCACTAGGCCAGGGACAAGTCATGGTAGAAAGAAGTAAAGGCAGAGAGTGGCAGCCCGAGGGTAAGGCTCTGGGAGCATAGCAGAGGTGCACCTGCCACTGGAGGTCAGGGAAAGCTTCACAGAGGAGGAGATGCTTGAGCCGTGTGTCTGAGACCCAGTGGGGCCGGACAGGTTGTTCAGGACCCAGGTGTCAGCTAAGCAGCCTGGGCTTTGTCCCCTGGACACTGGGCTTGCCCTCCCTCTCTTGTTTGCCCCGGACACCCCTCCCTGGCTCTAGAAGCTTGGCCAACCCCGCCTTTTCCATGCTACAGCAGACCCAGACTGACGGCAGAGGACAGCTCCAAGCCCCGCCCGGGGCCTGGGGGCCTTCCTGGGCCTGGCTGTAGCTCTGGACCTGCAGGGGCAGGAGTGGGACCCTGCAGCCCAAGCTGTGGGGCCAGCACCCCCGTGGGCCAGGCTGTCTGCCCCTTCCTCCAACCCCCCTGCCAGACCCAGCCCTGGGGGGCTCAGACCAGAGCCTGCCTCCTGGCTCCTCCTCCTCTGGGGGCAGCAGGAAGCTCCGGCTGCTGAATAATTAAGAGGAAGGCTTTCTGAGGCTCTCCCTCCCGCTGCAGCATCTTCCCGAGGGTTGGGTAACAAACAGCAGTGCCAGCACCTCCCAAGAGATTCCAAGAAGGCTGGGAGGCAGCGCACTCTGCTTAACCCTCTCATTGCCGGCCTGTCTGAATACTTTACCCCCCAGCCTCCTGCTGTAGGGTCTCTTACCAGCTGAAAGGGGTCTGTGTGGGTTGGTCTCTGTGAGCAGCTGCCCCTGTTGGCCTGCTGGTCTTTGCAAGCTGGTGCTGATCTGGAATGGTACTTATCCACCTGATCTGTTCTGATTTATACTGATCTACAGGTCTTACTGATTAATTCCCGCCTATAATGGTTTAGACTGGTTGGCATTGTTTATGGGTAAAACTGGCAGTTAATACTTCTGCCTACCCTTAATTTGAGGGTAGGCACCCCTAAACTGGGAAGGCATTTATATTAATCCCATTTTACAGATGAGGAAACTGAGCACAGGAGTTAAGTCAGTTTAGGGCACATAGTAAGTGACTTTGAACAGCCACTTGCAGGTCTATGCCTGGGCTGGAGAGAGGGTCAGACCTCTCTCCAAAGGGCAGGGACCGCTACAAGTGAGGGCACTGGACAGCAAGAGAGATCTTTCCAAAAATGCAAACCTGACCATGACCTCCCCAGCTCAACAGCCCTCACTAGCTCCCCATGACCTGCAGGGTTTGACCTAGCTCCTCAGCTCCCCAGCACCCTGTCCCCCGGCCCTCTGTGCTCAGCCATGCACAAGGCACGAGCCCACGCTCTCCTATCTTTCCTCTTCAAGTCTTCTTCCCACACATCTCCACATTCTGCCCAGGACATCCTTCCTCCCCTTCCTTGTCCCATAAACTCCTCCTTTTTTTTTTTTTTTTTAAGATTTTATTTATTTATTTGACCGAGAGAGATCATAAGTAGACGGAGAGGCAGGCAGAGAGAGCGAGAGGGAAGCAGGCTCCCTGCCGATCCCGGGACCCTGAGATCATGACCTGAGCTGAAGGCAGTGGCTTAACCCACTGAGCCACCCAGGCGCCCCCCATAAACTCCTCCTTATGCTTTCACATCTTGCCTCCAGGAAGACCTCCCAGCTATGCTCCTCCCCACACACCCCAACTCAGTTGCTATCTCTGCCCCATCCCTCGCCCCAGCACTCAGCATCAGTGCCCCTTCCCCTGGATCTCTTATCCTCGGTGGGGGGGGGGGGGCAGAGTGGCCACTTGGTGAACAGCTGTGACACAAATGAGTGGCCCAAACCTTGGGCTGTGGGGGGTTGTTCCGTGGCCCAGTGGCCCTTAGCCCCCAGCTCTACCCTCTTGGACAGGTTGCATGGGAAGGCTTCTAGTTTGTTCTACCCACGACTTGATGACTTTGCCCCTCGCCCCATGCTCATGTTTATGGCCTGGAGGTTGGGAGAAGGGACCCCCAGGGAGGGGAGGGTTACTAGGAGAGCAACCTCCCCCTTCTGCTCCAGGGGACATGTCAGCGCCAGGGATGGGAGTGGGGTAGGGGCACCCTCGGATTCCTTGGACCCAGGGGGGATGGTCGCACACTCACTTTTACAAAGATCCAGACTTAGTTTCCCAACCGAGTACCTGGTTTCCTATGAATTTATAAGTTCCATCACATTTCTGATGGGCCCCATCAGAATCTTTTTTGTCCGGGAAACTCAGGAGGCCTGCCCCTGCCCACCCCCTGTCCACACACTGGGCTCCTGCTCTGGGAGGGCTCCCCCTCTGTTCAGAGACCTCACCTTCACGACACTGTGCGTCCCACACACCCTGCCCCTCTGAGTCCCATGTCCCTGGGCCCTGCCAGGCCTTTGCCCTCAGCCTGTGCGGTGCCCCGCCTCCACTCCCTCTCCCTTCCACCGACAAGACTCATCTTTGGAAGGGCCAGTTCAAACACCGTTGCCTTCTCAGAGCTTCGCAAACAAAGACAGACCCCTCTGGTCTGTTTCTTGTTCCCCCAGCACGGGGTGGGCTCAAGAGGGTCATCGGGACCTGTCTTCATAGCAAGCTTGCCATGGAAAGAATGAACTGTCCCGCGACATTAGGAAGTAGGGGGCATCATCTCCATTTTACAGATGAGAAAAATGAGCCTTAGGGAGTTTTAAGGGTTTCCCCTGGTCATCCAGACTGAAGCGGTAGAACTGGAATTCAAGCCCAAGTCTTCTGGCTCCGAGTCCAGTGCTCCTTGACTATTCCCAATTCTTATCTTGGGCCAGTGGGAGACAGAAGGACCTTAGTGGCAGGATAGTGGTTAAATTGTGTGACCATGGGTCCAGGGCTTGCTGGAAGCCATGGAAATCTGTATCTTGATGGGGTGGTGGCCCCGAGTCCTGCACTATATCTGGGGAGATGGGCCTCTTGCTGGCAGGGACAGCTGAAGGAACCCCCAATGGAAGGGTGCTGTTCTCTAGGGAGCAGAGGGGACCCTGGGGTGCCTGCCTTGGGGGTGTCCCAGTGCTGGAGGCTGAGATGGGGAGTGGGGGAAGTGGCCAGCAGAGAGGGAAGGGAAAGTGGCTGAGGTCAGTCCAGCAAACTCCTCGGAATGGTGCCCACCGCCCTGCCCCGGCCAACCTCTGCCCTCTCTTCCCTCCCCAGTCGAGTACCTGGTCCACTCCTGGGTTTCAGTCTTCCCAATGTAATGACATCTCTCAAGTGAGGCCCAGGTCATAGCCTCCTCCCCAGTGCCAGACCTGATATAAGGCTCCCTAGGCATCTTCACCAGGACGTGTAGGGGTTCCTCACACCCACTGTGTCCAGAAGAGGACAGTCGCCCCGACAAGCAATGATAGTGATGATGAGTACTACCTATGAGATGCTCATTGCATACCAGGCACCCCGATAGCATTTCCCAGGGGTTAGTCCTTTACAACAAACCCAGAGGGAGGATGCTATTATTAGTTCCATCTTACAGGCAAGGAAACTGAGGCACAGAGTTTTAGTCCTCTGACCAAGGGGCTCCCGGGAACCCGTCCCACTCTCCCCCATCAGACGCATATGTGGTCCACTGCCTTCTCTCCCAGACCTGGCCAGGCCCTGAGCATCTTCCCCTTCTGAGCCCTGGGCTGAGTGATGAGCTCATTAGCTGCACCGGGCCTGTCAGCAGACTGGACCCTGCCATACGGATGGGCTGTTTCACCTTCCATTAATCTCTCCCAGCAGAGCTGGACTTGAAGGTACCCGCATCCAGACTGCATTCCATCCTGTTCTCAAGCAGGGCAGCTCAGGGGAGCCCAGCTGGGGTCTGGGGGGATGGAGGCCAGCCCAGACACTCAGCCACAAGCCTTGGAAGTCAGGGCTCTGGCCCTTGAACCACTTCCCGGCCAGCAGAAGAGGAGATGCCCCCCCCCCCGCCCCCATCAGCCCATCAGCCAGATTCTTAACATGCACATGTGTGTGGCTGGCCCTGAATCTGGGCTTGCCCTTGGGACCTGAGCCCATGCTGAGGACAGCCTCAGGGCTGAGCTCTGGGGGTGGCTGGTGCGGCTCTGGCCACTGACCACATCCGCAGGAAGGGGCTGGAGGTTTGGTAGTATACACAGGCGTTAGTATTACTTAGATTTCCAGAGGGGGAGAGCATGTGCAGGATCTTTGATTCTATAGTCCTCATTGACATGTGGGGGGTGGAGGGAGAGGGTCCAGAAAGGGGGAGTGACTTTCTCAGGGTCTCATAGCCAATCCACAGAAAAGACTCCCCCATTTCCTACTGTATCCCCAAAGAGACTCAATGTATTTGTCCCCCAAGGACCTTATCCTATTAGGGTCAGGGTGAGACTTGGGGCTCTGGTTCCACACCTGCCTGCTTGACCCCACAAGTTTCTCGCTCTCAGTGCACCCCCAATTTGCCCTCCATGTTCCCCATCACCGGAAACGGCTGCACCATCCATCTGGTCTCCCAAACTGGTCCATGAGCTCCCAGATGGCTAGGATAGGGTCATGTTCATCTCCAAATGCCTAGCCTTTCATAGGATCGGGCCCAAGAAGATGCTGGGTGGGTGTTTGTCGAGCGGATAAGATGTCTACCTCCTGTTCCAACATTCCTGTGATGGGGAACTCGCTTATATTAGGATGAACTGAACTGTTTAGTTTTTCTCTTAAAGGTTTGATTGCTAAGGGGAGAAAAAAAAATCCTGGCTTGGGCTTAGTTGAAGTCCGCTAGAGCTGACTTCCCCGCAGGAGTCTGGCTTTCTTCTGGAACAGCCCAGATTGCCCAAGTCCTTCCTCTTCTCAGTGTGACAGGGGGACAGGCAGAATCAAGGGCACTTGGGAACATGTTACAAATGCAAATGCTTAGACACCACCCCAGATCTACTGAATCAGAAACTCCGAAGCTGTGTTTTAATAAACCCTCTGGGTGACTCTGATGCAGAATAAAATCTGAGAACTGCTGCTCCAGACACCTGCGCCCCACGGCTGGTCCAGAGAGAGTCTGTATCAGAATCACTCGGGGAGACATGAACGATCCCCAAAAGACTCGGGTTCAGTAGGTCTGGGGTGTGGGTCCCAGGCAGGACTGACCTAGAAACTACAAGATACCCGGTTAGATTTGAGTTTCAAATAAACAATGATTTTTTTTTTTTTTGTATAAGTATGCCCCAAATATGAAATTCATGAAATTCAAATTTAATTTAACTTGCATCTTAGTATTTTTCTTAAAGACTTGTATTTATTTATTTGAGAGAGAGAGAGAGCGCGCACAAGCAGGGTAGCGAGGCAGAGGGAAAAGGAGGAAGCAGGCTCCCTGCTGAGCAGAGACTCCCATGTGGGGTTCGATCCCAAGACCCTGGGATCATGACTTGAGCCAAAGGCAGACGCTTAACCCACTGAGCCACCCAGGGGCCCTTCCCTAGTGTTTTTTATTTGCCAAATCTGGAAACCCCACCTAATTATTTTTCTTAGAGACAGTGTGGACTAACGTGCGAGGGAGAGGGGGAGAGGGAGAGAGAGAATCTTAAGCAGGCTCCAAGCTCAGCACAGAGCCTATTGTGGGGCTTGATCTCAGGACCCTGAGATCACGACCTGGGCCAAAATCAAGAGTTGGACACTTGACAGACTGAACCACCCAGGCTTCCCAACCCTATCTGATCCTAACAAGCTTCCCCACAGATTCAGCCAGGTTTGGCCTAAATCCTCTATAATCCTTCAAGTATTTGAAGATAGGAATTCTGACCACCTGTATATTTCTTATCACCTCCCCATTCTAGACATCATGTCTTTGTTGATGCAGCCTAAGATAACAAGCACTTTTGGCAGCCACAGGATAGTATTGATTCAGATCGTGTCAGTGATCATTGAAGACCCCTGAATCCTTCCTAAATATGCTGCGTCTCCATCATGTCTATCCTATTCCAATTTTAGAGTTTGCTTGGGATCTGGCTTTGGAGTGAGGGAATTTTCTCTGTCCTGTTCCACCTTCTTCAATGTTTCCATCTGTCCAGTCTAGTGAGTCCTTTTAGAAAATGACTCTAGGGGCCCATTGGTGGCTCAGTGGGTGAAGCCTCTGCTCAGGTCATGATCCCAGGATCCTGGGATCGAGCTTCATGTCAGGCTCTCTGCTTGGCGGGGAGCCTGCTTCCCTTCCTCTCTCTGCCTGCCTCTCTGCCTACTTGTGATCTCTATCAAATAAATAAATATTAAAAAAAAAAAAAGGAAAAAAAAAAGAAAATGACTCTATTTATGAGGCTCCCCAGGTGCTGTCATCAATGAATCAGATCATCAGATTATCAATGTTCCATCCAGTCAATGGCGAACGTATCACATCAGACATAGGTGAAGACAGAGCCCTGTGGTCCTCCACTAAACGTGTCCATCTAATGTCAACCCATGAATCGGCTCCCTTGGAGCACAGGTCAGTCTATCGACCAATTACTACAGTGCAGAATATTCGTTCCAATAACCACGATCGGTCTCTCTCCTTATGCAATTTCACAGCGATTCCATAAAAGATAAGGTCAGATGCCTCTCAGAGAGAGCTTATGCCCACAGTAACTCCCTGGTCTGCTGCCCCAGCACCTACAGCTTGGAAGGAAATGGGCTGCACATGCAGGGATTGTTCTGAGGGGCCCAGCCCCTCCTCTTGGTGCTCAGGGGTCATCCCTCAATGACCTATCTCTGATTCCTGCCTGGTGGCCGCCTGCAACACACCCAGTGAAGCTGGCAGAATCCGCCGTCTGTCCCAGTGAAAATCTAGATTACCCCTGCCCCTGTACCCATGTACCCTCTCTTTTCCTTCTTAGAGCCATTCCTGAAGGATAGCCCTCAGCCATCTGGCAATCTTAGCCAGGTGTTCTCCTAGAGCTGGAGACAGAACTGCTGGGGACAGGGGCGGGGGCGGTCTGGAGATCTGAGTGTGCTCAGAACTGCTGCCACCAGCTTCCCCTCTCCCCTGCCCTCAAGGAGCTCAGGCCAACTTCTAGGCTGGGGAGCCTCCTCCATGTCAGAGGGGAAGCATGCCCGGCAGCATGGCTCAGAGCCTGGCTCCTTGGGCTCCCCTGGAGCCTAAGCACTTTCTCCCTATACCCTCCGGGGCCTCTTCCATGGCCAGGGGCTGGGTAGGCTCTGGGGAGCCAGAATGAGGGGATCCCTCCCCTCAAAGGGTTCATGGTTCAGGAGATGGGATCAGATGCAAACAAGTTGAACTTCAGTATCTAAAGAGGTGAGGACAAAAGCTGGAGCCCAAATAGAAGGAATAGATAATGGCTCATTCTTCCTGAGAAGCCTGGACAGCTTCCCGGAGGAGGTGACATTTGGGCTGGACCCTGAACGATGAGCAGAAGCTCCCCAGTGGAAAAGAGAGGAAATGGAATTTCCTGCACAGTGGAACTCTATGGGCAAGGGCCTAGAGGTGTGAGAGCACATGTCTGGGGACCGATGACCAAGGCTGAGGGGCTGGATGTTGGTTGCACCATGAGACGGAGCGAGAGAGGAGGTTGCCAGATAGTATAAGGCAAAATGTGAAGAGGTCTTGGACCCTGTTGAGGACTCTGCCCAGTATTCCTCAATCCCGCCTCCCACTGTAACTGTCTTCTGTTGGTTCCACACAAGGGCATCGAGCTTCCCCGGCTCACTCAGGCAGGTCGCTGGCACTAGGAGTTAAAGCCAGGCAGCCCTCTTGGGGGCGGCGGGGGTGGGGCACAGACCTGTGAGCCCTCGGGGCCAACAGTGCGTGGCAGGGGCTCTGGCCTGGTATCCCCAGCTAGAGGGGTAAGGGACGCCTTCGAGACAGTGGTGCTGCCTATGAGCAGTGACTCCGAGGACACAAAGGAGTCAAAAAGGTATCCCAGGGGACGGAAGCACCAAGTGGAGAAGCCTGGACACCAGAGAGATGGAGAATCTGTGGCAGTGGGAGTGTGGTTACAGCGAGACCAGAAGGCAGGCTGTGTCTGACTTTAAGCGATGGGAAGCCACTAGAGGCTATTAGGGCATGACACAGTCTGGTGTGCTCCTGGACTGACTCTCAGGTTACTGATGGTGAAGGTGGACGCAGGGTGGAGGCCGGGGGGTAGGGGGAGCCAGGATATGGGAGGCAGAGGAGCAGAGTGAGGGGCTTGGATTTTGCTGGTGACAGGTATGGAAGCAATGTCGAGAAGAGGGGCTAGGGAACCAAACTGGGTGACAGGTGGTGGGCCAGGACAAGAGGGGTCTCCTGCTCCACGCATGTCCCTGGGGCAGGAGACCAACAGCCAGGAGGGTCACCCACGGCCAAGCACCACGGCCAAGGCAGGTGGAGAACAGGGCTCCCAGAGCTCTGTGTGGGGCTTGGTGAGCGTGTGTTTCAGGAAAGGCCCCATCCGAGATGTCCAGACTTGCCCAATCCCTTCTTCCCACCTCCCTCCACTCTTGCCTCTCTCCCATCCCACTCCCGGGGAAGGAGGCCTCCCTGTTGCTTAGCAACTAGCTGGAGCCTAGGAGAAAGGAAGTGGAAATAGCTGGAGGTGCCCCCCTCTGTCCAGATAGGTCCTGTCGGTGCACATGAGTGTGCTTGCACGGGTGCATGTGCATACGCTACTCTGAGCCCTAGTGTGAAGCCAGGGCCGCCTACCTTCCGGGCTGCCTACCTGCCGGGCTGCCTCCCAGATCAGTCTGAGCCTGCAGGAAGATGCGGCTGTCATAGAAGGTCATGTCAGTGCCATTTTGGTCATATGTGCAGGAGCAGTGTTTCCAGAACAAAGGAGGGGACAGACCTGCAGGCTTCCCTCTGGACCTGGCCCACACCTGGAAGGCTGGCTTTGGAGACGTTGGCCAGATCGACTGAAAACGGCATGGGCGGTGGGACTGAGTCTCCCTGTCTCCTGCAGGGCTGCCCTGGGAGCCCATGCAGCCTGTGACCCCAGGGTGTTAGGAGGTTTAACTGAGACTGAAGGAAAGACAAAACTAACAGATTTCACCTGGGGCACCTGGCTGGCTCAGCTGGAAGAGGACGAAACTCTTGATCTCAGTGTTGTGAGTTTGAGCCCCACCTTGGGTATAGATTACTTAAATAAATAAACTCAAAAAAACCAATAAATTTTCCCAGAGACCGATGTAGTTGCCTGGGGCAAGTTATAAGCAGGTGTGCAAGCAGGGACCCAGGAACTGATACAAGGAAGAATGCATTGCCTGGGTGGCTACTAGGTCCCTGGAGAGGACTATCCTAAGCTCGCGGCCCTTGGCGGCCTTCTGGTCCAGCATCCACCCACTTTGCAGATGGGAAAGCCTGGTGTCCAATATCCACCCCCCTCCGCCAATGCCCTGAGGTGTGACCCAAAGGTGCTAACCTGACATCCGCCCCCGGCCTTCCACAGCATGAGGGGAAGCGGATTAGAGCCATGAGTGGGCCTTTAAATCTCCAGGATTAACCCGCGCGCACAGGAGCTTAGCAGGTGGCCGAGAAGTGACCACCGCCTGGTGTCTGTCTCGCAGGGCCGAGGCCAGCCGCGATGTCCTCCACAGTCAACAACGGGGCGGCCAGCATGCCCTCCCCACCGGACGCGGCGAACGGCTTCCCGCAGCCCGGCGCCTCCTCGGGGGCCTGGCCGCGGACGGAGGAGGAGTTGCGCGCCGCCGAGCCGGGCCTGGTGAAGCGCGCGCACCGCGAGATCCTGGACCACGAGCGCAAGCGGCGCGTGGAGCTCAAGTGCATGGAGCTGCAGGAGATGATGGAGGAGCAGGGGTGAGCGGGCTGGGGGCGGGGCGGGGGCGGGGCTGGGTGGGCGGGGAGGGGCGGGGCCGGCCGGGGCCGGGCGGGGCGGGAGGGGCTCGAAACCCTGCAGTCAGGACGGGTCGGGGTGGGGCCCTTGCCAAGCCAGAGGAACTACATTAGTTTATTAGTTCATTCAGCCAATAAGCTGTCTTGAACGCCTGCTCTAGGGCGAGCTCTGAGCTACTCTCAGATTCACTGACGCCAGCGAGACCCAGTCCATGTCTTCCAGAAACATCCATGACAAGTCTAGGTCTCAGTTTGCGCTTCTCTAAAACGGCTCTATCAGAGAGAGCGTATATTAATAAAAATATTTTTTTAAAAAAATTTATACTTAAAATGGCTCTATCGAGCTTCCCGGACTCTGGCAAGCAGGTGCCGCAGCCAGGCACAAGAGCACAGTGGGCCCTGACTGGGGGTGGGGGTAGGGGTCCCGTGGAGGCTGTGGTTTCAGCAGAGAAGTCCCAGCCAGCAGCCACATCTGGAAGCTTCCGTTTTACCTGTGCAGTTCAGAACCAGTCACAGGGACACGCAAGGGCGCCGGTCACTGTGCTGGGCAATGTTGGGCCCCAGAGCCAGACTGGAGTCACTTCCTCAAAGACCATCCCTCACCCACCCCCCACACTCCCTCCCCATCTCAGAAGAGAAACAAGCATGTGTACAACCAGCTCCACCATAAAACAGATTAGAATCATGGTTCTGGGACAGGACAGGAGAGGGTCAAGTGCTTCAGGAGCTCAGAGGAGAGACTCTGAGAAAAGAAATTTGAATGGACCTTGAAGGATAAGTAGGAGTTTGTCAGAGCTTGTGCATTGATCAGTCAGTAAGGTTCTTTTTAGGGACTTGCCTCAAAAGTCCAGTGGAGACAGGACAAGCCTAGTACGTGGAGCTGGAGGCAAAGAAACAGAATTAAGCTGTTCCCTTTTGTGCAGCTCCAAGAAAGCCGGTGGTCCCAACGTTCCATTTTGCATCTTCCCTGAGTATTTTGAAACTAGTGAACTGGCTGCCAAGGGAGTCAAAGCGGGGAGCAGGGCTCACCCATCAGTTTTTTTTTTTTTTTTAAGATTTTATTTATTTATTTGACAGAGAGAGAGATCACAAATAGGCAGAGAGACAGACAGAGAGAGAGATGAGGAGAAGCAGGCTCCCTGCTGAGCAGAGAGCCCTATGCGGGACTCGATCCCAGGCCCCTAGGATCATGACCTGAGCCGAAGGTAGAGGCCCAACCCACTGAGCCACCCAGGCGCCCCTCACCCATCAGTTTTGAACTGTCCGTGAACTGAGAAATCAGAAATGCCCAGTGCATTGGGGCCCCGAAGCCACATGGCGGCAGACGCCTGTGTCCCCAAAGTGCTTCCAAACCACTTCTTTGTGCATCCAGGCCTCCTGCTCTCCAAGAGGCAGCCAAGACATGGCTCACCATCACCAGAGAGCCCAGCATGACACCGAGGTTCAGAGACAGTCATTGGCTGCAGGCAGAGCCAAGGCTGGGCCTGGATCCAGGGTCCTCAGGGGACATCGGCCAAGCAGGGCCCCTGGGGCACGTAGACTTGGTTTTCATCTCCAGCTGGGGACCAGGTGGGGTTGGGGAGGGTCCCCACAGACAGCGATAAAAGGATGGAAGGCAGCTGAAGGCGGAAGGCAAGGAGGCTCCCAGCTGGCAATGAAACCCCATTTGATGAGCCGTGGATATGGACAGAAGAAATGAAATCCATTAGGGACAGGGTCAAGTAGGGGGTGGGAAGAGGAGAAGCTGAGGACCTTAATTCAACCTACAAATCCTGCTAAGTTGGGAGACTCAGGCCTTGAAGGGATTGTGAACAGGTGGGCACGGTCAGGGAACAGGAGGGCTGCCTGGGCCAGAAGAGGGCCAGCCTTCTGTACTATATTCTCGGAAACTGCCCCCCTTGTCCTCCTGGAGCCCCACCACCTTCCTGAGCCCCCTCCCTCCCACTTGCAAAGCCCCATCCTCTCAGGGAACTCATGGCACTCCTCCCCTACTCAAGCCCCCACCCCAATCTCCTTCTCCTCCAGGAGTCCCCAGCCCCTCTCTGCATACAAGAGGGTCATTCTCAGATTCGGACAGCCTCAGGCAGAAGGGGATGGCATTGGCCATGTCTGCTGGTCCCCTAGCATCGAGGCCCCTTGCCTCTCTGGGAGGCACCCACTAGGTCTCCAGTCAGGGCCCTTTCTCCCACCCAAGCCCTCACTCCAGGTGGTCCTTAGACAGGAGTCCCTCGGAAAGCTAGCTCTCAAGTCACCAGCCCCGCCACTCCCAACCCTTAGCAGCACAACTGCTCTGGAAGCCCACAGTCCAGGCATGAGCAAGCCGCAGCTCCTGGCCTAGGAAATAGGGAGCCGTTTCGAGAGTCCTGCAAGTTAGAGATGTTTGGGGCTCCCCCACCTCCGGCCAGTCCCGGGAAGGTGTTCCACCAGCCCTGGGCATCCTCGCTTGTCATGACATCCGGTCATTAATATCCATTTCCACAAACACTGCATGCGAGCTTATTTACCAGGTTCTCAGGCATTTGACAAATATTCCCACTAGTCACAGGAACACACATTCTTCGGCCCCATTAAAAAGCAATCCCTTCCCTAATACTGATGGATGGCCGGCTAATTCACTGGTGATTGATGCCGTCTGGGAGTCGCCTTCCCGGTGGCCTCCGAGGGCGGCCTGTACTCCCCGGAAGGCTAGGGCCGGAGCCCCAGGCCAGTGTGGGGTGCTGCTCCCACCCACCCCAGCCCCAACTCCCCGCCACACACACCCACCTATGCCCCTTCCTTTGAGGACTCCTGGGGTGCACAGAGCATGGCTCTGCCCCGGGCCTTGGAGCCTGGAAGCTTCCCTTCTCCCTATTCTGTTTCTTCATCTGTCAAATGGGAAGAGGAAGGCCACCCACCGCCTCAGAGCTGCGGGGAAGAACCGAGTAGTGGCGGAGAAAGTGACTCTGCAGGAACATCCAGGTCTGGGCAGAGACAGGCAGAATGACACATTTTGTACTCTGGGGACCTCCTTGAAAATGCAGTGTCTCCTTAACCACACTCCAACTTCAGAGGGTGGTCCAGGGAGCAACAACGAATTTGGCCTGTCCCTCCCTTGTGGTCCCTAGAGTGGAGGGGAGACAAGAGAGCCTGAGGGCTGGAGCAAGGGGGTGGGGACACTGAGACGGGTGTCGCCGTCCTCCCTGTCCCCAGTTCGTTCCCTGGCCAAGCCTTTGACTTTTAGTCTGAGACTTTGGCATGGCCGCTAGACCCCTGCATGGCCTTAAGTTGGCAGGTGCCGCTGCCCCCACAAGGAGCGGACAGTTTGGGCACCAGCTTCCTATCTCGGCCCTTGCCTCGAGGAGAACATGGAGAAGAGGCCCATGGGATGGGGGATGATGCTGACCTGGCAGGGGTGTGGCATGGAAAAAGGCAGGGGGCCTAGGACCATGAGACCCTCTGTCCCTCCTGCTCTGAGACAAATAGTCCTTGGTCGTTACTATTTATTGAGCAGCTACTATGTGCCCCCCCCACTGCACAAAGTGCTTTGTAAGCATCATTTCCCGCAGTCCTTACGACAGCCATGAAAGACAAGCTACTATCCCATTTCACAGATGTAGAGGCTGAGGCTAAGAGAGGTGTATGGACTCGTCCAAGGTCACAGAGCTAGGAAGTGGGGGTTGCCAGGACTCAAAAATAGGACAGCCTGGCTCTCGGCCTCTTCCCTTAATCGCTGTCCAATGTGGCCCCAGCTGAGGGTTGACCTCAAGAGGCTTGAAGGAGCAGGAGACTTGGAGGTAGTGGTTGTACCTGAGACCTCCTTGCCCAGCCCTGGGTCCCCAGCGTCTCCCAGCAAGATGTCCCGAGACATAGAGGGGTCCTCCTCATGCCTCCACGTCCATTCAGCCCAGCCCTTCCGGCCTCCCAATGACACATGCTGGAGTCTGTGAGCTTGCCTTGGACCTACCAGCTGTGAGCTCAGCCCTCAGTCCCTGCATGTGTTCTGCTCCGCGTATCAATGAAACCCTGACTTCTACTCCTACCGCCCAGCCTCCACAGATCCCAGGAGTCTGGGGAAATTGACCCTGGCCTGAAGCTCCTCCCATTCAACTGAGGATCTAGACCAGCCTCGTTCTTGGACCATCTCCTCCCCAACCCCTCCGGGCCCAGGGCCCCGTGCCTAACGGCCCAGCCAGCCTGCCTCTCCCTCCCAGAACCCTGTGAGCCAGGGGCTGGGCAGTACCAAAGGGCCACTACTATTTGTCTCTATGCCGGTACCAATGACAAGCTGGTCTCCCGAAGCGGGGGGGAGGAGCTCCTCCGCGCCTCCACTGCTCAGAACGCGCCACCACCCCTTCTTCCTGGGCACCAGGACAGCCCAGCTGAGCACTGCCCAACGAGCAAGGCCAAGGCACCTCCAACCAAACGCAGGTCTGAGGCTAATAGGGACTGGGGTGCACGTGGATGAGCTAAGACCCAGGCTTGGAAGAGAGGGGCCCCTGCCCTGGGCAGGCAGGACTTAATCCTCCCGATGGTGGACCACCTCACAGGTGCTTGAACCTGCAGAGGGACAGACCTCAGCTGGGGTCAGGGGATATGTGGCTAAGAAGCAGCTTATGCTTCTCATGCAGGCCCTGACATCTCCAGCCGGTCCCCAGACCCCAGTCATCCTGCGTCCTTGATAGATTGTTGTCCGCTTCTCCCCTGCGTCCTCATGGCCACTCTCTCGCTCCGATTGCACAGACCCCTGCAGTAGCCCAGGGCCAGCCTCCCGGCCTCCAGATCCCTCCCCTCCAGCCACGCAGCCACCATCCCTGTTGGATGTCCAAAAGGAACATCCAACCTGCGAACGGTTCGATGCGTCTCCATCACCAGCCACTCGTCTGTCTAAAAAAAAAAATGTGGACCCCACGTTTGGCAGACAAGGTGTCTGATGCTGGGGACATGATGGCAATCCAGACAGACAAGACCCCTGTCCTCAGGGATCTCCCAGGCCTGCGCAGGATACAGAGGAGTCAGTCACAGGTAGACTAGCGTGTGAGCCACCTGCCGGCCCCTGGAGGTACAGGTTGCTATGGAAACGCAAACGTGGGCACCTAACCTGGTGGGGGGGGTGTCCGTCCTGCTGTAAACATCCCATGAGTCACGCCTTTGTGCTTGGGCCATGACTATTTCCACGGGGTAAACCTGCAAGTTAATTTTATGAGTCAAAAGATGCGCTCCTTTTTTAAGGCTTTTGCAAGGACTTGCCAAATTGCTCTCCCAAAAGGGCTGGGCCAATCCCAAATGCGGGTCGGAGAAGGGGAGGGAAGGTGGGAGGAGTTGCGGAGGGACAGCCGTGGGGTCCCTGAAGGACAGCAACCGGCCGTTTCCATGGAGAAGCTCCACACGGAGGCCTGGGCCTGCTGTGTGGACAGAGGATGGTGAACGGAGACAGGAAGGGAACCCGTTTGTATTTTGCCGCCGTATTTTCCATCTGGGATAATGACCTGTAACCCAGGAAGCGGGGGGAGGGGTTAAAGACCCTGAGATTCATTCAGGAACAGACGCCTGCTATGTGCCAGGCACAGGGCAAGGGGCTGGGTGAGCAAAGATTTCCCCCACAAGCCTGCCCCCCGGGCAGTGCGGACACGGGCTGGAAGGGGACATTCCAGAGGAGCTGAGAAGCCCTCCAGAGGCTGTCACAAGGGGTGCAGGAGGAGAGGGTCGTGATGGACCCCGGGGCATGGAAGCAGGGATGGTCCTTCTGGACTTTGGTCCCTAGCCTGAGCCCGGGCTTAGGTGGGTAAGGGAAAGGGAACAGAGAAGTCAGGGCATTCATTCCAGACCAGACTTCCCCCACCTCCCGCGCCAGACGAGGAAGCCGTGGGTCTAGCACTGGGATCTGGGACAAGCCACTAGGCAGCCGTGCTCATGCAGAGGTCGGGATGATCTTGAGGCCTTCCCAAGGCCATTGTGAGGATCAGATGTCCTCGAGGCCAGGAAAGCAGACAAGGCCTGGATCTTCATTTCTCCCTTAATATGTCTCCAGAGAGCGCCTGTAGTCTGGCTGTGGGAGTGCGGGCTGCCGTGGGAGTGGAGGACGCCAGGGAGGAAGGGCATGGCCTCCGCTGAACCGTCTCCCCACCTCTAGGAACAACAGCTCCTTTAGTTCATTTGGTTGTTCGGCTAGTCGTTGCTTGTTTGTTTGGCTGGTGGGTTGTCTGGTGTGGTGCCAGGTGGGTAGGGCTTGAGCATCCCCAGCGCCGAAACCCTTGCTTGGTGCTGGGACCTCAGAAAGGTCCTTGCAAGCTGGAAGGTTCACCGGTGATGGGGGGGCGGGGGCGGGCAGGCGGGGAAGGAAAGCCAAGAAAGCAGCCCTCACTGTCCCTGTGCCCCTACAGGTACTCAGAGGAGGAGACCCGGCAGAAGGTCAGGACTTTCCGGCAGATGCTGATGGAGAAGGAGGGAATGCTCACCAGGGAGGACCGACCTGGGGGCCACATGTGAGTGCTCCCCTGCCTGGGAGCGGGGCAAGGGAGAATGTGAGTTCAGGCAGCAATGGGGTGCCAGAAGGGCCTTTCCAAGCTCCCTCTGGGGGCCGGGGCGGGAATGCAAGGTGGAGGAGAGGGTGTGCAACCCATCTACCGGAAGCTCCCGTCTGGCCCGGACATAAATCTGGGACCACTGGGACCCCGGCATCCCCCAGAGCTCCGCTGATGCTCTGGGTTCTATCTATGGCTCAGCAGTGAGAGAAGCAGCCCAGAGCCCAACTTGCGGATCCTGCACTATAAATCAGGGAAACCTAGAAATATTCCGACCCCGGGGGAGTGCCGCTGGTTGACAGTGTGGCCCCAGGCCAGTCCGTCTTCCCCAACTATTACCACCTGTAAAATGGGCCCCAGAGGAGACATGGCTTCTGGAAAGTAGGAACCAACCCACCAAATGCCATTGCTCGCGTGGCCAAAGTCTCGTGAGTAACGAGAGCAAGGTCTCTGCTGGGGTCCCCTCTGGCACCTGTCAAGGGCCAGGAGGAGTGTACGGTGTGCCCCTGGGCATCAAACAGGGAAGTGATGGGGAAGCAGGTTTGTCTCGTGTCAGAGAACTGGGAACCACCTGAAGCCAGACGAGAATGCAGCAGGCTGCTGTAGGAGGATTGAGGCGGCCTGTCCAGGCCCGGGGGGCGGGGGTCAAGGAATGGCTGCCCGAGCCCCATATCCGGCAGGCAGTGGGCACAGAGAGAGCATCATGGAATCCACCCAGTGGACCTTCCCCTTGCTAAGCCTGGGAGCCCCCACCCGGACTCAGGCGAGGTAAACGCTCCTGGCATTTCCTCCGCGGTGGGACTAACTTGGGGAGCAGGCATCTTGCTGAGGCCCTAAATCCCTGTCACCTTATGTCACACCAATGAAAAGGATAGCAGCACCTTCTGAGAGATTTTCCCGTTGCTGTTTTCGTAAGGACGGACGGCACTGCGGGTGTAGACGGACCTGGGTGGGCAGCGGGGAAGCCCTTTCTTCTTCCTTCTCGCAGCTGAGGGGGAGTGTCACCTTACCTCACCTAAACCTCACCTCTCCGGCTCGGGGATGGGCAGGAGCAAACATAGCCAGAGCAGCCGCAGGCTCGTGGAGGGCTCGTGGGTGATCTGAGGGAGCCAGCCTCAGAGGCGATGAGGTCCCTCTCTCCGGCCACCCCAAACTCACAGCACCCTCGGCCACTCCTGTGCCCTCCCTTCCGTGATGTCCCCCCAGCCCCCAGCCCCCCACCCCAGGAGTAGGGCCAGGCCTCCCTCCCCTCCCCAGAGCTCCCGACAACCAGATCCTCCTCCAAACCAAGAGGTCCTGGCTTTCAGACCTGTGCCCCCTCAAATCAGCTTAGAGCTTTTCTGGAAGGTCATGCTTTTCCACGCAGTGTGAGGGCGGAAGGCCCGTGTGGACTTTCCTCGGCCCTTCCGGCAACAACCCTGCCATTCTCCCCTCTCCTGGGCTCCTCCCCTTTTTTTTTTTTTTTTAAACTAAGACTTTTGTATTTCATTAACTTTTTTTTTTTAAGATTTTATTTATTTATTTGACAGAGAGAGAGCACAAGCAGGCAGAGAGGCAGGCAGAGAGAGAGGAGGAAGCAGGCTCCCCGCCGAGCAGAGAGCCCGATGCGGGGCTCGATCCCAGGACCCTGAGATCATGACCTGAGCCAAAGGCAGAGGCTTTAACCCACTGAGCCACCCAGGCATCCCTGGGCTCCTTCCTTTTAATGAAATTCCCAGCCTTCCTCAACTCCGCTTCCTCCTCCACCACCACCCTACCTTGTTTTCTCCTTTCTCAGCTGGATTTCCGTAGAGCATGTGGCACACATTGCTTCCACTTCCTTAGGCCACGGAGCCATGGTGGGTTTCCACACTATCATTGTGACCCGCTTACCCCGTGGCCACCAGAGCCCTACTCCTCCTGGCCTGTGCCTCTCTCTGCAGACCTGGCCTCTCTCTGGCAGGTGCCACCCCTGGGCTTCCCCTTCTGGAAGCTTCCTTTTCCCTTGGCTTCCAGGATGCATCTCTGTGTCCCCCTCCTCCCCCGGGGGGCTCTCTCTGTGTCTCCTGCTGCTGCCCCCATCCCAGATGTTGGGCCCTTCCCTCCACTCCCTGGCGGGGGACCTCGCCTCTGTGCTAGCTAGGACTGCCTCCTATGAGCGGGCGACTCTCCAGTCTTCTCCAGTCGTCTTGATCTCGTCTTCCTTTAGATGAAGGATTGATGCATTTAAGAACAGGGGATGGGCTGGGAAATCTGCCAGAGTGTCCATCATCAGCAGAAATGTGCTTGAGGGTCTGTGCTGCGAACCTCCCCCTGCGCTGGGGCTAGGAGTAGGGAGGAAGAG
Source organism: Mustela nivalis (assembly GCF_964662115.1). NCBI lineage: Eukaryota > Metazoa > Chordata > Mammalia > Carnivora > Mustelidae > Mustela > Mustela nivalis. The sequence goes on along the minus strand of NC_139038.1, from coordinate 9,283,384 downwards.
GGGAGCAGGTGAGGCCACCCCCACCCTCTGCCGCCTGAAACCAGGAATTAGCAGTAACTCCTGACCAGAAGAGACAACAGCGTGGCCCCTGGTACCCCTTAGCCCTCAGGCCTGTGTGTGCTCAGTGGGGGAAGAGAGAGGCGGGCTAGGGTGTTCAGTCGGGAAGGGACCCTTGGAAGGGGCAGTGTCCGGAAGACTCGGGGGTCAGGGAGGACTCCTGTTCTGGAGACAGAGGAGAACGTAGCCTTGGCTGGGTCCTGGGACCCACTCCTGTGTTCAAATACATTGAAGATGAGATCTTTATAGGTTTGTTTACTGCTATCTCCTTGGGGCCTAGAACAGTGCAGCCTGCCTGATTCCCCCTGAAGTCTGTTTCCTCCTCCACATGGGGAAAGAGACGGGGCCAGAGGCTTCTCTTATCTGAGACAGCCCCAACAGTGTGAAAATAGCACTCTGGTGACTACAGCAAGTCAAGAAGTCTGATGGCTGACTGGAATCCTTGAAGGCTGGAGGGGGCGGGGGGCACTAGCTGTTTGCCGTGCTGAACCCAAGGCCCAAGGCAGAGAGGTGATAGGGAGCTGGTGACAGATTGGTCCTTGCCTTCCTGCTGAGCTGGCCTCTGAGCAGGCCTCACTTCCTACCTCAGAGTTTGGGGTACTGGAGGGTGAGTGTGGGCTCTGGCACCGGACACCTCCCCTGTGTAACCTCTAAGCTCAGTGTGAACCCCCTGGGCCCTGGATCCCAGCTCCGCCACACCCCAGCTGTGTGACGTGGGCAGGTCCTTGACTTCTCTGGGCCTTCACTTCTTTATTTTTTTTTAAAGATCTTATTTATTTATTTGACAGACAGAGATCACAAGTAGGTAAAGAGGCAGGCAGAGAGAGAGGAAGGGAAGCAGGCTCTCTGCTCAGCACAGAGCCCAACACGAGGCTCAATCCCAGGACCCTGGGATCATGATCTGAGCCGAAGGCAGAGGCCTTAACCCACTGAGCCACCCAGGCGCCCCAACTTCTTTATTTACACAGTGGACCACCCAGCCGTCCCTGTCCTCATGCCTCTGGCTTCCTGCCCCTGGGACCCCAGCCCCTCATACACCAGCCTTTTGAGACCTGGAGAAATCACATGGCCTCTTAGAGTGAGGTGACAAAGCCAGGGCCAGCAGAAGGGTCACCACACTGAGAGGAAGTGGGGAGGGAAGTCTGATTTTCACCCATTATGGCACCTCCAACTCAAGAAAAGAGTCTCAAAGGGGCCGAGTCACTCCTAAAGCTTTTTGTCCCCAGGGATCTTTTTTCCTTAAGGTAATGGGCTGGTCTGAGTGACAGTCTCTTGAGACAGACCCCCTTGGGTCTAGTCTCCACACTGGATATGGGACATTCACTCCATAGGTGATGGGAGCCAGTGGAAGGTTTCTGAGAGGTGTGATGTGGTCAGACTGGTCTCTGGGGGCTTTCTTCTTGGGAAGAGGAAGCAGAAGGGGAACCCGGCAGGGAGATCATGGGGCAGCTGGCCCGCTAATCGGGAAGCAAGGTGAGAGAGAGGAAGTCCCAGAGACCATGAGGGAGAACTCACCTTTGTCCTTGGACACTGGTCTACCTGGGGAGCCTGTTTTGCTGCAGAAACCCTCTGTGGCTCCTCCGTCCCCATCCACACAGCCAAGGCTGGACTCGGGAGGCCCAGCACTAGAGGCTGTCCGCACTCTCAGCCCAGCCTGGCGCCCCACTCCCAGCCTCACACAGCAGCAGCCCGACCTGCTGGCAGATCCCAGGGCCCTCCTGCCTTTGCTCCTCCTGGCCCCTTCTGCCCTCGGTTCACATTCACCCCATGCGCCCAGCCTGCATCTAACAACCACTTTCCTAATATTCTCAGGATAAAAGTAAAACCTTCTCCACCTTGGAATCCACACAATGCTTTCTTACTTCCAGTGCTGTCAGTTCTTCTAGTGGCTATCGGTCCGTTTTTATTTTTCCCTCCCTCGCTCTGATAGACAACCTTTAAGAATAATTGCTTTCATAGTTACGTAACAGGACAAAATGCTTGGGAGAGAGAGGGTTTATGGAAAACAATATTCATAAGCTACTCCCTCACACAGTGAGCAGATTCCAGTGTTTTGGGTTTGTTGTTGTTGTTGTTGTTGTTGTTTTTCCTGTGCATCTAATTTTCTGCATCCAGCCACGTCTCTGGACCTCATTATTTTATCCATAAAATGGGAATATTAACGATGGTACCCATGTCACAGACCTGTTCTGTGCATTAAATGACTAAATGAGATAAACACACGTCAGGTGCTTGGGCTAGTCCCTAACACCTGCATTAGTATTATAACCTGTTAGTGACAGGTTACTTAGTAATCGTGGTAATAGCCATAGGCCCCAGGGTGCTGTGAGGAGCCAGAGGAGAGGCCCCAGGCCTGAATCATCCCTGGTTCCTGCCGCCGCTCCCTCCCTGTCCACCCGCCGCCCCCCCGCCCAGGCCCCAGGCAGGTCTGGCTCGCTGGCTGCTGGGAGAATGAGCAGAGAGGGCAGACCCTTTGCTTGAAGTCCTCCCCGCCTCTGTCTGGACTCATTCATCTGTCAGCTGGCCACTCTGCGCCTGGCTAATGGCAGACGGAACCAGTCCATCGGAGAAATGGCTGGCATGAGAAGGGCACGTGATGGGCAGTCTTTACCCAGGCGGGGCCTTGCCCAGGGCGGCCAGTCCGACAGGTGTCCTGTGCGGTGCCGAACCCCTATCCACGCTTGGTCCCTCTGCAGGAGACCCCTGACCGTGGGGCTGGCTCTGGCCCGCTCCGTGGGGCTTGGTGTCTTCTGCCACGAGGGAGGAAGGCCTCCCCTGCCTAGTCCACAGACGTGGTGAGGCTTTGGCAAGCTAACAAACACGAGGTTAAGAGCAGGAAGTGCCGAACTAGTCTGGAATTCGGTGCATACGCCTACGACCGTGTCTCTAAAGTAGAGAGGCCGTAGCTGAGCGGACTTCTGCAGCGGAGGCCAGCCGGGAAAGCCAAGGTCCGTCTGTTTGCACGTGATTTCTCAGAGCCAACTGCCTAAGTGAACTTATGTTCTTTACTTAAAGGTTCCAAAACTGTAGGGAATGTTCCTTTCCTTCTCTGGGCCTCAGTTGATTCATCTGTAAAGCGGGAGGGGAGGGCGATTTCTCTCAACCAGGTTGTGGCTCGGATTGGGATTTGTGGACCATGGGGAGTCATGGAAACGTTAGAGAACATCATTGTTAGTGACATTATCATGCAGGAGGGGCAGACTAGGAGAACCCAGGGTCCTAGACTTGGGAGAGCCTACAAAACAGATGTCCTGATACCAGCTGCACAAAGTCAGCAAGAGAGGCCATGGCCTAGGCCCATTTATTTATACCCTTGGATTATGCAGGGCAAGTCTTACCAGAAGGTTCTGAGACCTTGTGCCTCTCTCCCTGAGCCCGCTACGCATGCTCTACGCTTGTCTTTCGAGGCTCCCAGCAGACAAGACCCCGAGTAAACCTCTCAGAAAGGACCAGAGAGTGAGAAAGGCCTCTTGAGAGGATCCCAGGGAGGGAGGAGGCAGAAGCTCTATCCCTAGGCCAGAGAAAGAAAAATGTCTGTAGGGATGCGGGCAGCAGAGCAGGAGGGCACAGCTCGGGGAAGAGGAGTTTGGATGTTACAGGCAGCAGAGGATCCCTGTGGAAGGCAGTGACCAACAGAGCTATTCTATTTTGTAAATACCCTTCATCACGTTTGTGTCGAGATAAACGGAGGCTCCCTCCAGCCATCAGCTCACCCACACGATGTTTGGGGTGCCCTTAAGTTTTGCTAAAGACTGTGTTTTATGTGTCAGGCATCTGTGTGGCTGAGGGCTGTGTGGGGGTGACAGGGCTGGGGATGGCGGGGGGGCTGGACAGGCCGAGGAGCTGGAGATTTTAGGAACAGGAAGGAGGAAGCCGCTGGCTTCAGAGAGAGCAATGCGGGCAAAAGCAGAGATCTGAACGGAGAGATGGGGGGACATATGGCTCTGTGGGGATAGGGAAGGTGACATGACCCCCTCCTCCACCACCCCAGAAAAATCTCCCATCCTACCTGTGTGCCCTCAGGTTGCCAGACCAGGTTTGTGTGTAGGAGTCAAAGGGCATTCTTGGGTGCCTGGGTGGCTCAGTGGGTTAAGCCTCTGCCTTCAGCTCAGGTCATGGTCCCAGGGTTCTGGGATCAAGTTCCGCATCGGGCTCTCTGCTCTGCGGGGAGCCTGCTTCCTCCTCTCTCTCTGCCTGCCTCTCTGCCTACTTGTGATCTCTCTCTCTCTCTCTCTCTCAAATAAATAAATAAAATCTTTAAAAAAAGAAATCATATGGCATTCTTGATATTGGCCCCAAGGCTAGCTAACTGTCATATTTGGCTTACCTTCTTTTGGGGGGGAGGTGTTTGTTTGTTTGTTATTGGTTTTTAAAGAGAGAGAGCAGAGGGTGCCTGGGTGGCTCAGTGGGTTAAGCTGCTGCCTTCGGCTCAGGTCATGATCTCAGGGTCCTGGGATCGAGTCCTGCATCGGGCTCTCTGCTCAGCAGGGAGCCTGCTTCCCCCCCCCCTCTCTCTCTGCCTGCCTCTCTGTCTACTTGTGATTTCTTTCTGTCAAATAAATAAATAAAATCTTTAAAAAAAAAAAAAAGAGAGAGAGAGAGAGCAGAAGAAGGGACAGATGGAGAGGGAGAGAGAGAAAATCTCAAGCAGTCTCCATGCCCAGCACGGAGCCTGACCTGGAGCTCCATCTCACCACCCCAAGGTCATGACCTGAGCTGAAATCCAGAGTCAGACGCTTAACCAACTGAGCTACCCAGCCCCCACCCCAACCCCCGCCCAATTCTTTTTCTTTTTTCTTTTTTTTTTAATACAAAATCAGTTCTTTAAAGAGCAGATTCATGGGTGCTCTCCTGGACGTGTGTCCCTGGAAATTCTTCCACCTCATCGCTGTGGTCTGCCTCCCTTGCTCTGTCTTCCTTTCTTGTGTCCCCCTCCTGGAAGAGGAGGTGACTTAGTGTCTACCAGAGGTCCCTCTGTCTATCAGTGGCGGCCATGCATGGGACTACTGTCGTGGGCCGGACCTTCCAGACAGAATCTCACTTAATCCTCTCTCCTTAACAGGGATATTCTTTTCCTGCTTGTGGAGCTACAATGAGGTGTGCATGGTCATGCCTGGGTAGAGAGCTGTCTGTGAATGGAAAAGCTCATGTCATAGCCCTAAAGCTCTGCCCCTGCGGGCCTGCCCTCCTCTGGCCAGGGAAAGCCTGAGCCTGGCCAAAGGGCACACAGGAGTGAGGGTAGGGGATGAGATGAACCAGGGATGAGCCTCCATCCGGGAGGGGCACTGTCTGAACCACCCTGGAAGGAAGGATGGCAGGTGGGGAGGCCCCCACCCCCTTGGAGCCCTTGCCCTGGAGGTGGGCCTTTAGAGGGCCTGTTCTGGACCTGTTCAATTAAAAAAAAAAAAAATGAGCTTGTACAGTACTGGATAGCGCAGCGAATCCCAGCAGCCCACAACAAACTCATCATAGTCATCCTGGAGAAGAGGCTCAGAGAGGGGGCAGGACAGGTACCAAGTCACACAGGGACTCTGGGCCCCCCGCCGGCAAGGAGGGCTCCTGTGCAGCTCCGGAGCTCATGAACTGGTGGGGAGCCCCCCCCCACCCCCCCACCCCCCCCCCGCTGCCTTTAGTAAGGGAGCTTCCCCGCGCCAGGTGTCCCAGCGAGCAAACATCTGTGGCAGAGGGGGCTGCCCCCCCCCCAGCCGGCAGCGGGGACGGGCCGCGGCGGTCCCTGGGAGGGCTCCGCAAGATGGATGGGGAGCCTCGAGGCGGCGAAGGCCTGGGGCCCGCGCTGCCGCCGCCGGACAGTGATGGATGACGGCCAGGCTGCGGGAGAAGAGCAGCCGGGCCTCGAGAGGCCGCAGAGACAGACGAGGGCGAGGACAGGCCGTGAATATTTCAGAGCGGCAGCGGGGCCTGGGGACAGGGTGTTGGGGGTGGGTGGAGGGAGAGGCGGGGCGGGGGTGGGGGGTGGGGGTGGGAAGGGACTTGGTCTGGGAGCCCCGGTTAGGGAAAGGCTGACACCAGAGAGGGGGCGTTAGAAGATGGGAAGGGGCTCTCTGGGAGCTCACGAGGGCAAGGGGGGCTGCGGAGGGGGAGTGGGCAGAGCTAGGGGCAGGGGGCCAAGGATAGGACGGTGGGGCTCAGGGGCAGGGGTCGGTGAAAGGGGCTCGGTGTGTGAAAGGAGGGCGGGGCAGAGGAGCACCGTGGATGGGACTGAGGGGCTGGGTGAGCGGAGGGCCTCGCTGAGCCGTGAGAACACAGAAGGGGTGAGGACGACTGGGGCGGGAGGGCACCGCTGAGGGGGGGGCGGGGGGGCGGGGGGTTTCTTCCCTGGAGGCAGCCCTTTGGGTCACCCAGATCCCCGCCTGACCCTCTAGGGGTCGGGGCCGCACCCCGCCGACCTTGTGGGGGCGCTGCGTGGGGGGCGCTGCGTGGGGGTAAAGTGGCAGGAAGGCCCGGCCCCCAAACGCGTGTGGTGAGCGTCCCTGTCGCCGGCAGCGTGGCGGAGACCCCGCGGCTGCTCGAGGGCGCGGAACCGGGCCTGGAGTACGCGCCCTTGGACGAGGACGACGGCCCCGTGGACTGCGACTGCCCGGCCGCCTGCTACCGCGGGCACCGGGGGTACAGGTCAGCGCCCCCCGCGGGAGGGGGCGGCGGGGGGGTGGGGCCGGGGGCCGCCCCTCCTCCCTCACCCCTCCTCCTCCTCTTCCCCAGAACCAAGCACTGGTCCAGCAGCTCCGCGTCGCCCCCTCCCAAGAAGAAGAAGAAAAAGAAAGGCGGCCACCGGCGAAGCCGGTGAGAGCGCCGCGGGGCGGGGGCGGGAGGGGGGTGGTCCCCGGGGCGCCCACCCCTCTGTGGGCAGGAGACCCGACGCTGCATTGGGGAGCCCCGACCCTTGCGGAGCCCCTCTGCCTTTACTGAATCCCGCCCCCTTACAAGCCCCTCACTGGCGGGGCTCCACCCCTGCACCTAGCCCCCTCCCCTCACCGAGTCCCCTCATTGGCACTCACCCAACGCCCCCCCCCCACTGGACACAGTGACCCCTGGGTCACCAGCCGTCCTGCACTCCCTCCCCTCACCAAGTGTGAGTGGCCTGGGGAGGAAGGGTCAGCTGGGTCACATCTGTGGTTCCCCCTCTGTATGTCCTCCTCACCTGCCCCTCATGAGACCCTGGCAAACGTCTGGAGCCCCAACTGTCTGTCTGTCTGTCCTTTTCTCTCCCTGGCCCTCAGCAAAAAGAGGAGACTGGACTCCGAGTGCAGGTCAGTGATAAAGGCCCGCAGGGGCTGGCGGCAGGGGTGGGGATGTCTGGGTGGGCAAGACTCCAAGGCCATCCCCCAGAGACAGGAGGCCTGCCACAGCAGGGCTTGGACCCGGGAAACTGCCCGCGTGCCAGCTTCCCCCCCCCCCCCAGGCCAGAAATCCCACCACTGGAGCCTCTGACACTTGGGTGTGAAACAGCCCTCACTTACGATGCCAAGGAGGCGGAAGCGTGGCTAGGGGACAACACAGGCAGTTCTGTCACCCACCCTTAGGGACCCTGATGGACCCTCGGGGCTCCAGTTCATTTTGTACAACAGGCAGCTAGATGCCCCAGGCGCCCTGACTTTCCAGCCACGTCCAGCCACCCCGCCCCTCCCCTCCCAGGCAGCATTTCACTAGAGCACCTCCCCCTCCTTGTGTCCGCAGCTGTGGCAGCTCCTCACCCCTGCGCAAGAAGAAGAAAAGTGTGAAGAAGCACCGCAGAGACAGGTACCTTCCCTCCCCCCGGGGCCTCCTTTCCCCTCTGCGTGCCCAGGGCTGTGGCTGTGCAGATTTGTGTCCCCGAGCCACCCCAGACAAGCTCAAGAGAACTCTTCTGTGGCCCTCCAGGTCTGATTCCGGGTCCCGGAGGAAGAGACGACACAGGTGAGCGATGAGGATGTGGACAGAGGCTAGTGCCGCCCTGCAGGGACCGAAACCCAGGGGGTGCAATGATGGGAGGAGGGTGGGGAGGGTCTTCCCCTGCTCCCTCCTCCCCCCTCCTGGGACTGCTTCCCAGAGCCAAGCAGGGGAAGGGGAGGGGGAGGAGGGTGGAGGCCAACTGTTTGCAACACTTGCTGGTCCCGTGAGTCAGCCTTGACTCGGGGGTCCTAAGAATTTTTCCAGACAACACAGCAGGTCCGTTATCCAAGGGGTGTTTCCATAGAGGTGTCAGGAAGGGAGAAGCATCAGGATCCCAAATTTGCAGGGGAAGGGCACCCGTACAGAAGGAAAGCTCAGTGGGTAGGAGATCGGTCGGCAGGCTGTGGCTAGCCGTGGTGTCTGGGAGACAGGTGCCAGCCCCCAAAAGGCCTGACTGCCAGGCCAAGGAGGTGGCCTCCTAACAGACAGGGCTGGGAGCCAGCATGGGGCTCTGAGCAGGACAGTGACTCCTTCAGGATGGACTGGGGGAGGGGATGAAAGTCAAGAGCCCTTGGGTGGGGGGGGGGGGTAGAAAACTCAGCATGGACGGAAGGAAGATGTAGGACCACCACATCCCCAGGGCCCACATGAGAGACAGGGCCCCTCCCAGTGGCCCTGCAGAGGGTCAGAGACCCCAGTCTCACTCTTGCAGTGGGACTTTGCCCATGGCCACTTGCCAGGTGGGGCAGGAGCCTAAACAAACATCTGATCCTGACCTTCCAGTTTCCCCAGTTTCCCATTCCCCACTTCCTTCCCTTCCTTTCCTCCCCTCTTCTTGGAAGCCACTGTGGACCACCCCGCTACTGCCCCCTAGTGGTCACCATCCGTCTGCACAGATCCTCTGGCCAGCTCCCATGGGTCCTGCGAAGGACCTAGAGGTGACCTAGGGCTAGACCAGCTCCAGATGGGGAGAATGAGGCCCAAAGCAGGCAACATGAGTTCTGGAACTGACATCTTTGGCCTCCTGGGCCTGCCCCCGCCCGCCCAGCTCCTGTGAAAAACACATCCTGTTGTTTCTTAGCATCCCCTGGATATTCGGTCAGAAGAAGGCATCTGTGCAGGGCTAGAAGGATCCAGCTGGAATCTGGTGGTATCAAGGAGGGTGGGATTGAGGGCCCACAGGGAACAGGGGCGGAGTGAGACCTCAGACACCTACTAGGAAGCTTTCCAATCCTTTAGTCAAAGATAGAAGGAGAAGGACTGCGGGGCCTCCCCCCGGAGAGCTGGATGTGATAGGACAGTATGGGACAGGACTGAGTGGATGGGAAGCTTTGGGGGCAACCCTTGATGAGAATTCAGAGGACCCAAATGTCAGGGAGATCATGCCCAAGGGAGATTACTTCTTTCCTAAAGCCCTGGGGAGCTGGCCCAGAGCTGAGCCAGTCTGAGGGGCCAGAGAGGCAGGAAAGTCTGGGCTCTGCCATAGGGAGCCCCGTGTGAAGGGACCTGGGGCCCAGGAGACACAAACGAGGCGTGGATGACTTATAGAGGGGCCTGTCCTGAGACAGATTCCAAAAGGAAAGGATGAGTCAGCCTTCTTTCTGGGGTGGTGGACCTATCACTCGTGGCACCCCCAGGAGGAGCCCCAGCTGGGGTCCAGACAGGCAGTGGTTGTAGGCCAAGGTCTACAGGAGAAGGAAGGAAGGAAGGAAGCCTGGCTGAGTGAAAGGAACCAAAGCAGTGGGGTGGGATGAGCAAGTCCAGGCCAGCAGGGCTGGAGGTGGGGACTCAGGTCCCGGACAAGAACAGATCTCAGATCCAGACCAAGGCACAGTCCTCCTCCTGCCCCCCTGCTAGGCTCTGGGAAGGCTGAGCAGTCACCTTGCCTCTGCTTCCTACAGATCTCGAAGCCCCAAGAGCAAAAGAAAAGAGAAGAACAAAGAGAGGAAGAGGTGAGAACCCTTCCCCGTTCTCTAGCTCCTCCCCCTTCCCCGTCCTCTAGCTCCTCCCCCTTCCCCGTCCTCTAGCTCCTCCCCCTTCCCCGTCCTCTAGCTCCTCCCCCTTCCCCGTCCTCTAGCTCCTCCCCCTTCCCCGTTCTCTAGCTTCTCCCCCTTCCCCGTTCTCTAGCTCCTCCCCCTTCCCCGTTCTCTAACTCCTCCCCCTTCCCCCTTCTAGAATCACATAATTGGGTCCTTGTAGTTCATTTGGTCCCCGCTGCCCAGATGGAAAATTTCAGACCCAGACAGGAAGCTAAGAGCCCCTGCGAATCAGCGGCAGGCTGGGAAGTGGAACCCAGGCCTCCTGCCTTCCAGTCCAGCGTTCTTTCAAGCTCTGCCCTTGTTATGCCCCACATCCCTCCACCCTAGTCACAAGAGCACCGGCTGAGGGGTCAGTGAGGTCCCCAAAACCTATCCTAATTTTCCTAATTCCCACCAATGACCCATCTGGATTAGGGGGGCTATCTCTGTAGGAGACTAAAGGGGGTGGGGTCCCCCTTGGGGAGGTCAGGCAGAACTTAGGTACTGGCTGGTTTCTCTCCCAGGCCACACGGGGAGTCCCCAGGTCGGAGGTCCAATCGCCACAGCAGCGGCAGCTCCCAGAGCCCCTCCCTCTCCTCCCGTTACAGCGATTCCAGATCGCCCAGCAGGTAGGTCCTGGGCCCCTGGAAGGAGTTCCAGAGGTGGTTCAGACTGAACACTCGGGAGGGCTGGAGAGGGGACTGGGGAAGAGGATGGTGGACAGAACAGCAGTGCCGGGGCGGGAGGGTCCTACAAGGAGTGAGCAGGTGCCCCCTCACCCGGCAGTGAACCGGCAAGGCCTGCCCAGAGATGCCCCAGACCCTGAACTGGAAATCAAGGCCGCGTGCAGGCTCGGGCCTTGTTCGCTAAATGCAAGGGAGAGAGCAGTGAGGGGCTGCCCTACGTGCAGGGGCAGCGGTTCCACTTGCAGAGGGGGCGTCCCACGCCGGCTCCCCCCCGTCTCCCCTCCTCCCCAAGGCTGAGCCCCAAGCACCGAGATGACGGGCGGAAGACAGGCAGCCAGCGGTCCAGCGGGAGCCGGTCACCCTCCCCGTCTGGCGGCAGCGGATGGGGGTCGCCCCAGCAGAACGGCGGCAGCAGACAGCGGAGCGGAGCGCACGGGGGCCGCCCCGGCTCGGCGCACAGCCCGCCAGATGTACGTACGCTTCGCTTTGCAGAGGGTTCCCGCGCCGTGCGGGCTGCGCCGCGCCTGGGGAAGGGGGGGCGGCCCCGCCGGGTCGGGCGCGGTGAGCGTGTAACCGGGGAGGAAGGCGCCGCGTCCCCCTCCTGGCCCGGGGGCGGCCTGGAATGCTTGGTGGTTGCGCCCACCCGGCCGGAGTGTCCGGGGAGGGGTCCCCTGCAGGCTTGGGCCACCCTTGAGCTTGGCAAACGCAAGGCCAGAGGGGGCTTGACCACTGGGGCTCTCTGCCGGCTGGGAACACAGCTGAGGAGAACCCAGGGTCTCTCCTGCCTCGCTCCCCGACAGGCATATTGGGGTGGGAGGGGCGTGGACGATGCTAGGGGTCGCAGTCAGGAACCGGATTCAAGAGACAGGATCTCCCCTGGGCATCACTGAGGCCCTGAGTCTCCCTCTCTCCCCACCAAGCCCTCTCCCCTGCTCTGAGCACCCTCCCTCCCTCAACCCCCTCACAGCCTCACTCCCCCTCCCTGAGAGCCCTCCCCTTTCTCTGTCCCTGAGCCGGCGCGGAGCTGCATTTCTAAAGTCCCTGTTGCAAGGAGAGTCTGTCCTTTTCCCAGGGACTGCCCGCGCGCATACAGATGTCTCAACCCTGCAGGTTCCCATGTCCCCATGTCCCGTCCTTCCTAAGGCGCCTGCCACAGTACCCATTGCTCCCTCGGAGACTCCGCACCAACACCACTCAAAAACCGTCCCTACCCATCTTGCGGAGGGGCACAGGGTCCTTGAGACCCACAAGCAGGTGTGGTGATGGTAGGGGCTGGTAGAACAGACAGGCTTCTCGGCCTTTCTCAGGTGGCTGGGCTGGGCTGGGGTCGGGGGTGGGGCTCTCCCGAGCCCCCAGGGAGGCCCACATCCCGTTCTGCTTATGGATCCTGGAATTCCTTGAGTTGGGGATAGAGCCCCCTTAGGGAGAAGGGGCTGCAGTACTGGCCCCGAGGGCGTGGCTCGGGGTGGGCACGGGGGACTTGGGGTAAGCAGGCCTGCAGGTTCCCCCCCACCAGATCCAAACTGCCCCAGAGGCCTCAGCAGGGAGGGTGGGGCTGCCCCTCCCCAGACCTCAGGTCTCAGCAGCAAACATGTCCGTGTTGGTCAGTTTCATTTTGATTTTTGGCTGTTTCCTTCACTCCCTTTCTTTTCTCAAACACCCTTACTCCAAGGCCTTAGGGAGGAAAACCAAAGGCAGCTGACAAAAGGCTCTTGGTCTCAAGGTTACATTTAAAGGACTTTACCTGTTTTGAGACTGCCCCCACTTGGACAGGGTACCAGGCTCCTGAGCTCCTAGGGACCTGGCTGTATCACATAGGGAAGATCACATCCCTGTCCCAGGATCTGCCTTGGCGGTAGGAGAGGACACACAGAGGTAGCTGAACACCAGGACAGGGACTGGTGCCACAGGCCCCAGAGATAATGACTCCTTCTGGGAAAATCCAGGAGAGGGTGTACCTAAGCCCCCACCACTAAGGGCACAGAGCCAGAGTCCCAAACACCTTCTCATGGGAGCTTGCCATCCTCCTGGAAAAGCACAGAAGGCAGCCAGGGCCAATAGTGGGCTCTTCCCACTTCTGGTACCATCCCTCCCTAAGCAATGGACCACCACGGGCCCTGGGTTTGTACAGACAGAACAGTCTCCACAGACCCCAGGAGAGAGCAGTCAAGGAAGACGGCCTAGCCTCTAGCCTTGGGGAGGACTCCACCTCAACAGCACCCAAATCCTGACTCCCTCCCAGAGTGGGATTCCATTTGGGCACTGCCCTGGGACTTTCCTGGGAGGCAGCACTTTGTTACCCCTTTCATGAAGCATGCTCCCCAATTCCTCTCCCTGCCCTTGGGCCCTGCGAGATCTGGGACCTCAGGACATCCAGGCCTCTCACCTGTACCTCCGGGGAGGTGAGATGGGGGCGGGGGTGTTGGGGGGGTCATAGACTTAGCCATTCACCAAAAATGTCTTCGGGGACAACTATTTGGGGGGAGCGGGGGTATTCTTGGATGCTACCTTAAAAAAAAAAAAAAAAAAAAAGAGAGAGAACAAACAAAAAAAAAAAAAAAAAAGGAAAGAAAGAAAAGCTCACCATTTTTAACCCCGTCTATGTTTTTGCTTGTTTTTTTAGCCTCCCATTTGAACCGTGGTAATACTGTGATTCCATTTCTTGTTTAGTTGGCAAGGGAAGAGGGTGGGGAAGTTTGTGTAACTTTTCCTGGTATTTTGTTTTTATTTGTATTTTCTTTCTTTTCGTTTCCTTTGGTAATGTACAGAAATGCAAACGATCTCTCTGGTTTGGTTTGGTTTTTGTTTTCCTATCTTCTATGTTGTTCTAGAATTTCGCTTTTGTGCGTGTCACTGTGGGAGCCTCTCCTAATGCAGATGGGTTTTGAGTCTCAAGCGAACATTAATCGTATACATATCTCTATATCCTTATTCTTTTTTCCTTTGTAACCAGAATTTAAAAGGGAAGATAACTTAAAAAGGGACTCCCAGGCCAACAGCGCCTGGCAAATCTGCAGCAGCTGCCAATCCTCTCTTCCCAACCCCAGGGCACAGGTTGGAACTGCCTCAGCTTTTGAATGAACAGAAGGGGCCCAGACCATTCCACCGTGTCCCTGTCTAGAAAGAACCTTGGAGGGAAGCTGGGAGACCCAGGGAGGAAGAGAGCCTTGTCCCATCACCCGGGAAGCATCCCAGGGCAGTGAGCCCATGCTTCCATCTAGTATAAGACGGCTGGGCATGACAAGGCCAAGCTGCTGAGCACCTTCTGTGCCAGGCCTCAGATCCTAGATGAGGGAGCTGTACACCCCCGAGAGAGTTTAGTTCAGGTGAAGGCTTCAAAGTCAGACCCTCCCAGGCAAGAGAACAAGGCCAGTGGGGTGCTGGCTCCCAGCATATTTCTGTATTGTTCTATCTCAGGCCAAGGAGAAACCCCCAAAGGGATTTCTGGGTTCTGCTATTGACTGCTCCCTGGAGCCCAGAGAGGTCAAGTGGCCAGCTCAGGTCACACAGCTTTTTAGAGGTAGACCCAAAAGGAGACTCCAGCCCTCTTACCTCAAGACCACCAGCCATGGCCAAGACGTGGAGAGAGTGGTCAATGGAAAGCACACTCTGGGAACCCTAAGTAAGGAGAGGAGGATTCGGGAGGTGGATGCTGGCTGTGGAAGGTGGAACCCTTCCAGATGCCGATGGCACACGCCCAGCTCTCAGCTCCCTGGCACTGGGCCCTGCCCACACGGAGACCAGGTTAAAGGTGGGCCCAGCATTCAGCGAGCCCAGCTCTATAGGAGAACTGCTTCAGCCAGTCAGGGAACCCTGTGCCCTCCCAGTTTGGGCACCCATGGGGACAGAAATAGTGAGGCAGAGAGGAAAGGGGGCTGCCTGAGGTCACACAGTTTGGGGCAAAGAAGTGAGATGCTGAGCCCAAGTCCCAGAAAAAGCGTGCAGGGTTTAAGGACTTAGAAGTAGGGCCCCTGCCTTGGCTCCACCTGTCCCTGGCACTGGAAGTGTCACTATTCAGTGAAGGGGGCAGAGAAGGTTCCTGAGCAAGGCCCTTAGAGGCTCTCTCTGGCCTCTACCTTTGACTCAAATGTCATCACAACACGGGCGGCCTAGGGTGACCCCATGAAGAGGTGCCCGTGGCACTGCCTGACCTGTCCCACCCCAGGCCTCCCCACCTTACCTGCCCCTGGAAAGAGCCGTGACCACAGATGGAGGGAGGCAGTCAGGATAGGAAGGGGCATCTTGGCCTTTGTTCCAGGATGAAGCCAGGAGGCAGGAGGGGTGCGTTTTCCTAAAATGATGCAGAAGCCCTGGGAAAGTGGTAGGCCTGAGGCAGGATCTGGCCTCCAACCGAATCTGTGGTTGCCTTCCCTTTTAAATGTACCGACACCTTTGCCCCATCGACCCACTCTGCCTTGTTGAAACAGCTTTTCTCTCCTTTTCCCGTCTGGGCCCACCTCTCTCTATTCCCTGCCTGTCTGTCTGTTTCCTTCTGCCCTCACCCGCTTTGTGTCTCTCTGTCTCTGTCTCTCTCCATCTCTCTCCCCAACATGGGCCTCTCTCCCCACGCTGCCAGCCCCTCTCCTTGGCCCCCCCTCTGGTTCTGCTTCCATCAGCTGCTTCCTGCATGCTTTCTGGAGGTTTTCTGTTGTTTAAAGAGTTAAGGAAAGCTTGGCTTATTGGAGCCTGTGGGTTTAAAAAAAAAAAAAAAAGGAAAAAAAATGGCAAACAGAACTGCTGGGCAGGAGCCCCATCCCATCCCTGGGACTAGACCAGAAGCCACAGTGGCTACACAGGTGCTGGTTCCCAAGGGGGAGCGCAGCTTAGAGTCACTGTCTCCCCCCACCCCCCTTCTGCATTCCCAATGCGGAGACCTTCTTTTCTTTTTTATTATTGCATTCCTGTCCCTGACCACTGAGAAGGTAGGTATCCCGGCTCAGCTGTGCGCCCGCTCGCTCCCATCTCCAGATAAGCCCTGCCACTCTGCTTGGTTTGAATGTGGTTTTCTCTCTCTTTCTCTCTCGATCTCGCTCTGGTTGGTTTTCTCCCCCTCTCCCTTTTCTCTCTTTATTTTAGTGACTACTCATTTGTAAACTTGCATTTTCTCCAAATGAGCTACAAAGCTGTGTTTCCTGGTTTATCATTTGGTTTTCTTGACTCCCCGCCCTTCCCCCCTCCCCGACAATTTCTCTGGTTCATTCTCTCCCTCCTCCTGTCCACCTGCCCTGCTCCTTCTTCTTACTCTCCCACCCCAGCCCCCTCCGCCCCCTCTCTTTCTCATTTTGTTGTCCGAATGCATTTCTGTGTGGTTAGCATTCCAAGTCCGTGTTCCCTTCCTGAACTGTATGCTGCGGTTGAGCCGATCTGATTTCTGTTGTCTGGAGTAGCTGCTAAGCCCCCTGCCCCTCACCCCTGCCAGCCCCTGGGGCCTATTTGGGCAGTAAGCAGTGGTGGAGGGGCCTGTGCCAGGCCTCTTGGCCTCCAGATCCTGGAAGAAGTTCTGGCTGAGGAAAGAGCCCTGCCTGCCCCTCCCCTTCTCCAGGGCCTGCTGGGCTCCCAGGGGTCCTGTCCTGGTGGCAGATGGAACTTTAGGTGGGAGCTACAGACTCTGGGGCAGCAGCTGGCCTCAGGGCTGAACCTGCCGGCTCCATCTCTTGGGGGCAATGGTAGTTGAACGTCAGGGGGCAAGTGAGTTGGCACTGGACTTAGAGGGCCTACTTAGCAAAGTTTCTGTAGGGCAATTTGGGGAATGGAGGGGACTCTCAGCTCACCCTTCCCCTGCCTGGACCACTACCCACCCCAGACAGGGGTTCCCTCAACTCCCCCCACCCCAGCATCTTTCTGTCTTCTGAATTGGAGCCTTATGTGCAGAGGAGTCAGAAAGGACAGTCAGTGGGGGCTAAGTCTCCCCCCAAAGTGTTGGAGCAGAACTGAGCCTAGGTCCTGAGACTTGCAGCTCCCAGCCCAGTGCTCATGCAGTCCCACTGAGGGTGCAAGTTAGGAGTAGGTCCTCAGGGGACTGACCTCCCCATCCCGGCTCTTTGAGCTATTTCTTGTCCCATCTGGGAGTAGCCACAGAAGTCTGACATCCCAGCCCTTGTGAGGCTTTGGTGGGTCTCCATCCTCAGCTTGGGAAAGAGAAAGTCTGGCTCTTTATCCTCCCCTCCCCTGATGCCGGCCCCAAGGGCAGGTGGTGAGGAGCTCCGCCACTCAGAACATTCCTCATCAGTGAGGGGGGTTGGGAAGGCAGACAGGAAGTTGTTCAGGGAAGGAGAAATTGCCTTTGGTCCCACAGGGAGACTCTGTCCCAGCCTGATGGGAGGAGTAGAAGCCCCATCTTCCGGGAGGACCTGATGTGACCAGGGACCCAGAAATGGGATTGTCAGATGCGGAGTTAGGGGGTGTCGTTGTGTGAGCCCTGTGGGGAGGAGCAAGGTTAAAGCATCCCAGATGCTCAGTGTTTTTGTCCTTAAAAATACCAGGATTGGGCCAGCGCGCCATCTCTTGCTACTCTTTTCCATTGTCTTTTCCCCTCAGAGATTTCTTACATAAGCAGAAGAGAAGATAGCAGGTAGCAAGGAGCAGAGAGGCTTCTGGAAGCCGGGCTCAAAGATAGGCAAGGTCCTGTGCGCTCATTTATTCATTCGTTTGCCCGCACACTAAGCCAGCATTTGCTGAGCACACCTGCGGGCCTGGGTGTCCACGCCTGGTGAGGGGCAGGCTGACCGGGATTTGAGGCCCCCACCTGCCAGGCTAGAGGACTGGCGAAAATGACTCAGAACAATTAGAGAGAAAAGCTGAAGCGTGGATGGGAAGCTCTGCTCACAGCCTGCCCTAACACAGCCTGGCACTGTCCCTATGGAAAGAAACCACAAGGGTCTGTGGGATCATAGAGGAAAGAGGTGACTCAGGGTGAGGGTCAGGGGAGGCTTCCTGGAGGAGGTGGTCTTGAGCTGAGGACCCATAGGCATTAGCCAGGCTGTGAGTGGGTGAGGGATGAGGAAGGGAAGGGGAAGAGGGGACAGGAGTCAGAAAGATCAGGCTTCTGGAGTAGATGTTTGGAGGTCCCTGGCCACAGCAGTCCTGTCTAGCTATGAAATCCCGTGGTGTTTTGAACTTGGATCTTCCTCAGTTCCTGGGAAGAACGAGACCCGGCCAAGCTGAGGATGAGGCCCACCCTCCAACGGGACCCTTTCTCCAAGAAGGGATGGTGATAAGGGTGTGAGATCGACCCTAGGAATCTTCCCCCAGGGAAGGCACCATCTGCCACCCTGACCAGCAGCACCTTCCTCCTGTCCTCCACCATCCTGGCACGACCAGACCTTCTAGCACTCGTCTGGCCCTGTGCATCTGTGAGGGGACTGTCAGTCACTGATGCTCTCTAAAGAACCTCTGAATGCCTATTCAGGCCCACCCACCAAAGACCCCAATTATCCCTAATTTACCAATGGGGAAACTGAGGCCCCCAAGAGTTAGGTTGCTTCCTTGAGGACTCACAGCAGACTCACATCAGGGCTGATTTCAGGGTGTTCCACTTTGCCAGTTACTATCATCTGAAGCTATGTATTTTCCTTGGAGGAGGGGAGAGGGTTTGACTTCAAGGCACGCCAGGCAGGAAGCGCCCAGAGGAGCCCAGGGTGCCAGGTGCAGAGGGTAGTAACATGATGGGGGTAGGGCTGGGGGGTGGCGGGCATCCACCCAACCCAGACCATTTTTGTTCCCAACATTCCCACCACACTCCCAGCCCAACAGTGAGAAGGAGAGAGGACTCCCACGGTGTCCGTGGGAAGAAACATCAAGGCCTTCAGTCTCCTTCACCAGCTGCTGGCCTCTCTCCTGGAGTCAGAGGAGGAGGTGCAAATCCAGAGTCTAGGTCCGAGCCAGGGTTCACAGCCAGGCCCTGACCCCCAGTTTAATATTCTGCCTGCTTTCCTTGCTATGCCCCACCACCATCACAGCAAGCAAGGGCTTCTTAAAGGCTGGGTCCAGTGTTTCCTGGGTATGCAAGGGTCACTATGCCTTGGCTCCCAGGGGTCCCACTCCCCCACCTAGTATCTGTTCACTTTACACGCTCGGACAACCCAGGAGATAGAAAGAACTTGGAAATTTGAAGAGCCTGGAGATTTCTCTCTCATTTGCTTCCCCTGGAGGGAACAGGATGCTGTATGACAGAACCTAGCCCTGGGGGCTTGGGAGCTGTAGGCACAGGCCACCTGCTGGGGTGGAGGGGATATGTGCCAGGGGAGCCAAGGGTCTCCTGGTGAGGTCTGTTGAGAATGGAACTGCCATCTCACAGGGGCCATGGCTAGTCAGCCCAGTTCCCATGTCTCCTCGTGTAGAATGAGGGATGAGCTGGTGATCAGGAGAGTTTGGGGTGCTCAGGGGGGCATCTCAGTACCCAGCGATATCCACTCTGCCCCATAGGGAGACACCAGGCTCTTCCAGGAGGCCTTCATGGCCCATTTGACTCTGGACAGCTGCCACACCTGCTACGGCCAGTGTTCATTATCTGCTTCAGCCGCCAATCATGAGCTGGCTGTGCCTTTCTACCAATGGGAATGACTTCTTGGCTCTGCCTCCAAGCCCTGGCTGGATGGATACTTGCAGAGAAAGTCCTTGGCACCACCTTGCTTCTTGCAGGAAACGCCAGGGCCATGCCAAGGAAGCCATGCTCCTTCCAGTCTCTTGGCAGCAAGAAGCCCTGAGGGGTGATAGTTGGTTTGTTCTCCCATCCAAGGAGCCTGCCAAAAAAGCTTGGCCCAGACCCTGCCCCTCTTCTAGGATGACCTGGTTTGGCCCCCGACCCTTGTAAAGGCACTTATTCCTTCCTCAACAGAAGGCATTGAGGCCCTCCTAGAAGCCAAGTTCTGTGACCAAAACCGAGGTTACAGAGCTGAACCCAACACAATAATCTGCACGGGAGTGCTCAAAGTCAAGTTGGTGCTGGTGATTGGGGGTGGGGCAGGGGTTGGGGGACCGACTTCTAAAACAGAGGAGTGCAATCACCTGTTACCAGAGGGAAACCCAAGGACAGGGGGAGGGGTCAGTTCTGTGAAGGGAGGAGGATGGAGAGGGCGGTCAGGGGTGCACAGAGAATCCTGGAATATTTTCTCTGGAAGGGACATCAGGAAGCAAAGCCTAGCCCTCTCATTTTGTGAATGGGGAAACTAAGGCCCAGGATGGGGAGGTGACGTAGCCAGGGTCACTCAGTGAGGTAGTGGCAGGCTCTCAGACCCCTGGTGGCCAGCCAGGGACCTTTTGATGGTACCAGGCTCCCTTTCTGGTTTTCTGAATCCCAACCCTTGTGTCCTAACTGCACTTTTGGAAAAACATTTGACATCTCTATCCGGCAGTCACCCCAGAGGTGTCTGCTCAGGCCCGAGGAGCCGGGCGCTGCCAGTCCTTCTCCTCTCGGCCTAGAATGGGGTGGTTGCGTTTTTCTCTCTCTCTCTCTCTATCTCTTGCATTTTTGTGAATCTAATGATGAACTTACGCTACCACACTTTTCCCTTCTCTTACACATCTTACCTACTAAAGGAGGAAGTGCCACTTTATTGGTAAGTGGACGTTAACCAAGAGGGACTTAAAAAAAAAAATCAGAACTTAAAAAAAAAAAAAAAAGGAAAAGAAAAGAGAGAAACAGAAAGACAGTCGGGTGCTACTGACAGTTCCACAGGTCTCTGCAGGGCCGGAAAACAAAGAAAGAAAAATGTTAACAGAAAAAAATGTCAGTTCCCCAGGAGTTCAGACATTGTTTTTGATTTTGGTATCTAATGACATTTGTGGATTTTGGTTTTGTTTTGTTTTTATTTTATATTTTCTGTTTTTCCTCCCTTTCTTCGGTTCAGTTTTGAGTTCAGTTGTCCCGCCCCGCCCCCACCCCATCTGTGTGCCGTGTGCCCCCCTCCATCCCCTCACCCACCCCCGCGCGCTGGGGGGCCTGGCCTGGGGGGGCTGGCCCTGGCCCGGCCTCCCGGTGCCCGCCCTCTCTCTACTCTCTGCCGGGATCGTCCGTCCCATCGGGGGGCCAATGCCAGCCCCCGTGCCCGTCCTGGAGCCCCCTCCGTTTCAGCCCCCCTCCCCCCACCGCTCCGTCCCTCTTGTGTTTTGCATGCCGAGAACCTTGCATGAGCTGCACTGTTGAGGCCAGAAGGTGGACACTCAGGAGAGGCAGAGGCAGGGCAGGCGCGGGGAACCGTTTGTGCGATGCTCCGGGACTGGCAGCCCCCGGCCTGGGCCCGGTGAAAGCCCGCTCTCCTTCTCTCCCCCCACCCCACCCGCCCGCTCTCTCGCCCCCGACATCGCTCCTTCTCTTGGTCTGTCCTCTCCGTCTCTCCTCTTCCCCTCTCTCTGCCCGCCGCCCTCTCCTCTCCCCGCTTCTCTGACTCCCCCCTGCTCTGTGTCCTCGGCTCTCCCTCTCCCTCTGTCTCTCTCTCTCTCTCTCTCTGCTCTGGACTCTCGACCTCGTCGCTTCTCTCCGTCTCTGCGGGCGTCTCTCTCGCCCCGTCTCTGCCTGTGCCTCCGTCCCCTCTCCACCCCCTCCGTGCCCTCTCTGCCTCTCTCCCCGTCAGAAGCCCAGCTCGCCCTCGCCCAGGGCCCGCGACCAGGCGGAGGCCGGCGCAGCCACGCCGCCCGCGCGGGGCAAGGAGAGCCCGAGCCCGCGCTCGGCGCCGTCGTCTCAGGGCAGAGGAGGCCGCGCGGCGGGCGGGGCGGCCAGGAGGCGGCGGCGGCGGCGGCGGCGGCGGCGGCGCTCCCGGTCCTCGGCGTCCGCGCCCCGCCGCAAGGGCCGCCGGCGCGCCCGGCCCGCGCCGCCCCGGGGCTCGTCGCGCTCGCTCAGCAGGGCCCGCTCCAGCAGCGACTCCGGCGGCGGCGGCGGTGGCGGCGGCGGCGGCGGCGTCCCGGGTCCCGGGCCGGAGCCCGGTTCCGAGCGAGGCCACGGCGCGCACGGGAAACGGTGAGCGGTCCGCCCCCCCGCCCCCAGCCCTCGACCGGGCCCGCACGGGGCTCCCCTCCCTGCCCTGAGCCCTGCCCCGCCCCCACGGAACACCGGCCCCCACCCGCCCCCTCCATCCCCGTGGAACACCCTTCCCTGCACTGACTCCCCCCCTCCTCCCCACGGAACAGTCCCCGCACCGACACCCCCCCCCCCCGCCCACGGACCCCTCTCCCAGCACTGACCACTCTCCGGTCTCAGTAAGCTCTCTCCCGTCCGTGATCTCTAATCCCCCCAACCATGGAGCACCCTTCCCCACCCGACGCCCTCTCTCCCCGTCACTCGATCATTCTCCTTCCCCAGTCACTAGTTCCCCCTCACTGATCACTCTCCCCGCCCAGGAGCTCTCCCTTCCCCACAGCGGTCACTCTCCTCACACTGATCACCCTCCCTGACACCACGGAACACTCTTCCACACTTGTGTCCCCACCCCACGCCCACCCCCAGCCCTTTTCCCTCCTTTGGGAATCGAGTCCGTCCCACGAACTCAAGCACCACTTCTCCCTCGCTAACCCTTCCCATCCACATCTCCTCCGTAGAATTCCTTCCCTAACGAATCCCCCCCCCCACTGAACCCCCTTAATCCCTGGCTGAGCGCCCTCCCTGTCACCCGCGCCCCTTTAAATCCCTCTCTGCCGCCCCGCCCCCGCCCAGCCCACTGTCTCTCTAGCTGAGTCCCTGTCTCCCTGACTCTCCACCAGGGCCAAGGAGCGGCCCCCGCGCGCCCGGCCGGCCAGCACCTCCCCGTCCCCGGGCGCGCACGGCAGGCACGGCGGCCCGGAGGGGAAGAGCTCGTCGCGCAGCCCGGGCCCCCACCCGCGCTCGTGGAGCTCCAGCCGCTCGCCCTCCAAGTCCCGCTCGCGCTCGGCGGAGAAGAGGACCCGCAGCCCCAGCCGCTCGCCGTCGCCCAAGAAAACCCTGGGCCGGTAAGTGCGGGCCCGGGGTCCCGCCGGGCGCAGGGGCGGCGGCGGGGCCGGGCCCGGGCGGCCGGGCCGGGCCGCGTCGCTCACCTCGGCCGCGCCCGCAGGGACAAGGACGGCGAGGGCCGCGCGAGGCACGCCGAGGCCGAGGCCGCCCGCGCGCGGCGCCGCTCCCGCAGCTACTCGCCCATCCGCAAGCGGCGCCGGGACTCGCCCAGCTTCATGGAGCCGCGGCGCATCACCAGGTGCGGAGGGGCCTGGGCGGGACGCACTGAGCCCGGTGAAGGGAGGGGAGGTGGGGTTAGGGGGAGGAAGAGGGCCTGGTGAGGGCTAGAGGCCCCCGTAGGAGGAGAGAGGCTAGAACTGGAGGTGCTGGGGAGGGCGGGACGCAGACGCCGCGGTCTGAAGGCGCACGGTGGGGAGGGGGCTGTGCACTTGGGTCTGAGTGGGGCAGCAGCGGGCTTGCAGTTGAGCTCCGGAAGATTCCAGCAGTCCCTCCTGGAGCCCCTCCCTCTCTCCGTCCTCCCCGTGTCCATCTCCCGACAGTGATGTTTCCTTTTCTCCTTCATCTCAAGGTCCAGCCTGCCGAGTGGCCTGTGGCCAGCCTGGGGGCCGGGTGGACCCCCTCCCCACAGGCTGCCGGGGAGATGCCCATGTGAGCTGATCTGGCTCTGTTCAGCTGTCATCTGTCTGCCTCTCCTTTTGTCACTAACCGCAATGCTCACCTCCCAGCGTCCTCCCCCCTCCCAGGAATTCAGAGGAGGGGGCACCAGCAGCCTGCTCTCTGGGGCAGCTGTGGGAGGGCCTGTCCCTTCCACTCTCCCCTACCCCCACCCCAGTCCAGTGGGGCCCTGGGGAGTGTGTGGCAGATAATGGCAGAAGCCACAGCAGAGAGCTTCTCTGCCAGGACTCGACAGTGTGGGCCTAAGTCTCCCTGTGAAATTATGGTCTGTGTTTGTGGAAATTACTCTGAAGCCCTAGACCTCTGACTTGGGGTCCAGGGCTACAGGCAAAATTCTGAGCCCAGCTCTGCCACAGACCTTGCTGGGCAGCCTTGGGAGATGGGTGTGCCTCTCTGGCTCTGGGTGTCCCTGTCTGAACGATGAGCAGAGCTCCCTGAGCATCTTTTCAGCTCTGACATGGACGGATTCTCAAACGAGCCCCTCCAAGTCCTTGGTGACGTAGATGGCTTAGGGAGGAGAGAGCATTGGCTCCTGCGCTCAGCCCAGAGCTAGAGGCCAGATGGCCAGGCTTGGGACACCCCCAAACAGGCCATGTGCCTCACCTGTATGCGGAGGGCCCTAGCCTGCTGGAGTTCTGCACCCTCCACCTGGCACCCCCCTTCGCCCCTCTCCCAGGCTGCCTCCTCCTCCCACTAACTACACCTGTTTTCTTCCTCAGAATTAACCCCACGCCATGGGGCACTGTTGCCCCCTTAACCACTCTCTTTTCTTTCTCTGGGTCACGGCCTCCTGGCTTCAAACTAACTCTGGGCCGGCGGGAGGTAGCTGAGTGAGAAGGGGCCAGCGGGACTGGGCGGGGCCGTGGCCATGGGCAGCAATGGCCAGGGCTTTCCTCCTTGTCCCCTCGAAGTGACTTGACAAACCCAAACCCTCGATTCTGTGGGAACCAGAGAAGCAGGGCTGGGCCATCCCCAACCCCTTCCATGTCCAGAAACTGCTTAGCTTGGTTGATGTGAGGTGTCTATATATATATATATATATGTATATATATTTTAAGATTTTATTTATTTATTTGACAGACAGAGATCACAAGTAGGCAGAGAAGCAGGCAGAGAGGGGGAAGCAGGCTCCCCCATGAGCAGAGAGCCTGATGCGGGGCTCGATCCCAAGACCCTGGGATCATGACTTGAGCTGAAGGCAGAGACTTTAACCCACTGAGCCACCCAGGTACCCCGAGGTGTCTATATTTAAAAGTTGAATTTACTCAACAAGTATTTATCGAGCACCTTCTTGGGCCAAACAGAGATTTGGTCCCCTTTCTCTGAAGACAAGTGAGGAAAAACAAAGCGATGAAACTGTCCAATCCCTTTGGGGCAGGGGGCACTCCAAGGCCAGAGCTCAGGGGAAACTGAGGCAGGGAAGCCCTGGCCACTGCTGGGAAAGGGCTCGGGCCTGAATGAGGGCCCAAGAAAGAGCTCAGGACAGAGCTCAGGGAGCTGAATGGCCTGTAATCAGCTTTTTCCCTCCCGGCAGTGCCCGAAAGCGCCCCATCCCCTACTACCGGCCCAGCCCATCGTCCTCCTCCAGCTGCCTGAGCAGCGACTATTCAAGCCGGAGCCCCAGCCGCAGCCCCAGCCCAGGCCACAGCCACGGAAGCTACAGCAGCCGCAGCCGTGGGACCCGCAGCCGCACGCGCAGCCCCTCCCGGACCCCCAGTCCCAGCTACCACAGCCGGAGCAGCTCAGAGAGTGGGGGCTTCTGAGCCCAGAGAGACCGAGCTTGGTGCCCCCGGCATAGGGAAAGGCGAGGGGTCAGGCCCCAGGACCTGTGAGGGGGCCTGCACCCCTCTGCTACAAAGAGGTCCCCAGGCCAGGGAAGACCTTGAGGGTGGGCGCCCTGCAGAGGAGGAGGAGCTGGGTTCTGCTGCTTCTAGAGGGTCCCCACCCCCACCTCCTGCCTGCCCACCGTGTCCAGGGAACAAAGAGCCTTTGCGAACACAGGGATCACCCTGTCCCCCTTCCTGCTTGATGCCAGCTCGCCAGGCTGGGGACAGCTCAGTGGACCCAGGGACACCTCGGAAGGTGCCAGACCTGGGAGCCTCCCCTACCCTCTCCACAGCGCCCTCGGATCCTCTCTACCAATGGGCAGACAAAGCCGTGGGAAGGCAAGCAGGATCTAAGTTAGACAGAAGGAAGAATGGCCCAACCTTCGGTGCATCACCACCCAGACTGGGATGCTGCTTCCTTCTAGACCGGTTGCAGGATCCTGGCTCAGAGCTGGAGGCCGGCTCCACAGTCTCCAGCAGCCCTTCCCCTGGCCCAGGAGTCCCCAGACCGAGCGGGTGGGCCCCAGCCTGAGGAGCTGGGGAGCTCACTCTTGGTCCCCCCTCTCCTCTCCAGGCCAGGCTCTCCTCTTCAGCGCTCACCCCATGCCCTGGGCCAAGGCCACAGCAGCCAGGCCTTCTGCATGACAAGAGGTGGGACATTCAGACCACAATGTATCTGGCCATGAGGCCTAAAGGGGTTCGGATCAGAAGGTGGAGGAGAGAGGGGTAGATAGAAGAGCCTGCAGGAGCAGGAGAGGGCAGTGCAGTCCGATGACCGAGCAAGGCCTGGTGTCCCGGTGTGCCCTGTGTCTGGGACATGGGCCAGAGGGTACCACAGGATCACCGGCATAGGATAACACGCACTTCAGGGCCTGCCCAAGGGAGCACTTCCTTCTCGGGTTTGGTGGGGAGGTGGTCAGTGGAGGCTACCCAGAGAAGGGTGCTACAGCCCTTTGAAGAAAGGGTAAGATCTAGACTGAGGGCCTTGGCCTGGGCATCCATGGGGAAGCAGTGGCCCTCCCCCCCCCCCCCAGCCCTCTGCTGCTGCTCCCAGCCCACTCCTCCTGGGGCCCTCAGGGATCTCACAAAGTCTTCCTTGGCCCAACAGGGCACCTGCCCTGGGCTCCCATGGGGGGAGGGGTCTGGGGTCTGGTCCGGGTTCCCCCTCTCTCGATTCCCCCCTCCCTCTTTCTCCGCGGTGCGGATAAAAATTGGACTCTAATAAAACACTTGGTGCCCGGATGGCAGGTGGTGAGACCAGGCCTCTGTGGATTTGGGCACCTGGGGCATGTGGGGAGGGCATAGGGGCCTGGGGTCCTTCCCTCCAAGAAGTGGGAGGGGTGCAGACTCCACCCCAGAGAGACCTGGTACCAATGAGCCAGAAGCTCAGTGCAGAAGCAGAACAGGCAGCTTAGTGGGGAGGAAAATAGGGACCCAGGAAGACCTTCCTTTCAGCCTGGAGATTCTGGGGGCTTTGAACATCCCCACTTCCCTTCTCCAGCACACCCCACCTAGCTTCCTCTTCCATCACTGTCTTCGACTCCAATACACCCATGTCCTGCTGACTGGCCTCCTTGTGCCTCTCCACCGATGAGCTCATGGTTCAAGACCTAGCTCAGCTGCCTCCTACTCTAAGGAGACTTCCTGGTCCCCGGCTGCAGGGGCCACGCTCACCTCTGGGTCCCTCCAGCTCTTTCGGGTCTGTACCTGCCTTTAGGGTCCCAAGCTCTTGTTCGGCAAATGAGTAAACAAGTGAACTGGGGAGCCAGGGAGTGAGCTGGTTCCGAAACCTTGGGGGAGGGGAGGGACCAAAGGCAAGGTGTGGTGGTGGCAGATAGACACCAGAGGGCGACAGAGAGGCGGAAAATTGCCGGTCCGTGGCTTGCCAGGAATGGCACCCAGCAGGCGGGAACAGAGCGAGCCACCAGCAGAGGGTCCATGTCAGCCCGCAAACCGAGAGCTTCTGCCCTCCGCACCCATCCTGGCTACTTGGGGAAGCGGTGTCCAATCCCCGGGGAAGAATGGGGACAGTACCAAGCCTCTGCCTTCCCACAGACTGAGGGTTCAGCCTGAACTCTGTCCTATACCTTGGGCAAAGGGAAAAATACCTCCAGGAGGGCAAAAAGGAAAACAGGAAACTCCACTTCTGCATCTGGTAGTCAGGGGTTGGGGGGTGGGCGGGGAGATGGGGTGTCGGCACGGGGGAAACTTCTCAGGATGTGGGCCTTTGGGGTGTTGTACGTAGGTCCTCTCCTCGCGTCTCTGCAGATGGGGGCCTCAGGGACCCCTCTGTGCTTCCCCTTCCAGAACACACAGCAGCCGGAGTCAGGCTGGGCAGGGCTTCCTGTGTCCTGTTAGATATTTTCTCTTCTCCTTTACTGGTTTCCTGCAGCCCCAGACCCAGGGTAGCAAGTCAGTGCACACGCCCAGTTTGGGAGCGAGCATCTCCCATCCCCTGCCTCTCTGAGATGCTCTCGGAAGCCCCCCCAGCCTCCCACCAGCCAGTGAGTGAATATGCTGCCAACATATTCAGCAAACCAGCCCCACCACCGGGCACTTGCCCTTCCTTCTCCAGGCCCCTCTCCATCACCACACACACACCCCCTCCTGCAGGATTAGGTGGCAGAGCAGGCAGTGCAGACAGCGGGGGGAGGGGGGGGAGTGGAGGAAAAACTGTTGATTCACTATGCTGGAAGGAGCCTTCGAGAACATCCAGTCCAATGGTCTCATTGTACAGATGAAGAAAATGAGTCACGGGAGCCGGCTGCTGGCCAAGGTCACAGAGCCAGAGACATGCGGGTCCCCAGACTCCCCAGCTAGACAGATTGTTTCTGCTAGACATCAGAGCGGGAGGGGCCAGACGATGGATCACCAGGCGTCCCCACATGGCCCTTCCTTGGTCCCCCTTCAGTGGTGAGGGGGTGAGGTGACATCTAAGGCTAGCAGAAGCCTAGGGGATAGGCAGGCTGGAGAGGGACTCCCAGAGAGGCAGTGTCTAGATGCTTCCAGAAAGACCTGGTGCCCCCCGCCCCCATGTGCTCTAATTACTGTTGCCCACATTTTTAATTCCCAGTAAGCCCAGTGACTGGCGCAATCCATCAGCTGTCAGGTCTCTCCAGGGAGCTCGGGCAGCTGCCTGAAGACTCTAGCGCTTTCTCTGAAGCTGAGCCAGAGAAGGAGGGGCTGGCTCAGCAGCAGCTGGCAAAGGCCTGTCAAAGGTGTGGCCATTGTGGCCAAGGCCTAGGCCTCAGTGCCAGGCAAGGAGGCCGGGAGGCTGGTCTCAGGCTGCTGTGGAGTACCACAGACTCTGGGGCTGGGGGGGGGGGGGGCAAGGGGAAGGCCCCCTCTGATTAAGGAATCCCAGACCCAAGCTTGCCTCCCCCCACCACTGCCCCTGTAGCTACTGGGAAATCCCTGGGTGGGTGGAGTTGTCCTCTTAATCCCAGAAAAACTAGCCTTGGCAGCTCAGTGCCCAGAATGCTGGAGTGGAAGATTGTCAAAGAACACGCCGGCAGGTGGGCTGACATTCGGCCCTCGCTCCTCTTGCCCTGTGCCCAGGGAACCTGGCTGCGGCCTCTGGAAAGGGCGCCTGGTCAGGGCTGGAAGGGACTCCAGAGAGGCTGGCCCAACCTTCCCCGCCCCTCGGTTGCACACCTCCCCCAAGGCCCACCAGCCCACAGCCCATAGCCCTCCCCAGACTGCTTAGGAAGTCTCTCCCCTGCTCACGGAGAGTCAGGACCCTTACGTTCCAATCCCTCTACCCCTCACCAACTTTGTGACCTTGGGGCAGGTCCAGCTCAGTCTTCTCCTCTCAGAAATGGGACTCTGATAAGATACTTGGACTTGCCACAAAGTGCATCCAACTGCATATAATTCTTATTAGTCTAAGTCTCAGTATTCCAAAATTAAAGGCCCTCTTTCGTTAATAATGATGAACACCTACCGAGCACCAAGCACTTCCCACACATGATTGCATTTTGGACCCACCACAACCCTACATGATGGGTGTGTCACTACCACCCACGTTTTACAGATGGGGACAGCAGGCTCAAAGAGGTCACCAGGCCGGTGAATAGCAGCACCCAAGTTCAAGCCCAGCCTGTCTGACCCCAAAACCCAGTTTTTCCTGCAACCCTGCCCCCTCTTACCACCGCTCAGAGCCACCTATGTCCCCTCCCTTGTGACTGACAAGGTCCCTCAAGAACAGATCCACTGAAGATGGATATGAAGTCTCAGCCCGGGCTCCCCCACCCACCGTGGGCAGGGTGCTGGGAGCTAGGTCCTGGTTGGCACAACATCCTGGCTGGGGCAGCAGGAATGGACCCTCCCTGCCCTGGCTTCGGGCAAGATGCAGGGCGCTACTAAAGGGAGCCTCTGTCTACAAAGGGTTGGCAGGGAAGGCAACCTGGCTGCCCCCACCCAAAGCGTGGCTGGGCCTGGCAGGACCACACTTGAAAGCATCCGTGACCACACCTGACAGCTCCTGTAGGGTGGGGTTCCTGGGCTCCAGTCTGGGCCAAGGTGGGCAAGCAGAGGCGGATGAGTGCCCTCCCTGCTCCTGACCTCACCTCTACTTTATAGAGCTGGGAATGGGTGGGGCTGGAAGTACCAGGGAGCCAAGACCTGGGGCTTGCTGAAGCTGAGACCCTTGTTGGGGGTGGGGGTAGCCAGTAGCAGCCAAAGGAGACCCACTGGACCCATGACCTGATCCAGCAAGGGAGGTGGAACAGAAATGGGGTCCGGCAGGCATCCAGGAGCTCCTTCTTGAAGCGGAAGCAGACACAGAGAGGGCATGAGATTTGCTGCTACCCCCAGCTCATCAAAGCGAGTAGCTGGAGTCTGGGTTCTGGTTTCTCAGGGGTCCTGGGCAGGGCAAGGCCCCCAGTAAAACTGGTGGGGGGTTCAGCCTCAGCCCAGCCCTGGGAATGGGGCAGCAAGCAGAGCGGGCCTCAGAAAGAGAGGAAGTGGGGGACCCCAAGGTGGGAGTCCTGCGAGGGTGAGAGCCATGGGCACCAGACAGGCAAGAGGATTGCTCTGCTAAGTGCCTTACAGGAGACCGGGCACCCATCACTGTAGCTCTTTGAATTCGTTTCCTCGTCTTAAAAAGGAGGTATAACAGGGTGTAAATCAGGAGGACGACTGGAGGGGGCTCATGCCTGTGAAGGCAGGAGAGAGGGAAAGTCAGAGAGGGAAAGTCAGAGACAGCCTAGGTGCAGCACCCTCTCTGAGGTGGGAGATGGGGTCCCGGATCCCATAGGTGGTCAGACAGGAGGTGGGGGGAGGGGGGTCCAGGGGTAGGCCTCCGGCTCCAAGCAAGTTTGAGTGAACTGTGCTGGAGATCTCCCCTCCTTGGTCCCTTGCAAATCATAAACAAAAGGGTCTTTGAGATCATAATCTCCAAAAAGGGAAACTGAGGTTTAAAGAAAGGAGGGGCCTTGCCCCAAATCACAGTAAGTCAACAGCAAAGCCCAGCCTAGGTTCAAGGTTACTGCCTTTCAAGTCCCCTGTCCAGGGCTCCTCAAGGAGCAGTAGATACGTGGCTGGATTTGACAACAACCTTCCTCCTGAACCCCTCTCCGGGCTGGGTTTCTGACCTGGGTCACTGCCTCTGTAACAGGGATACTTAAACACTCTCCTTCCGCTGCCCCTACCCCTTTTAATTGCAGATAGATAACATAACAATAGTGAACAATTATCAGGTACTAGGCCCCTGGACTAAAGTCATTACTTGCACTAAGTTGCTGAATCCTCACATCAACCCAATGATGTAAGCGTTTTTATTACTATGGTCATCATCATGTCCGTTCTCTAGATGGGGAAACTGAGGCCCAGAGTCCAACTTGCACAGGTTCATCCGATTAGTGGCCGAACAGGATGTGAAGCCAGACAGTCTGGCTCCAAAGCCCACACTCTTATCTGCGACGCCAGGCTGGTTTTTAAGACACTATTTCATGGACGCCTGGTGGTTCAAATCCTGACTCTGCCACTTCTAGATCCATGTGGTCTGGGACAAGGAGCCCAGCCCCTCTGGACTTTGTGCTCCTGGACCAAAGGATGGGACTGTCCACCGGCCTTAGAGCCCGGGCCCGCCAGTGTCCAGCAGTGGGCAGTGCACCAGGACCGGTGCTCCAGTCACTTGTTTTTTTTGAACTAGAGAAGGTTCCAGATGTGGGCAGGGCCTTCCTCGGCCCGCCCCGCCCCCGCCCCGTGTGCAGGGGGAGGAATGCAGGGGGAGGGGCTGCCCCCAGCCCGTCATTGCCTTTAATAGAGACCTGAAACACCGCCTGCTAAAAATACCCGGCTGGTGCCGCATAAAAGCGCTGCGGGTCCGACGTTCCACACTTCTCCAAGCCTCAGC
The DNA here is from genome assembly GCF_964662115.1 of Mustela nivalis. Lineage (NCBI taxonomy): Eukaryota > Metazoa > Chordata > Mammalia > Carnivora > Mustelidae > Mustela > Mustela nivalis. The sequence continues at coordinate 9,251,954 of NC_139038.1, read as the reverse complement.
CAGAAGCGCGGAGCCAAGCCAGCATGACCGAGCGCCGAGTGCCCTTCTCGCTCCTGCGGAGCCCCAGCTGGGACCCTTTCCGCGACTGGTACCCGGCCCACAGCCGCCTGTTCGACCAGGCCTTCGGGCTGCCCCGGCTGCCCGAGGAGTGGGCGCAGTGGTTCGGCCACAGCGGTTGGCCGGGCTACGTGCGCCCGCTGCCCCCGGCTACGGTCGAGGGCCCCGCCGCGGTGGCCGCGCCCGCCTACAGCCGCGCGCTCAGCCGGCAGCTCAGCAGCGGCGTCTCGGAGATCCGGCAGACGGCCGACCGCTGGCGCGTGTCCCTGGACGTCAACCACTTCGCCCCCGAAGAGCTGACGGTCAAGACGAAGGACGGCGTGGTGGAGATCACCGGTGAGCCCCCGGCCCTGCGGGGACCCGGCTGGCGGGGCGGGAAGGGAGCAGGGAGACTCGACCAGGGACCCAGAAGACTTGGGACTCGCCCTGCCCCCCGGGCTTGCGGCCCCGACTCTAGACTCTAGAACGGGGGACTGAGAGTAGTTCAGGGCCCCTCTGGCCTGAAAAAAAGCTCTATGGAGGGAAGAAATCCACCTTCTAGCGCAGACCCCCTCCGAGCCCCGCCCCCAAATGACCAGGTCTCCCTGGGGCCACCCACAGGCCCCGGGCGAAAAGACCATTGTCCCCTGGCGCAGTTCCTGTTCCTTGTGCCTAAAACCGGGTCTGCGGAGGGGGCGTGTGCCCTGTTTTGTGGCGCTCCGATCCCCACCAACCCTCCAAAGCACTGAACCCAGCTTTCCAGGAGCTTCTGAGGGGCCCTGAGACAGTCCGACCACCCATGGGGGCGTGTGTGGATTTGGGTGGGGCCCCTCCGGGCAGCTTCTGACCGGTCCTTCTCTCCCCAGGCAAGCACGAAGAGAGGCAGGACGAGCATGGCTACATCTCCCGGTGTTTCACTCGAAAATACACGTAAGTCTTGGCCCCAGATCCACGGGGACCTGAGGAGGGATGCAGGGAGGGGGGGCTAGTGAGGCCCAGGTGTGTTAACTCTTGTCCTCCTGTCTAGGCTGCCCCCTGGTGTGGACCCCACCCTGGTCTCCTCCTCCCTGTCCCCTGAGGGCACGCTCACCGTGGAGGCCCCGCTGCCCAAGCCAGCCACCCAGTCTGCAGAAATCACTATTCCTGTCACCTTCGAGGCACGTGCCCAGATTGGGGGCCCAGAAGCTGGAAAGTCGGAGCAGCCTGGAGCCAAGTAAAGGCCTTACTTAGCCCTGCTGGCCGCACCCCCACCTCAGTAGCCATCACTGACCATCCCTACCCGCCAATCTGTATGCTTTTTTGATACGTCTATCTTCTGTTTTTCTCAAATAAAAGTTCGAAGCGACTGCCCACTACTGCCTCCGATTCTGTGTCGAGGCCCGGGGGTTGGTGCCACTTGCTGGCTCATACACGGATCACATTTGCAGAGGGCCTGCTGTGTGCCAAGCCCCGTGGTCCTGTGGGTACAGTGGGTTACAGCACGGGCGTACCCCAGTCCTCCAGCCCTGAGTCCAGTAAGAGAGAAGTAATGATCGGAACCAGCAGCGATGGGAGAAACCAGGAGAGGCAACTGGTCCAGCCTTGAGCACTCAGGGACACCTAGGCTGGAGTCAGGTGCAGGGGGACAGAGCAGGGCCCCAGGAGGGGAGCTTCTTAGGAGTAGAGTCTCTTGCTTTTACTTCATTGAGACTTTGCTGTTCCAGAGAGGGGCAGGACCTCGGAGAAGGCATGGGAGGTGTGGTACTCCAGCTGACTTTCTATTTTTTTTTTAAGATTTTATTTATTTATTTGACAGAGAGAGATCACAAGAAGGCAGAGAGGCAGGCAGAGAGAGAGAGGGAAGCAGGCTCCCTGCTGAGCAGAGAGCCCGATGCTGGGCTCCATCCCAGGACCCTGAGACCATGACCTGAAGGCAGAGGCTTTAACCCACTAAGCCACCCAGGCGCCCCTCCAGCTGACTTTCTGAGAGGAGGTTGCCTTGCCAAAGGTTTTATCCCCTGATGCCTGTGCATGTAGGATGAGGCCTGGGCTCTCAGGTCAAGGGCACTCAGCAGAGAGTGAGGGCCATGTGGCCAAGGTTTTGGTGGAAGAGAAGCAAAGACCCTGACAGGGAAGACTAGCCCAGGTAGGGAGGGTTACACCTGCCTGGGTCTTCTGCTTTGCCTTCATCCTACCCACTACCCTCTCACCTGGCCCTAGAAGGGTTTGGGGGAACCTGGGGGAGGGATAGAGCAGGTAGAGGTTTTTTTTTTTTTTTTTAAGATTATTTATTTATTTATTTATTTATTTGACAGATCACAAGTAGGCAGAGAGGCTGAGAGAGAGGAGGAAGCAGGCTCCCCGCTGAGCAGAGAGCCCGATGCGGGGCTCGATCCCAGGACCCTGAGACCATGACCTGAGCCGAAAGCAGAGGCTTTAACCCACTGAGCCACCCAGGCGCCCCCAGGTAGAGGTTTTGAAGTCCAGTCTCAGGTCCCCCAGGAACTTGAGAGATCCCACACCATCCCCACCTACGAAGGTCACAGAGCCTGAAGGTGTGGCAAGACACTGTGACATTATTTTCTAAACCCACAGCCCTACTTTCCCAGGGTCTCTGGGAGCAACAGCACCCTGCAGGGAAGGGCCAGGAGCACGCACACGCACTCACTACCCTCGCCACTGCCCGGCTTCTTAATTCCCACTCCCTGGTGCCGGTACCCTGTTGGGATAGCACAATCTGGAGCAGGCAGGAAGCCAAAGCAGGTCCCAGGCCTCGGAGGCCTTACCGGGCCTGGAGGGAGGCCAGCCAGGGAAGCAGACACATGAACAGCTGGTGGCACGGATCTGGGCCTGTTGGCCAGGGCACTGCCTGGTCTATGCCACCCCACCACCATTCACTGCCCAAGCTGCAGTCTCCTAAATCTGCCATCCTTCTCCCTGCCAACAGACAAGCCACATCTCAGGTGTCTCCTGGACACGTCCACATTCCTGTGGTCACGACTGAATCAGCCTGTCCAGGGCTCACCCTTGCTCTGCACGCCAGCTCCCTTCTGACTGGCAACACGAAGGCCCCGGCCTGCAGGGCTGTGACTGCCTCCTCCTGACCTGTCAGTCTCGTCAGGGAGAGCGAGAGCAAGGCTGCCAGGTCCTCTGCCAGCGCCCTGGAAGTGTGGGAAAGCGGGTGCCAAGCCTGACAAGGTAACCCTTGTATCAACTCCGAGAAGGGGTGGGGTTAGTCCTGCCGAGCACCTGGGCACAGAGAGCCTCGGAGAGGTGAAGAGACTTGCGGGGGGTCGACACCGCTGGTCCCAGAGGGTCGGGGGCACATCAGTGTGGCCACGGGTAGGGGAGGGCAGGTTAGCTCCCACAGCAAGGCTGGAGAGGAAGGGCAGGGATAGGGGTTGAAGTGTTCCCCGTGGCAAGCCTGAAGTGCTGAAAGAGGCTTGGTAGGGCCACAGGAAGAGGACAGGGATGCAGCTGAGTCTGGGGTCCCAGGGCTGCTCAAGGGGGTCAGGCAGCAAATGACCTGGCGGGAGCTGCCAGGCAGGGGCCTCAGACCCGGAGTCCAGGGCCATGGCCTGGGGCAGGTAGGAGTTGGGGCTATTATAGGAGTGAGTCCAAGGACAACAGCTTTGAGGTCTTGGGGGCCGAGGCCATTATTTGGGACACAGCTGGGCACAGGGCAGGTGGGAGGGGAGGAATTCGGTCCCTGCAAAGATAACAGAGCCCAGTTTCCATGGGAAACTAAAGTAGGAGATGGGAACTGTAGCCTGCCTGGGCCACCGCTGGGGCAGAGACAGGAAGGGAGTCAGGCTGGGCCAGCCATATGCCCGGAGCTCCACTCAGATGTGGGCTCCGGGGCAGCGCTTCTGGGCAGAGTGAACAGGGCTGGCTGGCTGAGGTCTGCGGGTCTCCCCTGGGACAGGGTGGCACCCGGGCTGGTCCGCTGGGTCTCCCCTGGGCATGGGGGCACCTGTGAGTCCCTCTGCTGCTGCTGTGGGGCAGGAAGAGATCCAAGCTTCTCCAGGCCTTTCCCTGATTTTCACTGGGTCCTACAGAAAGGCCTCTGATGACCTTCAAGTCTGCAAACTCAAGACGTTGACATTGACTCAGTGAATGCTAGCATTTGGGCCCCTCTGCTCAGCTGAGGGGGGTCTGAGGGCCAATGCTCTGTGCTCCGGGCTGATGACTGAGGCCTCAAGTCCCTGTGGCTCCCGATCACCCCTCACCAGCTGCAGCTTCCCTAAGGATCTGTGCAGTGCACAAGCCATCCTCAGTCCCAGGCCCCTCCCTAGGTCTCTCCTTCTCTTTCTCCCTCCCAGTTGTGAAATCTGCCCTCCCTGTTGGCACTTCCTCTGGGCCCGGCATGCAGCCAGTCCGTCCAAGTCCCTGCTCAAGGGGCCAAATGGAGGAAACAGCTCAGTGACCAGCAACATTATGCCAAGAGCAAAGGGGCGTGACATCCTTCGGGGTCTTAGTGGAATAGGAAAAAGGGATTTCCAGAAGTGACTTTGGACAGGCAAGTGGCAATCACATAGGCGAGGGCTGACAGCCTGGAACAGTCAGGCTGGAGAAGGAGAAGAAGTGGGCTGGTGAGGGTGGTGGGTGGGGCCTGTCTGTGGGGGAGGGGCGCTGAAGGCCACAGAAGTGCAGGTTCAAGCATCCCCTCTTCAGAGACAAGGGTCCAGATCTTACAGGAGAGTGGTAGGAGGAACCAGTCAAGAGGCAGAGGCCAGTGTGTTTCTGAGGTGTAGTGGGCAGGAGGAGGAAAGGGGACCGGGTGTCAGCATGTAGCAGCAGCAGGCTCTGCGGTGTGGGGTCACAGACTGGGATGCGGGGGTGCAGGGGACGGCGGAGGAAAGGGATCTGCTGAGGCCCTGAGCCCTGGACTCTCATGGCTCCCTGCCCAGGGCTTGCTGACCTCCGTCTCTGCCAGGTCGGGCGGACCCCACGCCTCTGCTGCTGGGGAAGTGAATTGTTTCCCAGTAGCATCATCTTCCCTGCTACAGAATCGACCCAGGGTTTGCCAGGCACAGACTGCCCCAAGGAGAGGGTGGGGTGGGAAGCAAAAGCTGCCCGGACAGTGGCTGCAGAGGACCCGAGTGCTGGGTCCAAAGGACGTGGTCTGGGCACCTTTGTGATGGAGGCAGGGGCAACGAAGCAGAGAAAGGAGAGGAGGGTCAGGCAGGACTGGAGCCCTGCCCAGGGACTGGCCAAGGGGTCCAGACACCCCAGACCCCCTGGTCTGCTGGCAGCCACCCAAGCGCTCCCCCGGTAGAGCCTAAGACAGAGCAAGGATCAGGCTAGTGAGGGTCCTATCTGCTTGCTTTACCCTGGATTCCCCCACACCTCCGTCCTTGCACACTCCCCTCCCATGCACACAGCGGGACCCAGGGATTTGGGACAAACCTTGAGCTCTGGGCTTGGCCTCTGGCCCAGACTTGCATAGCAGCCATGAGCTGCCAGCTCAGGACCAAAGTAGGGAGGAAACTGCACAGGCGAGGACAAGCCTAGGTTGGTCTTAGCCACGATCTGGCACTGGGCCTGGCAGCTCTGACCCAGTGAAACGGGGGCTAAGCCCCACCCTCGTGCTGCCCTCCCAGGAACAGGACAGTGGCCCCAGGGAATATGGAAGAAGCCAAGCGTGTGCCCCCCACCCCAAAATATGTAGTCTGGCCACCACTGCACAGAGTGTCCACCGCCACAGTCTGTCCACTCACTGCCAGCACTGAGAAGCAGGGGTTCCATGGTAGGGGGGAGACCCACACACGAGTGGGAACAGTCTCCGTCCCCACCACAATCCTCTTAGCTAAGGGCTCTGGATCCTCCCCACATCTTCCATGAGGCCTATGGACCTCACGGTGTGCGCCTCACTGTCTATCCCAAGGATGGGCCATGTTCTCATGGGCTTCTTAGGAGACAGCTCTGCCCACCACGCCTTGTGGTGGGAGAACTGGCGGCATGAAAAAGTCAGGAATCCCAGGCCTGGTGAAGAAGGAACAGCTCCAGATCAGTAACAGAAGTGCTGGATCGTTCCATGTAGGAGCACGGAGGGCAGAACGGCCGCCCCCACACCCCCCCGGCCGGCCAGCCAGGCCCCTCCATCTCTTCTGAGGGGCAGACTGAGAGCAAGGGAAAGTCAAGTGCCCGGCCAGGGCTCCTGAGAAAAGGTCATGTCTGGGGACCCTGGGGAAAATCCATCAGCCCTGCGAGGGGTCTCGGCAGTGTAATGACCTCCTCTTTCCTTCTAACCTAGCGCACATACCAGCCTGGCACACCGCTCTGTCCATACTACGGTGGCAGTGGTTGAAATCAAGATGTGGCACCAGTGGTCCAGGGGCTGCTTCGGAGGAAGAAAGTCTACCCCCACTCCCTCCCCTAGGCTGAGCAGGGCAGAACCTTCCAGAAAGGCTTGGATTAAAGAACAGACTGAGGTGGCAGAAGCAGCTGTGTTCAGGAAAAAGCACTGGGCTGAGGCCAGCTCTGCCTTTGGTGGAGGTATGGTCTGGGGTCCACCCTGCTCTGGGCTGTTTCCATTTTGGGGTCTGGATGACCTCTGAGGCCCCTCTCCGACCTTGGCTGTGTTGTCACCCTCTGCAGGACAGGAATTAAGGGAGAATCATGAAGTCTGGCAGCTGCCCAGGGTCTCCTAACAATGCCAGGAAGGCCAGAGTCCCATGGGTGTCCGAGGATGTAAGGACCACTCTCTGCAAGGCCAACAAGGGCCTGGCATGGGGAAGGCCTTCGGTCTGGGCCTTGACCCCAGGGCAGGTCTGGGTAACCCTTTCCTTCTCAAATCATTCTGCTGCCCACCTCCCACCTCTGTTGAGAGTGTCTGAAAGTCCCTCCATGATGGCTGCTGAGTCTGTGTGCTCAGGCTGGCAGCACAACGGAGGACCTGTTTAGGTGAATGAATGACCAGAGAGAGGTCACTGACCCTTCACCCCCAAGCCTCCCCTTTCTCAGAGTTCTCCCATTTTCCTTTCTTTTATTTTAAAGATTTTATTTATTTGAGAGAGCGAGGAGGGAGGGCCGAGGGAAAAGGAACCCACGCGGACTCTGCGCTGAGCGCAGAGCCCGATACGGGACTGGATCCCACCACCCGTGAAATTAGGACCTGAACGGAAACCAAGAGTCAGACGCTCAACCTCAACCGACTGAGCCACCCGGGCACCTCAGGGTTCTCCCATTTTCACTGACCCTCCAACCCCCCGCCGTCACTGAACTTTCTCACTTCAGCAAGCTCACCGCCCTCCACTGGTCGAGCCTCCCTCCCCCACTGAAAACCACCCCCACCTCTCTTCTGGGCCCTGAGGGGGGGGGGGTGAGCTCTCCTTTTCTAGTCCCCTCCGTGGGTGGGCCTGCTAAAGATCCTGAAGATTCCTTTCTAGATTGAAAGGCTTGAACCCTGGGAGTGTCCCCAGGGTTGTCCCCACGGTCTAGGGCCCTCCTTGGGGGAGGTTCTGGAGGAGGAGAAAGGAAGCCTAGCCTAGGCCCCACCTGCAAAGGGGATGGAGCTGTGCCAAGGCAGCCCCCCCCCCACTGACCCCTGCAGGACCCCCTGGGGCTGGGTGTCCCCATCTTCCCCTCTCCTCCCCCAGGCCCAGACAGAACAGTAAATGACTGCCCCCTGGTGCCCTCCCAGAGACACTCAGATATCTAACACTGCCTACCCCCAGAACCTTCAGCCATCTCTGCCCAGGTTCTAGGTCTTGCCAGGCCCCAGGCAGAAATGGGGGCAGGAGACCCAGTTTTTGGAAACCACGGACGCCCTCCGCCCCACACCTTCTGTAACTTTGGCCCTGTTCTTTGTTCTGGGGCTCACTCTCTGAGAACCCTCAAGCCTCCCAGAAGATCCCATCTGTGAGTACCCAGCTCACTCCCTCCGCCGCCACCACCCCTGCCCCTGGCCTGAAGCCAGAGCCCCCCCTGCTCTGGCCCCCGCTGCATAGGTGTTCACCGCTGTTTCTGTTACTGGTCACAACTGGCATGTACTGGGCACCTGCTAGCTGCCAATCACTCCTCAGTGTCTGAAACCCTCCCAGCAACCCCATGCCACTGAGAGGCAGCAGAGGCTTGTGGTTATGCTTTCTGCCAGTGGTCAAAACTGCGGGGGGTTCAAATCCTCATCCCCTCATCGGGTGGGGGGCGCCTGGGTGGCTCAGCGGGTTGAGCCTCTGCCTTTGGCTCAGGTCATGATCGCAGGGTGCTGGGATCGAGCCCCAAATCCTGCTCCAACGCCCCCCCCCACCTCTGCCTACTTGTGATCTGTCAAATAAATAAAATCTAGTCCTCATTGGGTCGCTTACTAACTGTGGGACCTCGGGCAAGTTACTAAGTCTTGGTTTTTTTCCTCTGCAAAGTGAAGCTGATTGGATTCCTAATACAAGGGAAGTCTGAACCAGAGCCGAAACCACACGCCAAACACCGGGTCCACGCCAGGCATTTTTATGAGGTCGACCGCATTATCCCCACTTGACAGATCGGGAAACTGGGAGAGGCTGAAAGGCCACGAACTTGAGAGGTCACACCACACCACGGGGACGCGGCAGGGCGCGAGTTCAGACCCTGCCACACAGACAGCCCTTTCATTTGGAACACGACAGACGTGGCTGAGGGTCGGAAATGTCACCTCCGTAAGCAGGAGCTGACCTGCCCGTCTCCCCTCGCCCACCCTACCTCCCAACCCCCCAACGCCCAGACCCCAGGGCCTCAGGGTGTCCTAGTTCTGTGTGGGGAGCTACTTAGGGCAGAAATTGGGGCGCACGCGCTCCCTACCATTCCTGCCGTCTGATTCTGGGGCCGGCCCTGGGCTGCCACCGCCCGTTCCAAGCTGGGACCAAGTTGGGAGCGGTGAGGGGGGACAGAGGGCCTTTGGGGGGGTGGGGGTGAAACCAGCCCTCCCTCCCTCAGGAGGACGGGGCCGTGAGGCAGGCGACGCCTGGAATGCCAGGAAGAGGCCGGGGCGGCTTCAGCGCTTCCCGACGCCAGCTTACGGGGCCATGGGGCCTCCGTGTGACAGACCCAAGTCGCCTCCCTCCCTGAGCCCCTTCGACTGCTGTTAGGGTGGAGGCTGCACTGAGCCCCGGCTTCCTCCTCTGCAGCCCCCACCCCCACCCCCAGGCTGGCGCTCGCAGGGGAGGGCGCACGGGAAGCCCGCTCAGGGTGGTTGCGGTTCCGCCGGCTGTTCGGAAACGGAGGGGCAGGCACTGGTTCGGAGGGAAAGCGGGCGCCCAGAGATGTGGCCAACCGCCTGCACGGCGTGATAACACTGCCAGCGCCCGGACCAGGATCCTCAGGGGAACAACTGCGCCCGAGGAGAGCGGAGGCGGGCTGAGGCAGGGCGGAAAGGGAGGACCAAGCCCCGCGGTGGGCGTGAATCGGGCCTGCGCGCCTGCGCAGGCAGATCCCGGCCCAGGGCTAGCAACAGGCCGACCATTGGAAGAGCGGGACAGGCTGGCCTGTGATTGATTGGTTCTCGCCACTGTCCAAGATTGGAAGGCGGGCCGTGTCCCGCCCAGCTCCCATCCGGGTGCCTGGCCCGTCCTGGAACCTTCGCGACCCCGGCTTGTGAGGGCCGCGCGTTCCTCAGGGCGCGGCCTTGTCCGTAGTCCCGTGGCGGGAGCGTGGGGGCGAGCACCTGCGGGGTGCGCGCGCCCGCGTAGGGCCGGGCGGCTCGCTCATGTGCCTGCGCCGAACCGAGGCGGGCAGGGCCCAGGTGTTTGGGATGGGTAGTGACCCGAGAGAAGCCCGTGCACGGGTGTCCCACGTGTGCTGGCACCGAGGCTGCCCAGAGGCTGGCAGGAAGCAGAACCTGGAGGAAACGCTGGAGGAAACGCGGGGCGGGGGGAGGGGCAGTGCCTAGGCGGGGCCGTGCCCAGGTGGATGGAGGACCCCCCCCCCTTACTCCCAACTCCAGCGCCCAGCAAACTGGCTGGTACCCCCGGTAATGGTACAGGAGTGGCCTGACCAGTCGTCGCTGGTGCATTTGGGGGAGGAGGGCGAGTCGTGAGGGATGGACAAAGGCGTTTGGGGTTCTGCTGTCCAGGTTCATTTTGGCCCTGTCACCACTAGGCAAAGGAACCTAAGTCCTACCTAATAGACTGCGGGGACCAATTATTACTGCCCCTTTCGCTCAGAAGACTGATGCAGCAGCTGCTTGATTTTGGACAGAATTTGGGGAGATCACGTGGAAAGGGACTCGCCTAAAAATGTGTGCAATCGTCATCCATAAACTGCTTATCCTTTATACCGGTTACCTAGCCATTATTCCCGAAATCTGTCTTGTCTATTTCTAAGCCAGTCTCCTCATTTAGGGCAAGAGAATAGGTTTCACTCCTAGTCTGCCCACTACGCAATCCTCTGCAACTTAGAATTCATCTTCGAGGGCCCACAATGCTCCCCCAAAGATAGGTTTTTAAAACTGAGGTTGGGGCTCCTGGGTGGCTCGGTGGTTAAGCCTCTGCCATCGATCGGCTCAGGTCATGATCCCAGGGTCCTAGGATCGAGCCCCATATAGGGCTCCCTGCTTGATGGGAGCCTGCTTCTCCCTCTCCTGCTCTCCCTACTTCTGTTCCCTCTCACTGTGTCTCCCTCTCTCAAATAAATAAGTAAAATCTTAAAACAAAACTGAGCAGGTTCCTAATGGAGAAGGCAAAAACATCTGTAAACCATAATGACATTATACCTCCCTATCTGGGGAGGCAAGGACTTTCAGAAGGCTTTGATAACAAACTCAACAGAACCCAAAATGAATTTTCCACCAGGCTTTAAGGAACCCACCAGCCATCGAAACCCCATTCCTAAAATCTAGCTTCAGGCTAAGTGAAAAAGAAGAAGGGTTTGATTACTCTTTTGGTCCCTAAGAGTTAAGTAGGGGAAACGTCCGTCACTGTAGGAAGCAGCAGCTAACACCAAGATTGTGTTAAAACAACTTGAGGGGTGCCTGGGTGGCTCTGTGGGTTAAGCCTCTGCCTTCAGCCCAGGTTATGATCTCAGGGTCCTGGGATTGAGCCCCGCATCTGGCTCTCTGCTCTGCGGGGAGCCTGCTTCCCCCTCTCTCTGCCTACCTCTCTGCCAAATAAATCTTTAAAAATTTTTTTTTTTTGAAATCAAGTGATGACAGGGAACCTAACACTTCATCCATGGGGGTGGGGGGGTGCAGGAGAGATTTGTAAGGAGGCAAAACATCCTAGGTAAGAAGACTCAGAAAACCTATGGTTCCCATGGGTGGCAGGCACTCCCTCTAGCCTGTCCTTCAGCTTAGTCCTCATGGGCTCATGTAACAGGCCCTGGTGCTTACTACTCCTTAAGATCACCTGGTTCCCGGTACACACCAGCAGACTCCCTTTCAATTCAAACTCAACTCCACATACACCACTGAAAAGACTGGATGGAAGGGGAGAGTGAGTCTCACCCAAGACAAAACAAAGATGGAAATTAAGTAACACAGGAGGAAAACAACTGGAAAACCCAGAATGTGGAACATTCTCTAAGACCACCTCTTGCAGCTGTTGGTAGAGTGGGCACTCCTGATCCCGGAGTTGTAAATTCGAGTCCCACATTGGGTGTAGAGATTACCTAAAAATAAACTCTTTAAAAAAGTTTTAAAAAGGGCATGTCTTACAGATGCCTGGTTTCTTGAAAAAGTCATTATTTGGTTATCACTGAATCATTCTTTTCAGCTGTTCTGTTTGAAGTTTCTCAAAATAGACTGTTGGGGGTGAAATGCCCCCCACCCACCACCACCTCACTATGCTTTAAACAGGGTTAAATCTAATTCGAGAAGTACTTTTTCCCAGGATCACCCAATTTCAATTAACCATGTTTAGACTCACAAGGCAAAACCTTTTATGGACCAAAGGTCACTTATTGCTCAAAAGCAGCAGAAATCCACCTCAAAGCCAGTCTAGTCTGCTCTCTCCAACTGAGCCAGAGAAAGAACAGAGAAGAGTTGTTACCTTTGAGAAGGGAAGGTGGGCGGCTAGGAACAGGTATGGGAGAATGAATTACCCACAACCAGGGGTCGCCCCACTACTGGCCAGATGGCAAATACTTCTAAGTTCCGTGGGGGAAGATACTGTCCCTTTGCTCTTTCTTTCCCTTCGCAACCCTTTCAAAGTGTGGAAAACATTCTTAGCTTGAAGGCAGTACAAAAACCTGTTTTAGACTGTACTTCCGTATTTCTAATTCGTCTGCACTACCTACTGAAATATAAACCAAAAACATCCTTTCACGGTCCCCAAATTCCTGACTTTCCTCTCCACCAGGGGGATCAACTGAATGCCATCTTACAGTAGTACTTATATTGGGCAATCTTAACCCATTTGTCTTGGTACATGTGGAGAAAGCATGAACATGAGATACCAAAAAAGCTGACCTGGTACTAACGACTCTCGGCCCAACCCCTACCAACCACGGGTATCTGGTTAATTAGAGCTCCTGGCCATTCGGAGTCAACCGTTTATCCTTATTCGTATCAGAACTGGAAAATTCAAACCAGCAGGCTACTTGGCAAGCTGGTGGACCACATTTCAATGTTCTGATTAGGCTGGGTTACCACTTAATGTCACTCCTCGAACCAGAGAAGCGTTACCCAACTAGTTTTCAGCAGGTTTTTCCTCCACGCTTGCTTTGACAACTGTACACCCCAGAGGCGGTAGCTGCCATTCTTAGCTACTTAGATCAGCCCGTGGGAGTCAACAGGCAGTCTCAGCTGACCAGCAGAGAGGCCAATGCATGTGGTCATTACACATAAATAGAGTGGAGGGAAACTACTGGCATCAAACAGCAACTGATTTGCTACACGGAAAGCCCTCACCACTGAACCTCAGTGGACAGCCCTTCCACCCCACCCTCACATTCTTGGAATGGGGAATTCTGCTCCTGTACTCTGCTCTGCTCCCCCGTCACCCACCGTTTAACTGCTTCCCGCTACCAGTTTGCTTTATGTTCTGGAGTACGCTAAGGAGACCCACAATCACCGGTACTATACATGGGGCACTGTGCAGTTTCTGAATTAGAACTTGAACTCTTTGGGGCCACCCGTGTCCGACTACTTATCGTTGTGTTGTCAGGGTTTTTTTTTCTTTCCAAATAGTTCAGCTCAAAAAACATAATGGATGGAGGGCAAATGCGGGTACACCGAGTCCAGCTAACCTCTAGCAGGAGATCAGAAGTACTGTAAAACAATGCTCCTCTTTCCTTTTTGGGGAGGGGCAGAGGGAGAGAGAATTGTAAGCAGGCTCCACGCCCACTGTGGAGCCCGATGCGGGGCTCACAGCCCTGAGCCAAAATCCAGAATTGGGACGTTTAACATACTGAGCCACCCAGGCACCCCAAAACGGTTACTTATCGCAACATGTAATGGGTTTCTATTATTTTTAAACAAATGGGTATTTTTAATTTCTGGTTTTTGATACACCCCACCCTCCCCCGTAGGCAAAAGCTCTTAAAGAGTTTGTAAAGGGGTCCTGTAAAGTTTAAGAACCACTGCGTGAAGGGGAACTATTCCAACTGGATAGAAACGCACCAACAGAGCATTTTGTCCTAAGACAAATTTAAGTGTACGTGGAAGTATTCTGGGCAATTTCTGATCTTCTGTCAATTTCCAGACACTCATAAAAAACGGGAAGATAAGGTGGAAACAAGAGTGTTAACGGCAGCGAACTTCCAGAAGCCACCCTTCTTCCTGCTGAGCTTTGCTGAGCCAGTGATGGGACCGCCCTGGTGTTGCCCACCTGTGTACTGTCCCGTTGGGAAGATGTCGTCTGATCATCTCTCTACCCTCAATAACTCCCACACTGAATGAGCTGTCACCGCGTGCTGAATGGTGGCTGCCACTCAGTTTCTTAGTCTCCTGGCTGAAGAGAAGCAGCCTGTAGGGAAGGCTCAGGAAGGCCCAGGACTAGGGCTCTGACATCTTAGGAATTGAGGCACATCCACCACTTCTCTATCCGCAGCTGTGCCCGTGGTGGCACTCGGGGTGGTTGTGAGCAACAAAGGAGCCAACACAGGTGAAATCATCCAGTACTCGGCAAAAACTTGGTTTGCACAAATCATTATTCCTACAATGTGAATTCTGATTACCCCAAAATTAAAAAGCCACCCTCTTTCAAATACCCCCACCCCTTTGCTGGAGCACACCCAAGGTGACAGAAGAAAGCCTTCACCTTGGCGTTTTTCCTCCCTATAGATAAATATCCCTCCCCACAATGATCGAGGCAGAACACCCCCACACCCAGGGACGTGATTCATGCGGTGGGCGCACTCTGACAGCTGCCACCAGCAACAGCAACGCTCCTGAGAGCTCAGGCCTCACCAACTGAGGCTGCCAACCACCTCGGAGGCACTAGACCCAAGACCATTTATTTATGAACATTTTCAACGCAGAGCACCACCTCAGCTAAGACTTAATGAGATCTCCAACAATACCAGGCGCCTCCCTGGGAGACTGAACCAGGCACATGACCCGGTTTCCATTTAGACCTACACCCCAAAGCTCAGAAGTTTCAGAATTTGCCCAAGACTGACAGGAGTCATAACTCAAACTCAGGTCTGTGCTTCTCACAGATCACACCCCTGGATAGGCCTTTTGAGATCTACCTGCACGTGCTCATTCTGCAGGAGAAACACTGGCCCAGAAGGTGCAATGATTTTTCAAGGTCAGCAAACCCGGGTCTGACCCCCCCAATTCTAGGTACTTTCCAAGACAGGGATGTCCCCTGCCCCCAGTCCCACCAACCCTCGGGAAGCAAAGGGCAATTAAAGTCATTTAAATAAAACTAAGTGGCACTGACATCAGATCTGTAAGTTTATTTGCTCAATGTACGACAGCTACATACTGACTCACATTCAGGATATTCCATCACTGAGGAAAACTGCTAAGAATGGTCCGTGTGTGAAATAATTCCTTAGAGAAACACGGAGTTGGAAAAATCATCACTGATTAGACCTTAAAAATAGTTCACTGCATAACATGACAAAAAGCACAAAGGCTCGTTCAGAGAACATAGTCATTGTTCTCCTACACTGTAATTAATAGTTATAATTTCACCATGACAAACACCAGACATTAAGATTAAGCTAACACTGGTGTTTCTTTTGCTCCCCCCCCCTTAAAAACAAAATATATAACTGCATGTCACTATAGCAACATCCAAAACAGATCAATTTGTTACGATCACTATTTGGTAGAGCAAACTGTACCCCCAAAGGAAAAATTAAATTAAAAAAACTTTAAAAAATTTGAAGACTTAATTTTTTTTTTGTCATAGGAATACATAACACCTACAGTATAAGTTAATAAATTTCAAGCTACTGTATAGAAATACAACACTAGCATGCACAATATTGTATCAATAGAGTAATGGAGGAGTAATCATTTCACTGGAGAGACAGTATCAGAGGCAAGTGCATTTCTTTAAAAATAAAGAAAAGAAAAGAAACCATTCAAGCTGCTTAAATATCAAGTCTCCGTTCCCTCTTCATTTTTAGCCCTCAGGTATAACTGTTATCTTGCATTATTCTAAAAAGCAGCCAGAGCCAAAGCTGAAATTTAAAAGAAAAAATAGGTTTTGTAATTCCAGTAAATCATTTCCAAAGGCTACAAGGAAGGACAAAACACTGCTCACTGGACATGAAGATAAGTTAAGGAAAGCCCCACCTACCCCTCCCCCCCAACCCCCCATCATTTCCCATCCATGGCATTGACTTTAGGGCCCCGGTGATGGCACAAAAGCTGTACAGCTCTCTTCTAGTTCTGCTAGGGTTCAGTTAACTGGGACTTTTGCTCTAGCGTATGGAGGGAACCTTCTAAGGAAAGTCACGCTGGGTAGACTGTGCCATGCTACAGGGCATCACTGTTCTCGTCCTCACGGTCACCTGGATCCTGTCCCACATACTCATTTCCCAACTCTTAAGTCCGATTTTGGTAAACTGCAAAAAGCAATGGTCAGTGTTTCCTCAATTATTCCTCATACCTCTCCTTGACTAAACCGCAGCAACAAACAAAGCGAGTCTGGCGTTACTACCTCCGTATCTCGGGAGTTCACACTGCTTCTGGTCTTGTAAAGAAAGGCTGAACACACACTCAACAGGTCACGTTTTTCAGACAGATTTTTCCAAAATAAGAATGAAGGACCTAAGGCTAAACTGAGAACAAATTTGTGGAAACAGCAACGTAGTTTCCTTCGATTCCAGAGCATGTGTCAACTGTACAAGAGAGAAAGGACTCTCTCGCTTTGATGCTTTCATTAAAAAGAAAAAAAAATGTAGAAAAAGTCTTGGTCAAATAGGAGTGATTTATTATCTGATAATGCCTTTAGTTCGTTTTCCTACAGCAACTGCTTAGGGAAGGAGTGTTTTCGGGGAGGAAAAACGGACATGGTTACGAGGCTCCCGAAATCGGACAGCGTGCTTATGAACAGAAGAGCTCTTCCCTTCCTTTTGGGTTTTTCTACCAGTAAGCTTCTAGCACCTGAATTTCCACACACTGCACCACAACCTTCCTCAAGATGACTGCCCAGCTTCTCCAGCTCAACGGCGTCTCCACCGTCCCGAGAGCCACCAGCAAAAGGTCCAGCGGGAACACTCCAGAGTGATGGCAGCGTGATCCCTGAGGAAGGAGCATGGCAGCTTAAAAATCAGGAGTTCTCTGAAAATATCAACACAATCAATGACATACATACCTGAATTTTCTCTATTTTTGTGGTGTTTAAACGTTTCTATTAAAGTGATTCATCATTTTTGCAGTGGATTTGAGTTAAGAGGAAGAAGGGTACAAATCCCACAGCCACCAGCCAAGCACCTAATAACCAAAACCTAAAAGGAGCTGCGATTCCCCTCAGGCAAGCCTTGTGGCCTGGGAGACAGCGAACAGCAAAACCCAACCTGGATAAGGCTGACTACGGATGTAAAGCCAAAGTAAACTAGCAAAGGAAAATACACAATCAATGGCTTGATGTTACGTATGGCTGTCATGTAGAAATACTGTAAACTGCAATTTAGTGTTAATACTGTCAGCTAATCCGAGACTCGGGAAACTGGCCAGGCCTAAACCATAAGGATAAACACGCCTTATGTTCCAAGTCTGTCCGTTCGGGATTTACACTAGTCCATGGCTGGTCGAGTACACCCTGAAAAGAAACGCACAGCTAGAACAGATGAGACAAGAGTACCCAAAACGTAAGACAAGAGCGTATGTACATACAAATCCTTACTGGAACCACAGAACTCACTGAATGAGGGCCAATCCCGTTTCAGTTTTCTTTTCGTCTTAAAACCCTATTCTCTAGCAATAAGTTAGATTAAAGACAGACAGCTCCGCCTGCATTCCATCTACAGAACAGTCCAGACGCCAGTGTGAGGCTGCTATTCCAATACGAGCACAGCTAGCCTGACTTTCCACTAGTGGTATTTTGGCAAAAATGTCAAAGAGGCGATCAAAGACAGGACAGGTCGTGGGCTTCTCCCTAGGAAGGTCATCCCTCCCTTTCCCTCCCCCACCCGACCCCCAGCTCATGGGAAAAAATAAAGACTGCAGTAGTAGCATCAGCGGGCGCTGCCAGTCCACCTGGGGGCCTTAATTGTTGCCTTCGCCGCCGTCGTCGTCTTGCTGATCGCTTGTCCAGAGCGTGAGGTTGTCGCGGAGGAGCTGCATGATGAGAGTGGAGTCCTTGTAGGAGTCCTCGTTCAGAGTGTCGAGCTCGGCGATGGCGTCATCAAAGGCGGTCTTGGCCAAGTGGCAGGCTTGCTCCGGGGCATTCTGGATCTCGTAGTAGAAAACGGAGTAGTTAAGAGCCAGGCCTAATCTAATGGGGTGAGTGGGCTGCATGTGCTCCTTGCTGATCTCGTGCGCTTCGCTATAGGCCTTCTCAGAGGACTCCACGACGGTCGCCCTCTTCTCTCCGGTGGCGACTTCGGCCAGGTAGCGGTAATAGTCCCCTTTCATCTTCAGGTAAAACACTTTGCTCTCGTACTGGGTCTCGCTGCAATTCTTGATCAGGTAGTTATCCAGCAGGCTCAGCACATCCTGACATACCGCCTCCAGCTCCTTCTCGATCTTCTCACGGTAAGCACGGACCATCTCTATCTTCTTCTCGTTGCCATCGGCGGAGGTCTTCTGCTCAATGCTGCTGATGACCCTCCAGGAAGAACGGCGTGCCCCGACTACATTCTTGTAGGCCACGGACAGGAGGTTTCTCTCTTCGTTGGACAGTGGCTCGTTCAGCTCTGTCACCTAAGAGAAAGAGAGAATGAAGAGTAGTTAGCGTCCAGAGGATGTCCCTTGGGTTGATCTCATCTTTACGCGACTAAACACTAACAGATTCTCCAGGTGACTCAAGCGATGGACAGGAAGAACGGCGAGACCGTGCAGGTGCGCACAGGGGGACAGAGGCAGAGCGAACGACAAAGAAGGCAAACACTGCAGCCGCAGCAGTGGTGCCCGAACCCGTTTCCTCCCTAGAAAAGCTGTTTCATTGGAGATCTATCAGGTTGCGCTCTCGGACAACAAACCAGATTTTGATCTCAATCGGATACGGTTAGTAATTCTCTCCTGGAATGCTGCATACATGCCAATCCTGGGGATTTGAAGCACAGATGGCTATTACGTACCTCAACAGTTTTTTAGGCAATCAGATGGACACTTTCCTTCTAACCATGTCCTGTCTGCTCAGTTCCATCCCTTTTCAGTGAGAATATTCTGAAGTCAAGTTCAAGGTGCCTTTTGGGAAACGAGGCGGCTTTTCTGCTCTTGGGTTAAGAGCGTATGAACTACACATCCCAGGAAGGGAAGTCACATGGGGGCACGGGACTGAGTCTGAACACAGAAATGTCAGCAACTACGAGGACACACTTGTCGCATGCTGTACGCTATGAGCCATACAAAAGAGAGGAGAGGCAAGCAAGGTACTTCTAAGCTGGAGGGGCCAAGAGAAATTAATGCTTCTTTCAATATGGGCACTTCTAAGTTCCGATCTTTATCACCCCAACAATTAATCACCCAGAGGAAACTAGAGCAACGACACGCCAATGCTCTGCATTTTTACATTTCCAAACAACTGCCTGTAACAAAAAAATTAAACTGAGTCCATCACACCGCATTCCCTTATGTCCCCTCATGCCTGTCGTATCAGAGCCATATACCACGGTCTACGACGTAAAACAGAAACTTTTTACAAGGAGGACAGAGCTCTCTCGTTTTTTATTCCTAATAGGACAAGAGATTTTTGTCTGGCTGTTGTGTCTACACTGGGGTACTACGTCAGTGGCTAAGCCACAACACCAAGAATCCCAGGCCATTCGCTATTTCAGAAAGACTAGATACTTCTCTCGCCTGTCCTCTCCTACCTGTGGATCCAGTCACAGCATTGTTAAGTGCAACAAAAACGTCATACTTCTGCCCTTTGTTCTGCTCCCCCGGCCCGGGGGGACTTATACAAGTGTCAAGAACCAAGTTAACAGCTAATCTTCACGTCCTCTATGATTCTTCCCCATCTTTCCTTCCACACCGTTAAGACTGGCCACTCTCTTGAACCCTCACTGATCTGGGTGTGCACCAACCGCAGCATCTACATTACATTTGTATTAATTACAGGTGTTGGAGGGGGGCAGGCGGGGAGACAGAATCCAAAATGAAATACCAAAATTATTTTGGGGGCACTGGGATACCAAGAGACTTCTCTACATGTGAATCATTCACATTTAGTATGTATGGCACTTTCATAAACCTAGAGGTACGGAAGGTTATGCTTAGTGCAACTGGTTGTGTAAATTAAATATTATTTCTCAAGAGATAATTAAATCAGAACACAAACCACATCATACTTATTAGTTTACTGCAAGCGAGTTATCCTTTTTTTTTTTTTTTAAGATTTTATTTATTTATTTGGCAGAGAGAGAGAGAGATCACAAGTAGGTGGAGAGGCAGGCAGAGAGGAGGAAGCAGGCTTCCCGCTGAGCAGAGAGTCCTACATGGGGATGGAACCCAGGACCCTGAGACCATGACTGGAGCCAAAGGCAGAGGCCTAACCCCCTGAGCCACCCAGACGCGCCAGCAATTCATTCTTTGAAAGAATTAATCAAGTTTGCTAATTCCCAAAATATCTAGCAAATGATATATACTCAAATATTTTTTTAAGAGATTTTATTTAGGGGTGCCTGGGTGGCTCAGTGGGTTAAAGCCTCTGCCTTCGGCTCAGGTCATGATTCCAGGGTCCTGGGATCGAGCCCCGCATCGGGCTTTCTGCTCAGCGGGGAGCCTGCTTCCTCCTCTCTCTCTGCCTACTTGTGATCTCTGTCTGTCAAATGAATAAATAAAATCTTTAAAAAAAAAGAGAGAGAGATTTTATTTATTTGAGAGAGAGAACAAAAGTTCACAATTGGGGGGAGGGGCAGAGGGCAAAGCAGCTGCCACACTGAGCAGGACCCTGGGATAATGACCTGAGCCAAAGGCAAGACACTTAACCCACTGAGCCACTGCCTTCGGCTCCAGTCATGACCCCAGGGTCCTGGGATTGAGCCCCACTTCGGGCTCTCTGCTCAGTGGGGAAGCCTGCTTCCCCACCCCCAGCCCAGCACCTGCCTACTTGTGATCTCTGTCAAATAAATAAAATCTTAAAAAAAAAAAAAAAATTCTCATACCGATTAGCAGCTTCTCTTATGTTACCCTTTTACTATGCATTTTTGATTCTCCCATTATACTGAAGAACAAGACCTCTACCAGACATGGCTCTCTTGTGACAGTAGAGTTGGGAAGACAAGGTTTCTGTACTACTTGACTTGAGAGCAGAAGGAAACCAGGAGAGTGCTTTCTGTTCTATGACCCCCAACCCCATTCCCCTGTGGAGACACCACTTCTCTGGAATAAAGCAGCTCATACCGTCTTACATTCAATTCTTTTTTTTTCCCTCCCACATCCAATTCTTTACACATTATAGAGAGCTTTGGAGACCCTCTGCTCAACCCACAGATCACTCTTTTTTTTTTTGGAAGATTTTTATTTATTTATTTGACAAACAGAGATCTCAAGTAGGCAGAGAGGCAGGCAGAGAGAGAGAGAGGGAAGCAGGCTCCCTGCTGAACAGAGAGCCCGATGCAGGGCTCGATCCCAGGACCCTGAGACCATGACCCCAGCCGAAGGCAGGGGCTTAACCCACTGAGCCACCCAGGCACCCCACAGATCACTCTGTCACTCCTGCTGATTTCTGATGTGTATTCAGCTAACCCGGAACACCCGTTTTCCCAGTCCCACCAATCCCACCGTACTAAGTGACCTTGAGGACAAACATTTCATCTCTAGGCCTCGATTTTCCTCTCTGTAAAACTTAGATTTCTGCCTTTTCCATAAAGTTAGTGTAAAGAGTGCATTAGCTAAACGATAAAGTGCTCTTGACCTAGTAAAGTGACAGAGACATGAGCAATTACTTTGGAGAATACCTTGGATAATTTTCCATCTTAATTCTCAGCATAAGCAGCCTCTAAACTTCTTACATAACCATCTGCCAGCTTATATCCCTGTATCAAGTATCTCGTCTCCGTTTCATCCTGTTTTCTAAGTTGAAATTTCCTTAGCTTACATCACTTCCTTTCCATAAACTTTAGTGTCATATAGCCTGAAAACACTCCCCCGACTGGCTTTCAAACAAGCTGAGGCCTTTGTAAGCCTCAGGCACATACCACAGGACTCCGGCCGCCCGCCACTATTGCAACCGGATCACGGTCTCCAATGCAAAGAGAAGCCAGAACGCCTAAGGCCATTGAGTTCTAGCCTTTCCCCTAAATCATGCTGTCCTTATTTCCAGAGCCAGCGACTATTTAAAGCTCACATGACCTCACCAGTACCCTATACTGCTGGGTCTCCTCCTGCTGCAAATGAAGTTAGGGCTGCAGAGCCCAAAGGCAGCACCTTGTGTGCTTCTATAAAGTCTGCACAACTGCCTGAGACCAGGAGAAACGTGGAGATTAGGAAGTGGCAGTGTCACCTTTAGATCTAGTAAACTCAACCACATTTGGAACATACTCAGATGTTCTCTGCCACTGAAAAACTAAGTTAGAGGGAAAAACCTTTAACTCTTAAAGTCCGCTCAAAGTTTCTTGGGCGCCTGGGTGGCTCAGTGGGTTAAAGCCTCTGCCTTGGCTCTGGTCATGATCCCAGAGTCCTGGGATCGAGCCCCACGTAGGGTTCTCTGCTCAGCAGGGAGCCTGCTTCCTCCTTTCTCTCTGCCTGACTCTCTGCCTACTTTTGATCTGTGTCTGTCAAATAAATAAATAAAATCTTTTCTTTAAAAAAAAAAAAAAAAAAAAAAAGTCCGCTCAGTTTCTCTAAAAACCTTAAATCTGAATTTCAAAAAAAAATCTTTAAGATCTAAAGAACTTGTGTGACAATGAATCTGTGATTTTTACATTGAAATAGAGATCCTGGGCGTCTGGGTGGCTCAACGGGTTGAAGCCTCTGCCTTTGGCTCAGGTCATGATCCCAGGGTCCCGGGATCGAGTTCTGCCCGGGGCTCTCTGCTCAGGGGGAAGCCTGCTTCCCTCTCTCTGTCTACTTGTGATCTCTGTCAAATAAATAAAATCTTTTTTTTTTTTTTCAAAGATTTATTTATTTATTTGACAGCTAGAAATCACAAGTAGGCAGAGAGGCAGGCAGAGAGAGGGGGTGGGGGAAGCAGGCTCACGCTGAGCAGAGAGCCCGATATGGGGCTCGATCCCAGGACTCTGGGACCATGACCTGAGCTGAAGGCAGAGGCTTTAACCCACTGAGCCACCCAGGCACCCCGCAAATAAATAAAATCTTAAAAAAAAAAAAAAAAAAGAGAGAGAGAGACCCCAACCACACTAGTTTTAAAAGTTAAAAGATGGGGTGTCTGTGAGGTTCAGGTCATGATCTCCCCAAGAGCTGAGATGGAACCCCAGATCAGGCTTGCAGCTCCGTGGGGAATCTGCCTCGCTTGTGCTCTTCTCTTTCAAATGAATAACATTTTTAAATATAGTCAAAAAATAACTTTTTAAAAGGAAAAAACTTATGTTCATAGTGTCCAAGAAAAGACTTAACCAAGACAGAATGAGAATTCAATGTGGGAAGATGAGAGATACGTATCATCTGGGAAGGGAGGTAATTATTTTTCCAAATAGTCACTGAATTATTTCTAAGAACGCAACACTTGTAAATATGTTCCCTAAAATACACTGTCACCGCTGTTGTAAAATGTAGAAAGTCTGTATCCTCTGGCATGTCACATATTCAGCTTAAAAACAAAATTAAGGTTTCTCTCTTCTGGAGGCCTAGGATACTACCCAAAGTTCAGATTTCTTTTAGTGAGTTAAAAATAAACAGATGAGTAAAAAGACCCCAAAAGTCTGTTATTCTCAGAAAGAGTCAGACAGTTTACAATCTGGAACTCCCCAAATCCCCTGCTAAGGAATCAGATACTAATTAGCACCAACTGTTCTCCCCTAAGAGTTGATGCAGAGACTTCAACGGAAAATTAGCAACCCCCTAAGAAACTTGGAAAGCTGTTTAGATGACTTTCTGACCCCAACATTTAGAGCACCCAGTCTTCTACGATTTCCTCAACTTATCAAGAAACGTAAATGGTAGTAAATGCAACTTCATTACATTTAATCTTCTTAAATAAGAAAAAACTTGCATCGGGCTTAGTTTATTTAAAACCTATTTCTACCTTGCAAAAGCTTTTGCAGAAGCTACAAAATAAGGAGCGCCTGAGTGGCTCAGCTGGTTAAGCCTCTACCTTTGGCTCAGGTCCTGGGACCCA
The DNA here is from genome assembly GCF_964662115.1 of Mustela nivalis. Classification (NCBI taxonomy): domain Eukaryota; kingdom Metazoa; phylum Chordata; class Mammalia; order Carnivora; family Mustelidae; genus Mustela; species Mustela nivalis. Next base: position 9,228,162 of record NC_139038.1, on the reverse strand, counting down.
GCTCGGCTTTGGGCTCCCTACTCAGAGGTGAGCCTGCTTCCCCCTCTCCCTCTACCCCACACCACCCCCAGCCCCATGCACACTCTCTCTGCTCTACTAAATAAAAAAAATCTTTAGGAGTTAGAGTGGTGAACATAAGACACACTGATTTAAGAAAGCTGAAAGTCTCTACAAACAATTGGGTTCACATCCAAAAAATAAGATAGGGGGCGCCTGGTGACTCAGTTGGTTAAGTGGCTGCCTTCAGCTCAGGTCATGATCCTGGGGGTCCTGGGTTAGAGCCCTACATCGGGCTCCCTGCTTAACGGAGAGCCTGCTTCTTCCTCTTCCTCTGCCTACTTGTGCTCTCTCTGTCAAATAAATAAATTAAAATATTTAATTAAAAAATAAGATAAAAGGGATTTTTAGGGTGGTGAAACTATTTCGTGTGATACTCTGATGTTGGATACATGTCATTACACACTGGTCAAAATCCACAGAATGTATACCACAAGTGAACCCTAAAGTAAAAACCATGGACGGGCTGATAATGATGTGTCACTGTAGGTCTCAGGCCACTCACTGTAACAAACCACCGAGATGCTGATAGCGGGCGATCCTGTGCATGGGGAGGAGGCCCGTGGGCAGAGTGTACGGGAACTCTGTGCTTTCCATTCAATTTCACTGTGAACCTGAAACTACTCTTAAAAGGGGGGGGGGGGGCTAGCAGACACTAGGTAGAACATTTGGCCCCATCTTGCATTCTTTTGTGCCCCTAAGTTTGGAGTATTTGGAGTACTAATCACCCAGAGGTGCTAAGAGGACATGAAAAAGATAAATGCAGTGATTGCTGTATACGAACAAAAACAGAGAAAGTACGATGACAAGGTGCAGGACGGGCACCAGTGTCCATGTTATGGACACAAGTACCTATACACTGTGCAGAGGACTAAACCACTGGAAACAAATGTGACACTTTCGTGTCTGAATATACAGGTAATCATGTATTCTAGAAAGGACTACTAAGTAACTATAGAAATTTTCAATCATCTGAAGCTATGTCTTGCCTGAGTAAAATACCTTAAACTTGAATGATGGTCTGTGCAGAAGAATTAACACAACAGGCTTGAGAATGCTAACTTTAGAAAGGTCTGCTTGCAAAGTGGACCCTTGGCTGGCATCTGGAAACTTGAATTTTGGAAGGCTTCCCACCATTCCCAGATAAGAATGGCTCCCTGCCCCTCAACTGTTTGCGTAAACAATGTGGTTTATGGTAAACACCTGTTTTCCTTCCAGGAGTCTTGAATACTGGGATGTGCTGGGCAGACAGTACCTCTGTGACCAGCCCCAGCAGAACCCTCGGGCACTAAATCTCTTATGACCCTCCCTGGCCGGCACCATTTCACACACACAGCCGCCTGCACCTGGTTTATTGCTATCTTTTTTCCTTTGCTGGTTTAGCTCTGTATCCTTTCACTGTAATAAATCACAGCTCTAAGTACAACTACACGCTTAGTCCTACCACATCACTGACTATGGCTTGAGGTCGAGGAGGTTGAGTCTTGAGGACCCCCAAAACATTCATTCTCAAAAAGTTGATATAATGTGTGCCGTAAGGTCCGATGACAAGAAAAATTACAGAACAGCCACTCAGGAGATAACTCATCAGGCATCTGTTGAGAATCTAGCACTGGTCATACACCACCACTCTCTGAGGACTGAAAACGTAGTGAGATAGCCTTCAAGGTGCTGCTCCTTGAGAAGGAAACACAAACTTACTCACTTTATTCTCAGGGTCTCAGGGTAGCACTCTGTCTGCAAAGTTTAGAGGAAATTTTAACTAGAAAATGACACCACTGGGCACCTGGGTGGCTCAGTGGGTTAAAGCCTCTGCCTTCGGCTCAGGTCATGATCCCAGGGTCCTGGGATCGAGACCCACATTGGGCTCCCTGCTCAGCGGGGAGCCTGCTTCTTCCTCTCTCTCTGCCTGCCTCTCTGCCTACCTGTGATCTCTGTCAAATAAATAAATAAAATATTAAAAAAAAAAGAAGAAGAAGAAGAAGAAAGAAAAGAAAATGACACCATGAGGGGCACCCGGTGGCTCATCTGTCTTCAGCTCAGGCTGTGGTCCCAGGGTCCCAGAAATGAGGCCCACCATGGGGCTTCCTGCTCAGCAGGGAGAATGCTTCTCCCTCTCCCCCCTGGCTTGTGCGCTCTCTCAATCTATCTTTTTTAAAAAAAGATTTTATTTATTCATTGCTAAAGAGAGCGAGTACAAGCAGGGGAGCAGCAGGCAGAGTGAGAGGGAGAAGCAGGCTCCCTGCCAGAGAGCCTGATGCGAACTCAATCCCAGGACCCTGGGATCACAATCGAGCTGAAGACAACCTCTTAATGAACTGAGCCAACCAGGCATCCCTCAAATAAATAACATCTTTAAAAACAGAAAGGACAACATTAGATCCTGGGACAGAGCCCCATGTTGGGCTCCCTGTTCAGTGGGGAGTCCGCTTCTGCCCCCCCAACCCCTCTCCCCACTTCCCAGCTTGTGCTCTCCACTCACTCATGCTCGCTCGCTCTGTCAAATAAGTAAAATATTTTTTTAAAAAAAGCCACCACCACCCAGCAGCAACCAACCTAGATAAAAACTGTGCAGAAGGGAAACATTTCAGGAAGAAGAGCATCCTAGGAGTCCTGTAACTTCATATTCAACAGGGCCAAGTTCAAGGTCTCACATGACAGATGAGCTGGCAAAACACCCAGGCTCTCTGGATAGTCACGAAGCCCTGTATTTGTTCCACAACTTCTCTACGAGGTGGACATCACACTTACTCAGCGGCGGGATGCAGACAAACGAAAGGCGATTTCCCCCCAGTCACACCACGAACGCACTGCAGAGATGGGACACAAACGCGGGCCCTCCAGCTTCCAAGCCTCCAGCTTCCAAGCCTGCGTTCTTTCTCCCATCCTGTGTCTGAGAGTATAACCGTAACCAACACAGGGAAAGGGCTAACTTCTCTAATACACAGGCCTCCAAAAAGAGTTCTGGACCAACTGGTAATAGAAAAAGGAGTAAAAGGAATAGGCAGTTAAAGAACAGGGAAACCCAGCGGAGCACCCAGTCCCATCCACTCTGAATGCTCGCTCGTCTCCCGTCAGACCGGCAATGACTCGCTGTGAAGGTGATGCCGTGCACCAACAGCACGCTCATCCGCGGTGCGAAACTCTTAACTCGTACACCCTTTATGCAGGGCAATCTAGAAAGGACTAACAACATTACACATATTCAACAACCTTCTGACTCTGCAATCCCCACCCTTCCCCCGTTTTTTAAAGGAAGCTCTAAACCCAACGCGGGGCTTGAACTCACAATCCTAAGATCAAGAGTCACACACTGCTCAGACTGAGCCAGTCAGGCACCCCTTTGCAATTTCCTTTCTAGAAACTGATTAACAATATTACTGCTAACAGGGAAAGCCTGCAACCACCTAAATGGTCTTTAATAAGAAACTCACTGGTCGGGGGGCCTGGGTGGCTCAGTGGGTTAAGCCTCTGCCTTCAGCTCAGGTCATGATCTCAGGGTCCTGGGATCGAGCCCCATTTCAGGATCTCTGCTCAGCAGGGAGCCTGCTTTTCTCTCTCTCTCTCTCTCTCCCCCTGCTTGTGATCTCTGTTAAATAAATAAATAAAATCCTAAAAAAAAAAAAAAAGAAAAGGAAAGAAAGAAACTCATTAGGGGTGCCTGGGTGGTTAAGCATCTGCCTTCAGCTCAGGTCCTGATGTGAGGGTCCTGGGAATGAGCCCCACATTGGGCTCCAGGCTGAGCTTCTCCCTCTCCTGCTCCCCCTGCTTGTGTGCTCTCTCTGTCAAATAAATAAATTTTTTTTTAATCATATAAAAAAAAGTAATTAAGATTACGCCACATCCATACTGTAGAATTCTTAGATAGCCATTCAAAAAGTATGTGTCTTCTCAGTATTTCTAGAAAGGTCTGAAAACAGAGTGGCTGGGAAGCAGTCAAGATTGAGAAGACTGTTTTTGACCTGTTACAGTACCAATTCAAACAAACCCACTCCATAATTTACCCTGATAATTTTATCTACAATTTAAAGTTTAAAGCCAATTTTGAGAACCAAGTAAAAAAGAAAAGCCCAAAGATAGTACTTTTTTTTTAAAAGATTCTATTATTTTGACAGAAAGAGAGATCACAAGTAGTCAGAGAGACAGGCAGAGAGAGAAAGGAGCAGGCTCTCTGCTGAGCAGAGAGCCCAATGCGGCCTTGATCCCAGGACCCTGGGATCATGACGGGAGCCGAAGGCAGAGGTGCCACCCACTGAGGCACCCAGGCACCCCCAAAGGCAGTAGTTTTATATAAACAAGTTTACTGATGTAAATAATTAACTCAGACCCACATCTGTTGAGAAAGAGAATGTGCTCACTACCTCACCCCAAGAATATCTTTTTTCACTTATTTTTGTTGTATAAAAATCTTTCACAGTATCTTTATACAGATCAGGGCCAGGATATAGAATATATACTAAAGATTTCAGTCCTGTTTTATTAAACCAATTACTAATTCATAGGTCTTCTCAGTTGATTCCCTTCTCCATAATCTCAGGGCTCCCAAGCATCACTTGCTTTCCCGTGGTTCTACTCCCTGTACCTGTCATTACATGTCACGCACACACATGGGCAATGTTACTAATGTTGATCACAGGCACCGTTTTGTTTTGAATCTAATGGAATACTTCCAGCGTTTCTTTCTTAAATACTGACTCTGGGTTGAAAAGACTTCTCCTAGGGGTGCCTGGGTGGCTCAGCGGGTTGGGCCTCTGCCTTCGGCTCAGGTCATGATCTTGGGGTCCTGGGATCAAGCCCCTGCGTCAGGCTCTCTGCTCAGCGGGGAGCCTACTTCTCCCTCTCTGCCAACTTGTGATCTCTGCCTGTCAAATAAATAAATAAAATCTTAAAAAAAAAAAAAAAACTTCTCTAGGGGCGCCTGGATGGCTCAGTCATCCAGCATCTGCTTTTGACTTGGATCGTGACCCGGGATCCTGGTGATCCAGCCCTGAGTTGGGCTGCCTGCTCAGCAGGGAGCCTGCTTCTCTCTACCCCTTGCCTGTGTATGTGTGTGCACGCTTTCCCTCTCTCTCTCTCTCTAATAAAAGTCTTTTAAAAAATAAAAGCTTGGGCACCCGGGTGGCTCAGTTGGTTAAGCGACTGCCTTCAGCTCAGGTCCTAATCCTGGAGTCCCAGGATGGAGTCTTGCATCAGGCTCCTGCTCAGCAGGGAGTCTGCTTCTCCCTTTGACCCTCCCCCCTCTCATGTTCTCTCTCCCAAATAAATACAATCTTTAAAAAAAAAAAAAAGCTTTATCATGCTAATTAAGAATCCATCCATTCCACATTTTTCTTTCTTTTCTTTTTTTTTTCCATCCATTCCATATTTTTCTAAGCCACGTTTTTCACATCAGAAACGGGTCCTTTACCAAATTTTAATTCCTCTTTTGACCTTCCAAATAACCCTTTATGATCTAGAATTGTTATTACCATTTTAAAGTTGAGAAAATTAAGGCTCAGAGCCAAAGGATAGAACCCAAATCTAATGGCTCAAACTCCTCTATGCCTTCCATTACAGAACTAGTTCTCAACCAAGGAAAGGAAGCTTTTTATAAAATATCCCCCAGGCCGCCTGGGGGCGCTCAGTTGCTTAAAGCGTCCGTTTTTTTTTCTTTTTAAAGATTTTATTTATTGGGATGCCTGGGTGGCTCAGTTGGTTAAGCAGCTGCCTTCGGCTCAGGTCATGATCCCAGCATCCTGGGATCGAGTCCCAAATCGGGCTCCTTGCTCGGCAGGGAGGCTGCTTCTCCCTCTGCCTCTGCCTGCCATTCCGTCTGCCTGTGCTCGCTCTCTACCCTCCTCTCTCTCTGATAAATAAATAAAATCTTTAAAAAAAAAAAAGATTTTATTTATTTATTTGGTAGACAGAGAACACAAGTAGGCAGAGAGGTGGGTGGGGGCGGCGAGGGGTGGGAGCAGGCTCCCTGTTGAGCAAAGAGCCAGATGTGGGGCTTTATCAATGTGGGGCTTGATCCCAGGACCCTGAGATCATGACCTGAGCCGAAAGCAGAGGCTTAACCCACTGAGCCACCCAGGCGCCCCACATCCAACTCTTGATTTCAGCTGTGGTCATGATCTGTTCCAGGTCACGGGACTGAGGCCCAAGCTGGGCTCGGCTCTCAGCACAGAGTCTGCTTGGGATTCTCTCTCCACCTCCCCCAGCTTACACACGTGTGCACATGTCTCTTTTTCTCCAAATACATGAATAAAATCTTTAAAAATAAATTAACTGAAATAAATTAAATACCCCCTACACAGCCCTACGCCTTCAAGATTCAGGACCGTGTGGAATCCACGCTTATCTGTTTCTGCGAGGTGAGATGGCGGCACAGGGGCGCCTGGGTGGCTCAGTCGGTTAAGTGCCCGCCTTCAGCTCAGGTCAGGCGTGATCTTAGGTTCCTGGGATGGAGCCCAGCATGAGGCCCCTGCTCAGTGGGGAAGACTCCCCAATTCTCCCTCTCCTTTCTACTTTTTCTTTCTCTCAAAAAAAAAAAAAATTAATTAAAAAAAATTTTTTTAATTAAAAAAAATATTTAAGGGGCGCCTGGGTGGCTCAGTGGGTTGAGCCGCTGCCTTCGGCTTGGGTCGTGATCTCAGGGTCCTGGGATCGAGTCCCGCATCGGGCTCTCTGCTCAGCAGGGAGCCTGCTTCCTCCTCTCTCTCTCTCTCTGCCTGCCTCTCCGCCTATTTGTGATCTCTCTCTGTCAAATAAATAAATAAAATCTTTAAAAAAAAAAAAACTACAAAAAAAAATTTAAAAAGCACGGCAGCACTGTGTTCCTCAAAATGGCGAGTTACCACATGACTCAGCAATTCCACCACGAAGGTGAATATATACGGGAGAAAGAAATGAAAACACAACGTCCACACACAAACTTGTACACAAATGTTCTTAGCAGCATTAGTCAAAACAGCCAAAAGAAAAAACAATCTAAATGTCAACTGGTAAGCAGACTAAATTCAATGCAGTATTATCCAAACAAGGGAGCATTACTCACACACAAAAAGGAATGGAGCAGGACACAGGCTACAACGTGGATGGCAGCGAAGAGGCTCTGCCTGTCACGAGGGACCACATACTAAGGGATTCCGGGGACAGGAAATGTCCCGACTATCTACAGAAACACACAACAAAACTGGAGGCTGCTTAGGGCTGGGGGCTCCGAGGGTAGGGGAGTAGGCAGTGCCTCCCCATGGGTACAGGGTTTCTTTTGGGGAAATGACGATATTTATTCTAGGATTCAGATACTGGCGCCAGTTAACACAACCCTGAAACGCTAAAAACCACTGAGCTGTACACTTTCAATGCGTGACCCGTATGGCATGTGGATTTTATCTCAATAAAACTGTAAAAAATAGAACTGCTGCCCTATACCGTAGTCTGCACAGCAACCTCTCACGCACCAGCAGTTACCCATGAACTTGTGTGTGGTCGCGGAATTCTGAATTCCAAGTTCTTCACACTTCACAGTACGTGGGCTTAAACAAAGAAAAAGTCACTGTCACAGAGCACAAACCTCTAATAATTAATTCTCCTCTTGTGATTTCAAATAAACTCCTGTGTCGTCTTGACGGATGTGAACAGTTCTCATCCCCTCCCCCGAAATGAGAGGCAGAGTACTGCTCAGGTACACTTAAGCAAACTTCAAAAGGGCTAAGAAATACACGTTTCCTACCGCAGGTATCTGTCGTTATAAAGCATCCAATCCTGCCACTATGGGCGGGGGGCGGCGACAAGGAGAGAAACATACTGACATTACACAGGTCACTTCCCGAAGTACCGACAACCCACAGGAACACCAAACCAGAGCAACTTCCCCTCTTTACAGACCCTGAGTGAAGGTTTGTGCCCTCGACCTGCACATCTTCTGCGGGCACTCAGCCTAAATCTACCTTTAGATACTAACTTCAAGGTAAAACCAAGTTTAGCTCCCTACAACTGCCACGTGCCAGCCTTAATCTTCTCTCTCGGGCGCCTGGATGGCTCAGTGGGTTAAGCCCCTGCCTTCAGCTCAGGTCATGATCCCAGGATCCAGGGATAGAGCCCCGCATTGGGCTCTCCCCGCAGGGAGCCTGCGTGCCTGCCTACTTGTGATCTCTGTCTGTCCAATAAATAAAATAAAATAATTATAAAAAAACCAGCTCTACAGAAATTATCTATGGAGCAAAGGCCAGGGATACACCGGAACACCCTGCACTGTAACAGATAGTCCCCTACAAGAGTGAAGAACAACATGGTCCAAATACCAACGGGACCAAGGTAGGAAAAACCCTATGCCAAGTTATCGGTACTGGGTCATTATACCCCCCCACTCCTCCTCATACTGCACCTCCTCATACTATACACTTCCATGTTCTCATGCTTTTCCAGCCTCCTCAACACACTTCCAGAACCCATAAGGAAAAATTCTCTGCATATCCTTCAAGTCCTAATTCAAATGCTACATATACTTCCTTCCTGAAGCTTCTGGAAAATTCTCCAGCAGCTCTCATCACTGCTCACTGGGTATTAGTAACTTTTACCTTGCATCTTTTATACTGTTTACTTCTCTTTTTTAAGATTTTTTTAAAATTTTATTTATTTGACAGAGAGAGAAATCACAAGTAGGCAGAAGCAGGCAGAGAGACAGGCAGATGGAGAGGGAGAAGTAGGCTCCATGCTGAGCAGAGAGCCCGATGCGGGGCTCGATCCCAGGACCCTGAGATCATGACCTGAGCTGAAGGCAGAGGCTTAACCCACTGAGCCACCCAGGCAGCCCGATATTGCTTACTTCTAATGCCCTGTACTGCTGACTGTATACCCCTCCTTTCCGCAGAAAGACTGAAAGTCCTCAGGGCAGGTACCACACTGCACTCACCAATGAATCACCCTGGTGCCGAACAGTAACTTTTGAATATTTAGGTGACATGAATCTGCCCACAATGTACCAAGCCCAGCTTGTTTGCATAAGCGGCACTAATAATTCCTCCCAGCCCTGCATAGTTCTCTGTCCTCTGCAATTTGGGAACCATCCATGGCCACGGTGGTTTCAATGAGCCACATGGAGCCTGGCCAACCAACAGGACTGTTTAAGAAATAAATCTTTCTTTTGGGTAATCTGACATAAAAAACTAAACTTATATGCTCATTTTAATACTATTATCTTGCAGTGTTAAATTCTGCTTAAATTAACTTCCGAAAATCCATCAGCCTCAATTCACACGGAGATCTCAATTAACGCCCTATGCCGCCTCCCCCCCCCCCCCCCCCCCCGCAAACAAGTGCTCCTGCTGTTAGGAGTCATCTGGACCAAATGTAATCACAAAAAACTGAATCTGGGGCCCAAAGGCCAAGAGTTTAGGCAAAACATAAGGCCACTTCAGTAGCCTAGATTCCACCCATGGCTCCGGTCTGACCCCACTTTCTAACAATTAGATTTGTCAGAATTTTGCAGCTTACTGTTTAATCCCACATACCAGGAAAACACCCAATCGAAAGTCTTGAAAAAATTCAGATATACTAATTCTAGCACTCCCATGGCTAGTAGTCACATAACCTTATTCTAACAAGCAATTAAATCAAAATTAGTTAAAAATTAAACAGTTTCTTAGGGAGTGTGGGTGATTCAGTCGGTTAGGCATCTGCCTATGGCTAAGGTCATGGTCCTAGGGTCCTGGGACTGAGCCCTGTGCTGGGCTCCCTGCTCCGTGGGGAGCCCGCTTCTCTCTCTTCCCCCTGCTCAAGTGCTCTCTAAATAAATAAATAAATAAATAAAATAAACAGCTTCTCATACAAACCCATACTGACTCCCCTTCACAATAATTTCCTTTTAGGCCTTTTTTTGGGGGGGGGGGGTGTTTCCACAACTTCCCCTGGAATCAATGCCCTGTTCACTTTCATTAGGTCTGTTCACCTATGTCAAGATCCGTGTGCAGATCTCTGGTTCTTCTTCCATTATCCAAGACTATTCCTCCAAATTAATTAAAAAAACCAATAGTTCGGTTCTCTCACCAAATTTGACAACCCCCAACCCACACACTGACCTCCTTGTTCAAAATCACTCGCCTTGGGCTGCCTGGGTGGCTCAGTGGGCTAAAGCCTCTACCTTCGGCTCGAGTCATGATCCCAGGGTCCTGGGATTGAGCCCGGCATCCTGCTGTCCACTTTCTGTGCCCGCCTCTCTGCCTACTTGTGACTTCTATCTGTCAAATAAATAAAATCTTTTTTTTTTTTAATTTATTTATTTGACAGACAGAGATCACAAGTAGGCAGAGAGGCGGGCAGAGAGAGAGAGGAGGAAGCAGGCTCCCCGCTGAGCAGAGAGCCCGATGCGGGACTCGATCCCAGGACCCTGAGATCATGACCTGAGCCGAAGGCAGCGGCCTAACCCACTGAGCCACCCAGGCGCCCCAAATAAATAAAATCTTAAAACAAAATCACTCGCCTTTAAAATAAAACTCTTGGGGCGCCTGGGTGGCTCAGTGGGTTAAAGCCTTTGCCTTCAGCTCAAGTCATGATCCCAGAGTCCTGGGATAGAGCCCCGCATTGGGGGGGGGGGGCTCTGCTCAGCAGGGAGCCTGCTTCCCCCCCTCCACCTGGCTTCTGATCTTCGTCAAATAAATAAAATCTTAAAAAAATAAAATAAATAAAATAAAACTCTTACAACCTCCTCCATCCAGTACCAGTCCTCACTCGTACCTGCTGCTAGCTCGTGCTCCTGAACCCCCTCCTTTCTCGCTTTCCTTCCAGGCTTTCTTTCTTTCTTCGAAGATTCAGCAATTCAGTTACTGTGTGTGAATATAAACAAACTTTCCGACGGGGGGGGGGGGGGGGGGGGGGGACGACGACGGACCCAAGACTAGTCCCAGCACAGTAAGGTTTTTCTAACCTCAGCAGAGCCCTTTGTACTTACTGCCTCGAAAGCCTCGCTTCCTCCGGCCTCTTCACAGAGGAGAGGAACCACGAGGGAAGCCGAGCCTTTTCTTAGCAAACAACTGGCGCTATCGCTGTGCGCCAGCCCAGCTTCTTCCCCCACAGACATGCCCAGCAGTCACTCTCCAGGGCTCTTCGCTCCTCTCCCGCTCTTTCCCGTTCACGTATCACCCAAGTAAGTGAGGCCTCTTCATCTCCTTCATCTCCCGCACAATCAAGCTCCCGAGAAAGTCAAGTCCACACTTCTCAGCACTTCCTCACCCTTCACCCCCCCCACCCCACCACCCCTGCACCCACTCAAAAAAGCCATCGACTGTTCCTTCCCATTGCCAGTCCCCAACCAACGCTTCCCTGGATCTTCAACTTAAATCTCTATTCCTAAAAGAACCCAACACTGCCGACCACTCCTCGTTTCTGACCCATTGTCTCCTGGTTTCCCGCCTTCATCACTATCAACTCTGACTCCAACTCTCCACTCTCCCTAGGTTACCTTACTACGCCGGGTTTTAACCTTGACGGACAGTGACCCCCACTAGAATGTCCATCCCATGAAGGCCATGAGGTAGGCCATGTATTCCCCAGCTCTAGGACCAGAGCCCAGTCATTAATTGGTCCTATAAAAATGTTTATTCGATGAACGAATACTACTGCCCGTGCAGGGCACTGTTCTAAGGGCTTTGCGTGTGGTAACATGTGGCTGCCTCCACTTACGTGGCCCCCCAAACTCAGCTCGACCGCGATGGAATTCATCTCATCCATCACTTTTCCTCCCGCCTTTCTTCTTCAGTCGCCAGCCATCAGAGTCTCTCTCCGGCCTGCCCTCACCGTCCGCGTTCGGACTCGACCCCCGGAACACTCTCATCAGTCTCCTTCCCTTTGCCTCACTGTCCTTTTCAATTTCCAGATCTTTTCAGACCAAAAATCGGATTATGATCCTCTTCTGCCCACAATCCTTCCAGGACTTTCCACAGCTTAAGGAAGAACTCGGGACTTTGTGAGGCCCTTTGTGAACTGGCCCCCGCTCCCCTCTGTGGACTCGTGAGCACCCCTCAAGCCCACACCCCTGCGCACTCTGCTCCCGGACGCTATGTAACCACACGTCTGCCCCGACACCCCTTCCTCCATGCTCTCCCCCTCCCTATCCCCCAAGACCCTACACTTCAAATATCCTCTGAATCCAGTGTGACTTCCATGTCCTGTCGCTCTGTTTCCATCTGTTTGAAATTTACCACATTATTTTCCTTTCCTCCATAAATGGATCCCCTTCCAAAAATCTCAAGTTTCCCTACAGGACCTTCAAAAGGCAAAAAAAAAAATAAGATAAAATGGCAACTTACCCACCTAAATTACTGTAACATCATTAAATTGGTCAGCTCCATAGCTGTGAGTATGGATGCAAAGCCAGGCTGTCTGGGGACAGACAGCTAGGATATATGCCTACTACCTACCCACCACCCACCCGAACACCCAGCAGTATACAGACCTGGAGGCAAAAATGTTTAAAAAAAAAAAAAAAAAAAAAATGTCTGGCAAGCAACAAAGCCAAAGAGAAGCAAAGTTGTTTACTCACATCATCCTCAACAAATCAACTTGGGTTTTAGCTCTTCTTTCAGGTTAGGGATAAAAGCCAGAACTGATGGAAGAATCTACCTTTCCAAAAACAAAACAAAAACTAAGGCAGTAGAAGAGGAATCACAGTCCTGTAAAAATCCAACGATTTCCTATCATCCGTCCTCTGGCCCCTCAGGACCTACGCAGGCTTTCATCCCCCTCAGGAGAAAAGGCTGCCGGCAGGCAGTACTTGCTAACAACTCTAGAGAAGCACCTCTTTTAAGGGAAAAAGTGGAAATCACCTGCCATCTGGAGTAAACGCTCTTAAGCAAGAAACTCTACTTGAGGTGGCCAAACGTGAATGTAGAGAGATCTTGCTGGTACCTTGAGCGTTTATGGCGAATAAGGGGTAATTCTAGGTCGGTAAGAAGCCATCTTCCAGGAAGGTAAATCCCAAGGGGGCCGACCAGGAGGAAGGCACATTGATACAAGACTGACTGCTATGCTGACAAGTGGCAAAGCCGGTTGTAGGACTTCTACTACTCACCTCTACAAGTGTTTGAAAATGACCATATTAGTGTTTTCTTTTTATTTTTTTAAAGTTTGTTTATTTAAGTCACCTCTATACCCAATGCGGGCTTTGCACTCACGACCCAGAGATCAAGAGTAGTATACTCTTGGGATTGAGTCAGCCAGGCGCCCCCTGTGGTTTTTTTTTTTTTTTTTTTTAAGATTTTATTTATTTGACACAGAGAGAGAAATCACATGTAGGCTGAGAGGCAGGGAAGAGAGGGGGAAGTAGGCTTCCCAAAGCCCAATGGCGGGATCCCGAGCTGGAGACCATGCAAAGGCTTCAACAGCAGAGCCCCCCAGGGGGCCCAACCCCGTGTTTTCTTTTTAAATGCAAGAAAGTAACACAAGGGAGATTTCCTGCCAACAGTCAAGCACTCCCCAACTCCATTTTATTTTTCCTCATGATAGTAAAAGCGCAATGGTGTATCCTTAAATTTTAAACCATGTGTATGTAATGCCTATTCAATTACATTTTTCACTACTTTTAAGAAAACTCATTACCTACCGGTGATTTTAAAAACCTTAAAAATTATCCTTGGCCAGCCTTTCAGCAATTCCACTTTTGGGTCTATATATAAATTATGCTGGAAGCTTTAGCCACTAAGGTATTCATGGCAATATTACTTACAAATTGGGGAAGACTATAAATGCTAAAGAAAAACACAATTATGACACAACCACGAAATTATATGGCCACTGAACATACTATTAACAGGGAAAAAAAGATCCTCGAAATAATGTCAAGGGAGAAGGCAAGGTACAAAATCAAGTCTAAAGCCTACAGGAAAAGACATGATGGAAATTTCCCTGCATGGGGAATTGTTACGGTGGTACCTGTAATTTTTTCCCCAAATTTCCTAACATCCTAAAGGCCAGACATTTTTGTCACCAGTAATCCGTCCCATTGATGACAGCCTTCCAAAAAATCAGAATCCCTCAGCATCTACAGCATCTGGGTGGCTCAGTGAGTTAAGCCTCTGCCTTCAGGCCAGGTTATGATCTCAGGGTCCTGGGATCAAGCCCCACTTTGGGCTTTCTCCTCCTCTGGGAGCCTGCTTCCCCCTCTCTCTGCCTGCCTCTCTGCCTATTTGTGATCTCTCTGTCAAATGAATAAATAAAATCTTAAAAAAAAAAAAAAAGTAAAATAACAGCATCCTGAAATTCAAAATATTCCTGAATATTCCTTCTCAAAACAAAACAAACAAAAAAATCAGGGGTGCCTTGCTGGCTCAGTCAGTAGAGCATGCGACTCTTGATTTCAGTGTTAAGTTAGAGCCCCACACTGGGTGTAGAGATAACTTAAAAATAAAATCTTTAGGGGCACCTGGGTGGCTTAGTCCTTAAGCATCTTCCTTCAGCTCAGGTCATGATCTCCCGGTCCTGGGACTGAGCCCCACATCGTGCTCCCTGCTCAGCGGGAAGCCGGCTTCTCCCTCACACACTCCCCTGCTTGTGTTCCCTCTCTGTCTCTCTCTAATAAATAAATAAAATTAAAAAAAAAATTTTTTTTTAATATTCCTTTTTCTCCTACCCACTTGTTCCCACTACCTTTTCCTTGCCCCAGGATGCCCTTTCCTGCTGTTTTCAGCCTCCTATCTTATTCCCTCCTTGCCTTTCTGCACTGGGTAATTTTCAACTTAACAGTAAAAATTGAGTGCCTGAAGTCTATTTCTATTACACAAATGTAGTTTTAAAAAAACACTAGCTATAGGGGCGCCTGGCTGGCTCAGTGGGTTAAAGCCTCTGCCGTCAGCTCAGGTCATGATCCCAGGGTCCTGGGATGGAGCCCCGCATCAGGCTCTCTGCTCAGCAGGGAGCCTGTTACCCCCCTCTCTCTGCCTGCCTCTCTGCCTACTTGTGATCTCTGTCAAATAAATTCTTTTAAAAAAATAATCACTAGCTATAGGTCATGTGTGAGGAGTGAAGTAACATTTGAAAATAGCATCCATCTATCAGGCAGGCCCCCCGTAAGGCTGTGCTGGCAAGGACAGAGTATGTGCACCCCTACCATATCCACACCCACCCACCAGGGTAGAGGCCGATTGTCCCCTTTCTCACGTTAGACTGCTACAAAAAGAGCACTGTGCTGATCTGAACGGTACTGAATTGAAACAATTCAGTGGAAAAAAAAGAACAAAAAACTTAAGCTTATTTCCGCATCCTTGAGCTACTTGGCAGAGACCACTGTTGCCTAGATCCGGGTAATTTAAATATGGTAGGCTCAAGTGTTGTATTAAGAATTCCTTTCAGAAAGCCCCCCAAATTGAAAACGACCTATCTCCTCAAAACCAACCTGCATCTTTAAAAGCCTTCCTCCTCACCTCTTACCCTTCTCTCTGCCGCTGCAGCTGCTCTGCACACTGGGCTGGGGGAGGGGGGGGGCTAAGGGATTCCTCTTGAGCTCCTGTCATTACTTGCGCAGCTGCCCACTGCTGTCACTGTCCTATCCCCAGCTCTGACACCCCTGCTCTCGTAACAGAATTAAGAGGAGAGAGCTGACCCTACACCTCAGTCCTACTCAGTCCGGCTTCCGATCTCTCCAAAAATAAGACCTTGCTCCAAAGATTAAGAGGAGGAGATAGATGAGTTTACCTGGAAATTTACTTTCTAAATCTCGTGTTTAAAAAAAAAAAAAAAAAATGTACGGAGGTGCCTGGGTGGCTCAGTGGGTTAAAGCCTCTGCTTTCAGCTCAGGTCATGATCCCAGGGTCCTGGGATCGAGCCCCGCATCAGGCTCTCTGCTCTTAAGGGAGCCTGTCTCCCCCTCTCTGCCTACTTGTGATCTCTTGTCAAATAAACAAATAAAATCTTAAAAAAAAAAAAGTACGTATGTGAGAACACGCTCATTCCCACTTACCTACTCACAACCCAACTAAGGCTACGTAGTACACTGAGCAGTACTGAACTTGGGTAAAGAAAAAAACCCTTGCGGGACACGCCCTTACAGGTGAAAAACTGATGCCAATTTGGCTTTGACTTCACTAGTGCTTTAGAAGGGAAGGGAGAAAAGACCCATGCAAAGTCTTTTAAGATTTCACTTTTATTGTTGCTGCAAAATCATGGGACCAAACCAATTCTTTAACCATTTACCTTAAAACTGAAGCTCTCTTGGGAACATCTACTGATCACGTTTCATGGAACTGTTTGTTTGTTTTTATTTTTAACTCAAATTAATAAATGAGTAAAATCAAAATTCAAGGATCTCTACCAAGTGCCAATTTAAAGTAAGATGATATGGTGGTAGTGAACCCAAATCGGATTTGATATCTGGAATAGAATTTGGAGAAAACGACAGGGAAATGATTATGAAAGGAAAGAACGGAAGGCAGTAGATTCTGGCAGCCTTTTCAACCTATAGAAACAAGCAGAACTGCCCTTGAGTCTTAAATACCTGCTCAAGCACTAAGAAATACAACTCAGGGGGCGCCTGGGGGGCTCAGTGGGTTAAGCCTCTGCCTTCAGCTCAGGTCATGATCTCAGGGTCCTGGGATCGAGCCCCGCATCAGGCTCTCTGCTCGGCAGGGAGCCTGCTTCCCTCTCTCTTTCTGCCTGCCTCTCCGTCTACTTGTGATTTCTCTGTCAAATAAATGAATAAAATCTTAAAAAAAAAAAGAAAGAAAGAAAGAAATACAACTCAGAAAATAAGACAAAAGAGGGGCAACTGGCTGGCTCAGATGATAGGGCATAGACTCTTGATCCTGGAATCCTGAGGTCAAGCCCCACATTGGGCAGAGTTTACTTAAGCAAAAAAGACAAAAGACAATGACCTAATCTATGTGATTTCCGCCCCCTTTGACCATTAAACCTATAAAATGGTCTGTGCTTTTCTTCCACATCCCATGGAATCGGACAGCAATACAGGAATAATCAGATGCCCCGCCAGATAAAAGGGTGACGGCTGGTGATAATGGGAGATACCTTGGCAGCCTCAGAAGCCCCCAAACGATGGACAGAACATCATACACAGGGGATTCCTATCACTTTAGCATCCGTGTTTGAGGAACTCCCCCTCTCCGTGCTGTACAGTGTTCATTAGGGGGCCGCTGCCACACAGCAGTGAAGCATTTATAATGAAGTCAGCATTGGGGTGGAAAATGAGTCATGGTAAGAACCCAACATTTCCACAATCTCCCACTAGTTAATAGTTTGTTCTGATTTCAGATAAATTGTTCTTATTCATCTGGGGGAACATCAAATGGTTTTAATTCTCTGTAACTTCTTAAATAGAATATAAGCCTAGCTAAAATAGTCTCTTTTTTCAATTTATGCTGAAAAGGTTCAAATGTCAGAAAACAAAGACAAAAGGGTGCCAATTAACATTGGCTGAGAGCTGCTGTAGTTACTTCATTATTGACACATTCCTGAATCAGTAATGGTTTGAAATCCAGCCAGCACAGCCAAACCATCATCCCTTTTTAGAAATATCATTTTCTCATTTTTTTCAACTAGAGATGACGGTTGCACAACATTGGGAACGTGCTAAATGTTACCAAATTGTACACTAGGAGAACGGTTAGTTTTATTACGTGACTTTTACCTCAGTAAAAACAACATGATTTTCTCTACTTTTTGACAATTTAGAGTTTGGCTTAATAAGTAAATACAGCTTCCCAAAAGTACTAGGGGATGAAATTCTCCCCATGGTCTGCTATTAATCCAAAGCTCTGTAATAAGGATATACATTGGTGCGCCTGGGTGGTTCAGTGGGTTAAAGCCTCTGCCTTCGGCTCAGGTCATGATCTCAGGGTCCTGGGATTGAGCCCCTCATCGGGCTCTCTGCTCAGCAGGGAGCCTGCCCCCCCCACCCATGCCTGCCTCTCTGCCTACTTGTGATCTCCGTCAAATAAATAAAAAAATAAGGATCTACATTTAGCAACACCTTTTATCTTGATGTAATTCAAAAGATACATAGGAAGCTTTTTAAAAATAATTACAAAAAGCATTTAATGTCATTTCAGTTATTGCAAAGAATACTGCATAAAAAGCCAACTGTTATCTGTATTCTTTTCAAAAAGAACAATTGAGACCACATGACTTAGAATAATGGCTGGCAGGACTCCACCTCTAAGTCCGCAGAGGTGTCCTTACTCCATTAGTGATAATGGCTATTGATCTAGCCTCCTGGAAGAGCCAGTAGGAAAAAGAAAAAATATTTAAGATAGCAAGAATTTTTTTTTAAAGATTTTTTTATTTATTTGACAGACAGAGATCACAAGTAGGCAGAGAGGCAGGCAGAGAGAGAGGAGGAAGTGGACTCCCTGCTGAGCAGAGAGCCCAACTTGGGGCTCAATCCCAGGGTCCTGGGATCATGACCTGAGCCCTAGGCAGAGGCTTTAACCCACTGAGCCACCCAGGCGCCCCAAGATAGCAAGAATTTTCAACTATACTGATTCCAAGAATCCTTTTTTATATAATTAAGATAGCCTTCTGCAGCCAGTGCCCCCCAATCCAGTCACTTTAAAAAGATGAGTAGCCCAGAACCTTTTCTCCCTCCGGAGGCAAGTACCAGTAGCCTACTTAGCTTATTAACTTCTGGAGAGGCTATTAGAATCCAAAGGACAACGCAAGAAACATCTAGGTGTTCACTCCCCCCTTAAATGGAAGACTACAGGTTTCTCTTAAAAAACTAAACTTCTCGGGTGCGTGACTGACTCCGCATGTGAAGCATGTGACTCTTGATCTCTGGGTAGTTAGTTCAAGCCTGGCATTGTGTGTAAAGATTACTTTAAAAAAAAAAAAAATTAACTTTAAAAAAAAAAAAAAAACACAACTCTTAAACTTCCCCCTTCCTTCCTCAAAACACTGCATGCTATTCCCCATCCTCATCACCTACACACAACTACCACGCTGCACAAGTCCCAACAGTATTATTACCAGAATAATTTCATTAAGCGCAAATAAATTTAAGCTCCCTATCATCATGTTGATTTCAGCCTTAGAAGGGTATTTACTTAAGTGACAGGATGGAGTATTTTATTTGTATCTTTCTGTACTTTCCAAATTCTCCAGGATGAGATGACTTTCATAAACACAGGAAGAAACCAAGTTTTACAAATAGTTACTATTTTTGAGCACTACTACTTTCCTTATTTAATCCTCACAAGTTTTTCAAGTAGATATTGACCTATTTTACAGATGAGGAAAATGAGGGTCAGAGGTAAGCATACTTCCTCAGTCACAGTGAACAGACTTGAAAAAAGGTCTGCTTTATTTTACAAACTGTTCTTTCCTCCATATTCTGACAAGAAGCAGAAGTAACTATGGCAAAAGAGAACTTTCCCAAATCTCAATCTAAAAGTGTTTTGTAATGAATTCTCACTCTCTCACGTTACTGAAAATGACCAAGGAAGTCATAATTTTTTAAGTCTTTTATTAAAACCTGCCAAGTTAATAATCTGCAATAAACCCAAGCATACAGTCCACCCAGCACTATGATCAGAAGACATTCTTGTTTAAAATCGTTGTTTTATATTATATATTAAATTACATTTATTACTGTTCAATTTTTAACAATGAAAAAAATGTTTTAAAATACAAATGTACCTTATACTCTCCTAAGTAAACTAGAAATTGGAAAATGGACAGGCCTATCTAGAGGTCACCGATTTGCACGCCTAAAGGTAAATGAAATCCTTATTTTTGGGGCCACCCCCTAGCTGGTGAATAAGGTGAAGTGCTCAAGTCCACCTGCTTATCTGCTAATTTCTGCATTACCTTGGACAAATGCCATTTGCATACTCCCTACCAGCCCTTAGGTGCATTGCAGCCTCTGTGTCATTGTGTGTGACATCACTGGGTTGCTATGGATATAGGTGCGAGGTCACTCACTTTCCTGTGAAACTAGAAATATGGAAAAATTAGAAGAGTCTAACATGAACTACACATATTTCCAATACTGTTCTCTATTAAAAAAAGAAGTTACCAGCTGAGCTTTAAAAATGTTTTAAAAAGATAGCATCTGGAGCAATACATTAACACAGCAATACTCCCAATTTCAGAATCAGGGCTCTTCCTTAATGAGAAAAATCATTCTCGTAAAGGCAGCTGGCTTAAACAAAAGCATCAGCACGGTTCTTTTATGAAATAGCAAAATTATTTAAGAATTAACCTGGGATACCTACACTGCTTCATTAAAAAGATTTAACATGCCAAGAAGATACACTCCTGAATCCACTTCAGGCCGGAGATGCATTTTCAAAAACCTTTGTTACATAAGGCAGGAAGTTAAATGTTAAGATAGTGGGAAACCTCAATCATTCATTAGATAATTCTCCGTATTTCATAATAATGCTCAATACTTGCCCCCTCCTCCAATATCAAACTCCTTGATAGCCCATTAGAAAAATGTAGTGTTACTGACAAAATGGTGCAATACAGGCAAGGATCGGAATCCCAGACAAAATGCGACAACTGGCGATCAGCATTCTCTTTTCATCAGTATGAGGATGCGCTAGCTTTTCTTATTAAAAAAAAAAAAGCCTCAGCTATACCTACAACAAATTTAAAAAAAAAAAAAAAAAAAGACTTTTTCCTCCTTTAAAATAACTCCTCCCAGCCTCCACCCAGTCTAGGCTCTCTGCAATATGACAAATGCAGAATCTTCTAGAATGACTTGATACTGCCTCCCACCACTGCTTTGTTTGCAACATCAGATCAGAAAGAATATTTTTTCAACTTATAGGCATTTCAACAGATGTGTGCCTATATTTAAAAAAGAAACCGCATGTGTCACAAATTGAACCAGTCGGCTAAATGCATAACCTTTATTTTAAAGACAATTACCTACCCTTTTAAATACAAGAAAAATTAGGGGGAAATGGAGAGGGCATGTCGTGAACGATCAATGAAAAAGCCGGCGAGACATACGTCCCCCTTGCCTAAAAGCAAAAGGACTTGCTTTGGGGTATAGAGAAAGAGGAGCCTTTTGTTAAGAAAAACGTGAGAGCAGCAAGGAGGTTTCGGTTTGGCACCACTGAGCTCAGGGTTTCAGGAGAGCCTACATTTTTTCCGGATAGGTTCTAAAGGATCCATCAGGAGAGGCAGTGGGGAAGATCTTTGGGGTGGGGGGGGCAGTATTAGAAAACCCGGAGACCTGATGAGTGAATGGGAAAGGCGCCGCCCAGACACCGGGGAGAGAAAGAGGAACCGCATCCATGCGGTCCCCCGCCCCCACGCCCAGGCTGGGAGGAGGGGAAGTGGGGCACAAAGGATGTTCACGGCCCCCGCTCAGGTCCCCAGCGGACCCGGAGACACGGGGCCAGGGACCCCGATCCCGAGACCAGCCCTGCAAGATCCCGCTCCAGCCAAAGCCCGGGGAGGGCCTACGAGGCAGCGCCGCCGGCCCTGGGGGACGCTCGAGGAGAGGCCGCGTCACAGCTCGAGTCCCTACCGCGAGTGGGTGGGGAGGGGCGGTCAACGCTGCAGTCGCGACTGGCGACTAGTCCCCGGGCCGTCCACGCGAAGACCGGTGTCTGCGAAGGGACTGGGGCGAGGCGGGGGGAGGGGAGGAGAAACTCACGTTCTTCATGGCCGCGGCCATGTCGTCGTAGCGCTCCGCCTGCTCGGCCAGCCGGGCTTTCTGCACCAGTTGCTCGCGGTCCACCATCTTCGCGGGCTGGGTCGGGCCGGGTGAGGAGACCGGGGCGACCTGAAGAGCTCGGAGGGCGGCTGCGGCGCGGCTGGAGCCCGTGTGCCGGAGGGGCCGACCCACGAAGCGAGCAGCCGAGGCGACGACGGCGGCGGCGCGGAGACTATGGCTGGAGCTGCGACCGCGGGACCAGGCGCGAGGCGGCTGCGGCTGCTGTGCGTGCCGCGGGCGGACAACCCCCTGCGGCCCCGCCCACGCCGCGTGACGCCACCGGCCCCGCCCCGGCCCCGCCCCGGCCCTTCCGCTTCTCGGGCTTCCCCTCCCCAGCTGAGCTCGCGGCCCCTTTCTGGGCGTCCCCCTCTTCCCCCGACCCCCTGCCAGGGCTCCCCGTTCTTCACTTCGCCCCGATTCCCGCGCCCCAGTTTCTCCGGACTACCCTACACACTACCCCCTCACACCTCCGCCCTGTCAGGCCCGGCGCGTGGGCCCTTGGGAGTTGTAGTTCACCCAGCAGTGGGGTGATACGCTGGAGAAACCAAGGACAAAGGGGCGGTCAGGACTACAACTCCCAATGGTCATAGCGCGTGAGCGGTGGCGAAGTTGGGGGGGGTCTAATTCCGCGGCCACTGGGGACCCCTGGCGGGGACTAAGGCTGCATCAGTCCGAGCGAGTGCTGATTCACGACCCCGCCCCATATTCTCCGGGAAATTACGAGGGGAGGGGGCCAGGACCTCAGCCCTGGCCCCCGTCTCTGAGCTAAAGTAGCAGCCAGGCCGGGGAGGGACAGAGGACAGGACGCGCGTCCGCCGCAGATCCAGACAGGCCAGGGTAGTGTCCCGCTGCGGGATGCATTGAATTAAGGAGCTTAATATTGGGAGCTAAACTGTCACCCTCCCCCACAAGGTTCTGTTTCCCCATACCCACGTTGAGGTTCGTGGACCCGAAGGGGTGAAAACATGGAAAGACAAATACTGGCCAGGCATTCTGGTTGATTTACAGAAAGGATGCAGCTGTCCGCAGGCTGACCCCTGGGGAGATCCTTCCTCTCCAGGGTGGGGTGTCAAAGATTCAGTTCTGTTGCCCAGAGCCTACTGCATGCTTAACGCGAGGTTGTATCTGAGGGTTAACCAACCCTTCCCTCCCCACCTAGAACTTATACACAGAGGTCAGGCTGGCAAATTCTTGCTCCTATGTTTCTCTTTTCCGCATCCCATGTAGCTCACACACCCGCAGTTTTGACTGTACGTTTTATCTGCTTAATTTTTTTCAGCAATTATCTGTTGAGCACCTACTGTGTTCCAAGCACTGTTCTAAGCAAGAGAACAGGGAGAGCGAGGAACAAAATAAAAAATCCCTACACCCCCCCCCAAATATGTGATATAAGGATATGTATGTAGAGTATGTTAGGAAGTGATAAGGAGTTTTAAAAAAAAAAAAATACAGGATAAGAACTGTTGTGTACGAGAATCTAGAACGAAGGAGTCTCTTAAAGGGTGTGTAGCATTTGAGAGCATGAAGGGGTTACAGGCAGCAGGACTCAGAGGCTGGTTTCTCCCTGAAGCATTTATTTATCATTAGGTGAAGAATCCCATGTGTTTGTTGCCTTAAGTGATGGGTAGTGGGACCAGGGATGGAGTCAGGAGCCAGAACATGAGAAGCCCCGAATGACGGGCAAGGGAGTGAAGACTTTATCCTGAAATAAATAGGAAACCTGTGGAGAGATCTTAATGAGGGGCAGAAAATGATGAGATTTGCATCTGTATTCCTTACCATTGCCTTCTCAGAGCTTAACACAGCACCTGGCACATAGTAAATATGTAGAACATATGAAATAAATGAATTATGGAATGCATGCACTTCAGGGAGCCTGCTCTGGCAGAAGTGGAGACGGACTCAGTGGAGGAGAGGTTCTAGGGAGGAAATAGCTCTCCCCACCACCACCATGGGATGTAGCCTCTCTTCCCTTACTACAAACACCCAGCAAAATACAGGCCTGCTGGTGAATAAACCCTCCCACTTCCTTCTGTCTCTTACATGAGTGTTGGCCAAGTCATTCCTCTTCCTCTCTCTTCCTCCCTGCAGGCCAGGCCTGAGCCATTCCAGCCCAGGCATCACAGGTCCATGGCAATGAGCCCTGATTAGCCAACCCCGCTGGTCCTCCTGTGCGTTGTAGGTGTCAGTGATTGGGGCCCCAGACACAAAATCTTGGGAACTTCCCGGTACATTTCAGGCTGCCTCTCTAACCTCTCCACCTCATTTCCTTTCTCCACCCGTCCAATGTGCATTACAAATCATCACCATTTTAAAAATCCAGGCCAAATCTGTTTGGGAAAAATAAAGCAGATGCAAAGAAAAGGATGTTCCAAAGCCAAAGAGGAATGACATCTGCAGTCTCCACATCAAAGCTTCCCTCCAATGGTGCAGGGGAGAGCTGGCCCTGCCCTCCTTTCCTTTTTGATTTTTTTAAGACTCTAAGCTTAAAGCTGCAGCAGCCCCACAGCCCCTGGCTGTTTGGAGGATGACTTCAGAGCCGGCATTAACACAGAGCAAATGGCTTAATATTCTGGCTCCTTTCTCCACTGCTGAAAACAAACAAACAAAACAAAAACCACAAAAAACCTGGAGCAGGGAGGTGGAAAACTAGCTTCCTGGCTTCTGCCTAGCCCCCAGCTCTGTGTGCAAAGCCCATCCCTTCTCAGGGTTTTAATTTCTACAACTTTGAAGGGAGAAATCAAACAAAATAAGCACCAAGTGCCCCACCCAGCTGTGACAAGTGATTGTTCTAGATTCAGCGTGTTCCTCCTCTTTAGCTATGGAAACAGGGAATCGGTACCTGCAGAACTGGGAGATGATTCAGTCCCAAGGGTTGAGCGGCTCAGAATCATCCCTGTTCTGGAGACGAGGAAGCCGACACACGGAGAGGTTGTGTGAGAGGCTGTGTGACCAGTCAAATTTCACACACCAGTGACTGAGAGCCTGAATTCAAACTCAGGCAGATCTCCCAGACTCCCTGCCCAGGCTAGGGGGAATCTACCCTTTGGCATCTGCTCAGGAAGGGTGGGCTCTTGCTCTCTGGTAATGGACCTGATAAAGGGTGGGCACCCTGGACAGCTCATCCTCCGCCCCATCTCTAGTACTGGAGGACATGACCTTTAGATGCACGCTCTCTGCCTGAGCTGGCAGACGAGCAGGCCAGCCAAAGACATTAGTGTCCTGCTGTTTCTGTGCAGTCATAAATCACTGCAGCCCCATCCCCTGGTTTCTGGCTTCCTCCTGCGGCTAGAAAGCTCCCTGATTGGAGGGGAGGCAGTAGCAGCAGCAGCATATTATGATGTAGGCAGTACTCCCCACCCCTGTCCTCTGGGAACACTTTCGTGACACTCTTCTAGCCGACTGGGCTGTGGTAGGGGCAGAGCACAGAACGGATTCAGAGACCAAGGTCAACAGGGAAATCTTCGTGGGTTGCCACCTTCCTAAGGAGAGTAGGGCAGCGAAAGAAGCCCCGGCTGGGAGGCAGGACCCACATGTTGAAGCGTGACTTTGCTATTGATCTTGCTGGGTGACCTTGAGCAAGTCACTTTACCTCTCTGGGCCTGAGAGAGTGTATCTGTAAAAGAAAAGAACTGGATGCTTCTTAAGATCTTCTAGCCTGTGGCAGCAGCCCTTCCTGCTTCAGCGCCTGCCCAGCCTCCCCAGTAAAAGATCTGAAAGATCTTTCCGCATATACATTCCAACTTCTCCTTCCCTGGTCCTGGCTCCACCATACGTGGAATTCGCACTGCAAATGGGCCTCAGTCCCTGCTGCGTAGCCCGGAGTTAAAGGCCTTTCCTAAGGGCTCCCTGCCCCTCCTAGCTGTATCTCTCACAGGACACTCAACTGGCATTTCCCAGCCCTGCAGCACCCTCTTCCAAGTCTGGGGCTTTTCTTTTCTTTTTTTTTAAAGATTTTACTTATTTATTATTATTATTTTTTAAAGATTTTATTTATTTATTTGACAGACAGAGATCACAGTAGGCAGAGAGGCAGGTAGAGAGAGAGGAGGAAGCAGGCTCCCTGCTGAGAAGAGAGCCCGACGTGGGGCTCGATCCCAGGACCCTGGGATCATGACCTGAGCCGAAGGCAGAGGCTTTAACCTCTGAGCCACCCAGGTGCCCCACTTATTTATTATTTACTTACTTATTTATTTATAGCAGGAGTGGGAGGGGCAGAGGGAGAGGGAGAGAATCTCAAGCAGGCTCCATGCTGCGCACAGAGCCTAACACGGGGCTTGATTCTACAACGCCAAGATCATGACCTGAGCAGAAATCAAAAGGTGGATGCCCAACCCACAGAGCCACCCAGACACTGTAGCTCTGGGCCTTTCCCTTCTTCCTTCCTTCCTTCCTTTCTTTCATTTTTTAAAAATTTAAATTCAATTAATTAGCATATAATGTATTACTGGTTTCAGAGGTAGAGGTCAGTGATTCATCATCAGTCTTACGTAATACCCAGGGCTCCTTATATTCTGTGCCCTCCTTACTGTCCATCACCCAGTTACCCCATCCCGCCACCTCCCTCCCCTCCAGCAACCCTCAGTTTGTTTCCTGTGATTTCAAGTCTCTTAGGGTTTGTCTCCCTCTTTGGTTTCATCTTGTTTTATTTTTCCCTCTCTTCCCTGATGATCCTCCATTCTGTTTCTTAAATTCCACGTATCAGTGAGATCAGATGGTAATTGTCTTTCTTGTATTGACTTATTTCGCTTAGCATAATACCCTCTAGTTCCATCTAGTTGCAAATGCTGAGATTTTTCTTTCTTTTTTTTTTTTTCTTCTGCTGGAAACTCCTCCCCCAATCCCCATTCTTCTGTTACCTCCTATCTTTCTGAATCAGAATCAGACACTTTAAGTTGAACTGACGGCTCCTCCTTGAGGCCCCAACCTATGCTATGCACTTCCAGCCAAGGGTCTGAATCTTCTTACACTTCTATCTATATGAGTCTCTCATTTCCTGAGGTCTTACAAATGGATTCCTCAACGAGATCCTTCTGAGTCACCTCTGAGCTCCAAGCCTAGCATGGTGCAGGTGTTCAGAGAAGTCTGGTTCAATGAAAATGACTCTCCACTTCAAGAAAGGAGTGGCCTGGTGATGGGCTTACCTCTTGAGGAGGATTCGAAAAGTTTTACCCCGAAATAAGCAGTCACAACCAAACTGCTGCAAATACTCAGGAAAGCAGAACTGTAAACAGTCCTAGAACAAATAGGGCCCCAGCCAGAAAGGATCGTTTTGAAGAAGCGTCTACACAGGATTTTAAAAAAGGGCCTTTTGACAGGGAGCTCACTACCAGCAGAAATGCTCTATTCTACTCTCTGGGGCTGAGCACTCCTTACTAAAACAGCTTCTCTGATCTAGGGCTCTCAAACTCTTAATTTTCAAACTCTCTTAACTCTCAAATCCCCTAAAACTGATTGAGCTGGAAAGAGAGAGAGCTTGAAAACTCTAACATATCTTTACATTTTTTAAAAGATTTTATTTATTTATTTGACAGACAGAGATCACAAGTAGGCAGAGAAGCAGGCAGAGAGAGGAGGAAGCAGGCTCCCTGTTGAGGAGAGAGCCAGATTCGGGCTCGATCCCAGGACCCTGGGATCATGACCTGAACTGAAGGCAGAGGCTTTAACCTACTAAACCATCCAGGTGCCCTTTTACATTTTATTTTTAAGATTTTTTTTTTTTTTTTTTAAGTAATCTCTACACCCAGTGCAGGGCTCGAACTTACAACCCCGAGATCAAGAGTCACATGCTCTACCGATGAAGCCAGCGAGACAACACTAATATATTTCTACATTTGATGTTTTGCATTCCCCTAAAAGGAACCAACCTCAAAATGTACCACGCCAAGGAACTGTCCATGGTAAAAATGATTTTAAAAAAATAATAAATGTGCAAAGAGAGAAACTGTGCCATTCTCAAGAGATGGGCATTCCAAAGCCGAGGAGCCTGAGCTAGAATCTTCTGCCAAAACTCAGCTGTGTGAACTTGGACCAAATGCTTTACCAATCAGGACTTTGGGGTTTCCCCACTGAACCTTCATGGGAAACCTCCATCCTGCTCACCGAAATGGACAGTGACACAGATGAATTCTTTAACTTGGCAGAGGGGTCTGAAGCAATGTTTTGATGCCTGCAACTCTGACAGAGGGCACAGGATCATGGGAGACCGACAGGGATGGGCTCGGTGGCAGCCTGCCCATCGATCACATGGAGTGAGGTGACCCTTTTGTCTTTGGAAGACTGCTAGCTTCAGAGAGCCCACCAGTTCCTGCTTATTTCCAGGAAGCAATTTCTCCATCAGCTGGGATGGTATGGGATGACAGGAGCAGCATCTGGAGGGGTTGGGACAGGAATCAGGGGTCAAGGACCAGCCGATAAGCAGGGTTTGAGGACCAGCCACTCCCGGGTGATGCTGAGCAGTGGTTCTCCACCTGGCCGGGCATCACTGCTTCCCAATACCTGCGGGGATGTGTCTAGAATGCAGAGTCCCAGGTGCAGCCTAGACAGGGCGGGTCAGGATCTCCAGCAGTGGGGTCTGGGAAGCTGTGTGCTCCTGGGAAATTCTTTCCACCACAGGGGGTCTGCCGGCATGACCTTAGAAGGCCCTGGTGACTTGGAAGGAGGCCAGGCTAGGTTTCCTAAGGAGGAAGTGAAGCGGCCAAGAGGATTTCTGAGAGCTGGCTAGAAGGAGTATGGGAACTGGCATTTTCTCGTGTTTGCCATTCTGCTGAGTCAGCCCAGCACGGACGTTTCCAGAGTGCAAATCCCACTTGGTCATTTAATAGGAACGCTGGTGCTGACACAGCAGGCAGACAGGAGCCCAGGCTGCACCAAGGGACAGATACTCTGCAGCAACTCCTCGCTCTGAGCCTGGGGACGGGCAGGGGCCAGAGGCACTCGCTCCATGCCAAGCCTTGAGTGAGCCTAG
This sequence comes from Mustela nivalis, assembly GCF_964662115.1. Classification (NCBI taxonomy): domain Eukaryota; kingdom Metazoa; phylum Chordata; class Mammalia; order Carnivora; family Mustelidae; genus Mustela; species Mustela nivalis. The sequence goes on along the minus strand of NC_139038.1, from coordinate 9,199,486 downwards.
ACGACTCAGGAGCATGGGGCCTGTTCTAGGCTTCAGAACCAGCCATGCTTCCTCGTTGTGTTCCTGGAGCTTGGGGTTTGTGATGAAAAGGGACCACAGAAAAGGAATCCTGTTCATCCAGGAGGGGGACCCCTTCTGCAGCACCCCATCTCCTGGGTGGCAGCCCCAGACCATTGGTTGTTTCCTTGAGGTCCCCTTCCCTCTGTGGGACAGCACCCCTGTTCCCAGAGCATCTGCCCATCATTCCTCATTCTGCCTCCCAGCATTGCAAAGAAAAGGAGAACCCTTCTCCCCAAATGTCATTTATGTTTAAGGCCACAACATGTGAAGCCCAACTGTTTCCACACCAAGACAGTTGCCCCGGGCATGGAGAGTAGGTTTGAGCATGTGTTTTCCGCGGCCGTAGTGCCTGGTGCATGATGGGAACGGAGAGATGGCCAAGGAGCTGGACGGCCAGACCTGGCAGAACAGACGTCTCATGGGCCAGAGCATTACACAAGGCCTAAGAGTGCTTCATCACAAGCCGAAGTTTGCTGTCCAAGCCCAGGGCAGCCGCTCCCCACATCAGCTGTGTCAGCGGCCTAGCTCTGGGAGTGGGGGAGGGGGGCTCTGTAATCGGGGCTCCTGCCACTAAGTCCTCACCTGAGTTTCCAATATTCAGATGGCAGGGAAAGGCCAGTAAAGGAGGGATGCCTGGGTGGCTCAGTCAGTTAAGCCACTGCCTTTGGCTCAGGTCATGACCCCAGGGTCCTGGGATTGAGTCCTGCATCGGGCTCCTTGCTCAGCGGGGAGCTTACTTCTCCCTCTGCCTCTGCCGGCCACTCTGCCTGCTTGTGCGCTCGCTCTCTCCGACAAATAAATAAATAAATAAAATCTTAAAAAAAAAAAAAAAAGAACACACCAAAATCCATAAAATCAACAATGTAACAGTCGTAATCACCGGCATCAAATCAGTATTACTAGACAATGGAGAGAGTAGGCAAATTAAAAAAAAAAAAAAAAAAGGCCAGTAAGGGAGGAAAAAACCAGGAGGAACAAACGCCCTGTCTAGGAGAGCCCTTGCTCCCTGCCCGTATAGCTAGGAGAGAAGCCATAGCACAGAAGGAAAGGAACCTGTCCAGGTAAGACAGCTAGTGAGTGGAGAGGCAGGGGTGTAAGGGAGTTCTGTTTGTCACCCCTCCTCATCGACCGCCCAGAGGCATCACCGTCAGTGGAGATTTCTTTCCTTTTTTTTTTTTCTTTCCCTCCTGTGTGTGGGGAGCCAGTGAAGGCTGTCTGACTCCCCACACACAGCTGGGTTTATTTCTAACAGAGGGAGGAAGCGAGTGACCTGCTCACTCATGAGAGTGGGAAGGAGGGTGGTCTCTAGGAGGGTGAAGCAGATCAAAGACCCTTCTGGAGGGGCGCCTGGGTGGCTCAGTGCGTTAAAGCCGCTGCCTTCGGCTCAGGTCATGATCTCAGGGTCCTGGGATCAAGACCCACGTAGGCTCTCTGCTCAGCAGGGAGCCTGCTTCCCTTCCTCTCTCTCTTTGCCTGCCTCTCTGCCTACTTGTGATCTCTGTCAAATAAGTAAAACGTTAAAAAAAAAAAAAAGGCCCTTCTGGAGAAGGAGGGACAGCAGTTTCCAGGTAACTGTCTGAGGCTGAGCCAACCGGGCTGGAGTCCAGCCCTGGGATGGCGAACAGACCACAGAGGACCCCGGCTCCACACATGACTTGCTGAATAGCCTTAAACAAATTACTTCTCTTCTCTGGAACTCTTGTCCGTCTTTTGCAAAATGAGGAACCAATGACGCATCAGCCCAACAGGAGCCACTTGGCTTAATACTAAAACCTTTACATTTCGTTACCTTCCCTAAAATGATATGAACTCAGGTGATCCTGGGCAGATCGGAAGCACCCCATGAGATCATGGGGCTTTCCTGGCTATTTATGACATCATGGGGCTTTCTGGGGTGGTGGGGAGGGGAGGATAGGGAAAAAGGTGCCAAGAGGGACCAAGGTTGGGAATCTCAGAATGGACCAGATGCTGCCTTTCAGATTCTTGAGGCAAGAGAGTTTTGGTTTTGGGTGTGTTTTGTTTTTGTTTGTTTGGTTGGTTTTTTGTTGTTGTTGTTTTTTAAGATTTTTAGTTATTTGACAGAGAAACAGTGAGAGAGGGAACACAGGCAGGGCCGGTGGGAGAGGGAGAAGCAGGCTTCCCACCAAGCAGGGATCCTGATGCGGGGCTCGATCCCAGGACTCCGGAGTGATGACCTGAGCCAAAGTCAAGACGCCCAACGACTGAGCTACCCAGATTCCCTGCTAAGAGGGGTTTTAAGTGAGGCAGAGATGGGGTCAGACTTGCATTTGAGAACACAGACACTCTGGCAGCTGGGATAGAGGACAGACTGGATGGGAAGAAGGCCCCCTCTTGGGGGGGGTTCCTGTAATAGCCCCTTTGAGAGGAGGTGGCTCAGGTTAGGGCAGTAGTAGTGGCTGGGGGAGGAGATACCCAGCATGACTCCGAGGAAAGTGGGTGGATAGGGAGGGTCCGATTCTGCTACATAGAGCAGGTTTAAGGGAAAGTGGATGGGTTCCGTTGGGAAGTGACCAGTACGCAATGCTATCCAAGTAGAGGATTGTTGAATGACTATATTGTACACCTGAAATTAGCAATAACAGTATATGCTAATTATATTGGAATTTAGATTTAAAACATTAATAAGATTTAAAATTTAATAAAAAGAAAGGAAAAAAAAAAAAAAGGAAAGAATATCCAAACGAGATGGCCAGGTTGTGGGGCATGGAAACAGAAATTTGAAGGGTTTGGCCCCTGCAGATGGAGGGAGCACCAGGAAAGCCAGGGTCCCTGTGTCTCAGGGGTCACAGAATGATGTTGTAAGGACCTATTTAGCCAGAGCAATTCCATCTCGGATTAAACAGTCATTTTGTTGTTTATGCAGTAGAACTTAAACTGACCCTGCCTCCTCCCAGGGGACTTACTTAAAAGCAAGCCCAGGAAACTAGTATAATATGGTCGACCAGTCCCAGGTAACAGAGCCCAAATACAAGGGTGGGTCAGGTCAGGTGGAGATAACAAAGCCCGGATTCGGGAATGAGTCGGGCCAGGTGGAGACATCCAATCAGTGGGGTGCACATACTGTCTCCCTAGCTACCAAGGAGTGAGGGCCCTGCCTTTTGGGTGCCAATTCTGACCAAGATGATAGGCTAGTTCAAATAGCTACTGTGGGGTGAATTGTAATTCAGTTGGCCACCCGTGTGTGACCTAGATGACCGTGCAGCTTTCTCTGTGTGTTACAACCTCATTGGCCACCTGTGTGTGGCCAGGCTCAACCACATGGCCCTTGCCTTTTATTTATTTTTTTTTTTAAAGATTTTATTTATTTATTTGACAGAGAGAGATCACAAGTAGGCAGAGAGGCAGGCAGAGAGAGAGGAGGAAGCAGGCTCCCCGCTGAGCAGAGAGCCCGATGTGGGACTCGATCCCAGGACCCTGAGATCATGACCTGAGCTGAAGGCAGCGGCTTAACCCACTGAGCCACCCAGGCGCCCCGGCCCTTGCCTTTTAAAAGTTAGTCGGCAAGGCAGGGAGGGGTCACTCTCTCTGTAAGAGGCAGACCTGACCCCATCCATTTCTCGATGCTTGGCACAAAATAAAGCTTTGCTTGACCTCCGCTTTGTATCAGTCTCGCTCCTTTGATCACAGACCTATCGTTGGGGGACCTTGCAATGTGATCATCCAATCCGGGATGTCCAGGTGCTCAATTCCTGGTGTCCATGGGTCCAGAAGCCTGCAGAAAACTCATGTGAAGACAAGAAAAGAAGGCCTTCTCTTGAGTTAGGGCACCCTTGTTGACCTAGGCAAGAACCATTTCAGAGGGGCGGCTGGGTGGCTCAGTGGGTTAAAACCTCTGCCTTGGGCTCAGGTCATGATCTCAAGATCCTGGGATCGAGCCCCGCATCGGGCTCTCTGCTCAGGGGGGAGCCTGCTTCCTCCCTTCTCTCTCTCTGCCTACTTGTGATCTGTCAAATAAATAAATAAAATCTTAAAAAAAAAAAAAAAAGAGCCATTTCAGATAGCAAGGGATACGGGTTCAAGAATTAAAATCTGGAGCTGACTGCTTTCATCCGTAATTTAATGGTTAGATGAAGGGAAGAGGAGCTGGTATTGCTGGTGGCTCAGGCAGAGGGAGGGTTTTATTTGTTGGAAGGAGGCTGAGGGTTGTTTAAATGCTGGGAGGAGAGGCTGGAGAGAGCGGCCGGGAAGAGGAGGGGACTGGAAGGGACAGGTGGATGGGTTGAGGTGGGGGAGGGCAGGAGACCCGAAGGAGGGGTCAGCTGGGAGGGCAGGTGGGTGGAGGGGCCTCCCAGGGAAAAGCAGGGAGGTTCCTGGGAACCTCGTTCTCAGAGAAGGAGAAGCTGAAGTCATTTGCTGAGTCATGAGAGGAGGAAGGGAGGAAGCTGGAGAACAGGCTGAAGGTTTGAGGAAGTGTCTGGAGAGGACGGGGGAGTGAGCTGGCAAGGCCAGCCCTTTGAGGACCCGGGCACAAAGGCCCCAGTCTGCACAGCCCTGTGGTTTTTCTCCTGCAGCTCTTGCAGTGTAAGTCTGAGCTGAGAAGGTGAAGGTCAGATCCCCCAAAGCAGGCCAGTGGTCAGCTATGGCCAAGGGTGTCGGAGACCGGGAGCCCAGTATATCAGAGGAGTGAGTGTCCAGATGGGCCAAGGACTGGGCTACGTAAGGGAAACAGAGTCCAGAAGGGAGTCAGGGACTGGAGGCCTCGGGGACACTAAGGGGAGCCCGGAAGGGGAGGTATCAGGATCCAGAGTGGAGTGTCGTCATTCTCAGAAGTCTCGCAAGGGCTGCAGAAAATTCTGCGGGAGTGCACATGGCTAGGGTGAGGCCCAGGAGGTTAAGGAGGTTCCCTCAGGAGGCTCTGGTGCCAGATGCTGCATCCCGTGGATGCTGGAACCTTCCAGAAGGAGGCCGGGCCTGGGGGAAAAGGCAAACTGCAACCAGGCCACAGGCCTCAGGAATGCCACCCAGGAACGGGCTGTTTGAGCAAAGGGATGAGTCTCAGAGCTAGCGGCAAGGCCTCAGCCCCAAGGAAGGGGACTTGCCTGAGGCGTCTGCAAGGAGCCCAGCTGGCAGGAGGAGGTCCTGAGACTCACCAAAAAAAAAAAAAAAAAGAGATGAGAAATGATATTGACAGGCAGACACATGGCAGCAGAGACAAAGCCCCAGAGAGAAAGAGAGAAACAAGGAGTCGAAGTCGACAGAGGGACAGACAAGAAGACAGACTGCCGGAGACAGAGCTGGGGAGAGAAGGTGCTGAGCAGGCTGGCTGGGAGCCCACGGCTCATCCGGGAAGCTGCTGGGCTGGACCCAATCAGTGCAAGACGGATGGCTGCTTTGGGAAGGCAGAGGCCGCCAGGCCAGGCAGCCGGGCAGCTGGGCTGTCTCTACCACCTGCACAGCGTGCCGCAGAAATCCCAGCCAGCTGACCCTGTTTCCCCACAGGCAGACTGAAGAGTGTGCCCTCAGGGCTTCCTCAAGGGCAGCAGGAGTGGGGGGCACTGCTTTGGGGACAAGGACCACCCCCCACCCCACCCCCACACCACTCTGCCCCTTACTAGCTGAGAGGTTTCCCTGGCCACTGGGTCCCCTACAGTCTTCAGTCCCATTTCTAAAATGAGAACCACTACCACAGTCCTCAGTGATTCTGCCCCACAGAGACAAGGGATCTGGGTAACCTGGGGCATCACAGGGGTCCTTTAGGGCCAAGAAGAACTTGGGGGGTAACAGCTGCCTTCTGTTCCTGGCTCACTACGGGGACAGTTCCAAAACTCTGGCCAAGCGGCTTGGGCTGAGGGTGATTGTATGACCTCAGGTCCCGGAGCTGCAGAGTTGGTCAAGATCCCACCAATTAAGGGTTCCTCTATCCAGCGCCCCTTACCTCCTGCACTTACGCTGAGTGCCAAACCCTGCTGCAACAGGGAAGTAAGAGCAAGTTTCATGGTTCTGTCCTAACTATCCACGGGACACGCTCCAGACAGTAGCCCTCAGCGGCGGGGCTGAAAGAGACACTCCTGATCACCGAGGCCACCTGCAAACGGGCCCCATCCAGCCTCTCCACCATACATTTGCTTCCTTCGTTCACTCAAATGTTGAATGTCTACTAGGTGCAGGAAATCTGGTAGGTGTGACGGGTCCAGGATGCAGGAAGAGGGTATAGAGGGACCCATCGCCCTCTCCCCACCTATCCAAATCCCAGCTTAAATGTTCCCTTTTCCAAAAGTCTTCCCAGAACTTCTACTAGGATTGACGCCTTTTTCCTCCTCTGAACTCACAATACTTCTCTAAGCACCCGCAAGCTGGGGTCTTATACAAGGTCTAGGAATGTATATGCTTTCTATCCCTCTATATGGGTCTCCTCTCTGGGGGCAGAGACCATATCCCATTCATCTTGGCTTTCTACGAGTCCAGCACCCGTAGCAAGGGGTGAGAGTTCAATGCATCCGTACTTCCAAGCTTTTGAACCCTAGTGGAGTTCAATGATGCATAATAATTACTGTCTTTAAACCTCAATCTTTTCACTTGTAAAGTGGGGATAATAATCTTCACTTTCCAGTGTGGCCAGACGATCAAATGAAATACTACACGTGAAGTCTTCTGGCAAGATAGAGGCTCTACAGCTCCATGCAGCCGTGGGCTGTTGCTAATAATAAAGCAATCTTGGGGCTGGAGCTGGGCTCAGAGAGGCAGGGGGCAGGCGCCCCTCTGTCTGACAGTGTGAAGAAAGTCTCTGAGCCTGAAACAGTATCCAGACTACAGTGAGGAGAGAGGCCATGGAAACCCGGATACCCAGTTCCCAAGTCTGCCTCTAGTTCAGGGTGAGTGACCTTGGTCAGGGCAGTCCCCTTTCTGAGCATAAGTTTCTCCATCTGCTAGGTAGGAATAGTAATTCCTGGCTGACAGCAGAGGGGAGTCAAAGCCTGGTGAGGGTTGGAATGCATAGGAACCCCCACATCGATGGGTTGGAATGCATAGGAACCCCCACATCGATGTCCAAATACTTTGGAGTTGTGGGGTCACAGAGAGCTCCGAACCAGCCCTCTGCAGACATCACCCCTTGCCTTCTACCCTGAGAGGGTCAGACAGGAGCCCCTTTCCCTGGGAGACTGGGCATCATTTCTGGCTCAGAGTGGTTCAGAATATTTTCTGAATGACAGAATGAATGAGTGGAGCCTGAGGAAGCATTAGAGCTCCCTGCTCATTCTGGACTCATCATCTACCACTTTCACCAAAGTCCAGACCCCCCCCCCCCACTTCCCCTGCATTAATCCATCAGTCTCCAACTGGTCTCGCTGCTTCTATCTTTTTTTTTTTTTTTTTAGATTTTATTTATTTATTTGACAGAGAGAAATGACAAGTAGATGGAGAGGCAGGCAGAGAGAGAGGGAAGCAGGCTCCCTGCTGAGCAGAGAGCCCGACGCGGGACTCGATCCCAGGACTCTGAGATCATGACCTGAGCCGAAGGCAGCGGCTTAACCCACTGAGCCACCCAGGCGCCCCTGCTTCTATCTTATTATCTTACTAACTCTCTCTTCTCCACAGGATGCCCAGAGCGATCTCTGTAAAATTCAGATCTTATTAGGGCTCTCCTTTATAACCCGATAAGTTAGCTTCCCAGTGCCCTCAGGATAATCTCCATAATCGTTAATGACCTACAAGGCTCTCCTCCCTTCTACACCCACCATCTGGGTTGAACTTCTAATTCTAATCTTCCGATTTTCCTCCCATTCCAATAAAGCCAGGTTCCTTTTCCTCTCCTTAAAAAGTTCCTTTCTTCTCAAAGCAGTCCCTGGGGTCCCAATCAGTATAAATTAGGGGCCCCTAGGACCTGCCCCTAACTTAACACTGTTCAGTCCCATTGCAATGCTCATCAGGCTTTGATGCAACTTTTGCTGTCTCCCGCCTGGAATATAAACTCGAGCAGGGCATGGACCTGGTAGCCCAGCAATGGACCTTTTCATCCCTGCATGGCACAAGGAAGAGTCTCAGAATATTTGATGAGTAGCTGAGCGAGCTGAAGGGAAGAAAGACTGCACGGAATCTTTAAGAGAAAGGTCAAGCAGACCAAGTCACACTAGGAGCAGAAGCTAGCGTCAGAGACCGAGCTGACCATCCGGTCTTGACTTTGAGAAACCACTAAGAGCCAGAGACCACCTCCCCAGCCTTGCCTACATCTCAAAAACGCTGAGGGCCAACAGGGACCACACCCTCAGTGTGACCCAGCAACCCCATCCCTTTGCTGGGGTGGATCAACACTCCCCTTTGAAAACAAGGGTAGAGACCCCAGCCCGCCCGATTGGTGGGCCACTCCTCTAAACTGAGAATGGCTGCACAGACTGGAAAAGGTCGCCTTCACCCCAACCTCCTGCAGGCCATTTCCGAGCGTTCCTTTTCGTCCGGGTGTGGGCTGCTCCGGGCCTCCCCGCCCAGGTTCCGGCCAGCCCCACCCCTTCAGTGATCCGGCCCAGGACGCTCCCAAAAGCCCCGCGGGGCGCGCCCGGGAGGGGCTGATTCCTGGGGAGGTGGGGTCGTTTCCTTCGCCTTAGGCTGCGTCCCACCGGCACTCCGCAGCTTGCTGTGATTGGCTGGGCCGTTCCCAGTCTGCCCAATCGGGAGGAAACCGCGGAGCTAGGGGTGGGGCTTCAGTTCCCACGCGGGGCGGGATCTTACCCGCCTCCCCTCCGCCGTCCTCCGCGCCCCGCCCCGCGTCGTGGCGGTGACTCAGCAGGAAGGCGCGACCCGACTGGGCCGGAAGGGCCGAGCCTTGCCACTCTCTCCGAGTCCAAACACAGCGGGTGGGGCTTGGGTGAGGATCCGTGGTCTGAGATGGGAGTCCCTTCATGGGCTTGACCCATCACCCTATGTGGCTTAGAGAAAGTCCAGACCCTTCCCTGTCCATAGTTCCTCTTCTCTGCGCAGAAGAGAAGGATCCTGGGCGGTCATGAGATACAATAGGACCAGCTAGTTGGTAGGAACAGGGTGGGGCTTTGGGGAGTTTGCTCTGGGTGCAGATCCCTAACCCTGGTTAATCAGGTATGTGACCTTGGCCAACCCCTAAATACTTGTATGTAAAATCAGAAGGATTTCACCTTCTTTTCAGGTTGTGAAGGTGAAATGAGGAAAAATGACATAGATTCATGGGAGGCAGCAAAATTTCAATTAGGAGAGCCAGCTTTGATTAGCAAAACGAAAAGGACTATATTGGAAAACTAGTCCTGAAGGCTAGGCGGTGGACAGGATAGCTAGACAGTTCTGCATAAAAATGAGCAAGAACCCAACTGAAAAATGGGCAAAGGCCTTGAATAGATACCTCTCCAAAGAAGATATATAAATAGCCAATAAGAATAGGGAAAGATACTCAACATAATGTCATTAAAAAGATGCAAATCAGGCGGGGGATGGGGAATGGCTATTAAGGCAGGCACTTGTTAGGGTGAGCTCTGAGAGTTGTATGCAAATAATGAACCACTGAATTCTTCCTGGAACCAGTACTGCACTGTAAACCAACTAGAATTTAAATAAAAATTTGAAGAAAAAAAAAAAGATTCAAATCAAAACCAGGAGATACCACTTCACAACCACTGGGACGGCCAAATTTTTTTGGTTTGTTTTTGTTTTAGATTTCACTATTTTTTTTTAATGGGGAGGGAGCAATAAAAGTTAGCAAGGATGTGGAGAGTTGGAACCCACGTGCACTGCAGGTGGGAATGTGAGATGGTGCGGCCACTGTGGGAAATAGGTTGGTGGTTCCTCATAATGTCAGAGGTGGAATTACCACATGACTCAGGAATTCTCTTCCTAAGTACATACCCAAAAGAACTGAAAAATTCTCAGATGCGTGCACGCTAATGTGCATCATAGCATTAGTCATAATTGCCAGAAGGTACAAACAGCCCAAGTGTCCATCAACAGATGAATGGCTAAACACAATTGATTGCGTCCATACAAAGAAATATTATTTCACCAGAAAAAGGAATGACGTCCTGATACACGCTTTAATGCAGATGAACGTTGAAAACATTATTCTAGGTGATAGAAGCCAGACACAAGGCCTCATATTGCATGGCTCTGTCTCTATGAAATGTCCAGAATAAGCAAATCCACAGAGACAGAAAGTAGATTAGTGGTTGCCAGGAGCTGAGGGAAGAGGAATGAGGAGTTCAGCTAACGGGTGTAAGGGTTTTTTGGGGGGAAGAGGGATGAAATGTTCTGAAATTAGGTAGTGGCAATGGTTGCACAACTCTGTGAATATACTAAAAAACAAAAAACAACCAAAAAAAACTCCTACTGAGCTGTATACTTTACAAGGGTGAACCTTATGATAACTGAATTTTATTTCAATAAAACTGTTATTTAAATAGGGAAAAAGGGGGGATGCCTGGGTGGCTCAGTTGGTTGGACGACTGCCTTCAGCTCAGGTCATGATCCTGGAGTCCCAGGATCGAGTCCCGCATCGGGCTCCCAGCTCCATGGGGAGTCTGCTTCTCTCTCTGACCTTCTCCTTGCTCATGCTCTCTCTGTCTCTCTCTCAAGTAAATAAATAAAATCTTTAAAAAAAAAAATAGGGAAAAAAGGGGGGTGCCTGGGTGGCTCAGTTGGTTAAGCATCTGCCTTCAGCTCAGGTCATGATCTCATGGTCCTGGGATCAGGTCCAACGTTGGGCTCTTTGCTCAGCGGAGAACCTGCTTCTCCCTTTCCCTCTCCCTCTGCCACTCCCACTGCTTGTGCTCTTTCCATCTCTTGCTCTCTCTCAAATAAATAAACAAAAATCTTAGCAGGGGGAGGGGGAGAAAGCAATGAGCAACAGTGTGGCAGTCAGAGGGCTCGCAAAACAGGGAGGAGAAGGAAAGAGGTAATAGGAGAAAGGGAGGGTCCTAGCACTGGCATAGGCTGTTAGGGCTAGAGTAGAGAAAAATGAGTGAAAAGTATCTGGAAATGTGAATGGGCGGGAGGTGGCAGTGGTGGTGTGTATGAATATACAAGGGCTTGTAAAAACAAAGTATCTAGGGCGCCTGGGTGGCTCAGTCAGTTACATCTCTGCCTTTGGCTCAGGTCACGATCTCAGGGTCCTGGGATGGAGCCCTACATCGGGCTCCCTCCTCAGCAGAGAGTCTGCTTCCTCCCTCTGCCTCTCCTTCTGCTTGTGATCTCTCTCTCTCAAATAAATCTTAAAAATCTTTAAAAAAAAATCTAATTTTCAATTTTCAGCTCTTCAATGGGTCTTTGCTCCAAATCACCAGCTAAGTGTGTTATACGTACAGCCCAGAATTGGTGAAACCAGGAATGAAGGGCTTAGTTAGTGAACAAGAGAAAGGAGAATTACAGGGGAGGCAAAAGCAGATAAAAGATTCAGAGTCAGGTGCCTGGGTGGCGGACAGTCAACTGAACATCCAAACCTTGGTTTTGGCTCAAGTCATGATTTTGTGGTTGTGGGATCAAGCCCCACTCAGGGCTCTGAACTCAGTGCAGAGCCTGCTTAAGATTCTCTCTCTCCCTGCCCCCTCCCTGCTTGTGCTCTCTCTCTCTCTCTCAAATAAATGAATGTATCGAAGGAAGGAAGGAAAAGGAAAGGAAAGAAAGGAAAAGGAGAAAGGAATGCCAGCAAGCAAGCAAAAGTCAGCAAACGTCAGGAGTGCTCGGCAGAGTCCAAGCTTCTGAAGAATTCCTGGAGTTTTTGGTAAGGATGCTGGGTATCCTTACTATAATGGAAAATACCCAGCTGGCTTGATTCATTCTTCCTTCCTTCCTTCCTTTCTTCCTTTCTTCCTTCCTTCCTTTCTTTTTCTTCCAAGTGCCAGTGTGTGGATGGAAGGTGGGGCAGAGGGTGAGGGAGAATCCCAACCAGGCTCCACACCCAGCTTGGAGTCTGAGCTTGATGTCAAGACCCTGAGATCATGACCTGAGCCAAAACCAAGAGTCAGATGCTCAACCAACTGAACCACCCAGGCACCCTGGTGACTAGGTCCTTTTAAGTAAATTTTTTTTTTATAATTTTATTTTATTTTATTTATTTATTTTTTTAAAGATTTTATTTATTTATCAGAGAGAGAGAGGAAGAGAGCGAGCACAGGCAGACAGAACGGCAGGCAGAGGCAGAGGGAGAAGCAGGCTCCCTGCTGAGCAAGGAGCCCGATGTGGGACTTGATCCCAGGACTCTAGGATCATGACCTGAGCTGAAGGCAGCTGCTTAACCAACTGAGCCACCCAGGCGTCCCCCTTTTAAGTAAATTTTAAGAGGCAGGGTGCACTCAAAAAGTTGAAAGAGGTGGAAGGTATTCAAGAGACTGCCATCTGGGGCACCTGTGTCATCCATTTCCCAATGGATTCCCATTGCCCTTAGAATAAAGCTCCCCACAACTTAGAAAGCCCCAAGTATCTGGCCCTTTTTCAGTCCGAGCTAAATCCCCACTGAAGGATTTAGAATGTTCCTCTCCCCAATTTTTCTGTGGCCAAAAGTTTCATGGCCACCTCCCTCTCATTACTGAGGCCCAACTCAAGTCTCATCTCTTCGGGGACCTTCCCTGACCACCCAGTCCCTACCACAACACCCACTTTATGTTCTTCTTTTTTTTTTTTAAGATTTTATTTATTTATTTGAGAGAGAGACAGTGAGAAAGAGCACAAGAGGTAAGAAGGTCGGAGGGAGAAGCAGACTGCCCATGGAGCAGGGAGCCCGATGTGGGACTCGATCCCAGGACTCTGGGATCATGACCCTAGCTGAAGGCAGTCGCTCAACCAACTGAGCCACCCAAGTGCCCCCCATTTTATGTTCTTTAGAACACTATTCACTAGCTCCAATTCTCTATGGATGTGCTCAGTGGCTTATCATTTCTCTCCTCCTCTTGAAGGTCATCTCTGTGCCTTGCAAACAGGAAGCTGGTCTGGGTCTCTTCTTGCTCTGGAGCCCCAGAGCCTGGCCCTGCACACAAGAGCTTCAGAAATATTTGCTCATGTCCTTCACTCACCCGACAACCAGTATTTGACCAGCTGCTGTGCATAGCATCTTGTGCACGAAGCTGGGCATGACAGCTCCAGCCACAGCCCTCAAAGGCCCCCTGAGCTAGTAGAAGAGACAGCCAAGTCAGCAGTCTCTGCAGGGGTGAGTGCTGTCCCTAGGGAGGTTCAGACAGAGTATGAGGCTGGCTGTGCCTCATCCACACCCGGAGGAGGAGGCATCAGAGAGGGCGCGTTCTGGAGAAAAGGAAAGCTAAGACATGAGGCTAAATTAGAGTTGACTCAGGGGAAGGAGGGGAGAGGGTGACGTGTAGCCCAGGCAGAGAGAACAGCGTGTGCAGAGGCCCGGTGGGAAGGGAGCCCAGACATTAGAGGAATTGAAAGTAGTTCAGTCTGGCAAGAATCTGGCAGCAAGTGGCAAGAGATGATGCTGGAAACACAGGCAGAGCCAGGCTGGAGAGGACCTTGCAAATTGAGCTAAGCAGTTGAGGAAGAGCACTGGGGAGCCATGGGAGGTATTTGAGCAGGGTAGTGGCAGCGTTAGGTTAGGTTCGTCAACAGCCCACGGTTCTTGTGGTGTGGGGAATGGGCTGGAGCTAGGGAGCCAGTGAAGAAGCTGGGGTGAGAAATGTGAGATGGAGAGAAGTAAGCAGATTCTAGCAAGGTTTGGGAGATAGAATTAGTAGCGTTCGGTGACTAATTAGTTTTGGGGGGTGGGGATTGCTGGGGATAACACCCAGGTTCCTGGCTTAAGCTAGTGATTGGTAGTGTTACTTACTGAACAGGGAAACCCAGGTTTAGGTACAGGTGACAAAAGTTCTGAGTGGGACAGGCTGAGTTTCAGGAAAGCCTGTCCCACTCAGGGACAGCAAGTCAGCAAGCGATTATTATGTGAGTTTCCCCAGGGCATAAGAACTGTCTTTTTTATCTGTGTGCTCCCAGTCGTCAGGCCCTGGCCCCCCAGAATATTAAAAAGGACCCACGACAGGGGCGCCTGGGTGGCTCAGTGGATGAAAGCCTCTGCCTTTGGCTCAGGTCATGATCCCAGGGTCCTGGGATCCAGCCCCGCATCTGGCTCTCTGCTCAGCGGGGGACCTGGTCCCCCCCCACCCCACCCCCGCCTGCCTCTCTGCCTACTTGTGATCTCTGTCAAATAAATAAATCAAATCTTAAAAAAAAAAGGACCCACAACAGTCATAACAACAGTGCTAGCCTTGATAACTGGGTGGAAAACAAGTCTTAGACAAACCCCATAGGCCAGGGGTGCCTGGGTGGTTCAGTTTGGCTCAGGTCATGATCCCGAGTTCCTGGGATCCAGCCATGCATCAGGCTTCCTGCTCAGCAAGAAGCCTGCTTCTCCCTCTCCCTCTGCTCCTCCCCCAACGCATGCTCGCTCTTTCTCTCAAATGAATAAATAAAATCTTAAAAAAAAAAAAAAAGAAAGAAAGAAAGGACGCTAATGCTTCTACAGGGCTGCTTTGAGGGTTGACAGAGTGTCGACGAAAGCAGTTTGTTTAGATGGGAGAGGGGGTCCAGGGATGGGAAGCTGTGATACTTCTCAAGACGAGGGAGGAGCACACCTGAATGTGGGTGTGGCCAGAGGGGGCGGAGCAGAAACTGAGCGCGGGGCATGCACTCAGCTCTGGGGGTTTCAGGCTGGCAGGAGGGTCTCCGTCCCTCTGCCCAGACTCCCTAAGTCAAGTATTTTTGTTCCATTCATAGCTTGGGTCCTCATCCTTCCAATGACACAGTGGGTCTCAGAGCTCCCGGACAAATGGAGACAAAGCCATTCCTGCCAAGTGCTGATGGACTGTGGAGCTCAAGTGTCTGCCTTGCTCCTTGGCTGGGAGCCAGGACCCAGGTCTGGAGCCCGTGGGAGGCAAAATAATGCCCTCCCCCACTCTCCTCCCCCAAGATGTCCCTGTCCTAATCCCTGGAGCTCCCGAATGGGTTACTTTACAGGGCTAAAGAGATTTTGCAGGCGGGATTAAGTTAAAGACTTTGAGATGGGGGAGTAGCCTGTATGATCCGGGGACTCCTGTAGTCACAACGGGCTTCAGAGGATGGAAGAGGGAGTCAGGAGCGTCAGGAAAGGAGATGAGGTGATGGAAGCAGAGGTCGGAGTGATGCACTTACTTGCTGGCTGCAGGGAGGTCACGAGCGTTGTGGACAGCCTGGAAAGTTGAGGAAATAGATTCTCCGGAAAGAACACTAACCTGCCCATACCCTGAGCTTAGCGCAAGGAGACCCACTTCAAACTGGTGACCTAAGAAACTGTAGGATGGGGTGCCTGGGTAGCTGTCGGCTGAGCATCCGACTCTTGGGTTTCAGCTCAGGTCATGGTCTCAGGGTCCTGCAACTGAGCCCCGCGTGGGTCTCCACAGTGGGCGAGGAGTCTGCTTCTCCCTCCCCCTCTGCTCTTCTCCCCGCTCACTCTCTCAAATAAATAAAACTTTAGGGGAAAAAAAAAAGCTTTATAGGATAATAAATTTGTGTTTCGCAGCCATGCAAAAGCAGAGAGCCTGCAGGCCAGACATGGAAGACAGAAGCTTGACCACAACAGTTGCTTGTTACTCACTCTGAGCCTGCGAGGGGCTCTGGCAAGATTCCCCCACTTCTCTCTGCCCCTGGAGCTCTGGGTGAGCTGCCCCAGGAGCAGCCCCTGGGAATGCCCCAGTGCTGCTCTGCTCCCTTCTCCCTTCTTCTTCTTGAGTTTTGCTTCTAGTGACTCTGCCCATCTTGCAATGTGTCTTGGAGCAGACCCTTTCCTTCAGTGGAAAAATTTCTCTATATGCAAAAGGAAGGCAGAGATGGGCTCGGAGACCCTATGGGGCCTCCCAGGCCTTGTATCATGACTCAGCATTTCCAAGATGTGGGGGCCTGCTGAGAGCTCTCCAGGATGCTTTTGATCTACCCTCTGTTCCCAAGCCAGTTTTCTCCAGAGTCCTAACCAGTCTTTCCTGCTGCTACAAATGATGCACTTGTGCCCACAAGTTAAAGATGGGGGTTGGGGGGGACAATGCTTTATTGACTTGGCACCTATGAAGAGGTGGCTACAGTCCCCCAGGGTTCTTTGCTACTGCAAAGTGGGGGCTCTGTGGTGGGGGCAGCATAAATCAGAGATGCTGGTTCCAGCTGCTCGGAGGGGCCACTGTCCCTGCTTTGGCCCCTCCAGTCCCCTTGTCCAGCCAAGCACCATCTGAGTCTGGCCCCTCTTGGAGAAGGCCAGGGCAATGACCGGGGTTCTTCTGCAGCCCTAGACAGTCAAAGTTAAGAGCTGTGGGCCTCTCTTGCCTTCCCTCTTCTTGGAGAATCCCAATATGGGTGGGGGTAAGGGAGATACCCCATTTACAGAGAGCCCCTGAGCCTCCTGGACCAGGCTCCAGGAAGATGCTCTAACAGGAGCCCCACCAAAGAAGAGAGTTAAGTCATTCCCTTCTCCCCGCTTTATGTTTTGGCTGTGCAGAAAGTGGGAGCTCTCACTGAACCGGGCCCATGGTAGCTGATGACAGGTGAGGTCACACAGAAAGTTGATGGGTAGAGTCCGGCTCTAGGCTCCTCCAGGCAGGACCACACTGTCTGAGTGTGTTCTCTCCCAGGCAAGAGGAGGGAAGGGTAGGGTGAACTGAAGTTGTCACAGGAGGAGGGCTTCCTGGAGGAAGAGGGAGAAGCCACAGCAGGCTCCCAGAAGAGATGGTCTGCAGAACGGGCTGGGTCACAATGACCGGCACAGGACACTGGCATCCTCACTGTGGTCACAGTTGTGGGCATCCCAGCGTATGTGAGAACAGAGCAGAAGAGTACTCTCATCCCCTCGGCATTTGACATTGTCCAGGAGGATAGGGCCTCGGCCTGGGCCAAAGTGGGCCTCGCCGGGAGCTGCCAGGGCCTGGCCACAGCCCAGCTGGCGGCACAGGACAGTGGCTGCCCGCAGGTCCCAGGCGTCATCGCAAACAGTGCCCCACCGTTGCCCTAGGAAGAGTTCTACACGCCCCTCACATTGGTGGGCTCCGTTGACCAGACGCAGGTGCCCTGTGGAGACAAGGATCAGAGCTTGCAGGGGCTGGCCCATGCCAGGCCATGAAGGGGTAGACAGAAGAGGAAAATGGTGGTGGTCTGAGACACAGCATTGCTCTAGGGGCTGATGGATAACGGCAGACAAATCAGATTAAAATAGGACGGGCAGCAGTCCAGACTCAGTCTCTGGACGGGAAGAGCATGCCCCAGCCTTTGTGGGGTGCTGTGCACATCCCGAGTGCTCCATGTCTGTTCTTAGTCCTCTGTTCATAATCCCAGACCCTTAGCCCCAGCGCTACTCTCTGGAGACTGTGATTGTGTCCCCTGAAGGTCATCATCTCCACTCACTCACAGGTTTAAAAGTGAATCCTGTCATTTATCTCTTCAGGAAGGAGACACATTCCCTTATGTTGGTTCCTGTCCCTAGGAATCCTGAAGACTGCTCCCTTGAACCCCCCCTACCTCTTTTTGGACACCATATCCCTATTAATGAAAACAGACTAGCACAGAACAAAGATTCTCAAACCTGGTACAAATCTGTTGAGCTGTGTAACCTCAGGCTATGCTCTCCCTGGATTCTGGTCCTTCCTATCCTGATGCCTCTACTTCCATCTTTAGGGCTGTGAGCACCTACCGTCCCTTGGCCGAGGAGTGGGTACCCGGGTGGTCTCAGAACTATCCTGCTGGACTTGCAGTCCTAGCTCCTCTGGGCCTGGCTCAGCAAGGACAAAGAAAAAGAAAGAGGTGGCTGTCACCTTAAGGAACACGTTCCTTGAGGCCAGGTTACCTCCAGGCCTCCCAAGGGAAGCCTGATTTAGGGGTAGAGAAAAGACCTGAAGGACAACTGCTTTCTGCCACTTGGATCAGAAATGGGGTTTGCTGGGTCGCCTGGGAGGCTCAGTCGGACTCTCGGTTTCCACTGGGGTCAGGATCTCAGGGTCGTGGTGGGTTTCCCCACTCTCTCTCCCCTCTGCCCATTCCCCCCTGCTCATGCTCTCTCTCTCTCTCAAATCAATAAATGAGGATTGTTTTTCTTTCACCCTGGGACCCAAAGCAGAAGCCTTTGAAGCTACCCCTTTGCGGCCAAAGCTATTAGGCCCAGCACCAAAGGAGGGTGAAGTTATCAATTTCTACCCCAATCAATGAACAGAAGCATTTAAAAACAGGTCAGACTCTACAAACACCCCTTTCCACTGATTCCTCCCGAAGGTCAGACGTTTGCTCCCAGAAGGCGGATGAACTCTCTCTGCTTACTAGGGCTTTGTGGGTCCTTGACTCAGCAGAGCCAAAGCACCGCGGCCTCTCCCTTAACACAGATTTCCAGACTTTGTCCGGGGCTTTCCGCCTCTCACCTCCGGCCCGCCCCTCCCTGCCGCAGAGCGCACGCCCTCACCAAGCCCCACCCCACTCCCACTGCAGAGGGCGCTCCCTTCCCGGCCCCGCCCGCGCCGCGCAGCCGCAGAGCGCGTCGATGGTCGGGCTCCGCCTCCCTCTGCGCAGTGCGCGCGTCCTCTCCGGTCCCGCTCACGCCGCCGTGCCGCAGAGAGCCCCCACGCCTGACCCCGCCCATCCTCTACAGCCCGCCTCCTCCCGCCTGCGCTGCAGTACGCGCCTGCGCGCGGCCCCGCCCGCGCCGAAGTACGTGCCTCTGCTCCGTCCCGCGGCGGCCTTACCTGAGCAGAGCGCCCCTGCGTCTTCGTGGTGGCCGCAGTTGTGCTGACCCCAGCCCAGGTGAAAGCAGTCGCTCAGGCGGGCCTCCGTTCCGGCGCAGCCCACGTTGTCCAGCAGCACCGGGCCGCGCCCGTAGCCGAAGTGGCCGAGGCCGGTGGCGCCCAACGCGGGCCCGCAGCCCGCCTCGCGGCAGGCCACGCGCGCATCCGCGAAGTCCCAGTCATCGTCGCACACGGTGCCCCAGCCCCCGGCGTACATCACCTCCACGCGGCCGCGGCACGGGCCTGGGCCGCCCACCAGCCGCAGCCGCCCGCCTGCGGGGCGCAGAGGCCCGCGGCCATAGGGGCTGGGCTGCGACCTCTGGCTTCCAGAGCCCCAGCCCCACCCTCGCCCACCCTCCCCAGAACCCTGGCTCTGCCACTTACTTTTCTTCCCCGCGGCCCAGGTAGCGGTGGTGAACAGTGCCATCTCCCTGGAAGGCAGGGCACCAACTCCTGTAGCTGCAGAGACAGGGTATCTAGAGCACTTGAAGGGGACAAAGAGGCCTTCTGGCCTGCAGCCGGGCACAGGGACGCCTACGAGATCCCCCAGCTGTACCACACCTGCACCCCACACAGCTTCAATCCTAGTGTCGCCATGTCGGTCACCTGTGGTGCTTGGGAAGCTTAACTGGAATGAACCGAGTCCTATTTCCAGGCATTATCCTGATTTCGATCCTAATGATAGTTCCAGACCAAATTCCAAATATACAGGCAGCCTTCGTTCAACCTTCAGCTCAACCCTCTCAAGGCCACTCCATTGCCGACCTCAGCACCCACCCAAACGTTACCTCAGAGCTTCAAAGCATTCCCTTACTGTCTCCTCCCGCCTTGCTGAACTTTCCAGAGCTCTGGATTTCATCCTGGCTTCATCTGTTCCTCGTTCTCTCACCCACCTCTTCACCATCTGGCCAAAAGACCTGGTTGGCGTGCCAGGGCCCCCTTCCAGTAGATCCAGAACAGCCTTTCTAATTCCCAGCCCTGCCTACCTTGCCCCTACACCATTCCAGCCTGGAAGGCTGGGCTCCTTACCTTCTGGCTCCGTGTGCCAGGCCCAGTCCTCTCTTGTGGCCAAGGGTGGTAGTGCTGTAAGAGTCGGGGGGCCCAGCACTAGAGCAGGAGAGAAGGGAGCAGGGTCAGAGGCCAAGGTCCCTGGTCAGCCTTGGGCCGTCAGGGGAGAATGGGAGGGTGCCCCTGGAGAAGATAAAAGATTTTACTTCCAGTAAAAAGCCCACTGGGGCTCAAACCCCCCCCCCCACGGGGTCCAAGGAGGTCTGCCCTGCTTGACCATGTATGTAATTTACTTGGGGTGCACTGTTGTATATTCCACAGTTTATAAGGGGTTGCAAAACAAGGTTCACTCCCATTTAAAGACAAAATAGGACTAGAAAGAGCAAGGGTCATGCTGCAGACTGGGCAGCAAGGTTAGCTGTGGCTTTGCCCGGGTTCGGTATGGGAACATGGGTCAGGCTTTGCCTCAAGGGGCCAACGCTCTCCCATCTGTAAACCAGGAATGAGGGCCCCTGTTTTGCTATGAGACATGGACAAACAATTTGTATCTTGTAGACTAGAGTCCAGCTGTGAAGTGCCATTACTGGTCCTGTTCTTCTTTTTCTTTTTTTAAGATTTTATTTACTTACTTATTTGACAGAGAGAGATCACAAGTAGGCAGAGAGGCAGACAGAGAGAGAGGAGGAAGCAGGCTCTCCTATGAGCAGAGAGCCCGATGTGGGACTCGATCCCAGGACCCTGTGATCATGACCTGAGGCGAAGGCAGAGGCTTTAACCCACTGAGCCACCCAGGTGCCCCCGGTCCTATTATTGTTATTTGCTCAGAAAAACTATTAAAATGGGAGAAGGACCAGGTGGGTGAAAATACTATTATAAGAGCATCCAGAATCTGGATTCATCGCTCGACTACAGTGAGAGAATTCAGGAGTACCTCTGGTGCAATTCTAGAGTAATATTACTTTACTCTTTAGTATTCCATGAAGAGTACCTAGAAATTGCTAGAAAATTCCGAGGGCATTCTTGGGGTGCTGCTAGATAATATTGCTGGCACAATACTATGAAACCTACCACAAAGACGTACAGAGGCACTACTAGAGCAGTACTGAGACGGACATTAAAAGTAATTTCGGGGTCTTCCTGGAAAGCACCAGGGAGCATGGAGGAACCTCCACCCCAGCCTTCCCCCGGCCCGCCCCGTCCCCGCCCCCGAGCCCGCCCCCAGGCCGCCCCTCTTCCCCCGAGCCCGCACCTGCGCAGAGCGCGCCGGCGTCCTCGTGGTGGCCGCAGTTATGCACACCCCAACCCAGGCTTAGGCAGGCTGCCAGGCGGGGCTCCCCGCCTTCGCAGTGTACGTTGTCCAGCAGGATGTGTCCCGTGCCGTAGCCGAAGAAGGCGTTGGTGGTGGCGGCCAGGGCGGCACCACAGCCCAGCTGGCGGCAGACCACGGCAGCATCCGGCAGCCCCCAGTCGTCGTCGCACACGGTGCCCCACAGGCCGCCGTGCAGGATCTCCACCCTGCCCTGGCACGGGCCCGTGCCCCCCACCAGGCGCACGCTGCCCTCACCTGGTGGGGGGGTGGGGACAGGGCGCAGCTCCCACAGGGCTCTGCCTCCCTCACCATCAGTGCACCTGACCCGACGCACCCACAGTGCCTCAGGGCCCGCACGTACCCACAGTGCATGGTGCCCCAGGACCTAAAACCAAGGAGGAGCTGTTCACCCAGTTACCCCAGGGCACTGCCTCCTCACAGTCCCGGATCGGGGGAGGTTTGTGGGATCAGGACAGACTGGCTTCGCGTGTGTGTCATTTCCTGCCTAAAACCAACCTTCCTAACCCTGGTCCACGCGCTCCTAAGCAATCCTAACCCTATAGGATATGCTGTTTCCTCACTTCCTACTTCAGTGAAAGCCGCGTCACCTTTCCAGGTGCATTGCCAACAACTCTTCCTCTAGGAAGCCCTCCTTGATCCCCGGTAGATGAGACCCACTTCCTCCTCTGGACTTCTTGCCTGTTTATCTGTCCATCCTTTAGGGCACTTTCGATTTTCTTGCTCTACATCATTACCCACATTTCTGTACATATCGGACTTTCCCACCGCATTAAGCTCGGTATTCTGCTCTTTCACTAAACTTGTGCTATTTTTACTCATCCCACGGGAATAGATTCCTCTCTTCCTCTTCAGCCTGTGAGCAGCCTGGGGGGCTGCGAGGGGCTGGATGGGGAGGGAATGACTCAGCTCACCCAGTGGTTCTCCCTCTCTTCCCACCGTCAAGGGTAGATATGGGAGACTCCCCTTGGGGTTCTTAAGGCCCAGGTGATCCCCCGTGTTGCCCTTACCTTTCCCGTGCTGGGGAGTTGTAGAGGGCACCCGACTCGTGAACACTTTCCTTGTTGGGGGCTGCGTGGGCAAGAATTCTGGGAAGGAAGCAGGGTGGGAGGGAGGAGGACACATGCATCTTCATCCTCACACCCACGGTTGTCTGAGCAGCAGGACACGGACCCCTAAGGTACCTGCCATAGGGCCTCTGGCCACACAAAGGGTCAAAGCCAGGAACCCTGGGGTATGAGAGGAGAAGGGGCCCCCTGAGTCCAGAAAGCCGTGGCTTCAGATGACTTCTTAGAGCAACATCCCATGACTTGAGAACATACTGGAAATGCAAATTTCCAGGCCCCACCCCAGACCTACAGAATCAGGAAACCCACGCTCTGTGTTTTAATGAGCCCACCAGGTGATTTTCTTGGAAAACTAGAACCCTTACTCTCAAGGTCAATGCCTCTCAGAGATTTCTGCTGCAGCTTCACACCAGATGGACCTCGCTGCCAGTACTGACCCCACTTGTTTGATTTAAAAAATGGGGAGAGGCCTCTGCTGGAACCATCAAAGCCCTACGCAGACACAAGAACGCTGGTTCTCCTTCAGCCAAGAACACACCACGAAGCGGAACTGGGACACTGACAACCAGGACTAGCCAAGGCCCCCCCCTGGCGTGGCGTCCCGCGTGGGAGTCCCTTCATTCATCTAGCCTGCAGCTCTGCTGCCTGCCCTCCCTGGCCACAGGTCTCCGCTTACCATCGCATAGGACAGCCACATCTTCGTAGTGGAAGCAATTGTGGACGCCCCAGCCTCGGCTGCGGCACTGGCTCAACGCGGCTTCCTGCCCGCCACACTCCACGTTGTCCAGCAGGATGGGGCCTCGGCCTTGGCCGAAGGCCAGGGGCCGCGGCACGGGCAGCGCCAGGCCGCAGCCCAGCTGTCGACACACCACGTTGGCATCCACCACATCCCAGTCATCGTCACAGACGCTGCCCCAGGAGCCGCCGTGCAAGACCTCCAGGCGCCCCCGGCAGCGGCTGGGGCCCCCCACCAGCCTCAGCTCTGTGGAGAGGGTTGAGCTGGCACCAGAGGGATCACAGGGCCTGAAGGGCAGGACGCCCACCTTGCTGTGAAGCCTGGAGGATCAGTCCCTTTGGGGCCTCATTTCTCCCTCTCGGTCCAATGGGGAGACCAGTGCAATCCATTTGGGGGCCTCTAGAGTTACCGTGGGCTGGTTAGTCATCACTCCCCGAGGATCTGTTTTAGCCTCTGAGTACGTGGGGGCAGGGCACGGAGGGGCAGAGACACCTACCTGGAAAGGGCAGTGGGGCGGGCTGGAGGGCACCGGCTGAAACAGAATGACGTGGAGCATTGGCCCCTCTCCACCCTCCCTGGGCCTCTTGGCCCTGGGGACACAGTCTCCCCCCCCAACCCCCTACCACCATCTTTACCACCCCCCCTCCTCTTCACTTCCGCTGCCTTCTCCAAGCTTCTCCTGTCTCTCCCCGCGACTGCCCCAGTGGGCCCCCTTGCTTCGCCCATCTCCCATCACCCCAGAGAGATCTGCCTGAAACAGGGGTCTTTTTATCCCCCTCCACTGCAAGACTCCACATTTCCCGCAGGAGACCCCGACCCTGAGCTTTCTCTGCAAAACCTTCTAGTACCTTCTGACCAGCTTCCCCTGACTTTTTTTTTTTAATTATATTTTAAAATTAAATTTAATTGTTTAAATACATTTTTAAAGTAATCTTGACCCAAAGTGGGGCTGGAACTCACAACCCCGAGATCAAGAGTCACACGCTGTACCTGCTGAGCCAACCAGGCCCCCAGCATCCTTCCACCTCCGACTTCTTTATATCCCATCTGTCTTGTCTCTGGGTCTTTGACCCTGCAGTGTCCTCTGCTTGAACAGTTCGGCTCATTACAGCCCTGCAGCTCCTTCCAGATACAGCTCGGAACCCCCTCCTCCGGGAAGCCTTCCTGGAGCCCTCAGCTAGAAGTGCTGTCGGTTTCCTCCGAATCCCCGGTCACCAGCTACATGCCCCTTTCTGGACCTTCTGCCTGGTGATGTGGCTGTGCCCGACTCATCTCGGTGTTTCCCAGCCTCATCCCTTCGACCCCGCCCCAAGCCACGGTCACGAGCTCTGCCTTAAGTGCTTTTGGGATTCATTAGGATATCCCCCCAAACATTTACCTATACAAGACCTTCTGCTTGAGCCCTCCTATCTGTATACACCAAGCACTGTGCTCATTTTATGTGCCCAGCTCACTAAACCACTAAGACGACGTATGAGGTGGTGGGTAGGGTTGTGCACACGGGGAAGGTCAGGTTTCATGAGTTTAGGCAACTCGCTCAAGGCCATACAGTGAACAGGGAGTAGAGCTGGGATTCCAACCCAGACAGCCACACTCTTCTCCACCACACAATTCTGGGCACATGGCCTGAGAGGCGGGGAGGTAAACAGGGAAACTGGCCTGGCATGGAAAATGGGAAATCCCTAACAGCTCCTTGCTTGCATGCAGGGTATTATAGGTCCCAGACACATTCGTGTACGTTACTTCGTAGAATCCTTACAACAGTGCTCCGAGGTGTGTACTACTGTACCCATTTTACAGATGAAGAAACTGAGACTGAGTTTCTTCTTTTCTCAAGTTAGGATCATCCCTGCCTTTCGAATAGCCACTGCTGAGCCCACTCCTGTCCCTCCTTCCCTATTTCCAATGTTCCCTACCTGCCCAGACTCTGTGTAGGTTGAGCCCTCACCTCCAGCACTGAGCCCTCCATTTCCCCAATGCAGACCCTTAACTCGACCCTGAACAAGTGTTAGTTGGAAAGAACTTCGGAAACTACCTCACTGACAAATCACGTCCGACCATAATTGTACAGCTGGGAAAACCTGAGAGCTAGAAAGCGGACAGGTCAGGAGTTAGGGGAGGGCACTCACCCAGGGGCAAGAGGAGGAAGAAGGACAGGGCTGGGGGGAGGGGTAAAGGGGCGTTGCTCCTGTCTCCTGGCCTCCAACCCCTGCTCCTCTCTGTCCGCTGGGGATCAATTCGCATCTCTGCTTCCCGTAGCATCCAGCCAGGGCCCGGCCTTTCGGAGGGTCCCATCAAGGGGCGGTGGAGAAGTCACAGCTGGAACATCTGGAATTAAAGATCCCCAGTCACTTCCCGCTGGAAGGGGCCCAGCGAGAGCTTTAGGGGGATGTGACATTTCTGCTTGCATCTGGCATTCTGAGTGGTGACAGGAGCAGGGGCCACGGCGGGGACCCCTGGAAAGGACAGGACGGAGCACAGGACTCTAGCGAGCAGGTAGGTCTGGTGTGAGAGCAAGTGGTAAGAGGCAAAGTTAGAGGGTTGCCTGGTCTGAGGCCAACGCGGGCCTGGAGGTCTTGCAGAGGGCTCAGCGCATCCCAAAGCCCGGTGTTGGTGCCACGGGTGGTAATCCACATACTTTTAGTGGCCGATGTTTACTCTTTTCTTTTCCTTTTCTTCTTTTCTTTCTTTCTTTCAACAGTGCTATTTATGCCCAAGGCTTCTGGTTTTCCATTTACTTGGAGCAATATAAAGTTTCTCTTTAGAGTTAATTTAAAGGGACGCTTGGCTCCATTGGTTAAGAGTCTGCCTTCAGCTCAGGTCATGATCCCAGGGTCCTGGGTTCAAGCCCTGCCTTGGGCTCCCTGCTCAGTGGGGAGCCTGCTTCTCCCCCCACACTCCCCCCTGCATGTGCACTCTCTCTGTCTCTCTCTGACAAATAGATAAATAAATAAAATCTTTGAAATATATATATGTGTAAATAATAAAGTTAATTTAAGTAAGAAGAAATGAGTCAAATTAAGGGGGGGTGGTGCGGAAATCAAGGAAACATGGTTTCCCTTAACTCTCAAATATGCCAAAATGGGGAAGGGGTAGGAGACTAGATGCCACGTGGGATGTTCTATCCCTCTGGAGGAGGAAGCCCTTAAAGACGCTTGTTTAAGTTTTGGGTTAAGGGGGCATCTGGGTGGCTCAGCAGGTTAAAGCCTCTGCCTTTTGGCTCAGGTCATGATCTTGGGATCGTGGGATCGAGCCCCGCATCAGGCTCTCTGCTCAGCAGGGAGCTTCCTCCCCTCTCTCTGCCTGCCTCTCTGCCTGCTTGTGATCTCTGTCAAATAAATAAATTTTTAAAAAAATCTTAAAAAAAAAAAGTTTTGGATTGAGGAGGGGCTCCTGGCTGGCTCAGTTGGAAGAGCACGTGACTTGTGATCTCAGGGTCATGAGTTTGAGCCCCATGTTGGGTGTAGCGATGACTTAAAAATAAGTAAATAAATTTGTGGGGGGGCGTCTGGGCAGTTCAGTCGGTTAAGCCTCTGACTGTTGATTTTTTTTTTTAAAGATTTTATTTATTTATTTGACAGAGAGAGATCACAAATAGGCAGTAGGCAGAGAGGCAGGCAGAGAGAGAGGGGGAAGCAGGCTTCCTGCTGAGCAGAGAGCCCGATGCAGGGCTCGAATCCCAGGACCCTGGGATCATGAAGGCAGACGCTCAACCCACTGAGCCACCCAGACGCCCCTGACTGTTGATTTCAGCTCAGGTCCTGGTCTCAGGGTCATGGGATCGAGTCCCACGTCAGGCTCTGTGCTCAGCGCAGTCTCCTCGTCCCTCTCCTCCTCCCCTCTCAAGACGATGAGTGGACAAAACCTCAAATAAATAAATAAACTTTGGATCGAGGTATACAAGTCCCAACGTGCATAAATTGGACGTGTAGTGCTCAGCGAACATTTGCCCCACGTAAGCAGCATCCCGGGGAGACCCCATGACCCCCTTCCTGGCAGACCTTCCGCGGGAGTCTGATACAGTGCCTGGGCAGCCGTGGGATGGCTTGGGCGGGGGAGATGGGAGTCTGGTTTAGTGGACAGGTCTGGGATGTACCGAGAGGGAGATACCTCCCAGCAGGAGAGCGCCCCCGTCTCCCCCTGGCTTGGCCTCCGTCCTGGCGTACAAACAGTCTGGTTGGGGAAGGACTGAAAACCTATCTGCATGTGGGCATGGGGTTTTCAACGCTCCATTCATGGGGCCCAGGACAGCCCCCAGTGGAATAATCAGCTTTTGTCCTCCCTCTGCCTGACCTGGGAACAGCTGGGAGATGGGGACTGGAGGACTGGAGGGGGGGCAGCCATGGGCCAATCTTTGCTGAAGGGCTCCATGGTGATCGGGGCCTGGCCCTGCCTCACCTCCGGGACCCCGGGTGGAAGTGAGGCTTACCTGTTCCCTGCCCTCCGTGAACTGTGACTCTCTGAAGCTCTCACACTCCCTCCTCTCCCTTTATTAGTGCACCTTTTACCTTTATAGCTTCGGGGCGGGGCGGTGGGGGGAGGCAGGCAGCATAACTCGGGATGCGCATCTCTACACCTACTAGCTGCATGCCCTCACTGTCCTCATCTGTGAAATGGGCTTAGGAATACACTTTGCTCCAACCATTGTTGCTGGGTTAAAGGAGCTGAAGTTTATAAAAGGTTTAGCCCAGTGCCCGGTCCGCCCTACGCTTGGTACCTGCTTTACTGTTACTACTCTCTGTGGACCTTCAAGGGCGAGGGCGGAGGCAAGATCTTATCCAACGGCAGCATCTGGCACAGGGTGGGTACTCGAGAAATGTTTGTTGAACGACTGAGTGCGGTTTAGGGCTGCAGAATCATAGAATGAAGCTGTCCGAAGGGGCCCGGGAGATCATCAAGAGTAATTCCACGTCTGACCGGTAGAAAACATGCCATTCTCTCTCTCTCTCTCTCTCTCTCACACACGCACACACACACCAGCAAAAGTGAAGTATTCGTACCTGGGGGAATGTTCTAGGCTCTTTCTGTCCCCTCTTCCACAGTCTTTCCAAGGTCAAATTTCCAATCACTTTTTCTGCCCCCAGGAGTTTAGGAGGGGGAAGGATCCCCCAAAAGCAAATCAACACAGACCTTTCTTCTTCTTTTCTTTCCAGAGCTGGAAGATAAGCAGAGGCAAAGTTCCCGTCCATGGAGCTGGCCGGTGGCCCCAGCCTGTCCCCACCCGACCTCGGGGGCAGAGGGAGGCCAAGGGAGAGTGGAGGTGACCCGCCCGGTCTGAAGCAGCCCCAGGGAAGGGGCACCCAGGCAGAGGAGGAGCTCCGGGGTGGGGGTGGGGGGACAGGCGTGGACTCTCAGGGCCAGGCAGCCCCTCCTTGCCCTTCCTCCTACCCCAGGGCTCGGGTTTCAGAAAGGCAGCTCAGCCAAGCATCCCTGAGCTCCTGCAACAGGCCTGATCCAGCCCTGACTCCGGCTGCTCCAGGGAGTGCCCTCCATCGAGCCCTGACCCACGTCCCGCGGTGGGGTTGGAAACATGACCACAGAGTGCGTGCGGTGGGCTCTCCAGGCAGGTAGGGCCTCTGATCCCGCTGCTCGTTTTGCCTTCCTGTCATTCCCCTTGACTTCTGGTGCCTTTTGAGCTTTGGGGCTTTTCTAGTTATCGGTGACGGGAGCAGGCATGTGGCTTCTATAGCTTGAGGCTTCCGTAATGCTTTGCTGGAACTGTGCACCTTCCCTCCCCAACCACAAACTCTCAAAGCCAGAGCAGCCCCGCAGGGCACTTCCCCAACCTGGCTGTGCACCCACATCTGCCCCTGGGGGAAGCGGGGGAGGGGGGGCTCCTTAAACATATATGCAAATTCCCAGCCCCACCACTCTGCTGTGGACATTCACAGATAGGGTCCCCCAAAAGTGTACTTCTCAAATGCTCCTGGGGATCAAACACGTTTGGGGACCAGGGGTGTCGTCCAAACCCTTTATCCTGCAAGTGGGAAGAGGAGGCTTAGAGGAGAAAACGGAAACACAGTCCAGGCTCCTGGAAGGGCTTAATTTCCCGGCTCCGGGGCCTGATCTTGCTTCCCGTCTCTCAGAGAAAGAGAAAACTCTCTGCAGGGAGGTCTGCCGTCACCCTGCTCCCAAATCTATTCGCCCTCGTGTGTCTGCACCCAACTCTCCTTCCCTCCTGGCTCTTTCTTCCTCCCCTGGCCTGACCGAACGGCTCCCCCGCAGTCCAGACCCCGGTCCTTCTGCCTCGTCAAGGACCTCCCTCTCGCCATCTGTGTATCTTCACCCCCGTATTCAGCTGCTCTTTCCCAACTGGATGCTTCACCCAGGGCTTCTGAGCATCCTCTGGTCTCTGTCATGAAAAGCAAGTGACAGGGGCTCTTAGGTGTCTCAGTGGGTTAAAGCCTCTGCCTTTGGCTCAGGTCATGGTCTCAGGGTCCTGGGATGGAGCCCTCCGTTGGGCTCTCTGCTCAGCAGGGAGCCTGCTTCCCCCCGCCCACCCCGCCTGCTGCTCTGCCTACTTGTGATCTCTGTCACATAAATAAATAAAATCTTTAAAAAAAAAAAAAACACAGAAAAGAAAAGCAAGTGACATAAACCCTTTCAACCTGTGGTCAGTAGATCCTCATGGTAGAAATGGTCAGGCCCTAGTTTCTGTGTCTGTCCCTGGCTGGAGGATGTCCCAGGAGTGACACCTTGGCTCTGATGCTCTAGCCTTAGAAGGTGCTGGAACTAGAGGCTGCCCGATGCCTGAGCTCCTCACGGTTCATCAGCAAGTTCTTTCTAGCAGGGAGATCGGAGCAGGCGAGCATTGGCATGTGTGCTTCCAGGAGACATCGCGGGGCCCCCCTCCTGCAGCTGGGGACGCCCCTCTCCTCCCCCTCACAGCCAGACTCCACAAAAGTGCAGCACACACACGCATGTCCACCCCCTTACCTCTCTCCAGGCCTGGCTTGCTCTGGTCTGCCTTCGGTGCCCACCACTCCGCTGAAGCAACTCTTCCAAAGGTCACCAGGGACCTCTGAACCCTGAGATCGCAGGGAGGATTTTCATTCCTTGTTTTAGTTAGAATAGGAGCTCTGGGGGTGTCTGGGTGGCTCAGTCAGTTCCGCGTCTGCCTTTGGTTCTGGTCATGGTCTCCGGGTTCTAGGATTGAGCCCCACGTCAGGCTCCCTGCTCAGTAGGGAGCTTGCTTCTCCCTCTCCCTCTGCTGTTCTCCCTGTGGTTTTCTCTCTCCCTCTCTGTCAAATAAATAAATAAGTCTTTAGAAAATGAAATTAAATAGATAAATCCATAAAAGTGGGGCACCTGGCTGGCTCAGTTAAAAGAACACGTGACTTTTTTTTTTTTTTTTTTTAAGTACTGTAGGGGTGCCTGGGTGGCTCAGTGGGATAAGCCTCTGCCTTTGGCTCGGGTCATGATCTCAGGGTCCTAGGATCGAGCCCCGCATCGGGCTCTCTGCTCAGCAGGGAGCCTGCTTCCCCCCTCTCTCTCTGCCTGCCTCTCTGCCCACTTGTGATCTCTCTGTTAAATAAATAAATAAAATCTTAAAAAAAAATAAAGTACTGTAGATTTTCAAAACATCCTATCACCTAGAGGTTGAACATATATTTCCAGGTACGTACGTATGTATTTATTTATTTTGAACAGATTTTATTTATTTGACAGAGATCACAAGTAGATAGAGAAGCAGACAGAAAGAGGAAGGGAAGCAGGTTCCCTGCTGAGCAGAGAGCCCGATGTCAGGCTTGATCCCAGGAACCTGGGATCATGACCTGAGCTGAAGGCAGAGGCTTTAACCCACTGAGCCCACCCAGTTGCCCCTATTTCCAGGTTTTTAAAAAATATTGTATTTATTTATTTGAGAGAGAGAGAGAGAGCAAAGGTAGAATCTCAAGCAGACTTGGCGGCTGAGCACAGAGCCCTAGACACGGGGCTTGATCTCACAGTGCTGATATCTGGACCAGAGCCAAAAACCAAGAGTAGGATGCTCAACTGACTGTGCCACCCAGGTGCCCCCAAATGATCATTTTCTAAACGATCCTTCCTCCTATGGTAGTGTTCTACTGTAAGGAAACTTCTTCCCTTTCATGGAAAAATATTTCCATTTTTGTGTTTTTATGCATTGTCAGAATGGATGCCCTTGGACTCTTACTTTATTCTTACTTCGATGTGGAGTCCTTGTTGTCCTCATTCATTTGATGCACAGTTGTCGCCAGCTTGGCCAGTGGGACCACCTCCCCACCCCCCATTCAATTTGGCTTGTGTCCTTTTGACACGTCCTCATCATTTTGTGATCATTTATTTTTTTGCCATAACAAGATACTCCAGATTGATCTTGTCCTTTCCCGGCCCTTGCTCTGGAATCCACCAGTCCTCCAAGGAGCCCTGGGTCCCCCAGGTACAAAGGATTAGCATTTAGAGACCAGTATCTGGGCTCTTAAGGAATTTCAAGGAAAACACTCTGGGGTGGTGGCTCCGCCTTTGGTGATTTTGGCCACCAGGAGGCAGCACTTCTCGGAAAAATGCAAAAGACCCAGAATCTGGGCTAGTTGGGGAGATTGGGGGCTGGACTGGCCAGTCTCCTCCATGGTCCTTTTTCTGGAAAGGGGGACACACAAATTTACTAGCACTTCAAGTGCATACACTCCTCCGCCCTCACCCCCTCCCCATTTTCTTCCTGTCTTGTTTTTTGTTTGTAAACTCTAAGCCCAAAGTGGAGCTTAAACCCACCACCCTGAGATCAAGAATCACATGTCCCCCCAGCCGACCCAGCCAGTTGTCCCCTGTCCTTTTATCCTGGATCCTTCTCGAAGGGGTTGGTTCTGGGGCATAGAGGGAGAGGGCATGGATCCCAAGGTTTCAAGGAGGCCCTCATTTCTAGTCCCCAGCCCACCCCACCCTATTTCCAGCACAGTCCACAAACACAGTTGTGAGCTACAAGCGTGGAGAGGCCCCTTCCCCAGAGGGCCACCACTCCTAAGACAGAGTGTCTCCAACTAGCTGTTCTTCGGGGCCACGGGCCACAGCTGGCTCCCTTTCTCTGACCCTGGTAGGTAGGTTAAAAAGAAAACCACAGGCCCCAAAAGGCATCACTTGTGTTAAGGACCCAGGTCAGTAAACCAAGATTTAATACCTAATCTATCTGCAATTTCAACCCCTCAGAAATGTAATGTTTTTTTTTTAAGTATTTATTTATTTATTTTTAAGATTTTATTTATTTATTTGACAGAGAAAGATCACAAGTAGGCAGAGAGGCAGGCAGAGAGAGAGAGAGAGGAGGAAGCAAGCTCCCCGCTGAGCAGAGAGCCCGATGCGGGACTCGATCCCAGGACCCCGAGATCATGACCCGAGCCAAAGGCAGCGGCTTAACCCACTGAGCCACCCAGGCACCCCAAGTATTTACTTATTTTTAAGATTTATTTTAGAGACAGTGAGAGAGACTGCGGGGGGCGGGGGGCATGGGCAGAGGGAGAGAGAGACTTTCAAGCAGGCTCCCGCTGAACCCGGAGCCTGATGTGGGGCTTAACCTCACTATGCTGAGATCGGGATCCAAGCTGAAACCGAGTCAGAGATTCAACAGATGGAACCATCCAGGCACCCCAAAAGATTTATTTATTTATTTTATAGAGAAAGCACATGGGAGGGAGGGGCCGAGGGAGAGAAGCAGACTCCCTGCATAGAGCTGGACCTGGGTCTCAGTCCCATGACCCTGAGATCATGACCTCCTGAGTTGAAATCAAGAGTCAGACACCTAACCTACTGAGCCACCCAGGCACCCCAGAAATGTAACCTCTAACCAGCCAACCTAGGACTTTCCTGCACTAGGGTCAGCACTAAAACGTTTACTGAAAGATCTTATCCGTTCCCCTGTGGAGGGCGACCTGTTCTACTCCCTGTGTTTATTTTTTAAAAGATTTTATTTATTTGAAAAAGAGAGAGAGCATGAGCGGGGCAGGGGGAGAAGGAGAGAGGGAGAGGGAGAGAGACAAACACACCCACACTGACCACAGAGCCCGACTCAGAACCTGGTCCCAGGACCCTGAGATGATGACCCGAGCCAAAGTCAGACACTTAGCTCTCTAAGCCACCCAGGTGCCCCTTCCTCTCTATTTTCTTTTATTAAGATTTTATTCGTTTATTTGACAGACAGAGATCATAATTACGCAGAGAGGCAAGCGGGGGATGGGGGAAAGCAGGCTCCCTGCTGAGCAGAGAGCCCGATGCGGGGCTCGATCCCAGGACCCTGAGACCATGACCCAAGCCAAAGGCAGAGGCTTCAACCCACTAAGCCACTCAGGCACCCCACTTCCTCTCTATTTTTAAAAACCTTTCATTTTCTGTGGCCCTTTGGGGTTCCCCTTTACCTGTTAGACGGTGTGCTGCATGATTCATGAACCAAATAATAAAGCCAATTAGCTCTTTAAAACTTCCCGAGTAGGGGTGCCTGGCTGGCTCAGTCAGTGGTGCATGTGATTCTTGATCCTGGGGTTGTAAGTTCGAGCCCCCCGTTCGGTATAGAGATCACTTAAAAATAAAATCTTTGGGGCACCTGAATGGCTCAGTCGGTTAAGCATCCAACTGCGTTTTGACTAAGGTCAAGATCTCCTGGGTGGTGGGATCCAGCCCACCTGATTCTGTATCAGATTCCGCACTCAGCTGTTTAAGCTACTTAAATCTACGGTTTCATTACTTCAGAAGTAAGCATTTGCAAGCGAGTCCACACGCCTGTCCCTAGGGATTAGGTGCCATTAATTTTTTATTTTTATTTTTAGGTCATCTCCACACCCAGCGTGGGGCTCAAACTCATGACCCTGAAATGAAGCGTCCCGTGCGCCACTGAGCCAGCTAGGCGCCCCAGTGCTGTTAATCTGTACAGTTCTCCCACCAGGACTGATAGAGTAGCCCTCTGACCCCCCTTCTCTAGTCCTACCCCTATCCAACCAGAGTCCCCCAGACCACCCCATGCACCTTCCCAGCTCCCTAAACTCCCACCCTCACTCTTGGGGAACTGAGATCCAGCACCTATGAGCCCTCCGGGCTTTTCTCCCAAGCGCGCCTAGTCCCCTCTCTTCGCCTCTGTTCACACAGCTGCCTCCACCTAAGCTGACCTCCCCTCTTATCTCCTGTAAAATTGAGCAACGACCCCTAAAATTCCCTGGTCTCCTAACGAGCCCTTCTCCTGTTCTCTCCCTGCCACCCCGGATCAGTCCTCCCCACCCTCCAATCAAGACCTTTCTCCCCCGGAGACCTGGGACCACTCTTAACTCCCTCGATGGGCCGGCAAAGGGCTAACACATGGCAGCGGGAGTAGGGAAGGGGCAAGACGGTCCGCCCACGCTTGTTCGATGTAACTTGAACACAGATCACTTGGGGAGAGAATCAAACACCAGATTCTGACTTGGTAGATCCGGGGTGGGACGGGGAGTCTGCCGTTCTAACAAGCTCCCAGGTGATGCGAAGCCGCTAGGTGGGGGACTGGCCCACTGATTGGTTGGGGAAAGGAGGCGCGTGGGAGCCCAGGTGCAGGGGGCGTCATGAGGATATAAGAT
This sequence comes from Mustela nivalis, assembly GCF_964662115.1. Lineage (NCBI taxonomy): Eukaryota > Metazoa > Chordata > Mammalia > Carnivora > Mustelidae > Mustela > Mustela nivalis. Next base: position 9,165,038 of record NC_139038.1, on the reverse strand, counting down.
GGCTGGGGGGGGGGTGGTGGTACCCGGGCGTTACCAGGGAGGTGATGGGAGCAGCCATGGACCTGAGCTGTGGGGTCTTCATCTGCTTTCTGCTCTTGGGAGGCACGGAGCTATGCTACTCGCAGACCATCTGGAGCGGTGAGACCAGCTCCCTGTTGCCCTCTAGGCCCCCCGTGGTGGTGGAGTGTCTGGAGGCCCAGCTGGTGGTCACTGTCAGCAAAGACCTTTTCGGTACTGGGAAGCTCGTCCGGCCTGCAGACCTCACCCTGGGTCCGGAGAACTGTGAGCCCCTGGTCTCCGCGGACATGGAGGATGTGGTCAGGTTTGAGGTCGGGCTGCATGAGTGTGGCAATGGGGTGCAGGTGAGACTTGGCCCCCTTGGTGGCTGTGGGGAGTGTGGACATAGGGCCAGGGAGGGAGGGGACTGGGTTGGAGCCCTCTGTCTTGCTGGGGGCGGGGAGCCGCTGAGGCTTAAAGTTTGGGATCGGTGGGTGGGTTGAAAGTGGGGGGTGGTTGAAAGTGCTCGCCTCTAGTGACGGGAGGCAGGTAGGTGGGGTGGAGGCCAGAGACAGCCGTGCACTTGGGGCCAGACGGGGCATCCCCCACTCTGATTCCTGAGAGTCCCTGAACCCCTGGAAGGCATCCAGGAGAGATGTGGCTTTGAGGGAGAGAGCAAAGGGCTTCTTGATCACCTCTGGGTTAAGGAACCTGGGGCACAAACTGGGCCCCTGGGGGTAGCCGCAGGAAGGGGGGACACTTAATGTGGGAGGCAGGTAGGAGCTAAGTAACTCAGGCCCAAGGAGGGGCTTCCAGCGAGGCAGGGCTGGACTGGACGCAGGACCCCTAGCTGGTCCACGATTCCCTGGACCCCTTCCTGCCACCCCCCAGTCCTGGCCTCTTCTGTCCTGGGCTCTTGCCCCCCAGGCCTTGGACTCCGCTTGGCTAGGGCGTGGGCAAGCCCAGTAAGTACCGGAGGCCTTTTGGGGCTCTGATCTTCTATGCTGCCCTCCCATTCCGACCCCAGGGCTTGCCCTGAAGCTTCCTGGCTCTTGTTTCAGGAAGAGCCCAGAGAACCCCAGGGGTTATTTGAGGAATTATTCTAATTGAGTAACTCCCAAACCTTGGGCATTAAAACCATCGGAGGAGCATTTAAAAACCCCAATTCCCATCTCCTGTGCTACACCAGAGCAGCAGCCAGCCTCCGGGTGGCTCCAATACGCACCACCTGGTCACACCTTTTTCCAGGCCGGGGTCCCACATTCCTGCCAGATTATCCCTTGGGGCCACAGCAGTAGTTGGTTTGATGCCCTGAAATTCTGAACTGGGCAGACCACAAATGACGCTGCCGGTCCATCCGGGGCCCCAACTAACAGAAAGCGAAGAGTCTCCCCTACCGACTGCGTGGTTTGGGCAGGTCCCCTGGCGGTGGTGGGGGGAGGCTTGGAGGATGTCCGTACCGGCAGCACCTGCCTGAGCTCTTCCTGCTTCAAACCACCGCTGACCCAGTTTCCCCTTCTGTGATGGGGGTATGAGAAGTCAGAAAAGGAAGGGCAATTGGAGTCTTCACGGCTGTGGCCGTGAATTAAAAAACTCCTGGAACTTTCTGGGTTCTTCAAGATGTCTTTCTTGGCCCCAGGCCTTCCCCGCCAGCCTTCCACCCCCAAAAGAAAACGGTGTTGAGATGGGGATGGCAGCCTGGGACGGGGAGCCTGTGCCCGAGACCGCTGGCCGGTGGGCACCGTTTGGGTCTGACACAGCCCATCCAAACCCCTTGGGGTGGCATAATTTTGGGGTTGGGGGGCGGTAAATGGAGGTTCAAGGGTGGGACCTGGTTCAGGCTTTCCCATGAGTCCGCAGGAAGGTGGGCTTTGAGGCCAGGACCTGGGCTCTCCCCACCTCCCCTGGGCTGTGCTCCCAGCACCCTCTTACTGTGTGGTGAGCCGGTGATGCTGGTGGGGTTAACCCCTCCCGTTCCGTTCAGGTGACCGACAGCGCTCTGGTGTACACCACCTTCCTGCTCCACAGCCCCCGCCCTGCGGGAAACCTGTCCATCCTGAGGACTAACCGTGCCGAGATTCCCATTGAGTGCCACTATCCCAGGTGAGTGTGGGCCGGGGCCCTTCCCATCATCAGCGTCTGGCAGCCTGACTGCGAAGGGTCTAAGTCAGTCCTTAGGTTGAGGTCACTGCCCTCTGCCCCAGGAGGGGGCGGTGAGCCTGTGAAGTCCACCTGGAGCCTCTGAAATGCGGCCGGGTTGCCGCCCCCTCTTGGAAGCTGCAGGGCTGCCCAGCCCAGGGCCATCTTAAAGTTCAAAGTTGGAAGTTCAGGGAAAAAAACTCCGTGCAGGGGCACCTGGGTAGCTCAGTGGGTTAAACCCTCTGCCTTCAGCTCAGGTCATGATCTCAGGGTCCTGGGATGAAGCCCCCGCATCGCATCAGGCTCTCTGCTCAGCAGGGAACCTGCTTCCTCCTCTCTTTCTGCCTGCCTCTCTGCCTACTTGCGATCTGTCAAATGAAATATTAAGCAAAACAAAACAAAACAAAACCCCGCACAGGGGGTGGTTCAAGGTTTGGGTGATCACAGCCCACTGGCTTCCCCCAACACATGCATTCAGGTGAGGGAAATCCATCAAGTTTTAACAGGGAGGGCTCGATGCCTCAGACCCAAAATCTGAGCCTCTGGGGTTAACCCTGATCAGCCGATCTGGGTCTAGAGGCCCAACTCCGAACTCCGGTGTATCGCATTTTCATGCCTCAGCTGCGGTGGGTGGCCTCACACATCGCAGGTGTGGAGTTCGGAGGGCCGAGGGGTGGGCTCAGACTTCTGTGTCTGTTCCGTGGCCTTGGACTCGCTGCCTGGGTGGACCCCAGCTGAGGACTCTGCCGTGAGGTAGAAACGAGAGACACGCCCCAACTCCATGGAAGCCGGATGGGGTGAGCGCGGGACCGGGGTAGACGGCTGCTCTTCTCCACAGGCACAGGAACGTGAGCAGCCAGGCCATCCTGCCCACCTGGGTGCCCTTTAGGACCACAATGCTCTCAGAGGAGAAGCTGGTTTTCTCCCTCCGCCTGATGGAGGGTAAGCAGGGAGGGCCGGCAGGGAGGGGGGTTGGCAGAGAGGCCTCTGGTGGTCTCACCCCGGACTGTGTGCCTTTCAGAGGACTGGGGCTCTGAGAAGCGGTCCCCCACCTTCCAGCTGGGAGACGTAGCCTACCTCCAGGCCGAAGTCCACACTGGTAGCCACGTGCCACTGCGACTGTTTGTGGACCACTGCGTGGCCACGCTGACACCAGACCGGAGTGTCTCCCCTCGTCACACCATCGTGGACTTCCACGGGTGAGGGCCGGGCCACCTCCCTAGGGAGCCTTTAGAGCAACCTGATCTCTACCATCTTCCTCAGCACCTGACTCCTGTCCCTTCTCTTCAAAGCTGTCTTGTGGATGGTCTCTCTGATGCCTCTTCGTCCTTCAAAGAGCCCAGACCCAGGCCAGAGACACTGCAGTTTACAGTGGACATGTTCCACTTTGCTAATGACTCCAGAAACATGGTAATGAACCTTCAAAAAATAACTGTGTGTGGGGGGGCGCGCAGTTGGCTGGTTCAGTGGGTAGAGCATGTGACTCTTGATCTCAGTGCTGTAAGTTCAAGCCCCATGCTGGGTGTGGCGCCTGCTCTGGGGGCGGGGACTTGGAGTAAGATTGGGTCACAGGGCAGCCTGACCAGCCTTACTGTGGGTCATCACCTACCTCCTTTAGCAAGGACTTGATAGCTCTGTCCCTGTCCCTGTTCCAAAACTCTGAATTCCGCAGATAAAGTTGTGGGCTCTAGTGAGATCTTCAAGGAAGAATGGGTGGTGGAAACCCATGAAAGGTGGAGAGAATCTGGGGTCTTAGAACAAACCAGGGGAGGAGCTGATGGCTCAGATGAAGTGAGGACCACCCACTGTGGCATTTGGGGGCCAGGTCACTAACCTAGTTTTTGCCAGGGTGCATAGGGCCGGAAGCCAGATGGAAGGGTTGAGAAAAACAGGTGTCAGCCTTCCTGGAGTTTTCTGGAAGGGCAAGGAAAGCAGATATGAATTTCTTTTCTTACAGTAGTCTCTCGAACTTGATCATCAACTAGACTAGTGACTTCTTGAAACTGGAGTGCATCAGCAGCATCTGGGGGGGGGGGTCCTGAAATACATTGGGCCCCATCCCTAGGACTTGGTTCTGTGTTCCTAACACATCTCCAGGTGTTGCTGATGTTGCTGCTCTGGGAACCACCCTTTGAACTGCTAAGCTAGAAAGCCCAGCCTGAAACTTGGGGGGTAGAGGGGGAGGGAGCTAAAGTGTGGACTGCTTCTGATGGCTGGGGCAGGAAGCACAGGTAGGGCTGGTCTCTAGCCAGAAAGTGCTGGTAAAATTTTACAAATAAAAATCAAGTAGATCTTAGTTTCCTGAGCTAGGAGCAGTGGATGCAAATTTGGAATTGCTAGTCAGAAAGTGATTGGAGCAGGGATTTTTTTTTTTCCCCCCTAAATTCTGGTTCTGTACTAAGCACCTGGAAAGGTCATATAATCCTGTATCTTCACGGATTTGCGGTAAGGACTAGCATCCCTTTTCTAATTTATAATGGAAATCCTCATGTGATGAAAGAATCTTACAGCAAATACCTATACACCTATCATCTAGATTTCTACCATTAGACTAGTGAATGAATGACTGTAAAATATTCTTTCACTTGGAAATGATCAAAAACTACTTAAGCTCCTAGGGGACTCTAATACACAGCTGGGGTTACAAACCACTAAACCAAAGGCTCGTATGGCTGAGGGGCATTAAGGGACGAACACAGTGAATTTGTAGAGAACACTGAAACTGCCCCCCCCACCCTGCCCCAGTTCTGTCCTGAGAACAGGAAGTTGGATACAGATGGGTTAACAGGAAGGGTGTGAATCAAGGCTATTGGGGAGATGCCCAGAAGCTCCTGATGGGTTGGGTGGGGCTGGGGATCAAGGGCAGATTGTCCTGATCAAGGGTCCTGATCCTCCAGATCATCGACCTTGTATGTCCTATGGGAGAGGACCCTAGTTGGGGTAGGGAGTGCACCTGACTTCAGAGGTGTCCTAGTGGGGAGGAGAAAGGGGATAAGGTTTCATGTGGGTGGTGGTCGGCACAGGTGCAACCTGAGCTGGTATCTGCATCTCTAGGGATTTGGGGGCGAGGGGAGGGGCAGGGCACCAGAGACCAGAGGATGATGCTGATCGATGGAAGGTAGCCTGAGTTCTGGGAAGATTCTCCCAATAGGTGGGGTGGTTTGGCTGACTGTGTCGCAGGCACAGAAGTAAACCTTGATTCAAGAGGAGCAGAGAACCATTTCAGAGTCCTAGGCCTCAGTTAACATCAAATGTGCTAGGAAGAAGCTTGAAGATAAAAGCAGTGGTTTCCTGAAATAAGGATTTTTTTTTTTTTTTTAAAGATCTTGTTTATTTGAGAGATCAAGGAGGAAGCAGGCTCCCTGCTGAGCAGAGAGCCCGATGCCGGGCTCAATTCCAGGACTCTGGGATCATGACCTGAGGCTTTAACCCACTGAGCCACCCAGGCACCTCTGAAGTAAGGATTCTAAGGGACCCAAGAGCCCTCTGCTGGGGCAGATAGAAAGCTGGTGGCCTGGGGTGCCTGGCTGGCTCACTTGGTGGGATGTAGGACTCTTGACCTTGGGGTTGAGTTCTAAGCCTCATGTTGGGTGTAGAGTTCACTTTAAAAGTTTAAAAAATAATAATTAAAAAAGCCGGAGGCTAAAAGTACATCCTCCCTTTTGTTCAAATTCCTGAAGTGGCTTCCCTGCTGGCGCGCTCAGCCACTAGGTGGTGGCCAAGGTTTGTGGCTCTGCAGAAGACTTCAGAGAAGGTGGTAGAACTTCTGTGCCCTTGGGTTGGCAGAGGGGTGCCAAGACAGTACCTGGAGGATGAAGGGGGGAAACCTCTGCCTGGGGATGCCTCTGCCAAGATTTTATCTGATTTTTATTCCGTGATCCCACCCAGGTCATAGGGCAGTAAGTGACTGGATGGAATTTGGGGAAGAAGGTTGTGTGTATAAAGCTGGTGGGTTGCAATCTAGAATCTGATCAGCTATTTGCTCAAATCTGGACAGCTTCTCCTCTGACTGTCTACTCCTGTCTCTAAAATAACCAGTAACTCTGGGGGGAGTTCCAAAGCACAGCTTCCTCAAGTCACTGGTGCAGCTTAGAATTCCACAAGAAACCACTCTCTTGCCTCTAGATCTATATCACGTGCCATCTGAAGGTCACTCTGGCAGACCGAGTCCCGGACCAGCTAAACAAAGCCTGTTCCTTTATCAAGTCCAGCAGGAGGTGAGGGATAGACTGAGACATGGGGGTGGAAAGCCCGAGTGGCCTCCCTGGGGTCTGTTCCCCTTTTATGTACATCAGCAGCTTGCTGCTTCCTGAGGGCAACTTCCTTTCTCCCCCTGCTCAGGTGGTCCCCCGTAGAAGGCACTGCTGACATCTGTCGCTGTTGTAACAAAGGCAGCTGTGGCCTTCTAGGCCGTTCCAGGAGGCTGTCCCGTCTAGAGAGAAGGGGACGCAAGTCTGCTTCCCAAACCCGAAATCGCAGGCATGGTAGGTGTTAGGACCCCTCTGAGGCTCTTACCTTCCCCTCTGTCTAGGGTACCTGCTGTCCCGGCAGGGGGACATTCCTCCTTGGTGCCTCCTCATTGCTGGGAAGCTGATCTGGGCTTCCTTACATAGAAACCTTGGGGGGCTTATGGGAGGCTCAACCCCCACCCCAGCATCAGCCAGGGGTTCGGAGTAGGGTGTGATCTGCAGTGTGGGGAGATAGCACAGCTTTTAGAGGAAAACCTAGTTTGATCTGCTGAAACAGAGCAAAACCCTCAATCTGACCCTGCTTTGGGACTAAGGTGACCCTTAGGTGTCCTGTGTCTTTCAGTGACCGAAGAAGCGGAGATCACCGTGGGGCCTCTGATCTTCCTGGGAAAGGCTGGTGATCCTGGGGCGGAGGGGTCCACGTCCCCTCACGCCTCTGTCATGCTGGGCTTGAGCCTGGCCACGGTGCTCTCCCTGACACTGGCTACCCTCGTCCTGGTCCTTTCCCGGAGGCGCCGCGCTGCTTCCCGCTCTGTGATTTGCCCTGTGTCTGTTCCCCAATAAAAGAAGAAAGTGAGCTCTGGGGTGTGGTGTGGTGATGTCATAGAGGGGGGAGGGGGGCAGACGGGAGAATAGTACCGTGGGCTCAAGTAGCACCCTCCAGCAAGGACTGCTGTGTCTGGCGTGGGCCGGTCTGTCTGCAGAGGAGAGGCCGGACTGGGTGGTGAAGGCAAGATTGCTTCTCCCTGGCTTTGGGCAACAGGGCCTTCCTGGGAGCGGGGCTCCCCTTTCCAGGTGACCATCATCCTGTGGTTCCAAGGAGGTCAAGATGTCAGCTACTGGGGACAAAAGCGGGGCGGTGGGCCTTGCCAGCCTGGCTTTTGAGCTAGCAGAGGGCCCGGTGTGTCTCTGGACCCCGTGCACCCGAGATGGGGTTGAGGTGGGGCAGAATGGACAGTCAGCTTCTCTAGGGACAGCAGGCTGGAGACCCAGAGGTGACCGAGTCCAGGGCAGTGGTCTGGACAGTGGTCAGCTTGGGCCCGAGCCTGCCATAGGGGAGCATGTCTGGGAGGTAGGGTGAATGGGAGTGGGCTGTGGGCAAGTCCTCTCCTCTGAGGTAGGGTCCTCAGATGGCCTGAGCCCTGCCTGAAGCTTCCTGTCACTGGGGGGAGCTGCTTTCCCCTCCTAGGCCCCAGGGGTGCCCGAGCAGCTTGTGGACCCCTCTCCAGGGCAGGAGGGGCGGGGATCCTCTTCCTCTGACAGCTGTGGCCCTTAGCTGGCTCCAACCTTACCCCAGACCCCAACTCCTTCTCCTGACGGGGTCAAGGGCCCCCTGACTTGAAGATCCCAGCCTTGTCAGTACCTTCTGTGAGCCTGAGGCTCGTTGGCAAAATGGGACTGGTATCTGTTGCACAGGCTTATTGGACATAAATGTACTGGAACCAAAAGGAGCTTAATTGTGCCTCTGGGATAGTTCTGTCTTTGCAGTCTGGGGCCAGGCTGAGGGCAGAGGCTCGGATGTGTTGGCAGAGGCCTAGAGACAGGTTTTGAGTACATCCAGGGCATGCTGGGGTGGCTCAGTTAAGGGTTTGCCTTCAGTTCAGGTCATGATCTTGGAGTCTTGGGATGGAGCCCCACATCAGATTCTCAGCTCCGTGGGGAGCCTGTTTCTCCCTAGGCCACTTCCCCTGCCTGTGCTCTCACTCTGTCAGTTTTTTTTTTTTTTTTTTTAAGATTTTATTTGTCAGAGAGACGGAGAGAGAGCAAGCACAGGCAGAAAGAATGGCAGGCAGAGACAGAGGGAGAAGCAAGCTCCCTGCTGAGCAAGGAGCCCGATGTGGGACTCGATCCCAGGACCCTGGGATCATGACCTGAGCCGAAGGCAGCTGCTTAACCAACTGAGCCACCCAGGCGTCCCTCTCTGTCAGATCTTTAAGGTACCTTCAGAACAAGGTTTTGTGATTCTGGGTCTGCCTTGGTTCTGGTTCTTGCCCCTCTAAGTGTGGGGTGTGAACATTCAGCGTCACCGGGCGATTAGTGGGAAGGCGGAACCTAGGGCCCCATCCCCAGATGGAATCTACATGTAAAAATCTCCAGGTAATTCGGGTGTGTTAAAGTGCAGGGGGGCGGGGGGGGGGTTTGCATCAGGAAGGAATCCTACCCCACACTCCCCCCCCCCCCTTACCCCAAGCAGATCTGGGTGTGCTATGGGAGGGAGGTAGGAGGGGGGGCTTCCCGGAGCTGGTGATCCTGGAGCAAATCCATGAAGAACCAGCAGGTCCTGGCTGGACAAAATGGGAGAGGTGGGTGCGGAGGCAGGAGAGGAAGGGTGAATACTTTCTCGTGGAAGAACGGACGGCCTGGATGCCTGTAAGGGGGGGGAGGAAGGGAGGCCTCCTAAAAAATGAGTCACAGCGTGAGAAGCCCCCGAATGGACAGTCCACGTCAAGAAGACTCTGGAACGGGGCACCTGGGGGGGCTCCGTGGGTTAAAGCCTCTACCTTCGGCTCAGGTCATGATCCCAGGGTCCTGGGATCGAGCCCCGCATCGCGCTCTCAGCCTCCTAAGGAGCCTGCTTCTTCCTCTCTCTCTCTGCCTGCCTCTCTGCCTGCATGTGATGTCTGTCTGTCTGTCACATACATAAAATCTTAAAAAAGAGACTCAGGAACAGCAGAACATGGCCTGGAGGCAGGGAAGCAGCCTGGCTCTTTGCCCCTGCTGGCCCGGCGTGGCAGGTCCCTTCATATGTGAGACACACTGTCCAGAGGCTGAGTGAGGAGGGTGCTTGATGGCCTCCTGGTTCACACAGCAGGATTCAGGGCAGGGTGGGAGGGGTGGGGGGTGGGCGATTGGGCCTGTGTCCCATCCAACTGGGCTCCACTCCTCACCTAGCCTGTTTCCTCCCACTTAGCATCACTGCGTTTCAGACGGAGTTCTCCAGCCTTCCGGGCTCTGGGGAGGAGCAATGTGGTACTTGGGGTCCCATGAAGGGACTCCGGACGTGTATCCCCGACGTGTGCTTCTCAGCCTTTAGCCCAAGATCGGCCACATGTCCATGGAGAGCCAACAGCTTAAGAGAAATTTTTGCCCCTCCCTTAGCTACCTAAGAGGTATTGAAATTTGAGCGGGAGGGTAGGGGGTTAGTGTCTTTCCCAGAATGGGAGTATTTTTTTTTTTAAGATTTTATTTATTTATTTGACAGAGAGAAATCACAAGTAGATGGAGAGGCAGGCAGAGAGAGAGGGAAGCAGGCTCCCCGCCGAGCAGAGAGCCTGATGCGGGACTCGATCCCAGGACCCTGAGATCACAACCCGAGCCAAAGGCAGACGCTTAGCTGACTGAGCCATGCAGGGCCCCCAAACCTCTGTGATTCTTGCCCTGTGAATTGCCTTACCCTGCCCACCCCCTTCCTTAGCTCAGATGTCCTGTATACTCCATGTCACCTTGGTCTTGGGGATCGCCGCATACCGGAGCGCTTCCTTCCTACAAAATGCAATCTGATTTTTCTCCCGTTCATCTCCTGTCAACCTGTAATTTACCCACGTCGGTTTGCACGCTGGGATGTCAATCGGCAGCAGGCTGAGCAAATGAGATCAGGCGGAATGGCTTCCGAAAACGGGACTGCGGGAGACATAGGCAGGGTGTTTTTTAGTTTAGACCTAAGATGATTAGATGAGGAAACTTTGCCCTCCTATACAGGGTGGGTATAACGTGACTTGACGCATGCGCCTGAAGGAAACACACCGGAGGCATACCTGGTGCTTTATGTAAATGAGGCTGGGTGGAGATTTTAGTGCTCTAACGCGGTGGGTAAAGGTGATTGTGGGTGGGTCCAGAGGTCACCGCCCCATGGGCCGTCTGCACGGAATAGAGTCAGGTTTCCCTCAAAAACATCTGGATGGTGGGACCTCTGGGTGGCTCAGTGGGTTAAAGCCTCTCCCTTCGGCTCAGGTCATTATCCCAGAGTGCTGGGATCGAGCCCCACATGGGGCCGGAAGCCTCTTCTCCCTCTCCCACTCCCCCTGCTTGTGTTCCCTCTCTATGTCTCTCTGTCAAAAAACCTTAAAAAAAAAAAAAAAAAAAAAAAGGTCAGGGTGGTCTGGGCCCCTGGGAGGTCTGGTCTGGGCAGCTGCCATCACCCCATCACCCCCCCGAGGTGTGGTTTCAGGTTTCATTTGCCTGAGCTCAGAAATAAACCAAAAGAAGGGCCCAGTAGAGTGTGGGGGGAGGTGTAAGACAAAGTTGAGTTTGAGCAGGTGCACAGTGAAAGGTCAGGTCTTGGGGTCTAACTGGTGACAAAATTCTTAGACCAGTCAGATTTGAGACCTTTTGGAGACAAGAGAATTTTCACTCCCCGCGCCCCAACCCCCCCCAACCAGCATGTGTTGGGACAGAAGGGTTCCATAAGCTACGGCTACTTCCAGGACAGAATGCCGAGGGGACTGTCCCCGGGACAACCACCCATCCGTTATCTGCCCTCCTGTTTCTGGGGCTTGCAACATCCTGGGAACTCTCATTCAACTTCTGCTGTCCTCAGAATGTACAGGAAGTGGCTATATCTGGTGGCGGGGGAGGAAGTGTGACTAGAATGTGACCCCGGATGTCAGCCCCAGCCAGTTCTAGACAGGCCTCTGCTAGGGGCGAAGCTGGCCTCGGGGCAGGGCAGGGCCGGAGAGGCCGCCTCCAGCGGTGAAGGCAGAGGGCCCTGCCTTGCAGTCTGCAGGGGAAGTCTGGGAAAGTGCAGAAAATAGCCAGCCCCTGAAGGTTGTCTGGATTTCCATTGCTTATAACCACTGTTGCCCTGATGTTTGGGGCAGCTTCCTACCTCACACATCCTGTGGCTCATTCCTTCCTGGGTTTCAAACTTTGCCTTTGGGCTTCCCGGTAGCCAGGGGGAAAAAGGACAGGAGGTTGCTAAAAGGGACCAGGCTGGGCAGGGTGGGTACAAATCATGATTGCACAAATACAAAATGAAAATGTGTCCAAGGTCCATTAACTCCTTTTGTTTTGTTTTAAAGATTTATTTATTTACTTGATAGACAGAGATCACAAGTAGGCAGATAGGCAGGCAGAGAGAGAGGGGGACGCAGGCTCCCCGCCGAGCAGAGAGCCCGATGCGGGGCTGGATCCCAAGACCCTGAGACCATGACTGGAGCCAAAGGCAGAGGCGTTAACCTCACTGAGCCACCCAGGCACCCCCCCCCCCCAGTAACTCCTTTTTTGAGGGAAACCACAAGATGTGAAAACCAGTTCAAAGGAGAATCCGAAGACTTAAAGATAATCAGGAATGTAGAAATGAATTTGCTGATAGATGCAAACTTGGTTTCCTCCAAAGGGCAGAAATCAATTGCATCTTCACAGAGGGGCTGGGAATCCTTTGCAATCATTTGCATTACTACCGGCTTTCTGCAATATACAGAATACCTTAGGGGTGCCTGGGTGGCTCCACGGGTTAAGAGGCTGCCTTTGGCTCGGATGTGATATTGGGGTCCTGGGATCGAACCTTGAGTTGGGGTCCCTGCAGAGCAGAGTCTGCTTCTCCTTATCCCTCTCCCTCCCCACTCCTCCTGCCTCCCCATCCGTGCTCTCTCTCTCTAATCTTTAAAGGGGAAAAAAAAAATGTAAAAGAGTAGGCATGGCAGGCCTTTGTAGACTCAGATAATCTGGAAGGTTGCTAGAGGACATCAAGTCGTCTTTTTGCCCATGTCTAAGACTCACACTTTTGCCTGATGGGTGTTAGATATATCAGGCATTTTTAGCAAGAGATTCTAAGCAGTCCTAGGGTCTAATGGAAGCTTTGTGGGGGAGGCTGGACACCACCAGAAAGATGACTCTGTCTCTCAGTTTGGGGGGGGCTCTTGCCCTCAGCCTTTAGGAAATCTGGCTTGTCCACACAACACCCTGAGCCCTTGAGCAACTCCGGCTCCCGAACCAGAATGCCAGAGTATTAACTTACAATGAGAACCACTGCGGCGGAGGGCAGAGGTCGAGTGAGATTGCCCAGTGTTAAAACAAACTTCTCGGATGAATTAGCTGAGTACATCCGTTCTTTCAGACTCTGCAGCAAGGGAACCAGCAAAAAGGACCAGCCAGTTCAAAACACGTTCCAAGGGGCCAGGACGGACATAAGATAATGCTTTTAGGGGGCTTCACTCCTGGGGCTGCAAAGTCATCATGCCTTTGTTGGCTGTGTAGGTCACACCTGGGGCCTGAGCGGGCACGGTTGCCCAGAGATGCCAGGTGCTGTCTATTAATCAGAAATAATGAGCCAGGCAGCTGTGGCTTCTAATCAGACAATCCCCCCCCCGAGTGTCAGATGGAAACCAATTAGCCGAGGCACCAAGCAACAAAATTCTGCCTTTCCAAGCAAAACATCAGAAAGTGCTCGAGCCCCTTAGCGGAGAGGCCGGGCCCCCGCGTCTAGCCTTTTCCCACATTTACGTTGATCTTTTCTTGTTCCCCGGGTGAGCTGGGGGCCGGTTCCAGGATTGGAACCTTCGGAAGCAGTAAAGCCTGGCCCCTGGAGTGGAGTCTGAGGACTTTCTGGGGAAGAAAAAAAAATTAAGTTTCTTTGGCTACCATCTCTCCCCATTCTGTGGCCAAGAGCCACATTCTTTCTCGGGCCACGTCATTCGCAGTTGCTAGGGAGCCTTCGGAGGCCTATGGGCGATGGCACAAGCTCCAGTCTTTGAGACATGAAAAACAACAACGACAACAAGAAAGCTCCCCTTCTGGGCAGACGGTTTTGTTAGGACAGAGAGCCAATGCCAGGAATGTGGCAGCTCCTCTCCTAGGAGCATTCTGCCTGGCATCCCTAACCTTCCCTTCTGTAGTGTGTGTATGTGTGTGTGTGTATATGGACGGGGGGGGGGAGGGGCACGCTCATATTTTTCAAGCCAAGCACACAAACAGGTGCACACTCTCTACGCTCTCTAAGTTCCTTCTTTTACTTAACAATAGCTCTTGGCCACCGTTCTATTAGCTCCTGTGACTCTTCCTCATTCTTCCAACTAATGTTCCAAGGTCATTTAACCATCCCCCTACTGCTTCCGGTCCTTTGCCACGGACATTGGTTTAAAGTTCAGTCTGCAAGTGGCCAATCCCGGATTCCCTCCTTTCTGGCTCCCCTCGGACATCCCGCTGCAGCCTCAGAATGCAGCACACTCACTCCCCGGGACCTAAAAATTTAAAGTCCATGCCCTTTCTCCCTCCCCCGCCACATTCTTCCTCTTGCTGTTGCCCTATTTCGCTTCTTTTCACGACCCAAACTCTTTATTTTTCCCAAATAAAAATAGTCTTTCTTTTCAGGTTATAAAAAAGGAAACTATTCTTTGGGACACACTCAAATGATGCAAGTAGAGGACAAAGAAATTGAAAGTCACCTGCTCTCCTGCTCATCAGACGTGACTGTGTTGGCTAGTGTCCTTCCTGGCACATCCGGTCACGGGCGACCTTACGTAAGCAGCCTCATTCTGCACATGCCGGTACAGCCTCTTCCGCCCCCTGCCCTGATGTGTGCCACACAAAGGTGGTTCTTGGAAGAGCAGGCTGCACTCCCGGACTGTACAACCTTCCCAGCCACAGACCTCTAAGTGCATCTACATGCTCGAGCCCATGATTCTTGTGGAAACCAGTCCAGTCCCCAGTGGCCTTCCTGTGGCAAAGCTGGAGGCTTGGGGGCATTTCCTGAAGACTGCAAGATATGACAGAGCCCAGAACTAGGAGGCGGGGGCCCTGGGTTCTGGAATAGGCACCCCTCCCAGCAGACTACCTTGTTGGGCCTCTCAGAAGTGTCTGTCACACTGGGGGCCGCCTTTGTGGGACATTCTTCTTGATTCTCTGCCACCACGCTCACGCCGGGCTCCCCCCACAGTCCAGCCTGCTTTCTGGACACTTCTAGCTCTCCTCTGTTCTTCAAAAGTCAGTGTTCCTTAGCCCTGGACTCACCTTTTCTTATCTTCCGTGGTCTTTCCAGGTGATCTCCATCACATTGTCCGTGACTCCCGAATCCCTATCTCTACCCAGATGTCTAGATTTGCTTGCCTCCCTACCGTACACCCAACTTGTTGACTGAAACTCCCCTCTCCCCCCTTTAAAAAAAATATTTATTTATTTGACAGAGATCACAGGTAGGCAGACAGGCAGGCAGAGGGGGAAGAGGGGGAGGAGAGAAGCAGGCTCCCTGCTGAGCAGAAAGCCTGATGCTGGGCTCGATCCCGGGACGCGGCTCGATCCCAGGACCCTGGGATCATGACCTGAGCTGAAGGCAGAAGCTTAACCCGCTGTGCCACCCAGGCGCCCCTCCCCTCCCCTTTTCTTGCCTGCGCCACCTCATGGGAACACACTCCATGCACCCAGCCTTCCCGGCTCTGTCCTACTTCCTGCTTCTGGGAAACTTCTCTACCTTGGCCTTGTCCCTGGCTCCCATACTGGTCCCATTCTTTTCAGGGTGGGAAGGCTTTTCTAATGCTTCAGACCGTTTCTTCTGTTCCACCCTCCCCACCCCCACCATGCCCCAAAGAGGCCAGTCATATTGGGCTGCTCAAGTCTGGGCTTAGACACGACCAGCTCTGCCAGTTGCTAGCTCTGCGACCTTAGACACATCGCTTAAACCGTCTCAGTGTCCCCATCTTTAAAATGAGGATAACGAGAGGGCGCCTGGCTGGCTCATTCAGTACAGTGTGTGACTCCTGATCTCAAGGTTGTGAGTTCAAGCCCCATGTGGGACGTGGAGCCTACCTTAAAAAAAAAAAAAAAAAAAAAAAAAGAGGATGATGTTAGTACCTACCTCATGGAGAGGATTTACTATGAGATGATGCATGTTTAGTGCTTGCCACATACTAGGTGCTTTGGAAATGTAGATGGTTTGGGCTCAGAATACGGAGATTCTGAGAGAAAGGAAATGTCCCCCTTCTAACCTGTAGCCACTGCTGCTCTCACCTAGTGTAAGTCACAGCTAGAAAGTCACCCTTCAGTTCTAGAAAGAGGGCTGGCATCATGGGGGAGAACCTGACTTTGGAGCCTCCCCAGACTCAAGGCTTATATCCTCAAAGTCGGGTCCTGGGTCATGAAGAGTCCTGGCCTAGGGTCCCAGAAGTGGGCCCGCCACAGGCACTCGTTCCCCCGTTTCACTGACTTTGGGTGGATTAGTCCCCTTCTCTGGCTTCCTTTTCTTTCTTTCTTTTTTTTTTTAAAGCTTTTATTTATTTGACAAATCACAAGTAGGCAGAGAGGGAGGAAGAGAAAGAGGAGGAAGAAGCAGGCTCCATACGAGGCAGAGAGCCCGATGCGGGGCTCGATTCCAGAACCCTGGGATCAGGACCCTAGCCAAAGGCAGAGGCTTTAACCCACTGAGCCACCCAGGTGCCCCATTTTTTCCCCGCTTTTCTTTTTTTTTTTTTTTTTTTTTAAATTTATTTATTTATTTATTTGACAGAGAGAAATCACAAGTAGACGGAGATGCAGGCAGAGAGAGAGAGAGAGGGAAGCAGGCTCCCTGCTGAGCAGAGAGCCCGATGCGGGACTCGATCCCAGGACCCTGAGATCATGACCCGAGCCGAAGGCAGTGGCTTAACCCACGGAGCCACCCAGGCGCCCTTTCCCCGCTTTTCTATAAAATAAAGTTTTGAACTGAGTGATGGGGGTAGGGGTGGAAGGAGAGGTCTCTTCCTTAAATCCCTGATGAAATCTGAGTGACATTATATTATGTAAAGATACTCAACTTTAGTCCAAGATTCAAAGAACTCCAAACTCCCTGAAACTGTGTGCAAGACTGTATGTGTGACCTGTATGTACACGGGTGTGAACATTTCTGTCTGAGCATATTTTGGGAATAGCTTTCTTTAGCTCTGTAAAGGAGGTCTGTGATCCCAGAAGAATAGTCACCATCCTGGTTCAGGCCTTCTATCTGGACTACAGCAACAGCCTCCAAATTGGTCTCCCCACTCCTTTCTCTGTCCTTTAAACCTATCCTCTACCTACCACACAGGGTATCCTTCTAAACTGCAGCGCTGGCTGTCATTCCCTTGCTTGAATCTTCCTATTGGCTCCAGTTGCCTAAATTCCTTGCATGGGCATTTAAAGACAATCATGATCTCACCCAGCCAGCTCCCCACACTCATATTCTGGTGCATTCTAATCTATTTTCTCTGTCCTCAGCCCCTCTGTGTCCTCTCCTGCCCTGGCCACAGGGAACGTTTCTCTGCTTCCTGAATGCGTCAAGCACTTTCACAACTCTCTTCCTTTGCAGGAACGTCCCTGTACTCCATCTGACAAATCCTGTATGTGCCTCAAAATCCAACTCAGGCGTCCGACCCCTTTGTGATGTCTCCCTGACACCGCGCCACCCCCCCCCCAAATTAACCACACCCTTTGCGCTCCAGCTCTTGTGCTTAAACACATTTATCCCCCTGAACTGTGATTACGTGTTTGAGTGTCTGTCTCCCCAAGTAGAGATGAAGCTCTCCAAGGAGAGAAACCAAGTTTCTGATTCATGTTTTAATCCCCAGTGCCCAGCACAGGGCCTGGCACCACATATGTACGGTAAAGACTATCTAAAATGAGTCAATAAGTTAATGAAGGAAGTCAGTGAGTGAGCAGACTAAGAAGGAAGAATGCATACACCTGAACAGGTGCGTGTTGGGTTGGGTCCCGCCCCGCCCCCCACCCCCACGGAACTACATTTCCCAGAAGGCCGCGCGTCCCGCGCACGCGCACCCGAGCGCTAGGAAGCTGCGACGCCGAGTTTCACTCTGGCTACCTCCTCAGAGTCGGAGCTTCAGTCGGAGCCGTGCCCAGGCCGAACCCGAGCTGTAGCCCGAGCGCGGCGGTGCCCTCCGCCTGCCCCCTCGCCTTCCTCAGCTTCGGTGAGAGGGGCGGGCAGGCCATCTGCCTGTCGTCAGGGCTGGGGTCCCGGGGACGCGGGGGAGACGGAGCCGAGCTGGGACCGGAAGGGGGCGGGCGTGGGAGTGAGGGCGGGCTGGGCCGGGCCGGGGACGAGCCCCGGGGTGAGGTCCGGGGGGATTGGGAGGACCCGCCGCGGCGCTGGGGCAGCAGGAGGCGGGAGCTGGGGAAATCGGACGCGCTGGCAGCTTGGGACAGGGCTGGGTGCGAGGGTGGACGCCGGGTGGAAGGCGAAGGGCTGGAAGGGGGAGGGGCGCAGACCCTGGGAGTTTGGGGCGGTCGCGAGGAGGGTACCCCTTTTCCCACAGGGCGGGGGTCGAGGGCGGTAGGGATATTGCCACCGAGCTGCGTGGTTCGCGGTGTGGGTTCTGCTGGGCTCTGCCTCCGGGTGGACGCCTCGCTAGAGCCCGGGGCTGGACTTCGGAAGAGTTTGCCTCCGAACTCCGCTTCCCTCGCCTCAAGTAGGGGTCGCCCCGCCAGGAAACTCCTGTTTCTTGGGGCCCTGGGTTAACTTTTGAGGGGTGCATAATGTATGTTGAAGAGGGTTCAGAAGACGCTCTTTTCTGAAGCCGCCCTTTCGTGGGTCCCCCCCCCGCCCCCCAACTCCCCTCCAGCCAGCTGCTCCCCTCCACACTGGTTCCACTTCCCTAAGTGCCGGTAACAATGGAAATAGTGTGTGCACAGGCGCTTGGACCGTTAAGAATTAACTCGGAATATTTCTGCCTGCCATCCTGACTCGTCAATAGAGTTCTTTTAAGGCGGACTTTCTGGGAGCCAAAGTCAGGCTTTACCATCGTGCTCACGATAACGAGGTCTCCTGCTCATGCGCTGTGTGACCTTGGGCCAACTTTTACCCTCTCTGGTGTGCTCATTATCCTGGATACTTAACACTACTGTACGCTGGCTTATTCTGAAGTCTGTTTACGCCTTCCCGTGAAAGAGCTGATGTGTTCGTTTTTTTGTTGTTGTTGTTTTTCCCCTCCGTCTCCTTGATTATTGAGCAGATAGAGAGGGAGACTGTTGGTTGTACCTTCTGCCCTGCCCAGGCTGTTGGAAAATAAATCCGGTGGTTTCCAGGCCCCAGCCGCGGCGCACAGACCCAACATCTGTGCATTCGTTTTCACTGACTGCCGTTTCTCAATTTAAAACCCGATCATCTTTTTCCTTGTTGGCAGAGGTGCCCTGGAATTCGCCTGGCCGAGTCCCCAAGGCTTTCCGATTTGCTCAGTTTCTGTGGTTGGCGTTTTCTGTCAAGATGGGAACTCAAACAAGTCACTCCTCCTAAGGATCTAGTGTCTTCGTCGAGAAGAGACAGTTGGTGCCGGCCCTCCCGAGAGAAAAGGTAAGAGCCACGGGGACGTCTCATTGCTGGCTTCTGGGTCTGGTTTTTCAGTAGAAGAGGTGGAGCCCAGGGAGGGTAGAATTTGAGGCCTCCGCGATGAAAGTCGGCCTTGGGAGTCGAGTGTTGATTGCCAACTGTCTCAAATAAAGTCAAGTGCTTTCTTGCCAAGGGCTTCTCCTGTTTAACCAGTCCTAGAAGATGCTTTCCACAGTTTCCACTCAAGGCAGAGCTTTACGGGGTGAGGGACGCAAGTCATGATTTCTGCATCTGAACTGGAAATTGGTATTTCTTTTGTTGCACGAACACAACTGGGTGCCTCCTTTGTGTCAAGCCTTGTACCCAGCGGTGGGGCACCCTGATGAGCGACAAGGGCTCTGTCACCTTGGAGGTCATCATTTGGTGGAACAGACAGACGGACCGTAGACGGTGGCAAGGTGTTGTCGGTGTGCTGTGTGTTGAGGCAGGAGGAATCACAGGGCAGAGCCCCAGACCCCCGGTCTGCTAACCCCATTTGTTCAGGAAGCGGTAGGAGGGAAGGTTCCGGAAGAGGATAGCTTAAGGTGAGTTGTGAAGGGGTAGGACTTGAAAAGGAGGGGAGAAGCCCAGCAGAGGAGTTGGCGTCTGCAGAGTCCGGAAGTTACCTGGTGCGCCTAGGCCACCGGAAGTAGCTCCCTGTGGCTGGGCCAACTAGGGCTGGGCGTGGGGTCGAGGAGGCGGTGAGGTAGGCAGAGGGCTGAGTGTGGAGGGTTTTGTGGGCGGTGCCAAGGCTCTGGGGAGCAGGATTTTAGCAGAATTCCATGAGGGCATTTTAAACGAGCTCAGGGGCTGGAAAGTACGGGATGGATTAGACCGGATTATGCTGTTTGTGACTCTTAGCTTACACCACGCCAGCTTCTGATAGACGGGGAATAGACATGAGACATTGCCTTCAGTTTGCTGATAGCCTCCTTAAAGAGATAGAATGGACGTGGAGAACCGTGCCGGGCAGACAAGGGCTGTGGAAGTTGGTAAGAGGGTGTTTTCTTTCAGTTGGGTGCCTTGAGGCATCATGGCCGTGCTGTTGAAACTGTTGTTTTGTTTCGTTTCGTTTTTTAAGATTTTATTTATTTATTTGACAGAGAGAGCGAGAGAGCACAAGCAGTCAGAGCAGCAGGCAGAGAGAGAGGGAGAAGCAGGCTCCCCACTGAGCAGGGAGCCCGATGTGGGGCTGGATCCCAGGACCCTGAGATCATGACCCGAGCTGAAGGCAGTCGCTTAACCAACTGAGCCACCTGGGCACCCATGGCCCTGCTCTTTAAACTGGGTCTTGGAAGGATGGGTAGAGGGAGGACGAGTGGCCAGGTGGGCAAATTCTGCATGGAGCCAAGGCATGGAGGTGGGACAGCTGGGTGTATGCGGGGAGGAGGGGGGGCGTTGTCACTTAAACTGTTGGGGACAGTTGGGTTGGGGAAGGGGAGGTGTAGACCAAAAGAGGGTACTGAAGGCAAGCACGCTGGCAAATACTGGTGATAGGGAGGGACCAGATCGCAATGGGCTTTCAGTGTCAACCCAAGGAACTTGAAATGTGTTCCGGAAGTATACTTTGGGAGACTCGGTCTTGCACGTGGCTCTCAGGTGGACCAGGAGGGATCGCTGGAGAAGCCAGCTGGAAGAGAATACTTACCAGGGTGAGAGGCATTCAGGTCTGAAGCCCATGCTGGCAGCAGGGGGTGCTGAGGAGGTGAGGAGAGAGGACAGAGCAGCCATGGCAGCTGCAGGGCTATCAGGGAAAGGGGGTGAAGAGCGAGAAACCCAGGTTTTTCTCCTAACTGCCTGGGGCAGGGACTCCGGCGGGGAAGCAGAATTAGGAAGGAAGGTGAGTCAGGCTTCAGACATGGAAGGTGCCCAAGGGGCCAACAGGAATGGGGCCACGGGCTCCACAGAAACTGGGTGCCAGGGCTAGTGCTTGGTTCTTGGGATAAGATGTGTTTGTTTTAATGTTTACCTTGGGTAAACACAGAGCTGGGTTAATTCACACTCATCACCGTTCACGCGTGGCTTGCTTTTATTTATTGCCTAAGGGATTTTTTTTAAAGATTTTATTTATTTATTTGACAGGCAGAGATCACAGGTAGGCAGAGAGGCAGGCAGAGAGAGAGGAAGGGAAGCAGGCTCCCCGATGAGCAGAGAGCCTGATGTGGGGCTTGATCCCAGGACCCTGGGACCATGACCTGAGCCGAAGGCAGAGACTTTAACCCTCTGAGCCACCCAAGCGCCCCTCCTAAGGGATTTTTAATGAAGGTAGCCAGCCCCTGCATTCCATTGACCCAAACCAAAAGCTTGAAAGGAAAGTATACGTGTAATCCTTTGATCTTTCTCCCCATCCTGAGCTAACCAGTATCCCCTCGCTTTCGGGCAGTTTTATCATACCTGTGTGTTTCTAAGGGGAAAAAAAAAATACATTGTTGAGATTTATCTGAATTATCGCCTGTCGTCCTCTGGTTCATTTGTTTTCACTGCCGAGTAATCCGCGGAGGGAATACAGGACAGTCATGCATCTAATCTCCCGCTGATGGGCACGAAATTGTGCCTAGATTTCTGCTATTGCAAATGTGCTGCTCTGGACGTTTCCAGGCACATCGGTAGCACATGTGCAGAAGGTGTTCTTGGATATGAACTTTTTGCTGGGTGATAGGGTAGATAAAGGCGCCGCTCTCACAGACAAAGCCAGACTGTTTTCTCAAGTGGTTGTACCAGCGTGTGTGTTCCCGTTCCTGCCGTCCCTCTCTGCAGGCCGACTTTATTTTTGCCGATGGAATGGGTATAAAACGGGATCTTTGGGATTGTGATTTCTGTGTGCCTGACCCTGACATGGGATAAAAATAAGCTCGTTGGCATACGTGTTTCCTGTGAAATATTTGCTCGTGATTTTTGCCAACATTTCGTTATTTATTGATTGTAACGGTTCTTTACAGATTCTTGATTTTGGTCTGTTTGTTCATATTGTGAATGTTTTCTTTTTTCTTCTTTATTTAAGCCATCTTTTGTTGAACCATTCTTAATTTTAACGTAGTGAAATTTTGTTGCTGTTTTCTTTTGTAGTCAGTGTTCTGTGTCGTGTTTATTTCATTTATTTTATTTTTTGTTAAGGTTTTATTTATTTGTCAGAGAGAGAGAGAGAGAACAAGCAAGGGGAGTAACAGGCAGAGGGAGAGGAGGAAGCAGGCTCCCCGCTGAGCAGAGAGTCCGACGCGGGGCTCGATCCCAGGACCCTGGGATCATGAGCTGAGCGGAAGGCAGACACTTAACGGACTGAGCCACCCAGGTGCCCCTCTGTGTCTCGTTTAATACCTCTTTTCCTGACCTTAGTCCTTGCCTTTAGGACCCTGTGTCCTAGTGGAGGGCCAGTAGACACTTGGGTTCAGATGTTACATGGACATTGGTTGTTAGAAGAGCCCCCTTCTGGGGTGCCTGGGTGGCTCAGTGGGTTAAAGCCTCTGCCTTCAGGTCAGGTCATGATCCCAGGGTCCTGGGATCGAGCCCTGCAAGTCTCTGCTCGGGGGGAGCCTGCTTTCCACCCCACCCCCCGCCCCCGCCTGCCCCTCTGCCTACTTGTGATCTCTGTCAAATAAATAAATAAAATCTTAAAAAAAAAAAATGGAGTGGGTGTAGGAAAGATTTCACAGGGTGGAGAACCTCAAGCAGTAGCTCCTCCTAAGTTGCTGGGAAAAGACATGTCTGTAGAGGGAGAGGCACTTTCCTACTTTTTGACAGAGAAGTGGAGTCAGAGAATTATTTGTCTCAGAGAGTAGGTCCAGGATGGTGACATCGTGGTGATGGGTGTCGGGGGAGCTGTAGACTAACCAGTTAGTTTGCACATCGTCCATGGACGGTTTCCCACTCTCGGGGTAGAGTTGCATAGTTGCCTCAAACACCCAGTGCTCTGCGAAAGCCTGGAACCCATCCTCTTTCGGCCTGTAGGGAAAAGCTTGCTGACCACTGTCTCAGGGCATCATGGTAACTGGTAACCTGACCAGTGTGTTCCAGCCACCACAGTGGTTCAACTGGCTGTTGCTGGAGGGGTAAGGTGTCTAGGTCAGCACTGCAAATGTTGCCAGTTTTTCTGCTTTCCAGAAGCTGGAAATTTGGATTTTTTTTTTTTTTTAATGGTGACTATTCCAATTTTTAAACAACAGCTCACTTTCAAAAAACAGCAAAACAAAAAAACCTGGAAACTGTGTTAGTGAGGAAAAACCTATCCGGCAGGCCGACGTGTCCAGCATCAGCGTACCCGTTCTGTCTTGGTGTGGACTCTGGAAACAGATTTGGGTTGCCTTAGGCCTGTGGATTCTTGGGCAGGTTGCTTATCTTCTCTTGCCTCCCGTCCTCATCTGTAGAGTCAAGCGAAGACCCGTGCCTGGGACCACAGGGCTTGAGCAAGAACCCGTGTAAGGTGCTCAGCGTGTGGTGCCTTGTAAGCCCTTGGTTGGTGGCCATTGCTGTAACTCCTGCCACTGCTTCCACGGCTCCCCCATTTTGACCCCCTGGGGAGGTCTGGGGCCCAGGGCTCTGTCCTGAAAAGCTGCTAGTGGTCACCTCGCTCCTAGCAGAGAAAGATCAGCATAGTGGTTCTTGTGCTCGTGGAGGAGGTTGGCTCCAGGGAATTGAAGTTTGCTAGGGCCTGCCCCCTGGCCACCCTTGATGGCTTGATTTTTATGTATTTATTTATTTAGTGACAGCAGGGGGAGGGGCAGAGGGAGAGAGAAAATCCCAAAAAAGCACCCCCCACCCCCGCTTCGGCACAGAGCCTGAGGTTGGGCATGATCTCACAACCCTGAGATCATGACCTGAGCTGAAATCAACTGACTGAGCCAGCCAGGTGCCCCACCTGTTGGCTTTCTGAGCCCTTTTTGGAAGGTTCTGCTCTGACCTGCCCCTGGAGGGCTCAGGCAGGAACCCACTAGAAGAGGAGTTGTCCCTTCCTGTCCTGCAGCCCCGTGTGTAAGGGACAGATCAGTATTCCCGTCCTTCCGTCTCTCAGAAACCTGGTGTGCTCTGGGTGGCACCAGCCTGAGCCATCTGTTTGAGACAAAAGCCCCTTCTGCGGTGCCTGCCTGTTGCGGTAGTTCAGGGACGTGGATCGTCTGTTTTATGCCTTTGCTTGGAACTCAGAGATGGGGATGTGTCCTGGCAAAGAGGTGCCGTGGTACTTCATGGAGGTGTGCTTGCGAAACTGCCCTGGGGTTGTTAGCAGCTGTCAGAGTAATGCTGCTAAGTCACGGTGGTGGCGTGGGGGGTTGGTTTATATTTATGGTGTTTTAAAAGTGCTGGGCAGGGGCACCTGGGTGGCTCAGTGGGTTAAGCCTCTGCCTTCAGCTCAGGTCATGGTCTCAGGGTCCTCTCTGCTCAGTGGGGAGCCTGCATCCCCACCCCCACCCCCTCTCTCTGCCTCTCTGCCTACTTGTGATCTCTCTCTCTGTCAAATAAATAAATAAAATGTTAAAAAAAAAAAGTGCTGGGCATTTGAAAGAGATATGTTGCTCGTAACGGAAGTAATACTTTCCCACTTTAGAAAATGTGAAGCGCTCAGTAGGTAAGAAAGTCAATCCAGAGGCCTTCTACGGTTCCTCTTGTTGACAGACAGCCGGTGTAAACACTTCAGTGGGTTTCCGTGGAATTTCCTGTACGCTTCTCTTACCTGGTCAAAATATGACAAATATCTTTATGCCAGAGGTTTTCTACAATCTCCTTAGATAGAGTACGGGGTCAAAGCAAGTGAACATTTTTTTTTTTTTAAAGATTTTATTTATTTATTTATTTGGTAGACAGAGATCACAAGTAGGCAGAGAGGCAGGCAGAGAGAGAGGAGGAAGCAGGCTCCCCATTGAGCAGAGAGCCCGATGTGGGGCTCGATCCCAGGACCCCGAGATCACGACCTGAGCCAAAGGCAGAGGCTTAAACCACTGAGCCACCCAGGTGCCCCGCAAGTGAACATTTCTAAACCACTCCATACCTATTAGCACACTTTCCTGGAAAGGGTTTATGCTTCCCAGGGGTGGGAGGACTCTGTGTAGTCCGGCAGGTACCAAATTGTTGAAATTAAGCTTTTTTTTTAAAAAATTTTTAAACTATTTTGATAGGCAAAAACAATAATGTCCCATTGTTATAAATTTGCATTAAAAGCAACATTTCTAGTCAGGTAGGGCATTTCTTAGCCGTGTTTGTGTGCAGGAGTGGCCTCTCCCGGGTCATTGGGAAGGCTTCCTGCCAGGGCCCCGGGTGGCTGGCTGCGCTGTCCCGAGGTCTTGGAAGGTCATTCTCCTCGTGTCAGCTGGTGGGTGTGGAGTTTCAGGCCGAGCTTCTTGGAAAGGCCCTGAAGGAGAGGCGGCTTAGGAAATAGGCCGCTGGCTTCCCGTCCGTGCTCCCCAGAACTCTTCCGTTCTGCAGGAGAGCATCCTGGGCCGCTGGAGAAGTGGGTGTGGAGGCCATTTCTGTGTCCAGAGCATACCGCATTCTTGCATTTTACATATCAGTGGGCAGCTTGCCATCCCATTTGCAAATAGATTCCCCGTGCTCATCAGACTCTGGGGAAAACCCATCCAGCGCCTGAGTGGGAAGCTGATTGTCCCAAAGTCACCAAGGGTGGGGCGCGCTTGTCTGTGCGTGGCTTCTGACCACCATCTCCATCCCCCTCGGGACAGTGGAGGCTGGGGGCCGGCCACCGTGTCTGAGTGGATGGGAAGGTGAACCACTGAGCCCAGGCATGCATGAAGCCAGTACATATTTCGGTGGGCTTTGGACGAATGGAATGGGGTCCTCACATGTTGGCAAGGTGATGATCACTCAGCCTGAGCACTGCCTTAAAAAGCATACTTGGGGCGCACCTGGGTGGCTCAGCCTTTAAGCGCTGCTCTCAGCTCAGGTCGCGCATGATCCCAGGATCCTGGGATCGAGCCCCGCATCAGGCTCCCTGCTCTATGGGGGCCTGCTTCTCCCTCTGCCCACTCCCCCTGCTTGTATTCTCTCCTTCACTGTCTCTCTCTGTCAAATAAATAAATAAAATCTTTAAAAGAACCCAAAACCCCCACACTCGGAGCCCGCTTCCCAGAGGCCGCAGCCATTGTGGGATCCGCTTGTGTGATTTCCCCACCTGGAGGCCCACAGTTAGGCAGGGTGATTTTCGTTAAGATTCTCGTGTCAGCTCAGTTTTTGTTCTAAAGCTCTTCTAAATCCTCTGTGGATAGGAAGACTCTGGGACACATGTAACTTTTTTCTTTTGTGTGACAGTGCGTCTGCGGTAGGACAGCCGCAGTCCGCTGTGCTTCAGCGCGGCGCCCGTGGACAGGATTTGCAGCTAAATCCGGCAAGAGAATGTGAAGGAAAGCAAGAAGATTTTTCTCATGGTCAAAGTTGTTGATATTTTTTAAAAAAGTAACTTTGGTGGGGTGCCTGTGTGGCTCAGTGGGTCAAAGCCTCTGCTTTCGGCTCAGGTCATGATCTTAGGGTCCTGGGATCGAGCCCCACATCGGGCTCTCTGCTCAGCAGGGAGCCTGCTTCCTCCTCTCTCCCTCTGCCTGCCTCTCTGCCTACTTGTGATCTCTGTCTGTCAAATAAATAAATAAAATCTTTAAAAAAGTAACTTTGGGTTCATCCTAAGAAGTAATATGACCATTGTGGAACATTTACAGGTACACAAAGGGGTCACACCAAACCAAACCATAATTCCTTCACTCCTGTTAACATTTTAGAGTTGTTCCTTCCAGCCTTTATTTATTTATTTAAAAGATTTTCTCTCTTTCTCTTTTCTTTCTTTGACACAGAGAGAGTGAGTGTACAAGCAGGGGGAGCAGCAGAGGAAGAGGGAGAAGCAGGCTCCCCCACTGAGCAGGGAGCCTGACATGGGGTTTGATCCCAGGACCCCTGCGGAGCCAAAGATGCTTAACTGACTGAACCACCCAGGCACACCTTTTCTTTTCTTTTTTTCTTTTTTTTTTTAAGATTTTATTTATTTATTTGACAGAGCACACGCTGGGGGAGCAGCGGGCAGAGGGAGAAGCAGGCTCCCTGCCCAGGAAGCTCTGTGTAAGGCTTGGTCCCAGGATCCTGGGACTTGGCCGCTGTCCCCTGTGTGCCCGAAGGCAGATGCTTAACTGATGGAGCTCCCCAGGTGCCCCTAGCCTTTTTTCTTTCTTTCATTTTTTTTTTTTAACTTAATTTTATTTATTTGACACAGAGAGAGTGAGCATGCGCACACAAGTAGGCAGAGTAGCAGGTAGAGGGAGAAGCAGGCTCCCTGCTGAGCAAGGAACCCAATGTGGGCCTAGATCCCAGAACCCTGGGATCATGACCAGAGCTGAAGGCAGTCACTTAACCAACTGAGCCATCCAGGCGTCCCCTTCTTTCTTTTCTTTTCTTTTCTTTTTTTTTTTTTTTTAAGTTTATTTTTAGTAATCTCTACCCCCAGTGTAAGGCTCAAGCACATGACCCCGAGACCAGGAGTTGCACGCCCTTCTGACTGAACCAGCCGGGTGCCTCAGTTCTTTATTTCTTTTGGCCTCAGTTCTCTCCCTTATAAAATGGGGGACACACCCTACCTTCAAGGGCGTTTGAGGGATGAGAGAGCCTGGAGGACCAGAGTGCCCCACAGTAGGTGCCCAGTAAATGACACACCTTCTTGGCCAACAGTGGAGCCGGTGCTTTTCTGTGTCCTGTATTTCGTGTTTGTCGTGTGCATTATCCTAGGTCCGTAAGCCTTTTATAAACATCTTTGAGGATTCCTATTCCATCATTAGGTTATACTGTAAGTTCTTTAAGAAGTCCCTTATTGTAGGTGTTTAGTTCCAGATGGAGGTTTTTTTTTTCCATGGCCAATTATAGTAATTATTATTTTCATAATTAAGGACACCCTCAATAGCCCCTGTCATTAAGAGCCGAAACAAATTAGGTTTTTGAAGTACAGCTTCACGATGGCTGAGGTGGTTATAGGGAGCAGGCACCTTGACACGGCCCTTGTGTGCCTGTAATTGCCGAGTTCAAGTGGAAAACCGGTGGGCGTTGCCGGGCCTCACTTCAAATGTGCCCCAGGCCCCTGGGAGTAGAAGGTTCTCCTCTGCTTTGTCCGCTGGTGTTTCAGACCTTTGGGGATATTGGGCATTTGAAGAGCTGAAGCCCCAGCTTCGGGTCAGCCCTAGCTCTGCCCTCGGGGAGTTTTTGTTCCAGTGGGGAGACAGACACCGAAACCAATAAATGTAGTCCTTCGTGTTGGGATAAGTGCAACAGGCCTGGAAGACGCCCAGGGTGGGGTGGGGGTGGGGGTTGGAGTCGTAGCTTTTCTGGTGAGGGTGTGGGTCAGAGGGCTCAGGAGAGGGAGTTGCTGCGGCCGAGTCTGGAAGATGGGCACATTCAGTTGGGTTCCTTGGTGGAGAGAGGACCAGAGTCTGGACACATGTAGCACCAGGATGAACAGATGGGGAGGCGGTGGGCAGTGGCTTCGAATGTTCTGGAACTTGCTAGAATTAGGCTGGGCCTTAGGCTGGACCTAAGGAGGAGGCCGTGGTCTGATGGGGACAGCAGCAGTTTGCCATGTCCTCTTCCTCTCGGGTCTCCAGTACCCCAGCAGTGCCTGGGTGAGGCTGGGCCCTTGGTGTGTGTCGGTCGGGCGCATTCATGGGAACCTCAGCTGCCGTTCTAGCCGGTGTCTCTCAGGCTGTCTGGCAGAGTTCTGCGCGTTGGTTCATCTGGGGATGTGCGGACATGCTGGAACATACCACGTGTGCCGATACACACGCGGCCCCCGCTGCCTGAGAGATGAGTGATGCCTGCGAGGAGGTGCCAGGAGGAAAGTCCGGGCTCGGGATTAATGGGCTCTGAAACCAGGCCTGTGATTTGTACCTGGATGTGGTTACAGAGACTTCTAATTGCAGTCACAGAACTAATAAGCCAGCCCGCCCGCGGGCATCCCAGGTCTGATCCTCCTGAGTGGGAGGTGTGCTTTCGTTGGAGCAGTCGGCCGCCCGGGCACCCGCAGGTGTGCTCCAGAGTTCTCCCAGGCCTGACTCATCCAACGCCCGCGTTCTCGTGCTCTGTGCCGCCCGGGGCCACGGCTCCTCCCTCAGACTTGAAGGGCGGGGTTGGAGGTCCTGGAGTGGGGGGTGGGGTGGCAGGGAAAGGGAGGAAGACAGGCTTGGCTGCTCCGCTGTGTGCCGGGGCTGTGCTGGGTGCTTTGTATAGAGCTGGTGGAACACCAGTGAGAAGCACTGAGAACAGATGTTGGTGTCCTCATTTTCAGGGGGCAGAAAGCAGACTGGGTGAGCTTAGGTACCTTCGTTCAAGATGATACAGGGAGTAGAGTAAGCCAGTGCCTGTTCATTCTCACGCACTGCTCAGATCTGCCTTCCGTGTGGGGCAGGTGTCTTGGGCCTTCTCGAAACCTTGGTAGTACAGTGCCATCTCAGGGACAGCAGCAAAAGCCCAGGGTCCCAGCCTTGTTACCAGCTGTGTAAGAAGTCACTGCCACTCCCTGGGCCTCAGTTTCCTCATCTGCAAAATGGGGAGACAGTTCAGTGTCTGTGAGGGGTTTGTGTAGAAATCAGAGCAGATGCTGTGACTGGAAACCCTGGGCCCTGTGGGCTGGGGGGGATCGCGCTGTAACAGTTGACGGTGCTCAGGACTTCGGACGGAGTCTCCTCTGTCCTGCCCCCTCCTGTACATGGAGCCCGAGGTAGAGATGAGCTGAGCTTTCCTGTCCAGAAAGTGGGCATTGGAGCTGGGCTGATCTGGTTTGCTCTCTGTTGTCGCTTAGCTGTATTTGTGTGCCCTTCAATAAGACCTTGACCTCTTTTTGAGCCTTGTCACAAAGTGAAAGTACCACTTTGTCAGCCTGTTACGCATACACAGACAAGTATATTTGGCATTTGTCACTAAATCGGTCCTGCTCCCCTGGTACTCTGGGGCCTGCCGCAGTACCATGTAGCACTCTTTTCCTAACAGCTGCGGGCTACTTCCCACTTAGCAGTGTTTTGAACTAATATGTATACAACACTTAGGACAAAGCCTCTGCCGGGGCTGGTAGTAAGGCTGTGCACAAGGCAGACTCCCGGCTTGCTGCTCTCTGGAGAGGCAGTAAGATCTGGAACGTCATCCTACCTGTGCGTGTCTGTAGGCATCAGAGTTCTGGTCGGTGCTGCAAGGGAGAAGCTTACATGATGGGCGGCCAGGGAAAGCCCTGAACCACGCAGCCTGGGCCTCAAGGTTGAGTAGGCTTGACAAGGGCAGAGGATGGGCTGAGGTGGCCAGGACAGGAGCATCTCCAGAGATGGATGCAAACCCTCTGGCCTGACCGGTGGCCATGAGGCCCAGACTGGGGTGCAGAAAGGCCAGGCTTTAGTATCTGTGAGATTGTAATGTTTAGCTAGGGTACCCTTTGTGGCTAATGATGCCTCCCGGGACAGCCTGGAGCCCTGAGCGGAGCTAGGACCGGGGTACTTTGAGTCCCAGCTCTGTGGCTGACCCTCTAGGTATCCCCGAGCCCTCCCCTCCCCAGTTCTGTCATTTCTGTAGCATAGCAGCTCTCTCCCAAACACACCTGCTTCGGACACAGTAGAGTCTCCACTGCACAGCGGAAGTGAGGGGTGGCCACGGCCTCAGCGCTCGAGGGATTTGGGCTTACTCATGAAAACACAGGAGAGAAGGATCCACTCAGTAGTTAGGTCAGAGGGAAATGACTGGTAAAAAGTAGCTGGCTGGGGATTAGCATCCAGAATTCACTCCACTGGATCTCCCTGGAGGTTTGAAGCGGCAGGAAGAATGCTTCATTGACTGAATTCTTCCTCGCTGCCGGAGCAAAGAGCCGGGATCAGGTCCTCGACTCAGTGTTCTTAAGGTATTGGGGGAAAAGTGATTGTGGAAAAGTAGAATTTTTTTGCCCCTGCGCTAAGGCCGACTCTCGGGGGACGCTGTGTGTGTTGGTAACTGTTTGTCCTTTTTACAGGTCTTCCGGAAGCACTGGGCGATGACCCCGAGACTCCAGCCCAGAGTGGTCTGAAACCGTTTGGGAAAGCAGAGGGAGTCCTGGGGAAGATGGCCATGGCCCCAAGCCCTTCCCTGGCTCAGGTGTGCGCCAGCCCCGTGGCGGTGGCTGTGTGGGAATGGCAGGACGGGCTGGGCACCTGGCACCCGTACAGTGCCGCCGTCTGCAGCTACATCGAGCAGCAGTTCGTCCAGCAGAAAGGCCAGCGCTTTGGGGTGGGGAGCCTGGCCCACAGCATCCCCCTGGGCCAAGCCGACCCCTCGCTGGCCCCTTACATCATTGACCTCCCCAGCTGGACCCAGTTCCGCCAGGACACTGGTAAGACACTTCCCACCTCTAGTACGCGTCCGAGTGCCCGTGGTGGGGTTATACATAGGAGTGACTCTCACAGCTTCGTCCTGTCCCTGAAACGCGTCGGCTTGGGAGGCAGGTGCTGTGAATGGTACAGGCGCAGCGCGGAGAAGGTACTTCTCAGTAGGGAGTGCCTTGAGAGCACCGCACAGGGGCCCTCCTGGACCCCCATCTTGTTTCCCAAACCCAGAAGGCCTGCTTCCACCGGCAGAGATCCGAGGGTCTCGCCACAGGCCGGCATGGATGTGGGATGCTAGTAAGCAGGGCCCAGGAACGAGTCCTGCCGCCGCTGCACGTGTCTGTGTGACCTGGTTACACGGGTTACTGCACTCGCCCGTGCGCTCATGGGTGGGCTTTTTGTGTGTTTTGGTCCATATTACAGAGACTGGAACCACCAACTTCCCCCTAGAGCTGTGCCCTGTCCCTCTAACCCAGCGGTTCTCAACTGGAGGTGATTTTGTGCCCCAGGACACTTGACAGTGTTTGGAGACATTTTTGATGGTTCCACATGTGGGGCAGGGAGCCACTGGCTTCTGATTGGTAGAGGCCAGGGATGTTGCAAAGACGCATAGGGCTAGCCCCTTGCCAAAGAAGTCTTGGCCCAGGATGTCACTGGTGCTGGGACTGAGAAATGCCACTCTGATCCCTGTGCCAGGGTTCTCGGGCTAAGGCTTCCAGTCAGCTGGGTGCAGAGGGAGGTCTCTGCCTTCCGGGTGTTTGCAGTCCACTGAGCCAAGGCAGCAAGCAAGATGCATCGTGTGGAAATTGTGCATTGCATGTGGTCTCAGTGGATGTCAGTCAGGGAATGGAGCCATGAAGTGTTGGGAGAGATCAGAGTTTGAACTCAGGTGGCCGGATCACCAGGAAAGAATGAAGACAGGCCCAGGGAAAGGGCAGGTTGTCCCTTGCAGGGACTTTGGCTTTTGTGCTGAAAGGGGGAGCGCTGGGAAGATTTGGGCAGAGGAGTGCCCTGGTCGGATTTGGAGGTGAAGAGTATCCTTCCGGCTGCCATGTAGGCAAGGCAGGGGCGGGGGGTGTGGCGGGGAGAGGTCAGGAGACCAGTGGAAGCGAATTGTAGTGGTCATCTTTCGGCAAGTGCTGTTGGAAGCATGGCCCAAGTTCATTTTCTTCTTTTCCTGTGTGATCTTCGGGTTCGGCTTATTAATAGCATAAAAGCCAACCACAGGGTGTTTCCTGATAGTTGCTACTTGAGAAATCAGAGGGACATCCATGGAAGGGACTTATGTAACCATGAATAATGAGTTTTATAAAGTTTTAGAGACTTAGAAATACTCACGGCCTAATACAAGGAAACAGCCCGAAAAGATTTCAGAGTGGTCGTCAGTTCCCTAAGTGTCTTTGCAGAGGACACCAGATGGGAGGAAGTGCGCCGCCACATAAGCCGTGTGGTTGGCTGGTCTTGATCACTGGATTATGGACGGTTTAATTTTGTTTTTGTTTTTGTTCCAGTTTTTTTTTTTTTTTTTAAGTGGGGCTGCATATTTTTCATCACTAGAAATATTTTTGAAAAACCCTGGAGTCTGAGCCGCAGCTGTACTTTGACCCAAGTTCCCAGCATCCCCGACTCCTGCTGAGGAACACAGGCCCTGTTCTGCCACTAGAGCCCTGTGGGCCCAGTTTTTTTCTTCTTCTTCTTCTTCTTTTTTTAGATTTTATTTATTTGAGAGTGCGTTTGAGTGAGCACAAGCTTGGGGGGAGGGACGGAGGGAGAGGGAGAAGCAGACTCCCCGCTGAGCAGGGAGTCCAATGTGGGTCTCGATCCCAGGACCCTCCCTGAGATCATGACCTGAGCTGAAGGCAGTGGCTTAATCCACTGAGCCACCCAAGCGCCCTAGGAAGAGAATTTTTAAACGCCTTCTGTTTTGGGGGGGCTAGCAGGTTCACATTTCATGTATCCTTCTCCTTTTCGAACAGGCACCATGCGGGCCGTGCGGAGGCACCTGTTCCCTCAGCATTCGGCCCCTGGCCGGGGCATCGTCTGGGAGTGGTTGAGTGACGATGGCTCCTGGACGGCTTACGAAGCCAGTGTGTGTGACTTCCTGGAGCAGCAGGTGGCCAAGGGCAACCAGCTTGTGGACTTGGCTCCCCTGGGGTACAACTACACCGTCAACTACGCCACCCACACGCAGACCAACAAGACTTCGAGCTTCTGCCGCAGTGTGCGGCGCCAGGCGGGAGCCCCGTACCCGGTGACCACCATCATCGCTCCGCCAGGCCACACGGCAGTTGCCTGCTCTTGCCATCAGTGCCTCAATGGTGGTGGAACCGGCCCGGTGTCAGGCCGCTACCGCCACTCCATGACCAACCTCCCCGCGTACCCTGCCCCCCAGCCCCCTCACAGGACCGCCATCGTCTTTGGGGCCCACCAGGCCTTCGCCCCTTACAACAAGCCCTCACTCTCTGGGGCTAGGTCTGCACCCCGGCTGAACACCACCAACCCCTGGGGTGGGGTGCCACCCTCCCTGGGGAGCCAGCCCCTCTACCGCTCCAGCCTCTCCCACCTGGCACCGCAGCACCAGCCCCCAGGACTGTCCGCGGCCGGTGGAGCCAGGTATCGTGTCATGGAGGGTCAGCTTGTCCCCCTGCGCGCCTTGTCGGCAGGCTTGGGTTTCTGCTTTTATTCTGCTGGGAAGACGCGCCCACGTACCTGCAGGCCTGGGCCCTGCCTCCTGGCTTGTGCCTGCGGTGGCTTCTGGTGCCTAGGGGCCGGCCGTCCACAGCCCTGCCTTGCACAGAGCCTGCCTGAGCTCCGGTGCCTGAGTGCCAGCGGCTGCCTCGTGGGTCTCATTCGCTCAGCGGAGTCCGGGCTGACACAGAGCCTTGGGGCTGCACCCGCGGGCCGCATAGCTCTGCCGTGGGCCTGAGGACGTTTCGTTGACTCCTCTGTGCCGGGCACCCAGGACGCAGATGTGGAGGGTGCAGTCCCTGCCCGCTTGGCCCGGGGAAGGCTGGGAGCCCAGTTCGGTGCTTCACGGTCACTTGAGCGGAGAGCAGCGTGGCGGGGGTGTGGCGGGCGGCCGCGGGTGGCTTGCACGCTGGTGTGGTCAGCCCTGTGTCCCGTGGAGCTCTCTGCGCCTGCAGGGGGACGGTGAAAGGAGCCCCACCAGGACCGGAGGCACCGAACAGTCAGGGGAGCCCTGGGGTGGCCAGTGGGGTCTTGCTCCTGGGGTGGCGGGAGACCTGTCGCCTCACAGGGAGCGTCGTCAGGGCGCGTGATTGAAGGCGCTGGGCTTAGGGGACATTCCAGGACGGCTGAGCGTTCGCCGGGAGGGTGAGGGGGCTGGTTTCTGAGAGGGTGACTGGTGACTGGACTTGGGGCCTGTCCCGGGCCTGTGGCTGCTCTGCCTCGCCCCCCTGTTGGGTGGGGCTGATGTGGGCCTCTGGCATCTTGGAAAGCTGGGTTTCAGAGGACTCTGCTGGCTTCTATACGACATGGTGACACCGCCGTTCACTGAGCGCGTGTAGCTGGGCTGTGTGAGTGACGGCAGTAATCCTCGCAAAGGCCATCTGTCCCAAGCTTCCCGGGGAGCACACCAAGGCTGGCAGGGCCTCCAGCAAGTGGCAGAGCCGGGATTCAACCCAGGGCGCAGAGCAGGCCATGAGGGACCCACGAATATCTCGAAGCTCTCTTAAAGGCGGGGTGAGAGATAGGCAGAGGCGTCTGGAGAGAGGGTGTGGTGGAGTCTGTAGACTGGAGGGTGTGGGCCAGGCTGTCATCCTGGGCATCTGCTGCTTGAGGGCATATGGACCAGAGGTCTCTCTGGGAACGGGGTGACCAGAACTTTCGCTTGGCCTCCTCCCTGGATTTTCACATAGGCATTAGCAAGCAGGGCTCTGTGCTGTCTCAGTCCTACCCAGCGTCCCGTGAGGCCCCCTCCTCCAGGATGCTGGCCAGAAGCCTTCAGAGAAAAGCATGCTCTCTGAAGCAGGGCTAGAGCTGCTTCTGCTAGGTCAGTTTTGCTGGGCCTCCTGGGGCTCCTTAAGTTCTTACAAATTCTTTTTGAGGGACATTTCTAGACAGTTCCAGAGCTAGGATTCTGGGATCAAGCCAGGTGACTTAATTCATGGGCTTCGTTGCTTTCTGCTCCCATCAGTCTCCCCTGATACTTCCCTGGCGTCCCCTCTCCCCCGCCTGAGGGCCTAGGAGACTGCCAGAGTGGGGCCTCCTGGTACCAGCCAGGCAAGTTCCAGAGGGGAAGGTGGTTGGGCCAGACGGCCTTACCTCTGCTTCTGGGCCGTGCGTGTTGCTACTTGCCCTGCCGGCCTTGGTTGTCAGCCAGGAAGGGAACCAGGCCAGCTGGCTCTGTTAGTTGAAACCATCTCAAAGGGGGCCTGCCTCATGAGGTGGGTGTTATCTTTCTCCTCCAGCTTTTCAGGAGCTGGGAGAGGCACCGTTCACTCGCCTGGGCCTATCCCTCCCTGTTTGGAAAAACAGGGTTTCCCCATGTCTTAGTTGTAGGCTGGCCCTCTTCTGTGAACCCCTTTCTGATGGGTGTTGGAGAGCCGGGGTGGGGGCGCTGCTAAATGAATCCTGTCCTCTTGACCCAGCAGAGCCAGGAGAACCAAAATGCTTCACCCCTTGGTCTCCGTAGGGGCCTTGGTATAGTTCTCTAGGCTGAGTGAACATCCGCCAAGTTAGGTGGAAATCTCCCAGGGGGCAGCAGGGCTGGTGGCACCGTGGGCTGGGGAAGCCTCGGAAGCAGCCGTATTTACTGGCAGCCACCGGAAAGGACATGCGAGAGTGAGCGAGAGCAAAATCTGTGGAGCCCATGTGGTTTTTTATTTGGGAAGCCGTGAGGTTTCAGATCGCTTCTTGCTCAACCTGGGTAAAACCTTGGCTGTCGGACTTCTCTGTGGCTGGCGAAGCTTTCAGAGTAGGCAGTAATGCGCTGAGCTGCGGGGTTTGAGAAAATTTCCTGGTAGCTGAACTTGATCCCTTTAAGCACCAGAACTTGTGTGTTAACGATGTTGGACAGAAAACTTTCCAAATGTGTCATGCGTGGTCTTCTTTAGTAGAGGGTGTGGTGGCTTAACGTTTTGATGGCTGGAGGTGATGATCGAGCCTGGCTGTCTGTTGCGGCTTTGGTGTGGCTAGGCCTGGGGAGGCGTGACCCCGCCCTGAGTGGCCCTAGGATACGGCTCTCCCAGTTTGCTTCCATCTGCTCCGTTTTTGCTGCTGCTGTTCTTCCAGAAGCGTTCCCTCCTGCTGTCCGCCTGGCTTGCAGGCTCGGAGTGCCAGGGCGAGGGGGCTTGAGGGGTGCCGACTGGCCGTAGGCCCTTGGGTCAGCTCTGTTCCCTTGCCATGTCTCTCCTTTCCCCTCCTAAGTAACATGAAGGATTCGGGCTGGGAAGTCTGAAGTGCCTCTTGCTCTAGTATTACGGTTTTCGGGATTTCTGTGGGGGGTGCCTGGCAGACCTTCGGCTTTCCAGTATATCCCCTTAACTGCTCTGAGAACAGGGTAACCGTGGACATTGGTCTTGGGCTGTAGATTAAGCCTCACAACCACCTTGAGGACCTTTTGGAATTATTCTCGTCTTGCAGATAGAGAATTTGAAGCCCAGCAAGGGATCTCCACCTGGCCAAGGGCACGCAGCTCGGAGCAGAGGGGGCGCTGGAAGGGGTGGGGGGAGCTCCAGATTGCACATCTAGGGCTCCTTATAGGGTACTTGCCGGCAGGGCTTGCTTGCTGGTGCTGGCTCGCTGGCTCGTGCGGAGCTGGTGGGAGGCATTGCGTTTCCTTGCTCCAGCCTTCCGCCTCTGCCCCTTGCCTGGGACTGCTACGTGCTGCCTCCGTAGAACACTGAGGTCCTCATGTCTCATGTCCTGAGCGCCATTCGGAAGCTCCTAGAGATAGTCCCAGACAGGAAAGCCAGGTTGGGCCTAGTAGATAGACCCACGAACAGGGGAGGCTGCGACTGGAAGGTATTCTCGGAGAAGGGCACTCCATGGGGTAAATAATGCCCATGTTGGGGAACATTCTGGTGGTCTGGGCCCTTTGAGGATGGTGGAGGGGGATCGGTGACATCTGAGGTTCTGTCCATCCTGAGAGTCCCCATCTTGGGAACTGCTGTGTCCTTTTACCGCTCTCATGACTGCAGGGAAGCATCTGGGGGAGGTACTGGGATGAGGGATGGGGAAGTGGCAACAGTGTGAGACCCACAGACCTTAGTCACAGTTCCTGGCCCCAGTTCCAGGGTGAGCTTCCCAGTGGGAGCCTTAATGCCTGTCTGCTTTCTGCTCCAGTTCTTGGTGGTGGAACCTAAGGCCTTCTCCTTCAGATATGTGCCCCTCCCCCAGCAAAGGAGGACCCCGCTTCTGGGACCCCCTCTGGACCAGCAATGAGTAACCCACTAACGTGGGGGAGTTGTCGAGCCAGGCTTCGGCTTTCCGGCTCCCTGGCTGAGGGCTCAAGCTCCGTGTCCCCTGCAGAGCTGGCTTGGGAGATGGAGGATGCCTGGAGGGTCTCTGTCATCTGCGGCTCCTTCACTTTTCCAGAACCTGAGAATTGCAAAGACTGTCAGAGATGATCCACTGACCTTTTTTTTTTTTTTAAAGATTTTTATTTATTTATTTGACAGATGGAGATCACAAGTAGGGGCAGAGAGGCAGGCAGAGAGAGAGGAGGAAGCAGGCTCCCCGGCGAGCAGAGAGCCCCATGCGGGGCTCGATCCCAGGACCTTGAGATCATGACCTGAGCCAAAGGCAGAGGCTTCAGCCCACTGAGCCACTCAGGCGCCCCCTACTGACCTTTACAAAACCAAAGTGGAGAGACAAGCTTGGGGTGGGTGGGTAGGGTTTGCTCCAAATTAGATGGTTTAGTGGGGCCAGAAGCTTCACTGGTGCAGGTGTTCTGCACGCCCGGCTTTTCCGCGGCATTATCAGAGCTCTGCAGAGTCAGGTCTTTTGTTTTCTTGGGCTTGAGAATAGCTGAGGAGGGCAGGAAGCCCTGATCTGGGCAGTGCCACACAGGTGATTCTCTTCTGGGAGAACAATCCAGAAGTGAAAACAAAACAACCTCTACTCAAACAAATATGGGAGTGCCTGCTCTGCTCCCAGCCCTGTGCCACTGTTGGGGGGGGCGGGGAGCTGCCAGCTTTAGCACCAGCTGAGTGTAAGGTTCTGGTTTGGATCACATCTGGCCAGCTCCATGTCATTTCTACCGGCAGGACCTGCGTCCCCTGGGCTGGTGGTGGGGAAGGATCTGGGGCAGCTCCCAGAAGCGCTCACTGTAGACCAGGCAGGTTGTTGGTTTGCTGGCGGCTGCGAGGGCAGCACAGCAGATCGGAGCTGTCCATCATTTCCCGAGCACCATCCTGGCTCCAGGCTAGGCCAGTGGGACAGAGGAAAGCAGCCCAGCCCTGTCCTTGGGGAGTTCCAGTGTAGGGACTGCGAGAAAGGGTTTCATAAACCTTCTCATGGCGCCATCTTTAACATGGGCAGGGATAGACCAGAAGACACAGGAACTGGGGTGGCAGGTTGGCGGCGGAGGGGTTGTTTGCCAGGCATCTCAGGC
This sequence comes from Mustela nivalis, assembly GCF_964662115.1. Lineage (NCBI taxonomy): Eukaryota > Metazoa > Chordata > Mammalia > Carnivora > Mustelidae > Mustela > Mustela nivalis. The sequence continues at coordinate 9,126,296 of NC_139038.1, read as the reverse complement.
GGTCTAAACCAACCATTCTCCGGTGGGGGGTGCTCCCCCCAAACCACAGTGGCGTAGATTCATTATCACTTGAAAAATATAATGGCTTAAAACCAAATGAATGACCCAAATATACTTATGGGAAGCAAGACCCTCATTTAAAAAAAAAAAAAACTGAATTTTTTTTTAAAGATTTTATTTATTATTTGAGAGAGAGAGAGAGAGAGCATGAGAGTGGGGGAGGGTCAGAGGGAGAAGCAGACTCCCTGCTGAGCAAGAAGCCGGATGCAGACTCGATGCTGGGACTCCAGGATCGTAACCTGAGCAGAAGACAGTCGCTTAACCAACTGAGCCCCCCAGATGCCCCCAAACCCTTTAATTTTGAACTAATTTTAGATGTACAGAAAAGTTACAAAAATAGTCCAGCAAGTTCGCATCAGTCCCTTCCTCGACTTATCTTGTAAAGCCAGACAGTTGCCATCGGGGGGATGTTACTGTTAACCAAGACTTTTCTCGATTCTCGCCTTGTTTGTCCACTGCTGCTCCCCGTTCTGTCCCGGGATCCTGTGGGATCCCGCCTCACATCCAGCTGTCCTCTCTCCTCCCCACCCTACCCTCAGTAGGAGTTCCGCTGTCGTTATCGCCCGTGACCTTGACCCTTCTGAAGAGCTACTTTGTCGAATGTTCCTCAGTTTGGGCCTGTTTGGTTGCTTTCTCATGCTTGAGGTTATGTCATGTGGCAGGAACCCCAAAAGAGGTGTTACGTCCTCAGAGCGCTGTTTCTTGGGGTTGCTGATGCTGATTGGTCATATTACTGGGGATACAAGTCTGGAGTACGCGTTAGAGTGGTTTCTGCTGGATTTCCCCTCTCCAGGTACCATAGAGCCCTCATTCCGACAAAGCTAGCGAGCTCAAAATTCTTTTAGGATTGTCTTCAGAGTTTGAGTTGCCCCCAAAAAACCACTTTTTTGACAGTTAAGGCTTCCTTCTTGATCGCTTTGCCAACTGCCGAGTCTCACCCCCAGCAGGGTTCTTTCCCGTCACAGTTCCGGCCCCGCCCGCCGATGCTCTCCCTGCCAGGGCTCCGTCCGCCTCTCTGCCTGGCTTGGAGTTTGACTCTCCCGACTTGATTGTGGCTGTGGCCGTGACCATGACCGTGGGCCAGGCTCTGGGCTTCACATCCTCAGTATTCAGCTTTTCTAGGTTAATTGGAGTCGGAGAGCGGTGAACTTCACATTTCTTTGCTCCTCTTTCTAGGTATCACGGTCTTTCATTAAAAACAAAAAAAACCCTTAAAAAACCGGAAGTCCTCGCTCACACAGCGGCGGCCGCGTGGAGTGAAGCTGGAAAGGGTCCCCGGCAGCACCAGCGTACTCGCATGTCGGGCTGGCTCTGGCTCTTGTTTCCGCTAAGTTGGCTCCTACATTCAGCTTTATTCTCTCTTCTCCCTAAGTGCCTCCCTCCCCGGCGGTCCTGTGAGCAGCCCTGGGAGCGTCCCCGCCTCGGTGCCTGTGCAGATGTCGAAGCCCAGCCGGGTCCAGCAAGCCCTCGCAGGTAGGCACCCTGCTGGGTCCTGGGTTCCAGAACAGGCTGTGTCTGAAGGGGCAAGACACGGAGGCGGTGGGAGAATCTGCGGGCAGGGGAGGAGACTGTGGGACGGGCGTCTGGTTACCTTCTCCGTTCTCACGGAAAGCCACAGCGGCTCCCGGGGCGGGCCGGTGCCTCTTTTCCGCGATGGCGTGTCCTCAGTGAGTGAGCCTGTCTCTCGGGGGGCGACCTGCCTAATGACAGTGGGTCCCCTGGTGTGGACCTTTCCCCATCTTTGAAATTTCCACGTCATTTGATTTATTTTTTCATAAAGATTTTGTTTATTTGGCAAAGGGCAGAAGAGAGCAAGCGAGCGAGCACAAGCAGGGGGAGCAGCAGAGGGAGAAGTAGGCTCCCCGCTGAGCAGGGAGCCCGATGCTGGGCTGGATCCCAGGACCCCGGCATCATGACATGAGCCAAAGGCAGACGCTTAACTGACTGAGCCACCGAGGCGCCCCCTTTGTCACTTTAATTATGGTTCACGTCACTTGTCTGTCCTGAAATGCTTTATCCATTTCCCTGAAGGGGCCCACTGGGGAACTCAGCTGTTTTGGCTGGAGTTCTGCTTCGAATAAGTGACTTTGCGTCCACGTAAATCTTTTGTTAACCAGATGCTTTTGAACTGTTTTTAAAATTCCTTTTATAGGTTAGGGAGTTACTGAAAGTTACTTTTTAATAAGTGGGAAAAGCCAGGTGTCATAGAAGGGAGTGTAGCAAGGTTGTAGCAGGGGACTGAGCTAACCCGAGTCTGTGTGTTGAGTGAGTCACTGTGGTAGCGCAGGGGGTTCGAGGGGACAGGCCTGGGGCAGGGAAACCCGTACAGAGTCTGACTTCATGGCTCAGGGGAGCCAGCCAGGGTCTGACCGCAGGCCTCGGCAGTGGTGGAGGTAAGAGCTTCTGACTTGGTGAGCAGGTGGGTCTCGAGAGAGGAGGAGTAGATTGAGGCCCGGTGTGTGGCTGTCGATGTTCCTGAAGCACTCAGGAGGGGCTTTGCATGTATCTTCCTGCATTTCTTCCCAGTAGCAGCTCTTCGAGGTGGGAACTTTCATTCCCATTTTATACCTGAGGAAACTGAGCCTCAGAGAGTTCCAGAAACTTCTCATGATCAACTGACCAGCCCTTGGCGGAGCTGGGACTCAGCCCCAGGCATTCCGGGCCCCAGAATCTGGGTGGTCAGCAGTGTCACACTGTGTCGCTTCCCAGCCCGGTGGGAACATGGGGAGGGGCAGGGGTGCTGCTAGGTTGTAGCGGGGCCGGGTCGTGGGGGCAGTGGGCGTTTGGATGTGCAGCTCAGAAGAGCCTTCTCGGGTGTGTTGGGGTGGCCTCTGCCCTCTTGGGGTGGGTGTGTGAGCTCACAGGGACTGGGTGGGATGCCGGGAGGGGCCCTGGAGGCAGATGGAGGGACCAGTCAAGGGGGTGGTAGGAGCCAGGAGAGTGAGGCCCTCCAGACCCTGCTTCAGCCGCTCAGCCATCAGCCCTCTGCTGGGGCAGAGAGCGGTGAGCAGAGATGTGGTGACTGCAGAGTTCCTGCCCAGTTAGGTCTTCCTGTGGGCTTCTGTGTGGGGTGGTGATCACTGGAGAGAGGCTGTGGGTGACCAGGCGTGGCGGGCACGTGGCTGAGCTCCATTCAGCTCTGTAATCGCTGAGGCTTAAATACAGACGCTATAAAAATCTTCCTAAACGCAGCTCAAAAGCGGTCCGGGATGGAGTAGCACTTGTTCCCTTTCCTCTGCTCCCGAGGCTGAGGACCTCTTAGCCTGTATCCCAGGGTGTCCTCCATGTCCCCTGTCCCCTTGGCTCTTATATCAATCCTGGAGGTAGGTGGGTCTTTTAACTTCCATTTTATTCCCTGGGGAAACAGACCTCGGAGATTGGGGAGCAGGGTCCCGGCCAGCAAGGAGTGGAGATCGGAGCCCGTGGCCAGATGCCGCCTTCTCTTAACACAGGCTCTGCCTTGGACCTCTTGGTGGGAGCCTGAGGTGCCAGGGAAGGAGACATCCCGAGCCAGCCCCGGAAGTAGTGTCTGGAGAATGTCTTCTTTCCCTGAGCCACCATGAGGGATTTGTGGATTCGGGAATACTCAGGCTGCCGTGAGGTGGATGGGGAGGGTTTTGCTGGTGGGTTTACAAACCAGGGGTGACGCTCTGGAGGGACTGGGTACCCTTCTGTGCAGGCGGAGGACGGTCACAGAGGAGCCGCCTCCAGGTCAGGCCAGCAGGGCCTCGGGTGACAGCCTCTCTGGCTGCGGCCTGGCCCAGCCCTGTCCTTGGAGTGTCTGCGTTTCTTGCTGCCACAGCCTGCCCGAGGCCAGGCAGCCAGGGCCGAGTGGAGCTGGGAGGCAGCTCTGTAAGACCGGTCAGAGGCTGGGCGTGGGCCAGAGCCCCGGCCACTAGACAAAGGGCCAACTCCCGGCGTCCGAAAGGACGTGTTCGCACATCTGGCCGCCGCGGGGGCTGCTCTCTCTGGGGGTCCAGCGGATAAGTGGGACCCTCTCAAGACAGCTGTGGCTGTGCGGGCTGCTATAGTTATTTGGGGATGTTGGGATTTGGAGGGGGCTGTCCCTAAGCCCTGCTGTTGGGAAGACGTGACAGCCCGCTCTTAGCGTTCCCACCCAGCTCCTGTCCGTTGGTGCTGTTTTTGCGGAGTGTTGGTGTTGGGGGGATTCTCACACTTGCTCCCAGGAAGGCAGACCTGCAGAGCAGGGGCCCCTGCTCTGCAGGCTTTTCCGTTAAGATTTCTGTGTCTGGGACTGGAACTCAGCGGGGTGGGCCCTGCTCTGACGAGGGCGGAAGCCTTGTTCATGCTGGCCTCACCGAGGCCACTCGGCAGCACTTGGGGGTATGTGGGTTCCCCAGCAGACGGATTCTGTGCCCCTGCTGTGACTGGGCCCTGCCCTCGGTGCTCAGCGCGGGGAGGACTGCTGTCACGACACCCATATGCGAGTCCTTTCAGGGAGTAAGAAAGCTAACCAGGGTAAAGGACACAGGCGGAGGGGACGCGGCCCTTCCAGGTGGGGTGATCAGGGAAGGGCTGCCTCCTAGCTCACGCGTGGGGAGAGGTCTGGCGGAAGTGGAGCAGAGAGTGTTGGGGGAGGAGGTCACGGTCAGGGCAAAGGCCAGGGTTCAGCTAAAGCAAGCATTGCTCCTGTGCCCTCCATCGCTGTGCCCCCGGCCCTCTTCCCACGCCTGCTTGTCCTGCGGGCTGCCTGACGTTTAGTTCAGACCCCCTGCTGAGCTCAGAGCGAGCAACGTGGAGACGCTGGTGGCATTGCGTGGCCCGATGAGCAGGTGCTGGCGTGCAGCCTTGCTCTTCTGGTGGGTGCTTTGGGGTCTGCTGCGAGTGGCTGCCACAGTGCGCCCCGCTCCGCTGTGCTGCCCAGGCTGCTGGCTGGCCTCTGCTTCTGTCCCTGACTGGGCATGTTCGCCACTTGGAGTCTTTGCTCTTAGAGGCCATGGGGGCAGGTCTCCCCTTACCCGCCTACATCACCTCCAGAGTGGACGGCGCCATCTGCCTGGCCCACCCAGGGTCCCCACTTCCTGCCCCAGGCTGCCCTCGGGACCCAGAGCCCGAGCCTGATTCTGAGCGCTCGGAAAGGCTCCCTCAGCCCGTGGCGGAGGTGTCACTGAGCAAGACGGACAGCGGGGAGATTGCACAGCGAGGCAGGCCGAGGGTATGGCAGGAGCTGTGGCTCCTGTGGGAGACCGTGCTGTGTTCCAGGGAGCACCAGGGCCTCGGAGAGTGCCAAGGGAGCGGCAGGCGGTGAGGGTCCGCCTAGGGTGTGTGTGAAACAGCAGGCTGAGGAGTGAGCCCCCCCCCCCCGTGGGTGTGCCCACGGTGCTGCCCTCCAGGACAGAGCAGGCTGTTTGAGCCTGGACTGAGGGCGGAGACAGGAGTGGCAGCCCAAGACCTTTGCTGCTCCAGAGGAGCAGCCGCAGAGGCCACGGGGAGGCCTGTCGGGGAGCAGGTCCAAGGCCAGCATTCCTGCTCACCCACCCTAGCGATGGCACCGGAAGCATCTAGAAGGGCCAGATGGAAAGCAGATAGTACCCCACTGGAGGGAGGGTGACCAGGAGCCCAGAGGGCATGGCCAGGGGGAGCACCGGGGAGGACTGAGCACGAGACTCTGTCCGTGTCTCCGTAGCTTGCCCGAGTCCTTCCATGTCACCCCTTTGCTCTCCTAGCACCTGGCGCCGGCAGCTCCCGCCTGGAATGGCATCGTGGCCCGCTGAAGCAGAAGGCCTCGCCCATCCCCCTTCCCCGCACGGCAGTGCGGGCCAGCTGGTGGCTCGGACAGACCCCTGTGGGGATCTGATGAGCCGGGCATCAGATGGTTCCTGGCCTGGGGCTTTGGTGCCTCGAGCCTCGAGCGACCGATTCCTCGGGAAGATCCGTGGGTCCTGCTGGCCGTTCACGGTGCCACCTGGACTCAGCCGGGGTTTGTGGACGTCACGTGCCGAATGACTCCTTCTAACGTTTCTCCCTTCTCTGCATGTCTGATCTCGCACCCCGTGTAGGCATGACGAGTATTCTGCTGTCAGCCATTGGACTCCCTGTGTGTCTTAGCCGCGCACCCCAGCCCGCCAGCCCTCCCGCCTCCTGTCTGGCCTCTAAAAGTCACAGCTCAGTTAAGAGATTGAGGAAAATGCCCATGAAAGGTAGTTCCCGCTCACAAGTGCTCTCTGGCCTCTGCTAAGCCTCCGAGTCTTGCTGCCTCTGACTCTCCTGCATCGATCGCTCTTCTCTGACCCCCACGGCCCTTCTCTGCTTCCTTTACCCCAGGGGAGGGCCTCAGTGGCCCTTCTGCCTGCCCTCGGCGCGGAGGTGGGCCCTGGAAGCCACTTTCCCCGGAAAACCCAGAGTTCAGCTCCTATTTTCTGGCACAGCTGGAGTGTGAGGGGCCTGTTGTTGAGGACAGTGTGACCGTATAAACACAAGCGTGGGCTGAGGCCAGCTCGGGATGGGGGTGACTGTCCCTCTCAGCAGGGCCAGCATGCATCTCAGGAAAGGGCCCCGGACCTGTCTGGCCACCACGAAGGGCTACTTCGGAGGGGTCCCGCAGTGGCGCTGCCCAGCCCATCACACGGCTGGGGAGGAAGGGGTTTCAGAACCGTGGCAGGTGCTGGCACGTTAGCCAGACTTAACGTGAAGGGGCCTGTGGGTAGTGAGTTCTAAACCTGCCATTTCGGAAGCTGATGCTTCCGTCTTTGGGCTGGAGACGCACAGAGCACGGAAAGCCCTGTGACCCTGAGTGTGGTGCGGTGAGCAGGGAGCACGGCCCTGGCCCAGCCGGCTTGGGATCCGGTCTTGGTTCTGGCTTCATGTCCCACGCCGGTGTCTCCGTTCGCGAGCTGGCATCTCCTGCTTCGCAGGTTGGTAGTGGACGGAATGAGAAGAGCACACATGAGGCGCCCAGCACGTTGGCATGGGGGGCTCTGATCGTGCCCACTGCCTGCCTAACCCCAGCCCTGCAGGTGGCAGGGAGGGCCGGGGAGTGGCGGGGCTTTACACCCTGTTCCCCACCTCACCCCATCCCGGCAGCTGGGCAGGGCGGGCCCGGAGCTTCCCGAGACACTCCGACTTGCCTGGGAAGAACACAGGCTCTCGGCAGACACTCATCCTCCTTCATGGGCTCAGATGTCCCTTTCTTGGGGTTGGTGGTCCCCTGGCTGGCCCCCTTAAGAGAAGTGTGGCTCCTGGGCTACCTTGGGTTCTACAAGGCTGTCCGGGCAAGTGGCGTGGAAAAGGACGCTGAGCCAGACCCTACCAGAGGTGGGCCCGAGGCTAGTCCTGGCAGAGGGGGTCCTGGCGTCGCTGTGCTTTTCTGAAATTCTTCTCCTCACTCTGAATAGCTCCTGGGATGGCTGCCAGTGCTGGTGGTCCTTGTGCTTTGGCCTGGCTTTCTCCCCAGTGACCAGTCAGTGGCCTAGAAATCTGTGTGTATGTGTTGTATGTGATGGGGGAAAGGTGTGTGTGTGTGTGTGTGTGTGAGACACGTTTCTGTGTTACGAGTATGGGGGGATGGGTGTGTGTGGGGGGTGTGTGTGAAGGGATGGAAGTACATTTGTGTGGAGGTTACGTGTGTGTGTGTGTGTATGTGTGTGTTTTGAGGGGGTGGGGTATGTTTGTGTGGGTGGGGGGTGTATGTGTCAGGGTGGGGGACGTTTGTGTGGGGTTATGTGTGTGAGGTGGGTGGAGGTGCATTGGTCGGGGTGTGAGGTTTTGGGGAGACGTTCGGGGGCTTGTCTCTGTGTTGGTGGGGTGGTGTTCTTTTGTCTGTAGCTGCCTCTCACAGCACTCACGGTCTGGGTCAGTATGACGTCTCCATTTTTAGGTGAGGGGAGGTTCAGGTGATACGCTTCAGTCCCTGTGTGACAGCCAGAATCAAACCCGACGTCGCCGGCTGCCAGCCTCTGCTCCCCTCCTCGGTGGCCCCTGGCCTTCTCTGGTTTTGAGGGCCCTTGGCTGTGGAGCCCTCAGGCTTGTCTGTCTTGGCAGCCACACCCAGTGGCTCTGAGCTCAAGTTCAGGCCAGGGTCCCTCTGGCGACAGAGGCTCAGAGCGGGACCTGCCCAGCGACCCCGAGGCAGGAAGAGGAGCTTTCCCCGGCTGCACTGGTCTTCCCTGGCCGTCCTTTCTGCTCCCGCACGGCTTTGCTGCCATTCTCTGTCATTCTGCCGCTGCCTCTGGCTGGAGAAGCCCTGGGTCTGCCCAGGTCTCTCCCCGGCTGGGGGAGCCTCTCGTTCTGGGGGTGTGGGGGTGCGCGTGTGGGGCCAGGCTCAGGGTTGGTGCCGGCGCGGGCCAGCCTCCCAGCTTTGTGCGCGTGGGCAGTCTCGAGAAGAGTGGGGTGGCCGGGGCGCCCCTCTTCCTGCATCGGGGCTCCTTCCCGGACTTGGCGTGTCGCTGAGACCCCACAGTCCGGGCCAGGAGAGAGAAAACCAAGGCTTGTTGTGACCATGTCCGTGTGGCATCGTCCCCAGTCGGCGTGCACACAGACGCCCGCAGGGCAGGCACCCGCTGCATGTTTGGCTCCTAGACCATCTCTCGCCTTGGCTTTCTCACAGGAGTAACGGAGGTTGGGTGAAACCGTGGTGCCGGGACACGCTCCACAGCAATTTGTGGTTGAAGCTGCCGTTTGACTTCTCTGTGTGTCCTCGGAAGAGCCTGGGCCCAGCCTCCCACGCGAATGTGCGCGGGGATGCGGTGCAGGCCCAGGACGCGGCTCCTGAGGGCTGGGCCCGGCAGCTGTCCCTGGTCCTCGTGCGTCGCCTCCAGGGCTCCTGGGGCCGGGCCTCCCGCGGGTGGACCCACAGGGCTCTGCCCGGCCGAGCTCCGAGCGTCCGCGCGGACGCCGCGTCTGTCCTCTTGTACGCTCGCGCCTCTCCGGGTCCCTCCTGGCAGCTTGGCCTCTCCCTTGTCTTCCTTCCTCTCTGGACTCCGCGACCCGAGTGCGTCCTCCTCGGGACACCGCTGACGCTCTTCTCTCTTGCAGGAGGGACTCCAAAGCCGGAGCCAGAGCAGGTGATAAAGAAGTACACGGAAGAGCTGAAAGTGGCCCCGGATGAGGCACGTGTCGGGGGAGCCGTGCTGCTTCTGGTTTGCTTTGCAGACGAGGGGCGGCTCCGGAGGAGGGTAGCGGCCTTTTCTCTGCTGGGCGGGCACTAACCGAGGTGCCGCTCCGGGTCCTGCGGTGTGAACTCCCGGCGGCCTGGGGGAGGCAGGCCTTCCCACGGGGAGGCGGCCTGGCCTCAGAGGCCTGCGTTCTGATCTGAGCTGCGCCGCTCATGCGCGGTGGTTCTGAGCGGGGCTCCTCACCGGGCGTGGCCCTCGCCCTGTGCCATCTGGAGTCCAGGGATGGGAGAGCCCGCCCCGCTCTCCGAGGATTGAGCTGGGGAAAAGCGAAGAGGCTTTGTCCCCACAGCGGTCCTGCTCCTCTGGCTATGGGGAGAACCGGTTGGCCTTGCTGTCATAGTGGGGCCTGCCAGACTCTCATAGCAGCTTCGGTTGGACCCAAGCTTCTGTGCTGAGCTGTGTTTTGGGGGCTGCTGTGCCCCTGGTGTCTGATTTGAGTGGAGAGTTCCAAGGACTCTGGGGAGGGGAGGGATGGGGTGGGTCATGGGTTAAAGGGCAGTTGTGCCAAGATAGCACGGAGGCCTCTGCCCTCTTTTCCCGCAGCTCTGGCTGGTAAAGGGTTAGTAACCTGGAGGTTGTCCCCATGTCTCCCACCCTCTCTCCAGCGCTGTCTGTGCCCCCAGGGGATAGCACACCAGTCTCTGTTCTTACCTTCACCTTATGCCCCCCACCCCTGGCATAACTGGCCTGCTCTGCACCAGCCTCCTGCCCCCAGGCTGCCGGCTGGACAGCCTCCAGACAGCTGTGATAGTGCTGGTAGCCGCACCTTGACACCCCTTGGCAGGGTCCCCTGACATGGAGACAACGTCCTGCTCCCGAGCTCGGCCATCAGAACCTTCGGGATCTGGTTTCTGCTTCAGAACATTCTCTTCCCTTTCCCTGCCGTGCCCGTTCCCGCCCTTGTCCACCTTGTCCCTTTCCCCTGTGACAGCCAGCTTTGTGGCCCTGCTTTCTCCATTTCCTGCCCTGCTGTTTCCTGTCTTCCGGCCGGTGTCTGCTGTCTTCAGCTTGTGCTGCTGTCAGTGCTAAGGCCCCTGCGGCCCCTGTGGCCCCTGTGCTTGTGGCCGTCTGTCGTCCCCTCTGCTGTGACGGGCCCTCTGAGGGCGTAGATCCTGGTGACTCATCTGTCTTCCCGCCTTTGGAGCAGCTGACTGAAGGACTGACTGCCCGTAATCCTGGTGTTTCGGCAGCGAAGGCCTTTTCCTATTAGGACCCCCTCCCCCACACCCTGTGGCACAGCGGGCCGTCAGTGAGCGTGCCCTGTGCTGGTCTCCCTCCAGGACTGCATCATCTGTATGGAGAAGCTGGCTGTGGTGTCCGGCTACAGCGACGTGACCGACAGCAAGACCATTGGGCCAGTGGCCGTGGGCCGCCTTACCAAGTGCAGCCATGCCTTCCACCTGCTGTGTCTGCTGGCCATGTACTGTACCGGGAACAAGGTACCCGCGCGTCTGCCCCCGGGGGAGCGGGGTCACCTGCCCACAGTCCTTCCCCGCTCCTGCTGCTGTTCTGCGGGGGGCCCGGGACACTCTCGGAGGCAGCGTCGAGCTGTCTGTGGGCCCGGGCCCGTGGCAGGATGGAGGTTGGCCGCTGGAGGGCTGGAGGTGGCAAGTGACCCCTGACTGCTGTCCTTTGGTGGCACTTAGCCGGAATGGACAGAGGTTGGGAGGACAGGGAGGCAGACCTCGGGGCATGGCGTGGTCTCTCCTGCAGCACCCCCTGAGCCGCCCTGCACCAGCCAGGGGGCCTATGCCAGCAGTTGACTGGGCCTGGGGTCTTTTGTTGGGTTTGAAACCTGTTCCACCACGAAGACTTTTGTGCACCAACCCGATTTGCCTACTCGGTGCCGGTCTCCCGGTACCTCGCCCCTGCGCCGACCATCTCTCCAGGGAGGCGGTCGGGTTTCTGTGCTGGGAGGGAATGCGGGGACAAGCCGGGGACCTGCTGTGGGGCAGGGGCCATGCTAGACGCTCTCTCGGGGCCACCGGCTCAGTCTGTGGTGCTCTGCTTGGTCTCAGGACGGAAGTTTGCAGTGTCCTTCCTGCAAGACCATCTACGGAGAGAAAACTGGGACCCAGCCCCGGGGGAAGATGGAGGTCTTCAAGTTCCAAGTGTCCCTCCCCGGCCACGAGGACTGTGGGACAATACTCATAGTTTACAACATTCCTCACGGCATCCAGGTAAGGGGCCCTGGCAGGAGAGGAGCCTCCTTGGACCATTCTGGAATGGGCCCTTCTCGGTCTGGGGCACTCGACTTCCTACGCTGCCCCTTTCCCAGCAGTCCAGTCCCTGGGGCAGTCGGGAGGCATCAGTCTCCCGATTTCAGGCTCTCAGGAACCAGGAGGCACCGCTGTCTGGGGGTAGAACAAGGTCTTAGGGCTGCGGAAGCGAAGAGGTGGCCTTCAGCCCTTTCCTAATGCAGGGAGGGCATCCTGGAGACGGAGACATCGTAGCTCGACTTGTACTGGGTAGAAGGCCAAATGTTTAAAGCAGGAACAGTGCTTGTGTCGGGGGCTGAACGACGGGGGATCCCCCAGGGCAGGGAGGTGTCCGCAGGGAGGAGGCCAGCTTGGGAGGCCAGCTCAAGGGCCAGATCCAGGCCTGCCTTGGGTGTGGGGGTGCCGGCTCTGGTGGCAGGAACAAGACAGGAACCCGAGCAAAAGGTCCCAGGGTCCCACTAGAGACCCAGATAGGAGCCCTAGGCCCTTCTGGTTGGGCCCGGGTTGACCTCAGAACTGGTGGCAGGTGGACAAGGTCCAGGGAGTGGAGACCAGGACCCACGGGGGCTCGTCTGTGACAGGCAGAGTGTCCCTATTTTGTTCAATCACGTGCTTTTCCGCGGTTTCCCTCCATTTCTTCTCAGTGGGTCATAGTGAATTTTAAAAACATCCCTGACAGCCTCAGAGCCCCAGAGCAGGGGGAGTGTGGAGGTGTGTGTGGTGTGCCTCTGAGTGGCAGAGGGCAGGAGCAAGGACCTTCCACTATCGCCACACTGTTTGCAGTCCCTGCCTCGTGCCCCACTGCAGGCTCATCTCGAGCGAGGGGTGAGGGCGTCCGGAAGGAGTTGTGGCCAGCATGGCCACAGAGCCCAGTGCCCACAGGGGCACCAGTGGGGTGGGAGTGTGTGTCCTGGCCTTGGAGGAGTTCCAGTCTCACCAGGGAGAGGGGTGGGGAGTTAGCAGGAGCGTCTGATGCCAAACCGAGTGTCACGGGGTCAGGGAAGGGGGTCGCTGAGGGGAGGCGGTGTCACATTGGGTCTGTGACACGGATTGGGATAGTCATTTGGGATAGTCAAATAGCCCCGGCCAGAGAGGCAGAGGGTGGGCTGGGCTGCTGGGCACCTCTCAGGACCCTCTCAGGCCCAGTGTCTGTGTTCCTCCTGCAGGGCCCGGAACACCCCAACCCTGGGAAGCCGTTCACCGCCAGGGGATTTCCCCGCCAGTGCTACCTTCCAGACAATGCCCAGGGCCGCAAGGTGAGGCAGGGCGGCCCGGCTGGTCGGGGCCCGGCTGCCTGTGGGCGGTTGGAGCAGGTGGGTGGGTGGGGAGGGCCCAGCCTGGTGGCCCTGCCAGCTCTGCCCTGCTCACCTGCTTGTTCTTCTGGGGCTGCTGGCCGTGCCGGCCCCTCCTTCCCGCGGGTCGCTGTGCCATGGGCACGCTCCCCCCCGAGAGATGACTGGAGGGGAGGCCTTTTCCAGCAACCTCTCGGGCCAGGTCACCTGCCCTTCGGTCAGGCTAGCGTGACGGCATTGGTGGGTGGGGGCGGTGGGGGGGAGGATGGGACAGGGGAGGACTGGGAGACTGGGACAGGCTGCGGAGCTACCTCGGGCACGGGGACTAGAGAGAGCGTTGCCCGCAGATGGAACCGCTTGGGAGCGGCAGCCGGTGGGTCTGGCTGGAGGCCGGGAAGATTCTGGGGGAGAACCAGAGCGCGGTGTGGAGGCAGTGGGGCATCGGGTGCCCCTAGGCCACCCTGGGTGTTGCTGATGGGGGGTTTGAAAATGCTCACTCTGGCTGCTGTGAGCGCGGCCTGCGGGTAGCTGAGTGGGGTGGGGTGGGGTGCAGAGAGGCACGGGTTTGTGGACTTGGACTGTGGGCAGGGTTAGCCTGGCCCCAGGTGCGGCTTGAGTGGCAGAAGGCGGCACCCTCCGATGTGGGGGGTCCTCTTGGGCCATCAGGTCAGCAGGGGGAGTTCTGGGAGGGGCGTCAGGATTGGAACTGGAGGCTGGGGACCCCAGCAGATGGGGCTCACTTGGATTGGGTCACTTAGGAGAGCGGCCAGCCTGGGCCCTGCCAGCAGTTCACGGTATAGGTCGAGCAGACCAGGCAGGTGCCCGCTGTGCCTGCCCTGGTCCCCCCTGGTGGGGCAGGTCAGACCAGGGAAGGGAGCGGCCAGTGGGTTCTGGCCCCCTGCTGCCCCCCTCACACCCCACCCCCCCACCCTGGCCCCTCTGAGAAATCCATACGCTTGCTCATTAGCTTGTGCTTGCTCATTAGCCCCTCCCCCTTTCCCCTCCCCCACTGCAGGTCCTGGAGCTGTTGAAGGTGGCCTGGAAGAGGCGACTCATCTTCACAGTGGGGACGTCCAGCACCACGGGAGAGACGGACACGGTGGTGTGGAACGAGATCCACCACAAGACGGAGATGGACCGCAACGTGACAGGCCACGGCTACCCGGACCCCAACTACCTGCAGAATGTGCTGGCTGAGCTGGCGGCCCAGGGGGTGACCGAGGACTGCCTGGAGCAGCAGTGACCCCCCACACAAGCTTGGCCGGGCCCCACCCTGCCCCACCTGCTGCCTCCCGCCACCAGCCGCCCTCTCCCCGCGCTGCCGGCTGGGCTGTCCCCGGGATGGGCAGGCAGGAAGGTGCCTTTCCTCGGAGGCTGCGGTGTTTGTCGGGGGCCTGCCTTCGCCCCCTCTTCCCCTCCAGGCCTGGATCCGCGTGGGAGTTGGGCAAGCCTGGGAGTTCTACTCGTGGGGGCTTACGATGCAGCTACCTCAGAGCGTGGGGCCCCGCCCTTGGGCTGCTTTGGGTCCGTAGTGCCGGGGGGCCCGGCGTGGGGTGTGGCGAGGCTGCCCCATCGTAGCCTGGGCAGCAGTGGTTCCGGGTCAGCTTCTCATACCTCAGATGTTGTGTTTGCAATAAATGCCCTATAGCCAAAGTCAGCAGGCCCTGGTGTGTTTGTCGGCGGAGAGGCTGTGCGTGTGCAAATGCGCGCGTGTGCAAATGCGCGCGTGTGCTGCTGCGTCCCAGCAGGAGGGAGCCTGCCCACTGCCCAGTCCACCCACATGCCCTGGTGACCAAGGCTGCGCGAGGCCCAAGAGCCCCACTCCCACCCCGCCGCCCTGAGCTGGGCTGCTGCCCTGGCCCCTGACCCCATCCTCAAAAAGTTCTAATTTCTCGACCCTCAGGAGGATCCAGTACCCCGGCCCTGGGCTCCAGGGACACCGGCCGCATCTGGAGTGGGCCAGGGGGACTTTTGTCTCCATGCCCTTTTCTCCACAAGAAAAAAAAAATTAAAGTCTATTTTGTGTGTTGGTCTAAAGATTAGTATATTATATGTTAAAGCATTTTTCTTCCATCTATAAATTTGAATTTTGCAGCAGCAGGGCCGGGCTGACTCACTCAGTGGAGCTTGTGACTCTTGATCTCAGGATCTGGAGTTCGAGCCTCATGTTGGGTGTGGAGATAGATGACTTAAAACTAAGATTTTAAAAAAAAGGTAGTTACCCTATGAATCAACGATTTCACCCTTAGGCGTGTATCCAAGAACAGAAAACAGGTCCACACAAAACTTGTACGTGAACGCTCGTGGCAGCGTCATTTGTAACAGCCAACAGCCCAATTGTCCCTCCACTGAGGAGCCGAGAAACAAAATGCCTGGTCTCCATACAGTGGAGGGAAAGTTCTGGAACCCTGAGAACAGAGGCTGGTCACAGGCTTCAAGAGGACACTAAGGGGAAGAAGCCAGCCCCAGCTCGCCACTGGTGTGATTCCGTCCATGCAAAGTGTTCAGGACAGGGAAGTCCGTGGAGGCTGAGAGCAGATGCCTGGTTGTCGGGGGAGCGGGGAATGGGGAGGGACTTTGAATGGGTACAGCGTGTGCTCTTGGGGTGATCCGCACGTTCCGAACTGAGTGGTGGTGGTTGCGCAACCTTGTGAAAGCCTGCTGAGCAGTACACTTTAAACGGATGAGTTTTATGTGAATTATCTTTTTTTTTTAATTGTATCTTATAAAAAAATAGAACCAAAAAGAGTCAAGTAAGTGGGAGGCTTGTCAGCTGTCAAAGGGCCTTTCGCTGACTCCGGACTCTCGTTAGACGAGAGAAGTGGCCTTGTACAGGGAGGGCAGGGAGATTGGCCCCGGGGCTGGAGCTGGACGGGTCAGGTAGGGCCTCTGCATCCCTCAGCCTGCTCCCACTCCCTGGGTGCGGACAGAAGGCCGGAGGGCGGCTCCTGGCACCTGGGGTGCAGGAATCTCAGGCATGTGGCCCTGTGCCCACGTTTCCAGAGACTGGGTCCTCTCTGGGGCAGAGAGGCTGGCCGGGACCCCAATTCAGACATGGGACTCTGGGGGGCTTGGCTGGCATCTGGAGGTCTGCGGGGCATCCCCCTCAGCCCTGGCATTGGGCCCTGGTCCGAAGCACGCTGCAGGCCTGCCCAACTCCCTTAGGGTAGGCTGGGTGAGTGGGAGAGGGTGGGGCGCATTTACATTTTCAGGTCTTTCCAGACCTCGGCCAGCCTCCCGCTGCAGCAGGACTAACCAGCTCCTCCAGGCGCTGGGGGCGGGTGTGGCAGGAGGAAGCAGATCAGCCCCAGGCTGTGGATGTGGGAGAAGGGCGAGCTCAGGGGGCCATCATGGGGTTCCCCCAGAGGCAGCCTGGCCTATCGCGGCTGTTCCTCCTCGCGGGGGCACTGGTCTGGCCCCTGCCTTGTATGAGCCTGGGTGAGTGGGGGTCCTGGGATGAATTCACTTGGCCGGATCCAAGGAGCTGGGACACCCCCCCACCCCCCGCCAACAGGGGAGAGCAGGTTCCAGGACCCTCATGCCTATTTCTGTGGCCACAGAGCTGATCCCCTACACACCACAGATAACAGCTTGGGACCTAGAAGGGAAGGTCACAGCCACCACGTTCTCCCTGGAGCAGCCTCGCTGTGTCCTGGACGGGCTTGCCGGCGTTGCCAGCACCATCTGGCTGGTGGTGTCCTTCAGCAACGGTGGGTCACGGTGTGGGTCTGGGGTGGCGGAGGAGAGTCCACGGTGGTGGACCAGGCATTGGGCTTTATCCTGCCGAGCTCTGAGAGGGTGACCAAGTTACCTGGTTTGTGCCTGGAGGGAGCCTCTGGGCCCTGAGGCACGGAGGGCCAGGTTCTGGGGGGCCTCGGACCCAGCAAGGGGCTAGGCTCCCTAGCCCCACCTGTCTGTCCCTTTCTCCCACAGCCTCCAGAGACTTCCAGAACCCACAGACGCGAGCTGAGATCCCAGCCTTCCCACGGCTGCTGACGGAGGGGCACTATATGACACTGCCGCTGTCCCTGGACCAGCTGCCCTGTCAGGAGCCCGCGGGCGGCGGCAGGGACATCCCCTTGCTGCGGGTGGGCAATGACCCCGGCTGCCTTGCTGACCTCCTCCAGCCGCCCTACTGCAACAGCCCGCTCCCCAGCCCCGGACCGTACAGGTGGGTCACCTGCCTGGATCCCAGGACAGACAGGGGCTGTGCTGGGGGAGAGGGGGAGGTGAGCGGCCTCTCCCAGCCTCTCCCCAGACGCTTCCCCTTCACGAGCTCTGGTTTAGGCCTCTGTGGGGTCAAGGAGCGCTCACCCCAGCTTGGGGGCCGGCAGAATGCGGCTTTTCCGGGAGGCCTGCCCGGGACAGGGCTGGTGGCGACAGGCTGGGGGTCTCAGGCCCAGAGTTGGGGACTGGGTGGGGGCGCTGGTCTGCAGTCACTAGCCCCCAGGCAGATCTGGCAGGAATGTAAGCCCCCAGCAAGCAGACCAGCACCCACTTTTTCAGGTGAAAGAGCTGAGGCACAGGGCGGCGAGGCTTTGCCAGGGTCGCGGGGGCAGCCAGAGTGTCCAAGTGTCCAGATGGCGGCTGCCCGGGGTCCTCAGGGAGTCCAAGCGGGCCGAGAAGACCAGCTCGGGGCACAGGGAAGGTGGGCTTGGTGCGAGCGGGACTGGCCCTTCCAGGCACAACCTCCCTGTGCCCCCTGCCTGGCCCCCTGCCTGCCCTCCCACCTCCCCCCTGCCCACTTCCTGGCTCGGCCTCCTCTCGCCTCCTGCCCCCACCCCCAGCAGCCACCAGAGCTGGCTGCCCTCCGTGCCTGCCCTTCTGGGTCCCTCCACGCTCAGACGCCTTCAGGGCTCCCCTCCTGGAGCAAAGATACAGCCTGAGCTCCTATGCGCAGCCTCTGGTGCCCTCCGTGCTCAGCCCGCCTCCTCCCCGGGATCCCAGGCTCAGAGCGCACCCTGACCTCACCCCTCCCTCTCTCCCTGGACCTTTGCTTAGGGTGCCAGAGCCTACCGGGGGGCCTTGTCTGGCTTCCTAGAAGCCACTTGGCCAGCCGTTTTCTCTGGGAGTCCTGGGGTTCCCAGCTCCATCTGACCTGCTGAGTCACCCTGAGGACTCTGCATGTGACAGTTAGTGACTGGGGTCCCCCTAAACCGGATGGGGTTTCTGGAGAGCAGCGGCTCAGACACACTGGGACCTGCTGGCCGGGGTCACTGTTGTCAGAGCGGTCTCAGAGGAGCCCCCCAAGAAGAGCCTGGCCCAGAACCGCCTGGAGCTTGGCCGCTGTGGGCAGGCAGCCGGGGCTCTGACCTCCCCGCTTCTCCTCTCCGTAGGGTGAAGTTCCTCCTGATGGACGCCAGTAGCTCACCCCAGGCCGAGACCA
This sequence comes from Mustela nivalis, assembly GCF_964662115.1. NCBI lineage: Eukaryota > Metazoa > Chordata > Mammalia > Carnivora > Mustelidae > Mustela > Mustela nivalis. The sequence goes on along the minus strand of NC_139038.1, from coordinate 9,108,205 downwards.
GGTGGTCCGACCCCATCGCTCTTCACCAAGGTAGCGCTGGGGGTGGGGGTGGGGGTGGGGGGGACTGCTCTGGCTCCTGCCTACCCCTGCCGACTAGTCACTTGCTGCCACCACAACACCAGGGAGCCCAGGGACCTGGACGCAGGGTCCAAGTCCAGCCCCTCCCCCAAGCAGAAGCTTGTGCAGGGGAGGTGGGGCACTGGGTCAGCCTCACTGGCAGAGACAACGGGTCTGTCCATGCTCAAATGTTGGTCAACGCTCAGGTGCCCAGGTCCCAGCCCAGTCGTGGGCAGAAGCAGCCTTCCCCTCCAACGCCAGCCCTGGGCCAAGCCCTGCAGGTGGAGAAGGGCCAGGACATGGAGGAGGCCAGGGTCAGAGTCAGGGCCGTGGGTTCTGGGAGTTTCCCTCAGCAGGGCCCGGGACTCACCGGGCTAAGGAACCTGCACATGAGGGAGGCCAGTGTCCGCTGTGAGGGACACCTGGGAGGCAGGCTGCAGAGGCCGGGGTGTTGGTGGGGGAGGGGAGAGGGAGCAGAGGGGGTGGGGGTCTTGTAGTCTGAAGGCCTTGAACGTCTGAAGGCCTTGAACCGCCAGGCTCCAGGGAGCAGGGCAGTCACGTGGTGGGTCCTGAGGTCTGCTGCAGCTCTGCCGCCGTGGGCAGGGCCGTGGGCGGGCACAATGGCAGGAACAGCCTAGAAGGTGGGACTAAGAGGCCAGGGCCGTGGGGGGTACAGGCCGGCAGGGCACAGATGCCTGGCTGAGATGGACAGGAGGGTTGGCTCCGGAGGCTCCCAGGCCTTGAGAGGCAGCCTGGGTGGGGGAAGGGACTGCCCTGGGGTCACGGGGCAGCCTCTGAGCGGCTGCTGTGCGCAGGGAAGTCGCCAGCCTCCATCGACACGTGGCCAGGGCGACGCAGTGGTGCTATGATCGTCATCACCTCTGTCCTCGCCTCCCTGGCCGGCCTCCTGCTCCTGGCCTTCCTGGCAGCGTCCACCACACGCTTGTGAGTGCTGACAGCCCCGGGGCCTCTGCCCGACCCTGGGGGGCCCCTCCCTTCTCACTGGTCCCAGCGCCTGGGACGCCCCCTTTCCAGGGATGTTCCAGGAATGTCCACCCCCAGTCTGCCTCACCCAGAGGGCAGGGAGGTGGCCCAGCAGCTCCTCGGAAGCCAGGTTCAGAGAAGGGGTCACCTCCCTCTGCCCTGCCCTTCACTCTGCCCTTGGGCCCCCCCCCCCCCCCCCGCGGCCTTTCTCCTCCTGGGCCTGTTTTCTCTCCAAGGAGCCCTCAGTCACTTCATAGACCTGATACTGGGGTAGTCAGGGCAACCACCTGGAGGAGGTGGGCCAGCAGCTGCTTCTAGAAGGAAGGAAAGAGAGAGACTGCGGGAGGACCGGGGACCCAGTGCTGCCTCTTTTTCCCATCCAGCTCCAGCCTGTGGTGGCCGGAGGAGGCCCCGGAGCAGCTGAGAATTGGCTCCTTCATGGGGAAGCGCTACATGACCCACCACATCCCACCAAGCGAAGCTGCCACCCTGCCCGTGGGCTGTGAGCCTGGCCTGGACCCCCTCCCCAGCCTCAGCCCCTAGCCTGGCCCTTGTGGCTGGGGCGTGCGTGGCTGTGGCCAGTGTGGGGACAAGGATGTGGTAGTCATTCCCAGCCCCTGCACCCTCCTCCTCACCCCGGCCTACAGTCCCACTGATGTAGGACAGATGTCAGGGTTCTAAACGTCTTTGGTGCAAAAAGGGGGTTTGGGGCGCCTGGGTGGCTCAGTGGGTTAAGCCGCTGCCTTCGGCTCAGGTCATGATCTCGGGGTCCTGGGATCGAGTCCCGCATCGGGCTCTCTCTGCTCAGCAGGGAGCCTGCTTCCTCCTCTCTCTCTCTCTGCCTCTCTGCCCACTTGTGATTTCTCTCTGTCAAATAAATAAATAAAATCTTTTAAAAAAAAAAAAAGGGGGGGTTTTATTCAAGCACAGGGACAGGACCCATGGGCAGGGAGAGCAGCACCGGGGTGGTGAGGAGTGGCCCGTTATAGATACTTTCGAGTTGGGAGGGCTTAGGGAGAGCGTAAGTCTCTAAGGAATTTTGGAAGCAAGGTCTCCAGGGTCCCGAGGGGGCTAGCTGTTGTTAGGAAAAGGTCATTTATTACTGTTTAGTAAAAACTGTCACGAGATTCTGCGATGTGTCTTTGTGCGTCATATGCTTGGAGGATGATTGCCAACGTGTATCTTGAGGGTTTAGAGATAAAGGAAGTTGCCAAATGAATTTTTATGTGTAAAGTAGACTTACGGGGTCCTGGGGGGGGTCAGGCTAAGATTGCCCTTTGCCCTTAGCAAAATGTCAACATCCAGGCAGCTGAGTCCCCACAGGAATGTCACTCTTCCCCTTTCGAGGACTTGTCAGTGCGCTGTGGTTAGTAAGGAAATTTAATAACTTTTCTTCTGCCTTGGTTTCCCGCATCAGCAATGCTAGCGGCCCTGCCTTTGCCTTTCCTGTTCTGCCCTCCCCAGGGAGGATCAGGGAGAGGCTAGAGGTAATGTGCAGAGGCCGCCCTGACCAGGAGCTTCCGGGCTCCGGGAGCGGGGTGCAGGGAGCCTTGTTCTGTCCTGTGCAGGGGACAGGGCTGGGCCCACAGACTGTAAACCGCCCTGAGCCTCCCTCTCACCCCATCCCTGCTAGCGTCCGGCTGTTGGCAAGGCCCGTGGTTCTTGCTGTGGCCACACGGGGGCGCCGACGCGCCGCAGCCGTCCAGCCCCGCACATGCGCACTCCCATTCACAGAGCGGCGGGACACTGGGGGCTGGCAGGCTGCGGCAGTGACCCAAAGCGGAAGAGTAGCTGCCACTCAGTGGGGTCCCGGGAGGTCAGGGCTCCGTGACTTGTCCACCCCCACCAGCCGCAAGACCTCCTCCAGGTGCAGGCGGAAGCAGATTCATATGCAGTCAGGAGCTCAGGCTCCAGGGTCCTGGGTGACATGGACCATGGGAGCCAGCCCCTTGGGGCAGCCACTTTTGAAATTCTGCTGCTATGGAACCTGGGACCGTCTGGGGCTCTTGGAATCGGAGAAGGGGTCAAAGTGCTCCCTCACGCTCACCAGCTATGTCCGGCAGAGCCCGCCTCCCACTGTCTTGTCCAGGCCTGGCTCCAACACCAGAGGGAGAGGCGCTCTACGCCCGGACACCCAGCTCTGGGCCTGCCCAGGGGGGTATGGTGAGGAGGAAGACAGGAATGAGCCAGCCCAGGGCGGGAGGATGGAGCAGGAACAGGAATTGCCCCACCCCAGGCTTTTATGTGTCCCAGGGCCCTCTCGTGGCTTATACTGATCCTAGACACAGCCCCAGCCATGCCCCATGTGTGCCCAGGGCACACGTCGCAGCACAGTGGGTAACACATAGCCCAGGGGAAGAAAGCGACCCCACCTGAAGGTCAAGGGGGCTTCCCGAGGGTGGCCTCGGAGAGGCGTCTTGAGGAGCACATGGAAGTGAGTCAAGTAGGGACGGAAGGAGGGAGGCAGAGAGAGAGAGTCGGGGAGTCCAGGGGTAAAAGGGCTCACCCTGTGGGGGCAGCGGCTGGCAGCAGGGACGAGGGGCCTGGAGGCCAGGATGAGGGGGACTGGCCTGGGGTTCTAGGCACATGGAACCAGGCCTGAACCAGGGCAGACAAAGGGAGTTGGAGAGGAGGAGGTGGATTCCAGAATATTCGGGAGGTGGCCAGAGGAACAGGACTTCGTAGACGAAGGAGACGCCACAGGAGTGGCCATTCTTGGGTCTCGGGGTGTGTGTGTGTGTCTGTGACTGCAAAATGGAGGCGCTTTATGTCCTACAAGGGGTTCTGTCCCCCAGCCTGCCTCAGAGCAGACTCCCCAAAAAAGGGGGTTCTGGGGATGCCACCTTAGCAAATGGGGGGAGTTTGGAAGAACGTTCACAAGTTAATATTTTACATGGATGGCCGCCTACCCCAGGTCAGCAGGAGGCTTTCCTGGGAGCCCTGCGCACAGCGGTGTTCTGGCTCAGGGCTGTGGCGGCAGAGATGCCAGGGTGTCACAGAAGCCACGTAGAGAAGGGGAAGCAGGACTGGTCATGGCCCAGCATGGGCCCCACCCGACTGGGCCCCGGGGAGACAAGACCAGGCCCCAGAGTCATGCTCCAGAGAGGGTCGCCAGCTGAACCCCACACTGCGCAGGCCAGCCCGTGACAGCCTCGAACAGAGTCTGTAATGACCGCCATGTCATGGTGAATCTTTTCTTAAATGGCCTTTTAAATTATCCCCAGGACTGTACTTGAGGAAAGGCCTCCAAATCCAGTGGCTAAAAACAAGTTCATTGTTAAAAAAGGAAAAAACAGCGGAGATTGTGGGGATGATGACTCACAGATGACTCATGAGGCCAAAAATCAAAGGAATCAGGATGACAGCAGGTGGAAACCGGGGGAGGGGGGCATCACCGCTCCCTCTCACCCTCTGGGTTCACTTTGTTCCTCTTTGCTTCCGAACCACGCGTTCCTGCCCATCATCTCTGCAATCCCCCAGCCAGCCACCCCGTCTCTAGCTGTCTTTCCACATCAGTGTTCCTGACCTCCACACCCAGCCTCCTCCCAGCATGCAGAGGGGCCAGACTCTGAACTTGATCGTGTCCACCTTTGCTCAAAACTTGCAGAGTCTTCCCACTGCAAGACTAGAATCTAGATTCACCATCTCAGGGTCTCAGTTTTGAGACCCTGTCGATCTGTTCCTTGCTCCCTGTGTTCCACACACATGGGTGTCTATTCAGCCCTCCTGCCACAGGACCTTTGCACTTGCTTTCCCCTCTCAGTGTAAAACACTTCTCTCCTTTGCTCCTCCAGATCATCCCTTAGCTCCTGTGTCTCCTTTTCAGGAAAGCTCTTCCTGATCTTTCAGCTCTCTTGGGATCCCTGTTCTTTCCCTTTGCTGCATGGTTTCTATTTTATGATTAGACATTTAAAAGGGTGAGTTTTGCCTCTCTCCCATGGGACTGGAAACTCCAGGATGGAGATCGTGTGTCTGGTTTGCTCTCCGTGGCGGCGCTAGAGCTCGCGCAGTGCCTGGCTCCCCAGCAGGTGCTTAATGAACGTTTGTTGACTGACCACTTTATAAAAGGCAAATAAATCTTTGCCTTCTTTTAAAAAAATACCAGCTTCGTTGAGATATAATTCAAATACCGTGCAATGTACCTACCTAAAGTGTTCAGTTGGCTGATTTCTAGCATGTTCACAGAGTTGCGCATCAGAACCAACTTCAGAACATTTGAATCATCCTGAAAAACCCCGTGACCAGCAAAAATTTGTGACTGGCAAAATTTGGGGGGAAGAAAACCAGAAGCCCCGACATTTACTTGCCTGTCATGGGTCCCCTCACTCGCTGTTCCTCTCATTTGGATAAATCGCTTCTTAATCATTTTTCACTGGGTAGAACTACATTCCACTGGTGGGAGAAGTGGGGTCTCTCACCCACCCAGGAAACCATCTCCACAGGGCCTGGAAACCCCTCTCCGGCCCCCAGGCCGCGGCATGTTCTTAGCCACAAAGAGCAGGAACCAACCTTGGTGAGCTCAGTGGGGAAGGAATGTTCTAGAAGAGATTAGGAAGTTCCTGGAAAGCCCGAGGGAGCTGGGGTTGGAGATCACACTGGGAATCCCAGCGCAGGACAAACTGCATTCCTTGGGTCCCCCCGGTGGGAGCTTCTGGGCTGGTCGTGTCCAGAAGCTGGGCATGGCGGCCGTGGCCTGGGCCGGAAGGGCTCGCCACGGCACCCACTCCTCTGTCTGCGGTGGGTGTGTGGCTGGTGGGGAGCCCGGCTGCCTGGGAGCCTGGGCCATGCAGGCAGGCCTGGGTGTGGGTGAGGGGCTGACCGGGTCCTTGTGGAGGAGGGACACCTTTTCATGAACTCTCCAGGGCTGGGTCTAGGAGGACACCGAGCAGAAAGGTAGTGTCCCAGACATACGAAGGGAGTGGCAGGAGCTGGACAGACAGTTGTCCCTCCAGGAAGGCGGCTGGGGGATGTGCTTTACACGCTGGGGGCTCTTTGGAACTTTGCTGGGCTCCGTGACTGTCGGCCTTCTAGGAGGGCCCCCAGGGCCAATGTGGGGGGGCAGCGAGGGCCTCCCCAGCGTCCAGCCTTTGGATTTGTCACACTTCTCTCCTCCCGCTGCAGCCTGCCTACCCCACCCCGTCGCTCCCTCGCAGGGAAGCGGGGAGTGGTCTGTGGGCTGAGGCGGCGGTTCCTGGAGTCCCCACTTCTGGGAAGGACAATGGCCCCGGGGACCCAGCCCAGAGACCTCCCCGCTCCAGGCCATGCAGAGGGCTCCGATCCAGTCCCTGTCCTTAGGGAATGTCCCCCCACACACACAAGGAGGCACATGCACTTGAGAGCCGGAATTGTGGAAAATTCTTATGTGGAAGCTGTAAGCTCTAGTGCCTCAGAATGCTCCTGTATTTGGAGGTAGGTAGGATCTCTAAAGGGGAGATTAAGTAAGGCCTTTCGAGTGGGACGCCATCCAATCCTACCGGTGTCTCAATAAAAGACGAGGACACGGGGGTGCCTGGGTGGCTCAGTGGGTTAAAGCCTCTGCCTTTGGCTCAGGTCATGATCTCAGGGTCCTGGGATCAAGCCCCGCATCGGGCTTTCTGCTCAGCGGGGAGCCTGCTTCCCTCTCTGTCTCTGCCTGCCTCTCTGCCTACTTGTGATCTCTCTGTCAAATAAATAAATAAAATCTTAAAAAAAAAAAAAAAGGTGAGGACACGGGGACCAGGGGTGCACGTGCAGAGGAAAGAGACCATGGGACCAGGCCGCCACTGGGCAGCCGTGAGGTCGCCAAGGAGCGAGGTCTCCGGAGAACCCAACCCTGCCCACTGGCTTCCAGAGTGAGAAAACAGACACTTGGTGTTTGGTTTTGAATAAGCTCCAGGCCCGACGTGGCTTGACCTCACAACCCCGAGACAAGGACAAGGCCGGCAGGCTCTACCGACTGGGCCAGCCCAGCACCCCGAGTCTTGTTGGAGCTCCCCGGTCTACGGCATTGAGCTACAGCCACTCGAGAGGACTAATCCCCCCGCCATACAGCCCGGTGGGCGAGAACATTCGTGGAGGTAGAGCACTTGGGTGTAGACCGGGGTCTGCCTGCTCACTGTCCCTGGCCCAGCTTCCTGGGTGGCCTCCCTGAGCTCCTCAGAAGCCAGAAGCTTCTAGAACCATGTCATGTCCCTCTCCTTCCAACCCTGCGCTGCGTCCAGCCTGGACGCCCCTGACTCCCAGGGCAGAGCCCCGAGCACGAAACAGAAGCCCAGGACTGTCCTTTCTGCCGAATTTACTGGGGGAGCCCTACCAGATAGCCCTGCTCTGGCCTCAGTTTCTCCTCCACAAAATGAGTGAAGACCTCCCAGCTCCTAGGCTCAGACACTCCATCCAGTCCTCCTCCCCGAAACCCCACTCCCTGTGTGTGACACAGGCTAGAGTTACCCACGGGAAAGCACGTGTTGCCCTTGACAACCATTCTTCTCCCTGAGAGACAGAGAGGAATGCCTCATTAGTCATCCTGGCCTCTCCCTCCTGGTCTCCAGCCCTGCTCCCTCTGCTCAGCTCAGAGCCCCCACGAGTGTTTTTCATGGAACCCCCAGGCTCAGCCTTGACCTCCGACCCCTGGGATCCTGGGATCAAGCCCCGCATGGGGCTCTCTGCTCAGCGGGGGGCCTGCTTCTCCCTCTCTCTCTGTCTGCCTCTCTGCCTGCTTGTGATCTCGTCTGTCCAACAAATACATAAAATCTTAAGAAAAAAGAAGTTTACAAAAATAAAAAGCGGGGGACTTAAAGCCCTCCCAGGGCTGGGTCTGACCCAGACCCTCAGGTTGGGCCCCCCACTCTCCTTCTCCCCTCTCTGCACCCCGCGAGTATGGGAGGGCCAGGGCCCGAAGCAGGAGCAGGGCACAGGTGTATGCAGTGAGGATGCACTTGAGATTAACAGCACGTGACCTCACAGCGACTGGAAGACGGAGATGCGGCCCGGGGTCCGGCGCGCGTTTAGGGGACGCGCCGAGGCCAACCAGAGGGCGTTTCTGCAGCACCAGCCCCTGGGGTAAGTAGGACTGAAGGTCACTGGGATCTGCAAAGTAGCAGGGCCTGGGGAAACACTGGCTGAGTGGCAGAAGCCTTGAGGAGGTCCTCTCCATGGCCCTTTGGCAGACAATCCGCCCTCCCCCGCAACGCCCACCCGGACTCACCATGCCTTCCTCGGCCTTCCCTGAGCTTTTGCTCTGGTTTTGGCCCCCCGTTTCCCAGGCGCTGAGCCAATCACGAATGGAAATGCAGTGATTTCAAATCTTGAAAAGTCTGAAACGTTCTGCGGGCATGTCCTAGTAGAGGTAGTCACAAAGAACTAGCAGGCTTGGGGCGCCTGGGTGGCTCAGTGGGTGAAGCCTCTGCCTTCGGCTCAGGTCATGATCTCAGGGTCCTAGGATCGAGCCCCGCATCAGGCTCTCTGCTCAGCAGGGAGCCTGCTTCCCCCTCTCTCTCTGCCTGCCTCTCTGCCTACTTGCGATCTCTCTTTCTCTGTCAAATAAATAAATAAAATCTTCCAAAAAAAATCCAGCAGGCAATTACATAGCAGGTGGGAGTGTTTAAGCCTTTTGAAGTTCACCGTAATAGGTAATTGGCATCATGTAAGAACTTTGGGGGAAAAAAAATAGGGTATGTGGGCTGGCAATCCAATAGCATGTAAATGCATTATAATAACTCGGGAATATTTATAATTGTTTCAAAAATGTGTTTGAGGGCCGCCTGGGTCTTGCAATTGCCTAGGGGTCTGACTCTTGGTTTCAGCTCCGGTTGTGATCTCGGGATCACGAGATTGAGCCCCGCATTGGGCCCTGTGCTCAGTGTGGAGTCTGCCTGGGATTCTCTCTCTCTCCCTCTCCCGGTGCCTCTCTCTGTGTGTCTCCAATAAATAAATATTCAGGAGAAAAAAAATTAGATAAATAAATAAGTAAATGTTTTTTAAAGCAGTCCCCAAAGGAGTTTGGGTTTTAGGAGACTGGCTCTGGCCAGGGGCAGAGGTTGGGCTGAGGAGGGCTGGTGCTTGGGGCAGGGGAACCCCATGAGGGGCTTCTGCTCCAATCCGGGTCAAAGACGGTCAGTAGGCGCTCAGCCCCACCCCCTCTCCTGGCCCCAGACCCCATCTGGGACGCTTCTGTCCTGGGAAGAATTGCCCTGTCCTGGCAGCAGCCAGAGGAAGAAGAGCGAGTGGGTCCCCTGGATAAAGAGAGGAAGACGGGCGGTGTTGGGGAGCCCCTCTCCAGAGCCCAGGCTGCAGGGAGTGCCCCTGAGCTTGCCTCTGGGTGTGACTGCCCCATCCAGGCTCTGCCCCCACGCTGGCTGGGCGAACTTGGACAAGCCCCTGGAGGGTAACTCCCTTCAGCACAGTGTGTGTGGGGGGGTAGGGGGTGCAGGGTGGGGGCGCTCTAGGTGCCGGGCTGGGTCTGTTGACAGGGCTGTCACTGGGGCTCCCTGGACCCGGAGCTACCGCCTCCTTCCTGGGGGCCCTCCCTGGCCAGGCCCTCCTGGAGTCAGGGTTGGGAGGGTCCGGGCTTGTCCTGGGCCCCAGCTGCTGATTGTTCTTTTCAGACCCCTCCCTGGGGTGCCAGCAGATTCTGCCCCGAACCTGTCCAACCAGTTGTTTGGGGAGAGGGGGCACCTGGGAGGAGCAGGCAGAAAGTACCAGAAGCAGACTCCTCCATCCCCTAGCCGACAGTCGAGGCTCTGGGACTCTGGAGACAGATGCTGGGACAGGCAGCCGGTCAGATGCTCGGCCTGCCCGTGGGCCTCAGTCGGGGTCAGTATTGGCCGCTGATGCCACTGCTGCTGCTGCTGGCCGGCCTCCATCAGGGGACGGGCCTGGGTGAGTAAAGGGGCCCGGGGCACCGTGCCCCTGGCTTCGGGAGACAGACCACCTCCCCCAGCCACCTCCCGAGCCCCAAGTCGGGGGACTGGGTCCTGGGTGGGTCAGGAGAGATGGCCCACCAGAGAGGTCACAAGACAGACACCTGTCCCCACGGGAGAGTGGACCATGCTTCCTCCCTCTTTTTAGGGTTTGCACCCTGAACCCCCATCCATTCTCACCGGTGCCCCCCCTCCCCTCTTTCCCCTCCTTCCTGTCCCTGAGGGGAGACTTAAAGACAAGGACAGCGTCCCCCAAGGAAGCTTTCCTGGGGTTCAGGTCACTGTGGGCTCGTAAAACTGGAGGCGCTTAAAGGGGTAGCTCCCCCCATCTGGGCTTCCCCGCTCCTTCTCCGTCGTTAAGTGGACAGTAAGTGCCTGCTGGATGCAGGGTCCCCGGGGCCTCAGGGACAGAAGCGGGGGCTCTGAGGAAGGAGAGGTCTGGCCTTGACCCTTTGGAGCAGAATGAAATAGAAATGAATCATACCAAGAGGGAGAAGCTTCTGGAGACTGGCGGGAAAGCCGCCTCCCCTTTCTGCTGCCCTCCAGTGTTGGGGGTTGGAGAGAGGAGGGGCAGTGCCCTCAGGGGAGCCTTCTGGGCACCGAAGTTGAGTCCCCGCCCCCCACACCCCTGCCCCCCACGCCCCCACCCCCGCCCCGCGAGAGAAGATCCAGAAGGGGAAGGTGCCTGGGGCGGGGTGGGAGGAGGCACATCTGGGCCTGGGGTCTTGGTAGGAAACTTCCTGTGTGACCCCCTCAGCCTCCAAGCCCCTCAATCCTCTCTTTAGGCAAACCAGCCCGGATCCTGGGGGAGGCGGTGGAGGGACTGGAGAGGCGGGTAAACGGACGCCCAGAGAGTGCCAGAGCTCAAGGTCACTGGAGCCTGTCAAGTCCAGTCTAGGGTTTAGGCTCAGGCTCCCCAAAATCAGAGTCTCACTCCAACGAGGCCTAAGACCCCTTCCCTAGGACTGTGTACGCTGCTGGGGGCGGGGCCTCCTGTGCCTCCAAGCCTTCCCCAGGCCCCACCCTAGGCAGGGACCCCAGTGACAGGTGCAGCAGGACCTCCCTCCTGGCCTCCCACAGTGCCTAACCCTAGTAAGTCAGCAAGGCAGGGGGCAGGGGCTGGCCTCAGGCCACCCACCCGTGTCCCACGGGCACAGACTTGTTAGGGAGCCCTCCGCATTAGTGTTTGCCCACAGCCTCTGGGAGAAGCCTCCAGATCAGGGATCCCAAATCCGGTCTGTGCCTTCCCCCTCAGACTGGGCCCTCAGGTTGGGGCTTCCAGGACCACGACTCCTCCCTCAGACTGGGCTGTGGGGGCTTGGTTGTTCTGTTGAGCCCCTTCTGTCTGCCCCAGAGCACATCCGCTATGTGCCCCAGCTCGCAAGCCCCAGCCTGGCAGGGACCCTCACCCAGTCTACCTTCACGCTGGAGCAGCCAAGGGGCCAGTTCAGTCGCCTCAACATCTCTGACTTGGACGCCATCTGGCTGGTGGTGGCCCACAGCAATGGTGGGTGCTGCGGGGGCACAGGCCTTGGTTATCCCTCTGTGAGATGGGCGGGAAGCCTGGGAGGAGCCGCAGGTATGGGGGGAGGGGAGGCAGGTCTGGGAGTGGGATGTGGCAGGAGGGCTGTCTGGCCTGGCGGGAGGGGGTGGACCCCTTGCCCCCGGCAGCCCGCGCCATCTGACGGGTGGCTACCCTCAGCCACCCAGAGCTTCACAGCCCCACAGAGGGTTGAGGACATCCCAGCCCCTGCCGACTTCCCCCGGAGGGGCTACTACCTCACACTGATGGCCCACCGGGCCCTCTATCCGGGCAACCAGACTGGGAACCAGCTCCGCGTCCTCCGCGTTGGCAACGACACCAGCTGCTCCCTGGCCAAACGGGGCTGCAACGCCCCGCTGCCAGGCCCGGGCCCCTACCGGTGAGCTACCGCGGGGCCCTAACCTCAGCCTGGGGGCCCTAACCTCAGCCTGGGGCAGCTCCCAGGGGTCCGCAGGGAGGTCTTGGGGGAAAGTCTCCCTTCTTTCTCCAGCCAGGGTCCCCCACTTGAGCCTCGGCCCCCACAGGCCTTCTGGACCCAGCAGGTGGAGTTTCTCTGTCCAGACAGGGTGTGCCCCAGCCCCATCTCCCCTCACTCGGGGCTTGAGTCATGGATGCTGAGTGCTGGGGATCTAGACCATTCCACACACACATTTCCTCTGTGAGGACTTTAAAGGCCCAGAGAGGGTGAAGGAGGCACACAGCTGGGAAATGTCACAACTGGAATTGGAGCCCCTTCTGGAGGGTTCTAAGGCTGGCTTTTAGGTCCTGTCTCCTCTTCCCCGCAGTCCCCAGGCCCTGGGAGTCAAGGGGTCACATGGACAGGTGCCAGGGGCCAGAGGCCTCACCCCCGATCCTGGGTCTCTTTCTCAGAGTGAAGTTCCTGGTAATGAGTGACAGGGGACCCGTGGCTGAGACGGAGTGGTCCAGCGAGACCCGCTTGCAGCAAGGTATGGGGGGGTGCCAAATGAGCAGGTCAAACACTGGGGCTGGGGGCCGCGGGGCCTGCGGGGGCTCCCAAGGCTGGGCTGGGCTGGGGAGAATGGGCCAGCCCCCCATCAGAGGCACCACTACCACTGAGCTGTCTGCAGGTGCTGGGCGCCCCAAGCTGGGGAGAGGGAGGGTTGGTCTGGAGGCTGTTCCAGGTCCCCTTGCTCAGGTCAAGTCTCTCCTCCCTGGGGCGCCCCCTCCACGCCCCTCAGCTGAGGCACTGCAGGCTGCCCCAGGGCCCCAAAGCGCGGGCACCGTGGTCATCATCGCCATTCTGTCTGTCCTGCTGGCTGTCCTCCTCACCGCCCTCCTGGCGCTGCTCATCTACACCTGGTAAGTGGACAGGGTCTCCGCCCCCTGGGAGGGGTGGGGTCTCTGGCTGGAACCACCTCTTATGTCCCTCCCCCTCCCTACCCAGAAGACCGCAGGTGGCGGGTGTGTGTGTGCAGGCATGAACTCCTCCTCCTTTGTCCCTCTCCGCCTGCCCGTGGCCGTGGCCCCGCGGGAGACGGTGGGGGCAGGGGCGTGTCCACACTGGAGCGCGCACCACTCGCCCCCTGGCGGCAGCAGCCGGAATTGCGAGGGGGGGCTCGCCGCCGACACCCCAGTGGGATACATCCAAGGCGAGAATGGCTTTTAGTCCAAGTCCTGAGTTTTGCCTCCAAACTTCATCTGGAGCTCGGATGCTGGGGCCTGGTGAACCGGCGGTGCCTGCAGCTTCCTAGAGGAAAGGGGAAGGCCGGTGTGGGTTGGATCTGGGGAAGACAGGAGAGCAGCAGAGCCTCAGTTTCCCCCAAAGCTCCTATGCCTAGAGCTCCAAGCTGTAGGACTTGGCGTGAGCCCTCAATTCATCTTGTCTCCCCTCCCCTGAAGCTATGACACCTGCGGGACCACTCCCATTTCGGGCCCAGAGCAGTCGGTGTGCGTGAGAAGATATGACACCCACCACGTGACCAGCCCTCCAGCCACGGGGGGCTCCTGAGGGGTCCTCGTCTGCCCCTCAGCCTCCGCCCTGGTCCCGGCTACAGATCCTGCCTCTTCCGGAGCCCCGGGAAGAGAGCGTTTCTGAGTGAGGGTGGGAGGAGGGGGTCCTTGCCCCCAGTTGGGTCTGTCCTTGTCAGAAATAAATGTCCCCAGCATCCCCGAGCTCATCTGAGTTGTTGAGAGGCTGAGCAGTCCCCCTGAACCCCTGTCCCCAGCCTCCCTGGGAGGCTGCGTATATCTGCCACTGGCTGCCCCATCTTCCCAGCGTCCTCCCTGTGGCCCCCCCCCCCTCTGGCTGGAGGGCTCAGAACCTCTAAGCTTGCCGGCCAGCCCGAGGCTCACTCTGGGCGTGGGGGGCAGGGTACGCCAGTGAAGCCGACCCTGGCTCCAAACTGAGCACTGGGGTGTCCCGCATTTGTGACCATCAGCCCCGCTCTGTGCCAGGCTCCCCAAGGCGGGAGATGCCCCACACAGTGTCCTGCCCTCAAGACGCCCCGTGCTGTTCGGGGAGGAGAGGGACACCAGCCCTTCAAGGACGGCGCGGACGCTGGCACCAGAGATCCAGATGGGGCTTCAGGAGAGGCTTTCTGGGCACGTGTAGCGTTGGAGAAGGAGCAGCCCTGTGCCAGGTGATGCAGGAAGGGTGCTCAGGTTGGGGGGGAACAGCATATGCAAAGGCCCTGGGGCCACCAGGGGCTGGTGGATGGGCAGGTTTGGGGTGGCTTGAGGTTAGGGTAAGGGATGGCAGGGAGGCTGGAGGACAGCCTGTGCTGCGTGCCCTGGGGGCTGGAGGCGGGGAAGGAAGGCAGTGGCTGGGTTCCCAGGTGCCTCTTTCTGGGAGGTGTGAATGGCCCTCGCTGGTTTACTAGCCCTTGCAGACACATCCGGTCCTGCTCTGGAGGAAGTGCTCACGTGACCATGGGGGAGTCCGTCTGGAAAGGGCAGGGAGGGGAGGGGGGCAAACGGGCTTCCACGCCCTGCCTAGGTCAGCCTTGGCCTCGCCAGAGCCTTTCTGGAGCAGCCATGAGCCCTAACCCCGGGGCTGGGTGACTCTGGACCTATTGGTCACCCTCTCTGGTCTTCAGTTTCCCCTTATGTAAAAAGGGAGGGTTGAGCTGGGCGACTAAGTTCCTCACTGCACAAATCAATGTCCTGTAGGGTCAGGCCTAGCAGGAGACAGATGGCACGCTGCAGGAAATGTTTACCAAGGTGTGGTCAGAGTGCTAAGGCAGCCAACAACCGGGGCTGCCCAGCCCTCCCGTACCCGAGGGGCCCACGGGAGGGAGTGGTGCTTCCAGAACCAGTGAGCAGGAGTCCTGGGGGAGGGTCTGCCCCCCAGACCTAGGGGCTGTAGATAAAAGAACTCAACCTCCAGAAGGGGGGAGGGGGACAGGGGAGAAATACCCCTCACGCTGGTGGCTCCAGCTGACCTCACCAAGCCAGAAGCCAGAGGACTGCACCCCAAGACTGCCCCCTCACTTCAGACAGCGCTATCAAGGACTGGGTGCCCAGGATACCCCCACTTCTGTCCAACTCCGCTACGATGCGGAGGTTCCCATGACCCCATCCTCGGACTGGGTCACTTGCTAGAAGGACGCACAGAACTCAGGAAAATAGTCTCCTTGCCATTACCGGGTTATTATAAAGGCTACAACTCGGGGGCAGACTAGAAGAGATGCACAGGGAGAGGTGGGGGGGCGGGGGCGTGGAGTTTGCATGCTGTTTCGGGGCGCACCACCCTCCCAGCGGGGCCGCCCACCCAGAAGCTCTCCGAAGCCAGAACCCATCGGCTAGGGTCTTTGTGGGGGCTTCCCTCACGGAGGCGCAACTGATGAAATCATTGGCCGTTGGTGATGGAACTCACCACTTCCAGCCTCTCGTGAAGGTCATCCCATCAGCGTGGCCTCAGGTGTGGTTGACCAGAACATGTTACAAAAACATAAGATGTTCCGGGGCGCCTGGGTGGCTCAGTCGGTTGGGCGTCTGATTCTTGGTCTCGGCTCAGGTCATGATCTCAGAGCCTCTCCTCGGAGCCCCTCGCCCACGGGCCCTGCTCCCAGGGCCCTTTGCAGCCTCCAGCCTCCCCATCTCCATGCCCTGGCCCCCATCCAGACCCCGGTTGTCCCCTACAGCAGGAATCCAGGTGGCCCAATGGACAGTCATGGGAAATCAGGAGGCTCCGCCCCCCACTCCCTGCAAGTGTGCATTTGTACCCCGTTCCTAGCGTGGGGCCTAGGGCTCTGCTGGGAATGCTGGCTCACACGAGGGGTGTGCCCGAAGCCAGGCAGGTGGGAAGGGCGATGAGGCCCTGGAGAGGAAGGGATCCGCGAGTCCTGGAGTCCGGACGTGGGCTGCTTCTGCATCTGGTCCCACCAACTTAAGCTTCTTCGCGGGTGTTTCCATCCTGGGGCACAAAAATGCAACCCCACTTGAGAGACGGGTCTCTCTGAGGTCCCAGCCACCTAATTGGGAGGCCTCTCTCCAGGAGGACAGTCCAGCCAAGGACTCCTCCACTGTCCCAGGACGCACTGGTGAGTCCCAGGCCAAGAAGCAGGCTCTCCTGGGGTCCCCCTGGGGACGTGCTGTTACAGGACCAAAATCTCTGCTTGCTGGGGTGGCAGCGTTTGAGCTGCCCAGAGTCACGTCCAAGGTCCCTGTGCCATCTTGACGGGCCAAGGGCTCACACATCACATGATGTTCCCCTTGCTCTCCTGCTGCTAGTCCCACCTCCCATCACCTTCACGGGGAGCCCAAACCCTCCCCGTCATTCAAGCCCAGCTTAAATGTCGACCTTTTCCTTGTGGCCACCTGTGACCCCTTCCACAGCAAGTTTGTCCCCCGACTAAATCTCAAGGACTCCAAGAATATCTCCTGATTGCTCCCAAAGCGGGGGGACCCCATCCACCCCTGGTGGGGTGAAGGGGCCAGGAGAGACAGATGGGGAGTGGTGGAAACAGACAGGAAACTTGCACAGCCTTGTCGGCCACCCCCGGCCCCTCCAGCCCAGCCCATCGGGTACCACACACGGAGGGCACCGTGAGTCAGAGGACCGGCTGACTCCTGCACGGCACCTACTACCAAGTATCTACCAAACAATTCACATGTGAACCTGCAAATCCTCAGGCAAGGCCGTGATAGGCTCATTTTAGAGATGAAGAAATAGATGCATGGTGAGGGCCGTCAGGGGAGGAAACCCAGCTCAGGGGTTGGGGGGAGAAGGTCTCAGAGCTGAGCCACAGGGCTCTCGGAGGGGAGACCGGGTGCCCAGCCCTCCCACCCCTGCCTCCGATCTGGACAGCAGCCTGGACGGTCCCCTTACCTTCCCCCGGCTCCCACCCCCAGCTGCCGTAGTGGGAGGAGGAAGCAGGGCGTTTCCACCACTTTCTGCAGGGTTCAGGAGGTTAATGAGAGCAAAGCACAGAATTCCACTCAGGAGATGCACTTCTGGGAAGTCAGGAACCTGGGTCTGGGCTGAAGGCCAAGGGTGGGGCGGGCGAGGGCACCTCTGGTCACGGAACCTGACTGCCCGTGTCCCTAGGGCCACTGCTCGGCCCCTCCCACTGGCCAGGGGACACGCCCCCCCCCCAACTGGGGAGTCTCCAAAAATGTCAGAGACCTCTTCTCTCCCCATGGCTCCCCTGCTCCAACCAGGGTTGCTGGGAGGTGGACTGACACAGCTTTGGCGGTCCCTAACTCACCAGCCGTGAGCCTAAGGCTTGGTTGGCAGGTGGAAGGGAAGAAGGCGTTCTGACCCGGGAGGGATGCCAGGCCTGCGTTAAGGACCCAGGACATTGAAAGCAGCAGACTGGACCTCTAGTCTCCATCTTTAGGCTTGGTCCCCAAGGTGCAAATGTTCATCTCCAGACCTTCCTCTCTGTCCCCAGATGTTTGTCGTCCTCCCCAGGCTGTGTGCTGGGCACTGGGGGCAGGAATAGCTTAGACACAGTGCCTGTCCTATGCGAGGGAGGGTGGCCAGGACAGAGGGACAGACCCCAAGTAGAAAGACCCCAGGTAGACTGTCCTGAAGTGCCACAGGAGATGCTCAGGGAAAATTTTTGTGTCCCGTTCGAGGTAAGGAAGGGCTCTGTGTCTGCCGACCAATCCGGTGGGCCCTTCAGCTATGATGGGGGCGGGGGGGCCCTTGGACCACAGGACGGTGGGGACGAGATCAGAGCTGCCCTGTTCTGCCCAACAAGGTGGAAATAGCTCAAGTTTCCTCTACAGGGCCCTTGGAGGGAGGTGGAGAGGCCATCTGGTGGGTCCACTGGGGAGAAGTGGGGACAGGTGTGCAATGCCCAGGGCGGGGCCTTTAGAGTTGACCTGTTCAGGATTCTACCCTAGAACCCCACGATGCTGCTCAAAGGTATTTCCCCGAGAGAAGACAGCTCGAGGGTCCCGCAGAAGACACGGGAAGGACTCACGTTCATGGCCGTCTTATCCATGACAGCCCCAGGCTGAGCACAGCACAGGGGGCCCTGCACGGGCCAAGGGAGAAGGAGATCGTGGCAAGCCAGGCACAGAGGCTGTATTCTGTGACATTCCATCCAGATAAAGGTCAGAAGCAGGCAAGACTCACTGTCAGGACAGAGGTTGTCCATGGTGGGGGGCAGGGACTGGACCGGGGCACGAGGAAGCCAGCTCGGGGCTGGGAATGTTCTAGACCTTGGCCTGGGGGAGGGTTACCCAGGTGTAAGCATGCGTAGAAATCCTTCCAGCTGTACAGTTAAGACGTGTGTGTTTTACTGCCTGAGAAAGGGTCCGTGTTTACTCGTAAGCGTCCAAGGAGTCTGCACTGATCAGCATCACAGACATAGAGGCCAGCAGGCGGAGACCCTGCCCTGACAGGAGGTGGTCCCCACCCCCCAATCCCCCGGCCCTCCTCACCCATCGGCCGGCTGCCCGTGTCGGGAAGAGTGTGTGGGGTCCAGCAGGAGAAGGGGGGAAAGTCATACAGAAGATAGGAGGTCGGTGGGGGTCTTTCTGGGGTTGGCTAGGGCAGGGGACCCCAGTGAGCCGAGGCCAGGGCCCCCTGAGTTAGAGGAGTGGAGGAGGGGGTGATGGGGAGCGCTGCCGGGAGGGGCGTTGGCGCGGGAAGGGTGTGCGGGAGCTCTCTGCGCAGGAGTCGGGCCCAGACCGGGGAGCTGCCCCCACGTCCGGTCCCCCAGGACTCCTGGTTCCTGTCAGCCCGGCCTGGGCCTGTGCCGAGCTGGAGCAGGGAGGCGGTGGCGCCAGAAGCCACAGCAGGTTTACGTTCCGGCTGCCGCCGCGCTGCTCTCAAGCCAAGTCCCTGCCTCACACGACATCTTTGTCCCTTCGGAGCCCGGAGAGGCCCCGTCAGGGCCCTTTGAGCCGGGGTCTCCTTGTAGTCATGCTCTCCCTGCAGCCTTGGGCTGTCCCTGCTTGAGACCTGAGACTGGCGCCTTCACCCGCACTTCCTGGCCCCATCCCCACTTCTTCAAGGCCAGCGTGGGGCCACCTCTTCCGGGAAGCCCACCAGGAACACCTCTACCCTCCATAGGAAGGCTGTGCTTTTGGTTGCTCCCGGACCCAAGGCTGTGCACTCCCTGCCTGCAGCTTTCAACACCGGAAGCTCCTGGTTTCTCAGTTGTCTTGCCATGCCTCAGTTTCCCACTTTGGGGAGGCGGAAAAGTAGTTTTCACCCACAGGGGTGGAGGCTGAGGGGGTTAACAGAAAGGGGCCTCTGAGCTCCCTGCTGGCAGCCACCCTTTGCTGCTATTGGGATCCCCATGCACACAGGGCACCTGAGGGACACTTGTCACCGGCCCTGTGCCTGCCTCTGCTCACCTTGACTTCTGCCCAAGACCATTCTTGGCCACGGGGATGCCCAGAGAGGCCTGCAAGCTGTTGTCCCCCCATCAGCAAGGAGTCCCTGGGGACAATTGGGGAGGGACAATATTCTCCTTCCCTCTGCCCCTCCCTCAGTCCGGGGGTCAGGATGTTCCCCCTTTTCCTGTCTTTCCCCGTTCTGACTTCCGGTCTCTCTCTGCTTCTGTCTTTCTCCCCCTAGTTCTCTCTGTCTTTCTCTCTGAGGGAGGTCTCTTCTCGGTCCCCTCAGGGAGGTGGGGGCCGTGCAAGGAGGGGGCAGCTCCATGGAGGGGACCCGGGGTGACAAGGGCCGGCCCTCACGCAGCCGGGGCTCACTCTGAGGTTTCCTCAGTCAGGAATGGGGGATGACAGAGAATGGCCCTCGTGTGCTCAGCATTAGAAGGTGCCTCCCGAGGTTTGGTGACATCAGCCCGCTCTGATGAGTGGGACAGCCAGTCTCTGGGACGCACTTTATATATTAGGCAAGTGAGGCCCAGAGAGACAGAGTTACTTGCCCAGAACCACACAGCAAATCCTATTGGAGCGGCGGATTCAGGTTTTGAACCCAGTGCCGTTTCTCCAGGACCCACCCTCTTCACTGTGGGCCTTGGTTTTACTTTTTTTTTTTTTTAAGAGTTTATTTATTTATTTGAGAGACAGAAATCACAAGTAGGCAGAGAGGCAGGCAGAGAGAGAGAGGAGGAAGCAGGCTCCCTGCTGAACAGAGAGCCTGATGCGGGGCTCGATCCCAGAACCCTGAGATCATGACCCGAGCCGAAGGCAGAGGCTTAACCCACTGAGCCACCCAGGTGCCCCTGGGCCTTGGTTTTATTTTATTTTATTTTTTTTAAAGATTTTTATTTATTTGTTAGAGATACAGAGCGCAAGCACAGGCAGACAGAGTGGTAGGCTAGAGGCAGAGGGAGAAGCAGGCTCCCTGCCGAGCAAGGAGCCCGATGTGGGACTCCATCCCAGGACGCTGGGATCATGACCTGAGCTGAAAGCAGCCGCTTAACCAACTGAGCCACCCAGGCGTCCCTGGGCCTTGGTTTTAAAAATTGTGGTTAGTGCTCTCTTTCTACATGGGGTGGGTGGCGTGTTAAGACCAGTGGGAGGACGGGGGGAGCTGGGGACAGAGCCCCCCATCTGGCCTGCGAAGGCCTCCTAGTCCATCCCTCTGGGCTTCTCACAGCTGGCGAGTCCAGATTTCTCGGCACACTGCTGCCACCCAGCCCAGAGCCTGCTAGGGCTCCCGGTGGCCCCGAGTTCAGTCCAGGGTCCTGCGCCCAGAATTTCCGGGGGTGCAGCTGGGCCTCTCTAACCTTTGTGTGGGGGCTGTCCTCACCTCCTTCAGCACAACTGCGGAGCTGCCTCGCAGTTCCCTGCTCCTTCCTCTGAACCACTTTCTCTGATATGCCTTCATGGTAATACCTTAGCGCCCCTTTCCCCCCCCCCCAGCCTGTCACCTCCTGGTGGACTGGACAGGCACCAGCAGTCACAGCCTCAGCGGGGAGGATGGTAGGGCGTCACCAAAAGGCCTTTCTCCTGGGCAGCGACAGTTGTCTCCAAGCGACAGTGGGCTTGGGGCCTCCAACTCAGGAAAATGCACAAATGCACACGGTCTGGTTGGGGCAAAAAATAAAAAAATAAAAAATAAAAGAAAACCCCCAAATGTAAAAAGATAACAAAAGTTTACTTAAATTTCTTCTAAATGTCATACCATGTCAGCGTCCCTTACTGTTACATTTAGTGTTTTAAAGCATGTCCCTGAGCACGAAAACAATTTGTAGGTCACATTTTCTCACTTGGGAAAAATTCCCAAGATTCCCAAGAATGCGTGATGTTTGTAGAAAAATCCAGGCCAGCAGCAAGTCACAGCAGTGATTGGTACCCAAATGGTTTCCAGAAGCTAAGTTATAACATCGTTTTCAAACGTTCCTATGACCAAAATACACACACGAAATTGGGGTATATCTGCATGTTTAAAAAATACTTTATTTATTTATTTATTTATTTGACAGAGAAAGAGAAATCACAAGTAGGCAGAGAAGCAGGCAGAGAGAGAGGGGGAAGCAGGCTCCCCGCCGAGCAGAGAGCCGGATGCGGGGCTTGATCCCAGGACCCTGAGATCATGACCTGAGCTGAAGGCAAAGGCTTAACCCACTGAGCCACCCAGGCGCCCCCATCCAAATGAGTTTTTAAGGAAACGGCTCAGCAGTGAGAAGTACATTCACACCGTTGTGCAACACACCTCCAGAACTTTCTCATCTTGTGAAACTGAAACTCTCTACCCACCAAACAACAAGTTATCTGCCCCTCCTCCCATCTCCAGCCCCTGGCAACCACCATCCTACTTTCTAATTCTAAGATCCTGACGACTAGGTCTCCCATGTAAAAGCAAGCATGCGGTGTTTGCCTTGTTGCGACTGGTTTATTTCACGGAGCGTGATGGCTTCAGGCTTCATTCATGTTCTAGCACATGACAGGATTTCCTCCTTTTCTTTCTTTCTTTTTTTTTTTTTTTTTCCAGTAAACACTTAACATCCAGTTTGGGGCTTGAACTCAGGATCCTGAGATCAAGAGTCACATGCTCTACCGACTCAGCCAGCCAGGCACCCCCAGGAGTCCCGTCTTTTGCAGGGCAAGATAATACTGCATTGCGCGATTGTGAACGTGTCCGCGTATATCCTATTATCTTTGTCCATTCGCCCGTTGATGGGCATTAAGGTTGCTTCTAAATCTTGGCTATTGTGAATAACACAGCCGTGAACATGGCGGTGCAGATATCTTTTCAAGACCCTGTTTTTAGGGACGCCTGGGTGGCTCAGTTGGTTGGACGACTGCCTTCCAGCTCAGGTCATGGTCCTGGAGTCCCGGGATCGAGTCCCGCATCGGGCTTCCAGTTCCATGGGGAGTCGGCTTAGCTCTCTGACCTTCTCCTCGCTCATGCTCTCTCTCACTGTCTCTCTATTAAATAAGTAAATAAAATCTTTAAAAAGTATATTAAAAAAAAAAAAGACCCTGTTTTTAGGGTCACCTGGGTGGCTCAGTGGCTTAAAGCCTCTGCCTTCGGCTCAGGTCATGATGGTCCTGGGATGGAGCCCCACATTGGGCTCTTTGCTCCGCAGGGGGCCTGCTTCTTCCTCTCTCTCTGCCTGCTTGTGATAAAATCTTAAAAAAAAAAAAAAAAAAGAACTGGAAACAGGGTCTTTTTTTTTTTTTTAAGATTTTATTTATTTATTTGACAGAAAGAGACGCAGTGAGAGAGGGAACACAAGCAGGGGGTAGTGGGAGAAGGAGAAGCAGGCTTCCTGCAGATTAGGAACCCTGATGCGGGGCTCGATCCCAGGACCCTGAGATCATGACCTGAGCCAAAGGCAGATGCTTAATGACTGAGCCACCCAGGCACCCCTATTTTTAAATTTTTGAGGAGACTGGTATGGGTGCATTTTAATCCATTTTGTTCCAGTTTTCTTTTTTTCTTTAACTATTTTTTAAATTATTTTTTAAAATTTATTCTTAAATTAAAAAAAATTATTTATTTGACAGACAGAGATAACAAGTAGGCAGAGAGGCAGGCAGAGACAGAGGGAGGAAGCAGGCTCCCTGCTGAGCAGAGAGCCCCACTTGGGGCTCGATCCTAGTATCTTGGGATTATGACCTGAGCCGAAGGCAGAGGCTTTAACCCACTGAGCCACCCAGGCGCCCCTCTTTTTTTTTTTTTTAAGATTTTATTTATTTATTTGACATAGAGAGATCACAGGTAGTCAGAGAGATGGGGGGTGGGGGAAGCAGGCTCCCTGCTGAACAGAGAACCCGATGTGGGGCTCCATCCCAGGACTCTGGGATCATGACCTGAGCCACCCAGGCACCCATTGTTCCAGTTTTCTTTTTTTTTTTTTTTTTTTTTTTTTTAAGATTTTATTTATTTATTTGACAGAGAGAAATCACAAGTAGACGGAGAGGCAGGCAGAGAGAGAGGGAAGCAGGCTCCCTGCTGAGCAGAGAGCCCGATGCGGGACTTGATCCCAGGACCCTGAGATCATGACCTGAGCCGAAGGCAGCGGCTTAATCCACTGAGCCACCCAGGTGCCCCTGTTCCAGTTTTCTTGAGATACGATCGACTTAGAACTTTGTGTTAGTGTTAGGTGTACAATATGATGATCTGATATATGTGTAAACCTCACGTAATTATTATTTTCTTGGGATGTCCACTTTTAAGATCTACTCTCTTACGACCTTACAAACACACAGCCCAGTACTGTTAACTTCAGTGAGGACGGTGTGTATGACCCCTGAGCCCCCACCTAGGATAGCACACAAGGGGCTCATCCTTGTCCAAGGCTCCTGCCCCATTCCTGCGGGAGCTGGAGGGGGAGCTGGTCCTGCCGCCCCTTCCAAGGCACCCCAGAAGCTGGAAGACCCAGACCCTGTAACTCCCAACACGTTCTTCTTCCAACATGACCTGCCGGCTGTGAATTAGAACTCAAGACCTGCCCCCGTCTTGGCTTGTCTGAGCCCGGGGCACTTCGGACTGGCGGGGGTCAGGATCGCACCGTGTATTTTCCGCTGCTTTGCTATAATGGTGAGTACCACCCACGCTGGATTCTTTTGTCTCGTGTTAATCACTATGATATGCACGTTTTCGTCTGATTCCAAAGAAATTAAAACATTTTTGTGCGTCCCTAAAATTACGTGGGCGGAGACACTCCACTCAACTGAGCCAGTGGGCTGGGGGCACAGTACGTTTAGGGTGGGCAGGAGACCCCCCTGCTAACACTTCAGAACGTCAGCCTTGTGTATTTCCAGCACCCACGTCCACCCACGTCACTCCCCTGCTCCAAACCCTGCCCCGGAAACCGTCAGAGCTCTCCCCACAGTCGAGGCCGCCCGTCAGCCCCTTCCTATCTGCTTTCCCAGTCTCCCGGACCCTCGCTTCCTACTCTGCCCTCTTGGATGTTTCCAGAACATTCCAGGCTTCCTCGCACCTCCCCACCTGGGCTCAGGCTGCTCCCCGCATGGAGAGCATTACCTTCCCACCTGCGACCACATAGCGGACACACCTCCTCGTCCTCCCTGACCCGGCTCAAATGCCACTTTCTCTGTGAGATCTCCTGAGCACATATCCCCACCCCCCACCCCCCCCACCCCCGGTACTCCTCATTCATCTCTCGGTTCTAGCACTTACCCACCCCTCTATGCCCATTTCTTTCCTTGGACTGTGAACCCCTCGAGGGCAGGGACCAGGGCCTTGCACACAGCAGGCGCTCAATGAGTGCTGAGTCCATAAGCAGGTGGCTGAGGAAAGGACCGAGTGAACCAGGAGGATAAGAAACAAGGGCCCCAACAGACACATGAAAAAGTGCTCCATATCACTGGGCATCAGGGAAATACAAATCAAAACCACAATGAGGTATCACCTCACACCAGTCAGAATGGCTAAAATCAACAAGTCAGGAAATGACAGATGCTGGCGAGGACGCGGAGAAAGGGGAACCCTCCTACACTGTTGGTGGGAATGCAAGCTGGTGCAACCACTCTGGAAAACAGCATGGAGGTTCCTCAAAATGTTGAAAATAGAACTGCCCTATGACCCAGCAATAGCACTACTGGGTATTTACCCTAAAGATACAAACGTAATGATCCAAAGGGGCACGTGCACCCGAATGTTTATAGCAGCAATGTCCACAATAGCCAAACTATGGAAAGAACCTAGATGTCCATCAACAGATGAATGGATCAAGAAGATGTGGTATATATACACAATGGAATACTATGCAGCCATCAAAAGAAACGAAATCTTGCCATTTGCGACAACATGGATGGAACTAGAGCGTATCATGCTTAGCGAAATAAATCAAGCGGAGAAAGACAACTATCATATGATCTCCATGATATGAGGAAGTGGTGATGCAACATGGGGGCTTAAGTGGGTAGGAGAAGAATCAATGAAACAAGATGGATTTGGGAGGGAGACAAACCATAAGTGACTCTTAATCTCACAAAACAAACTGAGGGTTGCTGGGGGAAGGGAGGTTGGGAGAAGGGGGTGGGATTATGGACACTGGGGAGGGTATGTGCTTTGGTGAGTGCTGTGAAGTGTGTAAACCTGGTGATTCACAGACCTGTACCCCTGGGGATAAAAATATATGTTTATAAAAAATAAAAAATTAATTAAAAAAAAAAAAGAAAAGAAACAAGGGCCCCACAAAGGGGTCCGCTGTGCCGTCCTCCACAGAGGAAGGGTCTGAACCCTGGGGGATGGAGCCGGGGCTGGGCTCCCCTCACGGCCCCGCCCTCTGACTCACCCCTCCCTAGAGACTGGTTTCTGGGAACACGCTGACAGCTTGGCTGGCCTCCCTGGCTGAATCCTCTCTGTTGGCCACGGTCTTCCCGGGGAGTCTCAGTGCTCAGCGGCAGTGCTCCCAGGGTGCATGGCCAAGACCGAGGCAGTGGTGGCTGGGAGGTGGGGGGGGGTAGTGCTCATGTGTCTGCGACAGGGACCATAGGTGGGGAGGGGGGCAGAATGGCAGGGCAGAAGGCAGAGCTGGAGGCCAGCCAGCTGCAGCCCCCACAGAGCCTCTGCCTTCCTGCAAAGTGGGGCTCACTGCTGGATGCCAAGCCCCCCCCCCCCCGAGATGCCATGGGAAGCTCAGGGGAAAGGAAGTGACGGCACCTGAACCCCCTCTCAGCCCTGCATTGATGGGGCAGGCCCGGGGGGATGCCACAGAGAGGTACTTGTGACAGCAATACCCCTGCGTCCGGTGTCGGCCTGAAATAAGGGGTCTGTGGTTAGGGCCAGAACCAGGGGTGTCCTGACAAAGCCACTTTTGGCATTTGCTTTGAGGCGTTGTTCTTGGCTGGGTACACCCTTTGGGCCTGGTTCTTGTCCTCCCGGAGAATCTGTGACACACTCCATAGCCTTCTAAAGAATCCCTTTCTGTTTAAATTAGTCAGAGCTGGTTTCTGTTGCTTGGAACCAGAAACCAGAGCAGCGTGGCCCAAAAAAGCTAAGGGGGTTATGGGTGGCATCATTAAAGGTCTAGTGCCCGGACAAAAGGAGGGTTTGGTCTGTTCGTGTTTGCTCTGTGCAGCACAGCACAGTAGGGAGGCTCAACCCTTCTCCAGAAGCCACACTCCAGAAAGGCCTGTGACAAACTGGAGGCTTTCTAGGGACAATGACCACGTCAGCGTAGGATCTAGAACTCATGGCAGGAGAAGGAAGCCTGGCTTAGAGCTGAGTAGGCAGAAGGTTCTGGAGAGAACAGCTATGGTTTAGGCTCCAAAAGTCCACTCTGGTAGCTTAGTGGGGTAGGGGGCGGTGGCAGGCCTGGCTCACAGCTAGAATAGTTTGAAAATCGACAGAGCCGCCTCGGGAGGAGGTGAGCTCCCCAGTTTTGGAGGTAAACAAGGCTGGATCCTGAAGTGGACAAAAGAGCCCAGCCTGGGCTTCCCTGGCTCCGCTTGAGGGTGTGGGTCTCCAGGGTAGGAGAGAGATCAGCCTGCGTCACCCCCAAACATCAGACTTGGCAGAAGCTCTGTGGTCCACCACTCACCAACCAGGTCTCCATAACAGCCCACAGGGTGGGGGAGACAGGGAGTGAGACCCCCATCTACCAAGAAGCCAACAAAGCCGCTTCTCACTCTCCAGGTGACCCGGGGGTTGGGACGCGCCTGAAGAATGGCAAGGCAGAGGGGGCAAATCTCAGTGACCATGAAGACTGAAGATGTCCCTGATAAACTACCTAAAGACATAGCCTTGGGTACCCTGAGAAACAATCATTTTCCCATGGATGATGCAGATAAAGATCACAGATTGATAACGGGGCATGCTGGGGACAACAAGGTGGGGGCAGCACGCTCCTGGAGGTCCTGTGTCCTCAGAATCACCACCGTGGCCAGAAACCTGCATCCTGTGTAGGCAGATCTTCTGACCCAGGGATTCCGCTTCTAGGAATTTATCCTTGGCTGCATTTGCTTACATACGAAATGATGTGTGAGCCAGGCTATTGTCTGGTGAAAGGAACAGCCCATCCACGCACGGCAGAGCTGTGGAAGGGATGGGGGTGCGTCCCCACACTGGAAAATGGGGCAGTTTGGCAGAGAATGAGAATCTGTTTAATGTATAAATATGTACGGCTTTCCAAGATAAAGTAAGAGAAACTGTAAGCAGAACCCGTTAGCCATTATTTGCATGTAAATGGCAGACCCATATGTCTGCTCTCTGCTCTGTAGTCAGAGAATGTCTCCAGCAGGCTGTGCGAGGAATCGGGGCGTGTGGGTGCCTTGGGGGAGGGAATGTGTGTGACTGGGAGAGATGAGAGACTGACTTTTTATCGAAAACGTTTATTTACTTTTTACTTTTATTGTATATATAAAGTGGGCTCTAGCACCCAGTGTAGGGCTTGAACTCACAACCCTGAGATGACGCATTGCATACTTGGGGTGCCTGGGTGGCTCAGTGGGTTAATCCTCTGCCTTTTGGCTCAGGTCATGATCTCAGGGTCCTGGGATCGAGCCCTGCATCGGGCTCTCTGCTCAGTGGGGAACCTGCTTCCCCATCTCTGTCTGCCTGCCTCTCTGCCTTCTTGTGATCTTTGTCTGTCAAATAAATAAAATCTTAAAAAAAAAAAAAAAGTTGCATACTTTACCAACTGAGTCAGCCAAATGCTCTGAAAGCATCCTTTAATTTTTAAAAATTTATTATTTTTTTAAAGATTTATTTGTTTGAGAGAAAGACAGAGACAGTGGCAGAGGGAGAGAATCTCACGCAGACTCCCCACTGAGCAGGGAGCCCACGTGGGGCTCCATCCCACCATCCCTGAGATTATGACCTGAGCTGAAACCAAGAGTCGGAGACTCAACCAACTGATCCACCCAGGTGTCCCTATTTTTATTTTTATTTTTAAAGATTTTTTTTTACGTATTTGAAAGAGAGTGAGAGAGTGCACGAACGGGGGGGGGGGGAGAGGTAGGGGAAGAAGCAGACTCCCCACTGAGCAGGGGACCCCTCCCATGTAGGGATCAATCCCAAGACCCCAGGATCACGACCTGAGCAGAAGACACATTCTTAACTGACTGAGCCACCTAGGCACCCCCAAAAGCATCTTTTAAAAGTAACGTCTAGGGGCGCCTGGGTGGCTCAGTGGGTTAAGGCCTCTGCCTTTGGCTCAGGTCATGGTCCCGGGGTCCTGGGATCTAGCCCCGCATCGGGCTCTCTGCTCCACAGGGAACCCGCTTCCCCTCCTCTCTCTCTGCCTGCCTCTCTGCCTACTTGTGATCTCTGTCTGTCGAGTAAATAAATAAAAACTCTTAAAAAAAAAAATAAAAGTAACCTCTGGGGTGCCTGGGTGGCTAAGTCATTAAGCTTCTGCCTTCAGCTCAGGTCATGATCCCAGCATCCTGGGATGGAGCCCCACATCAGGCTCCCTGCTTGGCGGGAAGCCTGCTTCTCCCTCTCCCACTCTCCCTGCTTGTGTTCCCTCTCTTGCTGTGTCTCTGTCAAATAAATAAATAAAATCTAAAACAAAAAACAAAAAACCGAAGGTGGAGCTCGAACTCACAACCCCCAGACCAAGAGTCACATGCTGAGCCAGCCAGGCACACTTTTTTTTTTTTTTTAATTTTATTTATGTATTTATTTGACAGAGATCACAGTAGACAGAGAGGCAGGCAGAGAGAGAGAGGGAAGCAGGCTCCCCGCTGAGCAGAGAGCCCGATTCGGGACTCGATCCCAGGACCCTGAGATCATGACCTGAGCCGAAGGCAGCGGCTTAACCCACTGAGCCACTCAGGTGCCCCCACACTTTTTTTTTTTTAAGTAACCATTGAAAACATGGTAAACATTCAACATCTTTTGCATTTAGCCAAGTGTGCATGTGTTGTATACATAACAAAACAGGAAAAGAAAACAAAGTAAGAGAAAAATAGAACCAGTGCTAGGCACCTACACATACGGTGTTTCCTGGATGTCCCTGGCAGGTACCACTGCTCCCTCTTTGCAGGTGATGAAATAGATTCAGCTCACAGAAGATCAGAAAGCCACTCGGAGTGAGTGCCTGGCAAGGGAGTGGAGAAGCTGGGTCTGGGACCCAAGTGTGCAGTGATGTTTGGGGCAGTGCCCTCTGGGGCAGACAGATGCCTAGGGCTAGCTGTGGCTGGGCGGGCCCCAGGACTGTGACCTCTCCATCTGGGAGAAAACCACGAAGGGGTTGCTTCTAGAAACCCAGCTCTGGACTCTGAGTCTGGGAGAAGAATGGTGCCCCTCACGGAAAGGCCGGTGCTCATGGAGTAGCAGGGAGGCCAAGCCTAGCTCTGACCGCGCCAAACGGGTGACCTCTAGCCAGTGATTTTCCCCTCTGTGAACCTGAGTGCCTCATCCAAATTCCCACGGCTGGGGAGGCAGGAGGTCTAAGTGAGGTGACAAATGAGAAAGACCCCTCCTCCTCCGGGGCAGGTTCCCCAAAATAAACCCGATCTTTCAAACTCAAAAGCGCGGTCCCCAAAACTCTGAACTGCCCTGACTCTCGATGCCTCCTTCTGGGTCCAGGTGGCTCTGACACAAACAGACATACTGTTTGCTAAGTGCGTGCGATTGTGCATTCATTCATCTTACACCCACGCGGGGTGTCCCACGCGCCAGGCTCAGGTGGCCAGAGCGGTCCGCCGCGCGAGTCCCCGGCCCGCGTGTCCCCGCACTTGCCCACGCCTCTGAGCACATACTAGGACCCGTAGCCCCCTTGCACCTGGAGACTGGCACTCTGGGACCACGCCTGCCGCCCACGCGTACCGGCGGCACAGGCCACCCGAGCGCCGACCGTCGCGCCCTCACCCCACTGTGACCACCCGCCCGCGGCGAGCCAGCAGGGTAACAGCCCTGGGCGCAGGCCCCGCCCCTACCCCCAGGCGGCCAATGAGCGCCGCGACCCGATCCGGCCCCGCCCACCCGGGGGGGAGCCCCGGCCGCCGATTGGCGAGCCCCGGCGCTGAGGCCCCCGCACGTGGGGCGGGGGCGGGGGTGAATGAAGTGGAAGCGATTCCCCCGCCCCCGCGCTTACCTCTCGCGCCCTGCGCGGCCCGCCCCCCGCGGCGCCCAGTCCCGCGCCCGCCGGCCCGCCGGCTGCACGCGACCCTGCGGTCCCGCTCCCTCGGGCGCCGACCCCGCGCCGCGGACCCGCGATGGCCAAGCGCAGCTCGCTGTCCATCCGCATCGTGGAGGGGAAGAACCTGCCCGCCAAGGACATGTGAGCGCTGCCCGGGGTGGGGGCCCCAACTTTTTGGGGAGGGGCGCTGCCCCTTCCTTAAGCCTCACCTTTCTAGGGTCCACACGGCCCGCCCGCAAGTGGAGCAGCGGCGAGGGTGTGGCGAGTGTGGCCGCCGTGGGGGACTGGAAGGGAATGGGGACGGTAAGATTTGTTGCGAGCACGGGGCGGGGGTGGGGCGGGGGGACAAGGAAGGTCCGTGGACAGGGGAGCGGATGGGGGGTCAGTAAGGGGCCTGAGCTAGCAGGGAGCCAGCGAACGGCGCTCAGGAAGGGAAGGGGCTTTAATAGGACAGGGGCTGAGCGTGGGGGGCACCTCGCAGGGAGATGTCTCCGTGAACTGCGGGAGTGTGGCTGGAAGGGGTGGGGGTGCCCCTGGGAACCGAGGGGTCTTCCTCGTTAGTTCCGGAACCTTAGTACCCGAGAGTGTGCACCTGAAACCAGCCCCGGGGGGCCGGGCCTGTCCCGGGGCTTCCAGCTGTGCGCAGGAGTGAGGCGTGAACCGGTAGGTCAGGAGGCTGGGACCGTGCAAAGATGGTGTGGCCGGGGAGCAGCTGTTCCTTGTGCTCTGGGCTTTATCTGAGCCCTGCGGTGACTTTACCTCGTCACAAGGACTTAGCAAGGCAGTTCTCATCATCCCATTTTACAGATAAGGAAACCGAGGCTGGGAGACC
Source organism: Mustela nivalis (assembly GCF_964662115.1). Lineage (NCBI taxonomy): Eukaryota > Metazoa > Chordata > Mammalia > Carnivora > Mustelidae > Mustela > Mustela nivalis. Next base: position 9,076,993 of record NC_139038.1, on the reverse strand, counting down.
TGAAAAGGCTGGCTCTAAATGGCAGAGGAAGGGCTTGGGTCCAGAGCTCCTAACGCCCGCGGACATCTAGGGCATTCCCTGGTCCCTGGCCAGATTTGAGGAGGTTTCCCGAGCCCCTTGTCCCAGCGCCTTTCTCAGTAGTCCCAGAGCTGAGGTTCCCCATCTCATCCCTGGCTCGCTTGTATACAGCCTTAGGCAGCATCTTAGCTCTGAAGCCTCAGTTTCCCTTTCTGTAGACTGGAGGTCAAACTCCCTTAAGCACCGGGATGTTGGCTGGTTCAGTTGGTAGAGCATGGGACTTTTGGTCTCAGGGTTGTGAGTTAGAGCCCCAGGTTGGGTGTAGAGATTACTTAAAAATGAAATCTTATTTATTTATTTTTTTAAAAAGATTTTATTAATTTATTTGATAGAGACACAGCGAGAGAGGGAACACAAGCAGGGGGAGTGGGAGAGAGAGAAGCAGATTTCCAGCCGAGCAGGGAGCCCGATGCAGGGCTTGATGTGGGGCTTGATGTGGGGCTTGATGTGGGGCTTGATCCCAGGACCCTGGGATCAGGACCTGAGCTGAAGACAGACGCTTAATGACTTAGCCACCCAGATGCCCCTGAAATCCTTAAAAAAAAAAAAAAAAAAATTAAGCACAAGGCTCTAGGTGCACTGGCCTCCTGGAGCAGGGTATGGGGGAAGGGGATCCCAGAGGCTGCATAGGGTCCAAAGTCCACTGTCTGGAGTGCCCCCCCACGCCCTTCCCCTGCCCCCCCAGGGCTCCTCAGCCTGCTCCTGGATGCCAAGAGGTGGCGAATGGGGCGGGGTGCAGGAGGCTGGGACGAGGGCGTCTCTCTCACCCGGACAGTGGCCCCTGTGAGTTTGCCTGCTCACTCAACGCCTTGAGCAGTTCTAGTTCAAGGCCCCCTGGGCCTGGTGAGGCCAGGCTCAGCAGTTGCTATGGCAATGGTTAAGGGGGGCGGGGCTGGGCAGGCCATCTCCAGGTGGGTTTCTGGTCTCGTGCCTAGGTGGGGCGGACGCCGGGTAAGCCATCTCTGCGGAGAGCCAGGCGGATGAGCTCTGAGGAGGGTCTCAGCCTCCTGGCCCAGGCTCTAAGCAGCCCCCCCCTTAGCAGTGCCAGCTAACTAGGTCAGCTTGGCCTCCTCTGGCTGGTGGCTGCTGGGAGGAGCAGCCCCTCCGTCTGTCGCCTCCCTCCCCATCCCCGCAGGCCCTAGTGCCTGGCTCTAGGCTTTCCCTAGCCCCAGGGCAGTGAAGCTGCCAACTGGGTCTCCCTGGGAGCCAAGGTGCCAGGTTCTCGGCCCAACCCTGCCTCTGCCCAGCCCCCGGGGACCCTGGGGCTCCATCCCTGGGGGGTCGCCACTGAGTCCTGTTGGTTTAGCCTTCAGGATCTCTTTCTTTGCCCGGCCCCCTGCCTGCTGACCTCTGTCCCCTCCTGAAGCCTCTGGTCAGAGGGCTTCCTGTCATCTGGTTCCTAAATGCAGCTCTAACTCCCCCCCAGCCCCCCACATTCGAAGCCCTGCCTTTGCACAGGTTTAAGGGGCTTCTGTCTTCAGACACTCCCACTCGGAGTCCTCCAGAAAACTCCTATTCATCCTTCAGGACTCCTCTCAAACTTAGGCTCTGTTCCAGGGTTTTCCCTGTGCCCTCCAGCAGGTGCTCGTGCCCCTGTCTTGTGCCCTCCGGAGTCAGGAGCACACTCTTGGTAGCAGTTGCCACCATGCTGTGTGACCATGAAGGGTAGGAACCGTGACTCATTCGTCTTGGCATTCCAGGAGCCCTGGGGGGGCTCCTGGCCCATGGCAGAGGAGACTAAGGGCTGTGGAGGACCCTTCCGTTCAATCCTTGCATTAGTTCTACAAGGCAGATATGCTCAGTTTGCAGAAGGGGAAACTGAGGGTCAGGATGTGTAAGTCCCTTGCCAAGGCCACATAGTGTTTAGGGAGAGAAGCTGGGATTCAAACCCACTCTTTCTGCTGTTGATAGGCCGAGAATCCTAGCTGGGCCGAGGCTGCAGCCTTACCATGGGCTTCAGTGGGGACTGAGCCTTGGAAATGCGATACAAACCACTTGGCTCAGGGACAGCAGGGGTTCGGAGACCCCAGGAGGCCCTCACTGGGTGTCAGAGGGCTGGGAAGGGGGCAGAGGCTGGGAAGGGGGTGCGCCTGCCTCACTGTGCCTCATCAGCCTGTCTCCTGAGCAGCCTCCCTTCCAGCCAGGACTTGCACACCTCTGAGGACGGGGAGCTCACCACCTTTCCATAGTGACTCATCTTGACAGAGACCGTTCTGAGGAGGGACACATCATCACAGCTGCCATTTCCACTCATGGGCTTTTAGTTCTCTTAAGGGCACAGAGCACAGCTGTGCTCCCTGTCACTGACCGTTTTCAGAGCCCACCTGTTCCCGTTCTGTTGCCATCCACTGTCTCCCATTTTTGCGTGCCTGGATCAGCCAGACAGGAGCTAAGTCTTATAATGACCGGTAACCGACTGGCTCCCACGCCCAGTGGCCCTGGGGACGGGCCGAGGACTATTTCAAGGTTTACACTGATCCTTCCCCTTCCACAGCCTGGAAACTGCCAAGGGGCTAAATATAGAGGACTTGCAAGTATCCAGGCTGGCTTCCCCAAGAGGCTTGGGGAAGGGGAAGTGAGGCAGGGGACCAGTCCCAGGGCCTCATCGGGACAGAGGGCACTAGGCAGGGGCACAGATCCCCACAGCTGACCAGGGATCATGGGTGGGCCTCTGGCCTCAGCCTGCTCCTGACGCTGTCCCCTTTGCCCTCTGATCCAGCCACCAGCTCCTCGTAGCCCCTGCACACCCAGCTCTGTTCCTGCCTCTGGGCCTTTGCCCACCCCGTGACCTGGCCCCGAACCCAAAGCCCAAACCTCACGGTTCATTCAGAGATTCATTCATTGAGGGAGAGCTGCACCGTAGCAAAGCTAGGCTCACGGGGCTGCCAGGCCAGAAGGCAGAGGCAGGGGAGAGGAGGCCCGTCCCCAACCCCCACCCCACCCCTGCCGCACCCCGCTACTTCTCAGAGCACACCGACATCTTCCTCCTTCCCAGTTCCTTGTGCAAATATGCATGCAGCTGCTGGGGGCTGCTACCCAGCCCAGCTCTGGGAGTGCACAGGGGCCTGATTGCTGGAGGTCCGGAGTCCCCTGGATTTGGGGGGATGGGATGCAAGCTGAGGTGTTCCCAAGGGGCTCTCTGGTGGAGAGGGCTCCTAAGTGACAGGGAAAAGGGTAGCAGGCAGAAAAGCAGGGAATCTAGGGCCATGCCAACATTTATTGCACACCTGTCATGGGCGGACCCTCCCGTCAGACCGGGCACCTGGGGCAGCCACCCTGTGGCCATTCCGCGCCCCACTGCTCTGTGTGGGGAACTGAGTCCTGGCAGAATTGCACATCTGTCATGGGCGGGCCCTCCCGTCAGACAGGGCACCTGGGGCAGCCCCCCTGTGGGTGGTCATTCCCCGCCCCACTGCTCTGTGTGGGGAACCCAGTCCTGGCAGACGTTTCTGGTCAGTTTCCAGTCAGGTCCGTTTCCGGTCAGCATCAGGAGGACCTTCAGAGATCGGGGCTTCCTCTGCTCGGGGCTTCCTCTGCAGGAAGAGCCCCTTTGGAGATGAGAGCTGGGGCTTTGAATTCCCCAGCCTACCACATGCAAATCATTTCCTTTTTATGGACACTGCGCCTGAAAGGCACTCCTGGAGACAGTCCTTACCCCCTTTCTTGCCTGGGACCAGCCCTAGGCCTGGCTGGGAATGTCCCCCCAACCCACCCCAGGAACCCCCTACCAACCGAGACCAGGGAGACCAGGGCACCTGAGCAGTCCCAGGTTCGTCTTCTTCCTTCTTTCCCAGATGGCCAAGAGCTCGAGGCCAACCTGTTAAACACCCCCGGGCCCCCTGTCTTGTGCCCTGTCCTAGACCCTGGGGACACAGAAGGGACCCTTCCCTCAGGTGGTGTGGGGCAGTAGTGGCAGCTGAGGACAGCGCATCGCTAGCAGTCCTGGGATGGAGGGAAAGTCAGGGGGTTTGCAGGCATTGGGCCCGCAGAGGAGACCTTACTCCCTGCCTCTGGGACGGGGCCGGGCTCTGAGAGGCTGGGGACAGCAGGAGCAAAGGCTCCAGGGAGAGAGAACAAGGCGCCCACTTGGGTGTTGAGGATGGGGTTTCTGGACCTGGCCTGGGGCTGTTTCTGTCCTCCTTGGGGCAGAGCAGGGTGTTGAGGGGAAAGGGGTGGCAGGCAGGAACGTCCTTAACCCCCCGCTGGACCCTCGTGCAGGTTCCTGCCTTCTGCTCACCACCAGCCTCCCAGACTGATGAGGGGTGTGGGGTACACATTTCGAGCCCTTGGACCCCAGCCCAGGCCTCCTTGCCTCAGACTTGATCGTCCTTTCCCTGGGGTCACCGAGGGCTGAGCTGCCTGGGAGCCCCTGGGCGCTCCTACGCTCTCCCCACCTGCCGCTGGCCACCGGTCAGCCCCGCCCTGCCCTTGTGTCTTGCAGCACCGGCAGCAGCGACCCCTACTGCATCGTGAAGGTGGACAATGAGCCTATCATCCGGTATGGGCCCCTCCCCCCCACCCAGCACCTGCTCCTCCCCACGCTTCCCGCTCACATCCGGGTAGGGGAGGGGACAGGCTCCGAGAACAGCTGATCCCCAGGCCGGCCCCCTGCCCTGACGCACCTGCTGGGAGGTGAGAAAATCCACCTCTGACTCCTGCTGATTACTGACCTGAACGTCCATCCAGGCCGTGGATCCAAGGGCCTCTCGCCAGCGCTGTTCCTTTCTGTGATCTTTACGGCCCTCGGAAGGGACAGGGTGATGATTAGCAACAGCGGCTGTCACTTCTGGAGTGTGGTCCGCTGGGTCCTGTGCTAAACCTTTTGCAGCCCATTTATAACTTGCAAGGAGCTTGATGTGTTATGATTAAGTTGCATTTACAGAGGAGGAACCCGAGAAAGGCTAACTTGCTCAGGGTCGCGTACCTCGGAGTTGGCAAAGTCAAACTGGAGCCCAAATCTGGCTGACCCCAAAGCCTGAGGCTCGTCCCCCTCTCTTATCCTGCCTCTCCCTTGGGGTTCCTGTGCCCTGAGAGATGCCCACCGTGGTTATACCCCAGAAAGGCTGCTTCAGGCAAGGGGGCCCCAGCCTGTACCCAGAAGGGCCACTTTCCCTGGATGTGCTTTTGTCCCTGGGCTCCACGATTCTGGGCAGGCTCTTTGAGGTCCCGTTCCTTTTGCGTCTCTGGCCTCGACCTTGGACTTCATGACCAGAGCTGCCCCGCAGTTCTGCCCACCGAAGTGCCCGTTGCTGACGGCCGGCTGAGGCTGCCAGGCTCGTGGTTCTTCACCCTTGCAAATAGGACCTCAGGTTCTTCTTCCACATTCTTTGCAAACCACGATACCAAGAGGGGGGTGGGCAGGAGGGCTCTGATTATCTCTGTGACAGACAGGGAAACCGAGGCCCCAGCGTTCCAGTGGCCTGTCGGAGAAGTGCTTGGGGTCAAGGTGATCATTTGAGCTTTTGTCCGGGTCCTTGGCCCGCCTTGGGGGTTTCGGCTCCCCAACCCCCCAGCATTCCCTGCTGAGTCCCCTGGGCTGAAGGCTCTGTCCTGGGTCTGGCTCTGGGTCAGGCTCTGCCACCGTCCTGTTCATGTGACCTGAGGCTAGCTATGGCCCCCTGTGGTCTCAGTTTCCCCAAATGGAAAATGGCCTGCTAGATGCAGCCCTGTGCCCCTCCCAGGGCAGAGGGGACGGTCAGGAGGGAACGGCTGATGGTGGGCAGTGGGGTCGAGGACAAGGAGAATCGTCAGATCCCGTGGGTGGGCCCGGGGTCTGCAGGCGGCCCCGCCAGGCACTGAGGCTCCTTTGCTGTAGGACAGCCACTGTGTGGAAGACCCTGTGTCCATTCTGGGGCGAGGAGTACCAGGTGCACCTGCCGCCCACCTTCCACGCGGTGGCCTTCTACGTCATGGATGAGGACGCCCTCAGGTGGGTGGGCCCCACCCTTCAAATGGGGCCCCGACCCTGCCAGCTGACCCCCCCGGCCCATGTCATTGCCGGGCCGCAGGTCGCTTTGCGTCCTCTTTGTGGCCTGGAGCGGGGGTGGGTGGGGAGCCCCGGGAGGGTCTGGAAGGGCTCCGGGTTTGAGCGAGCCGGGGTCTGCGGGGGCGGGGGTGTTCACACCGCTCACACCACATCCCCCACGTGCACATGCAGGAGTAAAGGCACAGGTGTGCTAGGCTCTGCGTGGGGACGTGCGAGCTAGGGAACCCAGGACGAACTTGGCATATATGTGAGCCCGTGTGTCCGTCCGTGTGTAGCAACCTAGCACATGCCCATGAGCGTGTCCAGAATGCAGGGCCCGCAGGAGGGTCACGGGTCCTGCTCGGATCGGCTCCTGCAAGTGACTGGAGTGTCAGCCTCCCTGCTTCCCACAGGGCCTCTGAACTGGGCGGTGGGGTGGTTGGGGGTGGGGTGGTTTCCCAGGCTCCCTGCGGAGCCCTGCCCAGCTCTGGCCCCCTCTCCATCCTCCAGTCGGGACGACGTTATCGGGAAGGTCTGCCTTACCAGGGACACCCTGGCTGCTCACCCAAAGGGTAAGATTCCTGGGAGGGAGCCCATGGCCTGCTCCTGCTTCCCCTCCCCCGGCCCCCTCCTGTCTCCCGGTACTGGTGGCCCCGTCCCTGGCCTTCCCCCAGCTCAGAGATGCTTCCTCTAGGCTCCTTCACAGCCCGTGCTCAGGGAAAGCCATGTGTGCCCTCCCTAGAAGGGCCCCTGGCCCATCTCCTGCCCCCTAGCCTCAATGTCCTGGGCCCCTTTCTGTCCCCTGTTGGAAATGCATGTCCCTAGGGCAAAGGGGTTGCCAGTGCTGGGATCTGAGGCCTCTGCAGGCACAAGAAGGAGCCTCTCCACGCTTGCGGAGGTGCGGAAACCCCTCCTGCCATCGGGCTGGCTTTTCCTGTACCCTTGGTGTCCCCTTAGCCTGGGCCCCTGGGGCGGCTCGGCCCTAAGCCTGAGCGGTCGGCCTGCAGCCGGGCTAGGCCCCTTGGATGATGGCTGGGATGCTGACACTGTTTTGAGAGCTCAGCCCTGCCCCATCCTCACTGTGGGACCTGGGGTAGCTGCTGCCTCCTCCAGGCTGGCTTCCTGGCTGCCAGTGAGGGTTCCGACCTGGAGCTCTCGGGCGGTTCAGGTTTGGCTTGTGCAGCCCCTGTGACTCCTCCCGGGCCTTCCCGGCACACACCTGCTCCTGTCTGTGAGGCCGGGGCGGGCATGCGGGGGTGGGGGACTTTGCTGACTCATGGAGACTCTAGGGCCCCTGCCAGGCCCACAGGCCTCTCCTGCCCACGGCCCCCGCAGGCCCCTCGGGGTCCAGTGGCCCAGGGGATGCTGGGCCCTTAATGCTTCCCCACCTGGGCTCGGCCCCTCCTCCGGCAGCCCCAGACAAGAGCTGCTGTTTTATGATGGAGAAACTGAGGCCAGAGAAAGCGGTTCTATCACAAGTTAGGTTCAGGGGCAGAGGGCACGAGAGGAAGGACACAGGGGTCGCCGGACTTGGGTTCACATCAAGTTTCTTCCAAGAGCCGCTGCTCAGCTTCTGAGACTGTGTCCCCATCTGTTCCCGGGGACGATGGCCCCTGCCCCCTGGAGCTGGAGAGGACCTGAGCGGCCGGTGCAGGGGCGCCGTGGCGCCCGGCGGGGCTGAGCCATGGGTCCCACAGGTTTCAGCGGCTGGGCCCACCTGACGGAGGTGGACCCTGACGAGGAGGTGCAAGGCGAGATCCACCTGCGCCTTGAGGTGGTCCCGGGGACGCCGGCGGGTCGGCTGCGCTGCTCTGTGCTGGAGGCCAGGTGAGACGGGAGAGGCCCCTGCGGGCCAGCGGGCTGGGGAGGTTGCCTGACCTCAAGGCGTTTCCTGGGTGACCTGGCCGAGGATGCCATGTCTCTTAAGGGACAGGGTGATCTTCTAATGGTGGGACTTTGGGCATCATAAGGCAGGGGAGAGGGGACCCCGAGCTCTGCGCGTGCAGCCCCCGTGCCAAGCCCGGGCTTTCCCTGGGGTTTAACTACAGTATGAACTTGGCCTGGTGTGTGTGTGTGTGTGTGTGTGTTGCGGGGGTGGGGTGCGGTCCTCTCCAGGTGTGTGTGTGTGTGTGTGTGTGTGTGTGTGTGTGTTGCGGGGGTGGGGTGCAGTCCTCTCCAGGAGGAACAGTGACTCTGGCAGAAAGGTGGGCCTGAGTCACCTACGCCAGGCCTCCCTCCCCTCCCCATCCGCGGTATTTTTAGCTGCGGGCTCCCCTCCTGTCGGGGCCTGAGTGTGAGTCACACGCGCTCCCTGAGGAGCTTCTTCCCTTGTGGCTCCGGGCCACCTCCACAGGGTCCCTTGGCTGCCTCTGGGGTGGGAGGGCAGGGCCGGGCCAGTGCCCGTGGGGGAGCCGGTCCCCGCAGGGGTGAGGGGGTGAGGGCTATCAGCTTGCAGAGGGAGCAGGGCCGGGGGAAGATCTCTCTCCGGCAAGTGGGGCCGGTGGCTCCCCGGCCGGATTCCCTGTCCTGGGGCTGGAGTGGGGATGGGGAGGCAGCGGGAGAATGTGCACTTGGGCAGGGGCCGATCACACCCTCACACCCGGCCATTCCCGCCCTCGGGCTCACACGCACATGCTGCCGACACTCCTGGGGACACGGGGGCTGGCCCAGCCTGGCCTCCACTCAGCAGGGGCCTGGACTGGAGGAGCCGTCTGTCCAGACCTCTGTGCAGAGCATGAGCGGGGGGGGGGGGGGGGGGTGTCTCGGCCCCCACCGCCCCCCCCTCCCCCGCTCAGACCCCACTGGCATTCCGGGAGGCCCGAGAAGCTGTCTGTGCAGAAAGAACGTTTCTTCTCATCTTTCTGGGCAGATTCTCAAGTTCATGTCCTGGAATTCTCTTGGCTCTGAGGAGGCAGGAAAAGTCGGCACGGGAGGCTTTAAACTAAAAATACGGAGAAGAGCAGAAAACAATATTTACAGTAAAAAGAAGAGGGGCGGGCTTTGCTGTTGCCCCACAAAGGGCTCCAAGCGGGGTGCTGGGGTGCTGTGAGCGGATTTGGGCTTTGCAGAGTATTGGCAGGATGACCTGGCAGGGCTGCTCCCCAAGACCCACCTCCCCCATTGTGGGGCAGGCCTTCTAGAAGCCCGTGATCTCAGGCGTGGGGGTTATCTTCTATACTCCGCAAAGGGGAAACCGAGGCTTGGAGAGATGGCCCCGGCTCAGGGCTGCGCTGGCAATCGGGGAACCGGGTGGGGGACACAGCCCAGGCTGTTCCATGGTGTACTTGCCTCCCTGACTCCCCAGAGCAGATGATAAGCTCACAGCCCGCCTGCGGCTGTCAACCCAGAGGAGCCATGGTGGGGGGCCTGGTCTGCTGTGGGTGCCCCGTAGAGGCCTGTGGGGGGAACACTGGGGGAATCAGCGTCCCGGGGAGAGGCGCTGGGCACAGATGAGCCCAGCCTGGGGGTGACCCCACAGCGGTCAGCTGACAGTCTGGGGAGGGAGTGTGAAAAGTGGATGCCCTGCTTCCCTCCCAGGGACCTGGCCCCCAAGGACCGGAACGGTGCATCTGACCCCTTCGTCCGAGTGCGCTACAACGGCCGGACACAGGAGACCTCAGTGAGGGGGCTGAGGGGGGCGGGGAGCCCTCATCAGTTGGGCGGTCAGGCTGGGACTGTGGTCTCACAGAAGACATTTAAGAAAGGCCGGGTGACCCTGGGGCATAGCAGGTCCCGGCTCTTCTGTCACCAACCCCTACAGCCCCAGCTGCCTTTCACTCCCGGCCTCCTGGCCCAAGACAGCCGGTGTGGGGTTCAGCTGCACCGTCCGATAGCTCCCCCCGGCATTGTTCTGCCCCAGGAAACAGCCAGGGTGGTGGGCGCAGCCCTGGGGTGGGCCAGGGGTGGAGGCCTGGTTTCTCAGTGCAGTCTGCTGCTACCTTTGTGCTGTGTGGCCTTGGACAAGTACCTTGCCCACTCTGGGCCTCCATTCCCCCCTTGAGAAATGAGCAGGGGTTTGGACAGGAAGGTTACACCTCTGCTGTTGCAAGGCCCCTGCAGGGATCCCAAGTGGGGTGTTTGGGGCAGCTGTACCCTTGGTTGGGCCTTGCTTCGGGCCCCCCACTTGGGGTCAGCCCACCTCTACTTGCCCCGTTCTGGACAGATTGTGAAGAAATCATGCTACCCACGCTGGAATGAGACATTTGAGTTTGATCTGGAAGAGGGGGCCGCGGAGGCGGTGTGTGTGGAAGCCTGGGACTGGGACCTTGTCAGCCGGAATGACTTCTTGGGCAGAGTGAGTGCCCCACTCCTTCGGGCCGCACCTGCCTCCATTCCGGCACCGCCCCCAGTCTCCCCCTGCCCCCCACTGCCCCGGAGCGGCACTCCCCAGAACCAGCCACTGGTGATCGGGGACCCCGAGGAGGGACTCCCCCAAAAGGAACAGTAGTTGACTCTGCCTTACTCCCCAGGTGGTGTTCAATGTCCAGAGACTGTGGGCGGCCCAGCAGGAGGAGGGCTGGTTCCGGCTGCAGCCCGACCAGTCCAAGAGTCGGCGGGGAGAGTGAGTGCCTGGGCTTGGCCGCGGGGCTGGTGGGCTCTGGGCCCCAGGGGGCTTGCGGGGGTGCGGGGAGAGTTGACAATTGGCTCCAGCAGGCAGTCGGGGGCAGACCCCAGCCCTCAGGGCCAGACTCTGTTATCCTGACCAGTACTGCCGCCTGGCCCTTCTCGCAGCCTTGGACTTGGCCCTGTCCTCTAAGCTCCAAGGCACTACGGGTCTCCTGCTTTCTACCTTCTGGCAGATTCTGGAACAGGCCATCAGACTTTTTCCCTTTAAGGCTTTCCCAGCAGACCTCCTACCAGGGTTCAAGTCCCCAGAGCTCTGACCCTCCCTCAGATTTTCCAGGAATGAGGTTGCCAGATAAAATATTGGATGTCCACGTAAAGCTGAATTTCAGGCAAACAGTGAATCATTTTTCCGTGTGGTACTTCCATGCGGTGTCGGAGACAGACTTAGGCTAAAGATACTCAAACTTCACTGGGCGTCTTGTAGTTTTATTTTGGTTAAATTTGGCAACCTATCAAGGAAGCTCTCTGGCTTCCTTGCCCACCACTCAACTGGGAAGTGGAAGGTCAGCAGTGTCCCCCACTGTGGGTGGTTCAGCTCCGTCTCTCTGTAGAAAGTCCCAGACACCACCACCCCCCATCCCTACCATGGACAGGGCAGGGGCAGATGGCTGTGTCCAGCCGCAAGGCATGTCCAGAGAACCTGCCCAGGGCTGTTTGGAGGGCTTCTGGGGATGAGGCCGTGCTGAGCAGCAAACTTAGTGAACTGCACTGTGCTTCTGGAAGGGGGTTGCTGAGGGACTGCTAAGGCTTGGTCAGCACCCCCAACAGGAGGGACCCACCAGGAGGGATCCGAGCAGGGGAGCTTGGCAGTTAGATCTGTTGTGGCAAGTTCTCCAGCCTGCTCAAGCCTCAGTTGCCCCGGCAGGTTGTTAAAACCGTCGGGGACTTGCTTCCAGCTTAAAGCGTGTACACGAAGGAGCTGTTCTCTTAGAGTTTACAGATCTGAGGCTGGGCAGCCCAGCCTGTTTGCATGGGTCAAGCTCGGAGTCCAAGGGGTCTAGAGGGGGCAGGGAGCCAGGCGGTGGAGATGGCTGGAGGCAGGAAGGGCTTACCCAGCAGGGAAGGAAAGCAGCTTGGGGGGAAAAAATGGGAGCTGGGCGGTGCAGGGGGTGGGCAGGTGGAGGGTACGAGCCGAGAGACAGGCTGGCCCTGAGAAGGGAATATGGAGCCAGCGGGGAGGGGCCCGGCGCAGGCGGCCTGGGTCCCTGGTGGAGAGGTCACAGGCTGCCCGTTCCAGGGGCAGCCTGGGCTCCTTGCAGCTGGAGGTGCGGCTGCGGGACGAGACGGTACTGCCCTCCGGCTGCTACCAGCCCCTGGTGCAGCTGCTGTGCCGTGAGGTGAAGCTGGGCACCCAGGTGAGGGGGCCCCGGGGGAAGGTGGGAGGGTCCGGGGCCAGTAGGCCAGTCCTCCCTGTCCTATACCCGCTCTGAAGAGCAAAGCTCTCGGTTCTCAGGACGGTAAGGGACTAGCCCGTACCCAGGGCCCGTTGCCAACCCTTGGGAGAGCATCCCTCCTTCCCCGTGGTCCTCTGAGGTCCTCAGAGTGAAGGGTTTGGGTTCCCCTGTGGGTCCTCCAACCCTGTCTCTCCTTGCTGCTTCCTGCAGGGCCCAGGGCAGCTGATACCTCTTATAGAGGAGACAACGAGCACAGAGTGCCGCCAGGAGGTGGCCACCAACCTGCTCAAGCTCTTCCTGGGGCAGGGACTGGCCAAAGACTTCCTGGACCTGCTCTTCCAGCTGGAGCTGGGTCGCACGAGTGAGGCCTGGGAGGGGGAGGCCTGTCTGAGGGTGTGGTGGAGAGGGCAGGCGGGAGCCAAGGACTCCAGAGATGCTGAGAGCAGAGAAATCTGGGAAGGCTTCCTGTAGGAAGCTGCTGGGTCCGATTAGGAGGCAAAGGAATGAGCAAAAGGCATAGGTGGGGCAGTGTGCTGGGAGGGGGCAAGGAAGGTCCTTACAGAGGGGCCAGCTTAGGGCCCCCAGCCCCGTGGTCCTCCCTTCCCCAACCCCGTACCCACTAGAACCTCTGCTCACAGGTGAGGCTAACACACTGTTCCGGAGCAACTCTCTTGCCTCAAAGTCCATGGAGTCTTTTCTGAAGGTGAGGTTGAGTGGTATACATCTTTGTTGCCTAGATGAAGAGACCGAGGTTCAGAAGGGCCAAGAGATAAAGAAGTTCATGCATCCACTCGCGTGTTCATTCGCGCAGCTGCGGTTGGTCTCGCTGTCCCCTTTGTGGGCCTGGCTCTACCCTGAGCGGACACAGCAGGCAGATGGCGCCTGAGGGGGGGGGGGGCAGCTGCAGGGAGACGGCCAGGGAGCTGGAGGCGGGAGGTGGGACCAATGCCACCCCCCACGGCCCCCAGGTGGTGGGGATGCGGTATCTGCACGGCGTCCTGGGCCCCATCATCGACAGGGTGTTTGAGGAGAAGAAGTACGTGGAGCTGGACCCCAGCAAAGTGGAGGTCAAGGATGTAGGGTGAGGCCGGGGGCTGGGGCGGCGGTGCCAGGCTCTTTTTGCGAGTGGATGTTTTGGCTCCTCTGCCCGGGTCTACTTTCCGTCGTTCTGCCCACCTGTGCGTTGCCTTTGTCCCCGCTTCTGCTGACGCCTTATTGCGCCTGTCTCCGGGAGCCCCCGCGACAGTCCGGTGCAGGGGCGCTGACCTCCATCCTCTCTGCGGGATCCACTCAGGTGCTCCGGGCTGCACCGCCCACAGACCGAGGCCGACGTGCTGGAGCAGAGCGCGCAGACGCTGCGCATCCACCTGGGGGCGCTGCTGAGCGCGCTCAGCCGCTCCGTTCGCGCCTGCCCCGCGGTGATCCGCGCCACCTTCCGGCAGCTTTTCCGGCGCGTGCGCGAGCGCTTCCCCGGCGCCCAGCACGAGGTGCGCCCCCTGCCGGTGGGGCCGGGCGGAGGGAAGGAAGAGGCGTTGGGGGGTTGGTTAGAACCGCAGGCGGGGTGGGGGTGGGGCAGGGGGACAGGCAGAGGCCGGGACAGCCCCGAAGGCCCGCGGGCAGCCCAGCCCCCGCTCTCCCGCGCCCCCCAGAACGTGCCGTTCATCGCCGTCACCAGCTTCCTGTGCCTGCGCTTCTTGTCTCCCGCCATCATGGCGCCCAAGCTCTTCCACCTGCGGGAGCGGCACGCGGACGCGCGCACCAGCCGCACGCTGCTGCTGCTGGCCAAGGTGGGTGCCCGCGGGGCCCGGCCCGCACGGCACCGTGTCCCCGACTGGCTCCCGGGTCGCCCGTGGCACCGCACCTGACCCTGGACAACGCTTTCTCGTGGTCACCCGAGCCCATGGACAAGGAAGCGGGTCCCTGCGGGGAAGGAGATTCGGGCCCGGAGCCTGTGTGTGTGAACGCGGGCCCTTTGGCCCCCAGATCGGCCTCTTATTCCCAGGCGGCCCTTAGCTGCCTGCCACCAGGCTGGGACCGGCGTACCCAGGGGAGCAGTCTCCTCCTAAACTTGCCGAGTAAGGCCAGCGGGTTGGTCTCAAGTAGCCTCAACCGTCCGGTCCCGAAAGGCCTCGCACTCCGGGATCGGATCAGCCCCGAGCCGCAGGGCGGATGGACCGGGCCCGTGAGCAGAGCTTGTGCCGCTGCTGCCTCGGGTTCTCCTACGCGAGTGGCCATCGATTTGGTGGCGGGGTGGGGGAGGTTGCAGCGTGGGGGGGGGGTTTGATCCAGCAGAGCCTGGCCCTTGCTGCCGTCCCCTGCAGGCGGTCCAGAACGTGGGCAACATGGACACGCCGGCTTCCAGAGCCAAGGAGGCCTGGATGGAGCCGCTGCAGCCTACCGTGCGCCAGGGCGTGGCTCAGCTGAAGGACTTCATCACCAAACTGGTGGACATCGGGGAGAAGGAGGGTGAGCACTCCCGCTTTGCCCCGCCCCTGCCCAGGGGCCCCACCCACACTGGCCCCTCCTACGGCCCCGCCCACAGCCTCCCTGTCCAGTTTGCTCTGTCCTCTGGCCCAGGTCCCCACCTATCTTATCTCTGTGGCTCTTGGGTTGCACCCACAGCCTCTCCATCACGCTTGCATGGCCTTGACCATCTGCTGCTGTGCCCCTCCCCTCGAGTCTCCGGCCACCCCCCCACTACATCCCTGGGCTCACATTTTATCCCCCTCCCCGGCCCCGCAGAGCTGGACCTGCAGCGGACCCTGAGTTTGCAGGCTCCGCCAGTGAAGGAGGGGCCGCTCTTCATCCACAGGACCAAGGGCAAGGGCCACCTCATGTCCTCCTTCAAGAAACTCCACTTTTCCCTCACCACCGAGGCCCTCAGCTTCGCCAAGACGCCCAGCTCTAAGGTGGGTGAGGAAGGAGGCGGCCAAGTGGGGATTTGAGGGGTTTATAACAGCTAGGAAGTTCCGGTGCTCTGTGGTCACTGGGTCACTCACAGAGTCACTGGGGTCACTTACAGAGCCGGGTCCCTGATGCTAACTCCCCAGGCTGTAGAAGGGGAGACTCAGGCCCAGAACTGGGACATAGAGTGGCCCCGGCTTGGACCCTGAGTCTCCCTGTCTCGGCCCACTCCAGAAAAGTGCCCTCATCAAGCTAGCCAACATCCGGGCAGCGGAGAAGGTGGAGGAGAAGAGCTTCGGCAGCTCGCATGTCATGCAGGTCATCTACGAGGACGATGCGGGCAAGGCCCAGACCGTGTACCTGCAGTGCAAGGTGGGGGCCGTGGGGGGGCACTCAGGGAGGACTGCTGGGGGAATGGCCGCTGGGGGGGGCGCAGCTAGAAGGAGGCCCCCCCAGTGAGCCTACTGCCCCCTGTCACTTGTATCAGGCCCAGCAGGTGTGAGATCTGATGTGTGTGTGTGTGTGTGTGTGTGTGTGTCCTGGGCTCTGGGGTTCCTGGGGCCCTGTGCCCGTGGCTTTCCCTGGGCCTAAGCACCCACATCTAGGTCTGCGTGGTCTGGTATAGGACGTGTACGTTCCCGTCAATCGGAGCGTCACACATTGTGCATGTTTGTGAGACACTGGTTTTGTGAGTACCTTTGTTGGTGCCTGTGTGTTTGCGGTGCGACCAACACGCAGTTGTCATGTTTGTGCAGGCGTGTGGCTCTGGGTGCATGCTGTCCAAGTCTCCTCTCTTTATGCATTAGCTCACCCATTCATCTGAGAAGTATTCGCAGAGCGTCCACAAGGCTCCAGGCGCGGGTTGTGGAGGGGCGGGTTCAGCAGCAGGTGAAACTGCCCTGCCCTCCTGGGGCTGTCTCCCAGGGAGGTGGACGGACTGCTAGGTCAATATTTCACATGTCAGATGGTGGCAGCGCCTTGAAGGGCACAGAGGAGACTAAGGGGGAGAGGGAGGGAACCGAGTAGCATTCATTAGGGCGTTACTGCTCTTTCAAGTGTGGGTGGGAGGGCCTCTGGCAGGTGGCCTCTGAGCAGGGGCATCGTGAAGGGGAAAACGTCTAGGGGCAGCACACGGGGAGCAAGAAGGAAGGCTGAAATCAGAGGGGTTTGGCTTATCCCCGGCAGGGACTGTCCAGAGCCACAGGGTAAAATGGTGGCTACCCTGTACGGTTGGCAAGGTTGTACACTGCTCAAGGCACGGCCGTCGGGGGCAGTGGCAGCTGACGTCCAGCTGCTGCTCTGCTCATCAGGCCATGTGCCGGGGAGCTCCAGGAAGGGAGGGCGGGCTTCCTGGAGGAGGTGACCGCTGACGTCCCCCCACGCCCCTGCAGTGCGTGAATGAGCTGAACCAGTGGCTGTCTGCGCTGCGGAAGGTGAGCATCAGCAACCCCGGCCTGCTGGGCTCCTACCACCCTGGCGTCTTCCGTGGGGACAAGTGGAGCTGTTGCCACCAGAAGGACAAGTCAGGTGGGAGCGGAGGCCTGGGTCCCCTTACACGGCATCTGGGCACCCTGGCCGGGACACGGGGCTTCCAAGCCCTGGCTGGCTGGCCCGGCTAGGGAGGCCACCTATGCACCTGGGGGAAGTCATTGGTGGCAGGTCAGTCCCTGCAGGGGTTCTGGGCGGGAAGGGTTCCGGAACGGGAGTTTGGCAAATGCTGCTTGGTGTGGGTGCCGCGCGTGGGTTCATCGAAGGCTCTGAGGAGGCCTGGAAACGAGCTGGAGTGCCATCCGTCATGCTGTGTAACACAGCACTCCCTCGCTCACATGACAGGGACTCTCTGTTGCCCAGGGAGGGAGGTGTCTGTGAACCAAGGTTTCGAGGGACACACCGTAGGGACTCCTTGCTGCCGAGGGCACAGGAGGGCCCCTGAGCTTCACGTTCCCACCTGGAGGCCTGATGCTGGAGCTGGAGCTGTGGGGGTGGGGGCGGTCCCCAGGCACCAGAGGGACGGCCGAGACAAGCTGCTGCTAGAACTTTCCGTGATGGTGGCTGTGGTGCCCAGAACTGTGCGTGTGCTTGTCACGAACAGGTGTGGGCAGACTTAAAGTGTAGCCAGTGTGGCCCAGGAGCTGAGACTTAAGTTTGTTTTAATTTATGTAATTTTAATGATTCTGCATTTAAGTGGCATTATGTCGTCAGCTGGCTTCCTGTGGGACAGCTCAGTTAGGACCTTCCTTCTCTTACCTTCATCTGCTTTACAAAACTCTTGTTCCCTGGTCTCGGAAGAGACTCAGCCCCCGGAGCCTGCTACACGGGGAGTCCCTGGGAAGCCGCCGCACCTGCTGCAGCCCGGCCCCGGGTCTGGGAGGGGACAGCAGCTGCGCTGTACTCCAGTGTCGCTGCTTGGGTGACCTGACCCGCAGCCGCTGGCTTTGACCTTGGTGGCGATGGCCTTTGTTATTGGCTGGGGGCACTCCCTAGG
Source organism: Mustela nivalis (assembly GCF_964662115.1). Taxonomy (NCBI): domain Eukaryota; kingdom Metazoa; phylum Chordata; class Mammalia; order Carnivora; family Mustelidae; genus Mustela; species Mustela nivalis. The sequence goes on along the minus strand of NC_139038.1, from coordinate 9,059,541 downwards.
GCACTAGGAGGCAGGGTCCGGTAACCCATTCTATGGAGGAGAAAACGGAGGCTTCACGGGGTGGGGGCAGTGCCTCTGCCAAGGTTGTAATGCCAGCTCATTCCAGCTTCCGTCCCCATGGCCTTACGGTCCCAGGCCTCTCCCTTCCTTCCCGGCCAGCAGCCACCGGGAAAGCTGTCCAGCCGCCCGGGCTGTCTCCTGCGCGGCCCCCGTGCTCGGCCGTCGTGCATCTCTGGGCTTGGGGGCTGCACCCGACAGAGAGGAGATGTTGCCCTCCTGGGGCCCCTGAGCCCATTCCTGTCCCTCTGCAGGCCGCAGTGTCCCCACGCACGCTGCCACGAGGTTGGATGTACGCTCTCACGGGGCCTGCCTGCAACCCTGCCCTCTTTGTGCCCCCAGACCTGGGCTGCGACAAGACCCGGTCGCGGGTGACCCTCCAGGAGTGGAATGACCCTCTGGACCATGACCTGGAGGCCCAGCTCATTTACCGGCACCTGCTGGGCGTGGAGGCCGCACTGCGGTGAGGAGGCCCGTGTGGCCCTGGGGAGTGTGGCGGGAGAGGGCGGGAGCTGGGCCGAGAGGCTGGTCTCCGGCTGCACATCAGGCCTGGCCGCTTCCTGCCCGTGACCCCCGCACCGGGGGAGGGGCTCTCGGGTCTCCGCGGCAGGAGGCAGGCTCACCTGAGGACGAAGGCCCAAGGATACAGAAGCCCCGGGTCACTGCCACGGCTGTGTCCGGCCTTGGGCTGACCCAGCCTCCCAGCCCGTCCGGCCGTCCCGTTGTGCCCTGGGAGCACAGGGATTGCCCCCAGCCAGCTGCTTAATGCCTGGTCTCGGCCCTGGCTCCCGCTCAGAAACAACCAGAATGCCTGCGGCCTCCCCCACGGACTCAGAATTTCTGGAGGCGCAGTGCTGTGTGGGCTCACCTCCGAGCAGCCCCCTGCTTCTCTGAGCCCGCTGGGATCGGGGCGGTTTTCTGTCGCCACCCCCATGCTTGCGTCCTGGAGGGGTGGTGGTGGTGGCTGTTGTCCTTGTTCCTCGTCAGCTTTTCCAGGGTGTTATCTCGTCCTCAGAAACCCTTCTGGGGCTCAGGGGGTCAGACGAGAACCGCGCACTCCCCTGGGAGCCGCAGTCTCCAGTAGTTTCCAGGTCCCTCCTGTCACCCCTCTCCACCCCTTGTCTGGCCCCTGGCTCGGGGACGTCATCGTCCACCTACCGGATACAGCCACCACCCTGTCTGCTCTGTTCTGGGGACCCACAGTCGTGTCCCCCATTTAAGCCAGGAAGCGACGGAGCAAAGACTCGAACCCAGGCCACCTTGGGTTCAGGTGGTTCGCGCCACGGGACCAGTGCCGTGGGCCTGACCACAGCCCCCTGCCTTAAGAGCCTCCGCACTTGTGGAACCGCTTGGCCACGTTTCCTCTCGTTCGGCCTCACCTCCTTGCCGTCCCGCAGCGTCTGGCCCGGCCCTTCTGCGCCACCGGCTCCTCTGGTCCCCGGACGCAGTGGCCTGGGGCTGTAACGGATCACTGGACGCCGGGCTGGGAATGACCCAGATGTCTTCTCCTGCAGTCAGGGTTGAGTTAGCAAATGAGCGGAGCGAGTCAGGGACCGACCCCACAGCCTAGAAGGCATCTGAGGGAGGAGGAGCGTGTTAGATCTCAGCAGAGGGACACAGCTCTTCACAAACAGATCAGGGAGACCGTGCAAAGGACCAAGGATTCCTAAGTAAGGAGCTTCAAGCCTGGGGTCCCCGTGGCTGCTGGTTCTCCCTCCACGTAAGCTCCCAGGATTGTACGTCAGAGGGCTCGGCGATCTCCGGTGAACCCTGGTTAGGAATCGTGCTTAAATTGTCATTGTCTCCTACTCCCCTAAGAAGGAAAGTCGTTTCAGGGCCAGTTAATACTGGGGACTTTCAGGCCCTTTTCCCCAGGGTCCTCTGAAACAGGAGTGATGTGGTTGGAACTTGGTTTCCACAGTGCCTTCCGCCGGCCCGCCACTGCGGAGGTGGGGAGGACCCGAGGAGGCTGGCGGACGGCAGGTGGCAGGTGGCCAGGGGACCACGACCTGGGCCCCTGTTACTTCCCCCCAGGTTGAAGGGGTCAGCTCCTCCCTCCCAGAATCCCTTCCGCTCAGGAGGCCCACATGGGGCCCCCCGGCCTTCCTGGCAAGGGCTCCACGAGCTCTGTCCTCCCTGCAGAGAGAAGCACCGGGAGCTGAGTGCGGGCACGGAGGCAGGCTCTGCGCGCACCGGCCCGGGGGAAGGTAGGTCCCTCCCAGCTGGACTCCCACAGTGGCCTGAGCTCTGTTTTGGGGTGCTATGGATGGGGCCGCACTCCCCAGGAGCTCTGGCCCTGACTGCTCTGCCCTCGTGCCTCTGCCTCCAGCCCCCGAGGACGCGCTGGCCCAGCTTCTGCAGGTGCTGCGGGACCTCCAGGAGGCCCACCGCTCTGGCTCGGCCGGCCCGCCGCCCTCGGAGCCCCGCCACCCCGGGCCACTGCAGACGTGAGGCCTGCCCCCCGCAACCCGTGCCCTCGCCGAGCCCCCTGCCAGGTGCTTGGAGACCCCCGGTGCGCTTTCGGCTCTTCACTCCCACTCCTGGGGGAGCAGGGCTTAGGGCTGTCGTGGGCTGGGTGAGTTGGGGGTCCAGAAGGCCCGTCGTTGGCTGCCCGAAGTCTCTAGGGGACTTGGCACACTCTTGCTCTTCTGTGAAGCCTAGCTGCTCCCCACAGCTCTTGTGGGCGCCACTGGCGCTAGCCCAGACTCTCCAGGGACCCTCCCTCCTGCCCAGGGCAGACCTGGCAAGAAACCACCCCTAGGATGGGCCGAGCCCAGGGGAACTGATGCTTCTTGGACCCAGAGAGGTGGGAGGGAACACGGAGCACAGGCGCCCAGGCCTTGACCTCAGCATCCCCTAGCTCCTGGCCGCCTCGCCCCCTCTCCCCTCCAGCCACTGGCTGGGCGCCCTGGGAGAGCTTCGCCGGTGCTCTGTTGCTGACAATAAACCTGCTGTGACTGCTGGGCTCTGGGGTCTTGTGATGGGGTCGGTGGAGGGCCTGGGCCTGGGGACTCCTGTGGCTCCTTGGGGGTGACCAACGACCAGCACTGCTGCCTTAGCCTTTGTGTATCCTGTCTGCCCACCCCCCCACGTCACAGGGGGACTCATTTCTCCCCCCACCTGCTGTCCCCACCATAACCCTGGGTCCCACTGCTCCATCCCTCACAGGGTAGAGCCTGAACGTGCCTCACCTTCCCTTCCTGGCTCTGGGGCTGCTGAGTCTGCGCCGCCCCTCCCCCATCACCAACACCCTGTTCTCTGGCTCCTTCTTCAGAGCCTCACACAAGCCCTCCTTGGGTTTCCAGGACCTTGTGGTCAGGAAGTACAAACCCCAGGGTCTACTGCGCCCTAGTACAGAACATGAAGGGGCAGAGAGGCATGCCTTTATGGGGCTGCCGCCGGACCTGGGATGGGGATGCACGCATAGCCACCCAGTGGCGACACCTTCCACCCTTTCCACCAGAAGAGTCCTGGCGTGGGGTGGCCACTGCAGCCTGAAGAGGGGTTACAGCAAGTGCCTGGCACTGTCCCTGCTGTCCGTGTACCCCCCGCTGCCCCCCTGGGTTCTACCAGGCAGAGAGTGAGGCCCCCTCCCCCCAGCCAGCCCAGTTAATAGCATCCTTGGCCCAGACTTGGCCGGGATGGCCCGGAGGGTGGAGATTCCAGCCCTTGGGCACCATGCCCTTCAGTGCCTTCTGTCCCTTCCCAGTTAAAGAGCCCCCCCCCCCCACCATTTGGCCTGGAGAGTCAAGGCTGGTGTGGGTCTCGGGGGAATGACACTTCCTTGGCCCAGGGACCAAGGCTTAAGTAGGGGATGGCTCTTCTCAGGAAGTGGTGTGGAAGCTTCTGGTTTCCTTCGCGAATCCTCAGCTGCTGTGGCTCCAGCAGCTAGTGGGAGACCCAGCCCCTTCAGAGAGCGCGGCGGGGCCCTGATGACAAACTAGTCTGCAGACTACCCGCCGGTCCCAGCGGGCTCCTGCGCTTGGCCCTCCAAGCTCCTCTCTCCCCGCCAGGTGCACCTGCCTGGCCCCCGCCCTCACCCGCTGACTGCCCGACAAGCGGCTCATCAGGCCATATGCCCACTGGGCAAGCCGGCGACAACACGGCCGGGGAGGAGGGGGCCTCTGGTGGCAGGCAGCCTCGGCAGGGGGTTTATCCGGACGCCCACGAGGCTTCCCCCGCCGGCCCCCCTGCGCTGCGGCTCCATTCTCCACTTGAGGGCCCCGCGCTGGGTGTTCCAAGGGCACATTTCCAAAGAAGGATCACGGGGAGCGGAGAGAGGCCGTCGCACCGCGCACAGAGCAGTCCCGGGCGCTGCCAGCGGGGCCCCAAGCACAGCTACGGGGCCGCGAACGCGTAGACGCAACCCGGGTTCACCCATTCGCAGACCCACCCGCCCCCCTCCGTCCCCGGGCTTTTCTCGCGCCTGCAGTACATCCTCCGAGCCGCTAGGGGGCAAGCAGCCGGACTTCACGGGTGGGGAGGGCGTTAGGGGCGTGCGGAGCCGCCACCCGGAAGCAGTCGCTAACCCGGAAGAGGTGGTGGTACAGGGCTTTGCTGGCGGTGGTGGCGGCTGTCTCGGCTTTGGAGGTTGGTGCGGCGCTAGGATGAACGCGCCTCCCGCCTTCGAGTCGTTCTTGCTCTTCGAGGGCGAGAAAAAGTAAGTGGAGCCGGCGAGGGGTGGGCCGGGGGTCGCGGGCGGAGCCTGGGGCTTCTCGGGCTCGCCCACAGCGGGGAGACGGAAGGAGCTTTTACTGTGTCTGCGGACTTGAGCCGGCGCTGCGGGCCGGTGGTCAGTGGCCCCGTGCAGCAGAGGAGGAACCCGAGGCGCGGAGAGGCTCGGGAACTGCCTGCGCCCACGGGAAGTGGCGCTGTGTATGGGAACCAGGGTGCCCGGCAGCCTCCTGACCGCCGCCTTTGCAGCCAAGGGCTGGCTCTCCGGCTCACGGCCGATCCTCACTGGCCTGTGAGAAGCTTTCAGGGGCTCCTTGCCTGCAGCGAGCAAGGGAATGTGGTCCCCTGGCCTCTCCGCCTGGGCCCTGCTCCCTCACTTAACGTCTCCATGTCTTTGGGCAAATGACTTAAGCTGCCCGAGGCCCGTTTTCCATCTCTGGTAAACAGGCTTCCTGCTGTATTCAATCACGGGATTTCCTCCGAGGGGAGCTTAACGAGGTAATTTACTGAGAGTGCTTAGGCCAGGGCTCAGGACGAAGAAGACCCTCTGAAACACTGGCTTTTTCTTTTTTAAGATTTTATTTGATAGATCACAGGCAGGCAGGGACGCAGGCAGAGAGAGAGGGAGAAGCAGGCTCCCCGCTGAGCAGAGAGCCCGATGCAGGGCTCGGTCCCAGGACCCTGAGATCATGACCCGAGTGGAAGGCAGAGGCTTAACCCACTGAGCCACCCAGGCGCCCCAACACTGACTTTTTCTTAACAGCCTGGTGTGCAGGGCTCTGCGGTGTATCTTCGTCGTCCTTGAGAACAGTGGTTGGCATCTGGGGCCATTTTGCTCCCCCGGGGACTTTTTCAACGTCTGCCAACAGTTCTGATAGTCACAGAGGGGGTGCTGCTCGTGGGTACAGACCAGGGAATGCTGCTCATATCCTACGGTGTACAAGGCAGCCCCCTACAGAATAGAATTACCGACCCTAAAATGTCAGTGGTGCCAAGGAGCAGTCCAGAGCAGGTGAGGGTCTTGCAGAATCAGGGTGTAGCCCCTCTGCTGCTCTGAGTCCGAGAGGTCTTTATAGCTGAAGAGATGGTGTCCTCACCTGTTGCTTTGCCCTCTTCCCAGGATTACCATTAACAAGGACACCAAGGTACCCAATGCCTGTTTGTTCACCATCAACAAAGAAGACCACACGCTAGGAAACATCATTAAATCGTAAGTTCCACGTCAGAGGCTCTTGGAAAGCGTTTATTGGGGGTCTTTGAGGCAAAACACACATTCTGGAAGATTTCCCGCAGTCTCTGAGCTGCAGGAAGGTCTGGGGGCTTGCTCTGGCAGTTCCCACATTCCAGTTTATTCTCTCCGAGATGACGCTGACCTCGATCCCATCATACCGCCATGTGTCTGATTTACCGGGGCAAGCCAGAGAGATGCGGGCCTGCTTGTGTTTCTGTGCTGAGGAGCAGGGGGGACAGTCCGGGCGTGCTGCCACCCACCCCTCCTCGGGACGATGATCTCTGGGACACTTGGCGCACACAGACAGATGTGCCAGAGATTGGCTGTTATTGGGAGGAGGGGAGAAGGTGGGAGAGGCTCTGCGGCTAGCGGGTGCCCCAGTGGACAGCGGATGTGGGTTGGTGGGTGCGTGTTTACACCAGTGTAGCCCTGACAAGCTAGGAGGTTGGTGATGTGGTCGCTGTTCTGGTCTAAGGTCTTGTCATTTCTGTGCTGAAGACACCATGGGTGAAGCCGGGTCTTTCCGCGGTGTACATGTGGGGTCGGCGGTCTTCTGTCTGGGTGACTCCCACTCTGAGCCACGCCAGTGGTGCCCCCAGACCCTTCTAGGGCCTTGCAGCTCCCCTGGTCTGGGAGCCGTGTCCCCACCTATGCAAGGGACCTCCCTCATGGTGCCTTACTGCTGACCGAGCTGCTCTGGAGGACCCCATGGGCCCAGGGCATGGTATGCAGATGCAGGCTGCCAGCCTTGCAGATGGGGCCCCAGGGGTGTGGGCGGCAGCTGCCAGCCGGTGCTGCCCGGAGAGCTTCCGTTCACCACCTGCTCAGGGCCGAGCCTTCTCCGCCTGCTGCCCTTCTTGCTGTCAGACGCTCGTCCTGGGCTTTGTCTGGCTACTAGACTCGGGCTGCCTGGGGTGGGGTCCTTGATCCTCATGGATGCTGTGCGCACGCGTGTGTGTGTGTGTTGCGTCCCCATGAGATCTTTTTTGAAATGTTTTACTTGGTAGATTTTTTGGGGGAAATCAAGAGCAGGGAACCCGCTGGGGTCAGCACCCCCAGCTGTACTGGCTTCCAGGCCTCTACCCAGTGGGAAGAGGCCTTGGTTAGAGCCTGGTCATCCCCACGGGTGCTCGGCTCAGCACCCTGTGTCACTCCCCCCGACAGACAGCTGCTCAAGGACCCGCAGGTGCTGTTCGCCGGCTACAAAGTCCCCCACCCCTTGGAGCACAAGATCATCATCCGGGTGCAGACCACCCCGGACTACAGCCCGCAGGAGGCCTTCACCAATGCCATCACGGACCTCATCAGCGAGCTCTCCCTGCTGGAGGAGCGCTTCCGGGTGAGCGGCCGGGCGTGCAGGGGAGCGGCCCTGTCCTCGTGCCCCCAGCCCGGACAGCCCGTGGAGAGTGTCCTGAGCTCTAGGGGGCGTGGGGGGAGGCACTTCCGTAGGACGTGGACGAAGGGAGGGGTAGGGGGCTAAGGCTGGGGGCCTGCTGGGTGCAGGCACGGGTGGGAACCGGAGTGCTTGCTCCAGGGGCTCCTGCGGCCCTTTGGGCCTGCTTCCCCGAGCCTTCTCTGGTAAGGCCTGGCCGTGTCCGGGGTGTTTGTGTAGGGGGCAGCTTGTCCCAGGGTGGCGCTCCACAGTTAAGGAGGCCAAGGGGGGTGGTCACACCTGTCCACGCAGAGGGCATCAGAGTCTGACCTGGGTGTAGACGGACACCCCGGCTTGTCCATGTTCACTAGTGGCCCCTGCCCTTCAGGCAGATGGGGTAGGGGGCGCGCAGGGCCACGGGGCTGCTTTCTCACTGTGGTCCTTTAAGCTAAGTGGACGCCGCCCCTCTCCCCTCAGGTGGCCATTAAAGACAAGCAAGAAGGCATCGAGTAGCGGCGGGAAGTGTTGCTGGGCCGGCTCCTACCCTGCGCTGGAACCTTTTTCAGCTCCCAGTAGAGGAGAGCAGCTTCCCCAACGTTGGGGACATCCTGGTGAGCCCGTCCCCACCGGCATGTCCTACACACGGTTTGTTTTGCTTTCTTGATAAAGAGCAGCAGGAGGCCTGGCCGGGTGCTGCGGCGGCAGGTGCATGGGGCGCGCGGAGGCCAAGGACTGGTTTCCCATCGTGGACGGGCCCTGCACCCCGGATTCCTGGCTGAGGAGCTGGTGGGACTGACTTCTAGACCAGCTCTCGGGAACCCAGGCCAGGCGTGGGGGCGGCAGCCAGGCAGCCTCTGCTCGTGGCTCGGCCTCCCACCGCATCAGCGCGCCAGCCGGGGCCCCAAGCAGCCCTCCAGCCTTCTTACACAGCAGAGTTTAATAAAAATATTCCCCGATAAAAACAGTCTGGTCGTTTGCCCCGGAGCGGAATAAGTTAAGTCGGGCCCCTAGAACTCGTGCACCTCCCTAGAGGCAGGAGCCCCGCGCTGGCTACTGTCTCTTCCAGATGGCGACGATGTTGGAGTCCGTCAGAGCCGTGAGGTAGGTACAGGTGCGGTTGGCTGCCACTGTGTTCACCATGGTCTTGGTCACCATCTGGCCAAGGGCCCAGGGCTGGGGCCACTTAAGGATCTGGGGGGCAAAAGAGGGGGGCGGGGCTCCAGCTTCCTGCTCAGCGGCCCCCGCAGCAGGTGGGGGGTTGGGCAGGGCACCTACCTGCGTCGGGGCCTGCGGCGCGGAGGGCAGCGGCGCCTGCTGGCTCAGGAGGCGCCGGACGTCGTAGAGCCACACGTTGCCCTCCTCGTCCCCACACAGCACGATCCCCTCATCTGCCAGAGGCTCAGAGTGAGACGTGGGGCCGGGCGGGGCACAGCCACAGGGGGGGCGGGGCAGCGGGGTGCGGGGGCTCACCGGGGCAGGTGCTCAGCGAGAAGTAGGCCAGCTTGGTGGGGGACCACTGCAGCCGCGCCAGCACCACCACCGCCAGCGAGGACTGCTTGCCGCGGGCCCCCCACGTCTGGCTCCAGCTCCACAGGCAGATGGTGCCCAGGCCGTTCCCCTTGGAGGCTGGTGGGGGGGGAACAGAGCTGGGTGGGGGCCCCTCTCCAGACACTTCATGGTGCCCGGGGGACCCCCTCAGGAGCCCCCAGCCCCAGGGCCTGTCTCGGCTCCCAGGAGGCCAGGCTGTCCCCCGCGCGGGGTCTACTCACCCACCACATCCTGGTTCACAAACGCCAGCCCGTCCACTCTCCGCCCCGCCGCCTCCGAGCCCTCGGAGAACACGAACTCCACCTCACACACCCTGCGGGACAGAAGGTGCTGCTGAGCCACCTGGAAGCCACTCGGCCCAGGAAGCCGCTCGGTCCCCTCTCGCCCATCTGCCTTCCGCTTCCGCCAGGAGACGCGTCCACGGAGCCAGCACGGCCGGGGTGCAGGCTGGCACGGGACAGGAAGGGTCTGGAAAGGCAGGGACTTAGGGCCGGGGAACAAGGGGCTGCTGCACGGTCTCCAGCGGAGGTACACGCAGGGTCACACGGTGCTTGCAGCCACGTGTCAACACAAGGAGAAGCAGACACCTCTGCGGCGTGACCGCCACCGGGTCATGCTCAGACTGCGCTGAGCAGGGAGTAGGGGAAGCCCTGGGGCTTCACTCCCAGCTGTGGCAGGGCCCACACAGGCACTTGGCTGGACAAAGGCCACCGCTGGGCCTGACGCTTTTGTTACCTGCCCCCACGTCACAGCTGCCTCACTGCTGTCACCCCGCCCCTGAAGGTCTTCCCAGACTGTCCACAGCACTGGGGACAAGATTCAGTCTTGCCCCAGCAGATGGAGCCCGTGTCCCCAGGCCCGAGCCGCCCCCTCATCTTGTGGCGCGTCCTCCCACTTCCAGGCTGGGCCCGACCTCCCTGGCAGGACCGCCCCTGTGCCAGCACCTTCCCTCCTGCTGCCCGCAGGCTCCCCCGCTGGGATCCAGGCTCGGGCCCACCCGCCCCGTCCCCTCTCATCGTCCCCTCTCTCCTCCCTTCACACCCGACACCACGTTTTGGGGGCAGTAACGGGCCACCTTCTGTAAGGCCGTGGGCCGCACGAGGGCACGGGGCCAGCCTAAGCACGGGCCCCAAGCCTTCCAGGCGGTACAGAGGAGCCTTCCCGGGGCCTCATCCCTGTCCGGACCCTCCCCGACCGCCCCTCCAAGGTGAAGTGAACACGGCTCCGAGAGCTGCCCCGGCCCGGTCCCACAGCCAAGCAGCAGTGAGGAACGGGCCACGGACCTTTCCTTGAGAGGCTAGGGGAGGTGGGGACAGGCCAGCCCCATGAAGAGGCCCCTGAAAGCAGCCGCCCCTGGCGGCTCGGGATGGGGCGGGGCTTGAGTCCCACCCCCGGGGCGGATGTGCTGGAGGTCAGGCATCTGGACAGCTCGGAGGCTGGCATTCAAGGCCTCCCTGGCTCAGCCTCACCTCCTCTTCTGGGGCCGGTCCAGCCGCACGTCCCAGCAGCAGCAGCCGCCCTCGCAGCCGGCCAGCAGGTAGGCATCTGGGCAGGAGGCCACGGGGCAGAGGCGCAGAGGGATGGACGTAGCATCCAGGGTGAGCAGCTGGCTGCCGGCGGGGAGGAGGTGGTGAGGCCTCGGACCCGGACGTCTGGCCGCCCTGGCCGCCCCCTGCCCAGCCCCCAGCCTCACCTGGCCTGGAATTCGTAGTCGTGGTTGGGCACCCCGAGGTCCCAGAGGATGATCCGCTTGTCATAGGAGGCCGCTGAGTGGTGGAGGAGAGAGGAGGCTCTGAGGAGACCCGTTCGCTCCAGCAGGCTCCGTCCCAGGATGAGACCGTGGTCGCAAGGCCACCCGCCCCCGCCGAGGTGTGCAGGGCCACAGCTGGGAGGCGGAAGACTTGAGGGCCACCAGTCTCTACCTCTGTACAACCACGGCCCGTGCCAGGCCCACACATCCCTTCTTGGGCTTGGCACACTTAGCACCCAGGTCACAGGGTGGCCCAGCCACCCGGCTTCCAGGCCACAGAGCGGGTCAAGGGGAGAAGGCAGGAGCTAAAGCCCGGTCAGTCGTCCACCGAGCCACACTGCGTCTGGCCTGGCCGGAGCTGACCCCAGTGGCCGTGGTGACGCTCACAAGCCACGCACACTCCCTCCCGACCCGGACTGCAGGACAGGGTGCTGGGGCCCCCTCAGGGACGTGGGAGAGGGTCTTACTGAAGAGGTGGGTCTCGTGGGTGGGGCTGAAGCAGAGGGTGGCGATGGCCTTCTTGTGGGCCCGGATGACCCCGCAGCAGAAGCCAGCCCGCACGTGCAGCAGCCGGACCAGGCCCCGCAGGCCCGCGGCCGCCAGCACGCTCCAGCGCTTCTTGTGACCGGCCTGTGTCACCACGGTCAGGGCTGTCCAGGCCACCGAGAAGAACTCCTGGGTGGGGATGGGGGGCCGGGGGGGAGGGGAGAGTGGGGTCACTAAGGGGCAGAGCTGCACCTGCCAGCGAGCTCCGGCCGGTGGAAGCGAGAACCAGCAGGACCAAGTCATCTGCCGCCCCCTCCCTGCCCCCTCGCCGCACGGGAGCAGCCCCGGGCCCTCACCTCGCCAGGGGCCTTGTACTTGTGCAGCACGATGCCCGTCTGGCAGTCTATCACACACACGGCCTCCCCGCCGCACGTGGCCACCGTCTGGGAGGGGGCCCCCGCGTGCCCTGTTTTGAGGGGTCAGCCTCAGTAAACACATCGTCTGCGACGTCCGCCCCTGCAGCCTGTCCTTCCTGGCCCTGACGGTGCTCCAGGGGCTGTCTCTCTCCCAGGACCCCCATCCACCGAGGCGGCCCCCTCCAGATAGCGTCCCTGGGCCCCCCGTCTAGACAGCCGGTCCTGCCGGTTCCCTGGGGTGCTCGCCCTGGCCCTGCCTGCCCGCCGTGGCTGTACCCTCCTCCCAGGCCGGCTCAAAGGCGCAGGCCCAGAGCTGGGTCTCCAGGTCCCGAGGGCTGTTGTTCTTGCTGTGACACTGCAGGAAGTGCAGGGGCTCCAGGTCCAGCGCAGGCTGTGGGGGCAGAGGGGGCGTCACAGCTGCCCCAGCCTGTGCTCCCTGCCGGCTGCTCCCTGCCCCCCGGCTGGCTTACCCGGCTGTCATCAGAGCCCGGGGCGCTGCCCTCCACGCAGACCGAAGAGGAGGTACACACCCGCTTGTTGGGAGACGGGCTGAGTGAGACGTCGTCCGGCCGTTTCACGGCCACCGGCCTGGCCTGTGGAGGGGGTCGGGGCTGGGCTGAGGGCCTGGGGGCCACGGGCCCATCTGCCTGGCGCTTCCTTCCTCGGCATCACAGGCTGGCCTGCACCCTCTCACGGGGGCAGAAAGCAAGGGCTGGCCCAGGGTTAGTGTGAACGAGCTCAGGCATCAGGGGCCGTCTCCTGGGCTTCTTTCCAGGACCCTCCGCCCCATCCCCTTTCCCTACAGTCTCCCTAGGCAGTCCTTGGGAGTTGCAAGGTACCACACTTACCCTGGGTTTCTGGGCAGCTGGGGCTTTCGGAGGCCTCTCCGGGATGTCTGCCTCACGCACCTGGGCCCCACCAGAGGCCACCAGCTCCTCAGAGATCATCCGCACCTACATGGGGTGAGGACATTGAGGAATTAGATACAGTCCTAGGGGACCCAGGCCCCTCTCCCAAATGCTGGGGCAGAGGGAACTTTTGCTTCCCGAGGTGGGAAAAGACCTTTCTTTTTTCTTTTTTTTGACAGACAGAGATCACAAGTAGGCAGAGAGAGAGGAAGGGAAACAGGCTCCCTGCTGAGCAGACAGCCCAATGCGGGACTCGATCCCAGGACCCTGGGATTGTGACCTAAGCCGAAGGCAGAGGCTTTAACCCACTGAGCCACCCAGGCGCCCGGGAAAGGGCCTTTCCAACCAATAAGTCTCCCTTCCCTGACCCACCCCACTCTCTACTACCCCTTATGGCCAGAAGCCTCTAGGGCAGCTGGAGCCAATCGAGGAGCTGGGGAAACAGATTCTGAGCACGGCAGGAGCGCTCATACCCGCCACTGGGTGAACTCGCTGAGGGACTCAGGCCCATAACGGATGTCCCTGACAGCAGACTTCACAAAGTCAGCCTGGGCCTTCTCTGCCTCCTCGCCTGGGCTCAGTGCAGCCTTGAACTTCTCCCAGTGAGCTGTGACCTGGAACAAGAGGGACCAGACTCAACCCCAGTCCACCCCAGACCTCCTGGACCCTCCGTGGCGCCCCTGCCTCCCATCTCACGGGCACAGGTGTCTCCGCTTCAACGCCTCCTGGAAGTCTCCCTGAACTACAGCCTTAGCGGCAGTGTGCACAAACCTACACAGAATGCGCGTGCACAGACACACGCGTAGCAGCCCCAAGGAGGAGGAGGAGGAGGCGCTGGCGGCGGCGGCAGCCCGGTACAGTTTCTGGTCCCTGGCTGGGCCCTGCCTGCACACCCGGAGAGCAGGACCTTCCTTGAAAGAGGCCAAGCACCACAGCCAGGCTCAAAGCAACACGGTCAGGCGAAGGGACAGACGCCGCTCAGTGTCAGGGCAGAGAGCCCCCGGAACGCCCCCTCAGGGTCCTCCAAATGTCCATTCTGTCGCTCGCTCCTCAAGGCCCCCCGGCCTGCTCCAGAGACGTGGGTCCGTCCCCTTACCCGGCTGGTCAGCTCCCGGTTTAGGTTCTCCACTTGAGAGGAAGTGGACGAAGCATCCTTGCCATTGACCTTACGGAGCTTGGGCAGGAGAAAGGAGACTTTCAGGTTGTCACTGACCTGGGGGATGAGGGAGAGCGGCTCAGTGTCCCCCCAAGCTGTGGCTCAGCCCCGCTGGAGTGCGGGCCCTGGCTCTGGGGCAGGTGGGGGGCCCCCACTTACAGTCAGGAAGGGGTTGCCCTCCAGGCTGAGCTCCTCGAGCTCTGGGAACTGGCACAAGGCAGTGACGTCCCCCAGCTGGTTGTTGGCGCAGCGGAGGACGCGCAGGTGCGACAGGCCCAGGTTGGCGGGCAGCGTCTCCAGCTGGTTGTTGGAGAGGTCCAGCTCTTGGAGCTGCGTCAGGCGGCTCAGGAGCTTGGGGTCCAAGTGTTCCGAGAGCAGCTTCAGCCCCGACAAGCTGGGTGGGGGCAGACAGGGAGGGCTCAGGGGGCTGGGCAGGCCTCACACCCGGGGCAGTCCTGGGCGCCTGCGAAGGCTTGAACGGCAGAGGTCCTCTGGCGCGCACAGCCGCGCCTTGTTAAAATCCAGTAACCACTTCACAAGGGTCTACAGCTGCCCCCCACCCAACGCTTTCCCCGATCCTCTAAGGGGGCTCCTCCGTGCTGCCCAGGGCCTCAAGAACTAGCTCAACAGGCTGCTCTACACCCTTGCCGCAGGGCTGTCTCCCCCACAGCCGGGAGCCCTTCCAGGGAGAGGCCACTCGGGGCCCAGCCCGCCCGTCTCTTCACCGGAGCCCAGCGTTCGGCCCGAGTGTCGGAGACTCCGCCTAACCGACAGGGCGATAACGGGGCCGGGCAGGGAGTGGGCAAGGGCCCCAGCCCTACTTCCCGACCGGCCGGCGACCCAGGCCCGGGTGGCGGGCGGGTTGTGTGGCCGCGACCCCGCGGACCCCCGTGGCCCCCCGTCCCGCCTCTTACTCCAGGCTCCGTATCTTCCCCAGTCGGTCGCTCTTGGGACGCCCTCGCTGCATGAGCAGCCGCGCCGACAGAGGGCCCATGGCGACGAGGCACGGCCCGCGCTGGCCGGTTAGCGGTACCGGCGTCCGGCCGAGTCCGTGCCTCCTGGAGACAGACGCTAACGTCCGCCCCCGGCGGAACTCTGGAGGCGGTGCCGCGCGACGACCGGAAGGAAGCGGTCCCGCGGACCTCCTGTCCCGCGGGCAGACTACAACTCCCAGCGGCCCCCGCGGCCCCGCGCCTGCGCCCTGGTCGCCAAGACGCGACGATGGCGGCTGCGGCGGTGGCTTCCCCAGAGGTCCTCCGGGAATGCGGCTGCAAGGGCATCCGGACCTGTCTGATCTGCGAGCGGCAGCACGGAGGTGACCCGCCCTGGCAGCACCCCCCGCAGGTGAGGGCTGGGGGAGGGGCCGTGCCACAACTCCCTTCTTCATACGGGGAAACTGAGGCCCAGACTGGCTTCGAAGACGGGCCCCGGATCAACCCCTGTCAAGGGCCCTCGCTGTGGGGGCATTGCAGGATGAGATGAGCGCTTTGAGGGGTGGGCTTGGAGTGGGTGCCATCCGACCACAACTCCCCTTTGAGTCCTGGGGAGAGTGTGACAGCAAACCTCCACGTAGCGCCCCCCTCCCCCGCGCCCCCTCCCCTGCGTCCGGGGCTGCGAGCTTCACGGAGTGGGGAGACGACCAGGAAAAAGACCAGGCAGGGCAAAGTGCCCTAGACACCGTTGAGCGGAAGTGGTCAAGGAGGAAATTCATTCCAATTAATTAAGGAAAAAGGATCCAGAGGCTTTGTCGGGCCAGGGGTGGGGGACGGTAAGGGCGTTCCCGCTGGGGGACTGCTTGGGTACAGGCCTGGGGCAGGTCCCGGGCTTGGAAGGAGCGTGACGCTTCAGGGGCCGGCCGCCCTGACCCAGAGGGCTCCGTGTGTGGTGGCTGGGTAGGCTGGACTTGTTCTGAGGGCCCCGGATTGCCGCTCAGGGTTTTAGAGGAAGTTAGGGGTGAGTTTTGGAAAGGTCCCAGGACGTGGGGAGGCAGATGGGAAGGGATGGGATCTCGGAAGCCAGTGCAGAAACTCCCACAGCATCCCCGGTGAAAGCTTGGAAGGTCCTGTGGAAAGTGATCTGGTGATGTCTCAGCAAACGAAAAGTAGAATTACCATGTGATCCAGCAGTTCTGGGTAGACTCGCAAGCAGACCCTTGAAGAGAGACCTGTACACCCCCGTTCCTAGCACGGTTCCTAGCGTGGTTCCCAGTAGCTACGACATGGAAGCAGTGAAAGTGTCCGGCAGTGGCTGGGCGGGTAAACAAACGTGGCCTGTGCCCCATGGAATGTTATGTGCCTTGAAGGGCGTTTGACACCTGCTGTGACATGAACGGATCCTGAGGTCGTTATGCTGAGTGAAAGGTCCCTCACGAGAGGATTAAATATTGCAGGATTCCGCTTCCGGGAATCCTGGAGAGGAATCACATTCATAGAGTCAGCAAGTAGCATGGTGGGTCCCTGGGGCTTGCGGAAAAGAGCGAAGCGTTGTTTTGAGTCCAGAGTTTTAGAGAGGTGGGGATGGGTGCAGGACAGCGTGACCGGATTGAACGCTTACCTGTACACTTAAAGATGGTGACGATGACAGTTTTATGTCCTGTATATTTTGGCTACAAGGAAAGCCTGAGAAGTGCCGAGAGTCTGAACTTAGCCCGTGCCCGCGGGTGTGGGGGTAGCCCGACTTGCTGGCTGTGAGATGAGCAGAAGGTACAGGGCGATCCCCGATTTTAATGTGTTCCGTGTGAGGTGCCAGAAGACGGAGGACGCGATGGTCCCCAGCCGGGGTGGGCAGCAGGAGCCATGAAATGTAAGGGGTTTGGGGAAAAGGAGGATTAACTGGACAGGGCGGACCTCAGACTGCCATGCAGCTGGGACAAAGTCATGGCCAGTCCAGCTGGGAGCCCCTGAGCAGACTGATGGAGAGAGGAGTCCCGAGTCGGGTAGAAAGAGCCAGACCTGTGCTGAGTCATTGGCTGGGGGCTGCCTGGGACCAGGGTGGCCTTTGCCCCAAACTTGAGGTGGCAGGAGGTTGTGCGCTGGGCAGTCCTCGAGGATGGCTGGCAAGTTCTCTCTTTTGAAGGAAAGTTCAGGCAGTGCCTCTGCAGCCGCAGAGGGGGGCGGAGCCGAGAGTCACCCCCACCGTGGGGACAGCATCTCCCCTCTGGCTGCCCAGTATGCTCGCCCTCTGGACAGCCTTGGGTTCCTCTCCTTCAGTCCCCGCCATGGCCAGGGAGGCCGGAGGACACCCCACAGTGACACTAGCAGTGTGGACTCCCAGGCAGCGCCCCGCTGTGCAGCCTCAGGCTCATTCCTGAACTTTGCTGGGCTGAGTCACCTCATTTTTAAAACAGAGAGCAGACAGGGGCACCTGGGTGGCTCAGTGGGTTAAAGCCTCTGCCTTCGGCTCAGGTCATGATCCCAGGGTCCTGGGATCGAGCCCCACATCGGGCTCTCTGTTCTGCGCAGAGCAGAGAGCCTGCTTCCTCCTCTCTCTCTCTTTGCCTGCCTCTCTGCCTACTTGTGATCTGTCAAATAAATAAATTAAAAAAGATAAAAAAAAAAAAATAAACAGAGAGCAGACAGTAGTTACGTGTATGCTCTTCCCCATAAGATGAGGAGAGTGAGAAAGGACAGGCAAAGGGCCCTTCCCAGGAGGCAGCCCCAGGCGGGGAGGGGTTCTGCCTCCCTCCGGACCCCAGCTGCTTTCCAGTGGGGCTTCAGGGGCTCCAGGTCCCTCCTCTTTCTTTTGCAGAAAACGCACCGTTTCATTTACTACTCTGACACTGGCTGGGCCGTGGGGGCCGAGGAGTCTGACTTTGAAGGCTGGGCCTTCCCCTTCCCCGGAGTGACGCTGATAGAGGATTTTGTGACCCGGGAGGAGGAAGCCGAGATGGTGCAGCTGATGGACCGGGAGCCCTGGAAGCCCTCCCAGTCTGGACGGAGGAAGCAGGTAGGCCCCGGGAGGCGGGGAGGACCGGGCTGGCTGGTCAGGGAGGAGTCGTCCTGCTCCCGACTCCTCGCCCCACACCCCTTGGCTCACATCCCTCCAGTGCCTCTCTCTGCAGCCACAGCACCCCAGGGCCATTAGGGGGTGCGCGCCCCTGACCCTGGGGCTTGGGCGGCCAGGGGAGCGGTGTGTGGCGTGTGTTGGAGGAAGGGGCACAGGCAGGCCTGGCCTTCTCCGCTTCCCACCAGACTCACCGGCTGCGGTGCGGCAGGGCCGTAGGGCAGACTGATGCTCTGCTCTCAGGGTTTTTAGAGGCCGCAGCTCACCTTCCCACTCAAGCCGTTCCCCATCCGACCCCCAGGTCCTGGCCTCTTCCCGGCAGTACTCTGCCTGCTCTCCCTCCCTCCCTCTCAGTGACTTCAGGCCTGTCCATCATCAACCACTTCCTCTGGGGCTCCTGTGCCCTGGCGCCCCCCACTGTCCTGCTCCTTCCGCTGAACTCCAGCCCCGGGCAAGTCCAACTCCTCTGGCTGCTGGCCTCACGCCCAGCTGCTCTGCTCCGGCGGTCACATCCGTCTCCCCTGGGGAGACTGGACCTTCTGGACCTTCCCCCTTCACCCCCCACCCCGAGAAAGCCGCGCGGGCCGTGCCCTTCTCAACCTCGGAGCCAGACTTCTCTCCAAGCCCCCTTCGAACTCCGAGGTGCTGTCCGACCCTGCTCCCCTCTGTCCTCGACGTCATTCTTACCTCAGCTGGATCTTCTCCCCCAGACCACCTGTAAGCTCCCCCTCCCAGCTCTGCAGCTAACCTCTCCGTAGTGTCGTCTATTCTGTCTTCACTGGGTCTCCTCCTGCTCCCGCGTCACGCCCTCGTCACCTCCGTCCTGGGTCCCGGCCTCCGCGCCCCCACCCAGCGGCCAGTCTTCGGGCCCAGCGCTGGGGCCTCTCCGTTGCCGGAGCTCCCTGGCCGGTCTCCGTGAGTCACAGCTCTGACACCGTGCGTGTGTTGGCGACTCCCACGTTTGTGTCTCCAGCCGGCTTCCCGTGTTCGTCAGACCCTCGCTGAGTCTTGGCCCATCCCGGCGCCCCCGCAGTGTCCACAGCGCGGCAAATTCCCCCTTCCATCTGCTCGCGCCGGAAACCGTGCGGCTCTCCAGATTTCTCTCCCTCGGCCTGGTCTTCCCTGTCCACTTGCTTCCTTCAGAACATGCCCGGAATCCGAGAACACGGCACTCCGCACCCCCACTGCCCCCACTGCCCCCACCCAGTTCTGCCGCTGGGATTCCTTCTGGAGCTTCCCGGGGCCCCGACCCCCTTCCTCAGATGGACCCGCTGCTCCGCTACAAACCCCCCAGGTTCCCACCCCAACCTCCGCTCCCCTCGCTGCTCTGTGGGGTCCCTGTAAGCCGCCTCTGTGCTCCGGAGACGCTCTAGGTCACACCTCTGTGTGCGCTGTACCCGAGCCTCCTCCTCCGCCTGCCGCTGCCGGGGGCGCCCAGCCACGCTGACACACTGAAGCTGGAAGGAGAAAGACATTTGCACCGGATACCCCCACTCGCCACTGGGTTGGGGGGGGTGCCCGAGGGGCAGGAGTCAGTGGATAAATGCTCAATCCCTTGGGCCTCAAGTCTGAGGGTGTTCTGGAAGCCTCCTCCCTAACGATTGCTTTTTTTAAAAGACAGAATCCACAGACCATAAAATCCGCTCATTTAACATGTACAGTTCGCTCTGTTCAGAATGTGCAGCCTTCTCCAGTGCCTGCCCGTCACCCGCAAAGGACATCTGTACCCAGGAGCAGTCGCTCCCTGTTCCCCGTCCCCTGCCAACCACTGATCTTTCTGTCTGGCTTTGCCTGTGCCGGACATCTCAACGTAAGCAGGATTATAGAACACATGGCCCTCCGTGTCAGCTTCTCCCCCCGACAGTGTCGCTTGGCGTTTGTGGCCAGATGGCCCTCTTGTGCGGACCTGCCCCCACGCCTTCATCCATTTGTCCCATCACGGACACCGGCCTGTGCCGGCCCTTTGGCTGTTGTGTCCCAGTGTCGCCGTGAACACCCATCGGCAAGTGTCTGCATGGCCGTGTTTCCAGCCCTGGGTGTGTAGCTGGAAGCGGAACTTCTCTGTCTCGGTTCTGAACCCCCGGGATCCCCAGCTCTGACCATGTGATGAGGCCGCCTGGGGCTGACGCTCCCTCGCGCCTCCTGCGTCTTGCGTCGGCCTCGCGGCTCAGAACACGCTGCCTGCGCGCAGGTCCTCTGTGTCCCTCTCTGCCTGCGCGCGGCCCCTGCCCCGGCACCTCACACCCCCTTCCCTCCTTTTTTCTTCCCAAAGTATCTACCGCTGGGGCCGGCCGCCCCCGCTGGGAGCACATCCTGGTCCAGAGCCAGGCATTTTTGCTTCTCTTGGTCTCCGCGGTCAGATCTTCAGACCTGGCCCGTGAAAGCCATTCCTGTAAACTCAGGCACTTCTCCACTTCCTCTCTGTCCTCACCCTTCAGGACTATGGCCCCAAAGTCAACTTCCGGAAACAGAAGCTCAAGACTGCGGGCTTCAGCGGCCTCCCCAGCTTCAGCCGGGACGTGGTGCGGAGGATGGGCCTGTACCCCATCCTGGAGGACTTCCGGCCCGTGGAGCAGTGTAACCTGGACTACTGCCCGGAGCGGGGCTCAGCCATCGACCCGCACCTGGATGACGTCTGGCTGTGGGGGGAGCGGCTGGTGAGCCTCAACCTCCTGTCCCCGACTGTGCTGTCCATGTCCCGGGAGGCGCCCGGCAGCCTGCTGCTCTGTCTGGCCCCTTCTGGCTTCCCGGAGGCCCTGGTGGAAGGGGTGATGGCCCCCAGCAGGTCCGTCCTGTGCCAGGAGGTGGAGGTGGCCGTCCCCTTACCCCGCCGCTCGCTGCTCGTGCTCTCGGGCGCCGCGCGGCACCAGTGGAAGCACGCCATCCACCGCAGACACATCGAGGCCCGCCGCGTCTGCGCCACCTTCAGGGAGCTGTCGGCCGAGTTCCGGCCCGGCGGGCGGCAGCAGGAGCTGGGGCAGGAGCTCCTGCAGATCTCCCTGTCCTTCCAGGGGAGACCTCTGTGAGCCGCCGAGCTGGGGCCGGGAGCTGGGGCCGGGCCTGGCCAGGGCGCCGGCTCTGGGCTTGACTGTCTGCCAGGATTTCAGGCCGGGACGCCCGGCACGGGGGCGCTTCCTCCCCAGCTTAGTAGCTTTGAAGAGAAGACGGCGCAGCATCCTGACGCGACGACAATGTGGGCCCTGCCTGGGAGCCGGACGGGATGGCACCGGGCCTTGGGTCAGTCCTGTCTGACCTACCCCGTGGCCGCCTGTGTGGCTGGCTTGTCACCGTTGGAGGGCAGTGGGGTCATTTGAACTTAAACTTGTTAGTACCACCTAAAAACGCTTTCTCCTTGATCCCTCTCTCAATGAAGTTCCCTGATAACCCCATTCTCCGGTCCTTTCATTTGGGGAGCGAGTCGGAGAGCAGAATCGACAGACCTAAAGTTACTATTTCAGCCTTCAGAGCTGGTGACCGCCTCTGCGTCAGGCTCTGTCACGCTTGATCCCCCGGAGGTGTTGGGGGCCATGAGGCAGAGATATCTCCAGAGAGTCGGGTCCCACCTTCCTCCCCTGCCTCATGCTGTGAAAAAGTAGGGGGACACTGGTGCCATGCGGGGTACTCACGTGGAGGGCGGCCTGCCCTCTTCTGCTGCTCCTAAGACCAGATACGCTCGCCAGCCACAGGCTCGGTGCCAGACTTTGGGACCAGGGCCCTGTCAGAGCCCAGAAAGGTTCATGGTCCGCGCTGGTCTTCAGTCATCCTAGAACCTTCTGTGAATTGTTGGCAGTGGGAGGGCAGTCACTGGCCACCACGCACTGTCTGAAGTGGCATCGCTCTGGAGACCCAGGAAAGGCTGCTAGGTTTCTAGTGGCGGAACTGAGCCTAGCTGCAGAGCGGGGGGTCCCCGGGGTCAGTTCACTTGGAGCAGGAGGGTGGAGGACGGCTCCTTCCCGGAGTTGTGACCCGCACAGACGCTGCTCTGGGTTCCTCACTGGGCTTCAGATGCAGGCCTGGCTGGGGCCCTGGCCAGTCCTGTTGCATGTGAACAGCTCGGTGGGCTTGCAGGCCTGGGGGTCTGCTCCCAGACAGGCCAGGCCTTGGAGCACCCCTGTGTGGAGCCTGCACGATCCTCCGCCAACACTTCTGTGTGGGAAATGCACCCCCAGGTCTATGCGGGGGGAGGCCCGTGAAGGCCAGGAGAGCCACTCAGCAAAGAAGCCTATTGCCCCCAGAATCACCCAGTGCTGGCCAGACATTTGACAGGGGCAGAGCGCCCCTCAGGACACACCCCATGCCATGGTCCATACGGCCCCCGGAGCCACCTCGGGACATGCTGCATCGTGTCGTGGTCAAGTTGATGACTCTAGGTTGGGTTTGTCCTTGAAGCTACAACACGAAGACCATCAGGTCCAGTGTGCCCACTTCGACATCCGCCGCTCGTGCCGCCCACTGGGACGGGGCTGGGAAGGCCGGGCGGGGTGGCTCAGCCACAGGCTGAGGGGTATAGTGGCTGCTTAGCCCTGTATTTGAGGTGGCCGTTACTGCGTTCCCACGCTCTGCGTCCACACCAGACACGCCGTACAGACTGTTCTGTCCCGGTGGTCTGGTGGCCTCAGGCTAGGGGGAGCGCTGGGCCTTACGGGAACGTACGAACACAGAAGCGTCCAGTCTGAGGCTGGCTTCCTGCCCCGTCGTCTTCCACAGTGGACGGAGAGCACAGCTGACAGCCTGTCCTACTTTGAAAGATGTTAAGGAAACTCAGGGCCATTTACTGCAGCTGGGGCTGGGGCTGGTCCCCGCGGGCGGGGAGCTCGGGTCTGGGAAGCATCCTCTGGGTCACTCCTGTTGAGACTCAAGTAGAACCTGTCTGTACTGTGTCCCCAGTAACTGTGGGGGTGCTGCAGGCATCAAGGGCTGGGAAGAGGGGTCTGCGGGTTCTAAATGGGCCCAGTGAGGAATCTTGGCTCAGTCCTGTGCCCCTTGCCCTGCTGGCCCATGCCCAGGGCTCCGCGGACCCTACCTCGCCACCTTCTGGAGGCATGTGAGTCGAGACAGCCTTCTGTGGGTTGGCTGCACTCCCCGGGGAGATGGTTGGTGCAGGGGCCTGCTGGACCCGGCTTCTGCGGAGCTCAGCTCTCCTTTAGACCCAGGGGCCTGGGAAGTCCTCCTCCTGGGTGGCAGCGGCAGGTGGGCCACCCCCCCGGCTGGATGGGCAGAACTTGTCCCTGTTTGCACACCTGACTCCTAAGGAGCCTCTAGGTTGAAGCGCCTGCAAGTTAAAAATAATAAAAGACAGACGTCCTTTCCTAGACGGGGCCTCAGTGGGGAACAGTTACAAAACCGAAATGTCTGGGAGCTTCTCGAAAGGGTCACTAGGCTGCAGGAGAGAGTCCCTGTCCTGACGCCAGAGCCGCAGGTACCTGGGGACAGAGAAGACGCCACCGAAGGACCAGAGCCTCAGTGGCTCCTGACCTGGAGGGTGTGGATGAGGACCGTCAAGCAGGCCCTGTTCAGATGGGCTCTGCGGGTGCTCAGCCACCCGCGGGGCTGTCCCTTGCTGTGTTTCTAGAAAAGCGGGAGCCTGCTGGGGAAGAGCAGGCAGAGACGCCCGGTTCTTTTGGGGCCCCACCTGGAGGGACCCTCCCAGCATGTCTGGGCCTGAGCACCCCGCCTCCCCGTTCCAGAGGGGTCACTGCCCTCGCTTGGGAAAACTGTTAAGATGCGAGGCTGGTGACCAGCAATTCGGAAGAGGCAGGAGGGGCTTCAGGAGCAGGGGTCTGCCCTCTGGGAGGCACCAGACACTGCGGGGGGGTGGGGGAGCACCAGGGGCTCCCGCCTGTCACCTCAGCCACGGCGCTCTGCCAAGAAGAGAGAGGACGCGTCACAGATTGACTTGTTTATTCAGCTCAATCCCGGGCAACTGCTGGAAAACCCACGCACAGGCCAGGCCCAGCGTCGTGCACAATCAATCAGCGCGAGACAGGTGACAGGTGACCGCAGCCAGGAGCCCTGAAGCACTCCGACTCAACGCGGTTTGAGCCCCACCAGACTTTCCTAGAAGACGCTAGAATCCACTCTGCCCTCGCAGTTTCTAAAATAGAAACACTTGAGTGTTCTGGCCAGGTACTAAATGGAGACCGTGCTCCACTTTGGGAAGGGCCTCAGCGCACCCGCGGGCGCTCCGCTCGGGAGCACCGAGAAGGCTCCGCTCGGAGGAAACTAGGCCAGGCCCTCGCTGGCTCCGGGACACCTCACGCCCTCCCCTGTCCCCCGGCGTCTGCAGCTCCCAACTGCAGCTGACCCTCCCCTCTCCCCCAAAGCTCTGGGGCTACCCTGAGACTCCACACCGACCGCTGGTCCCCAGACCCATGGTCCTCTCTGTCCCGCAGAAACTCCGCTTGCCCCACGCCTCGGGGAGCTGGGAGAACACTCCAGACAAAGGAACAAGAGCGAGGTTCTAAGTAGCGTTAAGAACACAGGATGCGGCATCTTCGCTACCCATGTGGCATCATCCCGTCCCATGTGGCATCTACCCAGTGTCCCACCCGAGGTGGTGAGGCCAGCAGCTCTGTCCGCGGAGCAGGCATTAACCACCGGCCTCCCAGCTGGCTCTGGGGGTGCTTTCCAGTCTGGCAAGCCAGGCACGTCTGGCGCACTTGGGGCAGGGGCCCCTGATGGCCCGGGGAAGTGAGGCCAGCACGGCCCCTCTCCGAAGGCTCAGGCTAAAGGATGCGGCTGCTGCCCACTCCCCACTGCGGGGAGGAGCCTGCCTGCGCCGTCCCTGCCGGGACACAGAGCAGCCGTCTTACAGCGACGCTGACACAAGCAAATACACACGAAGCCAGACAAGCCTTTTCAACAAGGCTGCGGCACAGAATAGACATGCACTAGACAGCGAGCAAGCACGGGCAGAGGTCTGCGGAACAGCCGGGCCGCGACGTCCGGACTCCCATAACCTCCCGACTTACCACGGCGACTCCCGGCACGGCTCGCAGACAGCCCCGTGGCATTTTGGTTATGTGTTAAGGTTTATGTCCTCAATGGTACGTCACGCTCCCTGCAGCCACAGCCAGGCCAGCCGGGATTTCTCGGCATGGGCCACCCAGACCCCCCAGAGACGCCCTCAGAGCACGACGTCCCCCGATGTCGGAAACAAGGAAGGCTCCCTGTCGGGCTGCTGCGGGCCGATGCGGTAAGCGGGGGTTTGGAAAGCAGCTCAGGGTGCCGTATGCTCGCCCCTACATGTGCGGCCGTGGAAATGGGTGAGCTGGGCCCTACGTGTGGCCGAGAGGCCTGGCGTTTGGCCAGGTCAGGCCAACGGGCCTTGTCTAGAGAGGAAGCCCCCAGACCACATCCTCCCTCCTCCTGGGGGAGATAGGAAGCATTTTCCGCTCTCTGGCAAGGGCCTTTGGCAGCTGTAGCCTGGAGGGGCCGCTGACGTGGGCTCAGAAGCCAGTTTGTAGTTGGAGGCCTCTGGACTGTGAGCCCTTTCCCCAACCTGGCGACTCTGCTGGGTCAATACGCCCAGGGCTCCAGGCTGGCTAGGCAGAGAGAACTTGAGCCCAGTGTGCCCCAGAGCACCTAGTTAAAGGTCTCTGTAGGTGGGCATCTCTCAGGGGATGCCCAAAGACGCACCTCCTGGCCCGGCCAGGCCTCCGTCCTTGGAAGTCTTCCCGGGGGCGAGACCAGTCCGATGCCCGGCTGAGCGCCCACCGCGCCCGCTGAGCGGACCTGGGACCCCAGCTCCTGCCCTCCCCTGTCAGCCCGGCCACCGAATCCCCCCAGGGCAGGGGAGGGAAGCACCAGGCCAAGCTGTGGGCCTGCGCCCCATCTCCTCACAGCAGGGTGGCCCGTGAGACCCACACCCCAGGTGGCGCGGCGCGGTCCCTTCTCTGAAACCCTCAGCCCTCCCCCCCCCCGAGCGCCGAGCCTGCCCATGACGCTCGTCTCCTGCCGCAGGGCATCCCCAGGCCCCAGGCCTCGGGCGGTTGTGCTCTCAGCTGTTAGCAGCAGAGTCCCTCTTCCTTCTCCAGGTCGCCATTTTCTGCGGGAGGCCCAGCCGGCCAGGCTTCCCGGTGCAAGGACGGGGGTAAGACTTTGGTCTGGATCCGCGCGGCAGTGGGCAGTGTCGGGGCGGCCTGGCCGGCAGCTCCACGCCCGCGCCGGCCCGGGCCTGGGCCGGGGGTGGGGCAGGGGCGCGGCTCACACCGCCTGCAGGCTGCGCTCGTGCCCGTCCAGCTGCACCTTGAGCTTGTGCAGCTCTTCGATCTCGCGGTTGTGCCGCTCGGTTTTGTGGCGCACCAGGGAGCGGTAGAAGTGGAGGGTGAAGACCACGAAGATGAGGCCCACGGGCACCATGATGATGGTGGACACGAGGGCGGCCTGCCAGCCCGTGTGGCCGCCGGGGCCGGGCGGGGGGCCGGGCTGGCGGCGCGCGTCCACGGGCAGGAACTTGATCCAGCAGAGCAGCACGACCTCGGCCAGGAAGAGCAGGATGCCCAGGACGGTGGAGAAGCCCCAGGCCAGCTCGATGTAGGGGTGCATGCGCTCGTGCGGGGACTCGCTGATGGAGTTCAGGTTGTGGATGTTGCTCACGGCCTCCACGTTGGGCAGGATGCACGTGCTGATGAGCAGGGCGAACAGGTGCACGGCCACGAGCACCGTGGTGCAGGCGCTGAAGGCGATGAGCAGCGGCCGCGGGTACTGGTACTGCGTCTCCAGCTGCACCTCCACCATGGCCACCTGCGAGGCAGGGGGGGGGGAGCGGGGAGGGGGGCGCTGGGCTGGGGCCGCGCAGGGCAGGGGGCGCCCGCCTCGCCCTGCGCACGCTTCAGCTTCTGTTTTCTCGGGTGCTAAAGGACCTCCCACCGAGGAAGGAGCTCGAAGGCACAGGGTGGGGAACGGCGGGGCTCACCCCTCCTGGCACCAAATGCAGGGGGTTCTCCGGGTACCGGGCTTTGAGCCAGGACAGAGGCCACGCTCCTCGGGAACCCATGGCTTGGCTTAGCCGCCAAACAACGCTGTTTTCAAACAATAAAAAACTGGGATGCCTGGCTCAGTCGGTTGAGCGTCTGCCTCCGGTCAGGTCATGATGCCAGGGTCCTGGGATCGAGTCCCGTGTAGGGCTCCCTGCTCAGCGGGGAGCCTGCTTCCTCCCTCTCCCACTCCCCCTGCTTGTGCTCTCTCTCTCTGTCAAATAAAAAAATAAAATCTATAATATACCTGTAAAAAAACGCACTTTCAAAGGGTAACAAGAGAAAGGTGGTGCTGGGGGCTCCTGGCCGGCCCAGACTGAGCTACAAACCTGGACAGCCTCACGTGGACATCGGGGTGCATCAGGCAGTGGAGACAGACGTCCTAGGGAGAAGCCCGCATCTCCAAGGCCAGGAATGGTGACCGGAATGAGGGCGAAGGTGACAGGGGCGGTGGGAAGGGGGCTGGGCTGGGCAAAGAGCTGAGTCATCACCCACAGTCAAAGGGAGACAAGGCCAACAGGTAAGGCCTGAAAGGGATAAATCCAGAAACCGCAGTCTGGAGAAAGCTGTTCTGAAAGGAGGGGCCTGCAGTCACCACGGCGGTGGAGGCAGCTTAGAGCCTCAGGCGCTCCTTCGTCTGTAAACTGCCAGCATGTATGAACTTTGATAAAATAAAAACCGTTTTTGTTATCTTTTTTGAACCAAAAAAATTTTTAAGCTCACGCCCCTGAGATCAAGGGTAACCCACTCAACGGACGGACAGCCAGGCAGCCCCCAAATGAGTTTTAAACAAAAGAAAAAAGGGGGACCTGGGTGGTGCGGTTGGCTGAGCGTCTGACTCTTGGTTTTAGCTCAGGTGGTGATGTCAGGGTCGTGAGGTCGAGCCCCACATCCGGGCTCCACACTCAAGGGAGTCGGCTGGAGATTCTCCCTCTCTGTCTGCTCCCGCACCCCCAACTCATGTGCGTATGTGCATATGTGCCCACTCTCTCTCAGGAAGGAAGGAGGGAAGGAAGGAAAATCCTCAGAGGGAACCAGAAGCCCCAGCCTACTTCTGTGGCAGTGGATGCCTATAGCTAGCAGGGCAGGACCTGCTCAGCCCAAGGCCTACAGGGCATTCAGACCTCAGACTAGGACACGGGCTCCTGCTTTGCTTCCCCCAGGGCAGAACCCAGTCCACGGAGAATGGCTCCCTCTGTGGCCCGGCACTGTGGACTTCCCCCAGGGAACAGTTTAGTCCAGGCCTGGCAAGGACTCTAGGGCTCACCAAGGGCCTTCTCCCGGGTACCCAGAGGTAAGAAACCAGACCAGTCAAGAAAAGGGGAGGGAAGGCAGAACCAAGCTGGAGGAAGGCTGTGTTTACTTCCGAGATCTAAGCCATCCGTTTTAAAAATTTTACAAGAAAGATTTCACAACTTTCAGCAACTACCGCCTCCTAGAGTGAGTGACTCATCGTCTCAGCAGAGATGGAACATTTGGTAGGTAAAAAGAAGATAAGGCAGGGAGCGCCTGGGTGGCTCAGTGGGTTAAGCCGCTGCCTTCGGCTCAGGTCATGATCTCAGGGTCCTGGGATTGAGTCCCACGTCGGGCTCTCTGCTCAGCAGGGAGCCTGCTTCCCTTCCTCTCTCTCTGCCTGCCTCTCTGCCTACTTGTGATCTCTCTCTGTCAAATAAATAAATAAAATCTTTAAAAAAAAAAAAAAAAAAAAAAAAAAAAAGAAGATAAGGCAGTCCTAGTGGACCACAGCTGAACAGAAACTCAGAAGTGGTCACTGCTCCATACAGACAGTTGCCACACCACACGAGTTGAGGGACGGTCTTTTCTCAGTGCCCCCTGTGGCCTGGGCAGGCTCCTGCTACCACAAAGGACATGGCTCAACAAGAGGAGGTTGTAAACCACAGAGGGCGCCGAGGTAAGAGTAAAAGGCCTACAGTAAGAAACCAGTTTTGCTCAGCCTTCAGGAGAGAAAGGGCCAAAAGGTCATTTTTCAATGTGTTTATGCAAAGATTTTATGAGGGGGCCTCGGATCACTGGTTCTGTGTGTTTGCAGAAGGATAAACCTGAAGAAAACAGGCTCACCGCGGGCAGAAGTGCTTCGCCGTTAGAACAGCTTTGCACTTCTAATTAGGGGATATAGAACACGAAGGGAGAGACCACCTAGCAAACTGCCCCTTCACTTGTGCTCGGCCCTGCCCCTCGTGGGCCACCGTGTCTGCGGCTGACACGCTCTCTGCCCCTCTGTGTGTGTGTGTCTGCCTTCTCCCGCGCTCAGCCACTCTCCGAATCCTGACCTGGTCTACACTAGTCCATTGGGGCGGCAGCTGCTGTCCCCACCGCTGGTCTTTGCACCCCGCTGTTTCTACTGCCTTCCACTTCCCCGTTAACGGCTGACTCTCTGGTGTGTATTAGGCTGTGGCAGCCACCCTGAGAGGAACCTTCTAGAAGGGAGGGTGAGGGCACGGTACAGCTCCTGAAATGTAGCCCAGACTGCGTTAAGGGAGCACGTGCAGGCAGAGGAGACGCTCTGTAAATGCTGAAGAAAGGAATTATTGCTGGCAAGGGTGACCGCCATCGCCAAGCTAGGGATGGACAGCGGCACCCTGTGGGTGCATCCGGGCCCTCCCATGCCTGTCTCCCTGTGGTCACTATTTTCATTCTAAGACAATTTCCTACCCTGCGGGCTGCCACTCAGTCTCATACTCGTCCTCCAGAATCCACTCTTTATATTATAACCTAACAGGGCCAATTTCCTGATTTCATTTATTTAAGATTTTATATTTATTTTGAAAGAGAGAGGGAAAGCTCACATCTGAGAGTGGGGAAGGGTCAGAGGGAGGAAGCAGAAGTCCCCGCTGAGCAGGGAGCCCGATGCGGGGCTCGATCCCGAGACTCTGGGATCGTGACCTGAGCCGAAGGCAGACACGTCACCGACTGAGCCACTCACGCGCCCCGCTCCACCTCATTTTCCAATCTTAAATGAGTGGTTCTGGAGGCTTCTGTGGGTGAGCCCTTTTGTGGGCTGGGAAAACAGCGGAGCTTCTCTAAGTCTGCAGATCCAAGTGTCCGGAAGGCCAGGGTTTAAGAAGACACTGAAGACAGGAAAGGACTTCTGAGACCCGGGCCCCCCACACGAAGGAAACCCGACATCCATGATTCTCCCCACAGTTTGTTTTCCACAGGCCCAAAAATAATCCTAAGAGCGGGCCAGACGAGTGTAACGCAACCCTATAATTCTGTGGTGGAGAAAACAAGCTCTCATGTTCATAGTGTTGTTTATACTTCTCACACGTGTCCCTTCAAAGGAAGCTTGAGAAAGCATTCTGTCTTTTGCTCGTTATGGAAACCACGGGAAGAAAATCACTCTAAACCAAGGTTGTGCCCCGCGCGAGTGTACCCTTCTGAAGTTATGTTAAGAATAAGTAAATCAATACCATGCAACACCGAAATGAAGCCTTCGCTTTAAACTACAGGTCTAAACCCAAACTTCTAGCCTCTAGCTTGGTGGCCTCCGCCACGCCCTGGCCACACAGGTTTTCCCAGGGTGGCCTGTACCAGCGAGAGAGCAGGCCCCGGCCACAGACCCGGTCACAGTGGCTCATTCTGACGGCTTATTTTCTGTACCACCGACCTGACAACAAACGCTCTGGGCTTTGGAAAAATAACAATTGTTTTTTACATTAAAGAAAAAAAATTGGGGCACCTGGCGGCTCAATCAGTTAAGCATCTGCCTTCGGCTCAGGTCATGATCCTGAGGTCCTGGGATCGAGCCCCATGTTGGGGGGGGGGGGTCCCTGCTCAGTGGGGAGCCTGCTTCTCACGCTCCCTCTGAAGCTCCCCCTGCTTGTGCGTGCACACTCTCTCTCAAATAAATAAACAAAATCTTTTTAAAAAAAATTTTAAATGAAGAAAAACATTATTCCCACCAGATAGGACCTCTAAGCATACAACAGAGAAAGAGGGGCGGTCCCTCCTGTGCTCATACTCTGAACCCTGGCGTAGGGCACGCGGTTCTGCCCGAGAGCGACTCTTGTCCTGGGGAATGACTCAGAAGGAAAGCTGCAGCCTGAGAGCCTGGAGGCAGGCCAGGGACTCTGCTTCATCACCAGGAGGCCACATGTGGGACGGCGGGGGAGGTGATCTGTGTCCCGAGCCCGGCTAACCCAAGCGAACCCCGATCGATCCCAATCCCGCTCCTTCAGACTTCCCCTCTCGGCTGGGGCGGACGTGGGCACTTTCCTCCCTGGGCACTGAAGCTGTTTCAGTCGAGCTCCACTTCCCTGCCAGGTAACTGCTCTGTGGGAATGTCAGAAGGGGGCTTTCTCGGGGCGCCTGGGTGGCTCAGTGGGTTAAGGCCTCTGCCTTCGGCTCGGGTCATGATCCCAGGGTCCTGGGATCGAGCCCCGCATCGGGCTCTCTGCTCAGCAGGCAGCCTGCTTCCTCCTCTCTCTGCCTGCCTCTCTGCCTACTGTGATCTGTCAAATAAATAAATAAAATCTTAAAAAAAAAAGAAAGAAAAACAGAAGGCAGTTTTCTGTGGCCTCCAGGGCTTGGGGACTCCTTGGGGAGACTTCCTAAGGGTCCGTCCTGACAGCCAATAGGGCCCAGAGAGAGCTCTTTGCTCCCTGGAGCGCTGCAGGAGTCTGACAGCAGAAGCCCACCCTGCAGGCCGCGGGTGCCGCCACGGGTCTGCACTCACCATGGCAAAGCCCGAGAGGAGGGCAGAGGTCCGGCTGGAGGCCTTCAGCTTGGCTCTGCTCAGGTACAGCTTTCTCCAGGACAGGGCCTGCACGGAGTGGTGGTTGGACGTGACCAGCTCCAGGTAGCTGCGGCGGACCCAGTCTCGGTAATCCATGCCCTTGTGGCCGGGTTCAGAGCAGGCGGGAGTGGAGGGGTCCACAGGCACGTTGAGCTCGGCGCTCATGGTGGGAGCCAGGCTGGGGGCAGGAGAGAGACACTCTCAGGCATCCCAGAGGGTCCCCGAGACCTGGAAAAGCCAGAAGCTGGGCAAGTTAACCTTCTCTGGGACCTGCTGTACACACCCTTCACAAGGGGCAGTGTTGCGTGTGGGGCCCATCTGCGGGGGAGGAAGGTCAGGAGGGCATTTCTAGGACACCCCCCGCCCTGAGCCACCCACATCGCATCCATCGTGCCTCCACAAAGCTAATGACCCAGGCTTCCACCCCCGCGTCAGAAATGCTCCAAGCAAGTGTGGCTTGTGGTTGAACAAGCACAGAAGGAATCCTCCAAATTGTTCCTCTCTTCGGGGAATAGGGAGCTACGGCCTGTACACCGATCCTAGGACCCGGTCACTAGGCCGGGATTGGCTCCTACGGTGTGATACTGGACATGACCTCTGCACGTTCGGACCCCAAGCATCTTCCAGGGGGGACATCTCTACCCCAACAGGGCTCAGAAACAAAATATCAGACCCGAAGACTCAAAACCGCTTTTCAACGCCCAGGCGCCAACCATGAAATACCCATTTCCACGCCGGGGCTCATTTCTCAAATCCAACTTGAATTTTGATCGGCGCAGTTCACCCCCCGGAAATACTCGGGGTTTGGGGACTAAAGGAAAGCCACATCCGGGCTCTGATGGAAACGGTGAGCAAAAGGAAAACTGAGCCGACCACAGGAGCGGGTTCCACAAAGCGGCGGAGGCCGGCGGCACCGCGGTCATCCCAGGCAGGTATCTGGTTTGACAATAACATGGCGCGAAGCTCGGAAGGACCAATCTGCTAAGATTTGTGAATTTAAACCCAAATCTCCAGTAATCCAAATAGGGGATTGACCGTCTCCTATGGCCCAAGGGGCCGGCCCACACGGCAGCACGCCGGGCTCGGCTCTAATTAATCTGTAGGGCGGACTTCAAGGGCACAGGCACCTCGCAGCTTGCCTGGCATCAGATATTACTTGTACGTCCAGGGCCTCACAGTCCCCACCGAAAGCCTACTTAAAGCTACTATGAACAGATCAGTGTTTCCAGGTCCCAGGGAGCATGGCCGGGGTTGGGGGTCGGACGGAGAGTACAGGCTGTTTACCAAGGTCCGTGGCTGTGGGAAGGGGCCAAGTTGGATCTATCCATGTCAATCTCTAAAAGGGTTCTGTGGGAAGGTCCGGGAGGTGGGCAAGAGCTCTCTCTTTTGGGGCGCCTTCCTCCTTTTCTTTTTCCTTCTCCCACACATCACAGAAGTGAGTGGACGGGTGAAAGTCACAGGCTTCGCCCCCTCAGAGGGTCCGTCTTCTGCACTCCGTCCAGTAGATGCTTACTGGGCTCTGAGGTCAGGCTGCAGTTGGTACTCAGGCCTCAGAGATGGAAGTGGGGAGGGTCCCCTCGGCTGCTCCCAGTGGGGGAGCAGCTTCGGGGGTTGATTATCACCCAGTGAGCTAAAGGTTGATTTAGTGGCGAGGGGGTGAGGGTCAAGGAGCAGAGGAGGGGCTGGCTGCCTTGGCCTCAGGGAGACGGTCCCTGCTGGGGAGCAAGAACAGACGTAGTAAAGGCAGCCCTGGCAAACAGGGACCCTCCCTCAAAGATGAGATGCTGCCCGCACGGGAGGGTTCTGAGAGGCAAGGGGCCGTGGCAGGGAGGCCAGCTGGCTGCACAAGGGGTCCAGGAAATGCAGGGGGAAGGCTGGACTCAAGATGGACAGTGGAGGCAGAGGGCTTTGGGGGCTGTGAGGGCCGACGGTGGCCTCTGGGTAGTGGCCAGCCAGTCGCAGCCCCGCACAGGTCCTCAGAGTGGCATGGAGTCGAAGGAAGGACGCGCCGTGTGTCTGCTTGGAGTCTGGGTCTCCGGGCAGGCCTGCGGGTCCCGGGGATAGGAAGGCCACTTCCTGCTGAGGGAGCAGCCCGGACCGGATTCACATCCATCCAAACCGTCCCAGCCCCAGTGTCCTACCTTGCGCCAGGCCTCCTCTCCCTACCCTACCCCTGGGAGAGGTAGATAGAGTCTGGTCCTCACTCTCCCGGACGGGGTATGGGGCAAGACGGACCGGACATTTCGGTCAGGTGGCAGAGGCTCCAAAAGGTGCTCTCCTGGCTGAACTTTGCAGGGGATTTTTGTTTTTTCATATATACGGGTTAGAGAAAAAAGCTCTTGTAGAATAACGGTGACTCTCTGAAGATGAGCTATTCTCCTTGGCAGGCCTGTCTGAATCTCTTCCAGGGGGTAGGTTTGGGGTTTGCCTGTCTTAACTTCCTTTAAACATCTGGGGCATGAGCAATGGCGAGTCTGTTTCTGACTCCCGTCTTTGTCACACCCACGGGGGAGAGGGGGCGCAGAGTCCCCACAGGGGTCTCCCAGAGGCGTCCACCTGCATCTGAGTCCCTTCCCCTAGGGAAGCCTCAGTAGCCGCAAGACACACACTCCGCCCCTGTCCCCGACCTCTGAGCCTTCTCAGCGCCGCACCCCGCCAGGATCCCATGGGGTTGGGGCCACCTGGCCACCCTCCAACGCCCGCAGCCACCCCATCCCGAGCCTGCCCAGGAGAAAGCCCATCCCCGCCGCACCCCCCCCCCCCAGTCTCCCGGTGCAATCCCGTTCCGTCCCCCAGCAGGGCGGGGTACCCCCCCCCACCCCGCCAACCCCCCACGGCGAGCACTCACCGAGCTGCTCTGCCGGCCCGCCCGGCTCCACTCCGGCTCGGGCTTGCGGCGGGCGGCGTGGCCGCGTTGCCCTGTGGCCCCGTGGCCCGGCCGGGGCGCTGAGCACGGCCCCCTCCCTCCTTCCGCGCGTCCCGCCGGGTCCCCCCTCCCAGCCCCGCCCCCGCCGGCTGCCCCGCCCCCGCGGGCCACCGCAGCCGCTGTCAAGGCAACGGCGCGCCGCCATCACGTGGTTGGCCCATGGGGGCCGCCACGGGCCACGTGACCTGGCAGGCCGGGAGGGGAGGAGGGGGGAAAGGGTGGGGCGGGACTCGCTGCCCCTCGTGGGGGACCCCGGTGGCGCGGACCTGCTGGCGGGGACCACCCGGGCCGGAAGCCGGGGAGCGGAAACTGGCGAAAGGTGCGCATCTCTCCGGTTCCGCGGGCGCGCCGTGGGCCGCAGTGAACACGGGTTGGCTCGGCAGCGGCGGGGGCGGGAAGCCCGGGCATCCCTCGCTCTCACCACCCCCTTCCTTCTCCCCCGGTGGTGCGGGCGGACAATACGGCCGCGCTTTCTCTGGTCCCTGGGTCTGGACAACAGGTGCCCGGCCTGCTCGAGTACTCCGTCCTTGGGTACTCACGCTTTGGCCCAAAGCGAGCACGGAGTCCCCAGGGTGAGTCCCAAAGGATGCCCAGGACGGGCCATGGGCCTTGTGGAGGGCTGGGGAGAGGCCAGGAGGGCACACCCTGCGGGGAGAGGGAACAGGTATCCCATTGTCTGGCCACAGGGCCGCAGGGGTGAGGTGGCTGGAGTGGGGAGGAGGGAAAGTTTCCCGCAGCCACACCCGCTGGCCAGGGTGGACCGTGTGCTGCACACCGCACGCCGGAGCCGGAGCCGGTCAGGTGGTCGCGGGGACTGTAGCCGGCCACCCCACGCCCCCAAGCCACAGGACCAGCCACACTCGCGGGGTCCTCAGCCGCGTGCAGCTCACTTGGCCCCTGATGGGCGTCCACCAGGCCGAGCTGTTCTACGGAGCTGTTCAAACAGGAACATTCTTTTCAGGAAGTGCATACGAATAATTAACTAAGAGACTAACTGACAGGCGAGATAGGTTCCTATCAAGCCCCTGTGCCAGACGGCCCCTCACAGTCCTTCCTGCGTGCCCTACATAGGATTTTCCCATCTGTCACCACCCTACCCGACAGTGACACATTTATCCAAATGAAAGAAAAATTCCACTCATGTCAACCGGTCCGAGTTTTCTGACAGCCGTAGAAAGAGAGGTGAATGGATGTCAGGCCAAATCCATTTCTCTCTCAAGACGTATTTTAGAGGCCATTGCTGAGAGCCAGAACAAGACCTTTTAATTCGGGAAGACACTCAAAAACAGCCTAGCAAAATCCCAGGGTCTGATTACCGACCCTCCGCCCAACACACATGCACACACATTACAGAGGGATTTAAGAAAAGAATCATTTGCATTTTAGGGGGCAGAACCCTCCAAACCCAACAGCTCTTTGTAAAATGATGTGGAAAACAGGAAGAAACACTTTGTAAACTAGAATCATTGCATCACAGATGACCCTTCTTTCCAGGACAGAATCACTGGCTCTAATTTTCACCCTTGGAGTCTGACTTAGAAACGTTCCAGCG
Organism: Mustela nivalis; assembly: GCF_964662115.1. Classification (NCBI taxonomy): domain Eukaryota; kingdom Metazoa; phylum Chordata; class Mammalia; order Carnivora; family Mustelidae; genus Mustela; species Mustela nivalis. The sequence continues at coordinate 9,023,729 of NC_139038.1, read as the reverse complement.
AGTGGTGCCTCCAGCCCCAAGCGCGCTCACCCAGCGTGTCCAGACAGAAGCAAGATCTAAGTCATCATCGCCAGTGGTTTTCAGAGCCAGTTTCCCAACCACACACAGAAAATGGCTTTCTCCCCCATAGAAAATTAAGGAAGGTGCCAGCACGGTGCTGAACGGAGAGGAGCAGTTAGAATGCCAAGAATTGGAGCGCCCGTCAAGTACACAACGACACGGAGGAGGGTCAGGGCAAGGCCCATGGGAGCGCCACCCAGCTGCCATGTCCAGGCACAGTCTGGGCTGTGATTTCCTGAGGAGTTTGGCCACGGCAAGTTGCTTCTTCTCCTTGGGCCTCAGCTTGGAAAAGATCCAATTCTCCAAGGCACATCCCAAGGGTCGATCATGTTCTGATTTTCCCACCAATGCACACCCTCTCATTCCAGGAAGACCACGGCCCCTGCTTTCCTTCTCCCTGGGTCTTCTCATCTGGCTGGCTGCTCACCTGCTCGGGACGATGTAGCCAGCCTCCTGATAGTTCTGTCCCCTTGGCCACTGACTCCTGTGGCTAGTCCTTGTCACTGCCCTTTAGATCTTACATTTGCACCTCCCACTTCCTGCACCTTTCTCACCCAGCTGCCAGCCAGTTCCACCTTCCCTCCTAGCCTGTGCTGAGCCCAGCGCCTCCCACCCCCGCCTCCCCTCCCATTCAGCCTGACCCCTTCCGACCTCTCCTACCACTGCCCCTCCCCTGCTTCATGCCACACTTCTCAAGAGAGCAGTCATCACCACTTCTTTCCCGGCCCTCAACAGCCCACTGCCACTGTGAAACTAACTCCAGGACAGATTTCCACCGTGCCTTCCTCCCATCTAGAAACAACCCTCCTTGTTCCGGTGCCCGCACCTTTTTTTTAACCTATGCAGCCTCCCCCTCTGCCGTCTGTCCCCTAGATGTGGGGGTTTCCCCCACTTCCCTCCCAATGGGTCCCACCCACTCCCCTTGTTTCAAGGAGGCTGTTGACTCCAAGTGGTCACCTCCAGCCTGGATCTTCCTCGTCCTGGCAGGGCATGTCCCAGGACACCCCCCCCCCCACACTCACAGCTGAATTCCTTATCTTTCCTCACCTGCTTGCTCTACCTCCTGGGTCCCCAGTCTCAAGGCGTTCCACCAGCCACCCAGCTGGTGACGTTACAGATCTGCTGTCATTCCTGATTCCTCTCACCCCCATCCTGTGAACTCTCCCGTTTCTCCCTGGTCCCACAGGTCCCATGCTAATTCAGGCCCTCGTCACCTCTGTTCTGCATTCCTGCAAGACCTTTCCACCTGTCCCTTTCCCATCTAATCTCCACACTCTGAAGCGGAAGAATTCCCATCTCTCCAGCCCCCCTCCAGCCCTTCAGGTTTCCCTGCGGCCTTGGATCAACTTCAATCCCCCTAACCTAGTGACTCGGGCTGTGACAGGGCATCTGCTACTAATCCGGACTCAGCTTGCTTTCTTAAAACTGCTGTGAGCCACCCAGTTCAGCTCAGCCCTGCCCACATCCCGGAGGCCTGGGTCACATGCCATCCTGTGCTACGGGGCCACCACACTGACCTTTCTCTTGTCTGTGTCTCGTATCAGATCTGGAGCTCCTTCAAGCCAAGGCCTGTGTCTTGCTCACCATCATCCGCAGTGCTGGGCCAAGTACACTTACGGATCTTTGAGATGAAGCTTTTGGTCCTATTCAACATTTGCTATATTCTGTGGAATAAGAAAACTGAAAAGTGCCTCAGGACCTGTGCCATGGTGTTTTCTTCACAGAAATATATTAAAATACGGTAACAGTAGCTCACTTTAGTCAAGCATGCGCCAAAAGGTAGACATAAATGAGCTTGCACAGGGGAGAAGGCGCACCCGGTTCCAGCGCCGCTGCCCAAGGAAACCGAGCCCTCCCCGCCCCCCTTCCAGGCAGCCTGGAGACGGACTGAATTATATTCCTATTTCCGAAAGTCAACAAAAGATCACTCCTCTAACTCAAATGAATAATTGGCTTTTTCCAAAAAGCTCCATGTCGCAAACAGGAAAGGGAACTTGAACTAGTTACAGTCCTCGACCGGTTCCAAGCCAGTTTCTGAAGATACAGGGACACCTGCGGCAGCAGCTGCCGGGGGGCGCGTCTGAAATGCCTGAGCCGCGGACAGTCGGCCTCCCGGACCCGGCCCGGCAGTCTGGAGGTCTGAGGCGGGCTCTGCGGCGGCCTGGGGCATCACATCCGCAGCTCTGGCACAACACGCTGACCGTGCGCTCCTGTTCAGGCTCTTCCTGCCACAGGGGCTGTTGTTCAGGTACAAACAACTTCCCTGCCTAATTTCAGGCCCTGAGACTTGCTCAGTCACCGAACCGGACATCACTGAGTACCTGTGATGTCCAAGGCCCCGTGCTGGCACTAGAGGTAAAGCAAAGCGCAGGACAGGCAGGTCCCCGCTCTGGTGGCGCTCAGAGTTGACCGGGGGATGTGAGGGACGCTGGTGTGGCAGGAGGCTGAACAGCGGACAAGGGATGGGTGCAAGGAGACAGAACAGACTGGGTGGGAGGCCGAGGCCAGTGCATGGGTGAGAAGAGGCAGAGCAGGGGTGAGGGGAGTGGGACACAGACCCAGGCTGAGGCAGAGGCTCCAAAGGGAAGCCGAAGCCACAACTCGGAAGACAGTCGTGAGGGCGGTATTTAAAGCCGTGGCGGGTCAGACTAAGATCTCCTGGGGCCTGAGTGTTGACCATAAAAGGCAGTGCACTAGGTCACCCTAACATTTAGAATTTGAGCAGAGAAGCAAGCCAGGGAAAGGCAGAAGGCAGTGCGGTCAGCGATGCTAAGCGTTTGGGCTTCCTCTACGATACAGATGCCCCCAGGGCTGGATGCGGCAACACTGGAGGCTCCCTGGGATGATGGGAGTGGTGGAAGCAAAGGCAGACTTCTCTGGAAGTTGGGTTGAGAAGGGAGGAGGAGGTACATGAGGTGGTGGTTTACAGGAGAGCCTGGGGCGGCAACCCTGCTCTGGTATTGCTGCTGGGGTGTGGGGGCGTGCACCAGGCAGTGCACATGGGGGCAAGCTGGACAGGATGAAGCGGTGGGGCATGAAGCCTCAGCCTGAACCTCTGCTTTCTCTCTGCTCTAGGAGATGGGTACTCGCTGCGGGGGACAGGGCCGGGAAAGGACACGTGAAAACATGATGGTGGAAGATAAACGCAGTAGGGAAGACCGAAGGATAGTGGGGAGTGCTGGGTCCCTCCCATGCGACTTCTCGGGTCCTACATTCAGAGTGGGACTGAGGAGTCCAGCTCCGATCCCCCCGGTGAGACCAAGTACTGTGCGCACAGGGAATACAGCAGTGACGTCCAGTCCGTGCTCCAGGAAACGCGGCTCTCCGCAAGACCAGGCTGGCTCGTGCACGCTCCCTCACGCTCCAAACACACGCACAGTTGGTTCTCATGATTCCTGGTAGTTATGATGTTCCAGAAAGTCACTGCAAATGCTGGGTGCGGATTAGTGAATACTGAACCACTGCTGCCTGGGGAAACGGGGGTGTTTTTGTGACACACACACCCCTGTCACATCAACCAATCGTCACATAACTGTGTTTTATGTGTGTTTTTGTTTATAAACACTTTCATTGGGGGTGCCTGGCTGACTCCGGCGGGGAAGCATATGACTTTCTTTTTAAGTTATTTTATTTTATGGGGGGGAGGGGCAGAGAGAAAATCTCAAGGAGGCTCTGTGCCAGGGGCTCGGTCCCACGACCCTGAGATCTGACCTCACCCGAAATCCAGAGTGGGAAGCTTAACCGACGGACTGAGCCACCCAGGTGCCCTGAGCATGCAGCTCTTGATCCAGGGCTTGTGAGTGCAACCCCTACGTTGGGTGTAGAGATTACTTTAAAAAAATCTTAAGAAATAAAAATTTTAAGGGGGCACCTGGGTGGCTCAGTGGGTTAAGCCGCTGCCTTTGGCTCAGGTCATGATCTCAGGGTCCTGGGATCGAGTCCCACATCGGGCTCTCTGCTCAGCAGAGAGCCTGCTTCCCTCTCTCTCTCTCTGCCTACCTCTCCATCTACTTGTGATCTTTCTCTGTCAAATAAATTTAAAAAATCTTAATTAAAATGAAAACACTTGCATGAACATGTATTGATTCGCTAATGACGAACTCACAGCCAACGGCACCGTAACTCATGCCTGAACAGAGCTCATCTAAGGCACATCGGCCTTCTTGTTTAGGACACTAGACAGTACTTCGAGGACTGTGCTTTGGGGCCATTTTAAAAGGTAAAATCATTCAGGAAAAGCAAAAAATGCAAAAAAACTGCCATTAAATAGACACGTGTGAGCCAAACAGGAAGGCAGAGCACTGCCTTGTTTGAACTCAGCTGCAAACCCTGCGTGGGGCCACTTGAACTCGTCCCCACTCTGCACGTCTGCCTGTGACTGCAAAAGCACGAGTCCTCATCCTGGCATCACAAGGAAGCGTTCGTGAGTGGGTGAATTCACGAACACAGACATTGTGAACAATAAGGCGCAACTAGATTTAAAACTAGCATATACGTTATTACCCGCGCACACGCACCGGGAGCTACGAAGGAGCGGCCTTCAGCCTACAGCTCTGGCACCAGGAGAGCTGCACCGGCCTCCCTCCCCAGCAGGCCCGGGCCCCACATGGTTCTCCCCAGAGCAGCACAGCACTATGGTGCAGGGGCTGGACGGTGGCATTCTGCTGGGGTTCAAAGGCCAGCTCTGCCACTTACTTGCTGGGTGATCCGTTCAAGCTTCCAGATCTCTCTGTATTTATAAATCTCGTCTGGTAAACCCGTAAGGGACATCTAGCTGAAGGACGCAGTATTCTAATGCAAGTAACTCTGGCTGGCATAGGGCTGTCCCGTGAAGTGCTCAATGGAAACGCAGGACGCGAGGAAGTAAATGAAGCGAATCAGAAATCTTACACGCAAGGCTTTCTGAGACAGCCAAGTCAGGCACACCTTTGTGGATCGAGTCCCCGGTGCCCACCACCTCCCCAAGCCGATCGGCGAGGGCATTACCAAACGATTCTCTCCTCATCAAGGCTTTTCTCGGTGGGGGGGTGGGGGGGTGGGGGGGTTGGGAGTCCCTCCGTATCTCCTACTCCCTTCTCCATGATGACACCTGTTGTTTTTTCTCAAACGATACCCTGAAGGCCGTCAGTTACCTGGTACTGACACCCCCTTAAAAACTGCCAGAAATTACCACACATTTCCTACCTAAACATCCTCTTCCAAAACCCAGGAAAGGTGCAGAACATAACCCTCCAGCGCGACGTCCTGCTGTTCGCTCTGGCATTCGCCCCCCACCCCCATCGCCCCCCACCCCCCATATTAATAAGCTCTGGGCCAGACGCACCAGAGGCGGCATCAGAACTGGATGCCCAGGGGGGCACGTGGGTGGCTCAGAGGGTGAAGAGTCTATGACTCGGGTCACAATCTCGGGCCCTGGGATCAGGCCCCACATTGGCACCTGTGCTCAGCAGGGAGTCTGCTTGTCCCCTCCCTCTGCCATCCGTGTTCTCTAATAAAATCTTCCCAAAAAAGCCCTGGAATACCTAGGTCTTCAGGCTCCAAGCTCTAGCACCGTGGACAGCCTCCAGGGCGAGAGAACACCCAGGCTGCAGGCTGGAGATTCAAAGCAAGACTTGTGACACACATCTTGCGCGGAGATAAGGAAACCAACAGTACCAAGATAGAAGAACAAAAAATAAACACAAAACTAACCAGCCGGTCCCTGGCGGCGAGAGAAACACAGGTTCCAGAACGTACAGCCACGGGGCATGCTAATTTATTAGTGCTGATTTTCCATTTCAGCTCCCTGGGAAAGAAAAATTCCTGTGGCTTGAATTGCTTAAAGGACAGAAGTGCTCACAGATGTCGCCTGCCTGAGGGTGGGGCCAGGAAAATCCATACTGCAAAAATGAAAAAACAAGTGAAATGCTTCTTGGTTTCCCTTCGCTCAAAACCACTATTTCCTTACTTCTCTCACACTCAATAAAAGGCACAAAATGTACTTAGAAACTTGGAACACGAGATAAATAACCCCAAAAGTGAGCAAAGGCTCTAAACCGAATCATCTCTGTCCCTCCTGCTGGCCTGAGGCTGCCCCTGCTCACCTCACACTTTGTTCAACTCCCCCTTTACCACAGACCAAAAATGCAGCTTTTGGCCCATTCACTCCCTCCCTTCGGGTTGGGCTGGGACTCCCCATTCTCTGCTCTGCCCCAGGCCAGCTTAGATTCTCTACCTGCTTGTTTTTCTAGTCTTTAACTGGGTTTCTCAAAAGCTCTCTTCCCACACCAAGTTGCCCTTATACGGCTCGGCCCCTGGCTGAGCCCCCACATTTCCCTTTGCCCGACTTTGGGGCTCCCCAGTTCACACCTGGGGACTGGGGAGTGCTGGGCAGCAGCACGTGTCATGGGGTACAGTCTGCCCCTCAGCTGGAGGAAGTGGGGGTCCTGCACTGTGCAGTGCGGGCTGCCGCAGAGCCAGAGCCATTTCCTTCAACAAGCCTGGGAACAGGCCACCCTGTCACATCGCTTCCCAGCCGTCCCTGCAGCTTTGGAACAACATTAGACAGGTCTGAACAAAACCTGATGTTTCTGTTCTTTACTAAATAAACGTTTCTGTCACAGAAACGAGTCCAAACTCATCACTGTCCCAACAGGAGAAGAGGCACCAGGGGCAGAAGGTGATACGTGTTCCCCATCAGCCGGAACGTGAATGAACTCTGCTCGGCGGTGCCCCAAGGGTCCAGGACACGGTCCTCTCTGTCCCACAGGCACGGAGGCCTGCCAACAGGCGGGGCCGTCAACAGTCAGCATGGCTCCCCGCTTGCTTCTCTCCAGCAAGGCGCTAGGAGGAGAACTGAGCTGAAACAGAGCCTCCTTTCGCCTTGGGTTGTGTGGAGGCTTTTCGGAGGCTCGGCCGCGGAGCGGGCCAGGCTCCAGACAGCCACTACGGCAAACACTGTCATCGCCCCGTGATGAAGCTGGGCTGCTCCTCCTCCTCCTCCTCTGTTCCAGATGCTTCCTCAGAGCTACTGGATGGCTGCTCCTGAGACTGACTGGATCCTGTAATCACACGACATCGGATTAGAGACCAACAGACCCAGAGAACCAAGGGATGCTTTAAAATGGAGGAACACGAAGGAGAAATTATGAACTACAGTTTGCCCTTGAACAGTGCAGAGGTCAGGGGCACCCATCCCCCATGCAGCCAAAAATCCACACATAATTTTTTTTTTTTTTTAAAGCATGCTCTATGCCCAGCATGGCTTGACTCATGATCCTGAGATCAAGACCTGAGCTGAGATCAAGTCAGATGCTTAACCGGCTGAGTACCTTGGTGCCCCGTCATGTGTAACTCCTGTCGCCCCCCCAAACGGAACTACAAACCAGAAGCCTTACCCGTGACATAAACAGACCACTAGCACATTCTGTATGTGACATGTACTCCGTACTGCATTCCTACAGTAAAGCAGGCTTTAAGAAAAGTAAGCCAGATATAAGAAAATGTTAAGAAAATCAGAAAAATACATTCACAGTGCTGTACTGTAAAAAAAAAAAAAATCCACATATATGCGGACCCACACAGTTCACACCCGTGTTGTTCAAGGGTCAGCTGTAGTTGTTCCCACACAGCGTGAGGAGCCAGAGGAGGGGCTCACGTCATCAGTCTCACATGCCACGTCTCCGATGTAAGGGTGGGTCCCAGAACCGGCCTGCCGCCGCTGGCAGCTGGAGCCCATCTTTGTGAGGAAGGTCCGGAAGCATCCGTAACGAGAGCCCAACACCCCATCAACTGGGCCGCACTGCTTTTTATTTTACTTTTTAAAAGATATTTATTTATTTATTCGACAGAGAGAGAGAGAAAGAGGGGAAACATAAGCAGGGGGAGTGGGAGAGGGAGAAGCAGGCCTCCCTGCTTGGGCACGGAGCCCGATGCGGGGCTGGATCCCAGGACTCTGGGATCAGAACCTGAGCTGAAGGCAGACACTTAATGACTCAGCCATCCAGGCACCCCTTATTTTTTTCTAAAGATTTTGTTTAGTGGGGCGCCTGGGTGGCTCAGTGGGTTAAAGCCTCTGCCTTCGGCTCAGGTCATGATCTCAGGGTCCCGGAATGGAGCCCCACGTCAGGCTCTCTGCTCAGCGGGGAGCCTGCTTCCTCCTCTCTCTCTCTGCCTACTTGTGATCTGTCAAATAAATAAATAAAAATCTTAAAAAAAAAGATTTTATTTATTGGGGTGCCTGGGTGGCTCAATGGGGTAAAGCCTCTGCCTTCGGCTCAGGTCATGATCCCGGGGTCCTGAGATCGAGCCCCGCATCAGGCTCTCTGCTCGGCAGTCATCCTGCTTCCTTCCCCCCACAGCCTGCCTCTCTGCCTACTTGTGATCTCTGTCAAATAAATAAATAAAACACAGAGAGAAAGATCACAAGTAGGCAGAAAAGCAGGCGGGGGCGGGGGGAAGCAGGCTCCCTGACGTGGGGCTCAATGTGGGGCTTGATCCCAGGACCCTGGATCATGACCTGAGCCTAAAGCAGAGGTTTTAACCCACTGAGCCACCCAGGCAGCCCCCTCACTGCTCTTTAGAGGTCGCTCCCCCCTCCGACCCATGTGTGTCACTGTCACCATGGCAGGGCCATGTCCCCAGCCACACTTTAACACTTAACATTAGGCGAACAACGCTCCCGCCCAAGTCGCAAGCTCTCACGATGGGACTTAAAAACTATGTAGCAGAGGGATCTGCCCACAACAAATATGCCAGCTTCCCAGCTCTTCCCACAGACCCAGAAACCTCCTCTGTCGACACTCCACGTGCATCTCTGAATTCCAATGTTTGCCCGGCATGACTGTTGGTGCCCACGGCGCAGCTGAGCTGGCCAGAAACCAAGCAGCGAGACAACTTGTTCCCGGCTCCTCCTCCCCCTCCTCCTCCCCTCTCCTTGGGAGCGGGGGCAGTGGGCGAGAGCTGGAACAGGAGAGCCAGAGCCCACAGAGGCAGTCCTGTCCTCCAGCCCCTACAGGCACCGCGGGCTCCCCAGGCCCACCAACAGGCCTTCTCCCTGCAGATAAGCAGGAACTCGCTCTAGGACCCCCTAGAGCCCCCAGGGACCCAGAGTTGTGCTACTGCTGTCATCAAAGGGCTGGCCAGACAGCTACAGGGCGGAAGGCCCGGGGTGCCCCGGGTACAGCGCGGTGTACAGTTCACCCTCAGGCCCCAGGCTGGGCCACGGGAGAGCACTCCTAGCAGAGGCTGGAACCATCTCTCAGACTCGGTTTCACTGCTTTAGGATATTCCTCCTTCTCCGCAACCTCATGCCGAAAGGAATGAGAAGTTTCAAAAGTACAGTGAGCACGTTTTATTCTCTAAGGTTTATTTCTTTATTTGAGGGGCGGGTAGAGAGAGAATTTCAAGCAGACTCTGCACTGAGTGGGGAGCCCAAAGTGGGGCTCAACCCCACAGCCCTGAGATCATGACCAGAACCAAAACCAAGAGTCCGACATTCAACCAACTGATCCAGCCAGGCACTCCAAGCATGTTTTAATAACTAATATTTGTAAAAAAAAACTCTTATGTGGGGGCACCTGAGTGGCTCAGATGGTTAAGCATCTGTCTTCAGCTCAGACCATGATCCAGGTCCTGGGATCGAGCCCCGCATCAGGCTCCCACCTCAGCAGGGCGTCTGCTTCTCCCTCTCCTTCTGCCTCTCCCCCTGCTCGTGCTCTCTCTCAAATGAATAAATAAAATCTTAAAACGTAATGAAACAAAACCCTAAAAAACCTCTTAGGTGCTAGGCACATGCTAAGTCTTTCCATACACCACCCTGTTTCATTCTAATGGGCATCTATGAGATGGGGTCGCCTGGCCGGCTCAGTCCGTGGAGTGCGCGACTCAATCTCAGGTTGGTGAGTTCGAGCCCCACGCTGGGCGTGGAGATTACTTAAAAAGAGAAGTCTAAGAGACAAGCACCACTACTCCAGATCCACTTCACAGATGAGGAATGGAGCTCGCAGAGGTTATGGAACTGGTTACTCAAGGTCTCAAACCCCTAGGAAGCAGGACTCGGACCTGGATGGTCTGGGCCTCCGCCCAACGGTGCCTGCAGAAGTGCACGAGGAAACAGAGGCAAAAGGGAAACCCGGCGGAGATGGGGGTGAGGCGGACACACTGAATGGATGAGCAAAGTGGGGTCCGTGCACACAGCAGAGGATCACTCAGCGTTAAAAAGAAGGGCGTTCTGACTCCTGCCACAACATGGATGAACCTTGAGGACATTCTGTGCAGTGAAACAAGGCCCCACAGAGTCAGGTGCCTATGATTCCAGTGCACAGACACAGAGAGTAACCCGGTGGTTGCTAGGCTGGCGGGGCGGGGGCGGGGGAGTTCATGTCTAAGTAGGTACAGTTTCCATTTCACAGGATGAAGAGTTCTGGGGAAGGATGGTGGTGCCGGCTGCACAACACGGCGAACGCACTTAACGCCACTGAGCTGTCACTTAAAAATGGTTAAGATGGAAAATGTTCCGTGTATTTTTACAATACAAAAAGAAAAAAAAAAAAGAGAACAGGAAAAGAGAAACTGTGCATACCATGGAAAAAAATGCAGTGAAAAACTAGGGATGCATCAAAAACCTGGCTCTGAGCCCCCAGACGCCAGGCCAGTACCCCCAGCTCCCAGAGCGTGGCAGGCACAGGAAAGAATGCTGTTTCTATGGCACGTGGTATGACTGGTCCAAGGCCTCCGGCCTCAGTCTCCACCCCGCAGGCCCAGGGGAATACAGTCCTTGCCACTTGTAGCCCATTCCCTGTACACCAGCGGGGGGCTTGCTCTTGAACTTGGGGCTCCAAGGTGGAAACTGTTGATGATTTTGCTTTGTTGCATAACTTACTTATACTCTGCCTCAAGGTTCTCTAAGAACCACCAACCCCTCCTAACAGTAAACACAACCAATGCGTTATGTGTCGGAAACATGTTGTCGGGGCCTGGAAACATCACCTTCAAGGAGAGGCCTAGGAATCTGGTGCACACTCAAGTCCTTTGGTAATTCGACAAAGTTATTTCACTTGCTCCTTCTTTCAATATAATAAACAAAAAATAAAGTGTTTATTACTACTAGGTTTAATATCTAGGACACAAGAGTGAAAAAGAAGCCGCCCCAAATTAAAACAACAGTGGGACAGCACAACACAGACCAGAATGGCTACAACTGAAGACAGGGGCGCTGCCACGTGCTGGGGAGGACGTGGAGGACAGCAGCCCCCGTCCTGCGCTGGGAGGGCGGGACGGTCCGGCTGCTCTGGAAGCCAGTCTGCCAGTTTCTTACACAGCGAAACACACTCTTATCACAGGAACCAGCCATCACCCTCCCAGGCACACACTCAGCGGACCTGAGAACACCCGCACGACAGACATGACACAGATGTCTGCAGCAGCTTTCTCCCTAAATCACCTGAAACAGGATGCAACCCCAATGTCCTTCGAAAGGTGACTGGAGAAACCAGCCATGAGCTAGCCGTGGGCTGGAAGGCCGTTTCACGATAAAAAGGACGGAGCTACGAGGCCAGGCAAAAGCACGGCTGGATCTTATGCGCATATTTCCAAGTGGAGGAAGCCAGCCAAAAAGGCCGCATGTTCTAGGACTCCAACTACATGGCCTTATGGAAAACGGTGAACAGACGAGCGGCCGCCAGGGACTGCGGTGGGAGGAGGCTGGAGGTGGAGCACGGGATTCTTTTTATTTTTTTTTTTAAGGCAGTGAGACGATTCCCCAGGACACTGTCATAGTGGATACAGGACGCCGTGCATTTGTCAAAACTCACAGAACTTCACAGCACGAAGAATAAACCTAATGTATGCAAATTTGCGAAGTTCTTGAGGATCCCAGGATGGATGCAGAAGGTGACACGTGAATCCAACCCTGTACCCAACGGATGAAACAACTTCTGTGAAGGGGGTGGGAGAAAAGTGCTGCCCTAAGGAATTCTGGCAATAGTGGTGTCTGTATGACCAAGGGCAAAGGAACTGTCCAGAACACTGGACTCTAGCTGAGAAAACGGTTTCGCACAGGGAACAGGTTAACAACTCCGAAGGCACCACCCACAGGCCCTGGAACTGGACAAGTGAGCGGTGGAGGGCAGAGGCCAGGCTCCTCACCGGAGTGGCAGGTTACGGGCAAACAAGCTGGAATGAGGCTGGAGGCTCACGCTGGAAGGCTGGAACGATCCATGTGGTCATGGATCGGAGCTGGAGGCATCAGGATAAGCTCAGGTTTAGTGTAACAGAGAACAATACACACGATTATGTCTAGAAATATCCAGAAATACGTGTAAACACACTGGTTAGTACGTGCGCATGTTTCCTTGTTCTATCAGTTAAACAAACACCCCCACCCAGCGGCAAAGAACATGCCTAACCCCCAGATCTTGGTTTCTAAAACCATTCCCCAAAAAAGTGAACCAAACCTCCTCGGAGAAATGGCTTGTTCTAGGTCTGGGGCAGGAAATATAAAAGGTAAGTCTGGAATAGGTTATAGTGCCAGAAAGTAAGGATGTGCTTTAAAAAGGAAAAAAAAAAGTCCAAATCTCATAAGGAAGGAAGTATGTAAAGGGGCCACAGAAGCCAAAGGAAAGAGGCCCGCATGACCAAAGCCGGAACGCACGAGGCGACAAGAGAAGTAAGGGGTGCTGCATTCGACCTAAAGTATAAAGTCAGCATCCGCAAGGCCGTACTGAAATACACAAGCAGGGGAGACGAGCACAATCTGTGCAGAAGAATTTCAAATCATCCATGTGGTTACTGCACCTTCACAGAGAGGAGGCGCTAACTCCTCAGCTGATGTGCAGTGTGGGCGGCAGGCAGTCACTTCTTTCCAGAAAGTACAGTGTGGGAAAGGGGAGAAGCAGAGTGAATTTACAGTAGACAATCCTGGCAGGCGTTGCCTCTCTGCCAGGCGATCAAGGTCAACGCATCCACAGTGCAAGTCATCTCAGTGGTATACAGTCTTGATAAAATGGGATTAAGAACCGGACTTTATCTGTGTGGCCTTACTCCCCAAAATAAAATAACTCCAGGCTAATCAGGAGGAAAATATCAGACAAAATCCAGTTGAGGGACATTCTACAGGACATCCAACCCTCCGAACTCTCAAAGGCATCAAAAACAAGTCTAAGAAACTGTCAGAGCTAACAGAAGCCTAAGGGTGCGTGGTGCTTAAAGGTAATGTGATGTCCTCGATGGTATTCTGAAGCCAGAAAAAGGCATTAGGTACAAACTAAGGAGATCTGAATAAAGTAGAGACTTCGGCTGATGTATCTATCAATACTGCTCATTAATTGTCATAAAATGGTTAACTTCAGATGTTAATAAAAGGGAAAGCTGGAAATGGAAATCCTTGGGATTATACTATCTCTGGACTTCTCCTGTAAATCTAAAACTATTCTAAAATATTTTTATTAAAAACAAACAAACAAACAAACAAACAAACAAAAGACACTGCCCTACACTCATAGAACTGAATTTTACAGTGAAATTGTGTTTGGAAGAATTTCCTCTACCCTTCAAGGTCCTTCTAGCTGGACTAAGAATCAAACTGACGTGAGACCGTAATGGGAGAAAATCAAATCTAGTTTTTAATGTATGGGGAATGTGAACAGACTCAAAATTCCAAAAACAGGCAACAGGAAGGCTTAAGCGACATCCTGAGCACAGGAGAGGGGTAGGAGTCTGAGGATACAAAGAGGCAGAAGACCATTAGCAGGAAGGTAACAGGAGATGTTTGGAAAACAAAGTGTGCCCTCTTGTGTAGATAATTTCTTAGGTAAAGAAGAATCTCTGTTAAGAGCTCTCTTCCTGGTACAGCAGGCAGTTGAGGGGGAGGTAAAGAGCTTTTCCTGAATCTGCTGGGTTTTGACTGCTTCTAACTCGTGAAAATTAGTAACAGGAAACCTTACCAAACCGGAGTTGAGGGGGGTTGCGCCGTACCCTCACCATCAGCTGCAGACCCAACAAGAAGAGAGGGACTCGATCTTTTCTGTGGATGCTGCTCTACTGTCCCGGCTGGAGAAAGAAATGCCTTCCACGTACGCCCCTGCCCCAAAAGTTTAGCCAATGAGAAGCCACCATACTTTGAATTCCAAGTTCACTCTACTGAACTTTTAGTTTATAACAGCCTTCCCAACTTACCCCTTTTCTCCTCAAAAGCATTTCCTCAGGGCGCCTGGATGGCTCAGTTGATAAAGCCTCTGCCTTCAGCTCAGGTCACGATCCCGCAGACGTGGGATTGAGCCTCACGCGGGGTTCACTGCTCAGCAGGGAGTCTGCTTCTCCCTCTCCCCTCTGCCTGTTCCCTACCCCTGCTCATGCTTGCTCTTTCTCTCTTGCACTCTAATAAATAAATAAATACAATCTTTAAAAAAAAAAAGCACTCCCTCCCCTTTGTTCTCTAGACTTGCCTGCGCTTTGGAAACAGCTAGTTTGTACCCAACTGCAATTCTTTTATTCCTGAATAACGCCCTTTTTACTGGTCAAGTAACTGCAAATTCTTTTTTTTGTTTTTAAAGATTTTATTTATTTATCAGAGAGGGGGGGGGAGAGAGCAAGCACAGGCAGACAGAATGGCAGGCAGAGGCAGAGGGAGAAGCAGGCTCCCTGCTGAGCAAGGAGCCCGATGTGGGACTCGATCCCAGGACGCTGGGATCATGACCTGAGCCGAAGGCAGCCGCTTAACCAACTGAGCCACCCAGGCGTCCCAAGTAACTGCAAATTCTTATGTTTAAGGTTAACAAACTCAAAAACAATGTTCATGCCCACGTGGCCCATCTTGGGGCAGCCTGCCCTTGGCTCCTTCAAGAGATAACCACATTAGGTGACTTAGCAGACTGTCTAAACCACGTTAAGTGCACAGCCCTCTGGGAGCAAGGGGGAGGGAAAGGCTAGATGGTTCGGTAACGGAGGGAGGGTAGGAAAGGCTTTAAGGAGAGAGAGAACATGGCAAGAGGAAGGTGCAGGATGACCTGAAGCTCTTCAGGCAGATGGGGAGCCAAGAAGCAAGGAAAAGGACGGAGCACAGAGCCCGGAGCATGTGAAACAAGGGGGGAGAACAGACGTGTGGGGCGCCTGGGGGGCTCAGTGGGTTAAAGCCTCTGCCTTCGGCTCAGGTCATGATCTCAGGGTCCTGGGATCGAGCCCCACATCGGGTTCTCTGCTCAGCAAAGAGCCTGCTTCCCCCTCTCTCTCTGCCTGCCTCTCTGCCTACTTGTGATCTCTGTCAAATGAATAAATAAAATCTTAAAAAAAAAAAAAAAAAGAACAGAGGCGTACACCAGCGGGAGCAGAGAACCGGGAATGCAGGAGCTGCCGACTGGATTCCAAGCAGGGTCACCCTGTGGGTAAGCGCACCGGACGGCAGAGACCCATTACCTGGGTTCCAATTGTGCCCCGTCACTCCCTCCCTCTAACCCTGTTCAGTGCCTACAATCCCCCAACTGTAAAACGAGGTGACACCACTGCCTGCCTGTATCTCAGGGCAAATGGGAGGATAATATTCGCAAAGCACTTACAGCTGGGAATACGTAATAAATATTCAATAAGCGTTAGCTATTGTTATTATATAATTTTTTAAAATTTTTTTTAAAAAAGATTTTATTTGTGTATCTGACAGAGAGATCACAAGTAGGCAGAGAGGCAGGCAGAGAGAGAGGGGGAAGCAGGCTCCCTGCTGAGCAGAGAGCCCGATTTGGGCCTCTATCCTAAGACCCTGAGATCATGACCTGAGCTGAAGGCAGAGGCTTAACCCACTGAGCCACCCAGGCGCCCCTATATAATTTTTTTTTAAAGTAAACTCTACCCCTAACATAGGTCTTGAACTCACGACCCTGAGGTAAGAGTCTCATGTTCCATCAACTGAGCCAGCCAGGTGCCCCTGATATTATACAAAATTAATAAAGTAAAAAATGGAGTCCTTTGCCCCTACCCCCAACAGCAAACCGACTTAATTACTTCCAATCTATCCCAGGAATGTGACCTTTTAACAACTGAGCAGAAATTTCCTGATCAACACTAGAGAGGTCATATGCATGACTAAAAACCCTGCCACTAACTTCTGGCCCCACCCTCCTTCCAATAAAACCTTCCCTTTTTCGACCTCCGGGGGGCATCTCTCTACTTGCTAGATGGGAAGCTGACTCATGAATTGCGTAATAAAACCAATTAGATCCTTAGATTTACTTGGATGAATTCTGTTTTTTGACAATAAGCAAAAGAACAAAGGACCGTCTAATCTCTGTTTTAACCAGAGCTTTGGGGACTGCACACAAGGGGGAGAAGTGGGGACTGGGCCGGGAAGAGAGTGGAGGCTGCCACCCTGGTCCGGCCAGATCTGGATCTGGATCTTTGTGCGGTTTTTACTAATCCCCAGTGAGACCATGACTGCTTTTGAAGTCACATTCCTATCCACATGGAGGAGTAATTTTGAAAAGCCAGTGCTGGCAAGGATACAGCAGAAGTGGAGACTGGTGCACGCTGTTGACGGCAGTAATAATTGGCTCCTCGGCAAAGAAATGTACTTCAAGAGTCGTTAAATCTTTTTATACTCTGTGATCTAGTAATCTCCACTGCTGGAAATTTGTCTTAAGGAAATAAACCATAAAGGGGTACATAATATTCACTACAAAGTGTCTTCTAAAGACAAAAGTGAATCAATCTAATGTTTAACAAAAGGCAAAGAGGTGTGTCGCAGCAGGACAATGGCTGGATGTCAGCAGTCACTCAAATTGTGAAGGGCTGGAAATGCTTACAGAATTAAATAATGCAAAGTGGACAACTATTCCCACACTACGCAAATGACGCGCACGCGCAGGGAGAGGGGACTGATGAGGATAACACAGGAGCTGTTTCCATTACTGTTACACTATTGTTTACATAATATTTTAAAATCTAGGAATCGGAGATTTTATTCCTGTATTTTAGCAATACCAGGTAAATGTCACTGAATGTAACTGAAACTCATTTATTTACTTTTTAAAGTTTACTTGTTCTTGTAATCTCTACAACATGGGGCTTGAACTCATGATCCTGAGATCAATCAAGAGTCACATGCTGGGGCACCTGCGTGGCTCAGTGGGTTAAAGCCCCTGCCTTCGGCTCAGGTCATGATCTCAGGGTCCTGGGATGGAGCCCCACATTGGGCTCTCTGCTCAGCGGGGAGCCTGCTTCCCCCTTCTCTGCCTGCCTCTCTGCCTACTTGTGATCTCTCTCTCTCTCTCTGTCAAATAAATAAATAAAATCTTAAAAAAAAAAAAAAAAAAGAGTCACATGCTCTTCTGAGTCATCCAGGTACTCCAAAACGGTTATTAACTTAAAAAAAAAAAAAGAAAGAGGGGCGCCTGGGTGGCTCAGTTGGTTAAGCAGCTGCCTTCGGCTCAGGTCATGATCCCAGCGTCCTGGGATCGAGTCCCACATCGGGCTCCTTGCTCCGCAGGGAGCCTGCTTCTCCCTCTGACTCTGCCTGCCACTCTGCCTGTGCTCGCTCTTGCTCTCTCTCTCTCTCTGACAAATAAATAAATAAAATCTTTAAAAAAAAAAAAAAAAAAAGAAAGAAAGAAAGAAAGAACAGATTAAGAAAAAATCCTTCCTTGTACTATGGAATTATAAGAATATGGAAAATATTTATGAGGCAATGCTATGTGATAAAATCAGAACAACTATAAATACAGTATTTACATAAAGAGGCTTATGTGACATATACTTAAAAACTGAATTTTAAAAAAGTCATTCAAAATGTCAAAATGACTTTTTAGTAAGGATTATAGATAACCTAAATTTTTTACTTTATTCTTCTATACACTCCAAAAACTTCTAAAATGTTCATATATTATATTTATTCTCTCTCTCTTTTTTTTTAACATCTTATTTATTTATTTGACAAATATCACAATTAGACAGAGAGGCAGGCAGAGAGAGAGGAGGAAGCAGGCTCCCTGCTGTGCAGAGAGCCCGATGTGGGGCTCGATCCCAGGACCCTGAGATCATGACCTGAGCCGAAGGGAGAGGCTTCGGCTGAGCCACCCAGGCACCCCTCCCTCTCTCTCTCTCCTTTTTTTAAAGATTGTATTTATTTATTTGATAGACAGAGGGAGAGGGAGCACAAGCAGGGGGAGAGGAGGGAGCACACTCCCTGCTGAACAGGGAGCCAGATACGAGGCTTCATCTCAGGCCCTTGGGCTCATGATCTGAGCCAAAGACAGCCGCTGAACTGACGAAGCCACCCAGGCACCCCTATTAGCTTTATTCTCAAAAGGCACAAAGCATACGGAGTTTTCCAACATAGCAAATCTAAGAATTTGGGCACTGAAACAATGGTTCAATCTAAAACATACTCAGTACCTTCTGAACACCAGATATCAGTTGAGAGAGAAGTCCTAATCGGGGCAATTTTGTCGCCTCCCCCCCTTCAGCCCTCCCCCATGAACACTTGGCAAAGTCTGGAAGACATCTGTGACTGTCAGTAAGCAGGGGGCGGTGGGCACTACTGCCATCTAGTGGGCAGAGTTAGCAGTGACCAGGACTCAGCCCCTCACAACAAAGAATTCTTCGGCCCCAAATGCTGACACAGCTGAGCCTGACAAACTGCTCTAGCCGTACCTTGTCACGAATCACGGGAGGCCGCCCTAGGTTTTTCTGGCGGGCCGGCCTGTTAGGATTAAGTAACGCTGGTTTGGGGAGTTCAAGGTTTCAAAATAATCCACACTGGCTTAACGCCGTCCCGTGGGGTCACTCGGACTGGTCGTCCCCACCGAAATTACTGGACCAGTGTGGACAACAAACGGGGACAGTTTCCAACAACAGAACAGAACGCCTAGCCTGCTGCCTGCCCCTCACCGCTTTCTAGAAGGGCTTAAAAAGCTGCAGTGATCTTCCGCCCAAGTTCCTCAAGAACCCAGTGGTGCCCTGAAGCCACCTTGTGGCCCAACCCAGTACCACCACACTCAGTTTCTCTTCATGTTAACCAGACAGCGAGAAAACCCATCTTCTCTTTCACAAAGCGAAAACTGAGGAAGGAGACAGAGAAGGCACACACACGGCCTTCCCGACCTGCACGCTCTCTCCTGCTCGCTGGCACAAGCCCTACCCGGCCGCGGCACTGTACCGTTTAGTCCGGACAGGCGCTAACTTCACGATGAAGCGTAAGGGCAGGGCCCACGTCCTACAACAGCGATTTTCCAATTTGCTGGATGGCAGCCCACGGCCAACACAGAAACTGAAAGAAAATTTCACAGATCCCTTTATCCAGAGGAGTGACGCACTCGGACGATTTCTAGCCTGCTCTATTCGCGTTGGGAAAAACGACAAAACGACAGCTGCCACCTGGAAACCGACTGCAGGACTTGGCGAGCAAAGATCACAACCTCGGTGTGACAAAACACCGTGTTACAAGGTGCGACTCCACCTGGGCACAAACGTCGTCTTTCTGACAGAACCGAAGCTTGAGACGTGGGGGGGGTGTGGCGTGGGGGCAGTGAGAGGCCTGAGGCCGCCATCAACAAGCTGGAGGCTCTGGATGTGAGCTCCCTGGGACCACCAGAGCCCGCTCTGTGAGCTCAGATCCGCTTTGCAGCCTCGGGCAAACTGAAGAAAGGTTCCAGAAAATGGCAGGGTCCATGCACCTAAAGTGTAAAAGAGGTCAGAGGAGGAGGTGGCCCCAGCTCTGTGCCAGTGCCACTGGTCTCCTCTGATCACAGAACTGATGACGAAAAAGTTAAAATGTGACCCCTAAAGACCCAATACAGGTTCATTAAGTACAAATTCAGAGCAAACTAACCTCAGTTTCCTGTTACGGAAGAGTTTTTACACGCACTGCTGAGGGAACCCCCCCCGAAATGTGGTGTGTATCTCAATTACAGCAAGATGTTTGGCAAAGTTGTCAAACTGTAGACTTTTAGATCTAGAAAGTGCTTATCAGTTATAAGCTAAAAAAAAAGAAATCTACTTAAATAAGAGAAGCCAGATGCTTGAGGTCAGGGTGAGCCGGAGGGAGAGCTAAGCCAAGAACTTACGTCTACTATACTCACTCCACACCTCAAATTACCTCTGAATTTCTTATGACACGTCTGGGAGTAAGGGAACAAGAGGGAGTCTGGCTGATTCTTAGCTGGAGAATTAACTCCACCCTAAAAGTCTTAGTGAACGGGTCCCTGCCAGCCAACACAGAGCTCTCCCGGGGACGCTGGAGGGCTCAGGCCCTGGCCCAGTCTGGCTCAACATTTTCACTAATGACAAAGGAGTCATGTTTATCAACTCTGCCCATGACATCCCCAGAAAGTCATGGTAACATGCTGAATTTCAGAATCAGAATTCAAAAGGATTTTGGAACCTGAATCAGCACCAGGCTGAAATGCAAAAGAGCTACAGTACCGTGTTTAGATTCTAAACAAAGACAGAAACAGAGGGTTCTAGGTAAGATAGAGCAAGCACATCTGACTCCTTCTCTCCACTGAATATGGCTATAGGATGTGGACAGAATGATGGACTCTCTTTTTTTTTTTTCTTAAGATTTTATTTACTTATTTGACAGACAGAGATCGCAAGTAGGCAGAGAGGCAGGCAGAGAGAGAGAGAGGGAAGAGGCTCCCCGCTGAGCAGAGAGTCTGATGCGGGGCTCGATCCCAGGACCCTGAGATCATGACCTGAGCTGAAGGCAGAGGCTTAACCCACTGAGCCACCCAGAGGCCCCGAATGATGGGCTCTTGAGAAGCAAGCAGATTAGGGGAAAAGACCAGTATACAAAGTGCCACGGGAACAGCTCTGAATTCCTGAGGACTCTTCTCAGTACCCCCAGCCTGGGGTCGGGGAGATCCGACATGCAGACCCGGAGCCCAGGCACTGCGGGAACTTCACAAGAAACCCTCTGATTCTGGTCTGAGGAGAAAGAAAGGGATCCCCGACGCTGAGAAGAAGGGAAATGCGTGGGTCTCCTTTTCTCCATTCACTCAGACCCTAGCGCTCAGGCAATCCCGCCCGAGTCGCCGTGGCAACAGCACCTGTGGTGGCAATGGGGGCTTGCGGGCACAAACACTTCAGAAGAGGGGAGCCTTTCTTTCTGATCAGAGGAGCTGTGGTCCTAAGATGGCCGGGGAAGCCCTGCTGCTTTTCTTCGCTGTCCTCCCACTGCTCGGCCCTGGAGGCAGGTGCAGCTGAAGGCAGCATGTGCCAGCCTGGGACTAAAGCCCCAGTTTTCCGGCTGGGGGTCTGAGAAAGGGAGTCCCAGGAAACCAGAAAGTACAGCAGAGCTCACGGAGAAAAAGGAGGTTAGAAAAGGCACCGTAAGTCATTTCTGAACTCCCGGGCTCAGCCTAACAGCACAAGCTTGGATGTGGCCAGAATCATACCGAACAGTTCAAGAACCGAACTCAAAAGAACTAAGCCCTGCCTGGCCACTGGGTGGCGCATGCAGGACACACCTGGAGAGCAGGTAGAAACTTGGAAAACCGAACTGACCATGGAACCACAACTACAGGAGGCTAGGGAGAACCTGTGTTCTGGAACCCAGCCAGGCTGACTACCTACTAAAACAAATACCACCAAGACCAAAGCCTCATGATAATAATATTCAAAATGCCCAGGGGATGGCCTGGGAGGGTCAAGTTGGTTAAGCGCCTGACTCTTGATTTCAGCTTAGGTCATGATCTCAGGGTTCTGGGATCAGGCCGTGCAAGGGTCTCTGCTCAGTGGGGATTCTGCCTGTCCCCTTCCCTCTGACCCCCAGTCCAGTTTGTGCAATGTTGCTCTCTCTCCAATAAATAAAACATTAAAAAATAAAAGTCAAAATTATAGAGCTTTCTGGGGAAAAAAAAAAAGAGTAACTGAGATAAAAAATTCACTATGTAGGATCAACAGCAGAATATAAATGGCAGAGGAAAGAGATAGTTTGAAGTCAGATCGACAGGAATCACCCAACAGAAGAGAAAAAAAGACTGAAAAAAAACCCTTCCAAATTTGACAAGAGACACATGTCTAGATTCTAGTAGCTCCATGAATCAAACAGGATAAACCCAAGGAAATCCACACATAGATACATCATAATCAAACTGCTGACATCTAAAGACAGAAATCTTTTTTTTTTTTTTTAAAGATTTTATTTATTTATTTGACAGACAGAGATCACAAGTAGGCAGAGAGGCAGGCAGAGAGAGAGAGAGAGAAAGTGGGAAGCAGGCTTCCTGCGGAGCAGAGAGCCCGATGCGGGGCTCGATCCCAGGACCCTGAGATCATGACCCGAGCCGAAGGCAGCAGCCCAAACCACTGAGCCACCCAGGCGCCCCTAAAGACAGAAATCTTAAAAGCAGCCAGAGAGGGGTGCCTGGGTGGCTCAGTGGGTTAAGCCGCTGCCTTCGGCTCAGGTCATGATCTCAGAGTCCTGGGATCGAGTCCCGCATCGGGCTCTCTGCTCAGCAGAGAGCCTGCTTCCCACTCTCTCTCTGCCTGCCTCTCCATCTACTTGTGATTTCTCTCTGTCAAATAAATAAATAAAATCTTAAAAAAAAAAAAAAAACCAGAAATCTTAAAAGCAGCCAGAGAGGGGTGCCTGGGTGGCTCAGTGGGTTAAAGCCTCTGCCTTCGGCTCGGGTCATGATCCCAGGGTCCTGGGATCGAGCCCCCGCAGGGAGCCTGCTTCCTCCTCCCTCTCTCTCTGCCTGTCCCTCTGCCTCCTTGTGATCTCTATCTGTCAAATAAAATAAATAAAATCTTTAAAAAATAAAAATAAATAAAAGCAGCCAGAGAAAAACAATGATAGAAAAATTTGAATGACTATAAAATTTTTATCAGAAACCATGGAAGACGGAGAAAGTGGAATGGCATTTCTTAAGTGCTAAAAACAGAACAAAATAAAACAAACACACACACACACCAAAAAACCTGGCAAAACTGTCAACCCAGAACTTTGTAGCTAGTGAGAATGTCTGTCCGGAACAAAGGTGATAGGAAGACAGCCCCATATGAAGAAAAGCTAAGAAAATTCATAGCCAGCAGACCTCTTCTAACTGAATGAATAAAAAGGTTTTCAGAGAGAGGAGAAATGATGCCCAGGCAAGCTTGGATCAAGCACTTCTGGGTTCCCCCATGTGTAGGGAGGGAGAAGAGGTCTGGGAAAGTAATAAGGCGGTCTATTTGAGGAATGAGTTCTTAGCATCACATTTTCAGATAGTAAAATAAATTACACTAAGAAAGAGTAGGAAATAGTTCAGAACTACACCATATACAGTGTGTCACGTAGTATGTTCGTAACTTACAAGGAAGCAGGTTCTGGAAGAGACAAATCACATTTAGTGTATCAAGGAAAGTCTAATTTCCTCTGAAGACCAAAAATCACAACTGTCCGCACAGGAGCCATGGCTGGTCAATCAGGGAAGCGCCACCAATTCAGGACTGTGGTCTGCAGCTGTCATGTGTTTCGTCTCTTGGCCTCCTTTATCCTTTCCACGGGAGACCTCTTGTTCCCTGACTCTCAGCTCATGGGCCGGCGAGTGGCTGGCATCTCTGGCCATGTGACGGGTTCAGAGGTGGACAGGACTGGAAGCACGATGGGATGCTGATACGTGACTCGGCCCCTAGTCTTCCCTGTTTTGTTTTTATCTTTTACGATTTTATTTATTTATTTGACTGAGAGAGAGAGATCGTAAGTAGGCAGAGAGGCAGGCAGGGAGAGAGCAGGTAGCAGGCTCCCAGCTGAGCAGAGAGCCCGATGCAGGGCTCGGTCCCAGGACCCTGAGATCATGACCTGAGCTGAAGGCTGAGGCTTAACCCATTGAGCCACCCAGGCGCTCCCCCATTCCTCCTTGTTAACAAAATTTCATCTCAGTCTAAGGTGGCAATGTACCCAGCTTCCAGGGATGAATCCTGATGGGTTACAAAGATAGTCACAACAAGTCTGTTTTCTAGTCATCTAACCTAACAGCAGCAAGGAATGGCAAAGTGACCTAGCACTGACCAGTGAAATATAAAATGACATCTGTCGGGCACTTTGGGGGATCTTTTCTCTTCTGTTAAAAATAGAAAAAAAAAAAAAAAAAAAAAAAAAAAAAAGACAAGTACCGCTTCTTCCCCCTTTCTTTCTTCTTTGAACACTGGTCGGATGGCAGGAGTCACGGCAGCCATCTCATGCCCACAAAATAAAGGCCAAGAGAACTGCCGGGATACTGGGCCTGACGCTACTGAGCTGCTAAACCACTCAGCTGCCCCCTTCCACCAAATTTCTTGTCACATGAGGGACGCCTGGGTGGCTCAGTTGGTTAAGCAACTGCCTTTGTCTCAGGTCATGATCCCAGCATCCTGGGATCGAGTCCCACATCAGGCTCCTTGCTCAGCAGGGAGCCTGCTTCTCCCTCTGCCTCTGCTGCCATTCTGTCTGCCTGTGCTCGCTCTCTCCCCCTCTCTCTGATAAATAAAATCTTTAAAAAAAAACAAACAAACAATAAAAACAAAAATTTCTTGTCACATGAGAGAAATGAACTCCTCTTTGTTTAACTACTGCTATTTGAGTTTTGTTTCTTAGAGACCAAAGCATTCTGGTTTTGTTTTGTTTTTAAAGATTTTATTTATTTGACAGAGAGGGAGCATAAGCAGGAGGAGTGGCAGGCAGAGGGTGAGGGAGGCTCCTTGCTGAGCAGGGAGCCCAACTGAGCCCACTGAGCCGACTGAGGCAGGGTGCAGCCCCAGGGACCCATCAACCACCAGGAGGACATGCACCTGTCTGAGGACAAGGGGCCAGGGGACAGAAGGAGACAAAGAATGCCAGTGACATCACTGAGCTCCTCTACTAGCCATCCCTGAAGGGAGGTCTGTCCTGACTTAACATAAGCCAGTATCTCTCCTTCTGTTTATCTTTCTGACACTTGCAAGTAAACAAGACCTAATTAATAGAAATAAGTCCTCGTCTCTTCAGTGGCCAGCCAACCAGCTCCAAACTCTAAATCTCTCTTTTTTTTAACATTTATTTGACAGAGAGAGAGAAAGAGGTAGCGAGAGAGGGAACACAAGCAGGGGTATGGGAGAGGGAGAAGCCCCGATGCAGGGCTCCATCCCAGTACCCTGGGATCATGACCTGAGCTGAAGGCAGACGCTTAACCACCGAGCCACCCAGGCTCCCCTCTAAATCTCATTCTTGACAGGTCAGCCGTGGTGATCAACACCAAGAAAGATCACAACCTTGAAAAATAAGTACCACTCACCTTCTTTTTGTTTCTTCTGTTCAAGTTTCATCTTCTTTGCCAATAATTTCTTCTCTTTTAACTTCTGGCTATAAATATAAAATACATGAATTCCTTTATTAACTTACTATATGTTTTAGAAAATAAATATCTACTTATAGAATGTTTAAAGACCTTATAATAACACAAACACTATAACAATGAAAGGGAAGAAATACTTTCCCATGATTCTGCTGCTCCAACACCACCAATATTACCAAGCTGTTTTCTTCTTGAATCAAAATGAAATCGTTTGTGGAGTCCTGACGTGATTGCTGAAAATGTTTTTCATTCTGAGATATTTAGGGACTATTTTTATTTACTTGTTTATTTTATTTTTTTAAATGACAACACTTTATTGCAGTATCAGCTTTCTAAAGCTGGTGGAGACTGAGCAGCATTTCCATGTGAAATGTTACAGCTTTACAAGTTTTGTTTCTTATTCAATTTCACACACGGAAACAAAAACATGGTAAAAGAAAAAAATGCAAAATAGCTAGAAAAAAAGATGTAATCAAGTTGTAGCATACAAACATGCTCTGTAACTAAATTTACTATGCATATCATAAAGCAAAAGAAACGGGGCGCCCGGGTGGCTCAGTGGGTTAAAGCCTCTGCCTTCGGATCAGGTCATGATTCCAGGGTCCTGGGATGGAGCCCCGCATCAGTCTCTGTTCAGCAGGGAGCCTGCTTCCCCCCCTCTCTCTGCCTGCAACTCTGCCTACTTGTGATCTCTGTCAAATAAATAAATAGAATCTTTAAAAAGAAAGAAAGAAAGCAAGAAAGCAAGCACACAAGACTATCTCAATAAATTAACAGACTGCCAGAAACAGACTAAGAATTAGGAACTGTTTTTAGAATCCTGCTTAGTTCTCCAAAGGAGAAGAGAGCATTTACTAAAACACACACACACACACACACACACACACACACACACACACGAGTCTACATACTGATGTAATGTCACTGAGGGAGGTCACACACCCTAATTTAAGGAAGAAGCTAAACAAAGTCTGCTCACAGCATACTGTTAAACTCGATATTAAAATACAGACGTGGAGGAAACCTAGAAATCTACCTGGTCACCCAGGCACTGACCTGAGCTGCGGAGAATCTGTGACGGGGGGATATGGGGGAAAGCATCAGCAGTAAGTGACTTAATCTCTCAGATACTCAGATATCTCGGGCCATCCGTCTACTGGGTAACACCCAAGACCTCGACAGGGCATACAATGAACTTCTGACTGCAAGGACTACTCAGCTCTCATATTTCCCGCCTTTAGGCTTCATGGGTTAGGAAGAGCCACAGAGCCCTTACCGCTTTTTCCGCCGCTTTGCCGTCTGCTCCTCCGCAGCAATTTTATTCCTCTCCAGTCGCTTCTGAAACTCTGCATCCAATTTTTGCTGTGAAAAAACACAAATTTAAATTTAGATGGACTCTGGGCCATGGATGAGATCTCCACAAGTCACACCACTGGGGGTGCTGCAGGGCCACTTTTAACTGGAAGAGACTGCCCAACAGGTGGGGCAGGAATCAATATACGGTTTTCTGCACTTGGATGGCGAACGTGTCTGCTTCGGTTCAGTAAGAGACCCTCCTGCCCAAAGAAACATGAGAGCATGAGAAAAGGCACAACTACTGGTTATGTAGCCATAGGGCCCTGGCTAGTGTGCTATTGTGATTTATAGTAAGCAATCTAGGAAAGCCTGGGTGGCTCAGTGGTTAAGCATCTGCCTTAGGCTCAGGTCATGATCTCAGAGTCCTAGGATCGAGTCCCATGTCGAGCTCCCTGCTCAGCAGGGAGCCTGCTTCCCCCCCCCCTCTCTGCCTGCCTCTCTGCCTGCTTGTGATCTCTGTCAAATAAATAAATAAAATCTTAAAAAAAAGAAAATCTTAAAAAAAAGAAATCTACACAACTGATCTTTGAACATCGTTTGCACTGGTAGCTGAGCCAACTGCCTACTCTATTTCCTTCCCTCTAAAGTAGTTTAAAAATTTAAACAGTGCTTCTGATAGTTTTTACATAGAGTTTTCTTATTCCTGACAGTGGAAAACCCACCGTGGTGACCAGGTACAGCTGTGGGACCAGCCACCAGAAACTCCCCACTAGAATTGAGAATGTCACAAGCGGAGGACGGCAGCAGCTACAAAAGAACCACCAGCAGCTGGGGACCAAGACGGGCCGTAAGACAAGCAAACACCAGGTGAAAACCACCACGGCAATGATTACATTGCCTTCGAAATCCTAAAGATATTTTTCAAACTCAATTTTGGCCATTCCAGTGAATTTTTACTTTCACATATTTTCTCCCGTGTCATATCTATCTCTTCAATATTTTTTTTATGTTTTTAATACTGTTTTTTGCTGGAACTGTTTTATGTTGGAAAATTTCAAACACAGAAAAGGTGAAGGTATTATACACTCCATATGCCCACCACCGAGATCCTACAACTGACATTTTGCTCCTTGTTTTATCACATCTGTCCACCCCGCTCTACCACTACCCATCCATCAACCTGTCTTTTTTTTTTTTTTTAAGATTTATTTATTTATTTATTTGACAGAGAGAGAGAGAGAGATCACAAGTAGGCATAGAGGCAGGCAGAGAGAGAGAGAGAGAGAGGAGGAAGCAGGCTCCCTGCCGAGCAGAGAGCCCTATGTGGGACTCGATCCCAGGACCCTGAGATCATGACCTGAGCCGAAGGCAGCGGCCCAATCCACTGAGCCACCCAGGCGCCCCTGTCTTTTTTTTTTTTTTTTAAAACACATTTCAAAGTTGCAGACACCAGGACATTTCACCTCCAAGGATTTAAGCATGCATAGCATTGACAGGGTTTAATGCTTGTTAACAGTTTTTCTATTTCTTCCGCCTAAGGTAATACATATAACAAAATGCTCAATTGTGAGTGTACTATTTAATCACACTAGAAAGTTCTCTCCTACCTCTTCCTATGCAACTCCCACAGACAATCGTTCTGAAACACTTATATGGTTTAACATAGGTTAGTCCTGCCTCTTGTAGAACTTCGTATAAATGGGACCATATGACAGGCTCTCTCATGCAAGGCTTCCTTCACTCAGCATGTTTCAGGGATCATCGTATCATTAGTCTCTTCCTTGTGATTGCTAAATAGCATTCTATTTGAATGAATAATCATTTTAATTTTTTTAAACGTTGTACTTCCTTTAGATAGGAGGAAATTCTACAGTGAGTCTTTTTCAAACCAAATTACTAGAAAATCAACTGTTATTGGATAAAGTGGTTTCCTCCTTTTTAAAAAGCAAACAAATACCACCGTAAAGTATGTAAAGCTCTCTAAAACACACGGATGTATTCAAGGAAGTAACAGGCATCGTGGTTAGACTGAGAAAAAGGTCTCTTCCAGTGCATGCTGTAAGATAAGAGCAAGGGGCAATCTCTCACACGTTAGGAAGAGAAATCAGATATGGAAAATCATGAACAATTAGCCAAATAATATTTGCAGGGGTTTTTGGTTTTGTTTTTTGTTTTTTAAGGTTTTATTTATTTATTTTGACAGACAGAGAGAGAATGAGTTGGGGGAGCTATAGAAGGAGAGGGAAGAGCGGGCTCCCCGGTGGGGAGGGAGCCAGATGCAAGGCTCGATCCCAGGACCTGGGATCATGACCTGAGCCAAAGGCAGACACTTAATGACTGAGCCACCCAGGCACCCTTGGTTTTTATTTATACTCAGGTGGGAAAATATAGGAGTACTAAAATGTTAGTATTTTTTTTTTCTGATTTTTACTAATCGCCAGTAATAAAATATAAAGGAGCAACTAGCACCACTGCAATCAAAAAAGCAAAATCTTTGAACAAATGTGAGATCTATACCAAATCTCTAATCATCACTGAGAGATTCAGAAAAAAAAAGAACATTTCTAGAGAGGATGCCTAAACACTGTAACATCCATCCTCATTCAATTTAAGTTATGGACTCAATTCTAGTTTAAAAAAAACAAAACAAAAAAAATCAACAAGATTTTCTGGAGTGGGTAAAGTAACTCCAAAGTTCTTTCTGAAAAATAAACAAAATATCCAAAGAGTATTTTTTAAGAACAACAAGAGAGAGGTTTTTGGGTCTTCTGGTCAGGTAATAAAAAGCTTAATAGTTCTTACAATACAATTTCTAAGGCTATTCCCAATTCTTAGTTATTATTGCACACCTGCCATGAAGAAATGCCATCCTCTAACTAGACCGCTCAAAGAAGCAGAGACATGAAAGCACACTGCTATTCACACCAGCTACAAAGAATTATAGGAACTCAGCCAAAAAGAGAGAGAACAGAAATAAGAACTCGAGTGATGTGGGAGATCCTGTTTTCTGTTCCATTTCAGGACAAATGGCCTGGAAGGGAAAGGGGACTCTCCTGTCCCTTCTACGCACACGGAAGTCTCCCTCCTCTGTTCATCTCCTAGTGGGAGCATCTTGATGTGCTGAGTCTGACCAATGAATAATCTGGATTTGATGTCTGTTTCCCACACTGACTTTAGAAGGCAGCCTTCACACAGGCCAAGAACCAGGTGTTATTTTCTCTTCTTTAAATGCTTTTTCCTAAAAGTCCTAAGTGCACATTGCCCAAACCCAAGGGGTCAGCCAGCCTCTTTGCTCACGGACCTTCTCTGCCATGGCATCCATGTAGTCCTGTCGCTGGTACTCTCTCCGCCGCAGATGTCTGTATACGTGGAACTCGCCACTGCCGGCCCCAGCGCTCGAACCTATAGTCAGGAGAGTCCAGAATTCTTAATGAAATCCAGTTACCAACATAGGCTACCCTTAATCAAAAGGGACCAAAGAAAGAAATCGGAAGTAATTGAAAGGACCACCCCCCATTGTACTCCAGAAGCTGGCACAGTGACTTGCCTAGCACGGTAATCATTAAATAATTGTTGCATGAACGTTGAATGGGAAGTCACTAAAAATTCCACTCTAACACACTAAGAGGAGGAACACATTGTGGTTGAGAGATCAGAAACCTAGAAGACAGCTTAAGATCTTTACCTCCCCTGTCAGATGATTTCACATTTGACACAGCTGAAAAGATGTCTATGTATATTAAGTTTAAAACAAAGCAAAAAAAGTTACTAAGTACTTGTGTTGAACAACCAACCAACAACTGACCATTTTTATAAAATCATTTTTTCTTAAACCCAAGTGGTTTTGACTAGGAGTTTGAAAGGCCTTATCAGAATGTTACAAATGGGGGGCACCTGGGTGGTTCAGCTGGACTGAGCAGCTGACTCCTGATTTAGGATCAGGTCATGATCTCAGGCTCCTGAGACTGAGCTCCACGCTCAGTGGGGGGTCTCCTTGGGATTTTCTCTCCTTCTCCCTGCCGCAGGCAAGCACACACACTCGCTCTCTCTCTCTCAGACAAATAAATAAATCTTTTAAAAAAATGTTACAAGGGGAATGGTGGAATTATGGGGGTTCAAAATTTTTCATATCTCTATTATTTATTCTTCTTTATAATTAATACGTTAGTTTACAACCCCCAAAACCATGTTAGAAAAAAAAACAACATGATGCATTATTTAAAACAATGCAGAAGAAAATTCTCTCGTGCCAAACTGGATGCAACAACCCCCCTTCTTTTTTAGTACAAAATCACAGAACCAGGGCGCCCGGGTGGCTCAGTGGGCTAAAGGGTGGCTCAGTGGTTGTTAAAGCCCCTGCCTTCGGCTCAGGTCATGATCTCAGGGTCCTGGGATGGAGCCCCCATCAGGCTCTCTGCTCAGCAGGGAGCCTGCTTCCTCTCTCTCTCTCTCTCTCTGCCTGCCTCTCTGCCTACTTGTAATCTCTGTCTATCAAATAAATAAATAAAAACTTAAAAAAAATTACTGAACCAGCGAACTCTTTTTTTCCTGTTAGAAATCTAATTAACAAATACTAACTGCAGGGTTTTTACATCTATGCTTCAGAAATTATATTCACCCGCGCACACATATAAACAGACAACATTACCCATTACATCTCGAACAAATTCTGGGGGAGGCCGAGGTGCCCATTCGCTCATTTTTTCTGGAATTGGCACTGCTTTGTCCTGCAACATTTAAACACGGAGGCATCCTTCAGTACAACGCCGCTCACAGATTCACATCTCTTTGAGACCAAAGCATTTTAACTGGATGGGTGAAGTAAGACTGCTTTTGCTCCTTGGACCTAAAGCTGATTTTCTTCCCTTAGATTTACTCCATCCCCTGTACTCTGGGGTCTATCACAGCCCATAGCCTCGCCAGGGCTACAGCTAACTTTCCAAAGCAGAATTCAGAAGCCTAAGTCACCATTTATGGCTGGAAACCTCTAACCTTACCACCAGGACACCCGGAGTCAACCCTTTCTATCCAAAGCTTAAGAAAAGACCTCATCCAATTATTTTTATGACTGAAGGGACCGAGCGAGACCCTGACGGGAGAGTGACTTGTCCCAGCTCTGTCGGCCAATGCCTCCTAACAATTGATGCTATCTAGAAGAAAATAAACCCTTGTGTCGACCCATAGATTCTATCTTTCCAGTCAACGCTTCAGTTCAGAGAAAGGTAAACTAGGAGTGCCTCAGAGCACAGGAAACCGCTCCACAACGCCCTCACCCCACCCTGGGCTCCAACATAAGGCCATAGGAAGCTCACTATCTCCGGGGTAGCCCACTCCTTCCTAAGGACTGGCCCTGGGGTTCGGGTACAGAGTTTCTAAGTTTGCAGGCAGGGGAGGCCAGCCCGCGGGTTCCCGGAAGCGCTGGAAGACGCCGTCGAACCAGCGCCTCGTCTTACCGGGTTCTTCATGAGCCGCTCCAGCTTGAGCTTCTGCTCCTCGGCCGCATTCTTGGGGATGACGAGCGCTTGCGGCTCTTTCTTGGGCCTCGGCGGTCGCACTGAAGAAGCAGCCGAACTCGCCATCACAGCCCCTCTTCGCTCTCGGCGAACGGCGACGGCGCGCGCCTATGACGACAGACCCGCGCGCCAGCGGCGCAAGCGCAGTCCGCTAGCGGGGGGCGGGACTGGGGCGGAGTCACACGCCGGAAGTAGGCTGCTTGAATATTCATAAGCTTGAGGCCGCGCGGGTTATCGTGATCAAAGCCGCTTGATTTCATTTCCTGCGTCTGAGCAAATCAGGGCCGCCGAGCGCCCACGTTTCTGTGGGAGAGGTGGCCTTGCACGCCCGAGGCTTCGACCCCAGGCGACCTCTCCGGTCCGCGTGCGCGTCGTGGCTCCGCTGGCAGCTCTGCTAATGGCTCTCAGCGTCCCCTCCCGCCCCCGGGCCTTTGTCCCCGCGGTTCCTTGGGTCTGGTCCATTCTCCCTTCTATTTCTGACAATCTATTTAAAACAGCTCAGGCTCCCTGAGGACTGGGGCCGTGTCTCCTTTGTCCTCCTCGAATTATTCTGCACATGACACCCAGAAAATCTGCAAGGCTGGGATGAATGGGAGCCTTTCTTACGGGAAAGAGGAAAGGGCCCCTCCCATCTGGAAGCCAGCCTGGCAGTCCCAGGAGGCCTTGATGTCCTCCTCCTGGACATAAACAATTTCCCGGAACACCAACAGCACGCAAGGCCATTCTGTCACCATGATGGAGTGAGGCATAAACACGTGTTTGCACGCAGATGAAAAAAAAACAGGAATATTGTTGGAACCGCAAAAAGACCAAACGTTTTCCTCATTCTGTCTCTTACCCATAACTGCTGTCTTCTTTAAAGCCTTAGCCTCGGTTCACTTTAAATATTTATGAAGACAGCCAGTCACAGAATTGTGTCGCTTCCTGACAGTGTCTAATCCAGAGTTAAACCCACTTGCTTGAACCCTCCGTAAGTCACTTCACCCAAGCCCAAATCCTGTAATAACTCCTCTTTCACACCCCCTTGTTGAATGAAGCAAGTGCAGTCTTCCTGCTCGAAAGAGGCAGAAGAACCTGTTTTTCAACTACAGCTGTGTTTCCGGTGGTCTTCACACTTGCTGGTTTTCTCATTTCATTAGTCACCCACTAAAGGGTGGACATTCCGTTCACTGCTGTATTCCGATGTCTGGGGCAAGGCCTGGCTCAGGACAAAGTACTCAGGTTTTGCTGGATGACAGTGGGATCTTGGGGGGCCAGGCACCTCAGGAACCACTGTTGCTGCTGCCTGCACAGCCTTCTCTGCCCAGAACAGTTCTCCCACTGAATGTCCCCTGCCGGCCAGGCGACCCTTGTGACAGGATATTGTGTTAGTGCCCTAAGACCATTCCTGGCCCCCTGAGAGTAGGTGATTTTCCAGTGACCAAGGCTGATGAATTAGGAGAAGTCCTAGACTGGCCCAGTTCTGTCACTGAAATCCGTGGAGGGCTTGGCTTGGGTGTGACACATGGGGGACACATGACCCTGTAAAATACACTCCAGCCACCCAGATACCTCACTTTCCCCTGAATGTACCACATACCCAAAAAGACTTGACCTGGAGTGTCTTTCCCTTCCTGGAGGACTCCCGCAACACTTGTCAGCTTTGCTTAAATGCTACCTCCTCCATGAAGCCTTCTCTGATTACCCGATCCCCCCCCACCCCAACCCCCTGCCCTGTCCCCATTCCCTTCTCCAGGCAGTCAGTTGCTCTCTTCTTGGTGCTCTCCCTGCTCTGGGTCCCGATGCCTGGCATATGGTAGTTAGCACAGCGTGTCCTCACCATCTGCCTACCCACAAGTTTGGGAGGAGGGTTGAGCTGGAATCCCAGCATCTAATCCTGGCCTCGAGTAGAGTGGTGCTTCCAGAATGCTTGCAAAACAGAGGAATTAGGGAAGGAGGAAAGAAGGGAGTCCACGACTGCCTTAAAAAAAGAAAGAATGAATGAATGTGTAAACGACATAACCAGGGGATAGATGAATGAATGAGCACGTGAGATAGTGGATGGGCAGAGAACGAAGAGCCTGCGAGCAGCCATGTCCCCATCACTACCCCACCCCCACCCCCAGCTCCAGGTCTGGCATAGAGCCAGCATTTGGCAGAAAGCTGCTGGTCGGAAGTGGAATGAATGAATGAAATTAATGACTGCACCAGCATGGGGGGGGGGTTATGTGGGCGCATTGGAGTCCGTGATAACAACCTCAGTGTCCAAGCCTAGTCTAGGTGCGTCTACATGTTTATCCTCCTGAGTTACAAGTAAGGAACTGAGGCCCAGAGGGGTGGGGGACTGGGTCAGGGTCACACAGACTCAAACCCAGCACTCTGGGCACAGGTCTGAGGGCCTGCTTGATCACGAGTCTTAAGAATGGAAAGACCATGACCCCCAGCAGGCCTTGGTGGGGTCCCTCCCTGGGACACCCTTCTAGGACCAAGGCCAGTTTCAGTGTCCTGTTCCAGGACTCCCACTACTGGCTGCCCCACAAGTGTGGACTGGGACCCAGAGCACCACCTCCTCTGCCACCAGAGGGCAGCAGAGCTCCACCCAGGTGCACCTGCTGGCCTGTGCCCAGGAGGCCCAGGACTAAGGTGCTTTGCAGTCTGGCAGACCCAGCACCAAAGACTGGCTCTACCTACTCTGGAGTGTGGGCTGGAGAAGCAACTTAACCTCTTGAAGGCTTTTTCTTTATGCACAAGTAAGTAACAAATCCACCTTGACACCTGGTTGTGAATGAAACGATGTGACGGACTTTCAGCATCCTGATACTCAACAGTGGGGTGACCACATATCCCAGTTGGGGGCCAGGACTGGGGAGTTGCTAAGGATGCAGGACTTTCAGTGTTAAAAGGAGAACTGGGGCGTCTGGGTGGCTTAGTCGTTAGCGTCTGCCTTCGGCTTAGGTCCTGGTCCCAGAGTCCTGGGATCAAGCCCTGCATCGGGCTCCCTGCTAGGCAGGAAGCCTGCTTCTCCCTCTCCCACTCCCCCTGCTTGTGTTCCCTCTCTTGCTGTCTCTCTCTGTCAAATAAAAAAAAAAAAATTTTTTTTAAAGGAGGAGAATCTTGGGCCAACTGGAACAGCTAGTCACGCTGGAGGGGTGGGCACTCCTTTAATTTTTTCAGTTGTGGTTGGTATGTAAAGAAATAAAACAGCAAAAATGTTTACAACTATTCTGTAATTTAAGTTTCTCATGGAATTAGCAAGTCATTGGTCTTTTTTTTTTTTTTAAGATTTTATTTATTTATTTGACAGAGAGAGAGAGAGAGATCACAAGTAGGCAGAGAGGTAGGCAGAGAGAGGGGGAAGCAGGCTCACTGCTGAGCAGAGAGCCCGATGCGGGGCTCAATCCCAGGACCCTGAGATCATGACCTGAGCCAAAGGCAGAGGCTTAACCCACTGGGCCACCCAGGTGCCCCATCAAATAAATAAATCTTTTTAAAAAGACAAGCATACACATACCATACAACCCAGCAATCTCACCGCTAGGCATTACTCCAGAGAAATAATTGTCAGGCTGTGATATATCCACATGGGGATGTACTGCTGAGGAATAAAAAGGAAGAAACTATTGATATTTGCAACCACATAGATGAATTTCAAAAGCATTATGCTTGGTGCATGAAGCCGGATTCAAAAGGCTACAACCTTTTGAATGATTCCATTGCTCGACATTCTGGAAAAGCCAAAATGATACGGACAGAACGCAGCTCAGTAGATGCCAGGGGCCAAGGGCAGGAGGAGGGATCTGACTTTTAGGGGTGATGGACTTGTTGTATGTCTGTATTGGGGTCGTGGTTATGCAAACATACACGTTTGTCAGACTCATGGATGTTTATGTTTAAAAAGGGTGAATGTGGGGCGCCTGGGTGGCTCAGTGGGTTAAAGCCTCTGCCTTCGGCTCGGGTCATGATCCCAGGGTCCTGGGATCGAGCCCCGCATCGGGCTGTCCGCTCCGCGGAGAGCCTGCTTCCTCCTCTCTCTCTCTCTGCGTACTTCTGATCTCTATCTGTCAAATACATAAAATAAATAAAATAAAATAAAATGAAAAGGGTGAATGTGGGGCACCGGGGTGGCTCAGTCATTAGATGTCTGCCTTCAGCGCGGGTCATGATCCCAGGGTCCTAGGATCAAGCCCAACCTCAGGCTCCCTGCTCAGAGGGAAGCCTGCTTCTCCCTCTCCCTCTGCTGCTCCCCCTGCTTGTGCTTTCTCTCACATAAATAAATAAAATCTTAAGGAAAAAAAAAAAAAGCCCTTCTGAGACAGACACTCTTTTTAAACTTCTAAATCGTGAGATGAAACACACACACAGAAAAAAATGTAGAAAAACAAGACACCAAACTAACACCCGTGGGACTCCATTCCCATCAAGGTCTAGAACACGGACCTCAGGCCACTCCTGATGCTCCAAATCACGACAGCCCCCACCCCACCATCCCGAGGTAACCCCTCTCCTGGCCTGAATGGTAATCACTCTCCACCTCTTCCTAATATCTTTATATTTTCACCCCCGAACCGTACATCCCTAAAATTCATGCGGTGGGTCCTGTTTCTGGAGCTCCGCCTACTAGGAATCTGTCTGAGGGCATCTTCTTCCCTGTGCTCACCTGTTTTCTTACTTAAGAGCTTTAGTTGTTGGGGCACCTGAGTGGTTCAGTGGGTAAAAGCCTCTGTCTTCGGCTCAGGTCATGATCTCAGGGTCCTGGGAACGAGCCCCCGCATTGGGCTCTCTGCTCAGCGGGGAGCCTGCTTCCTCCTCTCTCTCTGCCTGCCTCTCTGCCTACTTGTGATCTCTCTCTGTCAAATAAATAAATAAAATCTTAAAAAAAAAAAGAGCATCAGTTGTCAAAAAAAAAAAACTATATTCATTCAAATACAGTCAAATCTACCACACTTCCTCTGTGTAGGGCTTTCTGTGTCCTATTTTTAAAAATCTGTTCTTACCGCAAAGTTATGAAGAAACACCCCTCTGTTACCTATTAACGCTCTCTTGGCGTGCTTTTCCCATTTGGATCTGCCATTTCCCTAAAACTGTTTTGGGGGTGTCAGTGGATGTCAAGTTAAGAACTAATTTCATTTTTTCCACATACCAATATCTGGTTTCCCCAGAATCACTTATTGAAAAAAAATCATCCTTCCTCACTGCTCTTGTGCCTTACTTTAAATCTTCCCAACCAGATTTTTAATTGGGGCCTTGCCCCCCCACCCCTACCCCCATCCCCCAGGGCATGACACAGCTCTTGCTTCTAGCTCTCAGTCCCTCTGTGTCCTTGCCCAGATCCAGAGCTGCCTCGCCAGGGGAGTTAACATTACGCATGGAATGCTTGACCAATGGGGACAGGAGTTGGATAAATGCTTCTCCCAAGACTCCCTGGGTGGAAAGTTCTGAACTGTGCTCTATATGGCTTCTTAGAGGGTCCAAGTTGGCTTGAGCCCCGAACGCCCACAGCAGGGAGCAGCTCAATCCTTCTCTCTTGGATTGTTTTTTTTTCTTCCCGGTTTCTATCTTCCTTGTCCTCTATATTCTCTGTCACCCTGGGATCGCTTCCCAAAATAAATGACTCACACTTCTGAATGGAACCCAGACGAAGACAGTCTCGGTACTAGAAGTGACTCAAGAAAGCAGCGCCTCGGGATAGGATTATAGGATTGGACCGGGCCCT
This sequence comes from Mustela nivalis, assembly GCF_964662115.1. Classification (NCBI taxonomy): domain Eukaryota; kingdom Metazoa; phylum Chordata; class Mammalia; order Carnivora; family Mustelidae; genus Mustela; species Mustela nivalis. Next base: position 8,985,912 of record NC_139038.1, on the reverse strand, counting down.
GGACAGGCTGCATTTGGGATCCCTGTGCTAGGGGTCAGCGGGGTGGTGATTGCCACCCACAGGCAATTACAATGTAATCACTCATGCTTTCTCCTGTGACAGCTGGAGCTGAAATTCAGGTAGAAGGCACTGCATGGGCCTAGACGCCCCCCGATGATCCTTGAAAGACCTGGGAGCAATGGAAAGTAAGAATTGTGCTGTGGCCTGTTTTCTGAGCACTTGAAAACAGGGTTGAAAGAAGAAAACGCACGCTTGGGTTAGCCAACCATGAACTCAGGACAGGCTGCGGAAGTCAGAAGGCGACCAAGGTGACTGGCAACACCAGGAAGACAAGATGGCTTGTCTAGGACGGGTCATCCTGTATCTGTCCTAAGCCACTCCAAGAATGGTGCAACTGGTCCAGAACCAGACCTCTACTCAACCACACAGAGAACAGAAGTTCAAGTGCGATCAGAGCACGGTGACAAGCAGATAGCCTGCCATGTCCTGGGAGGCCTCCCCTTCCTGGGGCTCTTTGCAGCAGCTGCATTTGCATGAGCTTTATTTGGAAGATTTCCACCCTTTGCTGACTCATACGCAGCTCAGGTCAGCTCACACTCCCTGTGTTCGCACCCCGCACCCCCCTGGTCTGTTGAAGCTGCTGCAGAGGGGGAGGGGGGCACACCTGATGAGTCTCCCTGCTGAATTTCCTTCTGGGGACACTGCTGTCTCATGGGCTGGCCTGGATAATCTTGGACCAGGGGCGTGACTCACTCCTCTTTACCCCAGTGGGATGCGCAGGGCCAGCACCCTGTCCTTAACAGCTGCCACCCAGCTTCGTGAGGGAGAGAGGCCAGCGTCACCAAGGCTGCAGCTGCTGTGCCCCTCACTCCCCTCCAGTGGCTGAAACTCTACCCTTGCCGCCTCCAACTCCGTCTCACTGCTACAAGCTTTGGAAGCATAGGAACTTGGATTTCAACCCAGGCTCTGCCCTTTGCAGGTTTTTGGACCCTCAGGGAGTCACCGATCTTTCTGAGCCTCAATCCCTGACCTTTAAAATGGGAATGGGACGCCTGGGTGGCTCAGTGGGTTAAAGCCTCTGTCTTTGGCTCAGGTCGTGATCCCGGGGTCCTGGGATCGAGCCCCGGCATCCATCGGGCTCTCTGCTCAGCGGGGAGCTTGCTTCCTCCTCTCTCTCTCTGCCTGTTTGTGGTCTCTCTCTGTCGAGTAAATAAATAAAATCTTAAAAAAAAAAAAACAGTTATAAAATGGGATTAATAACACTATCTATCTCATGGGATGATTTTAAGGGCCAATTAAGATCGAAAGTGGCATTCGGCTAATGCAGTCTGGGATATACCTGCCACCCTCGCCAAGGTCAAACCTGCCCCCTGGGCTCGGCGTCCTATTTCCCGGGACCCTCCAGAAGGCAGTTCGTCCGTTCTTTTCAGTCTGTCCATCAGCATATAAACATGCCCTCCCCTTGGACTTCATGTCTCCTCTTCACCATCAAACTTGTGCCTTTTTAAAAAGCTGAATTGTGGGAGCGCCTGGGTGGCTCACCCTCAGCTGAACATCTGATTCTCGATTTCTGCTCAGGTCATGATCTCAGGGTCATGAGATCGAGCCCCGTGTCGGGCTCTGTGCTCAGTGCAGAGTCGGCTTGAGATTCTCTCTCTCCCTCTCCTATGGCTCCTCCCCCTTTGCCCCTCCCCCCACTCGTGCTCTCTAAATAAATAAATGAATGAACAAATAAATAATTTTTGAAAGTTTAATTGTGGGGTTGCCTGGGTGGCTCAGTGGGATAAGCCTCTGCCTTCGGCTCAGGTCATGATCCCAGGTCCTGGGATGGAGCCCCGCATCGGTCTCTCTGCTCAGCGGGGAGCCTGCTTCCTCCTCTCTCTCTGCCTGCCTCTCTGCCTACTTGTGCTCTCTCTCTCTGCCAAATAAATAAATAAAATCTTTTTAAACAATCAGTTAGTTTAGGGGTCCCTGGGTGGCTCAGTTGGTTAAGTGTCCGATTTGGGTTCAGGTTATGACCTCTGGGTCCTAGGATCAAGCCCCATGTCGGGCTCTGTGCTCAGCAGAGTCTGGTTCTGCTTCTCCCTCTGCCCCTCTCCCTGCTCACACGCATGCTCTCTCTCTTAAATAAATAAATAAAATCTTTTAAAAAGTCAGTTAGTTTATGGGGTGCCTGGGTGGCTCAGTTGGTTAAGCGCCTGCCTTCAGCTCAGGTCGTGCTCTCTAGATCTAACCCTGCATTCAGCTTCCTGCTCAGCAGGGAGTCCGCTTCTCTCTCTCTCTCTCTTACTCTCTCCGTCTGCCCTTCTCCACCGCTCACTCTCTCTCAAATAAATAAATAAATAACATCTTTTTTAAAAAGTTCATTATATAATATATGTATGTGCCCAGATGGCTCAGTCGGTTAAGTGTCTGCTTTTGGCTCAGGTCATGATCCCAGGATCCTGGGATTGAGCCCCGCCTCAGGCTCCCTGCTAAATAGGGAGTAAGCTTCTCCCTTTCTCTGCCCCTCCCTTGCTTATGCTCTCTCCTTCTCCCTGACAAATAAACAAACCCCTTCTAAAAAAAGGAGTGAAAAATAAATAAATCACATCCAATTTACCATTTTAGCCATATATTTTTTATTTTAGCTATGTTAAGTGTACAATTTAGGGGCATTAATTATATTCACAATGTCGTGCAACTTTTACCATGTCTATGTCTAAAACTTTTCTGTCACTCCACATGGAAATTTTATACGCATTAAGCAATAACTTTCTCTCTCCCACAAACCCTCAGTAACCCTTAATCCACTTTCTGTCTTTAGGAATTTGCTGGTATCTTTTAAAGCTTCTGAGCACCAAATTTTAATCTCAATTAAGCCACAAAATAGAGTTCCAGGAGCACCTGAGTGGCTCAGTCAGTTGTGCAGCTCTTGATCTCAGCTTAGCTCTTGATCTCAGGGTCGGGAGTTCAAGCCCCGAGTCGGGCTCCAGGCTGGGCATGGAGCCAACTTAAAAAAAAAAAAAAAAAAAAAAGTCTTCCAATTTACAAAGCTCCATGCTGAACGTCACAGTGCATAAGTCTACATGGGCATAAAATCTGTCACTGTTTTACTTTTAATTAGTTCTCTCTAGCTAGTCTAAAACAGGGTGAATAAGGTCAGTGAGAGAACATCTTCCAAGACCACACAAGAAAGACCCCTTTCACCTCTAAGGTCTGGGTCCTTGTCCAGTTTGTTTTGCAAGACCAGAAGTCTTGATCGTGTTCAAGTAATCAGGAGGGTAATTTATGCCACAAGTAGACGGTCGGACAGGGAAACCAGTGGAGGGCTCTTTGAACAGGAGGCATTTGATTTTTTTTTTTTTAAGATTTTATTGATTTATTTGACAGACAGAGATCACAAGTAGGCAGAGAGGCAGGCAGAGAGAGAGGGGGAAGCAGGCTCCCCGCTGAGCAGAGAACCTGATGCGGGGGCTCGATCCCAAGACCTCAGGATCGTGACCTGAGCCGAAGGCAGAGACTTAACCCACCGAGCCACCCAGGTGCCCTGAGGCGTTTGATTTCCTATTGTGCCATTGTTTCTCAGCTTCTTCTGAACATTCTTTTTCAAATACATGCAATTTGTCTTCACCCCCCCCCCTTTTTTTTAAATGTAAGCTCTACACTCAAAGTGGGGCTTGAACCCATGACCCTGAGCTCAGGAGTGGGATGTCCTGCCAGCCCAGCCAGCGAGGCGCCCCTGTCTTCACTCTTTAAGAGCGGGGTTGTTCATCTGAAGGCCTGGGATAGCTCATGCATAAATCATTCCGTAAGTCCGTGAACTTGAACGGGGATAAAATTACATCGTTAACTAACCTCTAAGAACTACAGTTCTTTGATTTAAGGAGAGACCACAGCAGTATTAGCGGCTCCCGCTGCTTTGCCACGGCTAGAAGTCAGGCATATTTTCCTATCAGATCTCGGTCATTGCAGAAACTTTGAAGTGTGAATTACACTAGTCACTCTTTGGAATTACGGTGGTTATTAGAGCCGCTGCTAGAGTTTGCTATTTGAAGTGTTAATAAAGAAGCACGTATATTACCGTATCATAAGTCCAAAATTTTACTTGATTTATTTTTTTAAAAGATTTTATTTATTCATTTGACACACAGAGATCACAAGTAGGCAGAGGCAGGCGGGGGGGGGGGCGGGGGAAGCAGGCTCCCTGCTGAGCAGAGAGCCCGATGTGGGGCTCGATCCCAGGACCCTGAGATCATCACCTGAGTCGAAGGCAGAGGCCTTAACCCACTGAGCCACCCAGGCGCCCCTGAATTATTTTTTTCTTACAGTTCATACTTGGGTTGAATGCCAGGATAATTTGTTTTCTTTGTGAGTCTACGCATTTGTTTCACGGGTTTTAAAACATTATTCTGAGCAGGAGTCGTTCGGCTTCATCAGAACGCCACGAGGTCTGAGGCAGAAAACAGACTGAGGGGGGCGCCTGGGGGGCTCCGTGGGTTAAGGCCTCTGCCTTCGACTCAGGTGATGATCTCAGGGTCCTGGGATCGAGCCCCACATCGGGCTCTCTGTTCAGTGGGGGAGCCTGCTTCCCCCCCTCTCTCTGCCTACTTGTGACCTCTCTCTATCAAATAAATAAATAAAAATCTTTAAAAAAAAAAAAAAAGAAGACAGACTGAAGACCTTGTCCTTCCCTACCGGCAGGATGGCAATCTGGGTCAGATGAATATATATATATGTATTTTTTAAGTAGGCTTTATGCCCAGCTTGAAACCTTAGGTGGGGCTTGAACCCACAACCCCGAGATCAAGATCTTAACAGAGATCAGGTGTTGGACGTTTAACTGGCTAAGCCATCCAGGTGCTCCCTTTTTCACTTAAAAAAAAAAAAAAAGATTTGAGGGGCACCTGGGTGGCTCAGTTATTAAGGGTCTGCCTTCGGCTCGGGTCATGATCCCAGGGTCCTGGGATCAAATCCTGCATGGGGTTCCCCACTCAGCGGGAAGCCTGCTTCTCCCTCTCTTACTCCCCCTGCCCGTGTTCCCTCTTTCGCTGTCTCTCTCTTTGTCAAATAAATAACTAACATTTTTCAAATTAAAAAAAAAAAAACCACATTTCATTTATTTCTTTGAGAGGGAGAGAAAGCACGAGTTGGGGGAGGGGCAGAGGGAGAAGCCGACTCCCTGCTGAGCACAGACCGGGAAGCTAAAGCCTGCTCCACCCCAGGACCCTGAGATCATGACCTGAGCGAGTCACATGCTTAACTGACTGAGCCACCCAGGTGCCACCCACCTCCCCCTTTTTTTTTTACTCTTTTAAAGGATTTGGGGAGAATGAGGATTCAGTACTCAAAATTTGCATTAAAGGGCTGCTCTGTTGTCTCTTAATGCTGAGCATAGGAGAAGCCCCCTAGGTCCCAGGAATTTTCTATCTTCTACTCCAAAAGGGTCCAAACTTGGCTGTGAGGAGCACCTACCCGAGAAGACCATCTATTTGCATCCCTGCCGGCACACTGATTCTTTCTCTGAAAGTACTTTCACCACCAGAGCTGTAAAAGCCTGGCTTTGCGAGTTGACGGAGCCGGCACAGGTGCGGACCCTTTGCCCTCCCCGCCGGCGCACGGACCTCCATTCCCGTGGCCATGGCCGCCTTGGGGCAAGTTCAGTGTCCCTTCCGCAGGCAAGGCGGAGAGCATTTTCGCACTTCGTGGCCTGGCTGGTGGGTGGCTGAGTAAGGGAAAACCCACCTCTTACCTGAAGGGAGAGCCCGAAGAGCTGACAGAACCGGTTGGATGGGGACCAGGCTAGAGAGAGACAGACCATGCCTGGGACCCCTGTTGGAGACAGGCAGGATTTCTTCCTTCTCTCCTAGGTGTGGGGATTGGAGTCCGAGTTCTCCAAGGGGGTCCGACTGGCCTCCAAGCCTCAAGCCAGAGATCCCCCCCGCCTTCACCCCTCGGTCTCCGCATCTGCAGCTCATCTTTCCTCCTCCTCCTCTCTGCCCTGGCCCAGCTCATGGCCCTGCCCCACACCTACAGCAGCCAACCTGGCCCCCGCCGTCTCGTTTATTCTGTCCAATTCATCCTCCTCCCGACCCTCTGGCCCCACGGTGATCTGTCTAAAACACAAAATGGACCACCTTCCCTCCCATCTCCAACTGGCTCTGGCTCCCCAGTGCCCTTCAGTTCTGGCTGGCATTCAAGGCCTTCTCAACATGGCTGCTCTCACGTAACCACTCCCTGCCCCTCGTACCTGCGGTCCCCAGCCCCCTCAAGGCCCCAGCTGGCAGCCCGGGCTCGTGGGCCATGTGACGGCCGCGCACGGGCCAGCCCTCTGTGGCTGCCCATCGCGCCGCATTGGGCCTCCCGAGGTGCCCCCCGCTACCCTGTGGGCCTGACCTGGCACGTAGCGGGCACCAGAAGTGCTCCCCACACCCCCAGAGATGCTGCTGCCACTGGGCCACAGCCGTGGTTTCCCCAGGGTCCCACGGAGTCTGGGCTTTGTGGAAGCACCACTTTGAGTGGCAGGTCTGAGGGTCTCACCCTGGGGGAGAGAGCCTCCTTTCCACTTGACCTCCTGCTGCTGGGCCCTTGTGTGCCGTAGAGAACCCAGGGTGGTCCCCATTCTCTGCTGTTCTACCCCAAATTCACTTTACCCTGGAAACACCTCAAGAACAATGCCTGATGACCATCCCCGGGGTGGGTACAGATCCTTTCCCACTTTCTCATGTGCACCCAATTCAGCAAAGGCAACAGGCTCCAGTGTCCTCTGCCCTACCTCCATGCCCAGATTCCTCCTTGGGGCACTCTGCAGTGGCCAACTGTGTCAGGAGGGACGGAGGGAGGACCTGAGGTCGATATGCTTCGTGTTCAAGTCTTACCCTCTCGCCTGAGGCTACTCTGAACCCTTGCAAGTGGCAATCCAGAGGGAATAAGGTTGGAGCCCCAGGCTTGGGGTGATATCTGCGGCTCAGTGTCTTGCTAGAGGGGAGGAATGTTCCAGGACTCCAGATGACCGAGAGGCAGAAAACAGCCAGAGTTCTCACCAGCTCTTGGGCTTTTGCCCAGGGTGAGCCTTACCCCAGGCCCCCTGTGCTTCTCTTGGGGTGGGACAATCCCAAACCACCAGGGCATGGGGGCAAGGAGGTTCCAGGTACCTGGATGGAGATACTGGGGTGCAGGCCGCTCCCCAGAGCAACGGCCTGTACTCCTCCCTCTCCGAGGTGCAGCAGGAGCATGGCTCAGTGCCTCCCAGGTCATTCTGTGAATCGGGACTGGGCAGTCGCAGCAGCAAAGCCCTGGGAGCTCAGTGGGGGAGCTCATGCCCCTCGGGTGGAGAAGGGCCTGTGGGTGCTGCAGACCCAGGAATGCGGGGGCTGGGGGTCCGAAATGCACGTCATGGACGCAGGCCCTGCAACGGCACTCCTGCCGGCGGGGATCCTTGGGTCTGTGGCCACAGATGTTTGCCCTGGAGGAGGGGGTGCTCTTTAGCTCAGCAGGAAGGAGATCGTCCTCAGGGGGAGCAGTGCCTGAGAGCTGGGTGCTGTGACCTGGAGCAGCCTGTGTTTCCAGTTCCCCTGGGGACACAGGAGCCGCTGCTGGACCTCGGCCAGCAGGACAACATGGGCTGGCGCTGGGGGACGGAGGGTGAGGGGACCTGCAGTCCCCTACGGGAACACCCTTACTCTCTCTTAGCCAGCAGTGGGGGACCAGATTCTCATCCTGGCATTCAAGGCCCCTAGGCTTGCCCCCGACCTCCATCTTCACCACGTCCTTGCGTCAGGGACCTCCTCCTTCTCCTCTTTCCCTCTGCCGCGCTGTATTCTTTCCCCCAAGCGTCCGCTCAGGTCACCGCTCACCCGGAATTCCACGAAAGCCCCCTCCCCCATCCCTTCCCCGTGGGCAGTTCCCTCGAGGGTCAGCTCTGTGCCTCCTTCAGGTACCGCTGGTTGTCTCCCCTCCGGATGTCTCCCTGCCAGACAGGGAGCTCGGTTCCCTCAGAGACAAAGCCGGGCCGTCCCCAGGCCACTGTGGGCTTGATGCAGAGGAAGGAGGTGAGGGTGCCATGTGTGGTTCCCCCCCACCCCAGCCGTCCTTTCCCGCAGTCCCAGAGGAGCGGCGTCCGAGAGCAGGGCATCAGAAAGGATGACAGGAGAGCCTTGTGCAGTCCCTAAAACAGGCTCTTTAATAACATTTATGTCTTCACTGAAGAGCTTCGCTTTTCCCACCCAGCGCCGGGCTGGGGCCGGCCGGGTCCGCCGGACAGACGGGCGGACGGGCACGGGGGCGACCGCACGGCGGGCGGCGGGGCCGGGTGGCCCCAGGGCCTTGGCGCCGCCGCGCCGGGCTAGTAGAAGGAATACTGGTTCTCGACGGCGCGCGTGCGGCCCCGCGCTCCTTCGCCCGCCGCGGCCTCCGGGGGCTCGTCGGCGCCTCCGCCCGCCGCCTCCAGGAGGCGCTCGGCGCTGTTGCTGCGGCTGCGCGCGCTCAGCGGGCCCTCGGCGGGGCGCGGGGCGGCCGGCGCGGACGCGGCGGAGGACGACGAGGCGGACGAGGACGAGGCTCCGCCCGCCTCCGAGGGCGAGGCGGGCGGGCAGGCGGCGGCGGCCAGGCTGGAGAAGTAGTGCTGGCCGGCCGGCTCGCTCCAGCAGGCGGGGGGCGCGGGCGCGGCGCCGGTGGACGGCCCCGGGGCTGTGGCGGGAGAGCGCGGGGGCGTCAGGGCCCAGGCGGCCACCGTGGTCCCCGCAGGGGCCGGGTGACCTGACTCTCCTGGTTCCAGACCCCCTCCCTGGATACCTGATGTCCCATATGCCGGACACGCTTCCCAGCCCCTCCAACACTTCCTTCAGCCGCTCTCCGCGGGGCCCCAACTTTGCAGGGGATCCGTGCGCTGTGAGCCACCTCCTTCCGCCTGCCCCCAGTCACTCTGGACCCGGACGGGGCCCGCGCCGCCACTCTCCCTCCATTCCTGATGGCCCAGATTGCTTACACCTGCTCAGGACCCCGTGTTCTTCCCACGGAGGCTGGGTGGCCCCCTGTGGGTGCCTCCCTCCCCCTACGGCGCACCTGTCTTCTAGAGCCATCACATAAGCCACCTGGGGAAGTCTTACCGGGTGGGGGGCCCTGGGCCCGCACGTAGCTTCGTAGGGTGATATCTGCAGAGCCCCCGGACTCCAGTGGGATAGGGTGGGTGTGGAAGTGACGCAGCATGTCGAGCACGGACTGGAACCACAGGTGCTGCACGTGGCACTGCCCGTGGCTGTTCAAGGACAGGCGCAGGTGCTGTGGGCACAGGTGGATGTGGTCAAGCCGTGGGGTCCCCGCCAGCCAACTGCTTTGCAAGCGCCTCTGGAGGTCATTACCAGTATCGAGTCTCACAGAGGCCATGCGGGGCTGTGTCAGAGCTCACACACTGAGCCCCATCTCAGGGGGTCACTCCCCTAGTCGGGGGGCAGGGTTACATTTGGTCCTGTATTTGGTCCCTATGCTAGGAGCACACGCCTCGTGGCCTCTGCACCCCCATCTCTAGTCTCCAACAGTCCCAGAAGGTAGATATGAAAGCCCCCATGTTAGCGATGGGGAAACTGAGGCACAGGGAGGGTGGAAGGGACTCCCTCCCCCACCCTAGTCACAGAGCTAGAAAGAAAATTCTTTTGTGTGACTCTCCCACCCCGGCAGGCTAGGAATCTGCCTGCTGCTGTTCCTGCGGAGCAGAAGCCCGGGAGAGGGGTGTCGGCGGGGTGGGGGGGGTGCAGTGGGGGAAAGCAGAAACAATCCTGCGTCTAGCTGGGGAGGAGTGACCCCATGTCCTTCTAAATGGTGCTGCAGTGGGAGCACCGGGAGCACGAGGAACAGGGCTGGTTCCTCCGCGGGTCTCCAGGGCCCACATGCGACAGGTGCCTCAGGGGGATGAGCCGCAGGTCTCTGGTTTCAGCCCTGTTTTGCTCAATGTGTGTCCCGCGGGAGGAAGACCGACTGTCTCGTGGGGGGCGAGAAAGGGTCAGAGATAGAAGGGTTTTAGGTTATGCATGTGACTCCAAGCCCAGGAGGGCAAGGTGGCCTGGCCCCCTGCATAAAGGACAGAGAAGCCCTGGGGGTAGGAGGCACGAAGGCACCCCCTGAATGAGTTCTGCCACTCAGCAGGGCCTGTAATTGCCCGAACAGTGTGGCGAACCCAGAGCGTTCCTGGCAGCCCAGGGCAGGGGCTCAGCAGGAGAGGAACAGCATAGTGGAAGGGGTCCCGGCACAGCCTCAAGTCTGGGTGCGGCCTTCAAGGGCACGGGTCCAGGCAGAGTTGGGCCTCGGGGGGCCGGTGCATCTCAATTTTCAGGAAAACCTTCCAGATGTTTCTTATCTGAAGGTGAAAGGAGCTGTGCACGCAGGGGACCGGAGGTCCTGCTCTACCCCACAACCAACTGGTCAAACTGTGGCCAGTCACCCAGCTCTGAGAGGGCAGCAGTTGGGGCGAGTTCAAGGCCGGGTCATGCCCCAGGAAGGAGAGAAGCCTCCTGCCCTGCTTCAGCTGCCTCCTTCTCCCCCTTGCCACCATGCCCCACAGAGGGCTGGGCAGCATCCTAGCCTCTGGCTTGGGCATGAGTCAGATCCCGGCTCCCGGGAGGCCGCCTGGGGCGGTGTTGGCCCAGAAGCAAACTTTGGGCTGCTGGGGACAGCATTAAGCGCCCGGTTGCCAGAGGAACTGGTAAGGGCAGCTGCTTTCCAAGGAGGTGTCCCCGGGGGGGAGTGCTGCCTCTTCCATGCTGGGGCCACCGCTGCCAAGGAGAGATGCCCAGGGAAGGCCAGTTGGGGGTTGGGATACTGACCACCAGGGCAGGCCTGGAGCAGGAGTCCTGGGGTGCCCCCTCCTCCAGCAGGGACGGACGGGAACCGTGTCCTGGGAGGAGCCGGGGCCAGGTCTCTTCCTTTATGGGAAATTTGGGATGGTGGGGAAGCGGGGTCGAGGTTTCCGCCCATTCTGGTTTCATTGTAACCACAAGCCCCGCCCCCCTCCGCCTGCACCAACATCATTTGACTTTTCTGGGATAGTTTCCTTTGCACCTTATTATTATTAGCACACAGGGTCCTTCCTTGAGAGCCCCCGATCTGGGCGCACTGCTACCCCCTTGCTGTGCCCCGTCTGGACTGCCCTTCTTCACCTTGAGGATTCTCAAGGTCACTGAGCCCTTACTCTGGCTGTTGGGGTCGGGAGAACCGCTCGCCGTAAATGTGCGGCAGCCCTGTGGCCCGGTCCGAGGCCTCTCCTCCTGCTCGGCTCTTGAGGGCCCGCCTCGGTGTGGTTCTGTGATCCTGGGGCTGCCACAGGCCTGGCTCAGAGCTGGGGCCCAGGAGGTGTTGGTGAACTGACCCGAGCCGGGAAGAAGAGGGGCTATCTGCGGGTGGGTGGGGCAGGAGGGCCTTGGTTGACCTTGGCCCCGCACCAGTGTGGCTATGGGCAGAGACCCTCAGAAGCCTTCGTGGTAAGCAACCCCCGGTGCACAGGGTCAAACTGAAACCCTCAGAAGGGCCCAGCCTCCTGTGGGCTCAGCCATCAGTGGGTGACTTCCCCATCTGGATAATTAAGAAGCCACATTTGGGGCTGAATGCAGCCCTCAGGGAGGTGAGTGGGGGGACGCAGGTGGGGTACAGGCGCACCTGTGGGAAGTCAGGCCTGCTCCCGGGGCACGGGCACAACCTCGGGCCCGGCACCACCTCAGTACTCCTCCCTCAGGGCTGGCCACACTGCCCCTGCGCACCCCACCTCCCCCCGGACCATCCCCAGCCGACTTGCCTTGGCTTTGCCCTGGAAGTTGAAGGTCAGCACGTACTCCCCAGGCCGGGTCTCACTCTGGCGGATCACGAAGAGGCCGTGGCTCCGGGGCCCCCCTGCTAGCACCAACTGAGCTGCCCTGACCCGCGACAAGGTTCCGTGGAACCAGGGGTAGTCGGAGAGCTCCAGCTCGGGCTCAGCCTCGGGCTCTGGCTCCGCTCCCTCCTCCCCTAGAGAAGGAGGATGGTGTGAGGGGCCTGGGGGAGCCGAAGCGGGGGGGGGTCCGTGAGAGAGGACCCGCAGCGGCTTCTTGGGTGTTGGCATGCAAAATGCTGTTGGAATGATCTCAGAACGAGTCAGGGAGCCAACCCAACCCACTAGTTCAGCATATCAGGTAAACTGAGGCAGGGGGAGACGGACTCTCCTGGAGTCAATCCGTAGGTCAGCAGGAAACCTGGGAACAAGTCAAGTCTCCTTGTTCCCAACCCTGGTCCCAACCCTTCACCTTCTACTCCTTCCTCTGAGCATCTTTTATGGAATCCAGGGCCTGTGGGAAGGGTCACCTTCCCGGACTTCCCCATAAAAACCAGAACTACTGAGCTGCCACGCAGTGTGCCCGGTGGGATGGAATGTCAGGGCTTCTGAGGCTTGAGAAGGGCCTCAGAGGGAGCCTGAGGGCCCCTGTGGCCTGCGGTGTGTGGGCAGGGGGTGGGGGGCGGGGGGCGGGAAGGAGGCCCAGGGACAGAAGACTGTGCACACACCTGTAGTACTGCTGTCCCTGCCCCCACCGCCTGGGGACTCCAAGGTCTCCAGGAAGGTCTCCAGTGGGACATGGGCCAGGGACTCCCCAACGCCATCTCGAGCTCGGCTGTGTGGAGCTGTCACCACGGCTGCCGTTGTCTCTGGGGGCCGGGGCAGGTCGCCTGCTGGAGAAGTGGCAGGTGGGAAGCACATCATCTGTTGAGCCATCTGGGCCCCAGCGCCCCCTCTGACCCTGCCCTCCGCTCCCCTCACCCGCTCCGCCCACACGTACCGTCGGTCAGCAGCTCACAGCTGCAGGAGGCCACTCGGCTGGCCAGGCAGCCTCCCCGGGCACAGGACAGCTCAGCGTCTTCCTCGCTGTCCCTGCGAAGGTGGGAAGGCACAATCGTGTCCCGCCACGGGACTCGGACCCCAACCACTGGCTGCACGTGGAGCCCCCAGTAACGGCTGATGGTCCCATGGCCAGCGGCAGCCCTATCCGGCTCGTCTGGGTCCCTCTGCCTTCATGTCCCCCTGTCCCATACCATCAGCTTGCTCTGTGGCCACGGCGGACATGACTAGGCCATCCAGGGAGGTCTCCGAGTCTCCGAGTCCTCCTCGAGGCCACGTGAACCCTGCCCACTGACCCACGAGGGGCTGGCCTCGTCTTGGGACCCCGGGGGCTGTCCCTCAAATGATGGCAGGACAGCTCCCTTCCCCGCCCTGGCCTTTGTCTCCCTGTCCCTGACATGAGTTGTCTGGGGCCCAGCCAACTTCGTAAGACCGCAAAGTGAGGTTCACCTTCACAGGGGCTGGGGGAGGAATGTGCAGGCAGATGGCAGGGAGGGTGGCAGGCGGCAGGGGGGGGATTAGAGCCATTTGGGGGATGGGGCGGGGGGTGGGGGAGCAGCCTGGAAAGCACTCAGGCCTTTAATTGCGCTTCCTCAAATGAAGCTGTTAATTAGAAAGCAGCGGCCCCTCCCCCCGGGCCTGGCTCACCCCATTAGCCAGAAGAGCTCCTGCCAAATCCTCTGCCGTTGGCCGGCCTGCCCCTCCCACTCCTGGCCTCGGGATCTCTCCCAGAGCACGGAGCCAGCCGCCCGGCTGTGCGCCTGCACGCAGCTGACCGTAACTGCCCTCTGCGCCCGCCCAGCCACGGCTGCCCACTGCACCCGACCTATCAGCCTCTCAGGCTCTCATCAAGACCCCCCGCATCAGCTCTACGTCTGGGGGCTGAACGGCCTGGCCCTCCCCTGTAAGCCCCAGGCCCTCACACCCCTCTGCCTGGCTCAGGCCTGCTCCTCCTTTAAGTCTTGGAGGAAGGGCGGACTTCTACCAGTACGACTCTGAGCCCTAGGGCCGGATTCAGGGCCTTGCCTCCATTCTGCCACCCCTGGCCCTTTGGGCTCCCCCTGTCACTGCCCATGTCCTAGTGGTCTCAGATTCCCCTATTGTAAAGGCAAGTCTCAGTCCAACTTTCTTCTGGGTCCCTAGGCCTTGGCCCTATGGAGCAGGTCCCAAAGAGCTTGTCGGGGCTAGGGGTACAGGTGACCCCAGCCGGGACTGCTACGAGAAAACCCACCTCCCAAACTCGGGTTCTGCCCCCACCAAAGACCTCACCCTGTATGGGGGCACCACGGGGCACTACTCGGTCAGCACCCCCAAACCCATTCTGGGGCCGCCTGGGCACTCACCCGGGGTCCACGCAGCCCTGGATGTCAGCCACCCACGAGTGCTTCTGCAGCGAGTCAATGGTCTCCAGGATGTACTCGGCTCCGTTCTCGACCTGGGGACAGAGCGGCCCAGCGTCCAGCCCTCAGCACAGGGCTGCAGACTCTGGGGCAAACGGTTCGCCCCGCCCCTCCCCCATGGGGGCTCACGGGCACGGGCAGCAGGGACGACAGTGGGGTCACCGTCCGGCACCACCTCAAGCCGGGGTCAGGGGCCGGCGACAGAGCTGTGGCCGCACTGCCAGCAGCCCCTCCCTCCGGGACCCGGCAGCAGGGATTGCTGGGGCTGAGGTCCTGTCCCCTGAGCTCAGGTCCTCGGGTCCTGCAGCCGCAGCCTCTGAGGAAGCCACGCTGGCCTGGCACCCCGGAGATGGGGCGGAACAGCACCCCAGCCGTCAGGCCCTTGAAGGTCCATAGCCTGGCACGCGGAGCTAAAGGCCTCCAATGCCTTAGCGCCTGGAGCCCTATCTCTGGGGCCATGTGAGCGGGAGAGGCAGCGCCCAGAGCGTCATCCTGCCCATGTGTGACAACCTCCTCCCAGTGAGGGAGGCGGCAGGTTGTCCCCATTTTATGGAGGACAAGACTGAGGGTCAGAGAGGGCAGGTGACTCGCTCGCACATGCGCTCAGTGGCAGCACTGGGACCTGAACCCAGATCTCTGTGATGCCAAGGCCCCAGGCTCTCAGCTTCTGGTGTGTGTCCCGGTGAAGTGCAGTTGGCTGCCTGCCAGCACCTTGGAGCTGGGAGGGGCCTCAGAGACCACCTCCCACCCCAGTCTGACTAGATGGGGAAACTGAGGCTCAGTGTGGGGCCGGCGGGTGAGCCCCCGCGTCGGGGCTCCTGGGTGCAGGCGGCAGCATGGTGGCCAGCTGGCTGTCGGGAGCGAGGCCCTGGGCCTGTCTCACCCAGTAGACAAGCATGCCAGGCGGGGAGGGACTACGTCCTCAGCTCCTGGGGGCCTGGGGTGACTCAGGATATGGGGTTGACACATGTTTGGTAAATGAATAAGGGAGTCTGTGGCTAACTCTGGGCCTCCTTGGGGACTTGGCTTGACAAACACCCAGTGCTTTGAGGAGGTCCAGGGCCACAGCCCTGGCAGCCGGGAGCTGTGTCCTCAGCAACCCAAGCCGGCCGCCCTGGTGGGGTGGAGCCTGGGAAAAGGACAAGTGGCCCCCAGACCCACCGGGGTGCCTCCCAGCCCACCCTCGGTGCCTTTGTGCCCTCTGTGGGACCGGGCCGGTTCCCACACTCCGGTGCCCAGAGCCGGGGGCATTTGCATAACTGCCACAGGCTACGGGGTGGGTATATGCTGTGTCCAGTTGGGGAAGGGGGGCGAGGAAGTGAAACTCAGGGGAGCGGCACTAGGCCAGGAGGAAATGGGAACGGGGGGCCCCAGACGGTGGGGGACACCCAGAGCCCACGGCGCTATAGCCCAGATCCGGATTCAAGTCCTAGCTGTGTGCCAGACACCTGTGGTGGGTCCAGGGCCCTGCCACCAGAGCTCCCTCCCTGGGCCCCTCGGCTAACTCCTCACCCTCTCTCCAGCGCTAGCCTGGGGTGGCTGGGGGATTTCTGGGGCCAGGGGTGGGGCTCACCTTGAGCACAAACGTGTTATCTTTCTCCGGCATCTCCAGGGGCATTGTCGTGCGGACCTCAATGATGGCCGAGAGAGGGATGCTGACCTTGGGCCTGGAGGCCTGGGAGGCCAAAGGGGCAGAGAGAGAGAGTCAGCCAGGGTCTTCTGAAACCCTCTGCACCCTCCCCCTCCTCCGAGGTCAGGGGCGCCCTCGGCTGGGAGCACCATGGCGACCCTGGCTCCAGTTCCCAGATGGGTAAGTTGAGGGAGCTTCTGGGAAACAAAGGGACCTCCCCACACAATCACACGACAAGTCACAGAGCTGGAACAAAATTCTGAGTCTCCCACCTCTGAGGGCCAAGGGGAAAACTCCACCCGGGCTGCCCTCCTGCCCCGTGCACCCTCCACATCTGTGGTTTTCCCATTCTTGACCCTGACCCATACCAAGCAATAGATTTGACATTGGGACCCACTACATGTGAACTTAGGTAAGAATGTCTTTGGAATGAACATCTCACCAGACAATGTTTATCCTGTGTGTAACGGGGTAAGATAATTTCAAGTCCATCTTAGTACGCCTGAGGAAAAAAAAAATGCTGCCCTCCCCGCTTTAGACCAGACTTCCCAGAGCATGGCTCTGGAGTCCCTGACTTAGAACGGGGCTCCTGGAGCAGGGCACGGCCGTGTCCCGGGTGGAGGGAAAGGGACCAGTGTGGGGTTTAACCAAGGTGAGCTGTCAGGGCTCCCACGGAGGGCCGCTCTGCGCTTGGCCCTTCCCACTTTGTTCCAGAGCTCCTGGCCACGGCCCTAAAATCCCCCAGGGCTGGCTTGAGACAGCTTCCCAGCAGGGCTTGGGCTCCCGAACAGGGACTTTCTCAGGAGGAAAGGGAAGGGCCACACGCTGGGTGGGCAGGCTGATGGGAATTCCTGGTAGCCCTGGCCGCCAGCCATCGAGCGCGGGGCTGGGCTTGGAGCAGAGACCGAGGGCCTCAGCGGACCAGGGCAGGCCATCCCGCCAGCCAGTGGGGCCGGGGATCATGGTCCCGGAGTCAGGAGAGCAGATACAGATGGGACGGTGCGGGCCCGGACTGGGAGCTTTAGCTGGGCTCCCGCGGGCCGGAGGGGCCGATTCCCGTGCCTGGCCTCTGAGATGCGCCGTCCTAGCTCAGTGAGTGGCTCTGCCCCTGCTCTAGGCACACCTCGCCGTTTCCCTTCCCCAGCCAGAGCCAGCAGGCGGTGTCCGCCTGTAGCCTTTGCTCCCTCAGCTCATGCCTCCAGAGAGGCCGGTCTTGGGGGCTCTGCTCCTAGTGGACACTGAGACAGTCCAAACTCCCCCTCCTTCGGGCCCCCAGAGGTCCCACTGCCCTCTCCCCCGAGGTTTACCATCCCGTCCTAGACATACAGGTTTCCTGATGGCTTCAGAATGCATGGGTCGGGCCCCCTGCTCCCTGGCTCCCCAGGGCTGTCCTGGCAAAGGGCTTCCTGCAGGAGGAGGGTGCAAGTGGCCAGAGCCTTGACTCATGGGGACATGTAAGAGGGAAGGCTGAGGACCCCGGGAAAAGGTCCCTGAACCGCAGACCCCACGCTCCCGGGCTCTGAGGGTGCGGCCAGGCCTCCAGGGGCAGAAGGAGATCTGGACCGTGGCGGGGTGCACAGAACTAAAAAGCTCTGGGAGGGGGTATCAGGAGGGATGCCCCGTGGGGGCTCACTCACCCTGGGGCCCAACACATTTGGGGAGCCTGACCTGAGCCCTTCCCATGGGTATCACCTGCCTTCCACGGGGCTCCCTCCTGAATTCACAAATACTTCCTTGGGAAAAGGAGGGTCCAAGGCCAGATCAGGGGTTAGGAACCCAGCTGCCTGCCTTCCTGCAGGGGCCCTGCCCTCCGCCAGCGGTGCATGGTAGGACAGGAGAGACTCAGGGAGAGGCCGAGCCCCTGCACCCCTCCCCCCCCCAAGGGCAGCAGACGCTATTTACAGCTGGGCAGCTGTAACTGCCACTCAGGCCCAGAGGCATTGAGCCCTGGGCCTTTGCCCTTGCCCTCCGGGTGACTCTGGGCCAGCCCCACCCCGCCTGCCCCACTCACCAGGCCTCGGTCTCTCTCTGACAAGTGGTGGAGCTGGACTTAGTGGTCTAGGAATTCTCTCGGGAGGCCTAATGGTGGGGGCCTGGCAGGGAGAAAGCCCTTGGGATGTCTGGGTCCTACAACTCAAAGGAATACGTGGGTTTCCCCGGGAAATCATTTCTCCAGAGTCCGCGTGGCTCGTGGGTGTCCAGCCGTGGGGAGCCCACGCCCTGCCCCTTGAGTGGGGAGAGGCAAGGAGGCGCACCCAGAGTCCTGACAGCCTGGGACATGGAGAGAGCCGCGAGGCTCGGGGTGACTAAAGGAGCCAGGGAGTAGAGTGGGCCCAGGAGTTGGGGGAGGGCTGGCTGGTTCTTGGGGTGCTGCCAGCTGCTGTGCCAGCACAGCCTCCCCCCCTTTCTGAACCTCCCAGCGCACAAGCAGCTCCCATGTCCACGCTCCTCCGTTCTCGGGACCACCAGGGTAGTGGGTATTAATAGCCCAGCTCTGGCACCCACCAGCTCTGGGACTTTGGACGGGACCACACCTCCTCTCAGAGTACTCCTTTGTTCTTTCTTCTGTGACTTGGGGACCATGACGCCCATCCAACAGGGGGTCTGGGGCATGAGACTGGGCCCCACGCTTAGGGCTCGGAGTGCCGGGTGTCCTCAGAGAACAGGCACTATTGTTCCACTGATTCCCACTTGCCCAGTACGGCAGGTCAGCCATCCCGGAGGAGGCCTGCAGCTGCCCCCAAGGCCAGCCCCCAAGTTGGGGAGAGGGCGGGCTGCTCTCATGGGGCAGCAGTGCTGGAGACAGCTAGATGCTTAGCTTTCAAAACCTGGACCAGGGAAGGGCCACTCACCAGGGGCTGGGCCGCAGCCTGGGCGGGGGCAGGGACGACAACACATTTAGGGCACCCTCCCTGAAAGTGTGACTGTCACTGGTGTTTGGGAGGCCCCAGGGGACAGCAAGCCAACAGGAAACCTGCTGGAAGCCAGCCCTGGCACCCTCAGCGGCTGCCTGGGTGGGGGCTGGGCACTCACCTTGGGTGGCACGAAGAACTCCAGCCGGAAGCGCTCGCCGGCCACTGCCCGGCGTAGGAGCAGGCGGCACTTCTGCCACTGGGCGGTGCCGCCGGAGCCCGCGGCCGCGTCGTCGGCCACCATGAAGCGCAGCGCACCCTCACGCTGAATGTCCACCAGCTCCACCTTGGCTGCCAGCGTCCGCGACAGCCGCAGGCGCCTCGTCCACTTGTCACGCGGCTCGGCGGGGGGCTCGGCAGCCCGCGGGGTGGCGCCGGCGTCGGGCTCTGGGGAAGCGCGCCGGTGCCACATGTCGCGCACGCCGTCCACCACGCAGAGGCTCATGTTGCGCAGTGAGAAGCCCTTGCGGACGCGGGCCTTGGCCACCGCCTGCGTGGACACGTCCTCCGAGCTCCGCGAGTGGCCGTAGGCAGCCACCTTGAGCGCCGCGGGCCCCGCCGGCTCGGGCTCCATAGCGTCCGGGGGCTCAGCCGCCCCCCGCGACGCCGGCCCGGCCACCAGCACGCGGCGCACCTCCTCCCCGAAGACGTCCAGGAAGTTGGTGGCGAAGTGGCGGGAGAAGGAGGCTCCGGCGTCGGGCGTGTCGTAGGCTGGGTTGTCCCGCAGGAAGCGGCAGAACTTGTGGGCGAAGTCCACGGCGGCCGCCTGTGCGTGCAGCTCGCAGAACTGCCGCCAGTCGGGGACCGGGGCGGGGGCGGCGGCGGGGCCAGGGGCGGCACCATTCATGGCTCCCGTCCCATCGCAGCCCCCTGCGGCTGGGGGCGACAAGAGCGACAAGAGCGGGAAGTGACTCCGGGGCCTCAGCAGCCCCTGACCCCCTCCCTGGGACTCGCTGGGGCTGTGAGGGGTGCGGGGGTAGGGGGGTGACATTCTGCAGCCTTCAGAGCAGAGAGGGACAACCAGGGAGGTGAAAGGCAGTGTCTGCAGAAGGGGGTTCCCTCTTCCCAGCCACTCTTCAATCGGCATTCTCAAGGTCATTTCTGGGGCCGGTGGAGGTTGGGTCCCTGGTGCCTAGATCTGAGGTCCCCAAGAGTCTCCTGTTACCTACTTCCAAGCTGACCTCTTCTGAGGGCCCCCAGAGACAAGTAGACAGGAGGAAGTCATGTGCATTCCTCTTAGCTCTGCCTTTGAAATATGCCAAGAACTCAACCTTTCCTCCACTCTCCATCAGGGCTGCCCTACAGGGCCCCACACGACCCCTTCTCTCCCCTGCCCTACTTTAGCAGCCTCTTCACTGGTACCCCGGAACTTCACCCCTCATGCACACCGCCCCTACCGCTCCCTGCCCCCACCCCTCCATCACTGTTCTCCACCCAGGAACACAGTCATTTCTCCTAAAACAAGACAGATCAGGTCTCTCCTTTACTCATAATCCTGGATCGCCTCCCATTCCACTCAGAGTAAAAGTAGATGTCCCACTCATAATCCCCATGGTGTCACATGATCTGCCTCCACTTATCTCCCAGAGCTTATCTCCTGCCACTCTTCCCACCCACTCTACTCTGGCTGCTGCTGGGTCCCACCCCAGGGCCTTTGCACTTGCAATTCTGTCTTGCACTTGCCTGGCACGTTCTCTCCCCTACACTCTCTCAACTCCTTCAGGTTTCTGGTTCTACACCGTCTTGCCCAGTAGCCTTCCCTGACCCCACTCTGCTGAGAGTAAGGAATGTTCCCACCCCACCCAGCGCTGCCGTCTGCACGTCTTATGCTTGCTTACTTTGCTCCATGGTGCTTATCCCCATCTGACACACCATTTGTTCCCTTGCCTGGTTGTGTTGTCCTACCCCCCCACCCCCCCTGCTCCCCACCACACCCTTCCCCTGAGAATGCAGTTTTAAGTTGCTGTGTCCCCAGTGCTGGGCTCATGGTAGGCATGGTAAACACTGAATGAATGGGGGCGCCTGGCTTGCTCAGTCAGTACAGCATGTGACTCTTGATCTGAGGATCAGGAGTTCAAGCATATAGAGATGACTAAAATAATAATAATAATAATAATAATAATAAACACGGAATGAACAAATGAATGTGTCTGGCACACATTCACACAAGGATGTGTCAGGTAGGTCACAGCTGTCACTGCCTAAGCCCTCGCATGGTGCCTGAGATCACGCAGCTCATTAGTGATGGGCCTGGGATCCTCCCCCTGGTCCAGGACCCCGGGGCTCACCCCTCCAGTGCGGATCACGTAGGATCCACTTTTCCTACTGGCTCTGAAGGCGCGCTGCCCTCTTAGACTGATTTCTTCCCACCTTTTGGAATCCTGTTCCCTCCGGGGCTCCCATCCAAACCCGGCCTTCCTGCAGAGATCCCGAGGGAGGGGCTCCGGCCCGCTCACCGGCCAGCTTCCTCCGGTTCCCAGGCCCGTCCAGCTTTTACTACAATGGCTCGCCAAACTACTGGTTGTGCCCAGGCATTCGGGGGCCTTGCCCCCTTGTCCCCCAAGGTAACCACCACCCCTGGGGCAATGGTCCAGCCCAGTGTTTATATATCCTACCCCTGCCCCCAGGCCAGGATGAAAATTACCAGTGGGAGTAGCTGGGGTGGGGTGGTCCCACCCTGCCTTGAGGAGCCCCAGTCTGAGGGGTTCAGGGAAACTAAGACAGAGGGTCATGCCCTCACCTGTCCTCCCAGGATCCCCACATTTCCTGGCATGGCCTTTCCCTCGGAGCTCCTGGGACCCAAACTCTGTAATTAAACGCCTCATAAAGATAGCTGCCCCGCTTCTGTGCAATCCTCTGTGGGGCCTCTGGCCCATGGGGCCCTGTGGGAATTCCCACTCACCTCGGCCATCGATCTGCAGCCAATAACCACAGGACAGCCCCAGGGAGGACACGGGCCACTTGACGAGGCCACTTAGCACAGAGGACAGTTTTCTGAACCAGCGGGACCGCTTAGAGACTCCTGCCCGGTACCGACCGGGGAGAGGGCAGCAGGGAGCTGGGCAGGTTCCTGGGGGGGGGGTGGGCTCTGCGCTGGCCCTTATGACAGTAAAGAGAGAAGCGAAGAGTGACCCCTCTGCAGGGATGAATGGTAACTGGGACCCACTGGTCTTCCTTTCTTCCTCTGGCGAACTCCTACTCATCCTTCAATAATGAATGCAGGGGCCACATTCCTCCAGCCTTCCCGGACCTTCCCCTGCCTCCCCCGACCATGAGGCAGGAGTGTCTCCTCCAAGCTCTGACAGTTCCCTCCCAGGACCCCCTCTAGCAAGGTGCCAGTGACGGGGTGCTCCAGGTGTCCATTCCCAGGTCCATCTCCCCATCTGGTATAAGACGCTCCTTGGGAGCAGAAGGCAGGCCCGAGTCATAGGCCAGAAATGAGGGCAGAAGTGGGAACGCACCTGCCACCACCACTGAGGCCTCAAGGGAAGGTTGAGAGCCAAGGCCCTGTCCGGACTTGCTGAGGTGGCACATCTGCAGGGGGAGGAGTCGGGGAGCGGGGGGAAGAGCCCTGCAGCTAAGCCTGTGAGGCCCCGTTCCTGTGCTCCAAGCCATTCACCCAGCGGGGCCGTGCTCCCTATACTGGCCGCTTCTCCGCCTGGACCGCCGGGAGGCTCGCACTGGGTCGCACAGCAGCCCGGCTGCCCCACCGGGGGCCGGGGGTGGGCGCGCAGGGAGGAAATCAGTCCCAGTGCACATCTTCGCACATCAATTCCTGGTCCTCCCATTCTCCCTGCTGGGTGAAGGCGCAGAGCCAAGGGGCAGGGCCCTGGAGGGAGGCTCTCACAGTGTGGGTCCCACCTAGTCCTCACAGGAGGTAGGGGTGGGGCTCAGAGGAGAACCTGCCATGGATATGGTGGCCCCGGTCATGTCCTGGGTAGGGACTGGCCTGGGAGGCACTGGGAGGTCAGGCCTGCCTAGACCTCCCGAGCCACCCTTGCTGGCTGGCCAGGAGCCTGGAGGCCTGAAGCCCAGCCCAGCAGCCCTCAGCGTCCCCTGGGCCTAGTGGGGGCTACACGGAAAGGACAGGGGTTGAGCCCTCCAGAGGTCAAATTTACAAGCAGCAGGGCCAGCAGGGAGCCCCGCGCTGGGTATCGATGGAGAGACGGAGGCCCAGACGTGGCTTTCTGTGATGGGGAGGCCACCAGCCACAGAAGAGGGCTCAACCCCAACCCAACTGTCCTTGGAGCCCAAACTGGGGATGACACCAAGTGCAATGAACTTGGCTGTCCTGGGCCAGGCCTACCGGCCCCACTACCCCCTGGGTGAGGGATGCTGATCACAACACCCACCTCGGAGCCTGCTTGCTCACTTTATGGGAAGTGAGAGCCACCCCGTCCCGGAAGGACAGTATAGGGTGTCCGTGCGGCCATGGGCAGAGCCAGGGGCCCCTTAACCTCTGCATGACGAAGCCAGGAGGCCTTTCCAGCCTTCTCCAGGGACCAGCCAGTAGACAGGTCCCTCTCCCATTCTGCAGGTGGCCAGACCCAGAGGTGGGAAAAGCAGAGCCTCAGGGGGGAAGGCGATCCCAGTGGTACCAGAAGCAAGGTGGGCGAGTTCAGTCTGGCGCCCTCTGGCTGGCTGGCCTGGGAGGCTCATGAATGAATCCAGCTGGCCCTGGGCTCTCCCTCGTCCTGCAGCTCCTTTGGGGATCCCCCTGGGTGTTTGCCTGTGCCGCTCCCCTGCCTGGACGGCCGTCTTTGCTCTCCGGACTACTAAATTCTCCTTGGCATTTAGACTGCGTAAAACTTTTCTTCCAGAAAGCCTTCCCCCTCCACTGGCCCTCCCTCCCTGAGCTCCCATGAGGTCCCTGTGGCCCTTGGCCTTCTTGCTTCTGTGGGCAAAGTCCCAGTTCCTCTGCCTATGGCCCCAGGAAGCCGGAGAGACCTGCTGAGTCAGGACAGGAAGGCGCCGGACTGGGCGACAGTGGGCTCGCCATCTCAGTCCATGCCCTGTGTCTCCTCCGGCCTTGGCTCCCCACCGGTGACACGATGGTGCTAAGCAGTGGCCTCTAAGGCCTGGGGCTGTCATGGCCCTTGGACACTGAAGACTGTGGTCCCAATGTCACCCCCCCCCCCCAGGGACCAGGGACAGGCAGGGGTTGTCTCTCATCTTCAGGCTTCTTCCGGGAGGACCGGAGCTGGGGACGAGGGGCGCCCACCCGGACAGACCACCCTCCCCTGATCCATCACCCCGCGGGTTTCCAGGCTCTGCTGACCTGCCTGGCTCCTGCTTTCTTTTTGTTCCCACTTCACCAGGGCTGGAGCATGACGGGGGAAGCCTAATCAAGTCCTTGCCTGTCACCTTCCCAAGCACGGGCTCTCCTAACCCCGGGGCCCGCCGAGAACCCAGATGAGAGACCCCGCCCTCTAACCGGTTAGAGGCCTGGGAGAGGGGGCGGCGGGCCTTCCGGGGTAAAAATAGCGTTCACAACTGCAGTACAAAAAAGAAGGCCGGTCATCAGCCCCCGCCACACGCAGTTCCGGACCCCACGGCCAGGTCATTCCTTAAAATATGGATAAGCAGCCTAGCCACCCCCGCTAACAGGCGGGCAGCATCGGTCCACCCCGCAGCGGGCAGAGGCCTGGGGAGCAGGAGACACCAGCCTGACCCTCAACCTGCAGGGGCCTCGGGGCCTCGTGTGCGAAGCCCAGCAGCAGTTTCTACCTCCACGGGAGACGATCTACCCCCGGGGAAGGGAAGGAAGCCCTGTAAGGCAAGCTAGCCAGCCAGCACCCCGCAAAGCCGGCTCGCGCAAGCTCGTCCATCACCAAGGGCCTTGACCCTCCTGCCCCCTCGCTCAGCTCCACGCTCACCCGGACAGCCAAGTGCCAACGGGATGCTGGGGGTCAGAAAGGAGGGTGCTGTTCTGCGCTGGGGTGGGCAGTGGCCCCCCCAATAACCATTCACGATGGGGAAACTATGGTCTCTACCTGGGGCCCCCCAACACAAGATGAGGCCTCACTCAGCCTCAGCCATGCCCACTGATGTCCTGTCCTCTGGGCTTCTCAGGCCGGGCCGGGCCTGGCTCACCCGACCCCACACTTGACCATGAACGCTCCTTCTGTCCTCTATCGTGCTGTGCTTCCAGCTGACCTCCTGGCCTCTGGGGGGAGGTCCCCTGCAGCCCCCGCTCTGCACCCCTTTCCTCCATGGGACACAGACCACGTCTGGGCTAGTCCTTCCTTCAGGAGTGCCTGCCACCCACGGGCTGGCTGTCTGAGTTTCCCCTGGGAAGGAAGGCATGTTCCCTGTGTCACTGTTGGACGTTGGCTCTCTAGGCTAGTCCCCAGCCCGCCCTATCCCCAGAGTGCTTCCCCCCAGGGCAGGGCTCTGAACCAAGACCTACGGTGAGTGAGGTGTGGCTGGCATTCCCCAAGCCTCCCACACAACATATCTGTGCTCACCCCATGACCCCGGCGGAGGCACAAGTTGGCAACGCTTCTGGTCTGAACAACCTTGAACCTGCTGGGACTTTGCTCCGACCGGGTGTGGGAGGAAGGTTCTCCAGCTAGTGACAGGGACAGGTGCAGAGTCGGAGCCCCTGGGACTCTTGCCCTGTTTGGGTGGCAGTGGGTTGGAGGTTGGAGGGAAGGGTGCTCAGGTGGGCCTGGCTTTTCCGAGCATCAGTATCTCTAGCTGGGAAGGGGACCACCCTGCTCTCCCATGCGGGCTGCCTCGTGGTCCAAGGCCCACACTGACAAGTCCCATTAGGAGGCGGCTGCCGGGAGCTGGAGCCGTTCTGTGCTCAGTGCCACCCTCCATACCTTTCACATGCTGCCAGCCTTTGCCCCTGGGGGAGGGTGGAAGCCCTCGGGTGAGCCCCTGGGCTTTCACTAATGCCCCCAACCTGGACAAACCCTGCTGGCTCTGGGACCTGCAGACCCCCTGGTCCTTGGGGGTCCCCAGGTACTCCCATCAGAGGTCCCACTGCCTGTGCATCTCCCCACCTGGTCACCTGACCTGTGGGACAGTGCAGAAGGTTAACGGCCTGAGATCTGGGAGAGCCGGGCTGGTTTAGTCGGAAGAGCCTGTGACTCTTGATCTCGGGGTTGGGAGTTTGAGCCCCATGCTGGGTGTAGAGACTGCTCCAAAGGTAATTGGTTAAGAAATCAAAGCTCCTCTGCTTCTGTTTTGTAAATGTTCTGCATCCATTCCCTCTTGTCCTGTCACTGCTCTGAGCAGATGGCTACAGAGGCCTCCTCCCTGGTCTCCCTGTTTCCCATGGTCCCTGCCAAACCCCAACAAATCCAGGCTCCACAGTGGGGCCAAGGTCTTTTCCCCTATTGAGCTACGCCCCTGTTTCAGAACCTTTTTCCCTCAAATGTGCCCCGCCAGGAAGAGAGGATTCACCCACTGCACAAAGAAATGGGGTTCTGGCAAGCGTGGTGACTGACCTATTGGTCACTGGGTTCCCACTGTGTGTCAGGAGACATGCTGGGGAGTCCAGGGTCATAGAATGGGCAAGAGGGGAGGGTGAGGCCAAATTCAGGTCTGTTCCTTTCTGTAGCATACGCTATTTGAAACAAGGCCCTATCCCTGGGGAGCTCTCCTCTGAGGGGATTCAGGGTGGGGGGGACCCAGGCCCTGCCTCAGGAGAAAGAAGGGGGACACCCACCCTGAGAAGGGGCATTCTGACAGGAAGGAGGACTGGCAAGTCCTGAGCTGGGCCCTGGAGGAAACAGAAGTCAGACAAGCTGGCACTGGGGCCCAGGACAATGAGCTATGCGGGGGTCTGGGGGCTTGGGCGGGAAGCCCCTCCTCCTTCAGAAGCACCTGGTGCTGGACAGTTCCCGGGCAGGCTCTGTAGGTGGAGTGCAGGCTGGGATGGCTCCAGCTGCACTATCCCTGTCCTCCCCGAGTACAGAGCAGAGGCACCCCCTCCCCAACCTTGAAGTCTCTCCTTCTCTCCCAGTGCCATGGATCTCACCTAGGCCCAGATTCATACCCTTTCCGGACCTGCCTGGCCCAGCCCCTGAAACCTGCAAGACCCCCACCCCCTCAACTCCTGCTACCCAGCCCATCAGTCTGCCTTCTGACTTTTCCATGACACACATACCAGCGACTCCTAACCGAGACCTCAATATCCCCCCCCTTCAGATCTGAGTATCCCAGACCTCTGCGCACTATGGGTTCTTATAAAGCTTCCTTGGGCCTTTCTCTGAGCAATACACTCCCAGCCTGGCTGATCTCCAGGCACCTCAGACTCACCACTTCCGAGTTCTTTTATGTCCTCTTCCTCCAACCCCTGCTTTTTCTCTGCTGGGAGCCTCAGTACCCAGCCCAGCATCGCCCCACCTGCTCCAACTCCTCTGCCCCAACAGCTGCCAGGCCCCTGAGCCGCTGGAGGCCTTGGGAACACCCCCTTTGTCTTGTGCCCGCCTCCACCCTCACTCTCCTGCCCCTCTACAATAGCACCAGACCATGACCCCCCGCAGGTGTTGTATACCCACCCCCAGGGGTGCCCTATCCACAGAGAGTCCGAAGGATCTGGAGAATGGGGTCCAAACCCTGCATCATCCACAAGAGTCAAAAGATAATATAACCCTACACACTGCTACCCTGCCTAGCTCTGCCCAAAAAGGTGCAGGCTGTAACTTTCTCTAGCTAGAGTGCAGCCAAGAAACAGACCTAACCAGGTGAGGGGGGAGGAGAAACTTCCCCAAAGCTCCACGGTTGCCACCTTCCCTTGGTCCCATGTGAACAATGAGAAGCAGGAAGCGAAGCAGGCTCCGAGAACCCCATGGGCACGGTAGCCAGGAGACCCACAGCACCTAGAACCCCAACTCCCCACAACCCAGGATGGGCACACAGAGGAAGAAGTAGTGGGCAGGACAGGTCAGAGACCAGTGCCTTAGAGACCTGGCTTATTGGTTGAGTGACTCTGGCCCAAGTGATTTCACTTCCCTGAACCTGTTTCTTTCTCTGTAAAATGGGGGTAATAATAGTACCAAAGCCACAGGGCTAGTGTGAAGATTATATGAGACTTGGGGGGACATCAACTCAAAACCAAAAGCTTGGCCTTGGGGGAAGCCCACTCTTCATTGTGGTTGTGTGTGGTTGTGTATGTGTGTGTGTGTGTGTGCGCGCGCGCGTGTATTCTCCCTAGGAGACCCACTAAGGAGGGAGAGGGGCTTGGAAAATCTCAACACATTTTCCACAACAGGTAAGAGGAAAAGCATGTATATATGATGAACCCTTGACTACTTAGAACCATTTGATTAACCCGCTTCAAAATCTCTGACCCACCATCTGCATGCCCTCTAGAGGGAGAGCGGGGTAAAGGGAGCAGAGCAGTTGGTGGGAAACTCTGCCTCCCAGACCCCCATAAACGTCCGGACTCATGTCAGCATAAGAGCACTACCCCTACTACCAGACCTCTCCCAAAGTTCCTAGAGCTGGAAGGTTCTAGGTCACTCCCCTGACCAGTCGCCTCCTGGATGGAGCAGGGAAGCTAGGAAGGAAGAAATCTGTTTAAAGCGGCAACAGAGTTGGGGGGGCGGGGTTCAGGTCACATCCCCCATAGAGGCAACCAAAGCCTCTTAGGGAAAACTCGCCTCCCTCCTCCTGTCCTCACTCACCCCATGATCGGTGACCTGCGTTGGAGTGGACAACACTTGCTGGCCACCCAGCTTGGAGGGAGGCAGCACCATTTCCATTTTACAGGGTACATAATGGAGGCTCTAAGTGCAGAGGCAGGGTTCAACCCGGGTCCACCTCCCAGCCCTGAGGTTCTCCTCTGCACCAAGTCGGTGTGAACACTGATTCTGGCTTATCCCTGTTCGGTTACTCCGCCCTGAGGGTCCTAAGGGACCCCAGTCACTGCCGACTTCTCCCTTTAAAGACCTCCCTTCGTGGGCCGATGGGGGTGCCCGGCCGGGTCCCAGCCTCTGCTTGGCCTTGGCCCGCTGAGCTGGCGCGGTTCCGGGCCCCCGCGCGGCCCCGCAGGTTCATCAATGGCTGAGGCCGGAGGGCCTGAATGGAGGGCATGAACCCGCCCCTTCTTAAAGGCGCCGGCCTCTCGGGCACCCACAGCGGTCCTCCCCACTATCGAGGGCGGTCGGAGAGCTCCCGGGGTGGGCGGACCGAACTGGCGACCGTGAGAAAGACCGCCAGGGCCGAATGGAGGGCGTGCCGGCCGGGCGACTGTGGACTGGATAAGGTCTTCCCGGGGCTCGCACCCTCCTTCCAGGTTGGCCCGCCCCCCTCCCTCGCAGCCCAGGGAAGAGACCCGGGCTCCCTCGCGCCGCTCCGCAGCCAGAGACCCCTCCTCCAGGGGCCTCGCAGCGCTCGCCACACCGCGGGCCTTGGGCCCTAGGAGGGGGCGGGGGCGCAGCTGCTCCGGAGGCGGCTCGGCCCCTCCCGCCACTCCCGCCCGGCCGGGGAGGGGGGAGATTCGGCGAGGGGGTCCCCGCCGGGGGCGCATCCCCTCCGTCGCGCTCCCTCCCACCCGCGCACACAAAGACGACACGCGCGGACCAGGGCGCGTGCGGCCGCGCTTCCCGGGGCAGCCGTGCGCACACACACGCACACCCTCAGGGACGGCCGGGGTCTGGGGAGATGGACGAGGGAACTGAGGACAAGCAGACCGTACCTACAGGCGCTCAGCTGCGGCCGGGCGGGCCGGGGCGCCGGCGGAGCGCTGCCCCGACCGCGGCCCGGCTCCCGGGGCCCGGCGGCTCATGGCCCGCGGCGGGTTCGGGCTCCCTCCGGGCGGGCGCCGGCGTTGGCTGGGGCTCTTCCTTCGCTCGTCCGCAACCTCGAAGGCTCGTGCGCTCCTCGCGGGCCCTGCGCGGCCCCGGCTCGGCGGTCCCGGCGGCCGAGCCCCGCGCGCTGCGAGCCCAGCCCCGCGCCGCGCGCGCCCCGCCCGCTCCCCTTCGTGCCCCCCGCCCGCGCGGCGCGCGCCTCCCCGGCCCCGCCCCCGGCGCGGGCCCCGCCCCCTCGCCCGCCTAGAGCCGCGCCGGTCCCGCCCCCGGCGCGCCCCCAGCCCTCCGCCGATCCTGAACCGCGCCCGCGGCTGATGCTACCTTCGTTGGGGCTGCAGCGGCGGCGGCCGAGCCCTGGGGCCCGAGGGGTTAGGGTCTGGCCTCCGGCCGCCCCTTTTGGAGCGAGAGTCCTGGAGCGTGCCCTGGAGCGGGGTGGGTGGGGGCCGGGTGGGTGGCCCGAATAGTGGGGTGTATGGGGGCGTCGGCGCCCCTGGGGATGGGCGCCCGGCGGAGGCCGCCGCTGTCTTGGCTCTTGCGCCGCGGGAACAATGGGAGCCTCGAGGAGGCCCAGATGTCGCAACGGGGGAAGTCGACGTCTGGTTCTCATAAATCCCGAGGGCGAGCACCACGCCCTCTTCTTTCGCCGCTCCCGGTGCCCGGAAATAGCCCAAGGGTTACAGGGCGGGGAAGCCCCCGAGCACTGCCCCTCTACGCACCTTCACTGTGATGGGGAGACTGACGCCACCCGGAGAGGTCTTCAGAAGGGGCTGATGGGGACCAGACACAGACCTGGCTTCTTCACCTCCGCTGAATTCTGCAGCCCCCAAACCCAAGGCATAGGTTAGGGCAGACACCACTCTGGCTGAGAAAACAAAGACTCCTTCTGGTCCTTGCGGTGCAGTTGTGGACTGACCCCTGGCAAGCTGGGGCCTCCAGGGGCCAGAAAGGGGTCGGGCTGAGTGGGAGGGTGGGTCAGACATCAGACCTATTGCTTGCTCTTGGGGGAGAGACGGGAGGGCGCTGTTGCTCCTTCTCTCCTCCTCTCCCTTGCCTCCTGCCCCAAGCCCTCACCCCCCCGACAGGTGGTCAGATCAGTTCTCCCTGCCCTTACCAAACCTTCTGCAGCTGCACCATCGGCAGTTCTATGGGGGGCCGTGGTCCCCCGTGAGCTCAAAGGCCTCCTCCATCTGTTGTCCTCTTCCTCCCATACTGATCTCTGACCTTGGTGGAGAGCCCTTTAACCTTTCACAAAGCCCTGTCCCCTCTGATTTCCCAGGAAGCAGCGCAGGCGAAGAAGGGTTTTGATCCCGATCTGGGAGACAGAAAGGGTGGGCCTAGAGAGGAGCAGTGGGTTGTGAAGGTGTAGGCTGGCCCGGAGCCCTGGCTTCCTGCCCTCCCCCCATAGCCCTGGGCTGCCCTCTTCGGGGTGCTGAAGCAAGGCAGGATTCATCAGAGGTCCTGGTCCCTAGTCTCTTCCCTTCCACACACAAACTAGCCACCTTCTCAGCGGTACCTGGCCAGCAGGCACTCAATGAAAGCTCAGACGTGGACCAGCTATCGGTTGGAGCCTCCCAGAGGCCTCTGTGGCTGGCTGGGAACCAGAAGGTCTATGAATGAAGCCCGGAGAGCTGTGGGAGCCAGTGTGGGTGGCCTGGCTGTGGACCCCACCCTTCTGGGAGATGGGAGAGCCAGCCCCCCTCTCCCCCCCGCAACCACAGACTAACCTGGTTCTGAGTAATGGGTTGAGCTCTGCCAGTGGGCTGTCATTGGCCAGAGGGTCCTGGGCAGGACGAGAGCTCTGATCCGATCCCCAGGGAGGAGGAAGTGAGCCGGAGCCAGCTGTTTGTGACTCCGGCCCCCGCAAGGAGGAACTGGTGGGAGATGTGGAAGTGGCGGGAGGGTGGAGGGTGTCCGGGATTGGCCAAAACCAGCACTGTCATGGGGACAGCAATGACAGGGAAGATAGGTTCAGCCGGGGTCCCTGAGGGCAGGAGCACCTCTGGGGCCTTGGAGGACGTTCTGATGGGGCGGACGGTGAGGGGTGCTGAGGATGGGACCCCAAGGAGTGCCCCTGGATGTATGGGCTCTAGAGTGTTCAGGGAACACCGGCCTGGTGCACTGCAGGGTGGGAGCTGGGTGTGGTGCGGCCTCATGGGCCACCTGGCCAGTGGGGTAACGCCAACCACCACAGATCAAGGGGGAGACCCTTGGTGTGGGTGGGCACAGGTCTATGCCTGGGGCACAGGGACCCACATGAGTGGATGAGCAGAGCTGGGTCGAGGCTGACCGGTGGCTCAGGGGGTCCCCCTGCACGGCTGGAACTCAGGGGACTTGGTCGGCACAGGCTCTGCAGTGCCTGGCAAGCTGTGGCCCAAGGGAAAGGGGCATAGGGCACGTAGCTCCATGACACCCAGAAAGGGGAGAAGGGGTTCCCCCGGAGCTGACATTGCACGTCCCAATGCAGCCTCATAGTCGTCTTCTTCCTCTTCTTCTTCTTCTTCTTTTTTTTTTTTTTAAGGAATTGATTTCTCTTTTTGATCAGGCAGCCTGGCGGCTCATGGGAACTCAGACATTGTGGGTTTGGGTTCTAGCAAAGGTCTGGACCCACTCACGGAATTCCTGGAGGATGGACAAAGGAAAGGAGCTCCCATAGTTGAAGGTCATGCCTCCCATCAGCAGAGCATCTGAAAGGTCCAGCCCCAGGTCCCAGGTGTGTTGCTGTGGGCTCCCAGCGGCCGCCTGTCCCCCCAGAGTCACAGAGCATGGCCACCAGCACAGCTCAACTACGTGTTTATTTGAAATGTGCAAAGCTGAACGCGCAAGTGCAATTCTACCTTAGGGAGATCAGCCAGTGGCCCCAAGGTGGCCATGCTAGGGTGGGCCACGGTCTGTTCTGTCTTGGCTGAGAAGCACCTGGGCCCCTCAGACCAGTCCTTAGGGCTGAAAAGCCTGGGGCACAGGGGCTCACTGGAGATCCCTCCTTGCCTAGAAGCTAAAATATCTTGCTAAAGAAGAAAGCAAAAATCACAATGGGTCTGGGGGCAGGGAGAAGGTGACAGAAACTATCCTATGCCCTCTGGGGCTTCCCCTCTTTTTGGGGTGGGGTGGGCTTGGTGACAAAGCCTGCTGGCCTGTGATCCTCACAGGGCCCTCTATCTCTTGAGGGAAAGTGGTGGTGGTAGATCGTGGGGGAGCCCGAGGGGATCCCAGACCTGGCTCAGACCTGGCACAGAGAGACCCAGGGGACCCGACCCAGATGAACTGTGCATGGCCAGAATCAGCGAGGACCCAATCAGCATCATGGATGGTGATGGGAGGTAACTGCCACCAGGGCCAGTGGTCAGGCTGCGGATGGGGCCCGAGCCAGGTCACCAGCCCAGGTTGGGGCTGAAGGGGCCCCCTTGACTCTGCCTGGCTGGGCCTCGGGGGCTTTTTGGACCTAGGGATCCTGATGTGGTTGACATTCTCGTAAGAGTTTCCAGGGGGACCGGGGACCTCTGGCTCCGGAGGGCGGAGGGCAAGGGCTGGTTCTGTGGGGAATTCTCTGGGGAAGTCGAAGTCATTAGAAGCAGCCAAACAAGCAAGGGGTAGGGGGGTGCAGCCATCAATGTGCTGGGGAGGCCCGGAGACATCACTGCCACAAGTCACCGGCTGCCGCTCCATTGTCATTCTCGTGGAACTTGTGCAGGTGATCGGCGAACCTGTTGGGGATAGAAACCTTTGCTGAGAACAAGGGTAAAAAGGAGAGAAGTGTGTGTGTGTGTGTGTGTGTGTGCACGTCCGCATGCACGCTCACGCACGTGTGGAGGGGGAACGGAGATCCCCAGGGGGTGTGCTCCCTGTGACAGGGGAGGTGCTGGGGAGCCGGGTGGGGGGGAAGGGTGGCGGAAGGTTGGGGGTGGGGAACACAGGAGGGGCTCAGTGGTGCCAGGTGGGGGAGTCAGTGCAGGGCCCTGGGACCCGGGTGTTGTCCTCACTTCTTAGCACAGAAGGTGGCACAGTCCCTTTCCATGCTTTCGCTCCACGCCAGCTTGTAGAGCACCTGGCCAGGCAGAAACACAGTGAGCTGTCCGTCCCGACGACGCACGGCCCCTCCTGCCGCCCCCTCCAGCCCCCCCCCCCCCCCCCCCGGGCCTGGCCTCCCGGGCGCGCATGACTATTGTCCTGGCCCAGGCCCCAGGGCAGGAGGCCTTAGAGATGCCCCTGTGGCCGCCTGTTTCACACACAGTCAGACAGGCCTCGACGTGGCAGTACTGTCCTCGCCATTGCTGTGTAGGACACTGGCAGGCCGGGACCTGTTGGCCCCTGGGGACAGAGTTGGAGCCTAGGCTAAGTACGGAGGGGCCATCCCTCCCTGGGGCCTTACTCGGGATGGGAACCTTCAGGCCTGGAGGCTTCCACGGGCCTGCCTTGCCCTCTCCGATTCCCTGACCCAGTGGACTTGCCGACGTCCCAAGGACGGTCACTCTGCACTGCAGGAGATTCAGTTCAAGATGTCCCTGCGTGTGCAGCCCAGCCGGCTTTTCCTTAGTGACGTGAGGCACACCTGCGTTCCCGCCTGCCTCGGGCCCCCACAGTGGTCGTGCCCTCCCCCAAGCCCTCCAGAGTGGGCCGTGGGTGAAGTCAGCCAGGCCCCTTCCCCAGAGTGGCTGGGCTGCTGCCCCAGGCAGAGGGCCTGAGGGGTGGGCTTGGCACCGTCCCCTTGAAGAGGACAGAAGTGGCCAGGAGCAGACAGTGTGGCCTGGGCTTGGCCCAGGGAGCCAGGCTGCCCTTGGCGGTCCGGGAAGCGTGGTGGAGGCATCCCTGGCCTCCTGCCTGTATACTCACCAGGAAGACCAAGCAGTGCAGGAAGAGCGTGTAGAAGAAGCCAATGGTGCGCGCCATCTTGTTGGAGAGAACCAGTCGCCCCTGGGGAGCAACAAGGTGTGGCGTGGGGGTGGGGCAGGCCTCACCGACCCCTAGAGGGCTGCCCCAGGTTCCTGTAGAGAGGGCCCCACTACAGAGAGGGCAGCGGTCTCCCACTGTGTAGCCTGGGAATTTGGGCCACAGGAATGCTAGGGAATGGAGCCCCCTGTGGCACGATTCCAGAACCTTCCAGGACCAGCAGCTGTCCAGGAGGGAGAGGGACCCTGTTCTAGGCCTCATGGCCAGTCTCAGCAGGACCTATGAGGGGTGAGTGGGGTCCCTGGGGCTTCTCCAGATGGCACTGAAGGCAGGTGTCTTTGGAGGTCCCCAGAGTCAGAGCTTCTGGTGTGTGGCAGAGGAGGGAACTCACCATGCTGAGCGTGGCCTTGTCCCAAGGGCTCAGGCTCAGGTACTTCCGCTGCCGCTCCTGAAGCGGGAGAGAGGATGAGGGGAGGCCCCCAGGGTCCCAGAAGCCCCAGGCTGCTGCAGAGGGGGACCCCAGGGGGCTGCCGGGGTCTTCCCTGCTGTCCCCTTCCACTCAGCGTGACGCCCCAGGCTTGCCCAGCGAGGGTGCGTCCTGCAGGCTTCCCCGCGGCCCGCCCACCTCCTGGCCAGGGAGCAGCCCCTGCGGGCTCACACACCCGCTTGCTGAAGGAGGAGAAGGGGTCCAGGCGTTCCTCGTACTGGGAGGAGTACCGCAGCTCCGTGTCGTCACTGCCACCGCTCTGTGTGAGGGGGAGAGACCCCGTCATTCAGGGAATGACCAGGAACAAGGCCGGGGTAAGGCATCCTGAGGCTGGCAGGAGCAGAGGGGAGCCTCAGTTTCCCCATCAGCACCACGCCCTAGAGCTGGGAGAAGGCTGGGTGACAGCATGAATGTGGCCGGGGCCACGCGTCCGGGAGTCGTGCCCGGGTTCAGAGACTTCCCGCGGGCTCTGGGTCAGGGTGACTCGGGCAGGTAGAGGGACTGAAGCCTATTGAGCTCCAGTGTACATCACAGACAGGGCCAGGCCAGTGGGGGCCAGTGGGGGCCAGTGGGGGCCAGTGGGGACCAGTGGGTCTGGGAGGGGTTTGCGGGAGCCTGCAGGGTGGCTGTGGGCAGAGGGAGGCACCAGAGGGGTGAGCCCGGCTCCCCCACCCCAGCAGGGCCCTGGGTACCAAGTACGAGTTAGCGCAGAGTCTGGCGCCCTCTGGTGGCCCGAGTGCAGCTCCAACAGGTTGGAGTGGGGGAGGGGGCGGGAGCTCTGGTCCTGGGGAGGCCCCCACCCTGAGGGTCCCTGCACCCTGCGTTTCTATGGGCCACCCTGTCACCCCACAGTCACAGAAGGGTTTCCTCCCACGAGGGGGTCCCCTGTGAAGCCTGGGGGCTGAGAGAAGCCAGGGAGGGCCCTCAGATGCCCAGAATGGAGTGAGTGGGTTTTTATTCTGTTTTCTTGATTGGTTTGGGGGTTATTGGACCCAAATCTGGGTTTTTGTTTGTTTGTTTGTTTGTTTGTTTGTTTTGTTTTTTAAGAATGTGAGTTTAAAACATACGGATTCCCCAGGGCCTCTCCGGCCTGCTCAACAGCCCTATGGTTTGATCCCCGGATCCTGGCTTCACTAGAGGATCACTCCTGTTTCATAGAGGGGACGGCCGGGCCCATGGGCCCACCAGCCCTGCCTCCTGCTGCCCCTCCCCGCCTCCTGGCTGGCTCTGATGAATGAACCTGCACAGAACCTCCACTGTGGGGGCTTTCCTCAGTTCAGGGAACACAGCTGCCAGGCAGGGCAGACTGGATGGCCTCTGGGGGCCCCTAGGCCCAGTGCTGCCCAGCAGGTCACTGCCCCCAACTCTCTCGCCTTGGAGGGCCTGGTTGGCCTCTCTCCTTGCCTGGTACGCCTGGGGCCACAATCGGGGAGGGCACTTACACGGCCTGGGTAGCTCTGCAGGAACTTGATCTTCTCAAAGAGCTTGATGTTGTCTGCACGCAGGCTGTCCAGCTCACTCTGCAGGGCCTGGATGGTGTGCTGGGCCAGGCGGTTCTCCTGGTGGGGGGGGCAGCGGGCAGGTGGGCAGGCAGGCAAGGCCCACGGTGGAAAGGGTAGTGGGGAGAGGCTGCCAGACCGGTGCAGGTCCTGCTCGTCTACCCGGAGCCCCTTCTTGGCCTGTGGCCATCTCCCTGACCTTCTAGACTCTGGCAAGTCCCCTTCTCCTCCTGTGACCCCACCCCAAGCAGAAGACAGATTTGGGGCCAGGTTCCTTCATGTCTTGAGTCGGTTTGTTTATGGTATCATCAACCTTTGAAAGAACTAGCGAGATATAATTCGTGAAACGAACATCACTGTCTTTAGGATTAATTATTTATTATTTTTTTTAGTATATCCACAGTGAATATGGTGAACCATCCCTGCGATCTCACTCCACGATACGTTTATGACCCCAAAGGAAACCCCCGACCCATCACTCTGTCCCTCTTCCCCCACCCCCTGGTCACCACTAATCTTTCTGTCTCTTTCGATGTGCCTCTTCTGGACATTTCATAGAAATGGAGTCAGATGCTACGTGGTTTTAATGTTTGCCAATCCGGGAGCAAATGAAAGGGGACCTCGGTTTTCAGCTTATCCAAATGCCTAAGTAGGTGTTTTCTTCATACTGTTTAAAACATTTAAACAGGACTGAAAAGTACACGGGACACGGGACACGGTGGTAGGGCGGTTTTTTAAAAAAATGAAGCCTAGGGCGCCTGGGTGGCTCAGTGGGTTAAGCCTCTGCCTTTGGCTCAGGTCATGATCCCAGGGTCCTGGGATGGAGCCCCGCATCGCATCGGGCTCTCTGCTCGGCGGGGAGCCGGCTTCCCCCTCTCTCTCTGCCTACTTGTCATCTCTGTCTGTGAAATAAATAAATAAAATCAAAAGAAGCCTAGAATTATCACGTGATTCAGCAATTCCACTTCTGGGCAGCTACCCGGAACACCCGTGTTCACGGCAGCATGGTTCACAGTAGCCAAAAGATGGAAGCAAACCAAAGGCCCCTTGACGGATGAATGGATAAATAAAACCAGGTACCCAGGACAACAGAATGCTGTTCAGCCTTAAAAAGGAAGGACCTTCTGACACCTACTACAGCAGGGATGAACCTTGAGGACATTCTGCTCAGCGAAATACGCCAGCACGAAAAGAGGTGAACCCGGGATGGGGGCGGCGGGGGGAAATGGAGTTCGTGTTTAGCGGGGACAGAGTTTCAGTTTGGAAAGAGGAAAAAAGCTCCCGGACGGGGATGGTGGGGCTGTTTGTACAACAGCGTGAATGTACTTAATGCCCCTGAACCGTACACTTAAAAACCATTAAGACGGTAAATTGTATGTGTTGTGTGTTTTACCACAATTTTTAAAAAGTTAGTACCTGATTGAAAAAAACCTAGATTTTTTAAAGCAAAAGGTAGAATACGAAAACACTTTTCTTTCCACTTTATCTGTTTTGAAGGCCTCCTTTTAAGGGCTGCCCAGCATTCCATTGCGTGGCTGTCCCTAGTCCCCGAGGGGAGTGAGTGTGAGGTTTCCAGTCCCTGCTGTGAGGGGCGGAGCGGACCGTCCCTCCTTTGAAGCAGATCACAGGAGGTCCGATGGGGCCGGCCCAGCCTTGCCACTGGACCAGCAGCAGGCCTTGCCTGCCGTGGGCACCCAGTTAATGTTGGCTTCTCCCTGGCCTGAGCTTGGGAACCCCAGGGGGTCAACTGTGCGTTTGGAGAGGAAGGGTCTAGAAATGTCATCATCAGCTCAGGCAGTGACTCTTTGAGAAGGATGGAAAGCTTCCGGGGTCCTGTTTGCACCGGGAGAGCTCAGGAATGACCCAGGAGGGCTCTGGGGGATAGGGAGTCTGCAGAGTCCCCAAGGCTGGGACAGCGCCCCCTCCAGGTACACTTCTGGTCTGTCCCCAGGCCCTCTGCAATCTGGGTCTGGCGTGCACCGCCTCTTTGCGCATATCCGGGCCTGGGCCTTTGTACCCTGATCACCCTGACCGTCTCTTGCTCATCCTCTTTTCTTTCCCTCCCCGACTCCCTCTCTCGTATCCTGTTCCCCCTTCCAGGACCGCTCTCCAGTTGTCTTCCCAGGCCGGGTTCCATCCGGAAACTGGCTGCCGAGTGACCCTTCTTACGCTCCATTCTGCCAGTGTCACTCCCTTGCTTAAATCCTCCGGTAACGCCTCAGCCCAGCAGTAGGGCCCTCTGTGTCTTATTCCTGCAGCCCTGTCACAGGCTTTCGGGCTTGTTGGCCCCCTGTCTCTGCTCACCTATCTCTCCTCTACTTGGAGCATCTGAGTCTTCTTTCAAAGCCCAGTGGGGCAAAACCTCCTCCAGGAAGCCCTCCCTGACTGCACACAACAAATCTAACTCCTCTGTGGTTTATGGTCTGTGACACATCTCTCTGCTCCCAAGCCTGTGGGTCCAAGGGACATAAGAGAGGGAACAATGCAACTCACGGCCTCTAGCTCCTGGTTCCGGGCACGGAAGCGTTCCCTCTGGCTGGAGATGATGGAGAGCAGCGAGTCTACCTGGCCCTCGGGGAGGGCGCCACTCGCCGGTGCCGACGGTCCTAGGAGGTGGAGGGGAGCGGTGGGTTCTCAGGTTGATAGCCCCAGCCCAGAGGGAGCTCTGGCCAAGGGCCATGAGGTACAAGGCACAGGTGTCTGAGCACAGGTGCTGAGAGGCTGTGGAAAGGAAGGGCTATCCAGGGGACCAGGGATCCGAGCAGGGGAGGGCCCCGGTTCCTCAATATGAGGATCTGAGATCCTCGCATCTTTCGGACGAGGCCCCCCCCCCGTTCCTGGGGAAGCGAAAGGACACTGGAGGCACTGGGAAGCCGTGAGAGGCTCCCTCCAATGTCCCCGCCCAGCCCCGGGTTCCTCCTTGATCCTGACCCCGGAGGAGGCCGCCTCGCCAGCACTGCTGGGAGCTCTCTGGCTGTCTCTCTTCCCGTGCCAAGGCCTCCCTGGGGAGCTCACCACGACCCATCAGCCATCGACAAGGCCACTGGCAGGGCAAAGGGGGCCTCGGTCCTAGGCGGGGTGTCAAGCTAAGGCATTGAAGGGCGGACCCAGCCCCCCTCTTTGGTTGCTGCTGCATTGCTAGGACGGGGGGCCCTGACCTTCTTGGAGGAAGGGGGTGCTCTTTAGGGATCACGGCTCAGACTGTAGCACCCCCTTTGTCCTTTCCCTGCTCCCGCCCTGCCCATTGCTGTGTCAGAGACGGGCCAGCCCCCCCTTACCATAGAACAGGGCAGTGGCCTCCTTGATGGGCTCCGGGATCTTCTCCAGGCCGTGCTCAGCTGCGCCCTGCAGGGGGGAGCAGGC
Source organism: Mustela nivalis (assembly GCF_964662115.1). NCBI lineage: Eukaryota > Metazoa > Chordata > Mammalia > Carnivora > Mustelidae > Mustela > Mustela nivalis. Next base: position 8,946,139 of record NC_139038.1, on the reverse strand, counting down.
GTGACCATTCCCTATGTGTCACCGAACGTACCCTTTCAGGGTGCCAAGCAAGGACCAGGTGAGGCGGTCTGGCGGCGGGACTGGGCCGGTGACCACAAGGGCTCCCAAAGGGAAGGCTGGGTCTTGGGTTGACCCCGAGGCAGGGCCCCTGTGGTGGTGTCATCACGGACCACTGGGCCCTGCTGGGCCGGCCCCGCTGCTCTCTCTGAGCCCCATTTCTTCTAGAAAATGCGGTGGGTGACAAAGTGACCCCCAGGACCCCGTGGGCTCCAGCCTTCCACGATCCCTGGGCCTCGGGTCCTCTAGCTGTGGGATGGGTCGGTCTTCCTGCCTGGCTTCTGCCCACAGCTCTCAGGGTGGAGGTCCCAGCCTGGCCCTGTGCCCTTTGGCCTGGCGTCCTGAACCGGGCCTCTGTGATGAAGTGTGCAGGCGATACCTGGGCTGTGGGTGACAGCCTTGTGGGCCTTGTGGGGGCAAGGCCCGAGGAGCCGGCTGGTTAACCTGTGAGGTTTTCCTGGATGAGAGCTCAGGGTGGCGAGGGGGCGGGGCAGAGGGGGCGGCTCACCTCGGCGTCCGGCCGCTGGATGGTCTGGATGGTACTAAGGTCCTGCTCCAAGCGGGCGATCAGCTCCCTCTGCTCGGCTGCTGTGGCCATGGCCTCAGTGACATGCACCTGCAGCTCTGCGCAGCGCCCTGTGTCAAAGGAACACATGGCCGTCAGAGGGAACCTGGTGTGGCCCGTGGCGCCTTCCCCACTCGGCCTCTCCGACCCACAGCCCGAGGGCCCACCAGGAGGCCGGCCAGCAGGGCCACTCCTGGCCCTAAGAACTCCGCACGCTCCTGAACTTCTCCAGGCAGGCGAGGGAGCCCAGGGTAGGGATCCAGGGTTCTCCCCGGCTCTGCTGTGACCCGCCGGGAGCCTGGCCAGCCCGACCGGCCCCTTGCCCTTTCAAGGCCTCACTTTGCCTCTGTCAAGCCAGGCAGGGACATGAAACCCAGCACACCCCAAGTTTCTACCAGGGCTGATGTTCTGGGATAAGGACCAGAGGTAGGAGTGGGGGAGAAAGGAGGGGCAGCTGGGGATGGGGGGTCCTGCCTCTGGAGCTGTCACCAGACCCGCTTGGCCCCTACCCTGACAGGCTCCAGCCCAGTGAGGGGGATGGGGCGCCCCCCCCCCCCACAATACCCTGACCCACACAGTCTCCACTTCCCCCACTAAAGTGCCAGTGGCTGTCTTTGCGACAAAATCGAACCCAAAATAATTCTGTATGGAGACCTTCCTGTCCTTTTGGAGGGTGAGAGGTGTTGGAAAGTCCATGCCCTGGGGAGGGGTGGGTGCCAGGAGCAGGGAGGACAGCGGGTGTCCCCAGGGGTTGGGGGGCACAGCCCAGGTCTCATTTCTAAATGGTGGCAGTAGATCTTGCTTGGCCACCAGGGGGCTCTGTGGCACCAGAAATGCCCAAAGGCTCCAGGCTAGGGACCGAGCCAGGAGGATGGCCCTCGGGCCCGTCCTGTCACAGGGATTTATTTGCCCATCACCACGCGGCCTGCTGACCTGCCCGCCAACCCGGTCTTGGCTACACTCAGCGTCCTGAGCCAGGGTGGGGGGCCACTGACCTCACCACCCCCCCCCCGCCCTTCCTGCTCCCTCTCCTGGGTGCCCGCTGCACACCAAGCTCTTTACACATCTCGCGACAAGCCAGTCAGTCCAAAAAAGGTGACCCCCATTTTTACAGATGAGGAACGGAGGCCTCTTGGTCCAGGACCAAACCCAAGGGTGTCCCCTCCTGGCTATGTCCAAGCCCTTCCCCCACAGCGGGGTCTGCACTGGTTCCGGCCCCGAATGGACTTCTGCCTTCACGCATTGGTGCCTGGCTGGTGCTGGTGGAAGTGGGGGACCCGAGATGGGGTTCAGGGAAGAGGCTGGACCTGAGGGCCCAGGGTCAGGTCATGGAGGGAGAACAGGGTGAGGGTGGCAGGGTATAGTTGGGGGAGCCCGAGGTCCAGCCGGCAGCGTGCATGTAGCCTGGTGCCGAGGAGACCGAGGGTCGATAAGGCACCAGCAAGATGATTGCTTGAGCTGCTGTTCTAACCGGCACGGTCTTGGTCAGGCCCCTGGGGTCCCGGGGTGCCCGGCCCGGGGTTCCCCTGCACTTGTGCCCATGCCCCAGCTGGCGGGTGCCAGGCCGCTGCCAAACGCTGCTGCACCTGCCCCCAGACACTGGGGTAGCCGTTGAGGGGCTCTCTGGGGGGAGCAAAGCTGAGTGTCGGGAGTGGCCGTTCCCCCCAAGAGGTGGCTCTGGGCGGAGCTGAGGGCTGGCCGGCCCGCACTCCCAGACGGCATGGAGCTCGTGAGACACGGAGGGGCTGGGCGAGGCAGGGCAGCAGAGGTGATGTAGTGAGGCTGAACTGAGGCCCCGGGTGTGGTGGGATGCAGAGGCCACAGAGGCAGGGCCAGGAGCCCAGCTGGACCCTAGCAGTGAGCTGACACCCCACACCGGGGGACGGAAAGCAGCTGCACGTGTGGCGTCTACCCCAAAGAAGAGACCTCAGTTACAGACCCTGCTCAGAGACCCTGTCCCGGAGCCACTTAAATCTGCCGTGTCAGGGTCCCCTGGCTATTACCCCTATGCTTTCCTCTGTCTCTGCTGGGGGAAGGAACAGCCAGACCAAGAAGTTGGGGGCACCTTTTTGGGAGACCACTTGGTGTCAAGGGAGGTCCTGAGCTGGACTCCACCAGAACTGGGGCAAGGCAGTAGAAGGTGCTGGAGACAGTTGTGATCCCTTTGTCATACAGAACCCAGGAGGTGAGGCCCGTGCCTGGAGCTGGTTCCCCAAATGTGGAAGGGGTGAGCAGCCGCACGGTTGGCCTTCGGTGAGTAGGAGGTACTAATGGAGTGGCTAAGGGGTCATGTGGATGGGGGGGCGGGATGCATGGCCGGAGGCCAGAGATGCGGGCTGCGGAGAGCTCAGGACCGCCCCCCGCCCCCTGGCCAACCCCCCAGGGCAGTGAACATGGAAGCCCAGAGACAGTCTGCAGTGAGAATGGCCAGAACTTTCAGGAACGCTGACATTTTCAGGGGTGTCCCAGAAAAGCCCCTGAGAGGAGGTGGCAGGAAGCAGGGGGACATCAGGAGAAAGTGCGTCAAAGTGCCAAGCTGAAGAGGGACAGTCGGTGAGTAAGGAGGGGTCCTTGGGGTCCCCAGAAAGGCTAAGCAAGGAGATGGAGCGAAGCCTCTGGTCAAGGTGGTGGTGGGACGTGGAGGCAGGGGTGTGGAGGGACTTGGGAACGAGCCCACTCTGGACAGATGCCAGGTGGGCAGGGCCTGGTGCGGGGCAGCGTGCTTGGGAGTAGGGCGCAAGCAGAATGCGGAGAGGGAGAGGTCAGGTGGGGGCAGGTGTGCTGGCGGGAGTGACAGACAGACAAACGCTAGGGGGATAGAGAGGAAGCCTCACCTCTGCAAGATGGCCCATGTGAGACGGGCCAGACTGCCTCCCCCCGGGAAAGTTCATGGGAACTCGTCCTTTGGGAAGAATCTGGGAAGGCTGCCTCGGGGATGCATTTCACAGAGGGGGGGGGGGGGAAGAAATCAAAGCAAAGTCGAGGTCAAGATTTAAGGAGCCTGGCTATGACTTAAGGTCAAGGCACGATTTCCTTCCTTCCTTTTTTTTTTTTTTTTTTTTTTTTTAAGATTTTATTTGTTTGTGAAAGAGCAGCAAGAGAGAGTGAGAGTGAGAGTGACCACAAGCAGGGGGAACAGCAGGCAGAGGGGGAAGCAGACTCCCCACTGAGCAGGGGGACCAATGCGAGACTCGATCCCAGGACCCTAGGATCATGACCTGAGCCGAAGGCAGACGCTTAACTGACTGGTTACCCAGGCGCCCAAGGCACGAATTCCGACTGCGGATCGATTAAATGCAAAAACTTATCACAACTGGATGGCAGACCCAGGGGCGTCGTGCTCACGGCTTTTCCACAAGTGGGGGACCCTCCTTATTCAGCCACCTGCACGCCAGGTGGGAGCATGGAAGCTGCTCCTCACCCACCATCTCTGCACCTGTCTGTCCCCACAGGTGGCCAGAGACGAGTGCTGGGCTCCTGTAGGCGCAGCCCCTCCCTCCGCCCAGCCAGGGTCCTCCCTCTCTCCTGCGACATCGGCTAATGTGCTCCTTTCCACAAGCCGCAGGAGCGTGTTGGGCTGCCCTCTGAAACACACACACACACACCCTCTCGACTCTACTTCCCCTCCTGCAAAACTCTCTGAGCAAGTTCACCTGTTCTCAAGCGTCCACATCCTTAAACCTTTCCCTTTTGACTTGGACGCCCACTACGCTGACTGTCTTTGCCAAGGTGGCTGATGGCCTCATGCATTGCCGTGTCCCCATCCCTCATCTTCCTGACCTGCCAACTCCTGGCTTCCGGGTCACTGCGGCCTCTTGGGCCTCCTGCCTGGCTGGCTGCTCCCCGTCTTTCCTTTGCTGCTACGTCTCCCTGCAAAGCTCCCAATGCTGCGGGACCTGCGAGCTGTCCCCACACGCCACTCTCCTGTCCTTCACTCCAACCACCTTGCATGTCCTCCAGGCTACTCCTCTCCCCAAGCTCATTGCATGGAGTCCAGACCGGTCCGAACTGAAGCCCGATCCCTGCTCCTGGAACCTACTTCGTTCGCCCCAGCAGGCCTCCCTTTGCACAGTCCAGGAGGTAGAGTCCTCGGGGATGGGGAAGCAGAGGCCAGGCGCTGCTCACTGACTCAGCCCAAAGCCCAACCTTGGCTCTTCTCTACCCCTCTGTCTCCATCTACTCTGTCTCCAGTCCTGTTTTCGGCTCCACCCTCAAAAAAAACCATCCAGAATCCAATCACTTATGGCCACTGCGCCACCTGGTGCAAATCATAGCCTGGGTTTCTTATGGCAAGAGCCTCACAAAACAGCAGCCAGAGAGAGACTTTCCAACAGTCAGATCAGACCACACTCAGTCCAAACCCTCCAATGGACCCCAAACTCTACGACGATCTACAAGGCCCCATCTCCTGCCTGTGTCTCCCTCTCTCTCTGACCTGGCTGCCCCCAACTCTTGCCCGTGGTGGCTTTGCTTCAGCTATTCTGGCTCCTGGGCACCTTAGTACCACAGGACCTTTGCACTCACTGTTTCCCCTCTGCCTGGAATGTTCTTAGCTCAGGCATGGGCATGGTACACCCCCTCCCCTCTGTCAAGACTCTGTTCATGCTACCTGCTTGGTGAGGCCTACCCCGACCACCTGATTTAGAACTTTCACCCCTCACCTGGCTTTTCCAGTCCCCCTTACCTGGTTTTGCTCCTCTAACATTGACCACTAAGGCACTATGTAATTCACTTGTACTCAGTCTACTGTCTGCCCGCCCCCTCTGAAAGGCAAGCTCCTTGTTTGTCCCTTACTATCACTGTGGGTCAGTGGCACGGTGAGCCCTCCATGTCTATCAGCTGATGGGCTGAGTCCATTCCTCCCAGTGGGGAAGCACCCATTCCTTTAGGTAGAAGGTTGCAAAGGGATTCCCGGGGCACGGCCTCCTGGGCTGGGTCCGAGCTGGCTGGGCCTTCCTTGGCCAGCTGGCCTCTGCTGGTCCTGCCAGCCGGTAACTGCTCAGGCCTCACTCAGAACCCTCTGGAACCCTCCAGAATCTGCTTCGTTCTCGCCAACAGTGTGGCTGACCCCCAGGCCCCCTGCCCACCCTGCCCGTACACGGGGCTCACTGTCCCTCTGACTTGTCACATTGCAGACTCTGTGCCCCTGGTTCCCCTCACTTGGGGGTGCCCCTCACCCCCCGCCCCGTGTCCTGCAAATGCCTTTTCCCATTTTAAGGCCTGGGTTATGGTTCCGCACTGCTCTGTCTCCCCTCTGGGCTGGGAGCAGCTTGAGGCTGCTGGAGCACGTCCCTGGCACATGGTGGTTCTCGGTGACTATCTGCTGACTACGGCCGTCAAGGAGCCCCAGCCTCCTCGACTCAGCACTGCTGACATTTGGGGCCACATCATTCTTTGTTGGGGGTCAGGAGGCTGCCCTACGCCTTCTATCAGCATCTCTGTCCTTTTCCCTCTAGGTGCCAGCGGCGCTGCCCCGAATGCCCCCAGACGCTGCCCAATGCCCCAAGGGGCAAAGTCCGACCCCCTCCCCCGGTCGAGAACCACCATCCCAGAGAATCTGCTCTCCTCCAACATAAGAGGCTCCCGGGTTTGGGGGGTCCCGGGGCAGGGAGCAGTGTCAGCAGATGCCTCAGTCCAACGGAGCCGCTAAGAGGAAACCAGCTCTGTAGACGGCGCAGCCCCCCGTCCCCAGGACAGAGGCACAGGAAGGGGACTTCCTTCCTGTCTGTGGCCAAACCCAGTGTGGCAGCTTCAGCCACACAGGAACTGAGACTTGAATTTTTAGCCGAGGCCGGAGAGAGAGAGCTGCTGGGTGTGGGGGACTCGGCTGCCCCAATGCGGGCATCACGGGCCCCCCTGTGCACCACTGGACGTGGTCAGGCCGCAGCCACCGGAGCTCTGGCTAGCCTGCACTCCCACGGAGGGGCTCCTCTGGCCCCAGCACGAGGTGGAAACGACTTTGACCGGAGGGAGCTGCTCCAGCCTCCAAATTCAATGACGCAACGCCCACGCCAACCGCCAGCGCTAACAGGTCCTGGGCGCCTGCCGTGGGCTCGGGCCCTGTAATGAACACCGGGGTCATCCCTCGCTCCTCCATCCCACCGCGGCAGCCCCGCGAGTCTGGCATTATTCCATCCCCCTCCGCAGAGACAGAAATGGAAGCTCAAAGAAGCTACGCTCATTCATTGTCTCAGAAAGGGTTTCCTGAGTTGACGAGGTTTTGCCCAAGGTCGCGCGCCAGTCAGGGCGAGAAGACGGTGGGACCCGAGTGCATTGCCACCCGACCACACACACAGAAGGGTCCCAGCGCCTCACTGGGAAGCGATTGGGGTCCTCCAACCTCACTCCCCGGAGCCCCCCACTCCACTGTCCCTAACAGAGCAGCCTTTCAACTGTCCACAGACCAAGTTCTTGAAAAAAGAAAAAAAAATGGCCTTTCCCTCTGGACATTCTGAGAGCCCAAGCTTCCTGGAGGAGGCAGTCGCTTCTGAATGCCCGTCGCACACTGGGCACACGCTGCGCCTCCCACTTCCGCCGACGTGGCACCCCCTGCACTCGGGGGGCCAGATGCACATCAAGGGTCTGCTGACCAGTAGCCCTCCCAGGCAGCACCAACACCAAAACGGCTCTCCCAAGCCCTCGGGGTTCTCAGCTCGGCCCCGCGCCACTGCCCAGGCACCAATGCCACGCCCAAGAGACCAACAAGCTCTGTGCCCCCCGAAGCCGGCACGCTAGGCATTGCGGAGGCGACGGCAACGTACCCCAACCCAAGGCAGCCGCTCAGAGGCCCTTTCAGAAACACACGCGGACAGGATCACAGCGGATGCCTCGCACACCGATGATTACTGCTGACCCTTGGACAACACGGGTTGGAATCACGCGGGTCCACTTACACGCGGATTTTTTTTTACAGTTCCCTAGTGTAAATGGGTTTTCCTTGTGCTTTTCTTCATAACATTTGTTCCTCTAGCTTAGTTCATTCTAAGTATACAGGATATTATACGTATAAACACAAAATACGCGTTCAGCGACTGTGTTCTGGGGTAAGGCTTCAGGTCGGCAGTAGGCTGTCAGCAGTTACCTTTCGCGGGAGTCAAAAGCTACCCGTGGGTTTTCAGCGGCGTTGGGGGTTGGCGCCCCTGACTCTTGTGTTTTTCAAGGGTCAAGTGCATGTCCTCAGGTGGCCTTAGCCTATTTCCTGGAGTCATCAAACAGTGCACATCATTTTGTCCAGACCCGCTTAAGCACAGGGAGAGGGTGGCCACACACAAGGAGGCTGAGACTCTGCCTGGATCGGGGTGGGGGCACCACCCTGTTGCAGTCAGAGCACAAAACCTTGCTCCCTTCTCTGTCTTGGGAGCTGGCCGTTTACACAGAGCCAGGCCTAAGGAACCATGGGCAACTAGAGTTTTGCTTAATTAAATCCTACTTTAAAAGCACCGGGGGAGACTCTCTGGGTTGGAAGTCTTTGTGCCAAGTGTTCTTTATTTTTATATTTTTTACATGTTGTATTTTAATTTAGTTAACAGATCTTTAAAGAGTGGGGGGGGGCATGCCTTAACTAGCCATCGGAGAAGTAGCAGAATGTTAGGGGAGTCAGACTTAGAACGTCAGACTGGCAGAGCTCGGTCGGTTTTATCCTTATTTCTTCCCTCTGTGGGGGCAGACATCTGGGGACAGCTCTAGCCACGCTCGGGTCTGACAGATGAGACTCAGGGCTGCCCAGAGCACCTGGCATTGGCAGGAGACTGCCCCGTGCTCGCGGGGGCTTCTCCTGCTGGAGGGAGGACAGCTCATGTTTCTGTACCACATGGGGGAGCGTCACATTCTGAAACCTACAAATTAACACACATTCTGAAACCTACACATTACTGCACAACAAACCAATCTCCCCTGCCCCGTCACACATCGGTGAGGATGGCAATTTTCCAAACTTCTAGATTTCAAGATGAGAAACCACCTCAGTCACGAGCACGTGGACCACCTAGCCACCAACTCTGCAGAGCTCTCTCTCGGATCCAGCCTCGAGCGCTGGCCGGAGACCCCTTCTCAGGAGCCTGATCGTTCCAGAAACCCACAGGTGCCATGTCCTCCTTTCTCTTTCCACTCACTTGGCTTGTGTTACCGGGTACTCCAGGCCTGTCTTTGACATCGGGATTCAGGGACCAAGTGAGAGACAACTCCTGCCCCCCCAGCCCCACGCACACAGATGAGGCTAGGCCAGGCCACTGGCTGGGTGCACACTGCCCTGGAGGGGTACCTGGCCGCAGTCCCCCAGGGCACCCGAGCTCCACGCAACCTCGCCCAGCACCATCGGCCACCATGCCCAGTCCTCCAGAGCCTGCGCGACAAGCGATGGTGTCATTTCACAGACAAGGAAGCGGGTGCCGGGACGGTCAGCATTGAAAAGCTACTGAAACAGTAAGGCCCACGACAGCAAGCAGAGCAGGGACGCAGGCCCAGATGGAGACGAGGTGCAGCACGCGCTGCCCAGACCCCGCCGCGCATCCCACCCCACGCCTGGTCTCTGCAACCGGCTTGGCATGGCGACTCCTGGGGTACCCTTTGGACCCAGAATGAGAGTGTTTGCTGCTTCTCCTCAGGCCGGGGCACTTTTAAATAAAAACAACCCACGCATTCTTGTGTTTGTATAAAAGATATTTACTTCAATTATCACACCTAGGGTGCTAGTGAGTAATAATACATGGTGTGAGTTTCATACAGTGATATTGCTTCTCCATATCATATAGGGACCGTTGTACAGTGCTGAGAACAAACATCGTATGGCTAACCAAGGACAGAAGGGACAACGCCAGGGGCCGACGGGTGCCTCCCCCACCCCCACGCCAGCTGGATCAACTTTTTTGACTCTTAATGTCGAAAACAAATAGCAAGAAAAAAAAAAATGTTACCAGAGATGGGTCACAGCAACACAACAGAGGCTTCTCGAAGCTATTTGTACAAAAATGACGCCTTTTTTTTTGTTGGTTTTTTTTTTTGTTGTTTTTTTGTTTTTTTTTTTTGTTTTTTGTTTTTGGTCAGTTGGGTCTCTGTGAGGATTAAAAAAAAAAAAGTCTGTGATTGTATTAACAAACGAGCTCTAAAAACATCTAAGACTTAGTGCGTTACAGAAAATATAAAATACTGCTAAAATGTAAAGACACCACAATACACGGGGGGGCGGGGCTGGGGGCGGGGCGCTGAGCTTACGAAAGGTATCCCGGAAGAAGTCCGCCACTCTGCGAGCGAGCTCGTCTTGTGCTGTGTTAGTAGTCTGGACAGGAGCGTGGCGCTACCCGCTCTCATGGCAAAGTAGTTATTGCACATCGCAAAGAGCTAGGTCTCACTCAGCGGAAAGGGACGCGGGGAAGCCCTCCTTTCCTCTTTTTTCTTTTCTTTTCTTTTCTTTTTTTTTTTTTTTCCTCCCACTTCTATTTTCCGACGAATTATGCTCAAATGCTGTAAGAATTTTTGCATGAATCCTCTCGTCTCCAAAATGCACAGCATTTTCTGAGGGGTCTCGGTGGGACGGGAGATGCCCGTTTTCTCAAGGACAGAGGCAGAAAACGGCTCGAGAGAGGGGAGAGAGAGAGAGAGAGAGAGAAATGCATAGACTAATTCGTAATTCGAGAGAAATGAAAACCCTTTGGTGGTGGTGGTGGTGGGGGCAGGCGGAGGGATGGGGGCGATGATTTCATTGGAGGGCTTTCTTTCAAAGAGACGAGAATAAGATCAGGACCCCCGACGATTTCAGAGAAGGGGAGAAGTCATGGCACGGAAAGCGAGGCCGGGGTTGGCTGTGTGGCCCCACCAGGACCTTGGCCTCAGGGGGGAGCCCCATCCTCCTGGGCCAGACCCTCCTCACCGTCACACCTGATTAGCAAGCATGATGTCCCCCCCTCCACGCTTCACCACATTAAGGAGGGCAAAGGGGCTCCCCCACGACCTCCCCGGTGAGGGTCTTCAAGCCAAAGCTGGACTCGCAAACACCGCTGTTTCACAAGATGGTTTTGACCCAACTTTGTACGCAAGGGAAGCCACCACAAGAACGACAAGAAAAGCCAACACGACAGAGCAAACCAGTACGAGCCTTGCGAGAAACCTCTCTCTCCCTTGGAAGCCACGGTCTTGCCCAGGCCAGCCGCGCCTGCTCTGACCGGGGCTCGCTGGAACTTCATGAACCCAGAAGGCTTACCAGAGGCTCTAGGAGGCTTTGGGGGGAACTGAACTTCGCTTTTCTAAGTCTCTGTAGCCCCTCAGGCGAGTGTTTTTCAACTCTTTCATTTAAAAAGTCAGACCCGGGGAGACCACCAGCTTTTGAGCGGCTACCCTGGAGACAGGTGTCTGATTCTGCCGGAGAAGCCTCCTCTGCCCCCCAGTCAAATCCCCAGATCCTTCGGTTCTTTTGGGGGGGGGGTTGGGTGTGTGTGTGTGTGTGTGTGTGTGTGTGTGGCGGAGGGGAGAGGGCAGGAGGCAGAAGACAGTAACCACCGGAGTGATAGCAAAAAGCATTTATAGCAACAACAACACAAAACAATACACTCCTGATAAGAACTTAAATGATTAACCCTAACAATAAATAGAAGAGGATAGAAATAAATTTCTTTTTCTTCTCAAGGAAACATCCTTTTATAATTATCCTCACGCACGCTGGCAGGTCAGTAGCAGTCAACTCATCTCAAGGAAAGGTTAAGTGCTGGAAGGGATGGCTGTGGTCTCACAATCGGGAGGGTTCTTAGCTGCTGAGTCACACCCCCCCGCCCCGCCCCCCACCTCCCCTGCCACCCAGCCGGGTTCCCCCCAGGGCCTATGGGCCCTGTACACCTAGCTTGGGGGGGGGTCAGCAAGAGGCAGGCTGAGAGAGGGGAGGAGGGGGGGCTGGGGAGGCCTGTTTTCCCTTCAGTTCATAAACAAACGGAACTACAGTGAAAGTTCCCATCCACAACCTGAATCGTCCTGGTCTAAAGCTTACTTTGAGTTCATTTGGTGTGCAATACATTATCTCTTAAAAATGAAGAAAAATGATTTCTATTGCACAGAGCTTTTTACACACATAGTCATCTACTTAAGTGCTTTCTGTTTAAAGCAAACTATACACACGCGCGCGCGCACGCACCCACACACACAAAGGACAGCAAAGAAAGCAAGCAAAGAAAAAGATGGAAAAAATGGGAACGGAGAGGAACTTTCAAACAAAAGCAGCCCCGTGCCACTTTTCAATGCATCTAGCTGAATGGTGTCTGGTTTCACCAGTGGAAGTCCTAACGCTTCCTTACACTGTGCTTCTGATTATTTTCCATAGGGATGTAGCCGTGACATTGGGATATAAGGCACCTTTCCTTTCTGATCACAGAAAGCTTGATACATAGCATAATAGCATATTTTGTGGTAGAAATTAAAGCCTAAACACTAAGGAAATGACAGGAACACAGACTATACCTAACGTCACTGGAGAAACTAGACCCATGGAAAGCAACTCAAAGTTATTTTCAAAGGCTTTTAACAGGGGGATGGGGAAGTGCACATTTATGCATAGCCTAATGCCTTTCTCTCGCTAGCCTTTTTTAGGATTCTTCGCCTACAATGCCCAACTTTTAAAGTTAGCATTCCGGAGGAGACTAGGCGCTTTGGAAATGTCTTGTTAAAGCTAAATGTCACTTCATGCAAAAATTAGAATGGAGATACCACCGACAGTGTGGTCACAGCATCTTTGGAGGGGAGGAGGAGGAAGGATGGCCGCAAGGCCTGGGCAGGTGCGGGCAGGTCCCGCAAGTGGGAGAGACTGGGCAGCTGCATCTCCTCCTTCCCTGGCGAGGACGGGGCAGGGAACTCGGGTGCGGGCTCATGTCCTGCCCAGGTCTCTGCCCTCCATGCCCCTCCTCTGCCTTCCTCATTCACTCCAGGGGCTCGGGCCTCTGCTTTCAGCACACCTCTAAGGGTTTACAGGCTGGATCTTTCTGGAACTTTCCTTGGGAACTTATTTCCTGGTTGTTTTTGTCTACAAAAAGGCAGAAACCGGTGGGAATGGAAATACATGTTGCCAAACTGGACCTCTGTCTCCGCGAGTGTGCAGGCCAGACCCGGAAACGGAACTCTGCTGGAGGCCCCGGGCCGCCATCTTGCCACTTGGGGCGGGAGCTCTGCCTTAGGGGTCATGAAGCCTCCCCCTGTTGCCACCAAGGCCCACATGAAACCACAAAAGCACCGGGGTGGGGGTTTCTAACTGTGGGCTTTTTCTGACAAATGCCCAAGTGCCTGACGATGACACAGATCCTTAGGCTTCCACTTCCAAATCTTTCCCATCAGGAGGACCCCCTGGCCACCAGAGTGTGTGGAGCCATGTCTAAGCAGCCGCTCTGGGAGCTGGGCTTTTCTGCACTGCGTAGAAATCGGTACGCTCTTTCGGGAAGAGTCTTGTGATTGAAGACTGGGTTTGCAGATGGGAGAACACCCTTTCCTTTCCTGTCCTCGAGACGCTTCCAAAGGACACCTCACAGCGGAGCCGAAGTCACTTCCCTGTGCCAGGGACAAGTAAGGACAGAGTTCCCCAATGCCAGGGAGGAACCCCGGGGCTGTGTCCTCACATGGCCAGCCAGGGGCAGCCCAGGGCAAGGGGAACGGCTCTGACAGATCCTGACAGCTGAGCGGGAACGGGCAGAAAGCGAAGGCCGGCCAGCGCGGGGCCCTCTGAGGCCTGAGACCGCCCCCGCCTGCCAAGGAGGCGGCTGCCAGTGTGTCAGGAACAGGTGAAGTCGAGAGAAGAATCCACGTGCCTCGAGCAGCACAGCTGTCTGTCTGTGTTGTGCTCACAAGAGAGGAGAGGGAAGGAGGCCTGCCCACCAGGCCCAGACACATTCACAAACGCCATGATTCTAGCACTTTCGCCCCGCCCCCCGTGCCTCGCGGTTCTGAAGGGAGTAACGCCAAGTGGGAGCACAGGTTAGTGAGGTAGAAGGGGTCAGAGGAGTGTGCGGACAGGGACGACATCTCGGGGAGGGAAGGACACGGCCAACAGCCCGCCCCGCGGGCCGCGCAGGCCCGAACCTCGCCTTGCTCCAATCCCCCCACGCGGCTGGCTTGCTGGCTCCCCACAGAGGGGGCTTGCGATGGCTAAGGGCAGACTCTTGTCTTTAGGCCTGTCGAGAGGCGCCTGTCCTAGTGCATTTAAGGCAATGGCTGTTGCCCCCCAGCTCAAGGTGGAGTAAGTCATGAACACCGCTTCACGCGGTGCGCATCCCCGAAGGGTGTGATCTACTCCCCGCACCCCGGGTCCTCTGTTCTCTTCAGTGAGGTTTGTTTTTCTGAGATGTGAGGAGGAGAAACATTGCATAGAACGTCAATCGAGTTCATTGATCACTGCTGCGAGAGAGGGCAGGAGTTCTGCAGGAACAAAGAAACCCAGTCCACCTGCTGGGAAGGTACCCGCCTGTGGACTGAGTCGTGTGTGTGAGACAGAGACTGGGGCATGATCTCAGGGCCACGAGCCCACGCCACAGCTTTCCCTCCGATTAGAGGACAACCTGCCTTCTGCTTGGTTTCCTCACAGCCCCACGACTGACAGGGCTCGGGCCATGGAGGGAGACCAGGGGTTTCCTTTCTCCTAGAGCCGGCCGGCTGGTCCGGGGGCTGCGGGTCCATGGGGAGGGTCTCTCACAGCCACAGAGAGCACAGAGAAACCCTCAACCCTGTAGCTCTATGAGTCTGGACCACTAGCCAGCGGACCCGAACGTCCGCATCGGACAGGATGGTTTTTAAATGGGGAGAAAACAAAGATGCCGAAAGCCAGGACACGGGGCAGGGAGCCCACAACTGTCACCTTTTTGCCTCAGTCCCTCTCACAGACATTGTGGCTGTGGTTTAAGAGCAGTCATAGGAGTCAAGAGCCTGGTATTTCCTGGAGACTTCTGGAAGCCTGCGTCCCGGGACGGTCTGCTGCTCACGAGCTACCTCAGGTCTGGGTGCTGTTACACGCAGGTCGGCTCTGAGAATAATTGAGTTGAGCCAGCTGGCTGGGATAATCCTTTCTAAAGGGCGGCCTGACTGGCGGACAGAAATCACAGACATCCCGACTGATCCCGAAGTTCAAGGTTGGCGGTCACCTGGGAGCCAGGCGGTGGAAGCGGGCAGACCCAGGTCTCGGACAGAACCCACACCCCTTCCACCTCAGATACCCCACAGGGGAGTGTGGGTGGGAGCCCAGGGTCGAGAGGCTGGATGTGAACACTGATTTTATACCGGGCCTCCACTTAGCCAGCTAAGTAATGGCAAAAATCTTAAGTCATGAACACTCCCTCCAATTAACAAAAAGGAGCCATTTAAAATGGTATAATGGAGCTTGTAATTAAGTGTTAGTGTTTTATACGGAACCGTTTTCCCCAGGGGAGAGGTACAAATCAGCTTTTTAAACTGATGGAGCAGAGAGGGGAGGGGGTCGGCTGCCTGTGGGAGCGACTGCTTGGAATGCCAGCCAGCTGAAGGTAAGCCCCCCGGAGAGGATGCTGTTCAAGGCACTTGAATATTGCTTATCAAGATGAAAGATCAACCCTTAGACTCGAACTGAGAGGTGTGACAAGGAGGGGGGATGCTCCCCCGACCCCCTGAAAGGTTTCTGTTATTTAGTGGCAGCTCTTAAAAGTATTACAGACAGTGAAAGCTTGACACAAAAGATCATACGGTTGGGGTCACAACTGAAAAAAAAAAAATAAATAAATAGAGGAAAAAAAAATACAAACACAGAACCGCAAGCAAACTTTAACCAACTGATTGTATCGAGCACCCAGATGGAAGTCTGGCAAAAAAAGGTAGAGTGGAAATCAACGAAAACCTAGTTAAGAAAACAAAACGAAACAAAACAAAACACAAACCAACCAACAAAACCCAACAGAAAGGACTAAACCGCTTTGAAGAGCCCGAGTGGCTGTTTTACTGTTTCTATTTGGCCACTAGAATGGACACACTTATTTATACTTTCTCAATTTCCTCGGGTTGAACACCTTTGTAAATAACAGTCATGCCTTTAAAACTAAAACACTACCCTAGTATTTCGGTTAACTCCCTGGTTTTCATTCTAATGAAAAAATCAGATATTCAGAGATTGATCACACACGATGACAAAATTCCCTCGAGGTTTTCGTGGAGAGGACACCACAGTACTGTCAGGGGCTCTGCTACTCACTGTCCTAGGGGGTCACTAACGCAAACTCGCTCTTCTTAATGCACCTGCATCGAGCCAGATGGTAATCTGCTTCCCCTTAAGCTCCTCCATTTTGAATTCTCTTCTCACTGAACCAGGTATCAAGTTCAAAGATGAAACGACCATCCAAAGACAAACAGCCTGCCTCCCAGCCTCCTAGAGCCTTCTGAAAACTTCTTATTCATGAAAAGGCATTGTCTTTAGTGTAGTGACTCTTAAATTTGTGAAAACTTGAACTAAGTGCTGCGGTTGCAGGTTAAAAGACTGTAAATGAACTACATAATTCCTAAAACATCATGCAAGAAATGTGGTTTCACATCTTACAGTCAAAGTCCTACAAAGTTAATTAATACAAGCACACTCAGGTGTAATAGTGGGAGCATACCTTGAAAATTATAACTCCCTCCCACCCCCCCAAATCAAAAAAGGTAATATTAATTAAACTTAAGAAATAATGAATGCACCATTAAAATGCCATCCAAAGATGTTGACCTAAGACAAAGGTTCCAATGATACACAATACGGTCAAAAAGTTTTCAATCAGTAATATACAGTAGGACAACTACATCTTGTAAATTATACCCAATACTGCCGGCAGTCTATCCCTCTAAGAATATTTGCCCCTTTCATCCCTTCCTAACAATCAGATAATAAAATACAGCACCTATAAATAAGCAAAAAAAAATATATATATATACCGAAATCATCTATTGTTAGTTTAAAGATATGGCAATAAAGGAGTCTAAATTAGCAAACTTGTAGAAGCCATAACTGATAAAACAGCTTATTGAAAAAAGGTGGCAGTAATGCACTCTATGTGTGCACAGGTACTTAAGAAAATACACAGACGTATAAAATTGCACACACGCACACACGCACACTCTCATCCGCCTCTATTCTCACGCATATACACATAGACAACAGGAGGAATCCGAGACAAGTTAGACTTCTGATTTGTACTTAGACTGCCCTAGACTGTGCATAAAAGGACTGTTCCAAGAGGCAGAGTGAAGGGAGGGGCCGATGGAAGGTCTCGTCTGGAAGTGAAGAGCGACAACGTTTTGGTGTGAGTGCGGGCCGTCTCTACAGGGGTGGGAGCAGAGCCCAGACTGCCACTTCTCTCTTCTGCAGGGAAGGAAGCTTCCCACGACGTCAACAGTCCTCAGTGCTTGTGGTGGGAAGAGCGGGTGGGGTGGGGTGGGGGCGGGGGAGAGAGAGTGCGCGTGCGCGAGAGCCCTGCCCAGGCCCGGGGAGCGGCGGCCCCTGGTGGGGCTCAGTCCATCAGGCGCCCGGGAGCCCGGGACAGTGCTGTGCGGTGTGCTGCCTTCTGTGCCAAAGAAAGCCTGCTGCCCACGCCGGCCGGGCCCCTGCGGCCCCCGACTCTTTCCTCCGTGCTTTCCACGCTCGCACGCGTGCCGACGCGCTAACACAGACGTAGACACCATAAATTAAACAGAATGAACGGGGACATGCTACAGTTCTAACTTGTCTCCTAAACCTCCGAGATATGAGGTCTGATCAGCGTGCTCTGCGGTTAGAGGTTAAAAAGCAGATTATAAAATACCTAGATTCGGATCTTTTCTTTTTGTCCTGATTTGGCCTAGAATGGAGTGTATTAAACAGACCCTGGCCGGCAAAAGCCCAGGGGTCAGTTAAAGCTATGGATCACTGTGCACTACATGTCAGGATTCTATGCACGTACGAGAAAACACTACCTCAGCTACCACAAAATCAGATCGTTTCCTGATGTGACTTCTCTTTCTGTTAAAAAATATGTGGAGTAAATGTGTTTTATTTTAATTCAAAGTCTCAAACGAGAAGATTCTTTACTTGAAAATATTTAGGAATCCAAACTAGTGTGTTTAGAGTCGGTTTGACTGTGCAATCTCTTAGTGGCAACTGAACAGCTACAAAAACTTTCTTTTTTAATTTTTCTGAAAAATCCCCCCTCCCCCCCTTTTTTTTCCTGGTTTAAGAAGATAATAGTGTATTATCGCTCTGAAGCCATTAGATGGCAGATAAAAAGCCCCCTTTTAATATGTGGGTTTGATTTTTTTTTTTTTTTTTTTTAAAGCCCACACGAAAGAGGAGGGCGCAAGGCAAAGCTGTAAGAGTTATTCCAGAACCTGTGGAAATCACTTAGGGCAATAAAAAAAACACTTCAGGGTACAAAAAAGCTCGACTACACATTTCCGTTTTCTTCCTTGAAAACACGACATAGATTGGGCTTAATGCTCCTTTGTTTTCTATATGCACCTTGGCCTATGGCGATTTTGCCCTGTGGCCCGCAGGGCGGTAAGTGCGCAACACGGTCCAGGCCGCGGAGTCGGCGCCCGCCCCTCTGCCCGGCCCGGCCCGTCGCGGCCCGACCCGGCCCGGCCCAGCCCAGCCCGGCGCGGCTCGGCCAGGCTCGGCTCGGCTTGGCCCAGTTCGGCCCAGCTCGGCCAGACTCGGCCCGGCTCGGCCAGACTTGGCTCTGCCCGGCTCGGCCCAGCTCGGCCAGATTCGGCCCGGCTCGGCGAGACGCGGCTCGGGGAGACGAGGCTCGGCCCGGCTCGGCCCGGCTCGGCTCGGCTCGGCCCGGCCCAGCTCGGCCAGACTCGGCTCGGCCCGGCCCAGCTCGGCCCAGCTCGGCCCAGCTCGGCCCCGCTCGGCCCCGCCCGGCCCGGCTCGGCGGGCGGCGCCCTCTCAGAACTCCCATTCGATGGGCTCCTCCCGGCTGGCGGCCTTCTCCAGGCGGTGGATTATGCTGTTCAAGTTCGCGGCCTTCTTCTTCCTCAAGGGGTTGTCTCGCGAGTCCCTGGCGCCCGCGGCCTCCGGGAGGCCGAAGAGGCTCTGCAGCGAGCTGGCCCTGCGGGCGGCCGCCGGCGCGCTGGTGCTTGGCAAAGCGGAACTCCTGTCGGCGCCGTCCCGGGCCCGGCAGGGGCCCTCCGCCGGCGGGGCGGCTGAGGTAGCGGCGTCCTCCCCGGCCGCGGGGGCGGCGGCGGCGGCGGCGGCGATGGCGGGGTTTGGCACGGACCCCGGGCCGTCGGCGGGGCCCTCGGGCGGCGGTGGCGGTGGCGGCGGTGGCGGCGGCGGCGGGGGCGCCCGGGGCCGGCCCTCGTCGTCGGCGTCGTCCGGGGCCGGGGCCCCCGAGGGCGGCGGCTGCGCCTTCTCCGCCGGCCTCGGCGCCTCCTCCCGCTCCTCCGGGGCCTCGGCCGGCCCTCCCTGAGACTTGGCGGCGGCCGCGGGGCCGCCCGGCTCCTCGGCGTCCACGGCGCCCGGGCCCTCGGCGGCTTCGACGCCGTCGCAGCTGTCGCCCTCCGAGCTGGGCGCCGCCCGGCTGCTTCGGGCCGACGGGGAGTCGCTGGCCCCGGCCTGGCCCTGGCTCCCCGCCTGAATCTCCTCAATGAACAGTTCTCTGCGGATCCGAGACCTGCGAGACACAAGCGGGAGGGCGCCATGAGCGGGGCTGCTGGGGGGTCACTCGCTGGTTCCCAGACCCTGCGCCTTGGCCGGGGGGGTCCCTCGGCTGGCTGCCGGCCTCCTCGTCCCCGCGAGGACGGCGCGCCCGTGCGCCTCGTCCAAGGGCGCCCTCCCCACATGCCCGTCCCGCCCCGCCTCCCAGCAGGTTGCGGGTGGCCCGGTCGCACTCTGCACACCCCGGCCACGCCCGGGGCGGGGTACACGGTGGTGACCTCGGGCGGGACTAACAGCTGGAAATGCAGGACGAACGCTAACGTGAGAGAGAACCAACGAATACACAGCGCCCAGGGCCAGAAGCTCGAGCCTGGTGCTCTGAGCCACAGGCCGGGGCCAGGGCCCTGGGCAGGGTCACTTTCCATCAGGCACGAAGGAGACCACATGCGCGCTCCAACACACCAAGCATGTTGCCATCAAGCAGGACCGCCCCTACCCGGGGCCCAGCGCTCCCTTCCTTTGTTGGGTCTGAAGGAGCAGCCACAGATGGACCCTGGCCTTCCCCGTTTTGGGGCCCTGAGTGACATCGAGAAAGGACTCTTCTTAAGTTCCTGTGCCAGAGTTCCTCCTTCCATCTGCTCACAGCATTAGGCTCCATCCGAACTCTCTAGATGGTTATTCTGAAGAGCCGAAAAGCCTCTGATCAGTGTGCCAGCTGTTACTGGAAAAGCATCCTCAGGTCAGCGGGCAGAAGCCCACTGTCCTGCAGAGACTGGGCCTCCCGACAGCCCTTGGTTAGGCATGCGATGAAAATATTTTCTGCAGTACACAGACCCCAGTAGAGCTGACATGCTTGGAGAGCCCACTATATGCCAGGCCTTGTGTTGTGGATGTGGGGAGTGTTGAAGCCAGGGACAGCGTTTTCAGTCCGGTGTGTCTAAACCCTCGGTGGTGGTGATGTGTTCACGATGGTATTTGCTCCGTGCACAGCCTGAGCCCTGACCCTTGTCCCGAGGATGGTTTCTGAGAGAGAGCTGCAGGGTGAGGTCCTAAACCTAACCCCCTCCATCCCCACCCCCCGGAAGTTCTCTGGCATAAGTAAAGACTTTCTTCCTTCTCTGGGGCTACCACGGGGGCCCGTGAAATGCAAGCCTTTGTAGATAGGCTCCTGGACACGGGGCTTGAGGGCGAGCCTGTTCTGCTGCCTTTCAAGGCCCTCCACAGCCAGGAATGCCTGCTGGGGTGAACGCCTAATCCTGTCCCTCCCCGGCTGCGGAGGTGGGAGCTAGATGGGCAGGCCACAGGTCTGCTGGTACTAACTCTGAGTCCCGGGGCTGGACTGGCCCAGAACAGAGCACAGACTTTATAGAACCAGGCCAACCTTTATAGAACCAGGCCAACCTGGGTTTGAAATCTGGCTTTGTAAGACTTACTAGCTATACAGCTTGGAAGAAAGGTCCTAAGCTGTTTTGAGCTTCAGATTTCTTATCGGAAAAATGTGGAGAATAGCATCTTCCTTGCAGAGATATTAAGACTATAATAATAACGTATAATGTGGGACACAAAGTAGACCCAGAAAAAAAGGGGACTATTCAGACCCTCCACCTGCCTTTTGAGTGACAGATTCCCTGGTGTTAGGTGCTAAGGCTGAGCTCAAAGGCCTGGGGGGAGGGAAGGGACAGCTGCACCTGGGGTCTGGTCTCCTGGCTGCTACCCTCGGCTGTTCGAGAATCTGATTAGACGCTCCTGGTTGACTGCCTGGCATGTACTACATGCTCAACCGACCGGAGACCTCATCCTTCTTAGTCTAGATTTGTCTCCATCCATGAAAAATACCGTCTTCTGATCTAAGACCAGGTCCCAGGAGTGGATCTGGTTTTTAAACAAGTCACACAAGATTCGCAGGACACCGTGGTGTTTTAGGGCCCGGCAGAGTTTCTCCTGGTTTGACCTATTCTTCTAGGAGGACACCAGGTGTCCTGTGGTAGGTAGTCTGTTCTGGCTTTCCTGGCCCTGTTCCTGGTTGAATGGTCACTCTAAGATACTTCTAATGCCCTCAGAGTGAAAGGATAAGAGGAAGTAAAATTGTATTTTTTTGATGTGACTAAAACTTGATGCCCCTTCGCTGTTATTCCCTGTGGGGTCCGGTAGGGCAGGGAAAAAAGAAGAAAATCAACTTCTGCCATCTAACTCCTGCAGAATGTGAAACTCTCTCCTCCCTGAGGAATTTGGTGCATGTGTGCCAGTCCTTACGTTAAGCTCTTGGGGGTCTACCAGGCTAAGTTGGTCTCTGTTGGAAGTGTTTAGCTGGAGAGCTAATGCCATGGAGGGAGAACTCACTCTCTGCTCTGCACTTTGCCTCCTGGGCGACTGAGTGACTTCAGTTCTTTGGGTTTTATGCAAATTCTGAATTACCTAGTGCTCACTTCTCACCTGACCTATTTTGTGGCTTTTAAGATTCTTTTCAGGGGCGCCTGGGTGGCTCAGTCAGTCAAGTGTCTGCCTTTGGCTCAGGTTATGATCCCGGGGGGCCTGGGATCAAGCCCCGTATCAGAGAAGCAGGGTAGCCTGCTTCTCCCTCTTCCCTGCTTGTGCTCTCTCTGAAATAAATAAAATCTTAAAAAAAAAAATTCTTTTCAGTTCTTTTTTCAAGACCTTCACATCTCACACCTCTTCCACAATATTTTTCCACATCTCTGCAGCTGAAACAAATCTCTGCCCGGTTCTTCCATTTGTCTTAGCCCGGCCCACTTTGTCGCGGTTCTTTCTTTCTTTTTTTTTTTTTTTTAAAGATTTTATTTACTTATTTGACAGAGATAGAGATCACAAGTAGACAGAGAGGCTGGCAGAGAGAGACTGAGAAGCAGGCTCCCCGCTGAGCAGAGAGCCCGATGTGGGACTCGATCCCAGGACCCTGAGATCATGACCTGAGCCGAAGGCAGAGGCTTTAACCCACTGAGCCACCCAGGTGCCCCTTTTGCGGTTATTTCCGAAAGGAAACATTTACTGAACATCTACTCTAGATCTGGATCTGAGCTGTTTTGCTAAGTTCCGAGTTCTCCTGCTCCTTCTCTCTCGCGTGGCATACGCTTGAATTTGCTCATGTTCAGTGCACACATGGGGCCTCACCACACTGAGCGGTTGACCAGCTCTGATAGGGTGGGCAGTCCCATAGCTGTCAGCAAGATGAGTGACAGAAGCTGAGAATTCTGGAGCGCGCGTGCCCTGGCTGGGAGGCAGGGACCGCCATTCAGCTGAGGCCTGTAGGTGAGATCTGGGGAAGAAGGTGACCCCAGCGGGGCCGGGGGAAATGGTTCCAGGAGATGCTCTGTGTAACAGGCAGCAACTTGACTTGGTCCTCTCGAGTTAGCACACTTGCACTAAAGTGTGCAGAAGGATCAAAAGTACATATTCAAATGCACCTCTGTCTGGAAAGTGAAAATGGGGTTGCACGACACCTGGCAAAGGTGGAGAGGCCTCTGGGGAACTCTGCCCAGGTTCCCCATTCATTCTCCTTCATTTCCCTTGTCTACTGTTCTTGAAGCTTCCTTCCCTGCAGAGGGAGCGCCACCGTCACCCCTGCTAGCCTTGCTCTGCCTCTGGTTTTAGCTCATCTGTGAATTTAGGATGAATAAGCTGGTCAGGCTCAGCTCGTGTGCTTGCTTTGTCCTCACAGGAGGCAGCCCACACATGGGGAGGCCTGCGGGCGACAAGTGCTGCCATGACGGATAAATCTGCCTGGTTCCAGGGGGTCAGGCAGCAGGGCTGTTAGGCTCTCACGCTAAGCTACAAATGCACAATTAGCTTTCATCAACAGTCAAGGGATTATTTTGGCTTCTGTCTAATATTTAAAAAACCCAGTTGGCTCAGCACCTGGGGGTGGGAGTGAGGTTGACAGGCCACTGGGGAAACCACAGCAGAGCCTAACAGATAAGGCAGGGGCCCGCTGTCTAGGGTGTGCTATTGGCCACTGCCTGTTTGAGGTGAGAAACTGAGAGGGCGCTACCTGCACTGGCTACGTGTGTGTACTGGTCACCTGGGTAGAACCAGGAGCACCTGCCCCAGTTTTGTTGAGCCCTGGAGAAAAGGGACATTTTGATGACAACCAGCAACTGACGGTCACCTCCAGGGCATTCGGCGCTCACTCCCACCACGGCACTGGGAAGTCGAGGTTTCTGGCAGAGAAGTCTGGATTACAGCTATGGTCAACAAGGCTGTGTGTCCGTGGACTTTCATGAGCTCATCCCAACATTTTACCCTTGTCTGCTTTGTTCTGTGGGAAAGCGCTAGGCACTTCTGCCTCGGTCCTTTACTTAACCCCTCGGAGTTTTAGGTTTTCCACCTATGAAGTGCAAGTAAAAATGTGTCCCTTAAAAGACTGTGAAAATCAAGTGGGACTGTGTTGATTAAAACATTTGGGGGGTGTCTGGGTGGCTCAGTGGGTTAAGCCGCTGCCTTCGGCTCAGGTAATGATCTCAGGGTCCTGGAATTGAGCCCTGCATTGGGCTCTCTGCTCAGTGGGGAGCCTGCTTCCTCTTCTCTCTCTGCCTGCCTCTCTGCCTACTTGTGATCTCTGTCAAATAAATAAATAAATCTTTAAAACACTTGGGCTCAGTGTCTGGAGATCTAGTAGATGCTCAATAAATCTTCATTAACTTAATTTATTTAATGACAAAACTACTCAGATTTATTTGGAAGATAATGCTGTACAAGACTCCCTGGGTTTCCACTAAGAAACCTCTGCTGCAGGGTGCCTGGGGGGCTCAGTTGCTTAAGCAATTGCCTTCGGCTCAGGTCATGATCCTGGAGTCCTGGGATTGAGTACCACATCGGGTTTCCTGCTCGGTGGGGAGGCTGTTTCTCCCTCTGACCTCACCCCTTTCATGCTCTCTCTCTCTCATATAATAAATAAAATCTTAAAAAAAAAAAAAAAAAAAAGGAAGAAACTTTCGCTGTTGTGGAGCCACGGATGCCTACGTTCTTTCTGAGTGATGACTGTTTTTCTGGTCACAGCAGATGTGCGTGGTCTCTGACCACGTGATCCTACATCTTGGGAGTTAAAAAACTCTAATGAAACTTTGAAAAGCCAACTAACCGACCAAATGCCAAGCTTTTAGGAACCCCCAGCCAGCCAGGGCCAAGTCCCCAGAGCGTCATCCCTATGCACCGTCCCAGCCACTGTCTGCGGGACAGACAAGCCGCTTCCTGAGGGCGGACGGCGCGCTCTCCCGGAGCCCTGATTCCCTGGGCCCAGAGCGGCCTGAGCCGGACCGTACCTGTAATTGTGGAACCAGTTGATGACGGTGCTGGTTTTCAAGTTGAGCTGGGTGGCGAGTTCTTCGATGGTTTTTGGTGACGGGTATGGCTTTTGCTGATAAGCTCGTTTCAGAGCTTCTTTCTCCTCCGGAGCCAGCACCACTCGGGGTTTCTTCAGCTGGTGCTGGGGCTGGGGGCTGGCGCCCTGGCTGTAGTCAATGCCCGCGGAGGGGGGCTCGCAGGGCTGGCTGTCGCTGACTGAGCTGTGTCGCCGCTTCATGTACGCTGAAGGAGGAAGAGAAAGCGGACTGAGCTGCAGGCCCCACTGGGAGATCTGCCCAAGGACCCAGCCCCCCTCCAACAGTACTACGGTGCCCGTCGGTTCACAATGACTTCTGTGTAGACCGTGCCAGCTGGCCGTTCTGCCCTGCCCTTCCAAAGAGCGTCTCAAAGCACTTGGACTAGAACTGTTTGGAATCCCAACACACACTCAGCAGGGACCTGCTCTGCTGTACTGCGAGGTCGCCGGCCGTCCCTGCTTAACGGCTTAGTGGGGGTTGCAGAGAAGTGTACAGGTGACCCCTGCAGAGCATGCGAGGGGTCAAGGGAAGCTTCCCAGGAAAATCTTGAAGGCCAAGGACTGATTAACCAGAAAAAATAGGTGATGAGGCAGAAGATGGTAGGAGGCTATTCCAAAAAGTGGGTCAAGCATGTGCAAAGACCCAGGGGCACGAGATGGCACAGTTCCAAAGTGTGTGTGCGCGCGTGCACAGGGGGTGTGGAGGGGGATGGAGGAGCTGGAGAGACAGGCAGAGTCTGAGTAGATGGGACGCTTGGACTTGACCTTAAATGCAGTGGGAAGAAATGAAAAGGTTTTAGTTCGGGGAATGGTATGAGCAGCTATACATGTTTTGGAAAGGCTGCTCTGGCCGCAGTTTGGAGGACGGGGCGGATGGGAGGGCTGGCAGGAAGGCCCTCAGTTGGGAGGTAAGAATGATCAAGACTGGAACTGGGGAGGCGGTGGAGGAGTTGGAGAAAAGCAGAGGGCGCGGCGGTGGAAAGGGCCAGAGCTGACAGGACCGGCGGACACACTCCTGATGGACCGAGGCGAGCGGAGGAGACCCCGGTCTCCGGCTGGGAGACGAAGGGGGCTGCCGGCGTCTCCGGGCTGGGCGGCACGGAAGAAGGGAGAAGACGGAGATTCGTCTGGAAACAGTGAAACTGGAGGGGGTCTCTGAGTCGCCCGCAGGGAGATGTCCAGGAGGCAACGGGACAGGCAGGGAGGCAGCTCAGAGGAACAGCCGGGCTAGGGAGAGGGATGCTCGGACCACCGGAACCGAAACCGCGGTTGCCCTCTATGCCGTTGAGGAGAAAGACCGGGGCTGAGAATGGACACCCATGGGCAGAGGTCCGCCAGGAAGCAGCAGCCAGGAGGGAGACAGGAGGAGACAACGGTGGGAGAGAAGGGGTGAGTGAGGAGAGATGACTGATAGCCTCAGTGCTGCAGAGAGCCTGATGAGGACCCAGAGCGCGGCTTTAGCGGTTAGGACAGAACTGGGGGCTGCGGTGAACGGTGCAGTGTCGCTGTGGGAGCAGAAGCCGGGCGGCCGGAGGCGGAGTACTCCACGGGAGGTGAGAAGGTGATGGCAGGGAGCCTGAGCTATGACGTTAAGATGCTCAAATGAGAAAGAACAGCGAGAGACAGGATGGCTTCTAGAAGGCAAGTGAGGGCTGAGGGCGGATTTAAAGATGAGAGCGAGCTGACAGTGTTTCCAAAGCTGAGGGGAGAGAGCTGGGGGTACAGGTCAGAGAGCGGATCCCTGCAGGTGCCGCGGAAGGCAGGGCGGGCGGGGGCGGCAGGTGCAGACAAGCTGACGGGGCGGGGTGGGGGGGAGATGGGGTGGGAGAGCCGGTGGCCCGCGTTCTCCCGAAGGAGGGAGGCAGGAGCAGAGGTGACCTGAAGTGATGGGGACAGAGTCTTGAGAAGGGTGGAAGAAAGGGGTGGCTGGGGGAGGGGAGAAGAGCAGGGACCCTGCTGAGGCTGGGGCCCCCCCAAATCTAAGGCGGCACCAACCCATGTAGAGCTGGGGCCCCCCGGTCCCGGGAGCCAAGGAGGGCGGGTGGAGAGAGCCGGCAGGGCGCACTAATCCGAGGCTGGGATTTGCTGGGGGATGGGGAAGGGGAAGGTGGAGAGAGAGGAGTCCGTCTCGGACGGCCAGAGCATCCTGGAATGGTGGATCGTGGCGTCTGGGATGCTGGCGGAAGGAGCTAAGGGTACCAAAGGCCAAATGATGGGGCGAAGCATGGGGGGGGGGTGGAGATCGGGGGCCTGGAGGCCGAACAAGCCAGGGAAACACGGAAGACAGCAGAAAGTGGTCAGCGATTGGGGTGTCTGGGAAGGAGAGCAGTTGTGGGTGACGGCAAGACTCGGGGAGAAAAGCCCAAGGTTGAAGAGGTCAGAGAACTTGAGGCCCGAGACGGGGTGGGGTGGGTTTTAAAATCCCCTTGGATGGGGCAGGACACGGGTATGCGGGAACGCCGCAGTCTGGGGGCCACGGTCTTGAGAAAAAGTCTAGAGTGGGGGCACTGGAAGCCCCGTGGCTGGAAGGGGCCGAGGCGGCGGGGGTCTGCCCTGGAGTGCAGGGGAGGGGGCTGGGCACTTCAGGAAACGTGTACCTGCCCTGGAAGGGGCAGCAGGTGACAGCCCTGTAGGCCACTAGCTGGGAGGGAGCAGAGTAGCCCTCATGTCCCTGACATCGTCTTTTACCAGGAGAGGACTGGAGGGGGCTGCGGGCAAGGAAAGGGGACGCGCCTCCAGGTTCAAGCTCTCTGTTCTGTCTGTGCTGTCGGGCTTCCCCTGCCCCCTCTGTCCTGACGCACTGCCCCTTCCCAACTACGCTTCAAGTTCAAAGCCATGCAGACTTCTCCAACAAATAAGTCCTCCACAGTGAGCTTTCTAGTGGGTTAGCTAGAACATGGTTGGAAAATTCCTTACAACTTCTTAAAACGGATGCAAAGTGGGACGTAATATTATTTCCTTCAAGCAGCAGCAGGGAGGAGGGGGAGGAGGAGCGGCCGCAGCAGCAGCAGCCAACACCTGCCAAGCGACCCTCCCAGTTATGCCCCGGGAGAGGGACCTTGACCGTCATGGTGTACAGAGGAGGAAACCGAAGCCTGGGAGTGAGATGACCTGCCTCGGGTCACACAGCTGGTATGTGACAGGCAGCCCTGACGTCTGGGTCACAGATGAATGTCACAGGAGACGACTGTGGATGGTCGGGGTTCATCTGCAGCCACAGGGGAGAGGAGCCCACGAGCTAGCCCAGGCGGGTGTGCGCGTGCGGGCGTCCAGGGGCCGCGTGAACAGGCTGGTTCAAGGGCCATCTTGGCAAGGGACAGGAAGCAGAAGGTGGACCGCGGTGGAGACGAGATGTTCAGGGGAAGGAAGAAGGACGGAGAACAAGACGCGGGAGCTAACAGGAGAAGCAGCAAAGCTCTCGTTCGGGAAGAGCGGGAAGCAGAGAGCACGCCGGGTCACTCGGAGCGTAAGTTCTCCTCCAGTCTAGACCGGGAGCCATGACGGGCTTTCGTCTGTTTTAAAGGGGCCCAAGTTATTCTAAAAACTCATTTGCTGAGCGGTTCCGTGTGCTGGTGGTTATGCTCGGCGTGTTCTTTCTGCTGCTCACGACCTAGAGAAGTCCGCACGACCGGCCTCGTTCTACAGAGGCAGAAACTCCGACCAGAGAGTGATGAACTAACTTGCTGTTTTAGGATTGTATCTAAGAACACAGTTGAGGAGTCAGTGGGGGGCACCTGGGTGGCTCAGTGCGTTAAAGCCTCTGCCTTCGGCTCAGGTCATGATCCCAGGGTCTTGGGATCGAGTCCCGCATCGGGCTCTCCAGGGAGCCTGCTTCCTCCCTCTCTGCCTACTTGTGATCTCTGTCTATCAAACAAATAAATAAAATCTTTAAAAAAAACCAGTCAGTGGCCAGAATGAACCCGGGCTGGTGTGCCCAGTGGGTCGCCCCCATCGGGTGGATGACCAGTAAGAGGTGGAAATCACAGCAGTGCTACGCTCTGGTTCACCCACTGGTGTGTCTGGGGAAGGTTCCTCTAGTTAGCATCCCTGCTAGAGGGAGGGACAAGACGGTGGGTCCACAGCTGCTTTTAGGGACCTTGGGATTTGAGGAAGGGCTGGGAACAGTAACTCTTCTGTAACACAAGATGGCGCCCAGAGCCCGTGCTGAAGGGTACAGGACTAGGAAGCCCCCCGAGATCTACTTGTGGGGACAAGGGTTCTTCCCTAGTGGCCTTCGAGGAGAAACATACCAGGGGGTGATGGAACCAGGGCTGTCCCTCTCCTGATGCCTACAGTCACGGGGGTGGGGGGCTGCTCAGGGGGTGGCCTCGGAGGGCTGGCCACAGGAGGGGGCTCCCGGGCACCGAGCTCAAGGCGGCAGGCGTTGCTTTCTGACAGCGTGCGGGAAGCCTGGACGTTGCTTAGGTGGGCACTGAGAATCGTTGAAACTTGGTAATGGCTGTACTGGGTTCATGATACTGTTCTGCCTTTTTTCAAATTTCTCAAGGTAGAAAGTTAAAGAACTTTTAGGGGTGATGTGGCACCAGGTGCCTGTGGCCGCCCAAAGGGCTGTGGCCTGTGTCAGGGCCTTGGTTTACACACTGGAGGGCGGGCCTGAGCCTACCGGTCCCAGGGTGGCGGGCTCTGGGCACAAGGAAGCGCGACACCCACCCGAGAGCAGCGGCTCCGGAGCCGGTCAGCCCGTGACTATGGAGTCCTGCTCCCGCCTGTTAGCATCAGTCACGTCTCAGGACGCCAGGGCTGCAGCTTTCCGGAAGAACGCGCCTACACTGGGCTGAGCAGGGCGGACTGCGTGAGGCCTTAGCACAGCCGCTGGCAAACAGGAGGCCTGACCCCACGGAGCTCTTGGAGGAGACATCAGCCACGCTCCCTTCCTCCAGGAGCTCTGGCCCTTGCCTTGGTTAGGTGACAACAGTGCCACCAGGCCGGCCGTGAACAGCAGACTCTCTTGGTGAACTCAGATGGTGTAAGCCTGGGCTCCATGCCCAGCCCCCGGCTCAGTCACGAGAGCCCCAGCCATGTGGGGGTGGCGCCTCGTCTCCACAGCTAAGGGATTCCGATGTGGCCACTCCACGAGCTTACAGCGCTGTGCCCTCTGAGGGCAGGACGCATGAACGAGCAGCAGCGGGTGGGAGAGCAAACCGGGAGACGGAGCAGACATTACTTGGCACCACTGAGGTGCTCCCGCTGGGGGATTTCTGCTTTGGGGCCTCCAGGGCAAGAAGGCTGATGAGAACATTCGAGAGGGCTGCAGGTGTACACGGAGAGAAGAGCCGCACTTGGCCTTCAAGGGGGCTGAATCCCGCACGGCCCCACGGCCCATAAATAACAGCCACAGAGACCTGTTCTGGGGAGAATTCGCTCTTCTGTGCTCTAGGCTTGGTGACCTTAACAGAGGTACGCAGCTTCTCTGAACCTGAGTTTTCCCTGTCTACCAACACGTTTATGAATGATCTCACCAACAAGAGACGGTACGGAAGGCCCTGGCTCGTGGTTCGCCTGCACGAGACATACGACCCCACGCACCCTCCATCAGTGATGTGGAGCTCACCTTTTGGTGGCTTTAAAGAAGAAACAGGGTACAGTGATGGCCAGGGCGACCATGAGGAACCGTGCGGTGCCCCCTCCCTGACGCTAAAATGTATTTGGGTTCAGTCTGCTGGGGAGAAAGTCACAGATCTTTCCAGTCTTTGTAGGTACTCGTCAATTGATGATCGTTGAAAACCCCTTTCTGCCCTGCCTGACCACAGATCAGTGGCCCTCCCCAGCTCCGCGCACAGGCCTCACAAGGAACGGCGCATTCGCAGATAAGAAGGCAACTGGCCAGAGCGGGCGGTGGGGCTTACCTTTCTTTTCCATGCGCTTCATGTCCATCAGCTTCTCCACATTGTTGGGGTCATTCAACCACAGCTGCATCCGGACAAAGGGCTCCCGTCCCTTCAGACTGAGCTTGTGCCAGGGCTTTGGGCGAGCGAGGAGGTCAGAGACGGAGCCTTGGGTGAGCCCTAAGATGGTCTCCCCAAATAAGCGCTGACCTGGGAACAGAACCGAGAGAGATGTCATGACGGAGATCCTAGCATCTGGAAGGACAGGTATGAGCCGAGGTTAAAGTCAGACACGGGGCCTGAAGCCCCAGAGTCTGGTCAGCTGGGTCCTGCCTCTGAACAAGCACTTTCTAGAAAGCCTTTCTTCAAGGGCGCCAGGATGGCTCGTAGGTTAAGGGGGCGACTTGGTTTCAGCTTAGGTCGTGATCGGGAGGTCGTGGGATCGAGCCCCGCGTTGGGCTCTGCGCTCGGCGCGGAGTCTGCTTCAGACTCTCTCTCCTGCTTGCGCTTGCTCTCTCTCTAATAAATAAAATCTCTCTCTCTCTCTTTTTTATTAAGAAGCATCTCTTCAACCACACTTGTGACAAGCTCCATAGGTAACGAAGTCAGTATTCCTCGAGCATTCTGCGGGACACGATGATGTTTCTCTCAAAAAAGCCTCCAGGCTTCGGATGTACTGAGGCCTGGATAACACACCTGCAGCGCTTGTCAGAGGTGGTTAATCCCTCGCCGGAGCCCGGGAGGTTAAGTGGCGCCTGGGGAGCCCGCTCTAACACAACCTCAAACCACAGGGCTGTCTGGCTCCTCTCGCGATTAGCGAGGTTATCCGGTCTTGCTGAGAAAACAGGCCACTTGACCCAAGGTCACAGCAGGAAAGAGCAGGAGAAAGAGCCCCTCAGCTCTGTTTTTCTGAAAAGCAGGCCATTTCCAATTCTAAAGTCCATTCCCGCAGTCTAAGCTGCCTCTGCCGCCTGGAGTTCAAAGGGGATCCGAACCCCTTCCTAGATGCCTTTTCTCTGAGGCCGTGGTGGGCAGCCTGCTCCCCGGGCTGATCAGAGGGAATTCTGCTCTGGAGAGCTGAGCAGCCCCAGGTCTGGCATGTTTGTCAGAGGCTTGAAAAGAAAATTTCTCTTCTCTGAGAGCCATTCAGCTGCAGGTTAAGAGGGGCCGGCACTTTTGAAGGCGCGGATGAGAATCAGGGACGGCCTGAGCGACCGGATGGCAGAACACAAATAATAGGACTTATTAGGTGGAAATGGAAACTGGGATCAGACAGGCCAGCGTTTGGGGCCACAGAGTGTAGGGAACGTGACCCCCGGGCCCAGAGCAGCTCTGCCCCTCCGCGGAAGGGTGACTGTGGGTGACAGGTCCATGCCCTCCGTCTGCGAGACAGAAACACCGCCGCGTGTGCTCACAGCGCAAGTGTGAGAAATGGCAGAGCTCCCCCTTGTAAAAAAGCCGGGCTTCAAGCTGAAATTTACTGCACGGAAAGCTCTGGATTTGAGAATGGTTTTTTTTGGCATCATTTTAATTTATAGATACGTTTACCGGTTTCATAAACCTGTGGTTCCCTACATTTTAAATTCTTAGTTTACACTATAAACATCCTAAGTCCTTACCAGGTTTCTGTTGTGGTTGTTTTATATAAAATTTTCTCATTCTCATCTGGCAAATGAATCCGGTCTCCTCCCAAGGAGGCTGCTGTGTTTAGCAAAGTCATAGATGTAATAAACAGCTCGTTATCTGCGTGACCCACCTTGTTGGGCGGTGGGGGATCAAAACGAATATTCTTGGACATTTTTATTACTGCCAGAGGTTTCAGAGCAGCAGCTCTCAGTCGTTTTTGGGTCATGGACCTACTTGAGAGCCCGAAGAAAGCTACCGGCCCTTTCCCGATGAAATGTGCACGCACACACACTCTGCTGCTGATTTCAAGTGACTGGCCCGGAAACCCCGCAAGATCTCACCTGGAGAGGCAAGAGGACACCTGGGCCTCCAGCCGCAGGATTCAGCTCTAACTTGGCTCCCTCTGCGCCCTTTACTCCACTGAGAGACCCCAGCAGGGGAGGCGGCTTAGACCAGCTAGAGTGACTGCGAGACTGCTTCTCAGCTCCACACTGGTGCTGCGAAGGAGCTCTTGTGGAAGTGACTGCTCCGAGAGGAGGGCGGCCCCTCTCTCCGGTGTGGGCAGGATTTGCGCTTCCCAGCCCTTGAAGATGGGAACTCCATGGGCCAGTGGGGCTGTGATCTTGCAACTTCTCAGTGGCTCATTTATTTATTTTTAAAAAAGATTTTATTTATTGATTTGAGAGAGAGAGAGAGAGAAAGAGCGCACAGAGGCCAAGTGAGAGGAGAAGCAGACTCTCTGCTGAGCAGGGAGCCCGATGCGGGGCTCGATCCTGGGACCCTGAGACCGTGACCTGAGCTCAAGGCAGACCCTCAGCCGTCTGGGCCACCCAGGCGCCCCTTCTACATACGTGGTTTAGAAGTTTTCTTCAGCTGCTTGCCAGTGATTAGAAAAACGACACTTCCTATGGGGCAGTGGGTGGCAATATTCTATCGGGCCCGCTTGTTTGGACATGTGACAAGGCTGTAAGGGAGGGCTTGTCTTGTGTCCAGGAGACCCTGTGTGTGTTTCAATCATTGATGAACATGGGGGACATCGTGGCCATTTTTATTTCTTTGAAATCTTAATTTTTTTGAATTAACTCAATTACAAGCATTCTCAGCGGATGTTACTTTTTCTCTTGTTTTGTTTTGCGCATGCGGTGGGGTGGCACGCCGGCCACTGAGCCCCCGGGCTGTGCAGTCACCGCACAAGCTTCCCTGCGACT
Organism: Mustela nivalis; assembly: GCF_964662115.1. Taxonomy (NCBI): domain Eukaryota; kingdom Metazoa; phylum Chordata; class Mammalia; order Carnivora; family Mustelidae; genus Mustela; species Mustela nivalis. Next base: position 8,912,910 of record NC_139038.1, on the reverse strand, counting down.
TCCTTCTTTTCCTATCCCCTGGGAAACGCAGACACGCAAGGCCCCTCTGCAAAATGCAGCTGCTCTTTGGGGTTGTCTTGACAGAACAGTGCCTCTTAAGTGACACCGACACTTGGGAAGTAAGGACAGAAGCGTTTGGGGCACTTGGAGCGCCTGGGTGGCTTAAGTCGGTGAAGCGTCTGACTCCTGATCCTAGCTCGGGTCTCGATCTCAGGGTCGTGAGTTCAAGGCCCGCATTAAGTGACTGGGGAGTGGCTGTTTCCATGCCCCGGGTGCCTGAGCCACGAGAATCCCATGTGGTTAATACTGCACCAGGGGAGCACAAGGGTTTATAATGACCAAACGCTCTGCTATTGCCACAGTCACAGCTAGTGTCTGTGTGCCACAGAGCCCCTCGGCTGGGGCAGGCACGCGGCGGATGGCCTGGGTCTGGGGTGCGGCCAACTCAGTTCCACAGGGGCTCCCTACTGCCTCCCAGTGGAGGGTGTGGGGAAGGGAGGCCGCTGCACCAGGCAGGAGGTGGGGACGATAAGGGACTATCAGACGCAGGGCGGGGTGCCACTCACAAGCCCAAGCCACCGCCCCACGGTCCCAGATTTGCAGGGGAGGCTCCGAGAGTAGCTGTTCTTAGAGGCAGCTATCAACGTTTAAGCCGGCCGGCAGGCTCAGCCTGGGTGCCCTCCACCCATCCTTCCAGAAACCCACAGGAAGCGACCCGCCGCCCCCGACCTGGCAGCCGGGGAGGGAACCTACCGAGATTGTTGTCCGTCAGCACCTCCTTGACCCTCTTGGTGATGCCGTAGGTGTCCAGCTCTGGAGACATGGCCACCAGCTCTTGGATGCTGAGGGCCGAGTGTCCGGAAAGAGGCAGCGGGGTGGCGGGCTGGGAGTCGGAGGCAGGTGGGTCGCTGGGCTCTGGTGGTTTGCCATCCTTACTAGCTTCGATGGGGGGACAGGGCTGTTGGACCAGCTCCGTCAGACTCTTCACGGACTCGCTGGAGCTCATCGGTGACTCGGGGGCGGGGCTGCAGCTGGCGGAGGTCTTTGGAGTGCTTTCTGTAATTAAAGCACACGACAGTCCGGATCTGAGAAGAGGTGGCTTTCACGGTGCACGTCTGCTTTCCTGACCTAGGAGGTACTGGTCCAAAGCCCGCGCGGGCAGATGGCGTGGCAAGGTGTGGTGCTATGGCGGGGGGAACCTCTCACGTTCCGACAGAACAGAACGGACCGGCCACAGGAGCCTAGTCAGGGGGTTAAACAAAAGGTTTCTGTGGGCTCGGTGCAAGGGCGCTCTGCTGAGAACCTGCTGACCTACGAACCGTGGGCTCCGGCAGTCACGATTCCTTCCCACAAGACCCCATCACTCCCGAAGTCTGACGAACCTTGGTGCAATCATAATCTGCCGGTTTATTTTGTTCGTAATTTCCAGAACAAAATGAATGGGTGGGTTCTTAAAGGACTGCCCACGGGGCGTGGCCACCATGGTGAGGAAGACCCTCCAAGAGGAGATGTAAGGCCTCGGTGGCTGGCCCCGGGGGGTGCCCAGGACCGAGTCCCGGGACTCCATGTGGGTTTCTGCTGTGACCCCGGGGGGAGGGCCCCCCAGCACCCAGCCTGGAGGGAACCGACCGAAGAGGAGCGCCCACTCTGTTCCCTGTCAAGCCCCAAGATGCACTTTTGAAGGCCGAGCTCGGTTTATCCCTGCCACCCACGCTGCCCCCACCACCGGGACAGATGGGACCAGAGTGGCTCCATGCTCTCCCTTCTTAAGAAGGGTCTCTGCCCCATCACAGGTGACCAGCGGGAACTGCCACCTGAGCTCTGCTGGGGAGCTTCTGCTTGGTCAGCATCACCCGTGAAACCCAGCATCCACTTTAGTTTTGGGATGTCTGGAATAAAGAAAGGCTTTGGCCATTTCCAAATAAATTACGAGAGAGAGAGATAGGCTGTGTCCGGGAGGAAAGCCCAGAATCATTTAGCACCACGGCCCTACCCATGAGGTAAAATCTGCCCGTGGCTCGAGGTTTAGGATGGTCCCCCTGCCCCCCATCAAGCAGGGCACACCGCACAGCGTCACGTGTGAGGGGCCAGGCCAGGTGTCGTCACATGAGTTCTCTGGCCCCAGAGAGATGATACGTCTCAGAAAGCAGCCCGCTCGTGGAACACTGGCACACACGGGCATCCCCCCCCCCAACACTCGCTACACGACGAGACAAAAATGTTAACGCTGAGTAATGACTGAGTTTCAAATAGCCACAGACATGCGGTGTCCTTTCCTGGACATATCACATCCAGGATAAAAGCCTCCCCTAAACTCAAGAGCGTGGAAGATGTCTTCCGAATACAAGGGCTCTTTCGTATACACACCCAGGAGAGAAAATCCCAAATGAAACACCGCAATTCAACCGATAAACCCGTTTATTGTCCTAAGCAGGAACAGAGTTCCACTGTCTCATAAACCCGTGTCCTCAGCCTCAAAAATGTGGCTTAAAGAAAAAAAACAAAAACAAAAACAAAACCAGAACCTGGTGGTTTGCGAGAGATGTAAAAGAGATAGGCGTAAACAGCAGAAATGATCCGTACAAATCTTTAAGGCAATACGAATCCTACAAATCGGATTTCTCCTCTCCGCTCACCTCCAGGTCATCGCACAACTGGATATAAAACCCAGCAAATGTTATTTTTGTATCTGAAGCAGCAAAGAAATTGTACTGTAAATTTGCCCTGATTCACCCATGCGAGGGAGCGATTTGGCAGATCATCCATCTTGCTCACTGCGGACTGTCAAGGACGGCACGAATCCCCACATGATAAACAGATTCCTTCTCAGGTTTGTGTCCTGTAACCCACAGCAAGGTCAAAAGCATGGCTGCCTGGCGGCTAACAGACCGCACCGGGCCCCTGCCCTGGTGCTTTCCCTGTTTCGTGCCGCGCCGGCCGAGACTGAGCTCCCGGCTCCCCGGCCGGTGGGACGTTTCTTCCTCCCAGGCGTTCCCAGCAAGGGCTCGCGTGGGTTTTTGCCACTGAGAACCACCGAGAAGCCCTGAGAGAACCACACCGAGGTACTGGTTGCACGTTCCTGGCGCCTCTCGGAGCTCCCAACCATGACTGCAGGCACAGCCAAAGCCCTTAAGATCGAAAACTCCACCGGGGACCTGAAATGTACCGGGCGTGTGCTGCCGGGCTGGTGCGCCCCAGACTCCGCTCTGAGTCCGGGTCTAAACCGTAACAGACTCGAAGCAGAGCGTTCGTGCTGGGAGACGTTATTCAGAGACAGACACACATGGACACAGATGCCACCGTGTGCTCAGCTCACAGAAAGCAGGATCGGGCCCCGTGTTTGGATGGGCACGGACAGATGCAATAGCACACGGCCTGGTCAGGAGACGCCGCGAGTCCTTACGCGGAGAACAACTCGGTGGAAAAAGTCGTTCATTCATTCCTTTCCTTCCTTCCTCCCTCTCTCTTTCCCTCTTCTTTCTTTCAAGATTTTTTTAATTTATTTATGAAAGACAGACAGAGGGAGGCAGAAGATCAGCAGGCTTCTTGCTGGGAGTGGGGAGCCTGACGCACGGCTCAATCCCAGAACCCTGGGATCATGACCTGAGCCGAAGGCAGATGCTTCACCGACTGAGCCACCCAGGCTGAGCCTGTAAAGAGTCATTTCTTTAGAAAACTGTTTCCAGTGAGCACCCAGCTCCGGCGCGCCTGGACCAGCAAATTCAATAACCAAAGCCACTTCCTGTGCGTAGGAAGATCACGTGGTTGCACGTCCTTGACCATCACGACAGAACACAAGATGTTGTCAATGGAAAAGAAGGAACATTCCTGTCTTTTTTTACCCCAAATATCAGCAACTGGAGGCTTTTGTCTAAAGCGACAATTTCTGAAGGAATAAGGCTTTCTTCCACTCCATGTAATTCAAAGTCATTTTGAAAAGAAAAAAGAGGAGGAGGCCTGGGCTTGGCATTAAGATACGAACTCAGGGATGGGGCGACCTCTACCAGCCAGCTGGGTTCACATTAACGACATTCACAACTTCTTGGGACACCCTGGTTTCCCCACCTGGAAAATGCAGACAGCGTTGTAGCAAGGAATAAACCCCCCATGTACCTGGTGCTGAGAAATGCAACTTGAATTTGATGGGTTTTGTTGGTGTTTCGTTCTTATAAAAAGCTATTAAACTGTATTGAAATGTGTTTGTTGGGGCGCCTGGGTGGCTCAGTCAGTTAAGCGTCTACCTTCGGCTCAGGTCATGATCCTGCGGTCTTGGGATCCAGCCCCGCGTAGGGCTCCCTGCTCAGTGGAGCCTGCTTCTCCCTCTGCCTGCAACTCACCCTGCTTGTGCTCTCTCTCTGACAGATACATAAAAATAAAATCTTTTCTTAAAAGAAATGTATTTGCTTAGAGGGTGCCTGGGTGGCTCAGTGGGTTAAGCATCTGCCTTTAGCTCTAGTCATGATCCTGGGGTCCTGGACTGAGTCCCATGTCGGGCTCCCTGCTCAGTGGGAATCTGTTTCTCCCTCTCCCTCTGCCCCTTCCCACCCATGTACTCTCTCTCTCAAATAAAATAAATGTAAAAAATGTATTTGTTTATATGAAGGTCCCCTACGTTTAGGATAATCTTGTGATTTACTGCTGTTTCTTCCACAGTTCCTGGCATGGGACAGATGAGATGACATTCTAGTCAAGGTAAGACCACAGGGACATAAAGCACATCTGTGACTGCTGGGGGCTGGGGGGGCAGGGCTAGGCTACAAAGGGGCAGAAGGGAATTCTGGGGTGGGGGGGCGGCGATCGAACTAGCTGCGTCTTGATTGCCAGAACTCACGGGACACTTCCAGGGGCGCAGAGGGAAGTTTGCTGTGTGTAAATTATACCTCAGCTCCAATTCATTCAGGACAAAGTGCCGGGAGAGAATGAAGAGATGTTTCTTGGTTCATTCTTTCACTTGTTCCATAATCTGCTGAGTCGGGCCACTGGCAGTATGGCGGTAGCCTGGCCAGAGGTGGCCCTGTCCCCTTTGGGGCTCACACCTACGGGGGAGACGGCCATTCAACACAAGTCCCTAAGGGGCAGTGAGGGTTCTGATGAGGGATGGGGGCCAGGGAGTGAGGAACGATGTGGCCTGAGGAGGAGAGAGGCCCCCGCCCAGAGAGGGACATTTCTAGCATGAACAGGAGTTAGCCGGGGGGTCGGGAGAGGCAGGAGTGTCAAGGAAGGAAGAAGGTAGCCAGCGCCGGTCCTCGGGTGGGCTGAGGCAGGAATGAAACGCAGGTAGCAAGGATACAGGGCAAAGAGAGACCCCCCAGGATGGGGCTGGGGCTTTGAATGGGCTAAAAAGTCTGCTTTAACTGCTGGGCACGGGCACTCGAGAGCCAGGTTTAGAAGACGGGCCTACCCCTCATCCCAGCAACGCTTCTCTTCTGGGGACGCCAAGTGGCCACTAGAGTGTGTATTGAGGCCTTTTCTGGAAGAGCAAAAGACCGGAAACCGTGTCCGTCACCAGCAGACCAGGTCTCCCAATCGCGGCGTGTTCCCACAACGTACCACGAGCTCTGAACCGTGGTGAGGCCGTCGAGGCCGGGACCATGTCTACCGGCGCCCGGAGCGTACTGGGGGAGGCCACGAAGCCGGGGACAGGATGACACAGAGCATCGCGTTCCTATGTGCTGAGAGTCTGCGCCTCCTCCATGTTTTGCGTGGCTACACGGCTATGCAGAGGTGAAGATTTAAAGTCATGCCCAGGAACGATAAATAGCCAAGTCCAGGAGAAAGAGGGGTCGCCTTCAAGGCGGACTGGGATGAGGGAGGGGGCTGAACTCCATCTCTGATGTTTTGTTTCTTTTACAAATACATGACCGCACACTGACCCCACGTTCAGGGTAAAGCTGGGTGTTGGTATATGGATATTCACACGTATTTCTGAAATTTTAAATATTCCAGACCTAACATTAAAAAAAACAAAAAACCAAAAAACAACGCAGGTAAGTTCCTTGTTGCTTCAGGGAGAGAATGAACTTGCCGACAGCAAGGTAGCTGGGGCCAGGAAGCCGTGTGGTCCGGGGACAGTGGGTCACAGCCCGTAAGGGGGCACTACATACAGTGGGGAGATTTTATCTAGGTTTCAGACAGATGTAGGGGGTAGCTGCAACAGGCCTTAGTGGCCGGGTGGATGTGGGGAGAGGGCTGAGGAAGGGGGAGAAGCAGGGGCGCCTCCTGTGGGAGGGGCCTGGACATGTCCGAGTGCTATTGAAAAGGGGCTTGTGACAGCAGGAGCGTCCTGGGGTGGGGTGGGGGAGACCATATTAAGGAGCCTTATTTTGGGGCACCTGGCTGGCTCAGTCGGTTAAGCATCTGACTCTTGATTTCAACCCAGGTCATGATCCTGGGGCCGTGGGATCGAGTCCCACGTTGGGCTCCACGGTCAGTGTGGAGTCTCCCCCTCTCTCTGCTCCTTCCCCAGCTTGTGCTTTCTCTCAAATAAATAAAAAATAAAATAAGAAAGCCTCATTTTATCCTCATTTGTAAGAGCAGAAACTACGTAGGTGAACGTCATTTCCTGTGCATTCCCTCGTGCCAGGCGCCGGGCTAAGGCTCTGGAGAACGACCGTCCGCCCGCGCTCCTCGCGGGGACCTCCCAGTGTGAGGCAGGTACACCCGTCTCCCTCCTTTGACAGACTCAAGATGTCCTGTCCGGTGACACAGCCAGGAACCGGTCAGATGTTCTGTATTCAAAACAGCCCACCCGTACGGCGGGGCCTGCACCTGCGTGTCCACTCACGGCCGCAGGACGGGGCCCGCCTTCCACGACACGACTGCTCTACAGTCCAGATGTCAACATGCCTGAATCTCAAAAGCGGGACGGCCCGCACCCCAAGGCCAACCCACTCCTGGGATTAGGGGAGGGAACCAGAACGCGCTCGTACCCAGTGCACACGGGCCAGTGAACGGAGGCCGCGTTTAGACACTCCTGCAGCCGATTCCCCTAACGGCCCTGCGGCGGGAATATAAACCCCGTACTCCAGGTGGGGAAACCGAGGCTCAGACGGGCAACGTGACTTGTCCAGGTCACGTGGCTAGAAAAGGCTCTGAATCGGACTGAGCAGGCCTCCGCGTTTCCCCCCACCCTTTGTCTGGCCTGCCCGTCGTCCATTCATTCGCTCGCTCGCTCACCTACTGAAATCCTGAAAAGGATCCTGAAAGCATCCTGAAAGCACCTACTGTGTCACGCAGTCTGCCGGGCACTGGGGACAGGAGAAAGCAGACCCCCATCTCGGTGAGAGAAATCAGACACCCATCTTGCCTCCCGCGGCGCCCGCAGACAGCAAGGCCGGGCCAACTGAAAACGGGCAATTTGCATCATGGAAAAGCCCAGCCACACAGCTCGTCTATCCAACGTTGACAGCAAAGTAAGGTGTTCCATTAAGAAGCGATCTGTTGTGGATTAATTTTTTTTTTTTTGCAAAGCTTTGAATCTCGCACGGGAGTCGGGGCAGCGACTCGAGGCCTTCTGAAACGCACGAGGCATTCAGGGACTATAAAAGGATTATGAAAAATATTATATTCCAAAAACAGCAGGCAAACAACAGCTGCCTTAAGTTTTCAATAGCAGCCGGTGGAAAACACTCACCCGTGGTAATTTCCAGAGACCAATCCCCCTGTAGTTTATCCGATCCACGGTTGAAATTTCCATACCCGACCCTCTATCTGCAGTAATAATAACCCAAATTCCATTTAGTGTTCATTTGAGCAGTCAGGATAAAGTCATTTCTTATTATCTCCCTACTGTGTAAAAAACAGCTTGAAGGTAGGAAGTCAGCAAGCATTTTCACCAAAAAGTAATTATTGTAAGTGACATTTTTACTGCTGGCGTGCCATAAGGCGGACTGTGCATTCAGAAGGACAAGTTGCTGAAACAAAATGACAGGGTACTCTGTGACATTCTGACAAGAACCCAAACATTATTTAACTGGTGGCTGGTCTGATGCACCACTTTTCATTATGTCCATAGTTTAGGCTTTGAGCCCCTGCCAAGCCGGGAAATTCCAAGTGACTGTAAAGACAGACAAGTATGGGGAGAAGAGGGAGGGGAAGGAGAAGATGGGGGTGGGGCGCTGCCAAACAGGGCTGGGGACAGCACGGCCGGGGCCCGGCACATGGGGATGGGAGCGAGGGGCGAAATCAAGGAGACGAGGAAAAGCAGCTGCGGGGGTAAGAGCAGAGTGGAGGACGGAGCCGGGGGCGGGGGGCGGCAGGCTCGTGCGCTGTGGCTGCACGGTGGGGCCAGGGTGGACCAAAGGTCCTGGGGTGCCCCGTGCAGGCATCCTGGGTCCAGGGGGAGCCCTGGTGGCCTGGAAGGACCCTGTCCTGCCCGGGGCCTTCCTGGGAGACGGGGCTGACAGCTTTCGAAGGCCACCACGGCGTGGCCGGCAGTCTGCAACGCTTCTCAGTGGAGTTCAGATGTGGGTTCCGTGCTGCAGCCGCGGAATCCGAGCTGATGCGTCGGGATCTGCTTGCCTTCTTCGAAGAGACCCCCCAACCCCGCGCCTCTCCACCTCGAAGACGCACGGTGACGCTCGTTCGCCCTCCTGATTTCCGTCAGAAAGCGACCAGGCCTGCCCCACCCGGTCCCACGAGAGCCCTTCACTGACTTCCCCAGTGCCAGACCCAGGCCCAGCCCCAGCAGCGGTGGAGCCCAGCCATGAGGATGAGCTCCTCCGTCCCGAACCCCGCCTCAGCGTCTGACAGCAGACACCTGCCGCCCCTTAGGACCACCGCCGACTTCTCCAGGTCAAGAAAAAATGTGGAGCTGTTTTGTTTCTGAGCCTGAACAGCCTTTTGATGGATTACATGGGCTTGAAACAAAATACAAGGACACTTTAATACATGTCAGAGCTTTCTACACCCTTGGTTGTTTTCTACTGAGAAAGGAACAGAGAGAACCTAGTAGCATACAGACGTGTGTCCACACTACAGAACAGCCTCCTTCCCGAGGGCTGGGGCCTGCGTCTGACGCCATGGGGAAAGGCGGCCAGGAGCCTCACCAGGTCCCATTCCCAAGGGTCCCCGGCGGTCACCCGACCCGCGGGAAAGGACCCTTCCCAAACAGGCGGTGGCATCGAGCACCAGTGCATATCATCCCTGCACCCAGGCCTCGCCTGCCCCCTCCTTGGGCTGGCAACACTGTCTCCGGGCCCCGAGCCAGCTCAGTTATTGCCTGAAGTCACCGGAAATCTCAGCAAACTGACCCAATTCCTTGTGGTTCCTGTTTTTCTTCCCCCCGATGGCAGAAGGAGTAACCTGGGCAACGTTTGGGGCGGGGGGAGCTGGGGAGAGACCCCAGAGGCTGGGTGGGACCCGCTGCTGTGTCAGGAAGGGAAAATGTCTCTATCGGTCCTAGTTTCTTCTGGAACACACACCACCAGTGCTTCTCTCCCATACACACGGCCCCGGGCCAGCACAGAAGGCAGGCAGATGAGACTAGAGCTCTGGTGCACGGTAGGTACTGGGCTCTGTGTGTGTGTGTGTGTGAGCGAAACGTTTTTAAAAGCCTGTCCAAGGAAACTCGTCTAGTGACGTCAAAGCCAAAATACTTCACTTATTAACAAAGAGAAAAGCCCCCATAAAAGTAAGGTTGTTTTTTAACTTGACCCATGAATAGTGTACCTCCCCAAACTTGACCTCTAAGCACTTGGAGAAATGGCCTGTGTCTTTCATTCAGCGAGGCGGTCCTCTAAGTGCCGGCAGGGTGCTAGGAGACGGGGCGCGGTGGGGAGCCGGGCAGACTTCATGAAGCAAGTCATGGTCACCAAGACCCTGAGACAAGGGCAGGGCAGGGACGCTTGGGGGGTGTGTGTGTGGGGGGCACCGTGACATGGAAGCTGAGGCTGGGTGAGCCGGGAGTGAGTGAGGAAAAAGATGGGGGCCGGGTCGCACACTGAGAAGGTGGGGCTCTGGGTGGGGAAGGGGCCGCAGCAGGGGAGGGCCCCAGCCGGCTGTGCCATCTGGAAGGAAGGCTCTGAGGCGTGCGCCAGGGTGGGCACCGCGGGAAGGGGAAGCAAAAGGATCGGAGACACACTTAGGGAATAGAAACTGTCGGCATGCACACGAGCGTGTTCGGGAGGGTGCGTGAGGAGGAGAGAAGAATGGAGAGAGGCTGCCCGACTTGGGCTTAGACCACAGGGGTGGGGGCAGCGGGACGCTGTTCACCGAAGCGGGCCGTTCTGGGGAGACAAGGCTGAGTCCAAGGTTGGGTGGACTTCACCAGAGGGGGCGCTGAGCTCCCGGCTCTGGTGGTGGCAGTGGGCCCGCCGTGGGAGCAGGGAGGAGGCAGGACCGTCCTCGGCTGGGCACCTCAGCCCGGTGCATAGCACGGGGGGGGGGGGGGGCAAGAGATGGTTTTTCACTCTTTTCTCCCCCAACTGGGAAAGCGCGCGCGGTGGCGGTGGGGGAGCTGGGGAGACGTTCTCTGTAACCCTGGGGCTGACCCACGTGGCGCCTTCCTGTGGCGGTGGCCGAGTCGGGGTGGGCTTGGCAGACGATTCGGGGCGTCTGTCTGCCCTCTCTCGGGGGGCCTCGTGTTTCTGGTGTGTGTTTTATAAGCTCTGAAGTCACTCTGCACATCAAAGGCAGAGTTTGGGAATTCGACGTTCATTGAACTCAGCTCAAAATTAAAAACGCTGCTCAAATTACCATTCATCTCTTGTCGTGAACTCGGCCTGGCAAAGTTACAGAAGCAGCACTGGGTCACACACTTGGCCCTGCTTCAGGAGCTCGGTGCTCACCCCGGTTTCCAGCTTTTCTGCAGATCCATACTGATTTAGAAATAATGCTTTCAAATTACCTTCAATAACCTTATTACCGAAACAGCTGTGTGTATGAACACTTATCAATGCGTCCCTGTGCATTAAGAGAAAATGTATGTCATACAAACAGTCTAAATATATATTACCGAGATGGGAAAAAACAAACCCTCTAGTTAAATTGCTTTGCTGTAATCAAAGATTAATCACCGTGCGAGCGCGTGTGAGTGTGTGCGCCCGCACGCCCGTGTCCTCGCTCTTCCTCTAGGTTCCTTCCTGGCTTCGGGCAGACTTGCCCAGCCTTTTCCGAAGGCCAATGCTCCACGGCGGACAGGTCACTCTTGCTATTCCGAGAGCAGAACTAATTTCCCCAGATTTGCAAGAGGCGGTTTTGAATGTGGTTTTATTCCTGAACCTTCCAGGCCTGCAGCTCAGAGACTCTCCTTTCCCCAGGAGCCCCGGGGGAACCACAGGCTTTGCGGGGTCCGTCTGTCTGGAGGTGCTAGCGTCCCCCACCAGGAGTGGCCCGTCCCCTCTCAACGACACCACCGGGCAGCCTGGCGTGCGGGTAATGATGTTTGGACTGTGACAGAATGTTCCTTAGAGAATCCGGGGCTGACGGCAGCCGCTGGACGTGCTGGTGTGGGGGGGCTGCGACCCGGTTTTCCAGCGGGTGGGGGGGCTGGCACGCCCCCTCCCTGGGGCACCGGGTCGCGCGGGGGCAGCGGATGGGGACTAGGCAAGCTATTAAGGTGCGTTATTTTACACCTCCTCCTGATCTCTCCACACTGCTTTACTTAATTTGTGATGAAATTGTTGAGAAAGGGTACTTAATGTAGGACAGTCAGTAAAAGTAATTTATCATCTTCCCGCTTCAGTGCTCACGTTATCAGCGAACTCATTTTCCGCATTCATCATGCAATCAGCCTATTATTTGCATATTAATCAGGCAGTGGACCATGAAAGAACTGTATCGCAGCCAAATGCGGCACTATCTCAGGAGAAACACTCCGTAATTATCATACATCAGTGTTATGATGTGGTAATTGATTATAACATCTTTCGGCTGCCCCTGGGGAGCCCCGCTGCTCACCCGGCTCCAGGCACTCTGGACAGACTGTCCTCCTCCTCCCCAAAACACACGAAGCACGGCTCTTTGCTCTGCTCTATTATTTCGCTGGAGTATGGATTCTCTCTCCCGATCTCAGGAGCTATTTCAACCACGTGGAACCGAGCTGCCCGTGACGCACGGGGCCGAGCGGGTCTAGCCGGGAGGAAGGCACATCCCTCTGCACTCCACGCCCCCTCTGTGGCTCCCCCTTCCCAGCTTTTGGCTTCGGAGGTACTGCGAACAGCTTCCCAGAAAGTTTCCTTATCAGACAAAACGCTACAGCTCCGGTCCCTCCTTGTCGCAAAGTTGGTACAAAGGCAGTTTGGCTGCTTTATTTAGGTGCCAAATGACAGACTAATTTTGGTCCTCTTGTAAAGGACAAATCCAACATCTGCCAATTCAGACTCGGGCTATATTTAGGGACTCTACTTCCAAAGGGAAGAACAAAACACAAAATCAGGAGGAAGCCGGTGATGGGAGGCTCCTGGCTGGCTCTTTAGCAGAGACGCCTTCCTTCTCTCGCGAGGGCCCCGAGTGTGGCCAAGGGGCCAGCATGCATGGGGGGACCAGGGGCCTGGGGGCCCGGGGTCCCGGGCTGGCTCAGGGCCTCCGGCAGGAAGAGGGCATGACAGCCGAAAGGCAGGGCTGTCCCTTAGCACGGGAGAGGGCGCTGGGCCACCGTGTGTATTTCCCTTGGATGTAGACGGGAAGGTTTCAAAGCAGCGTGGACATGTCTCACGGGCCAGATGGATTTACAAACGTTTCATTGCAAAACTTCACAGAGTTGGGTCCGACTCTGCCACTGACCTGTCACTGGGTTCTCTCCTCTTCTCCCGGCCGAAATATAAGGGATACATCCCAGGATAACACAGGTATCAGATTTTCTACTGTCTTCTGTTTTGGATCTGCTTTTTTGTTATTTGTCCAACTGTGTAATTTGAACCGGTTTTGCTCCTTGGTTTGAAACGTGGCCTTCACTTCTCTCTGAGTGTGGCTCCAAGGACCCCCGTGGTGGGGCGACTACGCCCTCAGGGGCAAAGGGCAGCTCGCCTGGACCCCAGCTGGGCCGCCGGTCTCAGGACGGTCCTCCTGCCGTTTCCATCTTCCTGACTGGGGCCAAAGCACCTCTCATTTCTGGGCCTTGGTCTTCTCCGTCCATGAGACCGGGGAAATCACGTCCTCTTACTGCTGAGGGATTAAAGGTAGTAGTAGTGTGGCCGGCACACAGACACACAAATACGTGCGTTTCCTCATTTCACTCCTACCACATTTTTTAAACTACCTGAGCATGTTCAGCCGTTCAAGCGTTCTTCGGCCTTCCCGAGAACCAAACCACTGAAAGCCCAAGTCCTCGTTTGCCCCTGGGACCTACTTTTGCTTCTTGCACTGAAGGCCCAGTGTACGGTAAATTCTGTTTTCCAAACGAAGTCTAACGGGGACAGAAGGCAGACACGTCCAGAGGCCCGTGACCAGGGCCTGCAAGGGCTTTCTCCGAAAGGGGAGCTGGGGTGTGCCAGCACGGAGGGGGATGGTACTGTCCCTCGCCTCTGCCAATGGTCAACCCTTGTGTCCAGACAAGATGGCCTGGTTCCATGATGGTTCGCGCCCCAGACGCCACGAGGGGTAACCCGCAGTCTTATTCTGGAAGCTCAGGATTTGGGATCGACTTTACACAACGGTGGCTGGACAGGCAGCTTCCAAACAAGGATGGCATTTCAGAGAAGCGGAGAATGTGGAGAGCTACGCGCAGTTATCCCTTCAGGGGACCTCGGTGCCGGCTGCCACGCAGCGATGTTCGCGCGCAACGAGCTCCACCCAGGGAGTGAGCGGCTCGAATTTTTTCCCGTTTTGAAGGCAGAGGCCTGACATTTGGGATGTGCGTGTGCACGACGCTGCAGCTCTCCCTGCACACCTCAGCGGCACAGGACGGTACTGGTTGTGGCGTCGGCAGAAATAAAGGCTCCGACAGCGCTTGCTCTGGGCCAGCCTGCTGTGGAGGCTTCTGTGCACAAAGTCATTTAAACCTCCCAACAGCATAGCGGACAGGTACTGTCTTCTCCCCCTTACAGACGGCACTGAGAAGACTCCGTGAGATCGAGTCACTTGCCCAAGGCCACACAATCGCTCGCTGGCAGCGGCTGGACGAGCCCGTGGCAGTCCGCGGAGCCGGCCTCATTGCGCTGCTCGTTGGCGCTCAAGGCTGCTCTCTGTGGGAGAGTTTCTTAGGTTTTGCTGTTAAAAGTAGTATTTTATTTTATATTTTATTTTATTTTCTAGATTTTATTAGCGAGAGCGTGTGCCTGCCAGTGGTGGGGAGGGGCAGAGGCAGAGAGAGAAGCAGGTGCCCCGCCCAGCAGAGCGCCCGATGTGGGGCTCGATCCCAGGACCCTGCGATCATGGCCTGAGCTGAAGGCAGTCGCTTTAACTGACGGAACTGCCCAGAGGATGTTAAAGGTAATTTGCATCTCTCTCACTCGTGACTGGTTAAGTGAAATACGGTATATATCCAGACACGGGACTCCCTACGGCTGTAAAAAGAGGACGTGTACTCTGTGTACTGGCCTGGGAAGCGTCTGCGGTGTATTGCTAGTTGAGAAGAGAAGGCACAGCCCTTTGAGGCCTGCGTGCTCCCTTCTCTGCGGAACAGTATCCAGCACCGGCTACGGGGAACTGGGAGCAGAATCGTCTCTGGGGAGGGCGGCTGGGAGGCTAGGGGATTAGGGAAGGTGGGCGACTTATTTTTAAAGAAGTGTGTAAGCCCTTCAAAATCTTGCCTTTTATAATCACGGTGCCATTTCATTTATTCAAGAAAACCCACAACTCATCATTTTAAAAAAAAGTCAAATAAATCTGTTACTTTGAGTTACTCTAATTCTCTCCTTTTTTTTTTTTCCTTTTTGGTAGCGGCATGGTGGCAAATCCCACTTTATGCCAGAGCAGCCTTTCCCGGGAACGGTGAGGCTGACATCTCCTGCCTGAGAGCAAACCCTGAGCAGGCTGCCTGCTCAGTACTGGCTGCAGGGAGGCCTGTGCAGGGCCTTCACTCTCCCCTGCCCTTCTGTGTTGTACTGGGGCTGCTTCAGGGTCATGTGGCCGGTCTGCTGCAACCAATCCCACGATAGTCCCAGGGGCTACGAGAGCTGAAAAGCAGCGTGGGCATGAGCACGAGGGGGAGGTGGGACCAACGAGTCACACTGCGAGGGAATCTGTCAGAGGGCAGGCTCCTGTCCCGTGGCCTGTGGGCTGGGAGGGGGCCCCCCTCTGAGGCCCTCATGGGCTTGCTGTGCCCCATTCTGTATCTTGTCGCTCTTGAAGGATTAGCTGTAGTACAGCCAAACCCCTTCTCACCCGAGCTCGGCTGAGAGAAGGTTGACAATTTCTGAAAGACATTAATCAGAAGGAAATTCACAGAGCGCAGTTTCCGGGACCATCCTGGCACGCACGGGGAGACGCCTCACTCTTGGAAGAGCAAGTTACGGCACCGCACCCAAGGTGGGCAAGGAATTTTCTAGGCCCTGGTGGGAAGTTCCTGAGTTGTACCTCGCCCAGGGGTCTCAGGCCTGGCTGGTTCTGGAGCACACACTCCTCAGGCTCACCTTCTCTCCAGAAAGAGCCACCGGCGGGGGAAGAAGCACGGAGATGAGAGGCAGCAGGCTGGCTTCCCAGGCCCAGCACCGCCAGGGGACAGGTCGCCAAGGTCACCCAGAAAGAGCCAGGAGCCTTGGTCCCTCCCGCGTCTGTGCTTTTCTCCCTCCTGTTCAGCCTCCAGGCAGCACAGTGACTTCAGCTACACAGAGGAAAGACAAAATTCTCCCAGAACCCACTTTCTTCCTGTCATTTTATTATTATTATTAAAAAAAAATATTTTAAGTAATCTCTATGCCCCAAGTGGGGGTCAAACCCAGAGCCCCGAGATCAAGAATCATGCGCACCAGCAACTGAGCCAGCCAGTCGCTCCCTACTGGCATTTTAAGAGGAAAATAAAAAAGCTGACTGAGGCACTTCTCACCTTTTCCAAAGGTTCCACCCATGCCCCGTTCTTCCCGGCTCCGAACCTCATGCCTGCAGAGCTCCCTCTGTGATGTTCTCCCCACCGGCGCCTTGGCCCTTCCCGGCTCAGCCCCTCCTGGGGACTCCCTTAGTGCCGCGGGGTCTGCACCCACACATGCCCGACGACAGACAACGGGAAGGGAGGCTGTGCCTGCATCCAGAAACCTGTCTTTTCTGACCGTACGGAAGCCAGTCATTTCTTTATTATGGCATTCTTGATACAATGAAAGCACCTTAACGTAGGTTTCAATCAAGAAAGAAAAGAAACGAACGAACACTCTGTTCTGCAGGCCACCGTGTCACCGCATCCTGGCGACAATGAGTGGGTGCGCAAGGCTGAGCCCCACGTCCCATGAGGGCCGCCGGCAGCCATCTCGCTCAGGGAAGGGCACGTGCTAGTTTACCTGCGGCCTTCTAGAATTCTCTTTTGTCTCTCTGTTGTCTGAGACTAGGTCTAAGTCAGTTATATACAAATCTTTTCAGGAGTTAGAGAGTAACTCTTTCGGGAGAGAACCAGCGGTTACTATCGTTGATTGATTTATTCTGATGAGAAGGAAAGGGGGCGCCCGGGTGGCTCAGTTAAGTGTCTGCCTTTGGGATCGAGCCCCAAGACGGGCTCCCTGCTCAGCCTGCTTCTCCCTCTGCTCCTCCCCCTGCTCAAGCATGTTCTCTCTCTCAAATATACAAATAAATAAAGACGACCCCCCCCCCCGAAAGGGAAATCTGGTCAAATCAAATCAAATCTGGTCTAATGTGCCAGATGATGTTCAGACAGGGCCACGGAATCTTCTGGGGGGTGCGCCCAGCCCCTCCCCTTCCTATTGCCATGCTACCCAAATGCCTGCATGAGAATCCGACAGCTGAGTTCAAAGCACTAACCCTGCACATACTTTCCCGGTCATCTCATGGGCACGAAACGAGAGTCATTATGCGTATCACAAAGGAATGTCAGCCTGTCCCTCACCAGGGACTGCGGCCGCGGGACTCTCCGGGGTGCACGAGGCCATGTACGGCACCCAGCCCGTGGCCGTCGTGTCAGTGAGGGCGCACACGTGAGACCACCCACGTTCAAGACGCTGTCACAGCTGTCCCCTCCAGAGGCATCTGATGCCATGCTGAGAACAGGGACACGGAGCCATGGAATTCTCCACGGGGGGTGGGGTGGAGAAGACTTGGAACCCACAGCCCCCCACTGACACAACACTGGGAAAAAAGCTGGATGTTCTAGAATTCATCTGAGGAGGCTGGGCCGTCCTTTCGTTTAGAGTCTGCAATAATCCATCGGAGGCCGGGCCGGAAGCTTGTAAGCTCCAGTACCCAAATGCTCTCCTCTTAAAAAGTTACACAGCGGAGCGCACTGTCCTCTGGAATGTAGACTAACATGGCATCCAGGAAAATCGCTACCAACCCCCCCACCCCGGCTCTTTTATTTCTGCCCCTTTTAGATCGTCTCTTGTCTCCTTCCTTCCCTTGGGGCAAAAAGATTAATCACACCAAGGAACTGTGAATATGAAATGAGCTTCAGGGAAGGAAAATGGAAAAAAAAAAAAAAATCCAGTGGCTTCCTGGAGCGTAACTACCTAGTGATCCAGGCATGGACCTACCTACCCAGCTATCCGTGGGCACGCATGCAACCCCCTTCCTTGAAGCTCAAGGTTTTCTTCCCTTTAATAAAGCCAGCTGCCCAGTAAGCTTGGACAGCAGGACCCACTCCAAGAAGACCAGCCGCACAGGGATTCCCCCCCCCCCCCCCGTCCTGTAAGCGCTTTCCTGGCTTCCCCAGAGCACCGCGATGGCTGGGCACTGCGAGGTCGGCTGATGCGCCGTACCGGGAGCAGACGACACACAAAAGACGACATGGAGAGTCTATCCCTAAAGGCCGCCCCGCCAATCCACCTTCAAGCACGCGCCTGCCCTATTCGATCAAAGACGACCCTGGATGGAGCTGGCGACGCCCCTCCCCGAGACACTGGCCACTTTGAAAGGAGCCGGCTCAGAAATGTTTGCGGAGGGCTGGGCTGCCTGGGAACACATTCACTGGTACGATCTGAAGTTCTGGCCTTTCAGCCCCACAGCCTCTTCTTTTTAAAAGATACTCATGCGATTGGCACGGAGCCCCCCGCTTTCCTGACCCTTCATCGAGGCCCCCACAGCTTCCGAGAAAACGCACAGGTCGCCAGCAGTAGAGGGCATCAAGCTTCCTGAAGGCCCAAAGCCATCACCCCAATGCTCAGATCATCAAAGGAACATTCGGGAATGGTTCCGGTCACCGAGAGGAACTGGTGATGGGATTCCAAGTTCGGTCTCTCGCTGTGAAACTCACCAACAAGCTTGACATACACATCGTTAAGGGAAACAGAGACCCTGGGGGCGACAGCGCCGGGCAGGAAGAGGCGGACGGGGATTCTGTAGTGAGGCAAACGGATTCCCGCGTCAGCAGTCTGTGGCTCGGATGAGCGAGGCCACACTCCACTCGCGGGCATCATCACCATGGTAACGGAGCACAGAGCCCTGCGCGGGCCCACGCATTCTCCGCTCCGAGACGTACCTCCCTCCCTGAAGGGCTGTGGACAGGCCGGTGTCCCAGAGGCCTTCCACGCTTGGGACACCCCTCACCGCCAGGCCAGCTTGGAAACGCTGAGCATTTCTTGCCGGTGTTCAGGAACCAGCCCACCTGGGGTTGGGGTAATCCTCCTGCTGCCACCAGCCCTCACGGAGCCACAGCATCTTTCTAGGTCTGCGGGGCATCTTGGAAGGATTCCGTGGTAGCCATGGTGAGGACAGAGAACCAGAACCCTGGGAAAATCCTAGAACCGGGGCCTTCATGACCGTGCCTTTGGGGCAGTGTCACTGAAGCCTTCCTCAGAGACACCCTGATTCTCTGCTGGGTCGGGGAAGATTCTGGACTCCCCTGGGCGTCCATCGCAGTGATTTACCAGTAGTCACCATCATAAAATGATTCTGTTCTTCACATCTAAATTCCGTATATTGAAAAGCTCAGCGACGTTGATTTTTAGAAACGCTCTTGAAAAGAGAACACTGATAGTGAAGAAACACTCCTGCCACCGTGATAATCGTCCCTCTCGTTCCGACAAGCACTATCTAGTCTTTGCCGATCCAGAGAAACATTTTGGCTTCGCTACCATTGTGATATTAAAAGAATTTAGGAGGATCTGGGTGGCTCGGTCGGTTGAGTGTCCGACTCTTTGGGCTCAGGTCATGATCGTAGGGTCCCGGGATCGAGCCTCGCATGGGGCTCCGCACCGGGTGGGGAGGCTGCTGGACATTCCCCTTCCTCCTCTGCCCCCTCCCCTCCCCTCCCCTCCCCATGCGTACGCACTCTCTAAAATAAATCTTTAAAAAAATATTTTTCTAGAATATATGAAATATTTTTCGATTTCTCTCCACAATCACCATGACTACTATGTCCACAGTTTCCCTATTGCTGACTGACAACGTGCATGGTGGGGGAACGGTCTGCAGTCCGTCTTCGTCTGGCTGAGGTGACACGGGGAGAGGCCCGCCTGCCCCATCTTCATGGAAACCACTGGAAAGTTCTTCAGTGCTCACTTTTACCCAGGGGCTCCCTACCTCTGCCAATCTGCAGACCTTCCAAGAGTTCCACACATCGCCTTATTCTATACCTTACAAATACCATTTACGGCCCTCCGAGGAGCCTGCCGTGGTTTTCCTACGTTGGGAACATGACGACGGACAATGGAAGTCCAGCACGGTACCAACGACCTGCCATACGAGAAAGAGCGGAAGGCCATTCTTTTTAAGGATTTGTTCGCGCGTGGAGAAGATTTGGGCATCGATCATAACGAACCTGGAATTGCAGGTTTCCCGTTTTATTTAGGAGCAAGTGATTTTGATCACATCCTGCCCAACGTTTGGTCCTGACTCCCGTGGGGCAGGAAATGCTCTCGGAGGGCTCCGTGGGAGGCCAGCTCTCCATGGGAGCAAGAGGCAGGGCCGATTTTCCATGCAAGCGTCTGCAAAGCTCGGGTGCAGACAGCTCTGGGCACCACTTGCCCTCCCGCATCCGGAAGGGGCGCCGGGGTCGGGTGAGTCCTCCGGGGCTTGCCAGTGACACTGCCCGACCCGCAAATGATGCGAGAAGGAAGAACCTGGGATCCTTCTGCGGGCGGACAACCGCGCCAGTTAGATGCCCAGCCGAGGAGATTGACCATTTGGGTACAGGCAGCCTCCCACCCCCACCTGGGTCAAAAGCACACGAGGACACCCCACGCGCGACCCCGCTGGGCACTGT
The DNA here is from genome assembly GCF_964662115.1 of Mustela nivalis. NCBI lineage: Eukaryota > Metazoa > Chordata > Mammalia > Carnivora > Mustelidae > Mustela > Mustela nivalis. The sequence continues at coordinate 8,892,671 of NC_139038.1, read as the reverse complement.
GCCACCAGCGGCCGGTCACTGCATCTGTGCGTGGTTTGGCATCTCCCAGCGGTAGCGGCCGCTGCCGGCCAGCTGTTCCCCGCGCTACACACGTTTTCCCTCGTGAAACTTGCAGCAGGCTGGCGGGCTTCGCGCTCCTCACTTAGCTTTGTTTGTGTTTCCAATGAATCAATGGAATATGGAGACTAATCAACATGTTTAGAAAAGTAAAGGAAAATGAGGAACAGCTCAAGATGCCGCCTGTGCCTGGAAGCCGGGCGAGCCGAGCTCTGCGCCAGCGGGAGTGTGCGGAGGGCACGCAAGGGGGTTGGGGAGCACGGCGCCGCTGCGAGGGGTCTGCAGGGCAGGAACGTCGCCTCCGAGACCTCGGGGCTTCAGACGCCAGTGAGCAGCCACTAGTGTCCCAGTCGGCGGGCACTCCAGGCCCCCCACCCGCCCCCGCGTCCAGGCTGGATTCGCATCCTCAGCCCAGAGCTCCCGGGCATCAGTGGGTCTGCATCCAGTCACACCCCGAACGGTTCCCAGCGGCCCTCGGCTGGCTCCTTTATGTGACCCTGCCTGCCGTGTCCTTCCCTAGCCTTCTTGCTTGAAGGTGGCCCCAAGTTCTTCCAAATGGACCGAACTTCTCCCCACCATGACTCTGCTGGGGGAACATCACGCCTCTGATCCTGTCCCCTCCTATTCATCCAGAAGCCCTCTGGGTAGAGAATCTGTCTCTGGCTCGGGCCCCAGCCCCCAGGCCCGAGCACCAGAAGCCACAGACGGGTGGAAGACTTTGGTGGCAAGCAGGAACATGCTGGAGGAAACCCCTGCTCACCTGCCGACTCTCCCTGTCTCCATTAGAATGTAGGACCACGTGAGCCGAGCGCACCGACGGGATAGAGCATTTTCAGCCCCGCTGGACCCAGCACCAGGGATCCTCCAGACCAGCGGACAGGGAAACATACATACAGGGGACGCAAGTATTTCACACCAAACAACAGAAATCAGCTACTTACCTGAGCTCACACAGCCCTGCTGCAGGGGGTCCTGTAGTGACGTCACAGAATGGAGAACTGAGTAAGACAAGGGTGACAATTAGATGAGGAAACAAGCCACAGCACTCAGAGCTTCCTAATGCACCCAGCCCAGTGGAATGCGGGACAGCGTAAGGGCCCTGAAGGTCCCACTCCTTCCGGGGGGGCCCGAACTCGGGGCCCGTGCAGGCAGGCACAGCTCTGCCGGGAGAGAGCCGGGACCTCCCGGCGGGGGCAGGTGGAAGCCAGAGCCGTGCTGTCTTTCACCTCTGAGTCTTTCGCTGATTTTCTCTCCTGATTCCCTGATTTAGCTACTTGACTTTTACTTGTATTTATGTATCAACAGCATTTTCTTAATTAGTAACTCATTTCCCGCTGCTTATAAAATGAGCGAGGCACGCTCTTCTCTCCCCTAAAAGCTGCCGTCGTCCCAAAGCGACAGGTGGAGGAGGAAGGGGACAGTTCAGGGCCTCCGGGCACCGGGCGACCCCTGAGGACTCAGCGGGCGGCCTCCTGGGCACATTTCCCCCCCCCCCCCGCCCCGTAGGCGCTCTGGCCGGGGCTGCCCTTACCTGGGCCCTGCTGCTGTCCCTGCACGGGCAGGACACCCTGGCCCAGCTCGCCGTTGAGCCAGAGCTGCATCCGGATGAAGGGTTCGCGGCCTTTCTGTGTCAGCTTGCTCCAAGGCTTTGGCCGGGACAGCATGTCACTGACGCTGCCCTGGGACAGGCCTAGGACCTGGAGTGGCAATCAAAGACACGGCATCAGGGGCGGGATGTACCACGAGGCCGAGATGGGCGACACCCAGTGTGCGTTTTAGGGGCTGAGCACAGACTGCGTTCCCCCGCCCCCACCCCACCCCTGGGCCTGGCAGAGGGCCCCAGCCTGGGGTGGGGGAATAAACTTTTCAGGGTCACGGGGGGCATTGCCCTGGCAAGGGGGCATTAATGTCCTAGCTTTCTGCTCCCGGGGAGAGGGAACAGGATGTCGCCAGGGGCCTCAATCCTGCCGAGGCCCCGGGGCTCTCATCCTGACACCCTGAGGAGGCAGTATTGAAGCCATCTTGCTCTCTGGGGGCACCAAGAAAGGGAGAGGTGCTGGGGGGGGCCAAGGACCCCTTTGGCAGCCAGAGCAGCGGATGTTGGCGGGAGGCCGGTCGTCCTTGGGGTGCCGGGCCAGGCTGGCCTTTGGAGAGGTCCGCTCTCTCTGACCACGCCCTGCTCTGCAGTGGGGGCCCAGAGGTGAGCCGGCGGCAATGGGGGCGCCAGCCCGGGAGTGAGACTCCCTGCAGACGACCGACAAGTTGCACGTACATGCCCGAGTTTTCTCGAACGCTCACATATGGCCATACATATGTATGGGCACAAACACCCCCCACAGGACACAGATGCAGCCCAGAGATATTTAGGGGCTGCATTCGATCACTCTTTTGAAAAGTTCTCAAGTTCCAGAATAAACTGCACTCACGGGCCAAACAAGTTCAACGCTATTAAGTCTCTGCTAAATTTAAGGCATGAGCACAAATGTCTATTTAAATGTTCTCCCATGATATTTTTACAACACTGAACTAGAAATTTCAAGGGACTTTAAATTCTCAGCCTCACTTCTCTCCACCCCATCACCTTTTGCAAAATCAGGACAAAGAGATCACCGTTGAGATATTGTAAGGCTCCGAGGCTTGCGACGTTGCGAACGCTGACGGGAAGGAAGGCGGGACAGTGCGGGGCTGGAGGGGACACGGGGCCGGGGGGAGGGAGGGAGACCCCGCGTGGGGCCCCATCAGAGGCCACGGCTGACCCTGCCATGTGCCCTCCTCCAGGGAGGCTGCCTTTTAGGGGAGCGGAGGGCTTCTCACGATGCTAGGAAATGACGCGGAGTTATTCTGTTTATCTTCTGCTTTACATGCCCGGTAAATCCCCATTATTCTGAATCTGTTACCGGGAAGTGCCAAGAACAGAAAGGGTCTGGGGGCTCATTCACGAACTGTTGTGCTTTCAGGAGCCAGGGAGGAAGACGGGCAGAAGGGGGCTCCCGGGGCCAGCTGCGGGCACGGCCCCGCCGCCCGAGCCATGGATTCTGGGCAGGTCATTTCACCAGTCTGGCTGAACAGATTATGATTATTATTATGATTATTCGGAATTACGAGAAGGTACGACTGATTATGCCTATCACGTGACACGAGATTTTCCTATCTTGCGCCTTTTGCGTCTCTGCACACTGGAGGGCTCCCTATGGGCTCAGATCTTTTTTGGCCAAAAAAAAAAAAAAAAAAACCCCTGTGGAGGTGCAGAGAGGTGGGACTTGAACTCAGCCACCGGCCGCCTGGGGGGCTACAGTTGACCTCCCTGAGCTTCACTTCCATTTTCCGTCGAGCGGCGACCTCAGCGTCACCGGGAGCAGAAAGGAGCGTGGGGGGTGGCGGGGCCTCACCCCAGCCGGGGACACGGCAGATGGAACATTCGCCAGCCAGCCCCTCCGGAAGTCCGGGGGTGGACGAGCCTTTCTGCTCCGCGGCTCAGCACAGGGGCGACGGCCACGTCCTCCAGAGCGACAGGCAAAGCCAGGCCCCGGAACCCAGCCCCTCACCTTCTCCCCGAAGATCCTCTGACAGATGCCGTTCTTGGCCAGCTTCTCCTTCACCTGCCGGGTGAGCTCGATGGTGTCCACCTCCTGGTACATGTAGATCTCGTACTGCTCCGGGGTCAGCGGAGGCACCGAGGGCTTGGCGGGCTTGGACATGGGCACGATCGGGGAGGAGGGCAGGGGGCTGTTCTGGGGCGTCTCGCTGCGGCTGGCCCCGGTGAGGCTCAGCTCCGAGCTCTGGGAGTACGGCGACTCGGCGCTGGGCCACTCCTTCCAGTACTCCGACGACGAGGGTCCCTGGAGCTGGCTGCGCTCGGCCCGCGGCTGGCTGCTGCCACCTTTCTCCTTCGCGCCGCCCGTGTCTTCCGACTTGGTGTCCTCCGGGGGCGCGGTGCCCTTGCGCTCGGGCTGGACGGGGCCCCACCAGTGGTCCTTCCACACGCCGCCGCGGCCCAGCTCGCTCTTCACGTGTCTCAGGACCCCCTGGGCGGACTCGGCCGCTCCCTGGAGGTCCAGCCCGGGCGCGTCCTGGGACTCCTTTTTGAGGGCCGGGGGGTTGGGCAGAGCGGCGGCGCCGGCATCGGGGGCGGAGGGGGGCTTCTTCAAGGAGAGGGCGAGCGGAGGGTAGCTGGACACGGACGACATGGGCGAGGAGGGTATCAACTTGGGGGTCAGGATGGCGAGGTCTGCCTGGGACAGCGGCGCGGGCTTTAAGGCGGGGTCGAGGGCGGCCTGCTGGGCCTCCATTTCGCGGCGGGCCTGCTGCAGGATGGAGCGGATGGCGTCGTCGGAGCTCCCGCTGCTGGACGTGGACGACGGCTGGGCTGGCTCTGCTGCACGGGGCAAACACAGATGTGAGATGGTGGCGGGCTCGCCCCCCGCGGCTGGGAACTCGCTGCGTTCCCCCCGCTTCCTTCTAACCGGGCCTCCCACAGGATGCGGATTCTCCGGGAGAACCAAGCTGCCCTCTTCTGCCAACGTTTCCTCGGGCAGGGGACCCCGCGAGCTTCCCGTCTGGGCAGGGCCAGATGGACTAATGTCACCTCTCTGAGACCCGCTGGCCTTTACCTCACACCATCTAAAAGGGTTCGTTATCCCCGAGTGTGGGGGGCAGAGGGCAACAGGCAAACCCCGGGGACACGCCACCATCCCTGAGGATTTCTAAACAAAATTCTCGTGTGCTAAATTCCAGAACTATAGTGGTTGTGTCAACCTTTAGGAACAGAATTTCTGCTAACGGTTGCAGCGTGAGACCAGAGTCTCCAGTGAGACACGGTGTGCCTGGGCTGCCTCACGTTTCTTCCTCCCGGGGCAGGTGACTGTGGCGTGGCCAGCAACAGTGGCCAGGCCTTGGCCGGGAAGCCAGGGCTGCGACCTTGGGGAAGTCACAGGGGATGGCTAGGCCTCAGGATGCCCCTCTGTGAGCGTGGGACGGGTGATGGGTTAGATCGAGGACTCTAAATGAGGGCTCTGCCACAGAATCACTCGCTGGGCTTGTTAAAATGCATGTGCCCAGGCCCCAGCCCCCAGAAGACCGAGGAGCAAGGCCCTGGCTGAGCTGCGCAGGCTGAAGGCTCCCGTTCGCAGACACCTTCGCGTCCGGGGGAGGGAATCACACAAGCCAGCTCTTCATCCACCTTAAATGAGTTAAAAAGTCCTTCAAGCAACAGGGACAACCTTTTAGGCCTCTCGAGGCCTTGGTTTTACTGGGTGACCAGAGGCCCCGCTTCTCGGACCCACGTGATCCCCACAGCACCCTCAGGGTGCAGGCGGAACCCCACTGCTCTGCAGGAGAAACCGGACCTTTCTGCTCCTGATTCGGGGCTGCCTCCCACCCCATCAGGGTGTCTGGCCAAACTGCTTTGTTCAGCCACCGGGGGGAGGGCCTGGCTTGCAAGTCAGCTCTGGTCTGGTGAGGACGAGCTACGCCACATGGAAGGTTCCCCCAGCGTCAGGCCTGAGGCCTCACAGGACAGTCTCCCACCCGGTGCCCTGGGGTCCCTGTGAGGAGGCAGATGGTGGCAGAGGGGCAGGTGCCGGGACAAGAGCTGAGAGACCCGGTTTGCCACCCAGGACCTGCTGTTTAACAAGTCTGTGCATAGCGTTCTCACTCGGAGCCCGAGTCTGAGAATCAGCGGGAGGGAGAACAGTACGTGTGTTTCAGGGCAAGGGGGAGGCCCGAGGCTAGATAGGACGGGGCGGTAAAACTGCCAAGCCCAGGCCTGGTCCCCAGAAGGGAGCTCCGGGCTCGCACTGAATGAATCACGCGGGAGTGGGCTGGCCTGGGGGGAGGGCCCGGGTGGTGGCCTGGAGGGAGCCCTGTGCCCAGGTCCGCGGGCGAGCGGCTCCGCAGACAGGGGCCTCACGGGTACGGGGCCGGTGTGTGCCCACATGCCGCACCCCAGAGCGAGAACCCAGGCGCTCGGGTCTCCTCCTGGCAGCAGGTCTGAGCCGAATCTACAGCCGGTGTGCCTCACGGTCAGCACCCCCGAGCGTGGGAACACTCTCCCCCAGCGGACGAGGCAGCTCTCAGGGAGGCCACCGGACCGCAGAGCCGGACCTCTGCCCACTACAACCTCCCACTCGGCCACGTTCATTCTGGAAAGCAGCTCAGGACTGATTTTGCACCCGTTCTCTTTCAGGGTTTAGTCAAGGACGTATCTGAGTAACAAAGCCCGTGTGGCATCCGGGGAAGGAAACGAGACACACACTGCCCGTCCGCGTAAGTCAGGGACAGTCCAGGCCAGGGGTACCCTTCTTGAGTCAATGCTAGGATGTGGCCTGATCAAAAGACGGGTAACTACGGGAAGATGGGAGATCGCGCAGACCTGCTCCCCTCTGCACTTGCCTAAAAGCTTGAAAACACACCTTCTACTGCGTGGGTTTTTTTTTTTTTTTTTAAGTTAATTACCGCGAAGCACAACACTCATGACAATTCTTCTAATTAAGCCTGGAAGACAGTGGTCAGTAGCGGATTCCGTACCCGTTTTCTGCACCTGCAGCTCCCGTTTGGCTTGTTCCAGGATGGACTTGATTGCTTCGTCGGATCCGGAATCGGAGGCTCGGATCCGGGTCGTGATGTTACCTGCGGGAAGAAGCCACAGCCATGACGTCAGAGCCGCCGATGGTGAAGCAAACAGCCAAACACAAAATCAGTGCTGCGCGAAGAGGTCATTCTGATCAGCGGCTCCCGAGCCGAGCCGAGGCCGGTGGAGGTTAGGGAGGCAGGCGTGGCCTCCCGCTGAGCCGTACCTGCGGAGCGTGCCACGTCACGGCCCCGAGCAGGAAGGGCTTCCTGCGGAATCTACCTGGTGGCCAGCGGGACGAGCTCTCCCAGTGACCCAACTGGACGGCACCCGTGGGGCGGGACCAGGGAGAGCAGGCCAACCCACTCCGGCACGAAACCGGAAGAAGGCCCGAAAAAGGCACTGGTGTTTGCGAGTTGTTTAAAAGGGACCCCAACAATTGCTTTGGCCTGGGACCGTGCTCGAGGTTCTGCACGTCTGTTGGGACACTGGTGTCCCCCCCTCAAAAAGCAACGATGGGAGAGGCGGGTGGAGGGTGGAGGCGGATGACCTATCGGTCAAGGGCACATACAAGGTGAAGAGGGTGAAGGCTTCCTGTTTCGGCTCTAGGATCACATGCCGTCTTTCAAAAATTTATGAATGAGGCGAGGAGCCTGCAGGGCTCCATCGAGGACAAGACCTCAGTCTCTTGGTCACAGGGTGGCGCTCTGCAGAGTAGCCACATGCACGGACACACGGAAGCTACGGAGGCCCGGGGGCTGGCCCCGGCTCCTTCTGGAAGCCTTCCACAGAGCATATCTGACTTCTCCACTGCCTTCTAAGTATGCGCCGCCACACCAAACCATTGCAAAACAAGCAGACCGCGGGGGCCAAGCCCCTTTCAAGATGCAGCACCAAGGAGCGCAGGGGGACCCAGAGGAGAACCGAGCACGTGTGGAGTTCGCTGGAATTTGTTCGTTCTGTAGCACCTTTAACCCAGTTCAGAGTTTAAAGGAAGTACAAGGAAGCAGCAGCATGTCACCTGACTCAGCCATCTGATTTTTCTCAGAGCGATGACTGTTATGCTCTCGCCCGCTTCTGAGAAAGGTGTGGGGGGGGTGTAATTTGCACCTGAACAGGGGCAGGGATGGCACTGGGGCACTGATTCTTAGGGGCGCTTTCTCTCCTGGCCTCTTCCGCACCCGGCAGAGCGCGGGCAGCTCAGGAGGAAGGGACTGTACGTCCTTGGGCCCGTGCTCTGTTTCATACTTACTAGCTGTTTATCCATCAGGTTCCAGGCCAGAATCACACTGCACAGTGTTTAACCCAAATGCACAGCTAAGGACATGCTGCTTCCTAGGTTTTACTAACTGCAAAGAAAAACACCTGCCTGCGACATACCTTCGGACCCATTTCTTCGTTTCGGTACTTCCTGAAATAGTCTGTTCAGGCTCTGGCCTGGGTTCTCTGTTGAAAAACAAGTGTGGTAAGAACAAAACAATCAGGGGGATGGTGGTGTTGACGGTATGGGCTGTGCGACATGACATCTGAGCCGCCTGTCACTACAGAAAGGGCTCAGGGCTTCCTGTGCGACTCGGGAGTTAACCAGAAACTTCTGAGAGGCCCTTCCCTGGCCAGCCGGCCTGCAGAGGCCACGGCTCTGCTGCGGAAGATCAGACAGACCTAAAGAGTGGCCCACGGCACCGACGCCATGAGGGTCCAACGGAGGGAGCACCGCCTGCTGCCAAGCGCACGGCCCACCAGCCCCCAGAACAAAGCTCACATTAATCATCCAAAGACAGTCGATTTCAGTAAACATCGCCAGAGAGAGCTCGATGTGCTTTGTGCAAATCGACGCCGTTTGGAACGGCTCCCTCCTCCGTTTGTCGTGTTTCAAATGCGTCTGGTAAGATCTACCCCTCTCTACCACTGCTGGTTTAGCAGAACGAACCCCGTCGTTCAAGAGGGATGCGATTCTTTCAATCAGGGACGCGAACGGACTTTTGCTCTTTTGGGGGAGTGTGGGGCAGGAAGGCTGTTTCAATAAGACTTTCACGCGTCTTTCTCCAGGCAGGCGTGTTTGGCTCACGGGGCTGCACAAATCGCTAACAGAGGCCAGCACCGGGAGGGAAGCCGGCCACAGGACACGCTCCCTTGTGGGTGCGGGCAAGAGGAGAGGACACGTGGCTGATACGCTCCCCCCAGGCCTGACCCCGGCTGCTGCTGCCGCGGCCCTAGGGCCGGATGCCACCAGAGGGCTCCGTGGGTGAGGCCGGCACCCACGGCCCATCGGACCACTGGACATTACACCCGTTGGGATGTGTGTACGGGGTGTGATTCTGTCTGATTCGGTGAGGTTCTGGGTCTCCTATATGCGAGGTGCTCAGCGGGGGTCAGAGGCCATGCCCCCCCCGCACCCCCCCCCGCCCCAATCTACGGGCTCTGGCTCACGCCTGCCGACCCTCGGCCCCTAGAGATGGCAAAACTCAAGAGAACTTTACCTGATGTGATGCGCAAATGTTTTGTCGCGCGCGCACATGCACAGTCACACGCACACGCACACACACAGCCCTGACCGGGCTCCCACGCTGGCGCCGGCCCCCGAGAGCCTCTCACCTCTTTGTCTGCCTTGGATGCTGCGAAGAGCCAAGATGTTCTGCTCGTCCGAGAGGAACTGCTTCATCTTGTGAAAGGGCTCCTTGCCGCGAACGGTCAGTTTATTCCATGGCTTGGGCCGGGCCAGAATCTCGCTCACGGACCCTTGAGACAGTCCCAAGACATAGTGTCCGAAAATGCGCTGTCCGATATTGTGCTTGATCAACTGTTCCTTCACCTGCCGGGCGATTTCGGCCGTGTCTATCTCCTCGCCCTCGGAGACGCTCCCAGCGCTTTCTGACTGGCTGGGAGACGGGGCCATGCCATTTACATCTGGGCTCTGTTGTAATGGACTTTGGGAAGATATGGAGTTTGTGCTGTATGGACCTGTTGAAAAAATCATGCTTGTGCTTCCTGCTTCCTGTATGGCCTTGGAGTAGAAGGACTGCATGAGCTGTCGTTGGAGGAGGGAGTTTAGTGCAAATTTTCCCGAAGAAGCCAGGGGTAGGCTGGGGCTTGCCAGGGATGAGCTGAAAAAGTCTTGCGTTAACCCCGCTGGTGAGAACTGGTGTGTACCATTAGTATTGGAAGCCTGCTCCCCCGTGTTGCGGGACAACTGAGGAGGAGGGGAGGCCGGCATGGGTCCAGGACGCCGACTCTCAGGCTGGTCTTTCCCTTTTCTCCTGGCTGACCCTACAAGGAAGGGCAAACATAATGCATTATGGGGGATTCAAAAGGGAAAAAAAACCAAGACCAAAATGCCAAGTTTGCCCCGCACAAGGGAAAAAAAAAAAGTGCAGATTTTTTCCAAGGGCCAATGAGGTGTGTTGGTTTGTTTTTCGATTGAATTTTTCAGTTAGCCAAACGAGGCCCCCCGAAACAAGCAACATGCATTTCATGTTTGCACCTTTCTTGTACGTTGCAGCCTGGAGAGTCCCCTCGACACGGATTCAAACCCCTAACGTGGCAAGGGGCCGGTACCACACACAGTAAAGAGTCGACAGGTCGCGGGGCCTCGGGTCGGCCGCTAGCGTTCGAGCTATTACCGGAAGGGCCCCGCCTGAGGCGCAGCAAACACTGACATTTGGGGACCAACGGATCCTCGCACACCACTTGCTCTGAGGCGAAAGCACTGCACCGAGTCCGCTCGATCGAAGGCACGCACATTTTTAAGAACGAAATATCATCGGAGCCCGAGACACTGTTAAACGGTTTACCAGCTGCCAAAACCAGAAGCAGTCAGTGACGCCACCATTTTGGGACGAGCAAAGAAAGGCTAAGGACGGGGGACGCGCTCCCAAGGAAAACCTGACAAAGGAAGAAAAGCTCCGCTGAGGCCGGGAGCAGCCCCCGAAACACCACGAGACAAAGGCCGCACGCCTGGGAGCGGACCGGCGAGGCCGCTGTCCTCCGAGGGTCCCTCCCGGCCGCTCCGGCCACACCGGCCCTAACTGACCTCCGCAGGCGCCTGCGGCCACACGCCTCGTCGCGAGCCTTGGTAAGCGGGGCGGGGGGCGAGGGGAGCCGTGAGGAGGACCCGGAGGAGACCAAGCGCTCATTAGTCAAGGCTGTCATCGACCGCTGCTGCTCCCGCCATGCATCGGCCCCGACTCACGGTTCACCTTCCTCTTCCTCGGCCCCTGGCGGGGACCGAGCGCGGCCCGCGACACCCTGTCAACCTACCACTCAGGTCGCTGTTGGAGATGCGCAGCGCGGCGTTCTCGGACTGCAGCGAGCGGTTCTTCTCCAGCAGCAGCACCTCCAGGGGCTTGGATGCGTCCTAGATGGGGCAGAGCAGGGCTCACCGTGGGGCCGGCCGCCCTCCCGCTCCCGGGGGCCGCTGGACCCCGTGACCCCTGCTGTGATGGCCTGTGCACCCGGCTCTCTGGCGCCAGTGCGTTCCTGGAATCTACCTTCCCCTGGAGATGCTCCCACACCCGGGGCGAGCACTCGAGTTCCTTTCCGAGAGGATGCGCTCCTGTCCTGGCCATTCTTCTTTTAGCCCTGTGCGGCTTCTAGAAAACTCCCTGCTCTCTGTGCCGTCCCCAGGTTCCAGGAGTCTAAACCTGTGCCTTATCGCGTACGAGGATGGGCCACCGAGCCACAAACTGTCTGCAGGTCACTGCAGAGGTGACCCTTTCCTTGCGGCCAGCCCCAGAGAGTCAGCTGCCGTCGGTGCACAGGGAGCAGCACTCCATTTGATGCCTTAAATTCTACCTCGCTCCCAGGCTCCCGGGTACCAGGGTCATTTTGCCCCGTCTCTTTTTCACGTGAGGCAACAGATAAAAGTTCCTGGGGTGCCTCAGTGGCTCAGTGGGTTAAGCCTCTGCCTTTGGCTCAGGTCATGATCTCAGGGTCCTGGGATCAAGCCCCGCGTTGGGTTCTCTGCTCAGCGGGGAGCCTGCTTCTCCCCCAGCCCCCCAGCGCCTGCCTCTCTGCCTACTGGTGATCTCTGTCAAATAAATAAATAAAATTAAAAAAAAAAAAAAAAGAAAAAAAAGAAAGAAAGTTCCTAAGCCAGTCCATTTGGGTCTAAAAGTGGTCTTATCCACGTTCTTAGCGCCTGAGTGGAACCACAAAGTCATGTGAACTGAGCTACCCATCTGGAAAACACTCACTTTTCTCTTCTTGCCTCTTTTTGATGAAAGATAATGCGCTTGAACTTGCTTAAGGTTCCCAGGAAATGACTCGTCAGCCGTAGGCGGGAGGTCTCATGGAAATTTCGAGAGCGTGAGGCTAGCCCAGGGACGGACAGTGACCACGTGAGCTGGCCCTCATGCACACTGATAGCAAGCGAGAGCACGTACCTGTGTCCCAGCGCCCTCGGACGGTGCGAACTCCATGGACTTCAGGATGCTGTGGAGAGCAACACAGAGCGGTTATTCCCCGCTCCTACCTTTGACAATGGCCGCACTAATGAGCAGGAACATCGCGCTCTCCTGCACTCCAGGAACGGACGCCCTGACAGCTTTAACAACCTCTCTGGCAGCAGCAGCATCTGATAGCGTCTCTAGAATAACTATTCAACTAGCAGTTGGCCAGCGAAAGTTTCCTGCCCGGCATGTAAATCATTCCATATGGAATCACACCAGGGCTGTTCAGAGTATAATTTTAAAGTTGAACACAGACGTAACATTGTTGCAAGTGGAATGTATTTGTCAGGCTTACAGGGAATGAGAAAGTTGTAAGCAGGAAGCCAGAGAGAGAAACCTCATCCCTCCCACCTGCCCCAGGGCCAGACGCTCACTTGGTGGCGGGCACGAGGGACCTGGGAAACTAGGCAAAAGGTGAGGTCCCAGAGTGGTTGGCTCAACGGCCGGCCACAGCCCTGCTCCAGGGCTCCCGCTGCAGGGGAGCGGGACTGGATCTCCTTTGTTCTCCTTGTAGCTGCAATCACCTCGGTCCTGGCCTGTTTCCACCAGTCCGTGAGCCCAGCGAGTCTGGGTGCCCAGAATCATGGTTTCCAGCGTTCCTTTCAAAGGGACGTGCCTTCCTGTGTCTGAGTCTATCCGGGAGGGAAGGGCAGTGGGCCCAAATGGCCCCAGGAGCTTGGGAAGGTGAGCGAGCGCGGCTGTGGTGCCCCGGCACCCAGCCACCTGAGCTCTCCCAGTGTTCTGATGGCCGTGACTTTGGCCTCTGTCCTCTTTAAGTTCCGCAGGAAGTGTCATCAAGAGAACCCCGTGTAGGGGCGTCTGGGCGGCTCAGTTGGTTGAGCGTCTGCCTTTGGCTCAGGTTGTGATCCCAGAGTTCTGGGATGGAGCCCTACACTGGGCTCCGGGCTCGGCAGGTAGCCTGCTTCTCCCTTTCCCTGCTGTTCTGCCTACTTGTGCTCTACCAAATGAATGAATAAAATCTTAAAAAAAAAAAAAAAAAAAAAAAAGGCAGCAGGGTGTACAAATGCCCAGGGGCCCAGGAGATCCCCTTGCTACAGTGACCGTGGCAGTCACTAAGGAGCTGACAGCTATTTGTGGCTTAATCTTCGCAGTCACCTGCGTCACACAGACCAACAGAACAGGAACGAGAGAGCAGCTGGGTGGGGGCGGGGGTGGGGAACCTTATAATTTTATTTTATAGGGAGCTATTGAAAATACTAAGAAGTCGGGGCCGCATTGCGTCAGCCGGGAGAGAGGTGACGAGCAGTCTAGAACTTGTCCTCTTTTACGGCCGTCGCGTTTGTGCTATGTTCTTGTCTGAGATCTTCTCGAGAGCTGTGTAACAAAAGGCTGAAGTGAGCCTATGAGCTTACACCCCAAACACCAGCGTCGGCTCATGTGTTCCCTGGATCTTTACCGAGGGCCTGCCGGGTGCCGGGCACTCGGAGGGCCAGAAGCGCTCTGCCCCTCGCCCTCGCAAGCTCCACAGGCTGTCACAGGCCGGCGACAAACTGCAAGCAGCACTCGAGGGAGAACACCTGCCGGGTGCCCTTGGCAGCAGAAATCTCCTCGGGGTGGAGACGGGGTCCGTCTCCGGAGGAGTCAGTTTCTGAGAAGGGCCCGGGGCAGGGACGGGACAGCAGGCGGGCGCGTGTGTGGAAGGGCCCTCAGATCACTAGGAAGCGGGAGGGCAGGAACGTATTTTAGCAGAAAAGCCACCGGAGTGGGGCCTCCAGATGCCAGACCCGGGGCTGGGGGTGGGGGGCGCGGTGTGTGCCTGCGGCAGAAAGGGCTGCGGGGAACGTGCGCGCCGCTCTGGGAGGAAGATGCCGGCCAGCACGCAGCGGCCGGCCGCGTGGGAGGGCAAGGACCTTGAACGTGCTGCGCGTGGGACGGGGCTGAGCTACGAGGAGCTGCAGGACTGAGCTTCGGGGATGGGAGGGGGCGGGGGGCGAAGGCCTCCCCATCCGAGTTCCTCTGACTCGGCACTAGGAGGCACACGTTGTTTGCTTGTGAGTGGGAGGAAGAGAGGAAGGAAGGGCGGCGGGGCCAGGAGGGGCAGACAGGGACGGTCGGACCCGGGAACAGGGCGCGCCTCCAGCCCGGAAGAGGCCGCACCTGACCGTGGGCAGGTGTAGGCAGGTGCAGGGGGTGTTCCAGTAGGTGCTGCAAGGCTGTCTGCGGCCCGGGGGGCGGGACTGTCCAGGGAAAGACACTTTGCGCGGCGGGGCATGGGGCGAGGAGCCACTGGCACGCGGTCGCCAGTGAGGCTGGGGGAGGCTCAGGGAGCTCGTGACCGAGGGAGGGCGACGGGCCCTGGGGGCAGGAGGTTGAAGAGGCCTTCCCGTGGGCTTTTTTAAGCAAACCCGAGGGAATGGAATTCAGAGTACCAAGAACAGCATGGCGAGTGGGTGTAGGCTTATTTTAAAAGGAGAAATTAAAAGTGTTGGGGGGGGGGTGCTGATGGGATAGCAGGGGAGTCGGAAGGATCTGGGGTGCGGGTGGGGGGCGTCAGCCTGGAGAGAAGGGAGGGAGATGCCCCACCAGAGCGGGAAGTCGGAGGGCAAGGAGGTGTCTTTGGTGGGGTTGGGGCCCAAAAGGGAGGAGCAGAGGGACGCCTTTCCTGCAGCAGTGCGGAACCCAGGCTGGTGGGGCCCAGTGGCCGTCTGGAATATTTGGGAGCCCAGCCATGGAGGTAGGGATGCCCGTGAGCTCCAGGAGGGCCGGAGGTGGCCCTGGGTGAAGGATTTTGGGGCGACAGGGCACGGCTGGGAGGCCAGGCACGAGGGGGCAACTTCTACTTGGGAATATTTGCATTAGACAGGCCTTCAGCTTTGTCTCCCGAATGGGAAATTGTACCTGAGAGCGGGAAGTCCTGGTGTCTGAAGGTGGTCAGGGCGGTGTGAGGCCATGTGTACTCTTTCCACTGGAAAACACTCCCCTCGGGGTGCCTGGGTGGCTCAGTGGGTTGAGCCTCTGCCTTCGGCTCAGGTCATGATCCCGGGGTCCTGGGATCGAGCCCCGCATCGGGCTCCCTGCTCAGCAGGGAGTCTGCTTCTCCTCCCTCTGTCCCTCCCACTCTTCCTCAAATATAAAATCTTTAAAAACAAAAGCAACCCCGAGACAAAACATTTCCCTGCTCTGCTCCTGTCTGGGAACTCACTGCTGGAACACAAGCTCGTATTTCATAATTTCTATCAGGGCACCATCTCTCCCAATTCTGTGCATACTTGAAATGACAACTTCTCAGAAAAAGTCCCAAGAGCTCAGGCACAGGCCTGAGTGCACACGCCTGTGGCACCGAGCCGCCCGGGACCCGGCCCAGGGATGGAGCAGTTGCCGAGGCCCAGAGCAAGCGCCTGCGGCCGCCTTGTCTCTGGTGTAGCGTTTCCTTAGCAGAAGTCGCCAGCGAGCTCTGGCTATGGGGTGGCCGTGCCGGTGTCGCCACTTACTTTAGTTCTTTCTTCACTTCTTCATAGTCAGCCTGTCCTTTGAGTTTTTCTTCCAGTTGCTGAAAACAGAGGAATATTATTAGTGGCCGTGTCTGCAACAGGTTGCTTCAACATGAACCAAATGTTTGTGTCTCCATCCTGCACCCCCAAATCTGCATGTTGCATTCCAGCCCTCCAGGGTGACAGTGTCAGGAGGCGGGGACTTTGGGGGCGACTGGGTCACCAGCAGGAGAGCCCCATGGATGAGATCAGTGGCCTCACCCCAGTGTGTGCGGACATGGTGGGAAGTCTCTGTGAATCACGGAGCCCTCGGCAGACACGGAATCGGCCAGGGCCCTCCGGAACTGGGAGAAATACGTGTTTTTTGTTTAAAACACCCCTGATGTCCTATTAACGGCCGTCTGCACAGACTAGTCCCCAGAGAAAGGCCAGTTATCCCTAGAGGGCACATAACGCGTCAAAGTGAGTGGTGCCAACGTGCGGGGTCCCTTTCCTGGCCATCACACTTCCGGTCTGGTGCGAGCGTTGAGTGTATACGAGCCAGTGTGAACACGCACACGCACGGGGATATATGGTGTAACGTCAGACTCAACCAGGGTAGAATGGAACTTTCCAAAAGGGGAAAACAGAATGAGAAAGGCCATTTTGTACAAAACGGCAAACAGAACAAAGAGAAGTTCTCAGCACTCCACAAGCCCTTGGTCACTGAGTGTTGGCATCGGAGAGGCATTGGGGGGAAAAAGCATCTGCACCTTCAGATCCGCCCCCCAGCCCCCCAATGTGGGCGTTTCAGGAGTGGAGGCCTGCTCAGCTGGGTGGTCTTTTTGTCAGGGTCCCGCGGGAGGGCCCTGGCAGGGCACCAGGCCGGCGGGGCCAAGGCTGGGCACAGTCGACTCTCCGGCCCTCGCATGCCCTTCAGAGGGGGGAGGAGACGACACACACCCCAGCTATGCTGCTGCTCTGAGAGCTCGCGGGGCACCAGTGGGGCTGGTCTCCGCAGGATTTTCTTGCTTTGGGTGGTCAGAGAGGAAGTTTCCCTCCACGTCGGTGCTCGGACTAGTGGCTTCCGTCCTCCCACAAAGGGGAAGGGAATGAGGCAGCCCGACCGGGGCACAGCTGACAATTCAGCATGTTCGCAGGCTTGGGGTGAACGAATTCCAGGTCCCAAATCCAAAGCGCTCCCAGTTGCCTTTTAAGGTTCTGCTTGGCCAGCCATGGCTACGGCCACAGTTTAAGGCTGACAGAGACTATTCTAGAATTTGGGGAGGAGATGCCCATCGGGCCCATCAGTTCACCCGAATCTCAACTTGCTGGCTGCTGAAGAGTTCAGGTGTCCTGGAAACTCCACTCACTCAGCTCATCTTTGCCCATCGCGTAAAAGGGCTCTTCTGTCTTAGCTCCCTTTTATGACCTCCTGCAACCTGATGTATCACGATGGTGTCTCATCATACCCAACGGAGTGGGGGCGGTTAGCATGCACTCATTTTCCGACCACAGATCTCCGGAGGTGCTCTCGAAGAAGTGATGACTGCGTTCTTTCTCTAGTCGTGGGCCAGCCCTCCCGAACAAGAGACCACTGGGTGCCACTGGACGCAGAGTGCCTTTCAGGCTGTGGAATTCAGACGCTGGATATGAAACGCACAGAGAACTACAGTAGGAAGGGCAGCAAGACGGGACAATCCAGACCACTTTAGAAGCCAGCAAGGCTCTGAACCTGGAATCAGGTCTGTCGCTTATGAGCGGGACAACCTTGGGGCACGATAATCAGTGTTTCATCTGTGAAATACTCAAGGGCAGCAAAGACCTCAAAGGGTTGGGGGAAGGAGCACAGGGCCAGATCCTGGTGTAGATGTGGCACTACAGGGCCTCTGATGTGGGCTGTCACCAACGCCAAGCCTCCCAGGGAACATGGCTTTGCAGACCTATGAGGGGCCCTAATTAGAAGGTTTTAGAACTGGAGTCATGTCACTTGGTCGGATGTGACAGTTTTCACCGAGGACGGACTCGTCTGCTGAAATTTCTGCTGCCTGCCCGGGGGCAGCTTAATCAAGAAGAACCTCCAGTTTGCTTCTGTAAACCTCTGACGCTCGTTTCTTGGGGCCGACAACAGGATGCAGGCCTGGCAGGGCTGTCTGACAAAGCACGTGGGGACCTGTGAGCACCGTGAGCACCGGGAGCCACACCCTGTCCTCTGCTTGGGTCTTTGACCAGAGACTCCTCACTGGGTGTCTGAAAAGCCTAGTTTCAAAAAACTCTCAATCTGGACTGGGCAACAGGGGCCCTGGCTGTTGGCCTCTGGGGAGAAAGGCTCCTCCCAGATTCTGCGAGCGCTCCTTGAAGGGGTCAGATTCAGGGCTGGGTTCTTCACCCCCTAAGACTAGCTCACTTAACTGCCGCGCTTCTGTGGAGGTGGCCGTGTGCCCCCCAAAAGAAAACAACCCCCCGAGTCCCACCATCAGATCGCACTGGGGCACGGGCCGGCCCCACCCACGGGTCCCTGTGATTCCAGGAGGAACTGACGAGGCGCATGCTGGCAGGCCAAGCCGGGTGCTCTCTGGAGGCCGGGGCTCCGGAGCCCAGTAGATCAGCCAAGGCCTGGCTCTGCCGCTCAGTTGCAGGGTGACTTTGAACAAGACACTGAACTTCTCCAAGCCTCAGTTTACTTGTCTATAAAACGGGGATAATGGCACCCACGGTAAGGGGGCTTTGGTGAGGCTGGACAGGATAACGCTCACTGGAGTGTAGCACGCAGCAAAGCACCCTGGAGATGGGGGGCGGTTACTGTTCCTGGTGTCATTAGGACTTTATCCCTGGGGGGTGGTCCTGAGTAGGACCGTATGATTCTGGAAGGGGCTCCCTGGTTCTGAATACAAGGGCTCCGTTTATGAAGTTCTCCACTTCCTAACAGGTGTAGCCTGTAGGGCCTCATCCTCTTCCTCTGGACAGTGGGGACAGTAAGAAAATGGGTCCTCGCGGGCCAGCGGCGGGGATCTGCAAAACGAGTGCAGGCTGCCAGCACCCCTCCGACAGGACCGTCGTAGGATCCAGTCCCATCCGTTCAGTGACACAGCGCACACTCATGGTCCCGGGAGCTCAGCAGGCACTCAACGAGAAGACTTTGAGTTGCCGGAATAATTATCCATATGCAGTTCTTAAAATGCTCTAGGGATACCAACTCACAGGACCGCTGGCAGGAAGACTGATGCGGACACCTTCAGGAAGACACTTCTTCTGGGTGGCCCGGCAGGGGGCAGGGCAGTAACACCTCTTTACCCCCGAACACGGTGGGCCGGGGAGGCGAGCCTGCGGCTGTGTGCAGGTGGTGAGTGACACTGCGTCTTCACGGGGATCCCTGGGCTGAGGGGCCACCAGCCGTGAATAGGGACGTGTGACCAGGCTCCCTGGTCTTGGGAGTGGGGGGTGGGGTCAGATGCATCGCCCCTTGGGTTAACACGCCATGTCTGAAGTCCTGGCTGAGGCCGTGTGCACCTTCCTTCCCTTGCACAGGGAACCGTCTGGTTTCCACAATTCCTTGGTGAGAGGTCGACTTAGGATCTACTGGGTTAGTACCCAGGACCAGACTGTGGCAGGGGAGTGATGGTTATCCTGGAGGGCTCGCTGTCGGTGGGAGCAGCGTGACCCCGGATGGGCAAGGGCGATCCCCAGGAAGGCAGCCCTGTTGGAGGTCACTTCCAATTTGCCTGTGCGGTGATCCAGGTGTGACGCTGGCAGCGGACTCCTCCTCACAGAACGCTGCCATCACAGACCAGGAGGGTTCAGGCTCAATGCTCAGGCCATAGGGACACTGCCTGCAGGTGGAAACACCCGGGTCCGACATGAGGTGACCGGGGCACGTGTGTCTTTCTGAGAGAACAAGTCCAGAAGTAATCAGCTCCTGAAAGCCCTCCTAGTGCCGCGTGGTCTACTACAGCCGCCCTGGGAGGGCCCCCTTGTGACCTCCTGCTCCCCCCACAACCTTACGCGGACCTCGAGGCCTATAGCTCGGATGGAGTCCTTTGGTTTCTCCAAGATTGATTCCCAGGGCGCTCTTCCCTGGGCCCTCACCCCAGTGGCTGGGCAGATCGCCTCTGCTTCCTGTGCAGGCGTAACCTCCACCCTCCTCCTCCCCACGGAAGCCTCACTCCTTCCTCTCCCTGAATCTGTGCTCACATGGTCTTTGAGACGCAGCCAGCACAAGGCTGGGGGAGGCCCGGCCCCAGACTCTCTGCCCCCGAGACTTTTGATGTTTGGGCTCATCTGTGCGACCAGGGTACGTCTCTCCTGTTGGGGCACGGGAGCAGTGGAAGGACTCGAACGGGCCTCCCCTGACCTCAGCAACCTCCTCTGCGAGACCACGATCGTCATCACGGCAGCTCGAGGGGCGAGCCTGAGACGTTGATGAGACGCTCACTGAAATGTGACTGAAGGTAGCCTCATTGCGGAGAAACCCGCAGCCGGGTTAGGGAGCCTGTGTAGCGAAGCGCCAGCGTCCAGAAACCAAGAACTGAGCCAAGCTAGAGAAATGGTTTTCAGTTCTTTCCCTGGCCCAGCCCTCGGAGGGTCACAGCGTGCTCCACGGGGCTCAACAGGGGCTCAATCAGAACTGCAGGGGTGGGGGGCAGAGAGTGGGCGAGGCATGTGGTTTGGAGACAGCCCCCCGCCCCAGGTGATTCTAACACCCCCGCCCCCCACGGGGAAGTACTCATCTTTAGAAAATACAGTGTCTCCCAAGGGGAGATTGGCATTCTTTTAGCTAGCCTTTCTCATAAATAGCCATTTTTCACTAAAGCTATTGGTAGCGTGATCTTCTGTGCTTTAGCGAGTGAAATGCAGGTGACCGCCTAATTAGACTGCGTCTGTCCTGAGCCGCTCCAACAGAAGACCACAGAACAGAGTCATCAAAAATAGCAGTCCTGTAATGGCAGTGGGTTATTTCCTTAATCACGAACACAGAATTAGCCTGCACAAGCAGCGATGTGCCCGAGGACTTGTCAGATTCGGCAGGTAGGAACCTCTCCGGCTTCCGAGTCTGTTTCCACGTCTGTGTGAAGATGGGAGGGGCACCCTGTGTGTGGACAGCGAGGCGTATAGGGTGAACTTGGCTTGAGAAAGCAGAACACGGAGAAAGAGAGACGGGCAGACATCCAACTGTTGATTCACCCTCCTGGAATTACCGATTGATCGTCGGGATGAGGAAACGGTGGTTGCAAGAGATGGAGACTTTCGAGGTGCTAGAGAAAGCAAACCCGCGGGTCCCCAAATATATTCCATTTCAGGGCATGCCACTGGGAAAACCCCAACAAGCTCAGGAGCAGAGACGCTGCCCTGTGAAATCAAGCCCCCGAGCGCCATCGGCATTCACGGCAAAACCATGCCCCCTGATGCCCCAAAGCGGAGTGGGGGCCGTCAGCCGAAGCATCCCCAGCCGGCCATCCCGCTTCGAGCCCCGCACCATGTGTCCCGGAGTCTCTGGCTGCCGGGCCAGAGACCCCCTCACCCCCTCGCCCGTCACAAAAGCATCAGGTTGCCAATTTGATGGGTCTCGTTCAGAACATATTTTTCCTAATAACCGTATTGCTGTTTAGTTTAGATTTGAGACTATAAATTATACACATTAGGAAAAAAAAAAAAAAAAAAGCAAAGCCCTCGGAAGATATCTCATTCCATTAACCTGCCTCCTTCGGGTGAGGGAGGTAGATGGGCCTGTCTGGGGGCGGCTAATGCCTTTTGTGCAAGGGTTTGGTATTGGGGGGATCTTCACTCCTGGTGACAAGGGGTTAAGATAATTAGAATCAGAGAAGTCTCGTTACTAGAGGATATGTTTTGATTATTAGATCAGATGAAGATAAGGGAGCGATAATTTTGGAAGAAGTATTGCCAAATTGTTTCATTAACTGCACCGTATTAAAGAATTCCCCCAAGATACGGATAAAGAACATTAATTTGTGAAACTGCGTTTCATTTTTTGTGTGTGTGAAGGCAAACATTAAAACCTTAACTGATTTAGAAGCAATTGCTCCATAATAAAAAATGTAAGGTCTATAGCCTCCTTCTCCTAGTCAAACACAGGATGTATCTTGAGTCATACCCCTTAACTATAACAAAGCAGCAAAAGGCAAATTATCTAATAATAATGTCACTGCTGGGGTCAGAAATGGCTGTAACACGAGAAAATTAGATTTAATCTAGAAATAAAAAATGAACGCTGGCACTCATTGGGCAGGCTGATGGGAGAGTAAGAACCATGGAAGAAATAAATGCTTTGGTCGATAACGAATATGTCAACCCTCTCCCCACATCAGCAGGACTGGCTCCTCAGAGGGGCCCAGGCACGCGGCAGCTAGCTTCTCGGACGGCGCACAATGTGTACTCCAAAGAGGCCAGGAGGAAACCAGGAGGGAGAGCAGTGGGTGCCCCGGGTCAGGGAGGTCAGACTGGCAAGCTGCCCACCAGATGGTGGCTCGGCTTGAGGTCAGAAACACGATCGTGCCTCGGGAAGGGAAATCTCAGTTTTTCAAAAAAAAATTAAAACGGGCCTAACTACACTCTGGAATTCCTTTACGTAAGAGAAAGTTTTCCTGACATTTTCACAGCTGATCTTGACGCACTGTATTTAGTACACAAAGACTGCGCTTGGCCATCATTCGCACTGCGCGAACAGATGCTGGGCGGGCATCGCGCAGGCTGGGAAGGGATGGCAGAGTGGGGGCCTGTGTCGCCCGGGGGCCGGGCCCACACCCTTGCTGGTCCCGTCGCCTATCATCAGATAGAACACCTCTGAGGAGGCCCTTCTGGCCCAGACACGCCACAAGTTTAGTGTGCGAGGATTTTCCTCGTGTTGTGCTAACTATAACAGGTTGAAAATATCTCCAATCAAGTATAATTATTTTTTAAAATATACCGAAAGGCTGGCAGAGCTGGACGAAAGGCATGTCTGTGCAGATGGCCTGCGACCTTGGCAATGACTTCAATCCCACACAAGCAGGTGCACAAAATGTCCTTCTTCGGGAGGCCAGGTGGGGAAGCAGCACCGTGGGTGGGCCCTGAGGACGGGGCCTTCCACCAAGCACTGCCTGCGAGGGACAGCCCGTGAAGGGCAGTGCCATCCTGGCAAGAGCTGGCAGAAGGGTTCAAACTCACTCTCCCTGCCTTGGGCTCCGGACTCTGCTTCTAGCTCCCTCACGGAGATTCAAGGCTGTCCTACGTGCAGTCAGTTCCAGACAAGACGCTCTCCGGAAGGAAGCTCTGCCAGCCCCTGTGTGCCTGTGCCTCCGAGAGATGTGTCCAGGGGAACCTCATGCCTCCTTCTGTTCCCACTGTTCTCACCGGAGAGAAAAACTCTTGCCGATGGTTGGAGCTCAGGCTGACAAAACCCTGAACCGTGGCATCTGCTTTTAAGGTGAGGATGGATTCTGACCGTGACCTGGGCAGACCACAAACGTGAAAGACACTTGTGCAACGGCCAAGGCGGGGCTGACAAGGTGGCCTTGGAACGAAGGCCTCTTGCTGCAGTAAGGACACCCAGCATGTGTCCCAGACAGTGAGGACAGAATCGACCCCCTGGGCCGCTTCGCCCTGGGCTCCCTGCAGGGTTGCATGCGGAGGAAGGCAGAGGCAGGGTGTGTGCGCGTGTGTGCGCGTGTGCGCGTCCGGCCCTCCCTCGGCCCGTGGCCCGCACGGCGCCCTTACTTTGAGTGTGCTGTTCTTGGCGCTCAGCTGCTGCTCGAGCTGGGAGATCTGGCCGGCCGAGTTCTCCCGCAGCTTCGCGAGGCCGGCCTGGAGTCGCTGCACGTCCTCCACCAGCTGCGCGATCTCCCGCTCTTTAGCCGCCAACTCAACTTCCAGGCTGGAGCGGGTCAGCACCTCTATGGCCTGCTCCTGCGGAGGAGAAAGGGAATGACAAAACTGTCCTGGCTTCAAGCGGGGCTTGTGCTCACCTGCGCTGGCAACGGAGGCAAGAACGTGCACGTGGAGTGACAGGGACGGCGCATTTGCCTTGAGATGTCCCCTCCTGCCTCCGCTGGGGCGGACGTGCCAACACCCACCCTGTCCACCTTCCCGTCTGCACCGTGAACGCGCCTGGATTTGGTCACCGGACGCGTATTTACTGGGTGCACACCCGGAACCAGAGACACGCTGTGAGCACCGGGGGAACAGTCCCCATTGTCCCACGGCATCCTGTCCGTGCGTGGCATCCTGAGATGCCAAAGCCTGTTGGGCCCCAACTGTGCCACCCCGAAACTGAAGCAGGGGCGGGGCATGGGGACAGACTTGGGGGAGGCAGTGGGGAGGGTCCTCGTCGAGATGGGGACACCTGGGCCACCACCTGAAGGTGACAGACAGGGTCTTTCTGCGTGCTGGGGGTGCCAATAGGGCAGGCTCCGAGGGGGTCCCCTGGTAGAATGCAAAGTTCGCTACTGTCCTATCCAGAGGCTGGGGTGGTATCTGACCAACTGATTCCTAGTTGGCATTTTAAAGAAGAGCTAAAAGATGTGGAAGGGCGCATTTAGCATTTCTTTGCTTAGGAACGCTGATAACTGACTTGTTAAAACCTTACTGCCATCCACCCTCCCAACCCCCCACCCCAATTTGCTCATTTTGGAAACTATACAGAATAGGAAAAAGGTATTCAAAAAAAAACAACAGAAGAAAAAGTCAATTCTACTCCCCAAGGACTAAACCGGTCCTTTTTTCAAGTTTTAAAAGGAAGTCTGGAAGCTTTCCTGGTGGGTAGCCGCACTTTTTCTGGGCGTGGCCAGGGGACAGGGATGGAAAGACAGGACACCCTGGTCTCTGTGACAGCAGGGACCTGGGGGCAGCTCAGACTACAGCGTGGGGTGTCATCCTCGCTGTTGTGCCCCTCCCCCCGAAGTGCCCCAGTTCACGTCTTGCTCTCGCCCATGCTGGCAGGTGCGGCCCCGCCACGCCAGGCACGATGTGCTTGTCCCGGGGTTATCAAGGTCGGGGACAGCCAGCAGTCAGGGAAGCAGGTTTTTCACATCTCCCCGCTGGGAAATTAAGGATCCAATCATTCAAGAATGTAAAGCTTTGTGTGCAAAGGAATGGCCCTTTTCTGTTCCTTTAGTTCGTACTCTCTTGGAAAGTAAGGCCTTCATTCCCCGCTGAGTCCTGGCAGACACGCACATGGCCCCGGCGAGCACCTTCCCGCCAGCTTCTTTAAAAAGGCATGCGCTGTCCTGATCAGCTCTGTTCCGAGTGTGCTCCCTGGGCTGGCACCAACTCAGGAAAATGTTGCCGGTACACAGGGAGACAAGCCCGGAGAGGGAAACTGAGTGTTCAGAAACATCCCTAGCAATTCAACGTTACTGTGACGCGCCGACTGCCTTCTGTAAAAGGACCCGTCTGCAACAGTTGGGGAATTAACAACAAAACCAAACCCGCCCGCCCCTGACCTCTGAGCGTGTGGGAAGCCCCGCCCCCGGCAACGCTGGCTGGGACCCAGGTCAGGAGCCATGGGGACCTGAGACCCGTCCTCCTGCCTGTGCCAGGGGTTAGCGCCCAAGACAGGGAGAGAAGCACATGGAAGCGAGCCGTGAGGAGGAGGGAAGGGGGCAGACAGACTGGGGGGCTTGGTCAAAAGAAGAGGGGCTCCCTGTCGGGGTGGGAGCACTAGGGAGGCACGGAGATTGCAAGAGCAGGGACAGGGCAGGAGGGGGCGTCACTGATGCTGCGGACAGCTCGGAAAGGGGCGAGCCCCTCGCCACCTGACGGTGGCCGTTGAGGAGAGCGGCCGGGGTGCCCACACTTGTGGCAGTGGGCCTGGGGGGGCATGGAGGGGATGCGATGAGAGGGTATCAGGCAGGTTGGTTTCATGGGGTGCAAACATTGAGCCACATTGTCTCATTTTAACTTATTTATCAATTTTCCAACCTGATACCATGATAATGGTTTCAAGTGCTCTCCGGGAAAGTCTGCATCAGGAGCCCAAATGGGGCTCTGGGGCTTTATTTTCCTAGTTTTAATTTAATTTAATTAATTTATTTTTAAAAGATTTTATTTATTTACTTGAGAAAGAGAGAGAGAGAGAGAGAGTGAGAGCAGGAGAAGGGAGAGGGTCAGAGGGAGAAGCAGACTCCCCGCTGAGCAGGGAGCCCGATGCGGGACTTAATCCCGAGACTCCAAGATCATGACCTGATCTGAAGGCAGTCGCTTAGCTGACTGAGCCACACGGGGGCCCGATTTTTTTTTATTTTTAAAAGATTTTATTTATTTGACAGAGACACAGCGAGAGCGGAATACAGGCAGGGAGAGTGGGAGAGGGAGAAGCAGGCTTCCCACTGAGCAGGGAGCCTGATGTGGGGCTCAATCCTGGGACCCCAGGTCACGACCTGAGCCGAAGGCAGATGCTTAGCCACTGAGCCACCCAAGCTCCCCGAATCTGGGGGGGGTTAAATGGGAAAGTGCAAGTTGAATATCCCAGGGGAAGTGGTTCAAATGGTATGTGTAGAAACAGCAGCCAGCAATGCTGAGCCTGGAGTCAGGACGGGGACCAGAGGGCCATCTGCTCAACTCCAGGGCCCGAAACTGGCCTGGCCCCACTCTGCCCGTGCGACCTTGGGCACGTCAATGGACTCTCAGGCACCTAGGCCGGATTCCTCATTCATAACATAGCCAAAGTCATTTTGTGTCTTACATAAGCTCCAAGAGATGAGATCATCCTCCCCAAAGCAGTAAGACCTTGGAAATGAGACAGAGAAGGTCATTCTACTCGAAGCCCAAACGGGCTCACTTCCTGGCTGTCCCATCATGAGGACACGCGGGAGATAAGAACTAGACAAGGGCCCAGGAGGCGATGAAGGGGCAGAGGGTGGAGGGGGCGGAGGTGGGTCTCAGCCCCTGGGCGCAAGCTACAAAGGAAGTTGTGTGATGCAGTGAGCACGGGCTGAGAGGGGTGCCCTGCACGACTGCGGGGAGGTCAGCGTCAGGCATTGGAGATGCTCCTGCGATCACTGCCAGGAAGTGAAATGTACACAATTCAAAGAGGGTCAGGACCGCGGGGTCCCGTGTGTCTCTCTGGGCCTCAATTCAGCTGTACCTGAAGCACCCCGGGGCTTTAGAAAATACATGGGCTCTGGGCCGTCCCCTGGAGCCTGAGGCTCAGCATCAGGACTCTGGCTGGGATGAGCCTCTGAAGGAAGGAACAGAACTAGCTCCCCCTGGGGGGCACCAGAACCAAGTCCCCAGAGTCTGTCCCAGCAGGGATATCCCTGTGGCTCCAGGCTTCCACGGCCTGTAGGGGGTCCTACGTGCTTCCGGGTGCCAGGTCTCGGGGGTGGGAACTGCGATGGCTCAGCGGCCAGGAGAGGATGTGGGAAAACTGTCTGTAGAGTCTGAAAACATGGTTAAAAAGGCAGGCCTTAAGATGATGAGTCCAAAGGGAAAAATGAATGTAAAAGCAGAAGTTACTGATGTAGGACTTCACTGAACTTTGTCCCCCTAAGCCCTGTTCACCTGCCCTCGCTCCCAAGCTGCGCGCGTCTGAGCCCTCCAGCGGAGACCAGCACGCCCAGGCTGAAATGAGCTACGTAACGATCTCTTTTACCCTGCAGCCATTTCCGTATCAAATATGGATGAGACACAAGAGCCCTACTTGAGATGGGAAAAAAACCCAACATGACATGATGGTGCGCCTAGGACCCCAGACTCAGAGAGAGATGCCCGGCTCTCGGCTAACACCTGACTTACATTTACCCCGGGCGGGGAAAGGGGAGGGCCTCAGTTTCACTTTCTTACCGACCCTCTGTGTTTCTGCCAACACCAAGTGGCCGGACAGGCTGATTCCATCTGGAGGATTCACCTGGTAGGGTCGGCTGACACACAGGCGTGTTTCCTAATAGTCTGGTTTGTTTCGGTTCAAGGGGCGGCCTGCCATAAGTACTTGACAAAGGACCTGCTTACGTCCTGTCTCACTGACCGCACGCGAAGGCGAGCAGCTCGACGGAGGGGAGAGGAGTGTGTCATGGAGGACGACTTAGGCTCAAACTCCAGCTTGATCACGGTCGAGCTGTGTGACCTCGGGTAAATGACTTAACTTCTCTGAGCCTGTTTCTTTATTTGTCACACGAGGATAACAAAACCCACCTCTAACGACTGTGTTGTCTCAAGACATAAATGAGCCAACCAGATCAAGCCCCAGTGCGGCCCCCACCGCAGCGCAAGAGCCCACCGCGAGGCGGCTCGCCTTCCACGACCGGTGAGTCCATTCAGACACCCAACGGATCGGCTTTTGCTTTTGCTCCATCTATGGCCTCCACTGTTTCCCTGCCGCGTCCTGCCAGCCAAGCCCAACAGACATTTTCCCACTGGCCTTGTCTGCTGTGTTTGCTCCGCGGCTGGCTGGAGCTACTGGGAGCGCAGGCCTCGGTCGGGGCGCGGGGAGGCCTGGCAGGGCCGCTCTCGGACGACTGAACCCGAGCCACGTAAACACGGCACTTAGCCCGTGATGAAGTGTTTAAGCGCCTCGAGGACCCACAACTTACTCTACCTGTAAAAACATTCACTTCCTTCTGAGATGCTCTGGTTGCTGCCGTCTTGGATGGTGCCAGAAATCCTCTCAATCAGAAACATTTAGCTCGGGAGCCCCATGCAGACACACGAGGATGGACGGCTTTCTCTCGGGAAGCCCAGGCGACCACAGAGGCCTGGAGAGCAGCCGGACCAACTCCTTCCTCGAGGGTTACTTGCTGCCCTGGCCATGGCGCCAGGTCCCGTGCTGGCACGTGTGGGTAAAGGGACAGTGACAGAGCCAAGGGGACGTTTCAGGTAAAATGAATATCGGAGTCCACGAAGTTGTGATGGCTCCTTAAATGGAAATCTTTCCTCTGCACTTGAACCCCTTAAATCATGTTCTCTGGAATGTTAATTGACTAATTATTTTTAAAACGGAATGTCAACTTAAGGAAAGGAAATGAAAAATCCGTTCTTAAAAAGGGGTCCTCACACTAAAACTCTGCTTCGGATTCTCTCCCGGGGAATCATTTTAAGAAGTCCTGCTTGAGTCCTGGCTGGGCCACTGGGGCCGAGCCTTCTGGGCCCACAGGTTTACATTCTGGAACTTTCACTTCATCATGTAGGTGAAGAAAGGAAATGCCTGCCTCACGGGTTACGCGGAAGAGTGGTTGTCTAAGCGATGTGTGAGCGGGTCTCCTGGTGAGACCGTGCCCCCTCTGGAAGGGCCTGCCCCTCCCTGCTCCCTTGCTCTTCCACTGTCCACACAGCAGGCCTCTGCTAAAGGAAAGGACACCCACAAACACAACTCACCCACCACAGGCCTCGGGAGCAGGAGGGCCCTGGGAGCCACTGACTCCTGCTCTGTTCACAGGAAACTGAGGCCGCCCAAGTTTGGCTACCTGAGGTCTTTCAGCAAACAGGGTATGAGCTGAGCTTTGAACCCGGGGCTCCTGGATCAGAGATGGTGAGGCCAACCGCAGTGAGTCAGTGCTGAGGTTCTGAGTGACTGTGATTTTAGGTCAGGACTTGCTCTAAGCGCTTTGCTTATAAGGATTTCCAGAACTCTTACAATACACATGATGAAACCCAGGCCTGGGGAAAGTCAGGCTACTTGTCGCAAGTCATGCAGCGCTGGGGTCTGACCCCAGAGGCCTGGCTCTGACATCCAGGTCTCAACACCACGCTGCCCCCCATCACCGCTCGGCGCTCAAGGCAGGAGCCTGGAATCTCAAAGTCAAGGCTGCCTCGTTCGAGCTGGGAAGTTTCTGTCTAAGAGCAATCTGTATTCATCTCAGGAAAAGGAATAAGATGTGTGCCTCACTCCTTCCGAATGCTGGGACTTGGAGTGCATATGCTACTACATGCGCTTGGGAGCCCACAACCACTTTATTCCCTCTCTGGCCTGCCCTGCTCGTCCGCAACTGTTTTCTCAGGCCGGAAGGACACACTGAAGGCGAGACCCAACCTCCCAATTTCCCGGTGTAATTCTGGCAAGGCCCCTGCCTCACACACCCAACCTCTGGCAGCGGCTGTCTCTGAACAGGCCTAGCCAGGAAGGCCCTCTCTTTGGTGAGGGGAATCCCCTGCCTCGGCCTCCAACTTGGCCTTCATGCCGGGCGGGGGACACGCTGACCACTGAGCTCGAAGCCCAACCGGCAAAGCTCTTCCTCTGACCCGTACGTGTCCCATCCCCAGAACGCCCGAAGCATTCCCGTCCAACACAGCAGCGCTGGTGAGAATATTTTCCCTAGAAGGCCCGTCGAGAAGCAAGCAAGCAGCTAGAACCCAGAGGGGTGGAGGCTCGGCGGCCAGAGTCCCTGCGGGGCCGGGCTACCCACCACGTCCGGCGCCTTCTGGATCTGTGAGGCCAGCTGGAGAGAGTGGTTGGCCGACGAGAGCTGCTCCCTCAAAGTCTCCGCCTCTCTCTGGGCCACCTCTGCCCTCTGAAGGAAATGAAAAGTGTGAGAAGAGAAAGTACATTCGGTTTAACAACTGACAATTATTACAAGAACATTCATCAATTCATGCCTGACTGACTATAATTGATTTTCCTAAACACTCAACCTAATAAATGCGCGAAAAAAACATAGAATGTGATGGATTTTTATTTTAAACAGTACAAGGAAGAAATAATTGAGCGATTATGACAGTAATTTAACGCTAGGAGCAAGGAGTCCCCTGCTGATACTAATGCTCCGGCCCACTGAATTTCCCAGACTGAATAAATACGAGTGGAAATAGAGTCTTTTGATTCAATTTCTTTCTATTCTCATAGACCAAGAAGATTTTATTGCAGGATTACTCCTGGGAGTAATTCTCACGGGTAAACAGTGAATTAAAGACACTTTGGCCATTCTCTTCCTGAAGACGCGCACAATGTTGTGGTTGTTTTCCTTCAGCAAGTATTTCCATGAGCGAACGGGGTGGAAAGGCCGCCTCATCTGCGAGGGCTGGGCTTCGCTCGGCGCGTTTAACCCTTCGCCCGACAGCGTTTTCCGACGCGGACGCGGGCACGTGCAGCCAGCCCGGCCGACCTAGGGGCCCGAGCCGGGAGCGCGGCCGGGCCCGCTGGGGGCGAGGGAGTGCGGAGCTCACCGCAGGAAGGGGGCTGAGGGGAAAAGGGGGGGCAGCTTCTGCCACCGGCGCTGTCGTTCCCAGACAAGAAAACCAATGCAATTGACGGCAGTGCAGGGTTTCCCACTGGACGGGGACACGCCGGTGCCCGTGGCTGGGAGGGCATCGTGGTGCTGCGGATTGAGCAGCAGGGGCAAGTGACCTGTGCCCACCAAGCTTCTTCCGTCCTACCCACCCCCCCCCGGAATGGGGACGCAGTCACTTGGTCAGCTTCTCAGGGACCCGCGGTGATCAGGGTCCACGGGAGCGCACAGGACTTATTTACGACCAGGCTTGTCCTGCTTTTACAGTTATGATGCAGATGAAACTCGGGGACGGGGGCGGGGCGCGGATGGTGGCACTGGGTGTGTGGACCAGAAGTCACAGGCTGCTTTACCCATCGGGCTTGCACTATGCAGGGAGAAAAGAAGAACGAGAAGGTTCTGGCTGAGCAGCGCTAGGTCGTGTGTCTTCCTTTTTTTTAGAAAGGTGTTATTTATTTGGCAGAGAGAGAGAGCGAGAGCACAAGCAGGGTGAGTGCGGGAGGGAGAGGTAGATTTCCCCGCTGACCAGGGAGCCTGATGCGGGGCTCGATCCCAGGACCCCGAGATCATGACCTGAGCCGAACGCAGACTCTCAGCTGACTGAGCCATCAGGCACCCCGTGCCGTGTGTCTTACTTCGCAGCGCGACAGTGTGTGTGGGCTAATTGCTAAGAAAGGACTGGAGAGGAGAAACTGGAAGTGAGCCTGCCCAGGTCCTTCTAGATCAATCTAGCTGGCCGAGGAACGGGTTTGGCAGCCTTCAGCTGTTCGGCTGCAAGGCTGTTCTGCGAGTCTAGCTCTGCAAGCCAGCAAATTAGGATATTTCTAACAGCGGTTACTTCTGCCCTGAGCACTGCTGGTGGCCGTCCACCCTGCTTCCCCAGGGGCGCTTGGAACTTCGCTCCGTCTAATTCAGGCCAGGCCTGTCCCTGCTCACAGGGCTGCCTCCCACCCTCCGCTCCAAAACCAATCTGGAACGGCCCGCCCGGCGAGGTGGCAAGGCTACCAGCGTGGCGACAGGGGCAGGGGTGATTCCCTTTCCAAGGTTTTCTGATAATCGTGTCATTATTACTGAAAAGTTTACTCTTCTCTTTCTAGTCGGCGAAGCCGTTGGGCATAAAACCTCCAGAGCTCTGCCAGGAATGAGGTGTATTTGACATATTTCTCGCCTCTTGGACAGGCAAGAAGATTTCTTAGCCTGGTGGAGAAGCTGTTTCAGTGGCAGCCAACGAGGCTGTGCAGCCACCCTGCCCCGCCTGGCGATGCCGGCTTGGCGCGGTTCCAGAAGCACCGGAGCGCGGGCAGGCCCAGGCAGCGGCTACATGGCAAGGCTCTCATACGGGCATTTCGCCGTGTGGGCCCAGCTCAGGGGACACAGGATCCGGCTGTTGAGGATTTTCTCCTCGGCTGGTGGGAACTCTCTGGAGCTTCAGCACTTGACTCAGTTTCCAAGTTCACTTTGGGAGTCACTCTGCAGCCTATCCACGGTGGTCGCAGCCTTCTACCACATTGGGCTTGACCTGGTGACTTTGGTGCAACTTTTTGATTGGTTAGGATCTGTGCAACTTGTTTAGGGTTCATGCCCAAGGGGATGCTTTTATAAAAATAAAAGCACATGATGGGGCGCCTGGGTGGCTCAGTGGGTAAAGCCTCTGCCTGTGGCTCGGGTCCTGATCTCGGGGTCCTGGGATCGAGCCCCGCATCGGGCTCTCTGTTCAGTGAGTTCTGCTTCCCCCCCACCCCCTGCCTGCCTCTCTGCCTACTAGTGATCTCTGTCAAATAAATAAAATCTTTAAAATAAAATAAAATAAAATAAAATAAAAGCACACGAAAGAAAAGGAGTTGAGGTCATCTGTGCGGCTGAACAGGCACAGAGAGGATCAAAACTAAAAGTGGTTTGAAGGGCCAGGAGCAGACGCCGGTAGGCAGCTGGGGAGGAATTAGTTCCTACGGTTGTAAATTTAGTCTCATCGTTGGCAGCTGAGGCAGGAAAAAAAGAAGGGGTGCTGTGCTGGGTTCACCCCGTGCTGTCACTCGTGCGCAGAGGGCCTCCTGGCTTCCTGGGGACCACAGTCCCACCAGACGGAGTTGTGTTTTGAAGAACAGGCATGAGTGACGGCAGGCGGGCGGCTCTGGAGTTTTCTGACCAGGAACGCCAGGAGACAGCCATCTCCTTGTTTCCGCGGGGCGGGCTCCCTCGCCCCTCCCTGCCCCTCGCGGAGGCCAAGCCTGGGAGGCCCGAGGCCAGGGTTCTGGCTGGCGGCTGGCGCGGCCCCAGGGCTGCTGCTGACTTTCTGTACTTCCCTGGGAAGCCGGAGTCGGTGCTGGCAGCCCGGGGAAAAGTGAAGCAGGAGGGCACCCGACGAGCGGGGACACCGCCTGCCTCTGGCGGGAGCCCTGACCAGAAGCGCAGACGCAGCCCAGCTGCCGCGTGAGGCCTCACGGGCCTACTGAGGCCCAAGGAGGTACCAGGAGTCCAGGGCCCGACAGCGCCCACCACGGGGGGACAGGTGTCCAGTCAGGTGGACTATTAAGGCCCCTGCTAGGCGCTGCCTCGGGTGGTCATTGCTCCTTCCTCATGTCAAGATGGAAGACTTCTTCGGGAAAGATGACCAGAGGCCGCGGCAGGGCTCCAGCGGTCGGCGGGCAGGCAGGAAGCAGCCAGCAGCACTTTGGTGTACGAAGTCCTCCGTCAGTCAAGCTCCGAAAAGCAGTGCTGAGTCCCACGCGTGTGACACTGGCTGGCCCAAGGCACAGTTTTGTTATCTCGGGAAGGGGAGCCTGAACTGTGGGTCCGGGGGGGTGTCCTCATCTGAAAACGAGGCCCACGGGGACCCCCTGGCCTCCACCTGCCTCCCCAGGGCTCCCCAAGGGCTCCAGGAAGGGCAGGAAGGAATCTTTCCCTCAACGCAGCCCCTGAAGGAGAACACATTAGAAGGCCGACATAGGATGCTGACAGCTATTTCCAGACCTTAAAGTCTGAAAAATCTGATTCATAAAATATGGAGGAGGCACGGTGCGGTGGGCCAGGGAGCGCAGGCAAAGGCTCAAGCCTCGGGCAGCTGCAGCTGGCGGGGCGGGCGAAGGCCCGGGGGAAGGCCGGTGAGGCCCGTCACAGGCTGGCGTGAGGCGCAGGGCCCGGGCCCACGCAGGGGGCTGTGGTCAGGCATTGTCTAGGGAGGCGGGTTTTCGCTCTCCCCAGAACCAGGCTTGAGACCTGATGGAATCCAGGCTCTTCCCAGTTTACCCATTTCAGGTGTAGTCCCTGGTTTTAAATGGTCGGTGTGGGTATCTGATCCTGGCTTCTGCCCAGCTTGGCCCTGGTCTTGGTGTCTTGTCCCCTTCTGTATGTGTGGCCATGAAAGCCCAGGCCAGGGGCCACCAGTGATGAGTGAGCCCCTCCAGGGACCGAGCGGCCACATGAGTTGGCAATGGGCTGAGCCTCCGGGTAAAACCAGGGCTTCCCAGAGGTGGGAACCGGCTGGGAACACGAGTCTATCAGCAGGCAAGCCCTCCTTCTATGATTTCGCTAAAGCTGTGGGAACAAATGTCTACAGGTTTAGTGGATTTTAACAACACACATTAATTATCTGATACTTCTGGAAGTCGAGTCTGCAGTGGGTCTCACTAGGCTAGGATTGCGGTGTGGGCAGGGCTGCACTCCCATCTGAGGCTCTAGGGGAGAATCTGTTTTCCTGCCATTTCCGGCTCCTGGAGGCCACCCACATTCCCTGGTGCATGGCCCCTCCGTCCACCTTCAAAGCCGGCTCACTGCTCTGATGCGGGCTCTTCTGTGTCTGAGGACCCTGTGGTTACACGAGGTCCACTCACACGCTCCCGGGTCATCTCCCCACCTCAAGGTCAGCTGTTAAGATCCTTAGCCTCTGCCAGGGACACTAACGTATTTGCAAGTCCCGGGGTAAGGAGGTGGCATCTCTGGGGGCCATTTTTCTGGCTACCATACTCAAGGTACAAGTAACACCACATTTGGACAATTTTGAGAAGAAGGCACACTCTCCTGGGGGATGACCTCCCGGCCTGCTCTCCACAAGGCCCTGTACTCTGGAAGGAGAGCTAAAAGAGAGGGTAGGCTAGCGAGGCCAACAAATGAGCCTTCCAAAGGGACAGGCTCCGTTGCTCTGGAAAGCACACAGCCACCTCGTGGTCCTCTTTCCAAATCAAACCCACACACGACCCCAGAGAACAGCCAGAACCCCAGAGGTCACCCCACTTCAGTGATGTTATAGAAGAGAGATCAGGAAGGCCTACTACAGGCCAGAGATGAGTCCCTCTGCCCTGTGTCCCAAGCTGGCCTTGTGCCGGTGACCAGAGTCCCTGTTTAGATCCACCTAGCTCTAAGACCCCCAAGTTAGGGCAAATTAGGACGCGGTTAGAGAGATACTAGGTCACCTGCCAACCTTAAGAAAATCTCCATGCGATCAGGTACACCCTAAAACATCACACACCTCCCAACCCAGAGGCCTATATCCCTTTTCAGATATTAGTTTGGCTCCCCCAGACCCAAAGCCTTAGCTAAAATAGTAATCATCATATCATCATCATCGTCAACATGCCCAGGAGTTGGGCCCATCACCTACTGGTACATCTGCTTATTTTATGTCGAAGAACTGGAATCTCAGAACCTTTAAATATCTACAAATATGGCAGAATCTTATAAAGAACCACCTAGAATTAAAATGGCCATCAGGAAGAACATTCCAGTTAGAGAAGATCACTTAAGCAGTGTACTTGAAAGCAAGGGCTCCCAAATCAAACGAACCCAATGGGGATATCTGTTTAACTGGCAGGCAGAAGTCTCCAAGAGGCTTTAAAATTCCAGAACAGTTTCATTGCAAGATGCATTGCAAAAGGCTAGTTAATCAGTGAATACAGCTTTATCCACTTTGGGCTTCCCTTTACAGAGGAACGAAAGATACTGGGGTCAACCAGTAAGACACGTTTTGTGCCACACTGAAAACTTACTATGAGAAACCACGTTTCTAGAAATTATACAACGTATCTATACACTTGCCAAGCCACAGGGCACTGATGTGAAAGTTCAGGCTTACTTACTTCTTTGTTTCCACTAGATATTAAAGTTTCCTAATGGCTAAAAATTCTAATATAGTTAATGAAACTACTAGAAATAATAAAGGAAACATCATATGCAAGGAAAGTAAGATGGGTGTCTTCAAAGAAGGTGTGAGGACTGGAGAGGCATATGCGTTGAGGGAAAAGAAAATGATTTTGTCTTAAAGTGAGGCTATTTACTTCAGAATGGGTAAGAGGAAGAAACAGGGCAAAACCTGAATGTAAAAAAAGAAAAGTTGTAGACTTGTGGAAATGAGATCTTTGGAAAGAACTTTCACGTGTGGTCAAGCTGGCTAAAATTAGAATACATGTAATGTATTTTGATGTTAAATGGTTTTTAACATCAAAATTGATCTGGTGCAACATTAGAGTTTGGTTTTCTTTTCTTTTTTAAAAAAATATATCTTATTTTTAAGGAATCCCTTTACCCAACGTGGGGCTCAGATTCACAGTCACGTGCTCTACTGACTGAGCCAGCCAGGCGCCCTGGTTCTCTCTTTGAGAAGGACAGAGTTTTCTGGAACTACTGGTTTGCTCTTGAGAAAAGACTGTAAAAGGTCTTCTTTACCTTTTAAGGAACCTGCCCGGAAAACAAAGATTTTTTGTCTGGTTAAAATAATTTCCCAGGTCTTTATCAGGTCTTTGATTTCTTTTTTTTTTAAACATACATTCATTCATTCATTTATTTGACAGACAGAGATCACAAGTAGGCAGAGAGGCAGGCAGAGAGAGAGAGGAGGAAAGAGGCTCCCTGCTGAGCAGAGAACTGACACAGGCTCGATCCCAGGACCCTGGGATCATGACCTGAGCCCAAGGCAGAGGCTTAACCCACTGAGCCGCCCAGGCACCCCAGGTCTTTGATTTCTTAAGAAATCTGCTAAAAGAGCTAAGGATTTTTTTTTCCCAAACAACTGTTTAACTTCCCGAATTTGCCTTCAAGGTCTTCAGTTGTCACTATGGTTAAACAGAGGAGTAAGTACTGTGTCACAGTGACCTATGATTCTACTTGACCAAGTGTTCTAAAATCCTTTGATATTTTTCGACAAACTTCTGTGCTAAATGAAGTCTTTTTGACTTTGAACCGACTTTGAGATTTTTCCGAGGGGTCCTTGGACATCTCAAAGGATTTGTTCTCGCACCTTATAAAAAGGGAGATGTTAAAAGAAACTCGGCTTATTTGGTTTGTTAAATCACATGGGAAACTTTATACTGAGTCTTCTTTATGCTGCATTTGTATAGTTACATTAAGTGTTTTTAGAAATTGTGTGAAATTCCTAGGAATCTGATTTATCCTGGTATTATGTCATGATTCCAGTCATTATCTTAAAATGTCATTCCTCACAGAAATGACTACAGTTCCTTATCAAATGAACTGTCAGCAGATCTTTAACAATGCACACTTTAAAGTCTTTGTCATTGGGGCACCTGAGGGGCTCAGTCAGTTAAGTGTCTGCCTTTGGCTCAGGTCGTGATCCCAGGGCCCCGGGGATCGAGCCATACATCACGTCAGGCTCTCTGCTTGGTGGGAGCCTGCTTTTCCTTCTCCCTGCCGCTTCCACCTTGCTTGTATCCTCTTGTCAAATAATAAATAAATAAATAAATAAAATCTTAAAAAAAAAAAAAAATAAAAAGTCTATGTCATTTACAGAGTTACTGTTTTACTCAGATGCTTTTGCAAAAGTTTCCCTACAAAAGTACTTCGTCTTCATGGGGTTTCATGGAAAGGACTGTGACAAGTCCGAATTTTGGATAACCAAGATCATTAAACTGAACTGGGTGAGAATTCCCAGAACTTATGGGAAAAACAAACCAACAAAGAAGCAAACCGAAAAACCCAACTGGGTTCAAACAGAATGAGGGTTAGTAACAAGTAAATGGATGAGAGGAGGGTAACTATAATTCTTACGGCTTCTTGTTTGAAACACTGATGCTTCAAACAGCGATTTGGCAATGTTTACTTTCTTAAACAAAACTGGAACATTTACTTTTTCTCCCAACCTGATCCCTCTAGAGCTCAGAAACTACTCTTTTCACGGCAATATAGTCAGTTTTTGCGTAACTTCAATGAGAAATGTGTTCTCCTATGACAGGACACAGTTGGAAATATTGGGAATATTACCAAGGGTTTGTCCTACTGGTCCTATTTGGGAGAAATGCAGACTTGAATAGACCAGACAGCTTTAAGGAACTAAGGCTGACTTTCTGGGGCCATTGAAGAAGGGCTGGTTCTTTGCTTACGAGGTGCCAGCTTTGAAAGCATGGAGGAGCTGACATGGTCAGTCACTGTTCTTGCTGCACTTATATAAATAATCAGGCCAAGTTGAATGTAAAATTACTCCTACTGTGATTTTCTGTAGTAAAAAGTGAATAGGGGTGATTGCAGAAAGAAAATCCTGTAACTGTCTTTGAAGTTTTAGGATAAAACCTATAAACTGGACTGGATCTTGAATTCTTCTAGTTTCCTCATATCTGGCCACGACTCTGGAAACGCATGCTTCCAATTTTCTCCCACCCTTCTTCTTCTTCTTTTTTTAAAAAAAGATTTTATTTATTTATTCGGGAGACAGAGATCACAAGTAGGCAGAGAGGCAGGCAGAGAGAGAGGAGGAAGCAGGCTCCTCGCTGAGCAGAGAGCCCGATGCGGGGCTCCATCCCAGGACCCTGAGATCATGACCTGAGCTGAAGGCGGATGCTTTAAGCCACTGAACCACCCAGGCGTCCCTCTCCTACCCTTCTGATTTGGGTTCCCGAGGAACGAAGACTGCCCTTGAATCTCCTTGGAAGGGAGGAGACGAGGTCCTCCTCACTGCCCAGATGGCAGGCAGACTCTAGGGACCTGAAGTGGCTACAGATGTCATTGCTCAAGGAGGCTCCAGCTGACGGCTGGTCTTGGTTGAACGCTGAGACCTTCTGCATGGAATGACTAGGAAGAGAGGCAGCTAACATCGACTTGGGCTGCTTCTTCCCAAGATGCCGAAGACCTCACACTTGAACTGAACATGATACCTTTTCTTGTTCCCTTTTGTTCCTTGACTCTGGGGTTAGCCCGGGAAGACAACACCAACATCCATATCTCCCAGGCCACCGCTAGGAGTTGGGTAACCTTTGCCTTTCAGACTGCTGGATTTGTCGTAAAGAACTCCCACCTGTCCATTAACAGCGCCACCTTAGTGGGAACGCTCTGTGCCCGGACAGGGCTCATCTTTGCCTGTGGCGGTTACCATTCTACCTGGGCCTGTGCCAATCTGGCTGGCGGGTGTATGCCTGGGCAAGGGCTCTTGGGTTATCCAACGTGCCCCTAACTGTGTGCAGATGGAGATGGATCACTGCAGCCTCCGAGTTTCGAGTCAGAAAGGACCTACCTACTGGGAGGCATTGGTGATTTAGGATTGGCTTCCTCTGGCCAGGCCCTCCTTCCCGGGTTAGCAGTAAATGCCATGAGGTTACGACCAGGGACCTCTCCTTAACTCCTGAAAGCACCGGAGGATCCATCGCCAAAGCAACGGCCACTCAATAAAGACCCTTAGAGTCTCTGGCCAAGGGTGTTTTTGGCCAGATCAAAAGGGAGCAACTGTTAAAAGAGAAACAACAGGCTCCAAATGGGAGTCCCTTGTGCCAAACCCCAAGTCAGCAAAACTGAGACGAACACCTAACCTAATTGCAGAGTCAGCCTCTCCCGGGAAAGGGACCCTTAACCCGTCGATCTGGAATTTCCTGGTCAGCGCTAGTGAGGTCATCTGTCCGAGAGAGCCCTCCCGGCCCCTGTACGAAGGCAACCGCCTGAGACAATCAGCTCTTTCCTCGTCCTCCCCTTTTCTCTTTTCTTTTTAATATTTTATTTATTTATTTGACACAGAGAGAGAGAGAGAGAGAGAGATCACAAGCAGGCAGAGAGAGGAGGAAGCAGGCTCCCCGCTGAGCAGAGAGCCCAACTCGGGGCTCGATCCCAGGACCCTGAGATCATGACCCGAGCCGAAGGCAGAGGCTTAACCCACTGAGCCACCCAGGCGCCCCCTGTCCTTCCCTTTTCTGCCTACAGAAGACTCCCATTCTGTACAGGTCCTCGGAGCTCCTTTCTGTCCGCCGGATGGGCTGCTGCCCGATTCATGAATCGCTGAATAAAGCCGATTAAGAGCTTCAAAATTTATGCAGTGGATTTGTTTTTTTTCAGCAGTGTTCTCTCAGATGTGTGAATTACCACCTCATTCTGTAGATGGGGAAACACCCTAGGAGCCTAGGGGTTCATTCCAGGCCACATGGCTTGGAAGTAGGAGATCTGGGATACTAAGCCAGCTGTTCCCCACTGGAACCCAGAAACCTTGGTCCAAGCAAGCACCGTGCCTTGCTGGGAGTTCCTGTGGCTCTTTTCCTCAGCGGGGAGGGGGTGAAGCTGTGCTTCAAGCTGATGGTCCCCCCAACTAGGGCAGCCTCCTCCGTCAGATCAGGCAGGTTAGCAGGAGGAGGGCCACTCACAAAAAGGACCTTCTCCTGCCCCCGGCCGGGGCTCTGTGCTGCCAGCAGCTCCCATCAGGGCTGATCAGAAAGGTGCGCGGGTGAGGGTACAGCTGGCCGAGTGCCAGAGTGGCCGAAGCCCCCAGGTGGCTTTCTACAGTCGCAAGGCGCAAAGCCGGGGCTTCTTATTTACCACGCGGTCTTCAAAGCTCTGAATCATCACGGCCACCAATTAAGGCGGTGAGTATGAAGGCAAGTGCCTTGAAGTTTGACGAACAGGTGCAAATGAGACCCTGAGCTGTCGGCCGCGGACTGCTTTTCCACTTTTGCACAATAGAAACACAAGTGCTGTAGCCGTAAAACAGCTTCAGGTCTCAGTAGAACATTCTGACTATAAACCTAGTGCAAAAATAATGTTATATGCCAATGAACTAGTAAATTGCTCCTCCTGGGGATTTCCCTTGATGGGAAAGGCGGCTGAACCAGATGTCTGGCTGCGCCTGCACAGGGCGCGCCGCTCCTTCGACCCCTCCTCCTGCCCTGTCGCCGCCACCTTCTCTCTGCTGGGGCCCGCCTTGCTGCAGGCCCCGAGTCATCCTTGCCCTGATGTAGCACGACAGCTGCTCTCCTGGTTTCCAGTCGTTCCACTCCCGACTGTTCTCTGATGTTCCGCCAGGGGGATCCTTCTAGAACACAACTCTGACATCTCACTCCTGCCCAGGATTCTCCACCATGCTCAGAAAGAGGCCTTCCACGCAGAGGCCTGACGTTCAAAGCCCTCCCCCAAACCTGGTTCTAGGTCCCCTCCTGTAGGCCCACTTTCCCACCCTGCACCTCTGGGCTTTATGGAATGGCCCAGAACGCTCAGGGCTCACCCTGCCCTTCTGTGCCTGCCTGCATTGCTGTCTTCCTCCTGACCACAGAGTCAAGTGCAATCCCTCCTCCTGTTCCCTCTGTGTTTGATCCCTGACCTCAAACCCTCAGCAAGGGCTGGGCCGCACCTCCCTTCACAGCTCCGGGGGCACACAGGTCTGGGCATCTCTGGAGAGCCAGGACTGACACAAGGCTTCTCTAATCAAGACTAAGACCGGCCTCCAAGTGTGCCCATGACCATGAAAAAGCCTGACTCCTTCCCTGGGCCAGGCCTGGAGAGCTACGGGACAGGATCCGTGATGTCCCCACCCGAGGGCCTTCCCCTTTGTGACCGTGTCACATCCCAAGTTCCTGCAATTATTCCTCTGGGGCTTGGTGTCAAGCCCCAATGTCTTCTTTCCCTTGTTCCCCAGAGATCAGGAATGTCCCCAAACCTCCTGATTTCTTTCGTTGTTAGGGTCCCTTTCCGGTCCTGGCTGTGGGGTGGAGCCTGAGTGTCCTCATAGTGTGCTCTGTACCCACTGAACAAGCCTCAGCCTCAGCCTCCCTTGCCCGGCGCCCGCCAACCGGGATTCCACCCTCTCCGTGACTTTGACTCCTCTCTCCCTTAGCGTGTTCGCAAAGTTCATTCTTTTCCTTTTCTTTTCTAAAGAACTACTAGTGGGCCACACAACCAGCACACACAGGGTTGGGACCTGAACCAAGGGGTGGCCCCTTTCTGTGGGGTGGAGCTCGAGTGTCCTCATAGTGTGCTTTCCAGAATATGTTATAATTCCCCGGGCATGGACTGGTTGCTGCAGATAGGCGCAGAACTCCACCTCCTTCATTCTAGAAACTCTACTTCTATGAATGCAGCCTGAGGTTGCGCTTATTTCTCCGGGCAGCCACATCAGGCTCTAACTCACCCTGCGCTGTCCATGAGAACTCACCGATGCTTCTCCCATGCCCACCGCGCTGGTATTTCCCCAGAACGGGACTGTACAATTCTCCCACCAAATACACACTTCTCCAGCAACTACAGATTCATCTAGGCTCCTACTTTGTACTCGGGCATTTTAACCTCTAACCCTCTGAGCAGTCGTGCAGAGGAAGTACCAGTTACCATGCCCTCCCTTTCTTTCTTCTGTTTTAAAAAAGTTAAAACATTTTAATTATGGCAAAATGCACAGAACATACACCATCTTAACCGATTTTCTAGCATCTGCTCCAGCACTGTTAATTAAGGACATCCACGCTGTCGTTCAGCTGATCTCCTCAAGTTTTTCATCTTGCAAAGCTGAAACTCTGTACCCACTGAACAAGCCTCAGCCTCCCTCGCCCGGCGCCCGCCAACCGGGATTCCGCCCTCTCCGTGACTTTGACTCCTCTCTTCCGTAGCGTGTTCGCAAAGTTCATTCTTTTCCTTTTCTTTTCTAAAGAACTACTAGCGGGCCACACAACCAGCACACATAGGGCTGGGACCTGAACCAAGGGGTGGCCCCTTTCTCCGCAGTCCCGCCTGGTGTCTCCCAGGACGGAGATCCGGCCAAGCGGCCTTCAACACTTGGAGAGGCACGCCAACTTGGCCAAACTTCTTCAGTACCTGGGGACTGCCGCAGAGCCAGTACGGACAGTGCGCTCGACCTCCCCAGCCTGCGGCTGTCTGGTGCACACACCCGGAGCTGAAACCCCAAAGCACCGTCAAAAGGAGAGGCGCGCTCGAGACTGGCCAGGAACAATCATGGATGCTCAAAGAGCAACGGGCTGACGGGAGAGGGTGAACCTTTCTAGGACCTCCTTCGGAGCTAAGGCCTTTGCAAAGTTGAGCAGCGCCGAGTAAGTGCGAAGGGGCCAAGTCAATTTGTTTGCAACTGAAGGTAAACAAACGCTAAAGCACTTTGGGGAGGTGAAGGGGAAGCAGCGCTGGGCAGCGAGGAGCTGTGCGGACACGGGTGCGTCTGGGAGCTGAGAGGGTCTGAAGAAAGCCAAAGTGACGTCTGTTTGCGTCCCGGGTTCCGAGGGTGGCCGTGAGGAGCGCGCGCTCCAATCCCGGCTCCGCACCGGACCAGCCACTGACCTGTTCCCCTGTCTGTAAAGTGGGAGTCTTTAGAGCAGCAACCCGGGTGGGCCGCACGGAGGGCTCAGAGGCTCAGTGCCTGGGATGCGCTCAGAGGAGAACCAGGCACAAGTCGCTCGAGAGCCATTGACCCTTCTTGCGACAGACAGGGCCACTAATACACAAAGATTCCACCTGAGACAAAGCGCTAAGCTTTCCTGCGACTGTGGCCACAGCCTGGTGTCTTCTGAGGCTGAGAAAGCGATCTCAGTTTTGACTCTTTCTCCCCACGAATAGAGGAGCTAAGCGGGGAGACTCTTTTCAAAGCAGCAGCACCGTTCGCTAAAGCGCAGTGTTTTCCTTCCCTGAGGCGGCGTCCTCGGGGGAAGAAGTTAGGGGTTCTGTGTTTGTGTGGGGGGCAATGTTCCAAGTAGCTGAGTATTTATTTATTTATGTGAGGAGGCCCCATGCCCCGTGTGGCACCCGATGCGGGGCTTGAACTCATGACCCTGAGCTCAGGATCTGAGCTGAGATCAAGGGTGGGACGCTTAACCGACTGAGCCCCCCAGACCCCCAGGCGGCTGAGTGTAGAGCCGCCTTGTTTTGTACTGGACACAGTGCCAAGCACGTTCCCCAAGGCCCCTGTAACTCGCTGGTACAAACGCGAGCCTAACGGCTGCCGTGGCACCACAGTCGCTCATCTGAGAAACGGATTAAGGACAAGGAAGAGCAACAGCCACTGTGTAGTCACCAAGGGAGTCTGGGATGCTGGGACCACAACCAAACACTCTGCCAAGGGACCTTCCACATGCTTCCCATGACATTGGGAAACATCGACATTGACAATCGCACGTAAAAAATACGAGAACACCAGGCCTTCGAACTTAAGACGCATCTAGCGAGACGACATACGTGGCTATGTTGTTAGGATTTTTAAGCCTGAGAACGTGAAACATCCTACCTGGTTTGCTCTTTCAAGGTCCGTC
Organism: Mustela nivalis; assembly: GCF_964662115.1. Classification (NCBI taxonomy): domain Eukaryota; kingdom Metazoa; phylum Chordata; class Mammalia; order Carnivora; family Mustelidae; genus Mustela; species Mustela nivalis. Next base: position 8,848,583 of record NC_139038.1, on the reverse strand, counting down.
ATGATCATTTCAATTTCGTCGGCCCTAGAAAGGTGAGAGAGAGAGAGAGAGAGCCGTTAGTGGGCAGTGGGGCGGGCTCGGGGTGACCACGGTTCCCAGCTCAGCACAATGACCTGCCCCCTGGACCTGTGAGGGGCTCCGCTGCCCACCTGGAGGAGGTGTGCTTGTGTTGTGGGAATGGCCACCCTGCCCTTGGGGGTTCCAATCTCACTGGGGAGACAGAGTCACCGAAATACGAAATAGAGTGTGTCCTACCGGGAGTTTGAACAGAGCGCCCTGAAAAACCAGGAGGCGGAAAATTCTCAGGGGAGGGAATCTGGGGAGGCTTCAAAGGAGGGGATGTGTGAACTGGGTTTCGAAAGACGAACAGAAGTCTGCCAGGGTGGGGCGAGCCGCAAGAACGGGGAGAAGGATGTGGCAGGATGGAGATGGAGGCTGGGGGGCCCTGTAGTCGGCTCTGTGAACCACCCAAGTTCACGGCCTTCACCTGGCTGGCTCGTGCACGTGGAGCCACTAGGGTCTTTTCTCCCTTTTTCTGTTTTCAAAGTTCTCCTTCGAGTCATCTGAAGGCAAATATATGATTCCAGCATATAACATCATGAGAGAGAGAGGAACACTGAGTTCTAATAAAGGCCTAACTTCTTTATTAGCAGAAGGGTAGAACGGGCTACCGTCAGGGCCCCATCTTCTACGGGACTGCTCCCCATGGCCCATCAGGAGGCCAAGGCTGAGAGTGGCCGCCACCCAAGGAAGACTCAACAGGGTCATGGCAGCAAGAGAGCCCAATGTCACAGCCACGGATCCTTGCTGGGATTCAGGGGACCCCCAGTCCATCTCCAAGGAGACCTACAGGCCCCTGTGCCCTCCCTGGTGCTCTACACCAGGCCCTTCCATGAAGCTCTACCCACCACCCACCTCGGCCCACCCCTCAGCCCCAGGGCCCTGTGCTCCGACAGCTCCCACCGCCCGTGAGGCTGTAAAGAAAGAGCCTTGGACTACATGATCTCCCTGGCTTGCCCTCCATTCCGGGGACTGCATCTCCTACTTCTGTCCCCACCCCCAGCACTCTCCAAAGCCTCCTGATGGCTCCATCTCCTGATGGAAATAGTCCAGTCCCTCCCCTCCCCGCACAGGTTTGAGTCGACAGGCTAGAGGGGCGGTCCTGACAGGTTAAAGGGGCGGTTCCCACACGGGGAGGTCCCCACACAATGGGAACTTTTTGAAGGCTGGGCTGCGCGTCTCCTGCACCCTCATCTGTGCCGGGGCAGGGCTTGGCTTCTGGCTAGAGACTGGGGTCCTGGAGGAAGCGTGTCCTGCCAGCGGTGGGCCAGTCTTGCCCCTGGGCCAGCTTGGAGCCCCTGGAACAGGCCCAACTCCGAGCGGGTCCTTCTGTCCCTGAAACCAGCTTGTGTGGCTCTCACCGGCGCCCAGCCTGCACATCAAGAGTTGGCTAAACCGGACTCGGGCCCTGGCTGGGCTGGTTTTGCTCTTCGCTGCGCCCAGCGCTCCCTCTGGCCCCGAGGCCCTTCCAGACGAGGCAACCGTTTCAGATCCCGGCAGCCTGAACTCGGTAACAGAGGCCCCGCGATCAGGTTCCGCGCTCATTAGACCTGTTTGAAACAGTATCCTGCTTCCAGCTGGGCCTGAACAAAGTCTGAAACAACTCTTCAAATGGCTTCGTGAAATGAAGCTGTGTTTAGGGGAACTCTGTAAAGAAGACCCAGTCTGGGCCCCCGCCGTGAAGTGCTGGGGGAGGGGGGGGCGGGGGGCGGCGACATTAGGAACCGCCTCACCAGGCAAACCTCTAAGACCTCTTGGAAAAGCCTCAGTACTGCAGAAGGGAGTCTGCGGACTCCTAAAGGGCAAAGAATCAATTGAAGGGTGAAGGTCTTAAACCGGACAGAGGCTTCCAACCAGGTGCAAAACTTCGCTGGGCTCAAGGTGAAAGAATACGTTAATGGCCTTGTCCCAAGGCAAATGCCATTAAGCACAGTTTGGAGCTTTAGTCAGACAGTTAATCATCGCTGTGTTTACAAAATCCGATCTACGGTGGATTTCCTCGGCCACCACGGGCAGAGCTCACGTACTCCGTCATCCCATGACCATTTCCCAGCACCTGCCAGTGTCCGCGCCCTGGTCGGGGACTCCACGACAGGATGGGCCCGTAGACACACAGCTCCTGCCCCGTGTTTGTGGGAGACGGCGGGAAGGCTTCGCGGCCGGCGCCACCGGGAACCAGAGCTGCAGGCCGCCACGCCTCAGTTTCCCCCGGGCAGATCCAGGGAGCCTGACGCTCAGTTGTCGGTCTGCAGGGCAGGGGCCTGCCTGGAAGGAGCCGGGATCCTGAGCCTGTGGCAGGGAGGCTGTCCTGCGGGGTCCTCTGTGGGCCCCCATCTCCTTCCGTCGCTCCGCAGCACGCAACCTTGGCTTTGCACCTGCTGTTTCTTTGGCCGTTCCTGCTGCCTTCCGGCTTGTTCTTCCGTTCGACCCGGATAGATGCAGCTGCTGTACCTGTCAACTTTCTTTGGTTCCTTAGTTTGGTGGTTCTGTTCTTCCTACTGCATTCATTTTTTAGTTACTCCTGGTTTCTGCTCTACCTTGCTCACACCTTCCTGGTTTGCTGGAGTATGTTCCCACGCCCGTTTCGGTGCCTGCGCTCCATCTGTATGGTTTCAGATCACAGACACTGTTGGGTTTGGGGTGTGTCTTCCAGAGGGGTGTTCCCCTCTGGGGCTCACTTCCCCCTCGAGTACCAGCTACTCCTGGCAGTGCAGGCGGAGGGAGGACAGAGAGGCAAGTTCTGCTCAGTGTCTCTCAACAGGAATTCAAGAAAAGGAACACAGCAGGTGTTCAATGCATTTTGCTGCGCGTAGGGAGGACGAGGCTGGGGAGGACTCCAGGCCCCCGGAGTCCTCAGCGGTAACTCCCCTTCATCTGGAGAAGCCTCTGGCCAGGGCTTTAGTTCTCAGAGCGAGGCTGCACGAGGAGCTGCCCTTGGTACAGTCCCCCAGTCCCGGGGGCTTAGAGAGAAGGGGTGGACCTGTGGCCTCCTGGGGGTCCAGTGGCCCACTCTTGCCTATTTTCAGCCATTCCTCACTTCTTGCCTGGCTGCTGCCAGTGGCCAGGGGGCCAGTTCAGGGTCCAACAAATGCTGTAGAGAACAGAGGGTTTCCTAGGGTCCTGGCTTCATCTAGAGGGCAGACTCTCAGAATTTCTTCTCAGACAGCAAATGGTTGTGAATACCCATTAATATACCGAACATCCAGAACACAGTGCATCATTTCCAAAGGATTTCAAGGCACTTATTTAAAAAAAAAAATTAGTCACACTAAAACAGGAAGGTGCCTTCTTGGCAGTCTGAGGCAATCCCTGGAAACGAATTTCAAGTTTTTCCATCTTCTGGTCAGTTTCACTTCGGTTACTAAGCAACCGGTAAACTGACCAAAATATTGAACCTGATAACAACTAGTGCACTTACCTTTTCATTCCGGGAGCAACTCTCAGATTTCCAAAGCTTTCAAATGATAATCAAAACACTGAGCTCTGTGGTTCAGGAAGTGTGTGCATAGGCATCCTGATGAAGACAGGGCCCAGAGGGGCTACGGTTCCCATTCACAGAACGGACCAGAAGCCACCGGAGGAGACAGTGGAAATAACCAGGGATGCTGGGAGGGAGGAAAGGCTCAGATTCGTATTTTTTAAAAGTCTGGAGGCTCATAACTGGCTTTTCCAAGGGGCACACTTCTTAAAAGGTCAATGAAGATACAGCTAGCCGGCTATTTCTGTGTGATCAGGGGTGTGGCCATTGGCCGGTGTAGACGAGGACCAAGACGGCGGTTCTGGAAAGCGTGTGCTGGCGTCGTCTTGAGGACACACCTGCCACCGAGTCCACTCCCCTCCGAAGTGCTGCCCTTAGCGCCCCCTCCACGAAATTAATCCTACCAGACACTCTGCCCTTAGTAATACAAAAATGCCCAGAGGTTAATACCACTGGAAACATCCTCCTAGAAGGAAGTCATGAAGGCCACTGCGTGTCCTTTTGTAGCACGGGTGTCGACAATGGTTCAGAGGCTTTTCATTCTGCTCATTCTGAGTCCTGCGTGCAACAGGACCCAGAGCCGACATTAGCCTAAAATCGTTTCTTTTCCAGAGTCTATAATAACTAAGCATATTGTTTGCTCAGCGAAACGATTATAAAAATTTGGTTCCCTCACCTTTTCACGAGCTGACAAAACAGCTTTCGCTGATCTGTTAACCCGCACTACATTATTCTCTGCTTTGGCTTCAAACGGCGGAGCATTTCCGCTTGGCCTGGAACATGCAGTTCCTTCAATCAGTTCCCTACAGATCATGTCGGGGTGTCCTCTGGCCTAGCACAAGATTTTCATGAGGAACTTAGAAGGACAGGGTCAGTGACAGGAGGGAAACGACTTCCACTCTAGGCCCCCGACGCTAAGGCACGGCAGTAGGGCAAGGCTGGCATAAATTTCAACTCCAAAGAATCACCGCCCCGTCTGGAGCTTTGAAAACAAAGGGTATCCACAGGGCAACTAGAAAAGCCTCCGGGGCGCCCTTCGGGTCTGTGTGTCTCCTTGGACCCAAGTCAAAAGCCAAGAGCCTCAACATGAGATTGTGAAGTTCTTGGGCCCCCAGAGAAGAAGCACTGAAAGATGAATTCTCCCCGCTTTAAACTTAATAATTCTATATGAGGATTTTATAATGGTGTATTTTTTCAGTATTACAGTGAAAATGTTTAAAAAAATTTTTTTTTTTTTAAAAAGCCCTAGGATGTTTAATAAACATCCTAGGCTCCCCGCCTCCCCCAACCCGTCCCGTTCACTGCCGACCCCAGAGGCCTGGCTTTGATGGTCTCTGCCATCAGGAAGGCGGTTACTTTTCTGACATCTTACACCCCAGGCCTGGCTCTTTGAGCACAGGGGGCAGAGGTGACGCAGAAGCAGGGCTCCCTGGACTGGGTTCAGAAAAAGAAGGTAGGAAAAGGAAAAGGAGGTAGCCAGGGGGCCAGATGTTGAGGAAGATTTCCTGGCTATGGTCTGGAATCCCCTAAATGGGGAGTGTGTGTGTGGCGGGGGAGGATTTCTCTGGAAAGGTAGCTCCCAGCCCCTGCGTGGGAATGCAGTGTTACCGAGAGGAAAGGTTGGTCTGCAGAGTCTCCTGTGAGAGTCAGGGCAAGACTAGACCCAGAAAAGGTGGCACGGCGCCCTCCTCCAACACTGGCACCAGCTCGCTCTGCTCCAAGTGGGACCCCGGCACTGTCTCCTCCGTGGGGGTTGCCGGGAGAGGAAGAGACCCGAGTGATTCTGGGACAGTGTGGCACAGTGACAGCCCTCCGAGGGACAGATGGACAAGGTCTCCTTTGCAGACAGGAGGAGGCAAAGTTTCACGGATTCGGGGACATCTGGTCTACATCCCAGAGGGCAGAGGAGTTTGCGGGCCTGAGGGAGGACCTTCCAGACAGAAGAAAGAATCACAACGCGGTGGGTGCCCGTTCGAGCCTGGAACAGCTTCTCGGTTGTTCTCTTGGGCTTTGGAGTGTCCTGTGCCCTTGTGTGCCCATGACGGGGCTGCGTCCTCCTGCCTTTTCCTGTCTCTCAGTTCTTTCTCTTGGAGGATGGCAGTGACCAGCACTCCCAGAAGCACATGACAAAGCAAGGTGGCAGCGGGGCTCCCTGCCTGGTGTCTTGACCGCCAGGGCGATGCAGTCATGTTGCTCATTTCGGACTTTAAATAGATGTGTTTTGTTTTGTTAGTGAAATATCCAACTGTTCCTATTTTATTAAGACTTTTTAATAAAAGATGGATATTGATTTCATTAAGTACCTTTTAAAAAAGCATTTATGGAGCAAATTAAAAGGTCTTTCTCCTGTGACTCGCTAAATCGGCAAATTACACTAACTGTTATTTGCCTGTTTGGTTGTGGTTAGTGTGCTCCCGAATTCTGTGTGCTGACATTTTATTCAGTATTTTTTTTTATAAATACTTTTATATGAGATTGGCTTTCAGGTTCTTTTGTCTTATCTTTGCCATTTGAAGTCATATGACATACTCTGAAAGCATTTCCCTCTCTCTGTAGACAAAGCGAGCTATTAGAGATTTGACGATGCTGCCTTTTTTTTTTTTTTTTTAAAGGTTTTATTTTCAAGTAGTCTCTATACCCAACATGGGGCTTGAACTCATGACCCTGACTGAGATCAAGGCTTGCCTGCTCTACTGACGGAACCGGCCAGGCGCTCTGACGGCATTGCTCTTAGAATACCCAAGCTCGGACTCTCTCGGTGCAGTGTGCACGAGGCTGCTGGGCATGTGAGCCCTGAGACGTCTCCACCTGCTGTCCCCCTCCCCCAGCCCGCACTGGCCTGGCCACCACCTCTCTGGGAGGGCCCGGTCAGGCCACGGACTAGCCCTTCCTTCTACTGCATTCCCTGGCGGTTTGTGGTCAAGCCCAGTCTGCAGGCCACCAGTCCGCTATGTTCGGAGCCGTGGATTCCAGGAGCTTCTTTTGGGCTTGCTTCCTCCCAGGAAGGCCTGAACACCCCTCATGCCCTTGAGGGCCCAGGCCCTGCAGGGAGCAGAGGCTCAACAGCAGATTACAGAACCGCCTCCCATAAATACCTCAGCTCCTTCTCCAGACTTCAGGCCATCAAGGCTTCCAAACAAACAAGCCTGAGAAAGGCCCCGCTTCCCCATCGGAGCCACTGGGCTGGGGAGGACTCTGCTCCTGGCGGATTTTTCTTTTTTTTTAAGATTTTATTTATTTATTTGACACAGAGAGAGAGAGAGATCACAAGCAGGCAGAGAGGCAGGCAGAGAGAGAGAGAGGGGAGGAAGCAGGCTCCCCCTGAGCAGAGAGCCTGATACGGGGCTTGATTCCAGGACCCTGGGATCATGATGACCTGAGCTGAAGGCAGAGGCCTTACCCCAATGAACCACCCAGGTGCCCCCTGGCGGATGTTTTTTAAATCCATTAGTAACAGGCATCCCGTGTAAATGTCCTCCTGAGGCTCAATCAGTTAATGCTCTGGTGGCTTCTTCAGTCCTGTTCCTGGGAACTCTGCTGGGGTCCCTACAGGTGGCTGTTGTCACCAGTCACCGTCCACGGCTCAGCCCTGGTGGCTGTCCTCTGAAAAGCCTCCCAGCAGCCCTGCTCTGCTCTGTCCACTCATTTTTGCACTTATTCTGGTCTCCAAGTATCTTATTCATATATTGATCACTCACTCGCTCACTGCTGTAATCTCAGAGAACACAGCAGGGACATGCTAGATATTGGCCGGCTACATATGCAAATACGCGACATCTGCGTGCTACGGAAAATCCACTCTGCACCTGACAAGCAACCGTTCGTGGGCTGGTGTTTTATTTTACTTTTATTTTTTAAAAAAGATTTTATTTATTTGAGAGAGAGAGAGAGAGAGAGCGCACGAGTAGGGGGAAGGGCAGAGGGAGAAGCAGCCTCCCCGCTGGGTGGGGAGCCCAACACAGGGCTTGATCCCAGGACCCTGAGATCATGACTGGAGCAGAAGGCAGATGCTCAACCGACAGAGCCACCCAGGCGCATGGGCTGGTATTTTAAAGAACAGAGGGCGTAGGGGTATTTTGCCAAACTGCACACATGACTTTCAAGAAAGAGTCTGTAAGTTGCTGTAAGGGCCTATTAAGCCAGAGGGATTCCATCTTGGGTTAAACAGTGATTTTGCTGTTTATGCAGTAAAACTTAAACTGACCCTGCCCCACCTCAGGAACTTATTTAAAAATAAGTCCCGGGAACCAGTCCCAGGTAACAAAGCCCAAATACAAGAGTGGGTCAGGCCAGGTGGAGACATCCAATGTGTGTGTGTGGGGGGCGTATACTGTCTCCCTAGTTACCAAGAAGTATGGGCCCTGCCCTTTGGATGCTTTTTGGGTGCCAATTCTGACCAAGGTGATAGGCTGGATCAAATATCTACTAGGGTAAATTGTAATTCAATTGGTCACTTATGTGTGACCTAACATGACTGTGCAGCTTTCTCTGTGTGTTACAGTTTCATTGGCCACCTGTGCGTGGTCAGGCCCAACCACATGGCCTTTGCCCTTAAAAGCTAGTCTGTGAAGCAGAGAAAGGTCACCCTCTCTGTAAGAAGCACGACCCCCAACGTTCGGTCTGATTCTTGATGCTTGGCGCGAAATAAAGCTTTGCTTGACCTTCGCTTTGTATCAGTCTCGCTTCTTTAATCACGGACCTTTCAGTTGCTTTTGCAGATTTAAGTTTCTTGCCACTTTTCATAGCCTTTGAAAAAGGGGAGAATGATCTCCTTGGAGAAAAATGTATGTCAAGATCTGGAATTAGGCTCTGTTTTGTGCACTGGACCGCGAGCTCCCCGGGACGGGGCCAGTCAGCCTGGCTCCCAGCGTTTCCCTGTGCCTGACACAAAGCTGGGCACAAACTGGGACTCGGCAGAAAGCGGGGAAGGGTCTTCTGGACAACCCTTTTGCGTATGACCAGATGTATCTCTCGTGTTCTACCCGGGCTGAGCTAGTTCTGCCCTGGCAGGAGTGGAGGGCAGGGGTGAAGCCACTTGGCTCCCTTCCAAGCCTTCGATCAAACAGGTCACTCCCTCCCGTCAAATCAAGGGCCCAGGCAGAGAGAGGACTGTGGTGCTTAACCTCCAGGCCAAACGTTCCGGAAATCGTGGGTTTTCTTCTTATTGCAAATGAAATCGTGTTCAGACAGTGAAATGGCCAGAACGTCACCTCTGCCTGCTCAGAAATTAACCACAATTGGTTTGTTTTTCTGACCATTCTATTTCAGCTTAAATGATACAACAAGTAACAAAATCAATTGCAGTTATGTCTCCACTTGTCAATCCCAATGGGAAGAAAACTTCCCTCCTGGCCCCACTGTTTAGCTGACTCAGTTTCGTCCTTGTTTAGGTTAATCTGTGGCTAGCTGACCGATGAAATGGTCTTCTACGGCCTGCACGAGGCTTAGCATTGGGCCGAACTAACAGGACAGCTCCAAGCAGCCTGTCCCTCGCCAGGGTCTGACCCTCCGTGTGATCACAAACAGCCTGTGACTGTCACTCAGGCTTCAGTCATCTCTGGGCAGGGACACGGGACAGCTGTGGCTGACAATCAGATTATGAGATTGCATAATTCATTCTGTTTTGGCTACTGAGACCATCCAAAGCCTCTTGGGACAAGTGTCTGGATGGAAGTTTGGGGGGCTTCTTGCCATTTCTCTAGCGTTCTAGCACGGATGCTCTCAGAGCAGCAAGGAGCAGGCTGGATGGAGATTTCTCTCCTTAAACCAAGTGCCGGGGGCCCCTGGGAAGATGGAGGTCCTGGAGGTGAAATTAGGGAAGATTGTGGTCTGGAAAAGCAAACGAGCGTGGCCTGTGGAGCAAAGAGGCTCAAATTCTTCCCCACTGCCTTAAATGTTTGACCTTGGGCTGACTCGTGAGCTGGATCGCCATCTGCGCCGCAGGAATAATGCAGCCTTTCTCAAGGAAATTGGCACAGGATAAAGTAAGAGCATTGCTGGGGTGGAAAAGGGCGTTGCAGACCAGGACTCACGCACATAACGGTTCTTACTGTCGTGCGTGAAAACCAAGATCTTTCTCTTCTGCCCAGGGCTGATTTTCAATACCCGAGAACATTACAAAGATACGCAACACCACCTAAAGGGTGGCTTTTGCCCAGAATTTCCAGTCGGAATCTGATCGAGCTTCTAGGTTCAACGACAAACCTACAGGAATTAGAACACGGGAAAGAAGAACGCGCTCAACCACTTCCGGGGACGCTGTCAGCGAAACCCGGACTGTGGGAAACTCTTCAGGACAAACGAGCCAGTTTCTTACGCAAACAAACTGCCAGGCAAGGAAGAAGAAGGGGGGGGGGGTGGTCCAGAAAAATGAATGAGGCATACCAACCAATCCCAAAGTCTGGATTTTATCTGAATTCTGAGCCCAGCAAACTAAAAAAATTAAGCCATCTATGACTGGGGGTAGCCAGAAATGTAAGAACTGAAGTTATTATGAAATTAGTTTTTGATCTGATGCAAGTATTGTATAGAAGGAGAGTCTTTACATGAGGTCGACCTGCTAAAACATTTAGAGGTGAAGGGAAAGGATTCTGGAAGAGCCTAAGGATAAAACGGGGTGGGGGTGGGGACAGGCACGACAGGTGCCCCCTAATGGGGAGATCTGGAACTGCACCCAGGCACCTCGGGGTCCCGTCATCTACTGTGTGTTGGAAATTTAGCACAACAAGTAAACTGAAAAAAGCATAAATAAGAAAAGCTACAACTCTCACAGCAGTTTTGAATCCTTCCAACACCAGGCGTGGACTAGTGAAGCTTGTAGGAGGTCGACCCTGCCACCCGTTTGCGCAGGAACGAGGGGCAGAGCAAGCGGGCGGCTGCCGTTGAGCCCCAGAACCCCAGCAGTGGGGAGGCCTTTGTGCCTAAGTCCAGTTCCGCCCGGACGCCACACTTTGCAAGCTTGTGTGAAGTCAATTAACTCCCCAGAATCTCAATTTACTTGCTCAGCAAAGGGGAGAAAAAAATGCACACGAAAAGCTCATCTCCGTAAGAAAAACATGGATGGAAAGTCATACGTGAATATTTTTCTTTGATCCAGAGAAAGGCTGCTGCGACCAGAGAACGGGAGGAAAATGAACTCCAGACGGGACACCCAGGTCCCGCGCGCGCCCCCTCACCGCTTCATTGTGTCTGTGCCCCCCCCGGGGAGTCAGATGGCCAGGACGAGGGACCTTCCAGCAGAGATCTCCACCAGCAGCCTGCGGACCCCGACTGCTGCCTGCTCACTTTTCGTCTTTAAAGCGATGTTAGGGAGGGGCCGCCGTGCGTGCCATTTTTCATGCACGCATTTAAGTGTCTCCTGAACGCATTCAGTGTAGGCTCTGTCAGCACCTCCTTCCGGAGGCTGGAGCCCTGCTTCCCCAGTCTGAGCCCTGGCTCTTCCAGAACCCCCTTTCAGATTGTTTCTCTTTCCCTGTTTGCTTACCCCGCAGCCCTGCCTACAGCTGACAGGCGCTGGCCCAGCTACCGGCCCGAGGCTCGAGAGAATGCCTCTGATTCCGGGCCCTGCCCCTGCTGCTCGTCGGCCCCAGGAGTGAGCAGGACACGCTTTGCTGCTGGGAGCCACAGGCCTACAGGAGGAAACCGCTCAGATTTCACAGGTGGGGAAACTGAGGCCCGGGGGCAGAGTAGTGACGGAAGGGGCTCATGGTCCCAGGGAGCAGCAGGCCCAAGGCGGGAGCCCTCCTTCTAGTCCCCAGCGTAAAGAATCCTAATTTACCCCCCTTCTCCCCTAAGTACTACTTGGTAGGATATGTTAAGAGGAGGCTTGGTGGCAGAGAAGCTAAAGCTAAGAATAAAAACAGTTCTCGTTGCACAGCTACGACTCTCAGCTGCTCCTCCCTCCTCTCCTCCAAGCCCACGGTCAAGGCGACGGGCCCCAACCTTGAGCGCCCTGCACGTGAGCCAGCCCGAGGTGGCCTCCGCCCCCAAGGCTAGGAGGCAAAACTGGAGAACAAGGCAGAGGGGCCCAGCCCCCCTCAGGAAAGACAGCATCCTTCCTCTTCCTCTCGCTGGCACCAAACGTCTGCATTTCGGCCGCGTAAGTGCCTTTTTTAGGGCAACTTGAAAATGAATAATTCAGCGGTTCCTATTCGACTTGTGAAGTGTTAGACAAACAATCCAGACGGGGCCAGACTTGCTGGCCCCACGAAGACCGTCCCTTCCCTTCGTTCTGACATCATCGGGTTTGGCCATGAATCTTTAAGAACACCCTCCATCCTGTCTAATCACTAAAATACCACAAAGGAAGTTCACAATACTTAGACACCCGGGCGGGGAATAGAAAGGTTAATTGCACATAAAGTTTTCCCTCGTAGCCAAGCAAACAGTGCATCAGTCCCAGTGATACGGAACTCTTTAAAAACCCTACGTATGGGATGTCTTAGTCACTCCAGGCTACCGTAGTTGAGCTTTTTTTCTTTTTTTAATTTTAAAGATTTATTTCTGTATTTTAGAGACTGGGGGGAGGGGCAGAGGGAGAGAGAGTCTTAAGCAGACTTAGGACTGAGCATGGAGCCGCACGTGGGGCTCGATCTCATGACCCTGAGATCATGACCTGAGCAGAAGCCCAGAGTCCTTTGCTCCAGACACCCCCCACAATGGAGCTTTTAAAATTCAAATCCAAGGCCTAAAAGTATCTTCCCCGCAGAACTCCCCTCATCTACTCTAAGTGCCTCAGGGATTCTGTGTTTTGTGTTAAGGCCACTTTTGAATATTTTGGGAGGTCGAGGTGATGACAAAAATTTTTTTTTTTTTTTTTTTGAGGTGATGACAATTTTAAATTAAACAAAAAACCTTCCCGGTTTTATTAGACAATTCATTTGGGAAGGGATTCTTAGTGGACAAGCCAAACCCTCTTTCACACGTCAGGGCTGGAGAGGGCGAGCTGATGGCATCTCGAGGCCCTGCCTCAGGAGGACATGCACAGCCCACAGCGGCCTTACCGCTCGGCTACGCCTGTGATCACTGATCACAGTAATTCTGGACAGAAAACTGAATGTAGTCACTTTTCAAACAAGGTAGGGGGCCCCCCAGGTTTAACCTGTAGGAGAAAGACCCCGAACACCCAGGGGATCAATTTCTGAGATCAGTAAAAGTTAAACAACGCATCCGATCCTCGCCTGCCTCTCTGCCTACTTGTGGTCTCTGTCAAACAAATAAGTAAAATCCTAAAAAAAAGGAAAAAGAAAAAAGAACGTTCCAGACATAAGGCACAGTCAATGATAAAGCACAACAAGCTTGAACTTGTCTTAAATCCTGAGGCAGGAAAATCTATAAAACAGGTAATATAAAAACGTACAGAGATGCAATATATAGAATATAATCCTATTATAAAACCCACTACAGCGCTCGGAGAGCAGGGCACAGGGAACGGGTTCTAGCACATGGCAGTGGAAAAGCAGGTCACGGTTGAACTTGAATGGGGGAAGCGCTAGATTGGCCGCCGTGAACAGGACAGACACTCAGAACCCAGAGGCTCCTTTATTCTCCGCACAGAAATAAGAGAGACGCTCCTTTCAAGAACAGGAACAAAAGAAGAAGATCGGATGTCCTGGTTGTTGCGAAAGGGCGCAAATGCACTATTTGCGGGTGATACAGTCACATGCTCACCAAATCCAAGGGGTTCACTGCAGCAAATGAGCGGAGATAATTCATGAGTTCAGCAAAGCCTCAAGTTTTTTGGTAAGGACATAAAAAGAAAAAAGAAAAAAAAAAAAAGATACAACTCCCATGTGCCAGTAATAAATATCCAGAAAACAGAAGATCTATCTTACCTACAACAGGGATATAAATATTAAACACATGGGAATTAAAAGAACACGGCATGAATTCCTTTTCTGGAAAATCGAATTATAAAGTGCTAGTGGCAAAGGAAGTTAATGATGACATTTCTTACTTGCAGTTGCATTGAAGAGAAATAAATTATAAATTCTTCTCCCAAGCTGATTAATAAAACTTGGTGAAGTGACAAGTTGTGTACCAAAAAATTAGGGGATGAGAATACCAAAGGTTCCCCCCCTCCCAAAGATCTATCGATCGATCTATGGATCAATCTGTTTAGAGTGGGGAGGGGTGGAGGGAGAAGAAGCAGAGCCTACGACGAGCGTGGAGCCTGATGCAGGGCTTGATCCCATGACCCTGAGATCATGACCTGAGCTGAGACCAAGAGTCAGATGCTCAACCAGGCACCCACACTGGAGTTTTTTTTAAAACCAAAAAAAAAAAAAAAAAAATCCCAACAAGAGCAAAGTGGGTGTGCAAAACACCCAAATGGAAAACAGAGACATGAGCAAACCCCCGTGGTGCTTATTAGAACAGAAAGTTGATCAACAGAACGGCATTCCGGACAGGAATCCAGATGTATATGTAGATATTTATGTCGGATTTTTCCAGTGTTCGACACCAGCGGAAGGGATCGTCAGCCGCCGTGGGACGAACTGGATATTCAGACGAGGAATAACAGACAGACACGTACTCTACCTCATATGCCAGAAGGAATTCCAAACAGGCTGAAGTTAAATCATAAAACAATACTAAGAAAATGGATTGGAAAAGGAAAGACCATCTTCCGCGACTGAAACTGCATTGAAAATAACTTGTGATACATTTGATGGCATCTGTCTCCTAGAAACTAGATAGAATACCTCTGCACAAGGAAATCACTAGAACGTAAATGAAAAGAAAATCACTTAAAAATGTGAGTAATTAAAATCCAAAATATGTGTAGAAATTACTACCCTGTTTCCACTCTAACCGTGTTCTTGGGACGTAAGGAAACACACAGGGTACAGAGACAGGAAAATGCCGAGTTTTGTGCTAACGTGAGGTCCCACCTTGATGGCGGTGAGATGGTGAAAATCACTGCAGCCTGCCCCTTATCTTCTGGATTTGCCACAGAAGTTCTGAGACAAGCAGTGTTTCTTCTCCAGGCCAGACTGGAGTTCTGGGCTTACACCCCTGGAATTTGGGCTGGGGTTGGGGGAGCAGAAAGCTGAGCTGTTCTTGCAAAACGGTCCATCCCTCTGCAAAGCAACAAGCTAAGAAGTCTTAAGACAGTCTCTCTTTTGCCCTATGATCTCTCTTTCTGAAAAACAGTTTTGGGGATTATTTTTCTGAACAAAAATTCATCACGAACAACCCAAATAACCCAGGCGCTCACCAAGCATGAGTGGTAAGAACAGTTACATAAACCCTAATTCATTGAGAGAAGAAAATACAATTTTGCCACCAAAATGACAAATCAGCAGATGAGCAGGTGTTACAGGAACCGTACAAGTGATGTAAGACAAAAGGACAAAGGACAGTATACAAAGCAGAAAGTCCTGAGCTCGTCCGTCTGTGTCACCAATGTGCGTGCGTGGCTACGTGATGCGTGTACCCACTGCCATGGGCATCTGAGATATGTAGACGTGTCTGTTCTCGAAACTGGCTATGGAGAGACAAAACATGGCTCAGATCTCATTTTTCCTATTGAGATGGCTAATTACTGAACTGTGAACAACGGAGCCAGGCCCGGTGGAGGGTCACGAAGCCCTCTTGGTAGAGGCTAGCTTTGCCACAGGAGCCGGAGCACAGGGCATCAGACACGTTCGCAGGGATGGCAGCAGCACCCATCACCTGGCCCCTGGCAATGCGACCACTGAACACTTTATGCCTATTAACCCCTGGGAGCTCGCGTGGAGGCAGACACAGTCACAGAACATGAAACCCAGGCCAGCTGGAGGCTAACTGGACTCGCCCGGGGGTTCACTGTTTGCGGCAAGTGGACCCGGGTGAGCCCCCAGATCTGTCCCCTGTGCCAGGAGGCTCAGCCTCCTCTCCATAGGGTCTGCGGGGTGCACTTAACTAAGCTTGCAGGAGAGAAGTACGGGCTGCTTTAAAGATACACACATTCATGAAGACGGTTCTAAAGTGCTATTTCGTCTGTCGTAGTGATGGACTCTAAGCTGGACAGAGATGGGGCTGAACACGGGCTGTGCCTTCGGAGGGAGGGAGGTGCCTGATGGCTTCAAGGCCACTTTGGATCCACTGATGTGAAGGCTCCAGAAGGACTAAACAGGTACTCATTGAACAGGAAATTCAAAAGTCAGAAAGCGGGACGGTGAAAAGGCACCTGCCGGCCCCAGATCCCCTCCGAGAGCCGGTGTCTGCATTGACAACACGTGGCGCGGGTTCAACACTCAAAGTTCAGAGTCCTATGCTTCCCGCTCAAGTACATGATTCGGACGACATCTCTCCGCAGCAGCACGTAAGGAGCTTCTGCATCCGTTGAGTCACAGCAGACTCGCTTAGCGATCACCCTGCATGAGAACTCCGGAAGGCCAGAAGCAGAAGAGCTCTGGTCGCCGTGAACCAGCCCTGCCCCTCGGAGTCCCTCGCACCGCTCTGGTGCCACCAGGACCCTGGGGCATTCGCAGGCCACCGAGCAGACTCTGCTAGGCTTGACCCAGCAACCTGGCTGCATGTCCTAATTATGCATTAGAAAACCCCTCATTCGGTACTTTTACACCTGGTATTGGGACACCCTGGGGAGAAGTCCAAAGGGTTGCCAGACACTGCACAGCAGAGCCTCACGGGGCTGACCGTGAGAGCGCCAGCTACAGCTACATGCACGCGCGTGCCTCCCACCCCTCCCCTCCCCTGAGTGGGCTCTCGAGATAGGCTGATATCCCAAGGATCTTGTTCATTAGAACTTCTGGTGAGGGGCAGACACAGTGACTGTCAGAGTACCAAGGTCAAGGACATGAGATGATGCAGGGAGGTGTCTGCTCACCCCCGTGCACTAGCTCGAGGATTATCCAAACACTGACGGACACCCCGGTCAGGCACCGTCACAGACTCTCGGAACCCATGCGTGAGCCCTTGAGGAGCTCCTGGGCTGGTATGACAGATGGGACTGTCACACACCAAGTCTGACACAACGCGGCCCCGTGGAGGTATGCGCTCGAGCACTGGACGCAGACGAGGTGCTCCAGAAGGGCCATCGGAGTCCTGTCCCTTGTCCTTATTTGGGCAATTCTGTCTTCAAACCAAGTATCAGCCAAATGAAACCACAGCGCCTAGATCAGTTTTCTGAAGGGTGGTCGCCGGACCCCCACCCCGGGTAAGTAATCTCCGAGTAAGTGTCCACGGCAGAGTCAGCGCCCGTGGGTGGGCTTTTGCCTTTCATTTGCGACTGAGGCACCCTGCTGTCCCCGACCATCCGTGGAAGCCAGCGAGGCTCTCTCCCCGCCTTCCCCTGCTTTAATTTTCTTGGTAGCACATGACACCTGACTCTACCTACGCGTTCATCACCCGGCCATCTGCTCTCTGCTCAGTGGTGGCCTCTAGAGCAGGGACTAAGAACATCTGTGAGCGCTGAGCGGGCGCTGTTCTGGGCACTGGGGACACAGTGGCAAAGGGACCCGGATGGTAAGGAGAGAGCGATCAGCCGAGAGAGAGTCAGAAGGAGGAGAGGAAAGTGGGAAAGTTTGGTTTTGTCGTGAAGCTTGTGATATCCGTTACGGGCGGGTCGGGGCCAGAAACATCAGTGTGGGAGCCATCCGAATACAGCTGGGATTTGAAGTGAACCTCCCAGGGTCAGGACGATCAAGTGCAAAGACGGGAGTCCTGAGGCCCATGCCTGAGCCCGAGCCCAGCACCCAGGATGCACTCAGCAGATAATGACTGAACAGACGAAGCTTCAAAACAGCCCTGGCACGGGGGAAGGGGCACTGCCTCCCTTTTTGTGGAAGGAGAAATGTCCCTTAGCTTAGACAGAAAATGCTTTCACCCCTTCCCTTCGTTAGGAAAATGAGCTGCAGATTTTCTGATGCCCGTTCTTTTATGGTGACGGAGCTTCGCGCCCCATGTTAGGCCGACAGCATATGCTGCGGACCGTTACAGGCTTGGCCCTCCGACAGCCTGAATCCCCGCGTTGCTTCTTCACACGGGGGTCCAGGCATGTGGGGGGCAGACCCTGAGGGGCAAACAGCATCCTCCATCCCCAGAGGAAGGGTCCATCCACACAGCTGGCACTGCTGCATCTGTGGAATTGGGACGCTACTTGCCCCTGCCCTAGGCCCAACTGTTTCACACCTGGAAGAGGGGAGTTTCGTGAAAGCCGCACGGACTATCACTAAAACCCCCCGTAGTGGGGGACAGCACTATGCAAAGTCCTGGGGTAAAAAAGGGGGAGGGTCTAGTTGGGGCCCTCGAGACGCTGCTGGTCTGTGACGGATGCCGAACCTTCCCTGAGCCGTGGTCCACAGTCTGGCAGAGAGTATGGACCTCTTTCTAGAAAAAGGTTTTCAATATCCAAGTTTACTATGGGAAATAATCATTCTGATGTGCGGTTATTACGGTACCTAAAAAAAAAAAAAAACCACCCAAATTTATGATGTAGTAACAAACGTTCTTCGTTATCCGTGCAAGGAAGAACGAATCTGAGGGTATTTACAACCATTTTAACGGGATGCAAGATCCACTTGCAACCGAGCCTCAAGATTCTTATTCCGGTCTGGTGACTTCACGTGCAAGGGAAGGAAATGCTACTGCACAGTCAGATGTCAGGAGAAAATAAAGATGTATGTTTTCTGGATTCAGATTCACGATCCCCGCCCCACCCCGCATTCCCTCCGTGGAAAGAGAGGGACCAGAGCCTCCGCTCACGTGTCTGCGCGGGCACAGGCACGGGCCCGGAGAGGCGGGAGCTCTGAGCGGGGATGTCGGAGCCTGGTGAGCCTGGGAAGGGCCCGCGACCCCCCGAAGGCAGGCGGGGAGCTGGAGCTGGTGTGAAATGAGGCTGTGAAGTATTTGGGGGGGGGGGGGGACGCGCTCATGAAGCGGCTCAGGGTTGGGACTGTGAGGATTTTTCAGTGGAAGCAAGACAGAGCCACGGAGAGACTTTAAGGAGGACAGATTTTAACAGGATCAGATTTATATTTCGGGAAGACACTTGGAGGATGGATTAGTCCAGGGAAGAAACTGGCGGCAGGGAGATCCGCCGGGAAGACCGTGAATTTCGGGGCCGAGAGATGAAAAGAGCCAAATTATTACAGTAAGAAGTGAGGGATACGGAAGGTCTCGAGGAGGTGGAATTAATACGGATTAGGGCAGCAGGGAGGTGAGAGTCGGGAAGAACCCTCCGTTCTCTGGAATAAAGGCAGACCGTGCTTGCGAGGGAACAGTCCGTGGGGAAGAGGGGAGTCACGGAGGATGGTGAGTTCGCTTGAGTTTGCGATGCCCACGGCAGAACTGTCTAGAAAGGAGGCGGAGCTGAAAATACAGAGCTTCCCACCGTGGGCCTCATGCTTCTAGAGATCTTCCCCACCCCCACATCAAAGAAGGAGCCCCCGAAAATTTCTCCTCGTGTTTTCATGCTTTCATTTTTTACATTTAAAGGATTTTAAACATTGAGACTTGGTGCTGCTGGGGCTCAGCTCTCTCTTGTCTTCCCCATGGCCAATTATTCTGGTACCACTTATGAGAAACGCCATCCTTCTGACTTACTTAAACTCACGCAGTTTTTATAGACAGCTTCTTCTCAATTTTTTTCCCCCTTAATTTAAAAGCCTTCACTAATATACAGAGCTACCAGCAGGGAGAGAGAGAGAGAAAGAGAAAATAAAAAAGACAATCAACCATAGGCCTACACACAGAATTGACCACTTGACGTAAGTGGTCGATTCTTCGTGACTGATGACAACTTCTAGATTTCTAATTATGCTTGAGTTTCCCACGAAAAACATGGGAGCATCTGGTGGCCTTTTTGTTGGGTAAATCCTGAAAACTGTACAGCCATCTTCTGGCTAGAAGAGGGAGCAGAAGCACGTTCGCGTGGGAACAGGCCGTCTTGGAAAAGATAAATGAAAAGGTACAAATGTATGTACGCCGTCCAATAAAATTTTGAGACTATGCTGCTTTGGTGCTCCAGGCTATGCTGAGAACATCCCAAACATTGCAGGACTGAAAAAAATTTCTTTTTTTCCTCCCGACTCCTTTAGGTTTACCTTTAGGGAAACGAGAGGGTGCACGTGTGGTCATCGGGGGGTTAAGCCTCCCTGGTGCCGATGCCCCGAGTCTTCGCTTGTTCATCAGGGTATTAAATCTGAAAGCTCAGGAGAGCAATGCAGCCGGGCTGCCAGAGTGAGGCTATAAAGTTCTGCATTAAAAATTCATATCACAGGCTCGCCTCGGAACTCGGCTCTGGCTGAAGGGGGAGCGGGCGGGGAAATATGAGACACCCCACTGTCTTTCTGGCAATTGGAGACATTCCTCAACAAATAGCACCTCAGGAAGGGAATGAAAGGCCAAACAAGCCGTGAAGGAAATCAATGAGTTCAATTATCTAGCTCGCTCTCGCTTTCCTGGAGGAAACTTTTCATTCTTAAGGCTGGTTCCAAAAAGTTTTTTTTTTTTTTTTTTTTTAAACGCTATCCCAGAATAAGAGCCGCAGACATCCTTGCTGGTGCCCAGATGTTTGGCAGCTCTCTTAATGTGTTTTACAACAGTCCAGAGAGCCCCAAATTCTCCAAGCCACACGGGGTGAGACCTCTCCTGGAGTCTGAGAGTCGCCTCGATGTGACCCTCCAGAGGTTAGGGCATTAACAGGTGTACAACGCTAGGCACTTGGAGCTTTCTGCTTCCCGCTCAGCAGCACCCAAGTGGTAAGTGGTCAGGATTTCTAATTCCGAGCCCTCAGGACGAGGACTCCCCCAGCTGCAGCGTGCCGACGTGGACAAAGAGGCCTGGTGGCATAGACATCCTGATTTTCCCAAGATCACCACGGGAGAGGGTGAGGGGTGGCTGGGGCCCACTCGCTGAGGGTCCGTTTGGGGCATTCCTCCACCTCGCTGTTGAGGACACCACGTCCTGAGGACAGAAACTGGGTGCCCTGCCCACGGTTACTCGTCTCACTGGGTCAGCAATCAAGCCTCATGGTGACCCTGAGAGCGGGGCTCTCCCCCTTATGCTCCCACTGTCCCCCACGTCTGGGTCGGTGGCTTCCCTGCAGGCCAATCTACAGAGAGGCTGTGCAGGTCCTGCAGGCGGACAAGATCGGAGATTCAGCTTCTGGGAAGCAGCTGTGGGGTAACGCTAAGAGCCCAACAAGGGGGCGGGCTCTTCGATGCTGCCCACAGCCGAGCAGCCCGGTCCCATCGTTCTACTAACGAGGACACGGCTACTGTGAGGGAGGGGACTTCGTCAGGCCCCACCTGTGACAGAGTTGGGGCCCGACCCAGGATTTCCTGACTCTAGGCCTAGTGCCTTCCACCGTCCCCCAACCAGAGGAGGCTGTGACGTCTATCACCGTCACAAAGCAGCAGTCTGGTAGTGAGGCGAGGGATGCTGGGGCCCTTGGAGCATTCTGGGGTCCAGGCTCTCCCGGTCTGATGACGCTACAGGGAAGCCACTTGAAAACCCCGCAGCCACTAGTGGGACAGTGGCATGAAAAGACGGCACGAAAGGAGTTTTCTAGTTTTCACCTGTGAGGTAATGACAGCAGTGTAGAGCCGGGCTCCCAAACAAGAGGGCAACCGAGCAGTAACTGACCCCACAGCACACCTATCCGATGGAGCGCCGGACAGCACCCATTAGGTTTCCGAAGGGAAGTTACCGACAGCAAAGAAACAGTTACACCTCAAGTAAGACAACAACAACAAGCAAACCAGCCACCCCAGCAGCCTAGAAATGAAATCTGACGCAATCTATACGACACAACAGCAACAAAGCACCGTCTAGAAAAAACACTGGAGGGACTGGGCCAGGATGTTACTGACGGTTCTCTCTGTGCGGTAACGAGCGATGACCTGTTTTCTAAAACTGTTTAGAATTTTCTACATTTGGTGTAACACACACGGAGGACTCCTGTAATGAAAAATACTAAGTATCCCACAAAGGGGACTCTCTTCGCTGATCGGAGGGGTGTGCCGCGGGAAGGTCAGTCGCGCCAGCCCTCCTGCCTCCCTTCCAAAGGGCCCTGGACCGGTCGGTGCACCTCCCGTCACATTCCCCTCAGCCACCTGGGAAGCACGGGAGGAGATGGGCCGCCTCCTGGTGACCGGTGCGGTCCTGGGCCTCAGCAGTAGCCGGGGACGCCTGTGCAGAGGCAGAAACGTATGGCTTTTGGAGGAATTCCCCAGGGAGGGCCCGAGGCGGTGCGCAGTTCCAGGCGGGGCCTCCGCAAGCCTTCCTGCCTAAAGCACTTCAAAGGTTCAGATGGCTCCTGCTTTCCTCTGAGAGGTCATCAGCTTCCTTCGGGAGTCTCCCAGGGAGTAAACAATGCCACCGGTCAGGGTCCAGGCCGCACGCTACAGAGACCCCACCCGGCTGTCGTCAAGGCGAAGGCTCATGCGGACTGACGAGGTCACCCACGCGTGTGCGGACGCGCACACGGTGTACGGACAGGACAAGCCCTCTCCGGAGGCAGTTCCGCTGGTGTCTGTCACCACCGAGCGGGTGGCAGGAACACTCGCAGTACGTCCTGGACGTAGGCAGGCACAGGTCACGATGTCCGTCCGACAGGTCTCTAGAGGCACTGGGACGGCTGTGCTCGCCATCAGCCTCCTTCTCCGTTTCCTTGAGCTGCAGACTGTGAGGTTCCCAAGCTTTACCTTGATCCCAAAATGAGGGAAAACCTCAAGGGTCTCTATAAACACGACATTTTTATAAAAGCATGCCAAGCCCCGGCGACAGTCAAGGACTAATGCTTTTCTCTCTAATACCCTCTTCAAGGATGCCGGAGGAGCAGGGTTACTCTCTCTCTACCCACAAGCTCGTTTGTACACACACCCCGCCCAGCATCACGTAGGCACATGGGTACGTGGGTGTTTCAGCATTCGGAGCGGGGCACGCGAGCCCGTGCGCAGATGGCATCGGGAACGTCCCCGCCCCCTTCATTCTACAGTCCCCGCACTTGACACCGGGCCTGACATTTTAACACAGGCTTCTAGTGAGCGTGGCTGAAAGGGGGGGAGGCGTAGAGACCCCGGTCTCCTGCCAATGCTGGGTAAACGTCCAGACACATCTGGAGTCCATGGGACGGGTGAAGGATCCTCGGCACTCAGAGGAAATTCTACGTGGACTTGGAAAGACGAAACAATCCCCTTCTTCCCACACAGTGCCCTGGGCTGGGAAGAGCCTGGCTCTGGGCTGTGCTGCTTAGAGACGCTGCTGTTGCTGGAGAGGCCGAGGAGAGCCCTCTGGGGCTCACCCAGGCGTCGGATTTTAGGTGTGAGGTGAAATGCTGATACAGGGATGGAGAATCCTAGGATTCTACAAAATGCATGTCACGCTCTTTGGGAGCTAAAGCCACAGAGCGGGGAAAGCCCCCTCTTTTCCCCTCAAAGTCCTTAGTTGTTCCCCGCAAGCGTCATCTGACCGCCTCTAGGTTGAAGGGACAGCAGGTTCTTTATTCAAGCCCAGCCCCTTGAAACCATCAAAGTGCCTGTCTCTCTATTTTTAGGGAAATTAATCTAACCAGGATAATTACAGCAACTCATACTGGAAATTGATGACTCATCAAAAAGACAGGAAATAGAAAATGTTCCGCTCTTAAAGGTACAGCCGAGAGACTCCATTTCAGGAGACCAGCGCCGGTGTTGTCAAGTTCAACGGGGATGCGCAGGCGTCCAGCGGGATCGTCAGAACAGCTGTGCGGTTCTCGGGCTCTGCCGCCTGCGCTCTACCGGGCCCCCTTCCCCAAGTCTTTCACGGGGAGGCGTCAAAATAAATAAATAGAGGAGCAACCAGTCTGCCAGGGCTGACAGGAGGGGGCCGGAGGGAGAGCGAAGGCTTGAGGGGCTCCACGGTGACCTCTGGCCTGGCTGGCCCTCCCACAGGTGACACCGCTCTCTGCAAGGCGGTCACGCGTCACCACCTCAGGGTGTGCAGGGCGCTGGATTTCGGGGCCAGGCCAGAAACCTCCGGGGACTAGTCCCCAGTGACCCGCGCTCGCGGAGGGTGTCCACCCCACCGCCAGTCTCCAGCAGGTGGTCTGCACGTAGCCCCACCTGCGCATCGGGTCTCCAGCTGCTGGTCCCCTCCCCTTGTCAGAGCGCCTCTCGGGGCCCACGCGCCCCACCGCTGGGCATTTCCGCCCTCCACGACGTGGGGCACATACAGGCCCCCTGCCCCGGCAATTCCCACAGAGCCCTAAGCCAGGCTCACTTCTCAGAGCGCACGGTGTCCTGTGAGAAGGCACTGGTTCCCTACGTGCTCGAAAGAAAATGCTCTAAAATTAACCCGAGCGAAGTTGTTCACAAATGTCCCTTTTTGTAACACACGATGGAAGTCGGCGTGTATAACTAGAACATGAACAACCTTAAGAAATATGAATTCTTCTGGCAGGAAAGGCTCGGGAGGTGCAAATTCTCCTAAGACTCACATTAGCTGTAAAACACAGAGCATTTCAGTACAATTCGGTATTTTCTTCCACGGGAGGCTCAGACACACCGGCCACAAGCGAGAGGAACGCAGTGAGCGGACTGTATGTGTTGTAACGGAAGCTCTTTCTGTGCCAGGATTCCGGGGACCCAGCAAAGAGGGGGCCGTGGACGGGAGGAGAAATTCCTGCACTTCGGCCCAGGATGCTAGTCCGGGAGACAACGCTCCCCTCCCGCAGGGTGCGGTGCCGACCAGCCGCGAACCCAGGCGGCTGGCTGTGGAAGGTGAGGGCCAGGCTCTCTCCGGGGCCAGGTGCCACGTGCCCCGAAGCAGCTGTCCACCTCCACGGGCATCCTGGGACCTGTTTACCTACTAAAATCCACACCCCTCTGCTTGGCTGACCTGTGCAGGTTGAAGTCAATCGGGTCGCTAACTTTCCATCTGCTAACACAAGTGGGAAGATCGGGACTCAGGGTGCCCCTCTCGGGGCAAAAGAAAAAAAAAAAGAAAAAAAAAAAGGAAAAAAAAAGAAAAGAAAAAAGAAAGGAAAAGGGTGTGTGGGGGGGAAGCAGAGACATAATTCATTTATTTAACCCAGAAACGGTTATACTCTGCAACCCTGCAATCCTCTTACACAACTGTTTTGGCAAACCCCCCTATGTTCCAACAAATATTAAACTGTGCTTGCCACTTGTCTAAGGAATCTTGCATTAATAAACATGAAGAAGAACACTTTTACCTCCCACTCTCAATGACGGGACAAAACAAAGACCAGCTGTATTCATCAATGGGTCCTTGTTCTGCACATAAAGGCTAATTACATTTTGCTTCAAGCCTCCGCGTGGAAAACTTCCCCGCTGCAAGTCGGCCCGCGCTGTCCCAGCTGACGCGGGGTGGTGACTGCTCACAATAAACCGGGCTCTTAGACCGGCCTCGGGGCCTTCGACCTGCGGGCTGCTTTCCCAAGTGCGGGGGACATCTCCCAGCGACAGAGAGGCGAGGGCAACATGGGCTCTTGGAAGCCCCCGGGGAGCCCACCTTCCCCAAGGTCTGCTGATCAGAAGCACATACCAGGCCCCACTCTGCTGATCACGGAAGACGGGACAGTCACTATTGGCCATGCTAAGGGCCGCCCGCACCCCCTCCCTGACTCTGCACCACGCCGCTGTGCGTGTCCGCCGTTGGGTAAAGAAAGTGGGAGTGGTGGTCAGCGAGTGCCCCCACGGCCACGGGAGAGGCCCGGAGCCCCGCCCTGTGAGCAGGGAAGCCTTCTCTGAAACCAATGCTGGACCCTGCCACCCCATCCCCCTTTTGTGATTTAAGAATTCCCTACTCTCGGAGAGAGAGCAAAGAAATGGTTTAGAAATGTTTTAAGACCATTTGTGAGAAGGTTTGCCCCCGGTGGGCTTCTACTTGTACGTATTCATGAGAAAACGTCTAGTCTACTAAGAGACACGTACGGTGGGCCCGAGGCGGATGGCAGAGTGACAAACCTTCCCCATAAAATAAAGGGGGAGAGGGATGCGAGGTGGGGAGGCTCCACACACAGGCGCTCTCCCAGGCCGATGGACTCCCCGCAAAGCTACAAGAGAGTCGTGAGGACTGACTCAGTCCATTCTCCACATTTTTTGTGGATTACTTACTCTGGGAAGCATGTACAGTAAGTTTGGCCCTAGGCTGCCTTTTGTTAGCAGTCAGTCCACTTCCAACTTGGGAAATGCCCACCCCTATGCGGGCCTGCGTCCGCTGTCCTTCCCCCGCTCCCAACACACTCGGCACCCGCCCTGCCCCATCCCCATGTCTGGCACGTCTGGCGGGTGAGCCCGGCGGCCCCGTGTTCTCGCACACCCGCACTCCTTTGCCTCGAGCAGCCCCTCACCCGAACTCATCTTTCAACCACAAACCACATGTCACCTCCTTCAGGAAGGCTTCTCTGATTACCCTTTCCTTTTGCTCCAGCTGGCTGAGCCTCCCCTAGAGGCTGCCCACTGGCTGCCGCTGAGTTCGGCCACGGGAGTTCTAGCAGTGGGAAGCGCGGAGGGTAAGGGCAGGGGTCACTCTTCACCCTAAAGGCCACAGGTCCTTGCAAGCCTCAGTGTGGTACATCCCGGCCAGTCCTGGCTCAAGCTGCCACATTCCCTCTGTGGCATCCCTGCTGCCAGCCCCTCGCTGGAGTGCGCAGTCTTAGGGACACCCTGGCAGCACACACGCTGTGCCAGCTGACGGCCCCCCTACCACAGCAGTGATCACACTGGATTCCAACGGCTTGTCTCCCCGAAGCTTCTACCTTGGGATTTTCAGGACCGAGCACAGGGCCAGGCTCAGAGGGGGCCCTCTAGGAATGTCGGCTGTGCTGAGCAGTGGCTCTGTTCTGAGTCGTGACCCTCCTGAGTTAGGCTTGTTCTTGCCAAGCACACGCAGGCGCGCCGCACCCCTGCCTCCCTGCTCCTCTAGGGGGAGGGCAAGCAACTCCCGGCTCTGATCCTGGAAGGTGACGCGCCCCGAGCGCCCATGGCCCTGGAAAGCAGTCTGTGACGACAGCCGGTCCCGAAGCAGAACATTCTGTTAGAATAAGCAACTCTCATACATTCTGCTTCTATTTCCACTTACTGGAGTTTAGCGAACATAGCAAGTCACCCAGGGGTTTTCATTTCATTGGATTTTGGGGGGAAAAATCTTTTTGGCCTTAGGACACACTGAAATGATTAGAAACAATCTGGAAATATTTCTCACTGAGCCCACACCAGTGACCGCCACTGCCCATCAGATGCCAGTAGGGTTGTAGGAGTTGAGGGGAGGTCTGGGGCCTCTGGGGCCCCCCTGGTGACCTTGCTGGTTCAGGGGACCCAAGATTTAATTCTTACCTGTAACAGGACAGAGCCGGCTACTCTGTCCAGCCCAGGAGTCAGTGTGTCTATAATCAGTAACTAGAAAAACACTCAAGACTGAAAATTATCTCTATCATCTTAAGAGGCGGTCACCTGGGAGCAGGGCCCTGACAGGTGGCCGTGCTGTCCTCCCCCAGCGTCAGCCTGGCCTCTAGCGAGGTCAGAGAGGGTGGGGACTGAGGAGGAGAGACCCTGACCCCCTGGGCTGCTCCCCAGCTGCCACCTGGGTGGAATACCCCACCCAGCGCGGATGGAAACCTGGGGGCGTGTCAGCCCTTTCTAGATGCTCTTCTGGGCTAAGTCGCTTCCCCAACGCCCAAGACAAACCATTCAATGGACACAAATTTTCTCTGTGGCTTCTCTAGAAGCCCAATAAAGAAAGGAGGAGTCTAACCCAGGGACCAGTACTTAGCACTCAAGTGACAAGTAGCATTATTTGCTGTCATTTCTGAATGGCTTTGGTAGAGGCCGGATGTCTCCAGGCTGCTTCTCTTCCCTAAGCAGGTGCACGTCTGCGGCTAACGGCACCTCCTCCCCGGCACACCCCGGGAGGACAGGGCAGGAGGCGCCAGCTTCTGGAAGCTGAGCCTCTTAAAACATTCTCAGAGTAGCGGCTTTCAAAATAATTTCTGATTGAGACCCCCCGAAAGAACTGCATTTTACACGGCAACCCAATAACCGTACATTTGTGTTTTTAGATTTCTACACACAATGAACACGAAAGTGTCACAAAACAACACTCGACTTTACCCTGTGCCGGGAGCCGGGATACTGTCTACTCCACTCTGTTTTTCTGTTTTTCATTCTTTTTTATTGCTCAACCCGCTGGTTGCTGCTCACTACACTGACTTTGTCCCTGTGACACCCAGTTTGAGAAACACTGGCTTAGAGGGGCTCAGAGACGGGCTGCACAACTTTTGAAGTGAGCAAGAGAGCAAGCTTTGGTTAATTATAGAAATGCAAGACGTATCTATGTCTTTTAGAAAGAGATGTGGGTTACAAAAACAAAATAATAAACCCTGGTGGGGGGAAAAAAGAAGGAATTTACCAAGAAAGACAATGACTATTCTTAGTAGAATAAAATCCAGGAAGAAATAATAGAAAAATAAGGGTGCCAGGCTGGCAGAATAGGGGGCCAGGGGCTTCTGGGGGACACTGGGGGAGGCTCCCAGGACAGGAGGTGGCTCAACTTCTTGTCTGGTGGCCCTTCCTGTCTGGACTTTGACAGGGGAGACTGGGGAGGGACAACTGCTGCTGCTTTGTCATCTCTCTTGATTTCTGTCACTACTGTTCCTTCTTTTCTGGTGTTCTGCACGTGGATGAAGTGCGCCCGTGCTGCCCCAGATCTCGGATTTCCTTCTGGTAAGAGCCTCGTGTGACACACGCCCGCCCCCAACAGATGCAGGCCCTGTGTGTCCGTACATGGATGTGTCCGTACATGGATGCCCAGTGTGACGCCAGTAAATACGTCTGTGTGGGAGCCAAGGTCGCAGACACAGGGAAAAGGGGACGTCATCTGCACAGACCCATCTCCCCCAAGGGTCCCATGTGTCCCCTCTTCTGTAAGATGCCCTGTTCCCAAACTTTCTTAGAAAAAGGCACATGTTGATGAGGCTTCCTAATAATTAAGGACACAAGTTCCTTAAGTTATTAAGTCCTAATAATTAAGGACACAAGTGTTCGACGATCTCCAGAGCTTACTGTCACACCATGGTCATTAGATTGACGCGAGCAGCTCATGGTGGTGCTGCTGTTGTCCCCACGGTAGCCCTGAGGCTGAGCGCCTCCTAAATCCCATACCGTTCTGTGAAAGCCAACAGACAGGAGGGTAAAGTGGGGTGGTGGGGTGTCTTCCATGGATTAGCAAAGCTGGGAGACACCTGACCGAAAGCATGCAGACGGTGGAAGCCAGGCAGAGACTTACTTGGCAGTAATTTCTTCATCGTATTTGGTTTTCAGGTCAAATAATTCTGTTCGAGTTTTTTCCAGGGCTGAAAGGCAGAGGACATAAAACCTTAATATAAGATACCAGTCGTTCAAATTAAATTAGAAAAGGTAAAGTAGGGGCGCCTGGGTGGCTCAGTCGGTTAAGCCTCTGACTCGGTTTCGGCTTAGGTCACGATCTCGGGGTCATGAGATCGAGCCCTGCGCTGGGCTCTGCACTGAGCGCGGAGCCTGTTCAAGAGTCTCTCTCTCTTCCTCTGCCCCTCCCCCCGCCAAAGAAAAAGAAAGAAAGAAAAAGGACACAAGCAACATATATGCATCCGAGGAGTCCAGGATAACGGAAGTGCACAGAAGGGGCCCAAATCGCCTTCCCTTCCGCCTCCTCTTAGCCACGCCCCTCCTCGGAGGTAATTCCTGTTATTGGTTCAGTGTGTAGATTCCCTGCTTTTACATATATTTTATTATTTAAAAAATGCTCTCATACACAGTTACATCTATATATATTTTTTTCTTCCTCTCCCGACCCTGCACAGATAGGATGATCCAAAAACTTTCTGAGGCTTGCTCTTTTCCTTGAGCAGAACTGCATGGAAAGCTCTCCGTATCGGGACACAGGCAGTAACAGCAAGCTCTTGCACGAAGCCGGCCAAATGCTGGGCACCTGAGGACCCTCAGGAGCCAAGGTCCTGGGGTAAGGAGCCGAGACATGCTGGAAAGACAAAGGCCAGCGGGCTGGCTCCCCAGGAGGCAACTTACGTTCCCAGCAATACCAGGAGTGTGACTATTTTCTTATACTCTCACCAACACCGCATATTATCAATTAAAGAAAATTCTTCTGACAGTATGACAATCAGTAAAACAATCTTTCCCCTGATTTAATGAGCATCCTCTTGCCTGTGAAGAATTGTTAATGTTTTTTCATGCATGTACCGGCCACGTGCGTGTCCCCCTCAGACCACCTGTTTGCGTCTCAGGCCCCTCGTTCTACTGGCCCCTCGTTCTACTGGACCGTTTATCTCTTTGTATGGATTTCCTAGTGAGTTTTTAAGGTGTCTTGAGATCTTGGGGGGTCTCATTCACGTGTCTGGAAATGTGCTGTGGTTATGTTCTCACACTCCGGCATGAGGTACTCCCTCGGATTATGAGGTCTTCTGATGTTTTCCCCCCCACGTTCAAATTAAGTATATGACGCAGTTTCCCTTTCAGGGGAAGAAAAGAAAGAGAAAGAGAAAGAGAAAGAGGAAGAAGGAGAAGAAAAAAAAAAGCATAAAGAAACGATAAAAACTCTAGAACAACCTTTTCGGGCATCTTAAATTTTAAAGTTCTACTAGTACTGTGCTTAAGATGGGAGGAAGTGTTGTTTTTTTTTGTTTTGTTTTTCCCCCTCTTGGTTCCAAATGAGACGTCGGTCCTTGACAGTTGGGCGATTTAGATGTGTTTGTTGGAAAAGGAGCAGAAAGAAAGGGCGGTGTGTGTGGAAGGGATGGGAAATGAATTCAGACCCTCCCACCTGGACGTGACCGACTCAAGGTGGGTAAGAATGAAGTCAAGGTCGAGAGGTTGGGGGGAGGGGTCTGAGGAGTGTGGGCTCCTTCACTCCTCCAGGGGGCCTGGGACAGGGATGGGGGTGTGGAAGGGGGAGTCGGGGGACAAGGGCACAGCCCAAAGCCCCCCACTTCCGTCTTCCCCGAATGGACTTGACTAGGATGCAGAACGTCCCACCTGTCTGCAGACTTTGAACTTTGTGTTCCGCTTCCTCCAGCTTTGAGGTGGTAGACATCTGCGTCTCCTGCAGCTTTCTAGAAAGGAAGAGAATAAAGCCAACTTGGTCATCTTATTCCCCAACATGAACGTCCTGTGTGCTTTGGAGCTCGGCGGCCAACAGTCTTAGTGGCAATCCATGCCAATGGCCCTGGGTGCATGATGGGGCTACCGCTGGGGGTGCCACGAGCATCACGTGGCTGCTCCCCAATCTTCAGCGCCCAGACTCTGTACCCACATGCGACACAAGGTGGAGTGTGCATCCCGCGGGACCTGATGCAGGCTGATGGCCACAGCCGGGCATCTTAAATGTAACTTGCTCTTCACGTGCCAGATATTTAAAAAAATAAAAATGAAAATCATCATCACGCACTCATTGTTTTCCGAAGTTCCCCAAGAAGAATGATACATTTACATTTTGCTGACACAATGAAGGAATTTGTTGGGATAAAGGATGTGCTAATAGATGTGACAGCTGCTCCAAGTCTGTTATAATGGAATGTAAATGTGACCATAATACCTAATGCGCGATTGTCAGTGTTTGAACCCAGCGTCCCCGGATTTACATTTCCCCTGATCTCCAGATGAATTCCCTGGTCAATAAATAGCATTCCTTCCTCCTCATCTGCAGAAAATGTCTAAAAATAAGTTTATTATTTTTACATCATATGAAGAGAACACACGCTCTCAGACTAACAAACCTGGGAATACAAAAAAGTAGAAATTACATCGTTTAAAAAAATTGCTCAAATTTCCATCCCTTATGGAGAAGGGATTGCTCACGTTTTCACATATTCCAATTATAAAACTATTACAGGTTCTGAGTTAAAAAAAAAAAAACAAAAACCCACCGGCTCAAGTATACTATAAACTCACACGTAATATACAACAGTGTAATAGACATTCCCTGTCCCTTTCAGTGTGAAAGGGATCACAGCACGCGCGGCTTGCCCACTTTTTCACTTACTTCCTTACTTTGGAAATGTTCTACACCAGCATACGTGGCTCCCCCTCATTCTTATTAAATAATTAATGTAACCAGCCTCTGCGGACTGTTGGATTGTTTACTGCCTCTTCCTACTAAACAATTCTGCAGTGATCATTATGTAGACATTGTTGCGTAATTGTGACAGTGAATCTGCTGGAGGAAGTTCTAGCAGAGGAGTTAGAATGGTCAAAGAGTAAGTGCGATTTTTTTTTTTTATTATTGTTGTTCTGATAGATATTGAGAAACTTCCCAGTAACCAAAAAAAAACTCACTAATTTAAACTCTTGCCAACAGTATGTGAGTGTTTGTTTTCCTGCGCCAACACTAGATAAAATTAAACTGAATTTTCCTGCTGAGTAAAGCTGAGCATTTGCTTCTCTTCGTACGAACTGTCTGCATATCTTCGGCGTCCACTTCATAGCTCTCGTTTTTTCCTACTAATCTGTGAGGGCCCTTATGTGGTTGGAAAATGTCTCCTCAGTTTTTTGATGCTTTTACAATGTTTATTGTTATTTATTTTTAAATAATCAGTTTTCAATTATGATCAGAAAGAAATACCTACTCCAAAATTACTTAAAACAGAATACTTGCCCAAGTTTTCTTCTGGTATGTACACAATTGAATTATTAATGTTTAAAGCCTAGATCTCTTTCAATTTCTTGGTGTAAAGAATGACATTAAAAAAAACATCATCTAGCTTTATCTTCTATCCCGAGTGGTCAGTCTGGTATTTGCATCTTTAAATATAATTAATTCTTTTACCTAGTTTGAAAAACCAATTTAATAATATCAAATTCCCTGATGAACTTACTCTCACCATTTTCAGATGCATGACTTTGCTCTGTGTAGCGGTAATCACGCTGTATGTAATTGTCTATCCTGCATTTTCCACTCTGTGTCATGCTAGATACATCTCTGGTCTTACTTCAAATTCTACACTGTTATTATTTTAATGGCTGTGCCATGTTCCAGCTGGCGATGGCCCGGCTCTACCTACACATTCCTCTCTGGCCGGCATTCTGATGGCTTGCCTCCCCAAACCCTCACCCTAGGTAGTATCAGTAACATGGTGAGAAACTGCTCTGGGCGTCAACTGCTGTTCTAGGAGCCCTGACCCTGTGGGGCTCCCTTTTCCCCTGGGGGCAGTACCCAGCCCTGCTCTCCCACACTGCACAGGACCTGCTTTGGTCCGGCAGCGAGGACTCTGGGAGGACTCTGGGGGGCCAAGGCTGGAGTGCTGAGCTGGGCTCTGGTCCCACCTCTGGGACCAGGCTGGCCGGGAGAGCAGGGCAGGTCCCGAATCTGAAGCCTTGTTTCTCTATCCGTAACAGATTTTACTGACATTGGCTGCTTGATATACGGAGTGTGGCGAGGTACAGAAAAGAGGCCAAAAACCCAAAAAAGCCCCCCAAAAAACAAAAACCCCAAGATTTGTGGCTGATGTTAAATATCCGCATTCATTTCGCCAGGTGGCAGGATTTCGGCGTGCGTCTAGGGCGTTCCCAGAGAGGGCACAAGGCCACACCCTGTCATTTCAGCTCACGTCAGCGCACGCCAAGTGTTTTGTGCTCAAGCCTTGGACCCGCGTGGCCTTGACAGACACACTTGACTACCTGACGCCACCCTCCGGTAAGTAACAAAGCACAGCCCTCAAGGTAATCTCCCAGATGACAGAGTAAGGGACACCTTGACTTTTCAAACAAAATTTTGGCGAGAGCCGCGCGGAGTGTGGCTCGCCTTCTGGGCTGGTCTCCTGAGCTTGCTCCGAAGGCTCCTCGCAGAGTCAAGTTCAGGGCTAAGAACATCGTGTCAGTGCGTGCAGACCCCACCGGACACTCACCTCTCCTTTTCCGCAAAATCATTTTGTAACTTCTGTTCCTTTTCGAGAGCTATAGTCTCCGCTTGGTTCTTCAGAGTCTGTTCATATTCTCGGATTTTTTCTTTAAGTGCTTTTATCGTAACCTCTGCAGAAACAGAAACATGGGAGTGAGCGGCGCAGATTCTGTGCGGCTACACACACAAGCCTTCTGCGACCTGGTAGGATCGCTGTTCTAAACTTTAGCTCCTCAACCTTGACACAAAATCAATGGTTACGAGTCCCTTCGGAGACCTTTTACTCTCTAAATGTTAAATTGAACTTTAAACATTTAGGCTGTGGAGGATCAATGGATTTTGCTGGGAAGAAGAGCTACGGTTTCTTCAATACGACTTACAAAAAAGTGGGGGGGGGGATCAGTGGTCACACAGAATATCATCTTATTGATAAGCTTTAAATTAGTCCTCTACTGAGGGAAGATTTATTGTGTTTTTGTGCAGTTTAAGTACTTTCTCACAGTTCATAACAGTTCATAAGCGTGTGTGCGTTCTGGAAGAAGGCGTCCTGGCCAAAGTCAGGTGAGTCTAGAGACGTGCCTGGCCCCGTGCTGCGGTCCTGCGGGTTCACAAGTGATGGGGTACCGTGGGGGACGTGGTGTGTGAAGCAGGCACGGTGCACGTCTAAGGGACGCACCCCGAAACTGGGAGCTGTGTGTGCAGAGCAGGGGGCTCCTGGAGGAGCCAGATCTCTGGGAGAGTGAGTGCCAGGAGTGTGGGCAGAGGGCTGGGCGACGGAGGAGCTCTGCGGGGCTCAGTGCTCAGAGCCCCTCGTGGGGCAGGGCTGGCCCCAGAAAGCCTGGGCCCCACCACCACTGAATGCATACTTCTAGCCCCTGTTTTAATGAACCCAATGGGAACGCCAAAGCAGATGTAATGGACAGGGCAGCGCCCTGACTCAGACCCGTGGGTGGCTCGAGGGCAGGCCTGTTCCGCCTGCTCCCTCCACAGACACCCCCACCCCAACCTCTGTGCCGGACCGTCCCTGGCAGGCACTGAGGTCCCAGCTCCGAGCAGAGCAAAGCTCTCGGGGAGCTGCACCTGCTGCGCGTGATCCGTCTCGTAGAAGGTGAGGCCGAGAAAGGGCCAAGGCATGAATGAATGGGGGAGCCTAGGCAGGCTGACTGGGGGAGGCCCGGATGGCGCTTGTGACAATGGGGCTCCAGGCTCACGCAACAACACTGGCTGCCAGGTCTTCGCCCAAGTAAGAACTTGCTTCGGGGCCCTCGGTCCTTCAGGTTGTGACCCACATGCGGCTTTTACAGCCCCAGCTGCACAGACGTGCGGGGCAAGGCCGGAGCCCACGCGCGGGCGGTTAGTACCCACATGGCTTAGGGGAGAAAAGCCAAAGGCTCTTTCATGAAGAGAAGAAATGGGCCCCTTTCATGAATTGGAACCCGAAGGGCTCTCCTTAGAACCTTCCACTTTCATTCAGTGGAAACCTCTGGGTTCTCCTTAGAGAGACAGAGAGACAGAGAGAGGAAATTAAAACCAATGACCCCGTCAGGGCATCTGAAAGGAGAAAGGGGGTCTTTCTGCCTTTGGGGCTGGCTGTTTGGGGCCTGAAAGAAATACTGTGTGAGCCTCATGGCTAAGCACACACGTCGCTGTAGAGCCACAGTGACAGGGACAAAGCTGGGCAGGAGTGGACCCAAGTGGACACCCCGACAGGTCAGCTCCGAAAACACACGCACGCTCTGTAAGTCCAGGTCCATGTGACTGTGTCACTGTGGAGCATTTCTGCCTCTCACAACTGGTGGGAATTATCTGTGTTGCGCGTGGACCTCAGTGCTCACTCCGGCGGGGTTTCTCAGAGTGACACAGCCATGCTCCCCCCAGGGGAGGCCGGGGCACCAGCCGGGGGCTCCCACTCTGTCTGACGGCATCTCTTTGCCATCCCCACCCCGCCCGGGCTGCTTGCTGGCCAGCCGAGACTAAGCCGGGGCTGGCTCGTCCTGGAGCCTCTGGTCCTCCTCCTGTAGGCCGGCCTGGGTCCGGGACATTCCCCCCGGGGGGGGGGGGGGGTCCCAGCTGGAGCCCCTCCCTGAGCCCGTGAAGGGGGAGGAGACTGGCCGCACAGAGAGAACCGCAGTGCTCTGCTCTATAGGCGCGCCTGGGCGCCAATGTGCTCAGCTTTAAATGGCGGGGAAAGTTCTAGCACATGATAAAGAGGCCCCTTCTGCTCTAACTTTGCATCCATCTACACTACGGCTGTGACGTAAACACACGTCATGTGCACCCCACCTTTCCAAGTCAAAACCATCATGTACTGGGAAGAAAGGAGCGGAAATCGTCATTTTGTAAAATATTAATAAATAAGGAACGGTGAGAATTTCTAGAAAAAACAGCCATGGGCAGTAAGATCCTCTGATATTTACTGAGTGCCAGGAAAAGTGCGCTAAAGAGCCCCCCAGCATCTCAAGAAAGCCCACCGCAATCCTTAGTGGTTACGATGTGAGGCCTCCCACCCAAGAAAGAGAGGATTTTCACGAAGTGAGGTCCCTCAATCACTTGTTTAAGGTCTCAGAGCTAAAAAGTGGCCCTGGAGGGTCTCAAACAGGTCTGTCTGCCTCCGGAGCCTTGTTCTGAAGTCTGGGGACTAGAGTATCTCACTGAGAAAAGCCCATCAGATGGGGCCTTTGGGGAGGACATCCCATACGGTTACGGTTCCTCGCGGGGCCGCTGGCCCTGGGGGAGCCAAGCGAGCCCGGTCGCCGAGGGAGACCACACAGGGCCCAGGGCCCACCTGCACCTCCTCCAACAACAACAACAAAATCCATCCATAAAAAAACAGGACGAGCGGGTCTGTCAAAATGAGATGTCAGAGGTCACGGGCGGGAGAAAGGCAGCCCCGTCCTCCTGGGCAGTGCTGCTAGGAAGCCGGATGCGTGCATTCCCGGGTTCTCTCTCACCTGGAGTGTGGGGGGAAGGCGGCCCCTTCTCTAACCTAGATCCCAGCCCGCTGTGTCCAGTGCCTCACTGTGAAGCAGGACAAAGCTGTCCCGACGCTCCCCAAAGACTTACTGGTCCCTGTGGAGCCAGAGTGAGGTGGGGGCTCCTGGGGGTCGGTGTACTCCCCCCGATACGGGGGAAAGGGGGTCCTCAGGATGCCTCTCGAAGCCTGTCTCCAATCGTCTCAAAGCCAAGGATAATTTAAAGATCTAAGTGATTGTTCTCCAGTGCACGGAACAGATTGGAGAAAGGGCTGCTCCCCCAAAGTCACCCAAAAGGCCAGCAGCCCCTGGCTCCCAGCTCCTTCCTCGCCCACATGCCTAAACCAGAACACACGGGTGACGTTTTAGGTGGCGCTGGCAGAACGACTGGCAGCGGCTGCGACATGGGGCTGCGCTCTGTCCCCGCGACAGGCAAGCCCGCAGGCTCCCGCACACGGTGACCACATCTGGATTCAAGATGCCGCAGAGACCCCTCTGTTCTTCCCCGACAGGAAGAGCTGGGCGACCTCTGCCCTCCCGGCCTCGGTGGGTCGCCGGCTGGGCAGCCGGGCCAGTTCTCTTTCATTCAACTCGGAAGGACTAGGGGATGTGGAGCAGCGGCCATTATCAAAGGACTTACGGGCTCCGGCCCTGTGATCACGAGCTGGCTCTCTGACAGGTGTCGCCCACAGGCAGCCCATCAGCCTTCTGAAAGGCTGACCCCATCCCACGATGATCTAGGAAGAACTGCAAAGACTCCTGGGCAGGCCCGTCCTGGGGCTGCAAGAGCAGGTGTCAGTCACCGTGCTCGGGAGAAGTTTTGCTTCTAAACGGCTTCGCGTTATTACTCTTATCATCTCTCTCTAACGAATCTGATTTGGGTCCCACCCTGACTTCCTGACGTGGAATCCAGTTAGAGCTGGTCCGGACAGCGTGCGGAGGCAGCTAGAGGCAGAGGGGAACAGCAACAACAAACAAGGCGAAGACAAGACAAAGTAAAGCACAGAACCGTCTGGCACCCACCTTGATTTTTCACTTCGGCAAATTCCTTGTTGTACTCTTCCAGAGTTTCCCGAAGCTTCTGGTTCTCTGTTTCAATGTCGTGCAGACGCTGCACTTTGAGCTGGAGCTGCTGCCCGAGGTCCAGGGCAGGCACGGGATCTACGGGACAGGACAATGCACGTCACCCAACTCCGGGCACAGACCAGCCACGTTCATGGCCCGGAGCAGGCCAAGGGCGGGGCCCAGGAGGTCAGCCTCCCCTGGCTCCCCGAGGCTTCTCTGACCCCCTGCAGAGCCCCAGGTGACAGGCCAGGGATGCTTCTCTGCAGCCTACAAAGGATGGGCACGCAGCCCCAGCCTCCAGGGCCACAGTTTGTGGTTGTGGTGTGGCAGTGGCCACGGGTGCACTGGGATCTGCCCACAGCTCTGGCATGGTGCAACACTCGGAGGATTTCTGGGTCCTCGAGCTGATGGACAGGAAGGGGACCCACGTGGCAGAGGCAAGGGGAGGCATCAGAAGCCTCAAGTCTCCTATAATGCTTGGGAGGCTGGAAGTACCCCTGATGCCCTGACAGTGTCTTGCTGTCACGGACACCCTGAAGGACGTTTTCTCACTGGAGCTTCCCCACCATCCCAGGGAGGGGTTGTGACGGCGTGTCGTGTTCCTGTCTCACAGGTGGGACTAAAGCTCCTGGGAGCACAGTGGCTTGGCCAGGGTTTCCCGGCTCCGTGGTGGGCCGCCCAGCCGCAGGGGCGAGACTCCCCGGGTCACAGTGCGGATGCGGGAAACCGCACCTGCACGGGTCGCATGACGTCCCGCGGGCCAACTCGGTGTGTGATCTGCGATCAGACGGACCTACACAAAACTGGGTTCTCCCCTCAAATTCCAGACTGCAGAACGGAACTTGCAATACTGACTCTTGGCCTTTTGACTCTATTGCTAACTCAGCGCGCGGTGGGGAGATGCGGATGCTCTCCGTTCTTTCCTCCGCTGCCAGAAAGGTGCGTCTCTGGTCCACCTGCTGGGCACCGGGCGAGCGCCTCCCCTAGAATTCTCGGCCGGTCCGCGTGGAATAACCCAGTCCGCTGGGCTTAGAGGAGATTACTGGAGATATTTCTGGTATGGACGCCAGTCTCACTTGTGAGGTGGCTGCGAAGATTTAGTCTCTGCGGCAGGAATGCTAAACACCGGGCCCCGAGCATCAACAAGGGCATATATTCAAGAGCGCACTTGATTTTCAAATACCAGAGTCATTAATTTTTCAGACCACCCTCGGTTCCTGGAAGCGAGGGGAGATGTCCCATGCCTGAGTCGGCCAGTCCGCCAGGAGCCAGGAGCCCTGCGAGATGCCAGCGTCTCCGCAGAGTTTACAAAGACGCCGGCCCTGGGGAATGTCCAGTGCAGTGGCGGAACTGCTTGCGGGGCTTTAACACAGCACTGGCTGTCACGCGACCCCTGGGGCCGGAGGGGGGCATTTATCCCGGGTGTCTACACAGTTTATGACTATGTCACTTTCTCATTTGTGGCTCTGCATTATTATTTTAATCAGCATTAAAATATTTACATTAAATTAGATTTCAAAAGCTATTCTGGGGAGACGGGTCCTTATAAGTAGGGGGTAGTGGTAACCCAGAGGCAGAATTCCTCAGAACATTCCAGGTGCTGTGTTTTTTGTCCTTTTTTTTTTCTTTCATTTCACGCTTCTCCAGGGTACTTTCCTACCTCCCCACCTCCAATACCCCCCTTTTTCACCCTTCTGTCTCCCTGTGGCCCCACGCAGGTCAAAAGGCCTGAAGGACAGAGACAGTCCGCCCAGGGCCCTCTTCATCGAGAACACCCATCTGAACTTGACACTGAGGTCAGGGAAGGATTGAGAAGAACCACTGCACTTGGATAAAATTCTATTAACGTTCACGCATGGAGGCTCTGCAGACAGCTGCCCGTACAAATTATATTTTTAAAGAGCTAAGCAAGTGTCCTGCCCTCTCCGTCCCAAAAATTTCTGGCGACAACTTTTCTAGTCCATTCCTTTTAAAAGGCCAGGACCCACTGTGTCTGCTTCGAATAAAAAATAGCTTCCCTCGTTCGATTCAGCCAGGAACTCAGTGACATATAAAAAATAACATGCACATTATCAAGTGAATGGGAACTAGACCTTTAGACAAAATTTCAAAGCATTACATTGTAAATGAAAATTCTGGCAATCTCATAATTATTCATTAGGCATGTATATTTAATTTAACACTATTAAAGGTTAATGCCTAAGTAGCAAAACTGGTCACAGAATAAAGAATGAACTCAATGTTCAAACATCTCTATGTATTAAACTTCAAACTTTACTACGGTACAGTTGAACGACTAGACGCCTCCAGCATTTGAATATTGTTTTGGATTATGTAAAAGGCATTGCTGAAGTCGCTCTTAGGCTTAATTTTTATTACTTGTATTAAAGGAACAGCTAATTACCACATGACAATATAATGACTCTAGCATTTTGGGCTGGAGACCAAAACAATGAATCTCGGCGTGCCGAACCCCAACCTGTATGTTAATCCAGGGGAAATCATGGCTTTTTGTCTCATTAATGATTCCCAGGGCCATTAAACCCCACACAAGTATTGTTGGGTCTCATTCTGAATGTCACAAGCCTCCGACCTCGGCAGCTCAATTAGGGAATTGCCTGGTGGAGGCCAGAGAACACACCAAATCCTGCAAACCCGTCTCCTTGCCTCTTCCAGTTCAACGGGCTTGAGCGTTGGTTCCATCCGCCCAACGTGACAAACTTGCAAAGTGTTTTACAATCATCTGATAGTTAATTCCTAAAACGCTCTTTGAGGCATTATGGAGCTCATTATGCAACACAGGACCCAGAACATAATTACAACAAACAACAACAATGCCATCACCTGTATTTACCCAGCACCTTCTCCTAAGTACATGTAACATGACCTCATTAATTCCAGCCGGCACAGTCAGAGGTCGGGGGAGGGGGCGCTGGCACAGGGACTGGGGGGGGGGGGGGGGAGTCGGAGGCAAACAGGCGCGCACAATTCTAATTAGGATTTCTGCTTCCTGAACCAGCAGCCAACTAAATTATACTGTCTCTTCAAGCACTAATTTAACAAGTATTTCCTACGCATCTCTCTGCTCCGGGCAAGGCCAGGGTGAGGCGCTGGGACGAACGTGCGGCAGCATCAGCTGGGACCAGCCTCACGGGAGAGAGACAGCAAGTTCACAAATGACCAAAGGGAAAGCAAAGCGGGCGACACTGACGAGATGAGCTGGAGACTACTCCCGGATGGAGACAACTGGCAAAGGTAAACTTTTTCTTTTTCTTCTTTTTTTTAAAGAGGTGATAGGGTTTAGACCTGTGGAGACCATGGGGGCAATCGGGCCTGGTGGGAGATGCAGCAAGTGGGCACAGAAGCGCCAGGCAGGGCCAGGAGAACACTTCAGTCTGACTGCTGGCGCCCATGTACGTTTTATGACGTCAGGACCGTTCTAGGTGCTGGGTGGGGGGCATGGCGATAAGAAGACAAAACCCTTGCTCTCAAAGGCCTGACATTCTACTGAAATGAAGGAAATGGACAAAAAGCAAAACTAAACAAAACAAAATACTTTCAAGCACTGCCAAGCAGGACTATGAGAGGAAACAGGGTGTGGGAACGGGGAATGGGTCCTGGAGACAGATGGACAGGGAGGGCTTCCTGGAAGAGGTGGCGCTGAGATTAAGATGCGGGTGCCAAAGATGAGAGACTCTGAAGCCTCTTGGCAGAGAGAAGAGCAGTGCAAAGGCCCGGAGGCGGATGTGAATGTGGCATATTCCAGGCACAGAGAGAAGCCAGCAAGGCTGCGGTGAAAGGAAGAAGGACCGCAAGGGACACATCGTCAGTGACTGAGGCCTGTGTTTAGGTAGCTAAAGAAGAATACAAACAAAGTTAAGGAGAGAAAGAGAAGACATAAAGAAGAATCAAACAGAATTCTGGATCTGAAAATACTAATTACTGCCGACACGGTAAGTAGCGCATCAGTCTCATTAAAAATACAACGTCTGAATCAAGTTTGTATTCAGTTCTACTCCTGATGGGAAAACCCGTCAGCAGAGGACGCTGGTAAGGTAAGCCTCTGGCCTACAAGAAGAAAACTGCACTACTCAGGACCAAAGAAAGGCTTGTTGGTTTGGTGGCAAAGTATTTAAGAGTTTTAGGCTTAAAGACGAGTTACGCAATTTTCTTTTGAAAAGTTAAATGTTCCACATTAGCTGCCCTGTTCTCTGATGGCAGATGGCTATCAGTAGTACGCTACCTTGCAGACATTTTTGAAAAAACAAACACATGATCTAGTTGATGTTCTAATACTGGGCAAAAACCCACTTCTTGAAAGAAGCTCATGCTACAGTGATAGCATTTCAAAAGCAGGTATTTGGAAACATTCCCATCATCATCTAAATGTACAGGCAAAACCAACGTCCTCTACGAAAATGTCTCAGCCACAAAAATGACTGCAAAAAATAGGATAATTGGGGAGTGGGGTGGGGGGAGATACGTTAATAAAAACAGAACTAGAAATGACAAGAGATAATGGGATTAGTTGATGACGACGTCAACAGCTATTATAAGCCTGCTCAAGGATTTAAAGGAAAATATAAACACAATGAGGAGAGAAATGGAAGCTACGAAGAAGAAGCAAATGGAATTCTGGAGCTTGAAATACAATGTCAGAAATGGAAAAAAAAAAAAAAAATTCCCTCAACTGGCTTAACACCAGATTAGACACTGCAAAAGAATAAAGATCAGTGAATTCACAGACCCAATCACAGAAACTGTCTGAACAGGAAGAATGTTACTAAAACCTCGGCAACCTATGGAATGGTACCAGGCGGTCTAATGCTGGTCCTGGAGAGGGGCAAGGAGTAGATCTGAAGAAACAGGGGAGAAATATTCAAAATTTGGTAAGGGTTATAAACACGAAACTCCAAGAAACTCAACAAATTACAAATAGGCTAAACACAGAACACCAATAAACCTCAACAAATTGCCGAAAAGAAGAATAAAAAGGCAATCTTAAAAGCCAGAGAAGAGAAGGCTTGTTCTGTGCAGGGGAAGAAAAATAAGACTAACTAGGGACCTCCTGTCAAAAATAAAGCAGGCCAGTTCTGAGAGACAGAGAGAGAGAGAAACAAACAAATAAACCCCAAATTGCCAATGTACAGTTTTATACCCAAGAAAAATGTCTTTCAAAAAAATGAGGTTGAGTTTTGTTTTTTTCCCCCTCAGATGAATGAATGGTCAGCATGCCCACACTATAAGAAATGTTAAGGGAGATGATATAGACTGAAAGAAAATGGTGCCGGACAGAAACCTGGATGTGCACAAAAGAATAAACAACACCAGAAATGGTAAATATATAAAAATAAAATGCTATTTTTCTCATTTTTAATTTCCTAAGAAGATCATTGACTATTTAAAAGCAAAAATAGTAGCACTCGCTTCGGCAGCACGTATACTAAAACTGGAACAGTACAGGGAAGATTAGCTTGGCCGTGCACAAGGATGACATGCAAATTTGAGAGGCATTCCATATTTTTCTAAGGTGAAAGAAGAAAGCAAAAATAGTAACAATGTACTGTACCATTAGAACATATCTAGGAATAAAATGAATAACAATACACAAAGGACTAGAGAGAGAAAATAAGTGTATTGGAAGATTCTTCCATTGTATGAGAAGTAGTATAATATTATTTGAAGGTAGAGTGTAATAAATTAAAGATGGTGATTGTGGACTCAGTAATCAGTGAAAAAATAATACAAAGAGTTACAGATAACAAGACAATTGGGGAGGTAAAATAAGATCATAAAAAATAATCAAATGAAGCAGGAAAAAAATAACCCAAACCAGGTAACACAAGTAGGAAACAAACAGTAAGTTAGTTGCCAGACTTAAACCCAACTTTATCCATAATTATACTCAATGTAAAAGACCTAACATTCCACTTAAAAAGAAGATTGTCAGATTGGACAATGAAGGAAAGCATAGCTGTTTATAAGAAATGCAACTTAAGTATAGTAACAAAAAACAGGTTAATAGTAAAAGCATAGAAAAAAGATCAAACAT
Organism: Mustela nivalis; assembly: GCF_964662115.1. NCBI lineage: Eukaryota > Metazoa > Chordata > Mammalia > Carnivora > Mustelidae > Mustela > Mustela nivalis. The sequence continues at coordinate 8,805,118 of NC_139038.1, read as the reverse complement.
GAAAACATTAATCAAAAGAAAGCTTGAGTGACTAAGTTCAAATCAGACAAAGGAAACTTTAGGACATGAAATATTACTAGGGATAAAGAAAATCATTGTATAAACTTAACAGAAATTGTATGATGCATTTCCTGCAACCACAACAGAATAAATCAATGACGTAACTTCCCTACCCCAAGAAGAGTGAATAAAACCCAAAGTAAGTAGAAGTTGATAAACAGTAAAAACAAAGAGTAATAAAACTTAAATCAGAGGGGGAAAAGAGAAAAAGTAAGGCAAGCAAAAGCTAGTTCTTAATAAAAAAAAAAAAAAAAATCATTAAAATTGACTAGCCTCCAGCCAGAATGATCAAGAAGAAAAAAGAGAGAATCCACAAGTTCTAAGATCGGAAATGACAAAGAAAGTATCACTACACATCCTACAGATACTTGAAAGATAACAAAATATTATGAACAACACTATACCAGTAAACCAGATAACTTACATGAAATGGATCGTTACCTGAAAAATTACCAAAACTGACCCAAGAAGAAATAAAACATCTTAATAGTCTCTTATTTTATTTATTTATTTTTTAAAAAGATTTTATTTATTTATTTGACAGACAGAGATCACAAGTAAGCAGAGAAGCAGGCAGAGAGAGAGAGAGAGAGAGAGGAAGCAGGTTCCCCACTGAGCAGAGAGCCCGATGCAGGGCTTGATCCCAGGACCCTGGGACCATGACCCGAGCCGAAGGCAGAGGCTTTAAACCACTGAGCCACCCAGGTGCCCCATTTATAGTCTTTTAAATGTTAAAGAAGTTAAATTTATAATGAAAAATTTTGTACCAAAGAAAACCTCAAGCCCAGATGCCTTCACTGGTGAACTAGAGAAGTTTTAGAGAAGAACAATAGATATCTTACACCATAACAGAGATGGTGTAATATAATACTGGTGTCACGGATAGATCTCTTACACCAACTCTTTCAGCAAATAGAGAAAGAGGAGGCAGCACTTCTCAACTCATTTTGTAAAACCACAGTCCTATATTCCTGATAAACGTAAATGTGGAAGCTCTTCATGAAATATCAGCAAATCGAATCCAGCATATTCTAAAAACCACAACACATCATAACCAAGATTTATCCTAGGAAGATGAGGCTGGATTAACATCACACCATCAACCATATAACTTCACCGTATGAAGAGCATAAAGGTAAAAAATTGTATGATCACCTCAACAGATGCAGAAAAATTCTGAGAGAATTCAGTATCTATTCATGACAAAAACTCTTGGCAAAGTAGGTATACAAGGGCATTTTCTCAACCCCATAAAGAGTTTCTATTAAAACCCCACAGCTAACATCACACTTAATGGTGAAAGACTGAATTTTCCCTAAGGAAAGACTGAATTTTTCCTAAAGGTGGGACCAGTGCAAGATGTTTGCTTTCTGTACTTCTATTCATGGTCACACCTGAGGTCCAAGCCAGTGCAAGAAAAAAAAAAAAAAAAAAAAAAAAAAGAAGTATTTGACATTACAGATTGGAAAAAATACAGAACCCATCAATAACACTACCAAACAATTTGATCTGGTATTTATGAACATTCCACCCAACATCTAAGAAGTACACAACCTCTTCGAGCGCACAAGGAACATACAAGATAGAAGATCCCAAGGAATTTACCAAAAAGCTTTCAGAAATAATAGGTGAGTGTGAAAAGGCCACAAATATAGCATTATTATATAAAAATTAAGTGCATTTCTATATAAAAGTGACAAATGGAAAAGAAAATTATAAAGAAAATATTATTTACTACGGCATCCAAAAACATGACCTACTTGGGGTTATGCTGGATGAAATATGTGCCAGGCTTGTATGCTGAGAACTATAAAATATTCCTGAGGGAAATCACAAAAGACTTAAATAAAAACACCATGCTTGAAAGGAAAGATTTGGTAGTCTTAAATTGTCCATTGTCCTCAAATTATCTATAGAGGAACCCTGATTAAAATTCTAGGACACAATGTGTGAAAAGACGACCAGGGATACCTAGGTGGCCTCTGCCTTCGGCTCAGGTCATGAACCCGGGGTCCATGGATTGAGTCCCACATCAGGCCCCTCACTTGGTGGGGAGTCTGTTTCTCCCTCTGCCTGCCACTCCCCCTACTTATGGGCACACATGCCAACACGTGTGCTCTCTCGCTTGCTCTCTCTCTCTGACAATAAATAAATAAATAAATAAATAAACAAAATCTTACGAAGACCAAAGATAAAGAACTTCTATTACCTGATTAACACTGACTGTAAAGCTCTAGTAACCAAGACAGGGTGACATTAACATAAGGACAGACACACAGAACAATGAAATAAAATAGATGGTCCTTTACTATATATATATATATAGACAGATAGATGCATATATGTCTGTCTATATGCATAGATTATATACACAAAAGAGGATTTAGACAACATCTCACACACATATTGTCCATTAATTTTCAATGAAACTTGACCTTAATTTCAAACCACACGTAGAAACTAACTCAAAATGTATTATCGGCCTAGAGGTAAAAAATAAAAATTATATAACTTCACTGAAAACCACAAGAAAAAAAAAATAGAGCCTAGTCAATAATTTCTTAGAACATAAAAAAAAAAGAAACCCAGACCATAATAATCAGAGTAACTTGGGCTTTATTAAAATAAAACCTTATCCTCATATGAGGAGAAAATATTTGCAATGCATATATTTGACAAAGGACCTGTGTCTAGAATATATAAATTATTTACAACTCAGTAATATGACGATCCATTTTTTTTAATGGGCAAAAGATTTTAAACCCTTTATAAGCGAAGATCTAAGAATGACCAAAAGACGCATGAAAAAATAGCATCATCTGTCATCAGGAAAATGCAAATTAAAATCACAACAATATAGGCTATACTCTCCGTGGAATGTCTAGCAGTGAAAAGACTGACAATACCAATTGATGGAGAGGACATGGAGGAACCGGAACGCCCACTGGTTTCCTGCTGGGGGTTAAGATAACACAACTGCTTTGAAAGAACAGCTTGGCAGTTTCTTGCACCTGTAACTGCATGCCTACCCTGTGTCTCAGCAATTCCAGTCCTAGGTAGTTACGTATGTATTTGTACTTATGTATTTATAAGATTTTGATCATTTATGAGAGAGAGACAGAGTGAGCATGAACAGGGAGAGAGGCAGAGGAAGAGGGATTGGACTCCAGACTCCCCACTTAGCAGGGAGCCCGATGTGGGGCTCGATCCCAGACTCCAGGAGCACGACTTGAGCCAAAGGTAGATGCTTAGGTGAAGGAGCCACAAAGGCGCCCCTAGTCTTAGGTATTTAAAAAGTATGCCCACACAACAGCTGCTGATGAATGCTTATAGAGAGTTACTCACAGCAGCCCTCACGCTGGAAACCATACGGGTGTCCATCAGCAGGTGCATGGACAGCAGGTGGATGGACTACCCACACGGTGGGACACCATTCCACACCGCAAAAGGAGAGGACTATGACGACAGAGGTGGATCCCCAACACAGCACTTTGAGGCGAAGAAGTCAGACACAGACGAGAACATGCCAAGGTCTCCATTTATGTGGAACGCCAGAAATAGTGAAACTGATTGAAACCGACAGAAAGCAGATCGGTGGTTGCTGGGGTCTGGGATCAGCAGGGAACTTTGGAGGCGATGGGAAGGTTCCATGTCTTGACTGGGAGGGTGGGCACGCTATCAAGCTGTACACTTGAGATCGGTGCGTTTTACTGTCTGCAAATCATGCCTCTACCAAGTTGACTTTAAAATATGGTATTTTGGGGAGAGCACAAAGTTTTTTGCACTGCTGAGAAAATATAAATTTGAAGTCGTTTTTATTCTTCATCACATCTTTTAATTCCATTTTCACCTTATGATTTATAATGTATTTGCTACATTCCTCTAATTAACAAATGTCTGTCATTTAAACAAGTGAATGCATAAGCATAGGCAAGGAGTATGATGTCAAGATTTGGGGGATGCGAACAAAAGTAGTTTGGAGACCACTGACTTAGACCCATCCAGCTGCCGTGCACAGGACGGCCGGGAGACGGGACAGGAAAGGTGAGAGCCCAGTGGGGCGAGAGGGTATGGTGGCCCGGATGAGGTTGGTGGTGGCATCTGGAAGGTAACACACAGGAAGTTACTTAGGGAGAGAATGTAAAAGCAGAAAAGAAAAAGGCTCCGCAGAGACTGGGAACTGCCCACATTAGGAGCCCAGCAAGGAAGAGGCGGTTGTGGTGTCGGGAAAGGAGTGTAGCATGTGGGGGGCGGTGTGTGTGGGGGGGAAGGTCAGCAGGCATAACTGACTCTGGAGTTTTGCTCTCATGGGGAGTAGAGAGCTGGCCAGTGGCTGGCAGATGTCACCCTCCTCTGATCACATATACTTTCTCAGTGAGGTCTGAGGTGTGCGGAGATCAGGGTGGAAACAAGGTATGAAACAGAACACGGATGGGGAAGAGGGGCTAGTCTGTGTTCTTTAAACTTGAAGTGAACTGACATCCTCTGGTCTTCTCGTTTTGGATTCTCAGTGTCACTGTAAAGGGAGTGCTGGCACGCTCTGATAAAACTCAATATGGGGGGGGGGTTACGTTCTAGAAGGAGGACGCCTCTGGCCTTCATGGAGCACGGTCGAGGCTGGGAAGCAGGGCTTCTGATTCACGGGGGCCCCGGTGCGCTGGGGAGGGTGTGGACAGGCTCTGGTGAGCTGCCTCTCCAGAGACACCACGAGGACTGGCAAGAACCATCTCGCCAAAACCAAGCCCACGTCTGCACAGAGAGTGCTGCGGGCAGCGGGGTTGTCCCCCACCATTGGGGGGGAGGGGGGTGAATGTGCCCCTTGTGAGTGCCATCCCGGCGATGACATCACAGCGCAGCAGACGCTCCTTTGCGCCGGGGCACTCTAGGCTAATGTAATCATACGATTACATAATTAACCCAGCTGTCTCATTAAGAAAATCAACTGGAATTCAGGGCATAATTAGTCATACAGCAATTAGCATGCTGATGAGCAACTGATGAAAAGCTGTCTAGCTATCAAGTGTGCCAGGACCACCCCGGTTACGGCAAAGGGGGGAAGAGGCGACACACCTCCCCGCGCGAGCGAGCCCAGGATCCCCAAGGCCCGGCTGGTGAGTCCCCGCACTGTGTCGAGGGGCTGGGAAGCTGATCGGCAGGGAGAGCCCAGAGGAGGAGAGGTGGCACGCGGACGTGGCCGTCGGCGCTCAGAAACCCATCTTGTCACGTCTGCCTTTCTTTAACATGCAGCGATGCCTTGGCCAGCAAACCTTCGGTGAACAAAACGAAGATGCTCATCGGGCCCCAAATCTGCGTAAAGCTGGGCAAGAGCAGTAGAGAAGTATCTCCCTGTCTGGTTTACGATGACCCCAGGGCTGGGCAGAGTGTGACTGTCCCTTGGCCTCTGGTCCCCAGGCTGCTTCGGGACCAGCTCTGCGCCAGCGGAGGGCATCTGCAACCCGCAGCCTTCATGGCTTGGTCCTGGTTCCTCTTCTGCCCATCAGGGTGCTGGCTGGTGCTTGATTCTCGCGTGTGAATGAAAATGCTTTAGGAAGGTAAACTGCGTATGTGCAAAGGGGATCCCGAGGTTACAGAGTTCTCTCTGGAGGGGCCTGGGCACCGGCTTGGCTGCCAACACCAGGCGATCTGGAAAACACGGACTGGAGCAGCCTCGCAGGATCAGGCAGGAGAGGCCACATCCCTACAGTCTTAAAAAATGCCACCAAGGAGTGCGTCCTTTTTAATGCTGGTATGAGAAGCAAGGGCTGTTTCTAACTAGATCCTCAGATACCGTTTCTTTTTTTCCAAAGTCTTGCCATCGGGATCCTTGGTCAGGGGCAGGCGGGGAAGGAGGAAAGATGGATGTCACGGTATTTTCCAATTTTAAATGATGGTGTGTCCTCCCTCGAACCTGGCGTGTCGGGCACAAAGGCCCAGATGATTATTGTCTTCTTACGGAGGCGCATTAAAAAGCAGTTCTCAAAAACGGTGACGTTCTACTTTATTTCTGGATCCTCAAACGCTAGGCCGCCGGGGATATTTACCAGGGCAGGTTTTCCCGAATGCAAATTACAGCCTCCCAGAGGAGCACCTGGGAGCAGGGGCATTTTCGAGCGGGTTCTGAAAACCGAGGGGCCTCTCTTCGCCCACTCTCCTTCAAGACTTCTGCAGACCAACACCTCGGCTCACACCTGCAGGCCAGTTACTCCGTGGAAATCAAGGGAGGGCAGGCACTCGTGAAACATGGAGTTCTAGCAGTGCTTCATGAGCCAATGAATATTTTATATCGCTGGTAATGTGCTTCCTCAGATTTAAATCTTAAAATAAACCCTTCCAGGCACTGCCTTTGTGTTTGAAGGGTTTGTGTCTGTAGGACCTAAACCACATCTTAGCAAGGAGTGACAGATGATTCTCTGTTGGGGGTTGAGGGGGGGCGGCGCGGACAGAGGCAAGGAGGCGACGGGAACTTGCAGACAGAGGTTCTTATGGTGAATCTAGTCTCCAGTGCGGAAAGCCTCTGGGCCCTCCGTGTACAGGCGGGAGCTGACCCCCTGGTCTCGTCTCTCCATTTTCTAAACTTCAAAAAGACCCCGTTGCCAAGATGTTTCTGAGACGGAGAAGTCACAGTTGTGTTTTACACAAATTGGTGTCTTACAAACACTCCACTGCCTAGTGCTTCAATTCTGAGCTGTTTTCTATTAATAAGGGCAATTTAGAGATGAAGATGTGATTGTTCTGATTTATGCTTTCCCCCGACTATAGAGATATATACATGCACATTGTGGGGGGGGGGGAATAATCTGAAAAGTACCAAGAAGCAAGAGCAAGTCACCCACGCCAGGTTGATTCCGAGCAGATAATGCACACCGTAACTCTGGCTCAAGATACGGCACCAGTCCAGCTCTGCAAGAGCCTTCTGGAGAGGTCGTTCTAGAATATTTCCAGCTATGGGCGAGGATCACACTTTAAGAGCGGAACCATTTATTTTTCCTTCCACTGCAGTCAGGGATGGACGCTGCCTGTTTAGCCTGTTTAATTGTGGAAGTATTTTCTCAAAGAATGGGCAGTCTCCCATCAGGCAGAAAGGAACCAGCCAGAGGCAGGCGAGGGTCAAGGCTCCATCCCGTTTGTGCCTTACGTGCTCTAGGGCTTGGCACAAAACGCACCGCCAGGAAGTGCTGGCCGAGGGAATGTGTTTTAGGACTTCAGAAACAGCACGCCTCAAACCTTCTCTCGCACACTCAGGGTCACTGCTGTTGATGGATATTCAGTGAACTTGGCTCTCACCCACAAACACATGCCCACCCACAAACACATGCCCACCCACGCAGGGGGACGCTGGCCTCCTGAGTGAACTGGCCGCGGAGGGACTCCCCCTCTGGGGGCGCCTCGCCCAGGTCTCCTTACCAAGTCCTGTTGTTGGCAGATGGCTGTGACGTCTTCATGAGCTCAGCACCAAGTAATAAATACAAATCTCAATCAGAGGTGTATTAAAAGAAAAAAAAAACGTAAATACGTCCAAGTTGAAGCTACCCCTATAGGCTGACCGTGAAGAGTATGATATAAAACACGTCTGTGATGAAACTGACAGATGAAGCCATCTTGACAAACGTAGTAAAATCCTGACTTATTTATGAATCGAAAGGTAAAACCGCTCTCATTGACAATAAAGGCAAAGACCACTTTCAATTAGAACAATCATTAGAGACGATACTAGCAGTCGGGAAGAGAGGCTCATCCTGCCAACTGTCTATTGGTCTTCCCTTTAAGACTGACTGACTGATTTTAGAGAGAAAGGGGGTAGGGGGACAGAGGGAGAGAGAGAGAATCGCGAGCAGACTGTCTGCTGAGCGTGGAACCCGATGCCGATCTCACGACCCTGACATCATGACTGGAGCCAAAATCAAGAGCTGGACGACACCTAACTGACTGAGCCCCCAGCTGCCCCTGCTGGTCTTCCTTTTCATTAATAAGCCAGAGGAAACCATGTATAAGCAAGCCCCGACACCCCACCGCGTCCTGGTGAGGGCTGGCCCCGTCACCTTCCTCAATCATCCCCCTACCTCCTTCGTGCAGGCAAAATCCATGCATTTGCCTCTAATTTTACTCCCGCCACCCGAAACCAAGTGACCTCATCTCTCCCTCCCCATGTCCCCTTGGGGCACCTTTCCCATCTGTTGTCCTAACTGCAATCAGGAGTGTCATTTCCCTGCTCACAAGCCGTCCCCAGTTTCTGCCTGTGAGATGAAGCCCAGAGTCCGTCCCATCCCCGACCAGGCTCCTGCCTGCCTCCCTGGCGAGGTGACCACGAGGGCGTGCACCCCTTACTGGGGCCTGTGAGCAGCGGCCCCTTGATTGGGGACAGTGTTTCTGTTTAGATGACATCGTCCTTGGCCCCTCTTGTCACTGCCCAGGGCAGCTGCCTGGGACCCTGCCCCGCCCTCACTGAGCTCCACTCCAGGCCCGGTGGGCGTTACCTCCCAAATACTTGTCATACCTACACTTTAATTGCTATGTGTGTGGTTGCTTTTAATGCCCACTTTCCCCAGCCCTCCGAAGTCCATGGAAACAAGAAGCCATCTGGCTGATTCGCTCCTGACTCCACCCCTGGGGCTCAGCGTGGTTCCTGGGAAGGGACAGTTTCCGAGGCGCTCACCAACTCACCCCAGGGAGGGAGGCGTCGCAGCAGTGCGGAAAGAGGGCGTGCTTTGGCCAAAGTTAGCAGGGTATTTCCGATAAAAAGCATCTTAAGATGCCCTCAAAATGGACCACGGAATGAAGAACAGTCTGGGGGCAAACGAGGAAGGTGGTAAATTTGGGGAGAGTCTTAACCTATTTCAACTGTTTGGGGGACTCATCAGGACAATTATGTATCTAAACGTTTATTCAGTGTCTCGAAGACGAAGGTGCTTGGGCGAAGAGAAGGGCCATCGCTTGGGATTTGGGACGTGGAAGATGTAAAACAGAAGAGCCACAGGCCCAGTGTTTCTTCTCCCCCCAGAGTGGCCCCGGGAGCCACGGTCAGCCTCGGGAGCGCGGTCTGCTGCGAACAACGGCAGACTGCACAGGCTCAGCAAGAAATGGTGTGTCTTTCGCTGACTCATTCGACCAATGTTTATGGAGTTTCCGCGACGCGGCAGGCACTGGGGGAGACAGTAGGAAAATGACGAGGGACAAGACCCCATCCCCGTCTCCCTGCCGGGCCAGAAAGGAAAACAGCGGAGTGCCAGGAGTTGTAACAGGGGCAAACGCAGGGTGCTGGGGATGGGCGTGTGTGTGTGTGTGTGTGTGTGTGTGTGAGTGAGTGAGAAAGGGCTAAGCCAGACCTGGGAGGTCCCGTAGGAGGGTCTCAGGTTCATCTGGAGGAATAAGGTATCCGCTGTGATGGGGCCTGGCCTGCCTGTGGGGTGAAGGATAAGCCATTCCTACAAGCCTGGAGACTCACTTTGAGAGGCGGTAGACACGAGGGGGTGGCCTGAACTATGAAGCGGAGAGCAGAAGCGGGGGTGGGGAGAAGTGGATGGAATCGAGAACATTCTGGAGGCAGAATGGCCAGGACTTGGTGACGCCGCGCTCTCGTGTGAGCAGCTGGGTTGAAGGTGGTGCTGGTTGCTGAGAGACGCAGAGCGAGGAGCTGGTTTCCTTCAGACACACTGGGTGGTTTCAGGGCGCCCGTCAGTCATTCGGGGGGCATGCCCAGGAGCTACCGGCTACGTAAGCAGACACTCGGAGGACTCAGAACTGAGCTGGGATGGAGCTCTAAGAGCCACTAGAGTGCCCCTAGGTGAGTTCTGTTGCTGAGGACTCCCGGGTGACTCTGGGATGGCACCACACCTTGGGGCATACCACGTATCACACCTGCTGTACGCCAGGCCCTGCTCCAAGCCCTGGGCACAGAGTGACAACGCAAAGCTGTTCCTCAGTAGGACCAGCAGGCACGAAATAAGAAAAGACACAAATAAAATTTCCGCATCGTGGGGTGCGGGGGTGGGGAGAGAGGGTGCGCCTGGGTGGCTCAGTCGGTGGACCCAGTGCCTCTTGGCTTCCGCTCAGGTCATCATCTCAGGGTCATAAGGTCATGCCCCCCATCAGGCTCCACGTTCAGCACGGAGCCTGCCGGACATTCCTTCTTCCCCTTTGCTCCTCTTCCTGCTAACTCACTCTCTCTCTCTTTCACAAATAAATAAGTTAAATCTCTAAAGAAAAAAATGTTTGGATGGGGAATGGGGGGTGGGGGGTTGGTTCTGTCGGATTTCTGGGCCAGCCTCCTTAGTCGCTGGCGCTTTGTCTCCGCCTCTCCCCGGAGCCAGCTGTCGGCTCTTCCCGGGCTCCTGGAGCTCAGCCATAGGACGCACAGCTGAAATACCCACCCCATTATTCCCGACAGCTGCCCTGACTTTTCCGATGTCGCGTAAGTTGCTGTTTTCTTACGACCAGAATTTAACACTCTCTCCACCCCCACACTGATGTTTCTGGGTTCAGGTGGACTGCGGCCGAAAGCACACAGACAGTGAAACCCCAGACTCCCCCCACCTGCCTGCCTGTCAGTAAATGCGAGGCTGTTGCCCAGGCCCTTCCTGTAAGGCTCAGCCACAGGATTACTTCATCTGAGCAATAAGCAGACTTCAAAACCCAGGTGGAGGGCTCCAAGCTCCATTCCTGCTTTGCAAAGAACTTGCTGGATGTGTCAGACCCCAGCATTTGTAAGAAAGAAATACCTAGGAAGTGCGTGAAAGCGATCTTACAGGGCACGCGGATGTACTTTGATCGACTTTTACTCTTAACAGAAAACATCAAACGTCATTTGCTCCCACCGCCTTACCCCGAAACTGCCAACTTGAATTCTCCAGCCAGAAATGTAATTATGAAGAATATCACCAATATGGGAAAAATGCTGATGGTACGATATTAAGCAACAAAAAAAGACCAGCTACCCGCGTTATACTCGAGATTCTATAAAAATTATAGGTCTATAAATGAGGCCTGCTCAGGCAAAGAGGAGAGTTGATTTAAAACTGCCTCTATGAGAAATTTAGATGGAGACTAACTGCAAAACGAGAAAGCCAGTAACTTGCTGAAGGGATTGCCCGGCTGAGAAAGTTCACTAAAGGAAGACCCAAGGACAAATGGACTTTTTAAAAAGAGAGCGTAGGTTATTTAGAAAACAGCAGCTGAAGGCTCTCTGGGTCTCTGGCAAAGGCAAAACAAGCTTGTCCCCTTTCAACTAAGTCATCCACACAAAACTTGCAAAAAGAAAATGCAAGCAGGCCCACCAAGCTGCCAGTTTCTGAGAAATAGTGCACGTCGGGCACCAAATGATCCAGTTACCCTGAAGAAGCCTCCTCATAAGCCTTGTCCAGGGTGGTCGGGAAACCCCTAGGTGGATGCAAACTCTTGCAGAAAATCAAAAGGCTGCACTTTGGAACTAAGGGCTGGAGATGGTCCCAAAACAGTGAAAAGTTAGAAGAAAGAAAACCATTCTCATCACTAGGCTGTTCCCCCACCTTATTCCATTTTCCAGATGAGAAAGCTGAGGGCCAGAGAAGAAAAGGAATGTAACCAAGACCTCACAACAGGCCCTGGCGGGAGAATCCGTATCGCTCCTCTCTGTCCAGAGTGTCCAGAGTGCTTTCCACCACCCCTCGCTTGGCTTGGCCTCTATTAACTCCCACTCCCAGAGGGGACAGCCGAGCCTAGTGAATCCGAACTGGAATTCAAGTACAGACACCAAGGAGGTCTACTTCTGCTCTGCTTTGTTAAAAGCAGCTCTAGTAATGTCGGTAATGCTCAGAGGATTACTAAGAGTAAGTGAGCACTTCCAACTGCTGGTAATTTGGCTTCCTTGGTCTGTAGAGGAGGACGTTCGCACTACTTTCCTGATTTTCTGATCTGAGTCTTTCCAAGACTGAGCTGGGACCCATGTGATCGTGTCCATCGCCTCCCCATGGTTTCTAGGTGATGGAACACCCGGGAAAAGACGACCAGTGGGGCCAGTGGGTCAAGGTGCTCTGAATTCTGCCTCACTTTTCTAAAATAAGGAATGGAAAGCCATCCCCTCTCTGAATGTCCAGCAAGCATGATTAAAACGTTAACTCTTTAGTTCCTTTACAAGAAGAAACCACCCACCTATGTCCCAAACAGGCTACCTCTTGCCCTTGGCTAGAACTTAAGTGAAAGACTTGGCCAGAGGATGCTAATTCCCTGGATGACCTGGGAGGGAGGAGGCGCTCCAGGGGCCCTAACAGGGCCATTCCCGAAGGTGGAATCGGTCAGTCCAGAAGCGCGAACGTTCACGATGTCTGCCTGGCACAGGCATTGGTTCTGTTTCTTCTCTGAATGCACAGCACTGCATACCGAGGCTAAAGGGAGCCCTATAGGTTTGAGTTTCTGCACTTACAAAGGCATCAACTGGAAGTTACATGGTTAACTTCAGCAGATGCACATCTGATTTCCATACCCATCTGAAGCTTGGGTTTTCGAGAATCCATATTCCCAGAATTCCCAGCTTCCTGGGGAGCTGCCATTGCTGGTCTAATTCCCTTAGGGAAGCCGAGAAGAATAAGCCGGAGACCCACCAACGCACCAACACACAACGCCCACTGGCGGCTTCTGGAAGGGCGCGGGCTTACCTGGAACGTCGATCAATCTTTTGTAGACATTCAAGAAGGCTGCCTCGGCTTCTTTGCTTCTTTTACTCAGTGCATCAATCTGAAAGGTGACAAAAGAAGGAAAAGAAAAACAATGAGCTCAAAATTTGTCAAGAGGTCATTGAGAAATCATCACGCATCTAGAGAGTTCCCAGGGCAGACAGAAGTCTGGTTTCTTCACGAAAATGCCAGGCAGCCGGGCCTTCCCCTCGGGGAAGATGGTGGCAAACACACGAAGGGGCGACAATCCCCGTGGGCCCAGCTGGTGAGGGTGGCGGGGCAGAAACAGGGCTGTGCAGCCACGTGTGACCAGATGAGAAAACGGTTGCTGTCCTTACTCTGTGAGTGTTTACCAAGAGTTGGCCGTACGCCTGCTCCAAGCCCCAGGAGCCGCGGTCCAGCAGGGGGAAGAGGTATGCAAACAAGGGGCTAAATCCTACTTGAGAAGAGCAGAGCCATGGGGACCCCGAGAAAGGGCCACCAAGCAGGAAAGTGGGTGACATTTAAGCAGAAACTGCAGGGGGAGTTCACCAGGTGGGAAGGAGAGACATTGCACGTTTGAACACCCAGAGCCAAACCCTTCAGTCTGGGGGCTCACAGGTCCCGGTTAAGGATCTTATGAAGGCCAAGGGCCCTGCTTCTACAAACACACACATGCACAGTGATGTACTCTCCTTAGGATACTCAGGGGTCCTCTTGTGTTCCATCCATGGGATCCAGGGTGAGACCCCACGATGGGGCTGTCACAACACACCCCGACACCATGCAATGTGGAGGTGTGCTGGGATGCGAATGGGGACACTCGGCTGATGCGACCGGGCAGGGGAGCAGGGCTCAGACCACGAAAGGCCCGCGGTGCACACAGGAGGTGACGCTCAAAGGGAGTCAAACCGAGCTGACAGGAGGCCCAGAAGAACCAGACAAGTCAAGGACGGCCCCCAGGTCTCTAGCTGAGGCACCAGGCTCGTGACGGTGGCCAGGACTGATGAACCCACCCAGCCGGGCCAGTGGAACATCTCTTCATCAACGAAAGGGGACACGTGACACTCCTAAGTGTGCCAGACACACATCCAAAGAGCCCTTGCTTGCTATGAACTCGGTACGTATTCTGCTCGCGTAACATACTTGTTGAAACATCCGATCACTTTTCATACCTGAAACATTCAAGATGCTACATGTACCGACTTCATACTGGCTCAGGAAAAGGACACTAAATTACATATTCCTCTGTCCCCTCGCAGAATTATATGCTCTGCCTCCAATGTTATTAAAGAGGCAAGAGGATGTGACTTAATTATAGGGTCCCTCGCGGGAGCCAACCAACAATTTGTTCAGGGCCGAGAGAGGCCACCTGATGAGGGCTAGGAAGACGCTGGGGAGCAGGACTCGGGTCTCAGGAAACCCAGGGCAGAGATAACCAGCATTGCCAGTCCCAGCCAGCCGCGCTCCAAAATTCCCTTTGAAGTCAGTTGCTTGGAACTCAGATACATTTTCCTCCCATAAAATAAGACAGTGATTTTCTTTAGGTGCCGTGGAAGTGTCCAGAATAATCGCCAAGGATGACTTAAAAATGACAAGACAGTTCTTGCTTTATTTTTACAATAAAATGGTATCCCCCCCCCCCCCACTGCCCCGGCCCTGAGTATTAGCAAAGGGGCTCACTGTATAATTAGAAAAATATTAAAAAAAAAAAAAAGGGAGAGAGAGGAAAATAAAAATTCAAATTGTCACTCTCCAGTAGAAGTCACCCTCTGTCTCGTTTCTAGCTCCCTTCACTTTTTTTTTTTTTTGGTTTAAAAAAAATATAAAAGAGTTGAATGAAATGTAGTCACACAGGCAAACTACAGAGAGGAAGTAGGTTAGCGGCTGTCTGGGGCTGGAGAAGATGGGGGGTTTGGAGGACAGCTTAGGGGTGCTGTGTTGCTTTGTGGGGCGATGAGACGTTCTACAGTGGACTGCGCTAACAGTCACACAACTTTCTGACTAGGCTGAGAATCAATGGGCTGCAGACTTCCTAAGGGTGAATGATGCTATGAGAATTACATCTCAATAAAGCTGTTAGCAATGTGTGCACCTCAAATTAAGGCACATGTAAAATTCCGGACTGTGCGATCATAACGTGTGAATCTTCTCCAGTATCTACTGCAAAATTTGGAAAATGTCTTAATAGTAGTATTTCATTTGTATTTCAACTCCCCGCGTGTAGATGCTTTGAGTGAGAGCATCTCTCCCGTCTCTCCTATGGGGGCTGTTGACAGGCAGGGCGCAGGACTTACCCAGCACACTTGGGGACAGTTCAACTTATGGGTTGAACTGTGCTCCCTGAAAAGAGACTGAAGTCCTGGTCCCCAGCACCTATGAACGGAACGTTATGTGCAAATAAGGCCTCTGCAGGGAAGCAAGTTAAGATGACGTTGTTGGAGTGGGTCCTGATCCATTATGACCCTGTCCTTACTGAAAGGGGAACACTGAACCCAGACATAGTCAAACCCCCAGGGTGGACCCCACGTGAACATGAAGGCAGAGACTAGAGCGGTACCTCTAAAAACTAAGGAACACCAGCAAACCAGAAGCCAGGAGAAAGGCCTGCGGCAGATTCTCCCTCACAGCCTCAGAAGGAACCGACACTGCTTACGCCTTGATCTTGGCCTTCTAGGCCCCAGAACCATAATAAATCAATGCGTGTTGTTTACACGGCTCAGTATGGGTTACTTGGTCGCAGCAACTGACAGGCTAACATAGGGACCGTGATGCTGGGTTCCCTTCCTGCCTGTCCCCTTGCCACAAATGCAGGATAATTCAAAGCCAGTCCCGAGAGAACAAGGTCAGGCCAACGAGCTTCATTAATTCATGAAGCCACTGGACGACAAGGATTCTTTTAAGATTTTATTTATCTATAGGGGGAGCGGCAGGCTCGCTGAGCAGGGAGCCCGATGTGGGGCTCGATCCCAGGACCCCGGGGTCATGACCTGAGCCGAAGGCAGACGCTTAGCGACTGAGCCACCAGGTGCCCCGATGACAATGAGGTTTCTTAAGAGGTGATGAGTACTCCACGTGTGGCTCAGTTTCTGCTCGACGAGGTCCCCGACCCAGGCCTCTTATACGATTTCCAAATCTGGTAAGATTTGTGGATTCAGGGCATTCTGAGACTTTCTACTCTCACACACTCTTCAGACACCCCTACGGGCGGCAACCCTCAGCCAGGACTGGGCCCCAGAGAGGATCTGGTCAATCCTCTCCCTGTCCCAGCTCCGTGCTTCCCGTGGTGGCTTCCCCACACCGCGGCTGGGGACTTGCTATCTCGTGCTCTTGCTTCCTTGACTGCCCTGCGGAAGACCTACCCATGCTCCAAGGGGACCTGGGTGTCCGGGTCCCTTGGCTGGCAGGGCTCTCTGAGCCTGGAGCTCGGGGGGCCGGCCTGATCTGTACAGGGGGGTAATGGCACCCACCTCCCAGGGCCAGGCAGGTAGAGGAGGTCACATGGCTAAGGCGCTCATGGAAGGACTAGCTACCTGACAGTGACTTTGTCACCTTCAGCAGCTTTCCCGGGCGGGTCCACGCAGTCAGAGCACGGAGAACGGGGCGTGGCTATCCCGTCTGCGACTACACCCTGTCTGTGGCAGGTGCGCCTGGTCTCCACCTGGTGGCCCTGAGAAGTGGCCTTAAGGCGCAGATGGTCTGAAGCAGAATCCGGGCTAGACACTCTGACAACTTCATGTGCAAAGACAGCCAGAGGTAGAGAGTCCGCCCCCATCCCCACGCCCTTAAAGCCACGGTGAGCAAGGGCAAGGGCACAGGTGGCGGCACTGGGGCAGAGGGAAGCTCTGGGCACGCGCTGGCCCCGGCCCCAGGGAAAACCTGTTCTGCTCCAGGGACCAGCCTCACCTCCTGCCACGCCCGGTTACTCCCTGTTCCCTGCGGAGGAGAGCAATCTCCCCGCAGCCCGGAAGGCGCCTCCTTGGAATGTTCCTCCCATCCTTGAGGCTCAGCTGACCCATCTGCCCGCCACCGCCTGCCTGCGGGACACTCCCATCGTCCCCTGGGATCGTCCTGGGGTTCGAGCACTGCGGGTGGGGCTCCCTGAAAGCCCACGATATGCTTTCTGTCTCCACCGCCTTTCCTCCCCAACAGCACGCAGGAGGCGCTTACTACCTTCTCATATGCGGGCGGGACAATTTGCCTCAATCCATCAGGTTTTACCTGCGGAAGTGAGCCGGTGGTTAAGGGATCCAGTTTTAAGTCTTTATGAAAATGCTTAATATGTCAAGAGCTCTTTGGGAAGTACGGTTCCCGCGATGACGTGACGACAGCCCCTTGGCTGGAGCGAGCACACCAGAAGCATCTTCCCCCTCTGAGCACACCAGAAGCATCTTCCCCCTCTGCACGCGCCCCACCACGCTCTCCAGCCGCCCCCGGCAGTGAGCTGGGCGCCCCTCCCCCCCCCCGCCCAAGCAGGAAGCCGGGTGGCTGCTCTCCAGTCTCCCGGACCCAACAGTGACCCTCCCAGCAACACCATCTCTGCCACGCTGAGTTTGGCTTTTCTGCACAGAGAATTAAAATAGATAGAGAAGGGCGCCTGGGTGGCTCGGTTGGTTAAGCAACTGCCTTCGGCTCAGGTCATGATCTCGGAGTCCTGGGATCGAGCCCCACGGCAGGCTCCCTGCTCAGTGGGGAGTCTGCTTCTCCCTCTGACCTTCTCCCCTTTCACGCTCTCTCTCACTGTCTGTCTCACAAATTAAAAAAAAAAAAAAAATCTTAAAAAAATGGATAGAGAAAGGTAGTTTATTCTAAATCTGAAACAATTGGGGTGCCTGGCTGGCTTAGTCGGTGGACCATGCAATTCTTGATCTTGGGGTTGTTAAGTCTGAGCCCCACATTGGGTGCAGAGATGGCCTAAAAGTAAAATCTTTATGAGCAAAAAATCCAAAAAAACCCCCCAATCAACAACACCCCCCCCCCAAAAAAACCAACAAAAAAAAATCCCCAAACCATACCAAACCAAACCAAAAACCCTGCTTTAGAAACTGGCGACAACCCACAGGTGTTCACAGTAGCACACAACACACTCAGAGGCCAGGTCTGGAGACGAGTTCACGACGTCACTGGTGCAACCCCAGAGATCGTGAAGGCAGAGCAGGTGCCCAGCCGTGTGGGTATCGACAGAACCATGCTCTGCGGCCCTGGGAGTCGTGTGCAATCTCGAGCTGTCGCTGCCCGTCACCGTCCACCTGCCCCATGGGGCGGACTGCACACCTCTGTCACTGCCACGTGACTGGTGGGGGACCAGCACCTTGCATGTGCGGGTGCTCTCCCCACCCCACTGATGGCAGGTGTGACCGCAAGGGCCGCTTTAGCCAATGCGACGCAAGCAACAGTGCCACGTGCCATGCCAGAGACTCTGTTAAAAGCGATCACGTGGTTCACGCGCTGCGCTCTGGTCTTCTGCTGTGGGGCCAGCGCGACCTGATGGGGGCCGCTTCTCTTACCGGACTCTGTGGACGAAGACCACACACGGTCCATGGCCATCACGGCCGCCCACAGCTAATATGTCACATGGGCGAGAAGTGGTCTTTTGTTGCCACAGGCCACTGAGACCTGGGGTCGCTTGTTACGGAGGCCTCACCTAGCGAGCGGTCTGGTCCAAGTCCGAGGGAGGTCACACGCTAAGCCAGCGCGAAGTAAAAATAAGGAATAAACCACCGATATCATGAGGGCCGAAGGACTTTTTTTTTGAACTATTTTTTTGCCACAGGCAGGGCAGGGGGAGGACAGGATGATAAAGCAGAAAGGGCACAGGACTTGAAACCGGAACAGCCCATTTGCGACAGGGCTCTGTCGCGCATTCGGAAACACTAAGCCAGCTACATAGTCTCTGCCTCTTTGAATTTTATTTCCTGTGCCCAGGAGAAGGGAACGGCCAGAACGTCTGCCGAAGGAGCCCTGCAGAAGCGAACAGGACGAGAATCTGACCGCGCAGAGCTGTTCACAGGCTAGTTCTCAGTGTCGGAGACCATTCCCGACCCGTGATGTATTTAGAAGGTGAGCCACCACACACAAACAGGAACCAAATTATGTGCCATTTTCAGGGGGTCAGTTAGAAGAGAATCTACACACTCAGTTTGTACTTTTTGTACAAACTGCCACATCACTTTTAAAAGAATTAACCCCAGGATGCCTGGGTGGCTCAGTCAGTTAAGTGTCTGCCTTCAGCTCAGGTCACGGTCCCGGGGTCCCGGGGTCAAGTCCTGCATCGGGCTCCTTACTCAGCGGGGAGCCTGCTTCTCCCTCTGCCTGCCACTCCCCCTGCTTGTGTTCTCTCTCTCTGGCAAATAAATAAAAACTTTAAGAAAAAAGAAGTTTTAAAAACAAAAAGAATTAACCCCTTCCAACAGTCCCATAACCAGCACCCATGGTGGGGGACTGCAACTTTTGAGGGGCACGCTGCTGTCTTAAGGGGACATTGCCTACAAGAGTCCCTCACCCACCTGTAACTCAGAACATTAATGGATTTGAGGCTTTGGGGGCTGGTACTCGACTTTTCAGTGGGGCTCTCCTGATTTCTGCAGAGGAAGGGAATGTGGGGAGAACGAGAAGCTGAATCTGAACTGGGAGATGCTTGCCACAGGACAGAAGAAAGGACACAACAGTGTGATATTTACAGATGGATAAATCCGCCTTGACCACCAGCCTTGACCACCGATCAATTGAGAAGTCCTGATCGTTTGGCCTCAGAAATCGATTTCAGAATTAGTATCTCTTTCCTTCATTTGATGCTTTAGCCTTAGGTGACATCTCCCTGTTACTTCCAGCGTGGACACTATAGGCCAGTGCCCAGCAGATCTCCGTAACTGTAGCTTCTCCTTGCCACCAAGCGGGACATGTCCTCCACAGGGGCCCCGGCTCACTGTCCCAGCCCTCAGGAAAAAACACAGAGCCACTCTGCCCTAATGGCTTCTCCTCACTCCCAGACTTCCAACCACACTCCCCAGGCTGCGGTCCCAGAACACTTCCCCACGCAGCCCTTGACTTACGCTAAGTTCATCTCCCACCAAATCCCACCACTGACCACGCTTGTCCACACCAAGCCTCTGTCCCCGCCCCCCCCCCCACACCACGCCCCTTCACGCCTCTGGGTCTTTCTAGGCTAGGTCTTCTGCCGGGAATGCCCTTCACTCCAGGCACGGGGGAACCCAGCCCTCCCTCTTGAGTCAGTCTAGGTGACACCTCCTGTGTGGCGTCCTCCTGATTTCCCCAGGCCCCGCTGGTCACTCAGTCCTCGCGCCACCTGAGCTCTTTGTGAATCCGTCTCTGCCCACTTCTCACACCGTGTGATGACGAGCCATGGGCATGAGCCTCTCTCCACCACCCCGTGGTCTATCCCACGGGGACAGACCTCGTACAGTGGCGCCTCCTGCTCTGTACCCAGCATCCGGGTCCTCACTAACACACGAGGCTGCCTGGGAAGCATCGGTTCTGGGCAGAGACGGCCGCCGGGACTCAGGGACTCCCTGGAACTCAGCGCTGAGCTCTGTAGCACCTGGCACTCGCAGGATCGGCGCAGGAAGGCCGCCTCCTACAATTCAGAGCTTCAAGGAAGCGATCACTAGCTCCCATTTCATCCACTCTAAAAAGTCCGAAGCATGAGCCCGGCTCCGGCCTAGTTTAGGGAAGAGCAAACTTCCTCGTCAGAACAAGAAAACGCCGGAGAGGGGGTAGTGGGGGTGGGGGTTGGGGCTGCAGATGAAATGACTGGGTGACATTGTCTCCAAAACGGAGAAGATAAGAACCCTTCAAGGACTTTTGGTGAGTTTTACGAAGGAATGTGCCTCTAACTGGGCCAGGCACCTGGGAGGCCCAGAACACTCCGGTGCTGCTATCATTTGACAATGAATGTCCTGCTTGTGTACCAGTGACCCCCGAACCTCCCCGAGGGTGGCCTCGGTCGGGGTGTCACAGCAGCTGCACACTCAGCCCACAGTGAACAGTCGGGGGGGGGGGGGCTGCAGGTGCCTAGGCCCCGCCCAGGTGGGCCCCACCCATAGGCCCACACCGGCACCTTGTCACACCGTCTGTGACACACAGACAGAGACAATGGTGTGGACTTTTTACCTAGGGATCGCCCCCCAAAATACGAAACACACAGGTCTCGCCGCTCACTTGGTGTCGTATACTCTGACATGGAAAAGGCTCACCTTTCCAGGGAGCTGCCCGGCCTCGCCAGGCACGGCTGGTAGGGAGCGCAGTGCCACATGGGGCCTGGCTGCGATGCCCGAAGATCAGGGTCGAGTCCCGGCTCCAACACCAGCACCGGTGAACCACCTCGGCCACCGACTAACCTCTGTGCCTCCGTTTCCTCGTCTGCAAGGTGGGAAGAATAAACCTTGGCTGCTGTGGACGGTGACAGAGCCCCCGGACTGGCAACAGCACTTCTCAGATGCGGAAACTGACCAGGCCCAGAGCCGGGCCCCTAGGGATCCCCACCAAGGCTACAACGACGCCCCAGCACCATGCCTGGGGCTGCGCAGTCAGTGGAAAGAATGTGTGCTTGGAAGGAACAGAACCTCTGGTCTGAAGCCAGCCCCGGGGCATGTGTGCTGGAGGGTCTGGAGGCTGGTTCCTGCAACTATTTACCCCTCGGTCTCTTCATCTGTCTAGGGAATGACTCCCTCCTCACTGAATTGTGGAAATGAACTGTGAGAATCTCCCCTGTCAAGCAGCCGGCATACCCTGGAGGGTACAGAATCAGAGAAAACATCGGTAACTTTTCTAGAAAAAAATCCAAAGGCAGCATTCTCTTCCCAGCGCCCCGCAGACTGTCCTCCTCTGATTCAAGTCTTGAGGACAGAGAAACACTTAAACCACATTTGAGATACTGTGGCAGCAACGGCCCGCTCGTGAACAACCCATCAGCCTGTGCCCCGGCAATGTACAAGCTAATGATTTAGAAATAAACACGGACCATTAACAGAATTTTCAAATCGATGTGCTCTGCTGGACTACAGGCTAGCAGGGACCAGCAAGAGCTTCAGGGATGCGACTGGATCTGTCTCACTCAGGGTCTTTCAAGAGCAAAACAAGAAGAGCCCCGTGGCCCACGGGAAGTCAGCCGACGATGACCAAGATTCCACCCCAAACAGGCGCATACGGGGCCCCGGCTGTATAGCTCTAACTTTCATTGAACACAGCCACGTAAAAGGAAGAGGTATGTTTTCTGGAGCGAGATCACAGTGGCAGAGAGCACGTTTGCTTTGAGTTCCATGGAGACGCGAGAGGACTCCAGGGAGGAGGGAGCCCCCCTTTCCAGCACCCTGGTGGCCCTTGGAGCAATGGGGAGGGAGGAGAGACTGGGAGCAGGTGTGGGAGCCCAGCTGCCACCACCAGCTTGCTTTCTCAAGGTCCCGCTCCATCGTAACGTCCAACTCGCAGACGGAGTCCCGTGGGGAGGAATCACACCCACCCTAATCCCCATCGCAGGGAGCAGACCGAGACTACCCGCATTTCTCTACGCGGCTCAAAGCTGGATGAACAGATCCCACAGGGCGGTTCTGGCTGGTTATAAGGGCAATGCAGCGTAGACGTGGGGCACAACGTACAGCTGCTTCTTATACAAACCATTAAGAATATTCCTTAACTACCTGCCTGCCTCCCCCCGCCTACCTTGACCAAGTGTGTAAGAGAAGAAAACTGGAGAGAAGTCCAGAGAAGACAGTGCCGTGAAGGGCGAGCAGGTAAATAAAGATGTGGGGCCACGGAGAAGCGATCTGTGGCAGAGGACAGCAGGAGAAATACTGTGAAGACCGTGAAAACAGTGACTAGCATCTCTCTCTGCCCTTACTGCTGGCCACGCACATCTGATGTTCTGGCTGTCACCGTGGATCTGAGGGGCTGCCGTGGGGAAGGATGAGCGATCCTGTCTCTCCCCAGAGTGCAAATCCAGAGCCACCAGGTAGAAGCTACTGGCAGATCACAGCTTCACAGTGGGAAAGCCTCTGCCAACGACATAGGACTTCAGAGGCGGACCATGTGGGCCGCCTGAACTGCTTCCTGCTTGGTTCATTCATTCACTCGGTCCATAGGATTGTTTAAAGGTTGGCTAAAATGTCCCAGGAGGTGCGCCGTCCTAGCCTCGGAGGCCAGAACCGACCTCCAAACCTTACAGGAAAGTAACAGTACGGGTGCAGAGCAGGAGGAAAGTCTCCCTGAGGTTTTTTCGCTTTTTCTTTTTTCTTTTCTTTTTTAAAGATTTTATTTATTTGACAGAGATCACAAGTAGGCAGAGAGGCAGGCAGAGAGAGAGGAGGAAGCAGGCTCCCTGCTGAGCAGGGAGCCCAATGCAGGGCTCGATCCCAGAACCCTGGGATCATGACCTGAGCCGAAGGCAGAGGCTTTAACCCACTGAGCCACCCAGACGTCCCTGCTTTTTGTTTTCTTATCTGAGGTTTCTGAAATACAGTTTTTGTGAACAGATGATATATGTATATAGTAAAAAAAAAATCTTAGGGTATAAAAACATACAGTGTTCAGCAAGGTTGCATAATATGAGATCAATACACAAAAATCAATTATCTTTCTATACACTGGCCATAAACCATCTGAAAGTGAGACTCTGAAATGTTCATGGATCGAGAGACTTAATATTGTTAAGATGGCAAAAGTCCCAAATCGATCTCCAGATTCGGTGCGCTGCCTGTCGACATCTTGGCTGGCTTTGTTGTAGAAACTAGCAAGTTGATCCCTAAAACTCATACTGAAATGCAAGGGATCCAAAACAGCCAAACAGTCTTGAAAAAAGAAAAAAACAAAGGTAGGGGACTCACACTTATCCATTTTAAAATTTACTGCAAAGCTACATTAATCAGGAATGTGTGGCACGGGTATTCAGACAGACATGCAGTTAGATCAGTAGAACAGAATTAAGAGTTCAGAAATAAACTCTCACATTATGGTTAACTGAGTTCCGACATGGGTAAAAAGACAAATTCAGTGGGAAAGAACAGTCCTTAAACAGACAAGACAAGGACAAGTGAATATCCATGTTCCAAAGCATTTGGCCAGACCCCTACCTCAACACTGTATATAGAAATTAACTCAAAATGAACCAGAGACCAAAATGTAAGAGCTAAGACTACAAAACCCCTAAACGGAAACACAACTGTAAATCTTTCTGACCTAAGATGAAACACCAAAAGCACAAACAATAAGAGAAAAATAGGGAAAGTGGATTTTACCAAGTTTAAAACTCCTGCATTACAAAGGATACTGCCAAGAAAATGAAAAGACAACCCACAGAATGGGAGAACATTCTTGCAGATCATGTACCTGATGAGGGATTAGTATGCAGAATATATAAAGATCACTCACAACTCAACAGTAAAATGACAATGAACTGAATTTAAAAATAGAAAAAATACCCAAATAGACATTTCTCTAAAGAAGGTAGACAGGTGGTCAATGAGCACAGAAAAAGATGTTCAACATCAGCAGTCATTAGGGAGATGCAAATCACAGCCACAACAAGATACTGCTTCACACCCGCTGCGGTGGCAAGTGTTAGGAAGGAGAGAAACTGGAACCCTCGTGCACTGGAGATGGAAGCATCAAATGAGGCACTTTGGAAAACAGCTTGGCAATTCCTCCAAATGTTAAACAGAGTTCCCATATTAGCCAGCAATTCTACTCCTAGGTACGTATCTAAGAAAAGTGAGAACATGAGATCTGTGCAAAAACCTGTGTACGAACGTTCGCAGCAGCATCACTCACAGCAGCCGAAAGGTGGCGGAAGCCCGACGGCCGTCCGCTGACGAGGGGACCAACAGAAGGTGACATGTCTACACAGTGGGTTAGTACTCTGCCACAAAAAGGAACAAAGTGCTGACGCACGCTGCGACTTGGATATGTCATGAAAACATGCCAGATAAAAGAAGCCAACCACGACAGACCACACGGGGTACAATTTCATGGATATGAAATGTTGACAATGGTCAACCCTGTAGAACAGTGGTTGCGGGGGCGGGGGGTGGGAGGGAGAATGGGAAGTGACTACACATGAGTACAGGCTTTTTTTTTTTTTTCCAGGTGATGAGAATGTTCTGGAACCAGACAGCGGTGATGGTGGCACAACTCTGAGGATACACTAACGAACACCTAATTGTAAAAAGAAAATAGGAACAGCAAAAAGTTTAAGAACACAGTGAAAAGTCGGTCTCCCTCCCATCCACGTCCACCTTCCCCAGCGGCCTGGCTGGCAGGCAAGGATTCTCTTGTGCATCCTTCCAGAAACACGTTATGCATTTACAGGCGTCTGCACATACACACGGTCTTCCTTTTTTAAAAATGCAAATGGTAGGAGGGGCGCCGGCATGGCGCAGTTGGTTGGGCGTTGGGCTCTCGGTTTCGGCTTGGGTCCTGATCTTGGGGTTGTGGGATCGAGCCCCACGTCGGACCCTACGCTCAGATTCTCTCTCCTCCTCCTGCCCCATCGCTTGTGATCAAACTCTCTCTCTCTCAAAATGAATGAATGAATGCAAAGGGAAGAATATGACAGATACAGCTGCCCCTTGTGTTTTGCAGACTTAGGAGGAGAAAGAGCTTCCTTCCCGGTGGGAGGGTGGGAGCCGCGGGGGAAGCGCAGCCTGT
The DNA here is from genome assembly GCF_964662115.1 of Mustela nivalis. NCBI lineage: Eukaryota > Metazoa > Chordata > Mammalia > Carnivora > Mustelidae > Mustela > Mustela nivalis. Next base: position 8,779,778 of record NC_139038.1, on the reverse strand, counting down.
GTTCACAGAGCGCGCTGCCTTTCAGACCGGTGCGGGGCCTGCTGCACCTGGAGCCCGAGGGGCTTGGAGGGAGAGCCGGGGGTGGAGTTGGGGACGGGGGTCAGGCCAGGGGCCCGACTTCATGCTGAGAGGTTGGGGGTGTCAATCAGGATCCCACTGGACGGGCAGGCAACTGGGGGGGGGGTGCGGGGGAGAAGAGGTGGAGGAAGCTGCGTCGGGAAGGTGGGAGCCACAGCAAGTGAGGTGAGGGAGGCAGAATTCCCGGGGCCCACCAGCAGCTGTGGGTCCCCTCAGAGTTCTGGCCGGGGTGGCTGCAGGCTGGTCATCTCCCCTGAGGTGGGAGAGACAGAGAGATGTGTGTTTGGGTGTTTGTGTGGAGGTAGTAAGTCTACGAGAGGTCACATGGGAGCTCCCGGGAGGCTGATGTGGAGACGGGCCCAGGCCCAAGACCTCGATGTTTGGAGCCACCAGGCCCTAAACAGCCAGACGAGGTTAACCAGGGGATAAGATGGGTGTGAGTAAGGGCCCCAGAAGGCTGTGGCTGAATCCCGGGGGGCTCCGTGGTATTTAGGAGCTGGAAGGATCTGGAGAACTCTATGGTCGGGAACTAGATCTCGCAGCTGGGGGGCAGATTTTCCGCGACACAGGTGAGACACACATAAACTGAAAGGACCCATTCCAGGTCACGCCGGCAAACGCTGATGTCGGGAGTCAAATCCAGACGTGTCTGATCCCGAAATCTATGGCTTATCGGTTTGGTTTTCTCTGCAGCTCTAGGCCTCCTCCCCGGGAAGGAGCCGCCGCACGCCTGGGTAGGAAGGAACGCCAGACAGAAGCCAGGAGACAGCGCGGAGGTGGAAGGCGTGACACAGGCGTCCCGCGTGAACACCCGTGAGTCCTCCCACCAGGCCTCCGGGCCCCATGTGCCCGCGGCAGCACGCTCCCGTGTTCCCATGGCGGTGGCACGTGTCTGCTACATTTCAAGAAAACACCTGCTCCAAGGTTCACCCCGGGAGGATGCCAGGCCCTGGGGCCCTGGGTCAGACTTGCCCTCCCAAGCCCCTGGACTCCAGGCCTGAGGATGGCAGGGGCGTGAGCCTGGAGGCGGACGGGCTCCCTGGGGAGCATGGCTCTGTCCCAGGGAGGTGCCAGGTCCTTCCCTCGACAGCCCCAGGAAAGAATCCTTTCCCTCACGCGCGCTGACCTTAGGCCGCCAGGTGTCTCTCTTGTTACGCTGGAAGGCAAAGCAGAAGTCTCACGGGTCTCCCCATCTTCTACTCTGGAGGCAATTTTAAGACCCTTCTCAAGTCTTCTAGAATAAGCACTGGCTTTAGAGCCAGGCAGTGGCGTGCACGTCTCAGCTCTAAGGCCGGCAAGCTGGATGGCTGCGAGTAAGTTACTTGACTTCTCTGGGCTCACTTCCTCGTCTCTAGGGAAATTACCAGAAACCCCTCAGGGCTGCGCTGTTATGCAGACGAAGTCAGATAATGTACTTGAAGGCTTCCAGCACTTAGCTGGAGCCGAGGAGATGTTTTCCTTCCTCTCCCCAAGGGCAGCACTCAGAGTCGGCATGTTTTAGCGGAACCTGCTCTCCAGGTTAGTCTCCTTTCCCACTAGAGGGCTCAGCCGCGAGCTCCCCCGTGGGTCCCACCGGACTCTTACCCCCTTCTCCTGCCTCTCGCTCTTCACGATGACAGGGGCTGGGGCCCGGGAACAGCCCCAAGCAGTGGCAGAACAAGACGGTCCCTGGGTGAGGCGGGAAGCTGAGGGGGGTCACGGGCCCACCCGGCCAGGTTGACTCTTTCTGGCTGGCAATGTGGAAGGCTCTGGAAGTTGTAGTTAGATGAAACGCTGGTCATGCCCCCCTCCGTGGCAGTGAGTGGAATGAGTTTCTGACCCATCCATTCTGGGTTCTAACCTGCAACCCTGTTTGTGCCACGTGCGACTCTGAGGCTCGTCTGGGCAGGTGGCTGGCTACCAAGCATGTGGCTCAAAGTCATGGCAGGGGTGGGCTCCTGTAGTCTGGGATCTGTGGCACCTGCTGGAGGGGGTGAGTATTTAGTGACGAGAGGGAGGCTCCAGGGAACCACAGATCCCAGGACAGGTAGGACTGAGCGACAGCCGAGAGGGGAGGAGTTAAGAGCACGGAGTGCAGGGGTAGGTGGCGGGGTGGTGGGGGGGGCGGGGTAGGGCACAAGACCTTACCTCCGGGCAGGGCACCCGCCCTGCTCCTCAAGCTCACAGCTACCCGCCCACTGGGTCACTCTGGCTGGCGATAATGTCACCAGCACAGAGTGTGGGTAAGGCTATCGGAGATCAAGGAAACGGGAACTTCGAGATGTAAAATGCTTTGCAAGTAACTGCCAGCAGAGTAGTGGAGCGGTCTGAAATAGGGGAAATAGGCTGGGCGAGGTGACTCCACATGCGGGCAACGAACTCGGCTGAGCTCTGGGCTGTGATCAAACTGTGTCCCCGAGCTCCCTCCCACGGCCACGCGCACATGTCCTCGGGCCCCCCCCCTTTGACCATCTGCTCCGTGGTATCAGTTTCACGTAAGGAATTACTGCATTAACCTGATGGAACATAAATAAAACCTAATTAACGTCCAGACCGAGTTTCTCCAAGGGAAGAGAGATCTGCAGAAAATAAAATAGCCTAATAATTTAAATTCCACTGTATTCGAATAAATGTCACATGACTATTACAAGTTGGATTGATTCTAGTCCAGGAAAAAAAACAAAACACAACAAACTGGGAGACAAATAAATACCACTTCCCATCATCATTCAAATCTATTCCCCCTAATCCTTCACATTTATCGTATGAGGGCAAAGAGGCACTGAGAGGTCAATGGACTTGGTGAAAGCCAAGGTCACTGGTAAGTCAGGCCTCAAACCGAGGCCTTATAACTCTGGGCCCTTAGCTTCATATCGCAACTGCCTCTTGGTCTCACATGATTTCCTGCAAAGTTCTGGGAGTGTGGGCAGATAGAATAGAGCCTTTTTAATGGACAGAGAATGCTTTTGATTTAAACACCGGGGGTGTTAACCCTCCATCTTGCCATCCATCCATCCATCTGTCCATCCAACCATCCATCTACCCACCACCCACCCAAAGTTCACTGAGGGCCTACTGTGTGCCCAGCACGGTGCCACATGAGGACACAGATCCTGCTCAACTATTAAGCGCCATGGAAGCAGCATGGGAGTTCATTACCTGCAACTACAGACCACAGTCTGGTTCAGGTCCAACCCGGCACACAGTAGTTGTTCAGCAAATACTATCGAATCAAAGAACGAATGAGTCAACACTGTCCTCCAGAAGCTTATGCTCTGGAAAGGGAGCCTGCCCTAGAGAGTGTAGCCTGAGTCAGTGGGACCAGGATCCTCTCCTGGCCTGAACAGCGTGGAGAGCAACGAAGGGGGAGGCCTCTGCCGAGGTGACCCCCGCTCAGCTGGTCACAAAACCACTCTGGTGGCTCCAGGACAGGGATGTCCTGACACAGAGCCTGCTTCCCGAGTTACTGCGGAGCGGAGATGCAGGGGGCAAGAACTAGGGCTCCTTTCAGGCACGTGCACGGGTTCCTTTAGCGCGCAGGACCTTGAATTCCTTTCCTGTGACCCTCCAGTCTCTAGAGGCTCCGGTGCTGAGCCAACTCTGCCGACACAGTGTTTGGCTCACTTATTCTAGAACCATCTGACTGTCCCTCTCCATTCCAACTCAGTCCATTTCAATTCACTCAACGCCTCCCTGGGACCCGCCGCGTGCTGGAAAACCCTCCAAGCCCTCCTTTGGGAGCAGAGTCTGCTGGGGAACCCTGTGAGAGCCTCGACTCTGGGCGGTCTGTCTCGGGGCCTCCGGTAGAGACAAATGAAAGCCGGGCAGGTGGGGGGGCCCCAACCGCACGTGGGTCCGTGCTATAAACCTCCAAGGCCTCCGCCGATGGTTACCGAGAGGATGTTAAAAATAATTATCCACTGAAAATATTAGATTTGCTCTGGATTGTTCATTACATACAATGGCTTAATAGGACTTTTATTGAATAGCTGCAGAGCTCTGGGCCGAAATCAATTTGCCATACACTCGGAATTTTGATGTGTGCTGTTGACTTCCACAACACGGAGCAATTTGTAATAGCTTCGGCTCGCTGTTGTTTCCAAAGCTCTGCTACATCACAAGCATTTATTTCTGACCACAAAATTACATTTATTCAACAGAAAGCAGCTCCGGGTCTTTAAGAGGTTAACTTCTGGAGTGCTTGGCTGCTGGCCAGCCCCTGGCGGAGGCGCGGCGCGGGCGCAGTGGCACACGCGGTGGCGGCCGCGCCGGGCGGGCGGCCGTGATTAATGGGCCGCTGAGTGCGCCCCTCTCCGCGCGCACACGGCTCGCTCCCCTGCTTCCATAGATCACGGGCTTAGCCTCCGCATATCTGACTGAAATTGAATTTGGCTTCTCTCTCAACCGTTCATTTCCTATGTTAGGCAAGGTTATATCCTTTTCTGCATGAGCAGAACCAAACTAGCTGCAGCTACAGAGGGGAGAATGTGTTTTCAATTAGGAAGCTGGCCTGCACGCGCAACCGCAGCCCCGCCGCTGCCCTAATGGAGCCGTCATGGAAGGAGCCTCCAGGAAGACACCGCACGGCGCCGGGCCCTCGGACAGCACTGCGAGGTAATTAAAGCACGGTCACTGTCACCATCGCGGCCACTGCAAATGCCACTGGCATCCCCTCAAGTAGCACACACGTGAAAAGTTCTGAGCATCTGCAGGTGGCTGTGATGCTATGTGGGCTGAGAAGCAAGACCCCTTCTGCCTCCCCCCCCCCCACCTCCCAGAAAGGGGTCAGGAGAGCAGGAGAGGCTGGGGTCCTCGTGAAGCCCGGTCTGCTCCAAACTCGTCTGTCGGGGACACTGGGTCCCGACTCACAGATGGCCCCGGAGCCCCTGCGAGGAGAAGCAGCCTCGACTGTCCTTGTGGGTCCCCAGGAGCCTCGCGGGGGGTCTCGCCCAGAGCCCCCGCTGAGTACTTATTAATGGGGGAGGACATAAGAGGGTGAGCCGTCGAGCAGAGGAGGGCGTGCTGAGCCGGCGCCGGAAGGCAAGGAAGAGGGTATGAGGTCAAAGGGAAAAGGGAACGACTTGGCCTGAGATGGGTCTTCAAGGATGGAAATGGTTCTTCTAGGTCAGGGAGAGCAGAAGGTTCTGAAGATGGAGGCCATGGCTTTACGAGAAGGTCTGTTTGAATGCTCCCACTGACAGGAAACTCACTCCCTTCCATGAGCCCTCGCTCTGTTTCTCAGTGGCTCCAACTGCTGACGAATGCCCTCTTCTGTTCTGCTGATGACGGTCAACCCAAGTATCTGTCCACTGAGTCATACCATTCCTAAGAGCTACGGGGCTCCCTGCCGCCTCTCTCGCTCACCCGCTCGTTTCACAGAAGAGCAAAGTCGGACGGGAAGGAGGCCCGGGAGCTGCCCGAGGTCACAGGAGTGAGCGGCAGCTCCTGGGCCGACTCCCAGGTCCTTCCAACTCCTGTGACACGTCCTCCGGAGTAAAGCGCTCGGCCGCTCTGGCTTTATTTAGACGTGGCCTTTAGATCTGAGCGCTGAGATTCATTACTGATACGGCTACTGGACGTCCTCGCAACTTGGGGCAACTTTTAACGAAGTCATAGACCATTTACCCACTATGAATTCGCTTCATCTATTCCTTGATTAAAATCTGTCAAACGGCCCTGCAAGTAGGCACAGGGCCTCGGTCTGCCCGGGCCTTCCCTCCGGCGCCCGGTCCCCCAGAGCGCTGCCCCCGCTCAGCCCGCTCTGCCGGACGCTCCTTCGCCAGCCCGGAGCCTGCCCGGTCCTTCTCGCCTCTCCGGGCTCACTCCCCGCGCCACCTCCCAGGAGAGACCCGCTCTACCTGCCTGCCCGTCTGAATCCCTTCACAGTACGCGTCCTGTCTGACGAGACTCTCTGTCTCTGTTACGCTTCCCTGCGTGACAACAAGGGCTTCAAGGCAGCAGGGGCTTGGCTGCAGCGCCCAGGGTTCGAGCCTCAGCTCCTGCTTGGCCCAGGGTGGTGTGCGGTCAGAGGGCTTCCCTGAATGAGAGAAGGAACGGGAACCAGAGAGGAAAACCCAGCACCAGAGGCGAGGCGGGGTTTCACGCGGCCTGGCGTCGGCTCAGAGCCCTGCTGGCGTGTGGACCTTCAGGACTGAGGCAGGTTCCAAGGGACGATCTGGTCCCTTGTGCGGGCCAGGGGCCAGGGGACTCGAGCAGGAAGCCGCCTGCCGTTGGTGGGGGGAGGGGCGGGGAGTCCGCTCCTCCGGGGGGCACAGATCAGTCTGTAGTGACGTGTGCCTGCCCCGTTATGGAGATTTGTGCCCACAGAGGACAAGGCGTGCAGGGCAGCATCTACAGGGGAAGGGCTGGTCGGAAGAGGAGGGGAGCCTCAGAACATGCGCAAAGCTGTCTGCACAAGATGAGCACCCACTGTCCTTATCCGCGACCGGGGAGGGGCGCTAAGACGATGGAGGGCGGAAGGTGTCACTTCCCTGTTCCCCGCACAGTACTGGAGGCACCGGCGTGGGTCGCAGTCCTGCCACGATCACCCAGGTGCCTCTGGGTCGCTCCTTCCCTCTCCGGGCACAGCTTCCTCATCTGTGAAATAAGGATGCTGCTTCCCCCCCAGTCCATCCAGTGGACGCCTACTGCATGCGCACGAGGGCCAGGGGTGGGTACACAGAGGCCGTGCAGACCTAGAGAGTCCAGAGAGAGTGGGTGGGCACAACCGAACCGACAAAGACCAGGACAACAGCACTCGCGCCAAAGGAGACGGTACTACAAGAGAAACACGAAGGGCCCTTGGTGTGGGCAGGCAGAGGCGGCTCCGGAGGGCAGGACGGCTGCAGCGAGCACCAAGAAGGGAGGAGAAGGGGGTGGTACGGGGGTGGGCTGCAGCCAGGCCGGGAACCCTGAAGGCTGAGGTCAGGGTTCTGTGCCTGCCTCAAGGGCGCGGGAGCCACGGAAGCGCCGTGCTCCTGCTCCCGGCAGACGCGCAGGGCAGGAGCTGGAACGCAGAGGAGGCCCGGTTCGGGAATGACTCACTACGGTGGCCTCGGTGACACGTGACAGCTTTGGACAGGCTGTGGATGGCAGGGAGGGAAAGATGCGGGCAGACGAGGGCGCTGGGAGGAAGGATGGAGGAGAGCGGGGCGGACGCGGGGAGCAGGCGTCCTAGATGCCCGCTGAGGCTGCCGGGCGCATCGCAGGGCTGTTCCTGAGCAGGGAGGGGAGGCAGCAGGAGACCCCAGCAGGGACGGAAGCTGGAGATGGCATGGTTGAGGGCTCAGAGTCCTCTCCCACGGGTCACCGGAGCTGTACTATGCGAGAAGGCAGTCTCATGTGAGTCTGGAACGCAGAGGAGACAGTCGGAGCCAGACACCTGAGTTTCCAGAGACGGGTCCCGGGAGATGACCGCCCAGAGTGCCGTCGCTCAGTTGCTGGGAGCCAAGGAGCTGCCCAGGAAGACTGAAAATCAATACCCAGAGAAGTGGATGGAAAGCCAGGAGGGCTTACTATTGGGGGATGTCGAAAGACAGGACCGGCACGGAGAGGAGCCGTCGGGCGGCCTGAACGCCCCTGACTTGAGAGAGCCAAGGATGACGAGGGTCAAGGGTAAGGGCCAGACAGGGGTGGGCTGAAGAGTCAAGGGGACACATAAGAGTGGAGACAGCTCTCGGGAGAAGCCCGGCCCAGAGGGCTGGGGGATAAGGCAGGCACCTGTCCACTCACTCTGTGTCACGAGGGAACATATTAGCGCTTACAAAATGCAGATGAGCAGAGATCGAAGACCCAGGACGGGGGTCCCTGCTGGGCTCTGGTTCCTCAGAAAGCCAGAGAGGAAGGGGCAGCGCCTTCCCAGTGTCGTTAGGACGGGGTGAGCTTATGCTCGGAAAGCACCCAGCACAGCACGCGGACTCGCTTCGCATGCCACGAATGCCATTTCGGACACTCACACAGCCCCGCCACAGCCCCATGCACGGCCTCACCGGAAGCATCCACTCGCCTGGAGATTAAAATTTATTTTATTTCATACATGAAATGCAAAGAGAGGGGAGAATGCCAAAATACGATCCCGAAGCTACTGCCTCCTAAGCCTGCGTCTTCCTTTTTGATAAAGGTCGTTCGTGCTTACTAAAGAGTATATAAAGTAAACAACAACAACAACAACAACAACAAAAATCCACCAACAAAAAAACCCGAGCACCTGTAAGTAGGAACACCGTCGTGACCTTTGAAGCCTCCTTGGGCCTAGCTAGGATAACCTGTATTCTGAATTTCCCACTTAACCTTTTCTTTATGGGTTTATTACATAATAAAAATATATGCCTAGACAATGTCAGCTCAGTAGTGCCTGTTTTCTTGTCATTCATTCTCCCTTGCCAGGACGTTCTCTGCCTAGTCTTTCCACTGCTGATGAAAACGCGTTGTTTCCGCCTGTTCGCGAGTTTCAGACCCTCCTGCCCTGGCTTCCCGGGGCCCATGTTTCAGCTTAGTTAGAATTTACACTCAGGAGTGGAAGCGTGGGGTCAAGGTGTGTGCGCTTTCGTAGCTCCAATATCTGTCGCCAGACTGGTTTTCACAACAGTTACACAATTTCCACTCCTACCTTGGGTTTTGGATCCTAGCCAACCTGGAAGCCACGAGAAAGCTGTGTTTCACTTATTTTAATTTGCATTTCCCTGATTATGAGGTTGGGCATCTTCTCGTGTGTTTATGGACACATTCTGATTTTCTCTGAGGATGCTGTTCGTGGCTTTTGCCCAGTTTCCTACTGGGTTATTTGACTTTTTCTTATGAACAGGTAAAAGCTTTTAATACTTCCTTAATACTAATCCTTCGTTAACTATGTGTGTGGCAACTGTCTCCTCCTGATTTGTGACAGGGCCAGGGATCCCCCCATAAGAGATCTGTTTACAGTCGGGCTGGTCCTACCAGCACGATTTGCATCAGAGACATTTGGTCTTTATTATGAAAAAGATTCAGATGAGTTTAGATTATCCAACAGATAAACTGTCTTGAGAAAGGTGAGCCTTTTCCTAATATACACAAAGGTAAAACTGCGCAGGCAGTGCCCCAGGCTTACTCTGCCGCCTTCAGTAGGCCGTCTTTCTGTAATTAAGTAAATAAAGCTTTTGCTTAAAACTTTTAATGCAGTTAAAGTGTAACAGTTCTTTCCCTTATGGTTTCCAAGAAATCCTATGCAACCCGAAGTCATCATATGCTATATTTTCTTCTGCAAGGTTTAAAGTTTTGCCTTGAGTCTTCATTTGTAATTTGTGTCTGCATATGGTGTGAGGTATGGATCCAATCTAATTCCATAAGGATAACCAATTGTCAGAGGACCATTTATTGAAAAATCCACCCTTTCCTCACTGATCTATAGTCCTGTTTTTGCAACACTCATGGCTTCTCTACATGCACCTGTCGGTTCCTGACTTCTTTATGATGTACCATCAGGGTATCTGTCTATCCCGGAGCCAATCACTGGTAGCCTTCCATCACGTGGCACGGAAAACCCCCACCTTGTTCTTATTTCAAGCTACCTTCACCACTACTGAGCCCACCTGCTCTCGCTGATCACTTCTGGAATCAGTTTTTCAAAAGTTTTGTGAAAAATTCTGTTGGAATGTGGACTGGAATTCCAATGACTCCCTCTAATCAATTTGGAGGAAATTGATTATTATTAATAATAGTGAGAATTTCTATCCTTGCATACCTTCTGTCCCTCTACTTAAGTCCCCCTTAATACCTTTCAGTATAAATGATCCACTTTTCTCCAGAAAGAGTTCCTATGCTTTATTTTATTTATTTCTAGGTATCCTTTATTTTTTGTCGCTAACTCTAGCTGTATTCTTTTCAGTTTTCTGTCAGTGTAGAAGTATGTAATTACTTCTGTATATTGATTTTGTATCTAGCAACCTTGTTAAATAATTGAGGGCTTCTTTGAAAAATGATAGTTTTGTTTCTTCTGTGATAATACTCGATCTTTTTCTTGTCTTCTGCAGTAGTTGAAACTTCTAGTACAATGGCGAGTAAAAGCAGCAATAGTATACTTACTTGTCTTGCTCCTGGTTTCTAAGGGAATATTTTTGATGTTATTGGGTATAATGATTTGTTGTAAGTCTTTCGTAAATACTTTCCCCCAGTTAAAGACGTTCCCCTCTATATCATATGGCTGGTCGGTTTTTTTGTTTTTGTTTATCATGAATGGATGCTGAATTTTATCAGATTCTTTTCCTCTATTAAGATAATTTCTCCCTTTAATCTGCTAAGGATATTAATGTGCATTAGTAAATTTTTCTAATGTTAAACCAAACAGCATTCTTGGGATACACGGAACTTGACAGATTCCTTACTAACACCCCTTTGGGGACTTTTGTGTATCTATTCACAAATACGATGGACTTTGAATTTTCTTTTCTTGTGCTATCCTTGTCTGGTTTTGGTACCCAGGTTACACTAACTTTGCAAAAGGAGGTTAAGAATGTTCTTTCTTTTTCTATTTCTTAAAGGAGTCTGCACAAGAGCAGAACTTCTCTGTTTCGTGAATGACTGATAGGATTCTCCTGAAAACCGTCCCTACCTGATGGAAACGTTTCCACGACAGTTAACAAGGCTACTCAGGGTTTCCATTTCTTTTTTAATCAGCTTTGGAACATTCTAGTATTCCAAAAATGTGTCCGTTCTGTTTAGGTCTTAAAATTTTTTGGCATGAAATTGACCGTAATATTCCCTTACTGTTTTTATTAAATCTCTGCAGTGGCTGTAAAGTTATCCTGTTACCATCACTAACCTTTTCTTTTCTGATTAGGAAGTATCTTCAAAGAACCAATGTGGTAGTCTCGTCAAAGAACCAATTTCTGAGCTATTTCTCTCTTGGGTCTTTTTTTTTTTTTTTTTAATTCTTATATACTTTTATTATTATTTGTATTTATTCTTTCCTTCTTCCTGTTCTCTTTGAGCTTATTCTGTTGTAATTCTCTAACTTTTTAAGCTGGATGCTCACAGGTTTTCAGTCTTTCATTTCCTCCCCGATATAAGCATCTAAGTTATTTCTTAAGAGGATTTTCCTCTCTGAGAACACTTGTCTTAAGCACCTAGCTCCCCTACAGCCAAGAGGAGGAGGACCCAAACTAACTCCTTCCCCCCTCAACCTTTTTATATATATATTTTTTAAGATTTTACGTATTTATTTGACAGAGAGAGATCACAAGTAGGCAGAGAGGCAGGCAGAGAGAGAGGAGGAAGCAACCTCCCTGCTGAGCAGAGAGCCCGATGCAGGACCCTGGGGTCACGACCTGAGCCAAAGGCAGAGGCTTTAACCCAGGCCCTCCCCCCCACCAACCTTTCATACCAGGAACCATTGTCGGGGGGAGAAGCAAGGAGAGGCAGAGACAATTTCCACGAGTTAGCACTTTCCCAGAGTGTCTGAATCGCCGGACTAAAACAAGCCTTAAACTGGATTGACTGCTGAGGTGGCCCCTTCTCCCTCACTGATCAGTTGGCCGGGCTTGTGAAACAGGCAAACTTAGGTATGGCCACCAATCAGTCAATGCTTCAAACAAATACAGGCATTCGCTACTTTCTCTTAAAGCTATTTCCTGAGCAGATGTGCTTGGTGCCCCTTTCTCCTCATGAGCCTGAAGAAAGGGGGGAGGCCAAAATGCTACCTCCAGAGGCCCTCACTGCTGAATCATTTATTCCCATGATGGTACAACACACTGCAAACATGCCCTCCTGCAGGAACTCTGAAATCCTATGTGAATTTCTCGCTGTCTGAAAAAGATACCTTCTTCTTTGTTTTGTTTTTTCTTTTCAGGATCTCAAATAGTGAAGTTGTCTATATAGATTCCAAGGCAAAGAACACATTTTCACAATGCCATACCTTGTTCTGGGGGAACGCAAGCACTTTGGGATAAATCCAAAGATTATAGCCAATAAATACAGTTGCATTCAGCAGGCACTGACGAAGGATACAAGAGTGATCCTCTGATTAGAGAAGGCAGCGTTTTAGAAAAACGAGCTGAATGGATCCTGACCCATCAAAGCACCGAGACACGCTGGCTTCTGGCCTTACTCATCAGAAAACCGACCCTGTCACGTGGTCCCCGTCTGCAGCTGCCCTCTGCGATGAACGTTCCTTCTTCAGAAAAAAGGCGGGGAGTTGGCCCTTTCTACTTAAATTAGCTTACTAGAAAGCACAAATTATTTAATATAAACAGAGCAATTAGCAATGGTAAATATTAGCAGTGCTATAAAAATATTTATTTTTCAAATCACCTTTGTTAAAAAAAAAAAAAGGGAATTAAAAAATCTGGATGTCTCCTGGGCATTTTGAATTTAATATATCTGGAAGCACACCCACTACCCTCATTCGGAATGTGGGGTAATCTATAACAGAAGTGGGTTACATTCTTACGAGTGAGAGGGTGTGAAGACTGTTTTATACTGGAGGAAAATATGTATGTAATATAATGTAGTATGAACGTGTGTGGGAGGGTGAGGGAGTAGATGTATATAAATACGTATACGCCCATGCCTGAAGTACAACACGTGAACTTGGTTGAACCCCAGTTCAGGGGCAGGGCAGTTATAAAAAACATTTGGGGAGTGACTAGGGAAGACGGATTTGGGATGGAATTTTAGCTACCGCGGAATGACTGCTGCTTTCCTAGGTGGGATACTCGGACTGACGTGGTAATATTGGGGAACAGCCTGACTTTTCGGAGACGCACACGTGCATGTGTTTAGGGGTACGGAGCAGGGCTATCCGCATGTGCTTTCAAATGCTGAGCGAAAGGGCAGCGGGAGCAAACGTGGCGAAATGCTCGTGTGCGGTTGAGTAGGGGTGTATGCATGTTCACTCGACTAGTTCTTTCTCCTTTTATGCAGCTTGGCAATTTTTCCAACAGAATGAAAAACAAGCAAAAACCCAAACCGGCACACTGGGCTATTTCGGGGGCAGAAACACTAAGCCACCGGGCCTCACAGAGCTGCTGAACGGGTAAAAGAAGAGATGGGATCAATGCGGGCAGGTGTAAGGTGACAGTGGCCCTCGGAAAACCAGGGTTCGGAGACGCATTTGTGAGGAAAGGCAATTCATGTCCTTCCAGCCCTGGGACAGTGATACCCCTGGGCCTGCCGGGGCTGAGCTCGGGAGGGCTTCCTGTGGCAGGGGGCGGTGAACAGAAGGGCCTTCTGTGGTGTCCCTCCCGACACCTGCGGCGGCGCCCGAGGTCCCTGCTCCTTCCTGCACAGCAGGCCTTGCCCTCTGCTGTCACCTGCTCCCTGGAGACTCTGCCCGACGGCAGCCCCGACCCCTGCGTCTGGAGCTCCGGGCCCAGGATGCTGGCGTCCTCCCGGCGTGTCCCAGAAGCCGTCTAGAAGCTGCCGTCTCACTACCTCAAACCCTGCCTCCTCCCCGCGTGCTCCGAAAATGCAATTCTCAAAATGCTACCGATGGGGGTTCTCCCGAGGGCCCCGAGAAAGGGTTGTTCTCATCACCACTGCCGTCGGTCCCAGGGTGGGAGCAGAGAGCCGGGGACGGCCACCTCCACGACAGTAACGACATGGCTGGTTTTCTGAAGTTCCCCGAGTCTCCAAAGAAGGCAGGGGGGGAGCAGGAGCATCACCCACCGCAAGGGCCCCCATCTGCGAGGGCTGCCCGACCTCGCGTCAGACGGCGCGGTCCTTCTCTGGAAGGCCCCGGGGGGGGGGGGGGACAGCTCTCCCTTCCACTGAGCCCAGGCTCGCTCCTCGGGGCTGCCTGTTGCTCTTTGTTTCCAGCCTCGAGCCAGTGAACTCCCTCCTTCCCCGGCAGCTGGGCGGGAAAGCACCAGGTCGCCCCCCTTCATGCTTCCCGCATGGGAGGGCCTCCCGGGGGCAGCGGTCCTGGGCCTGTGAGGCTGGGGAGGCCCGCGGGCTCCTGAAGCCTGCAGCGTGGACACACTCCGTCCGCTGGGTGAGGCACAAGCACGCAGGCCGCTTGGCCCCGAGTCACCCACATCCCCCCACACTTCAGCTTCGGTTCCGCTCTCCACGCGGGCCTTAACTGAGGACCCGGCGGAAACATCACACCAGGAGGCACAAAACCCACATGACATTGAGTTAGTGCAGCTGGGAAGGCTCCATCTGGGCGAGCACCTTCTGTCAACGGCATTTATTTAATGAGAATAAAAAGCAAGCGCAATGAGCTAGGAGGGGTGGCTCAGGATGTGAAGTGAACAGAGACGCTTACCTCGCCCTGGAAGCTCTTCAGCAGCGGCGCTACGTGCTTGCGCAAATCCTGGAGCAGGAGCGGTGGGTCAGCAAACGGCCGTGGCAGAAGGAAAGAGAAGGGAAACATTCGTTAAGGCTTCCTAGAAACAGCTTTGAATTCAGCGACAATCCCCGTCAGACAAAGCCATCCTGGTGCCCTCCCCTGCCTGTTTCCTTCACTCGGACAACATAAATCCCGCCGCTGGCGCTCCGTAATGTCAGTGAAACTTCCTGGGGAAGGAGACCACTAGGGCCCCTTCTAGCCGAGTCCCAGCTCTACCAGTCTTGCTCTGAATGGGCGAGGGGCTTGAGCGTTGGCTAGTGTCCGTCGCAGACCACCTGCTTAGTAGAAAATCGAGCTTTTCTAGCGTACATTTGACTCATGTGTATCTGAAAAGGATCCGGGACCAGCATCCTGCATTTTAGCTCTGTCTTTTGAGCGCTGTTACTGGGGGTTATGTCTATTTTGGATCCGTGTCTGATCCGCTCGGTGGACAGTTTCATCCCAAGCCCTCAGTACCCCTTATCCTGACAATGGGACACCCCAGAGGAACGTCTGTATGATCTACTCGAGCATATTTTTTTCAAATGAAGTGACTGATGCACCACGTAGTGATTATAGACAATAAGACTGTATTATAGACTTCAAAGCCGCAGAGAGACGAGATCTTAACTGTTCTCAACACAAAAGAGGAACGACAATGATGTAGTGTGATAAAGGCGTTAGCTAGCACGACTCCAGCGGCAATGCCGCCATATGGAAAAGCGCCGAACCGACCCATCTTCCCCTCCACCTTACACAACATCGCGTGGCAACTGTAGCGCCACGAAAAAAGAATGAAGTAACTGAGAATGTGTGCTTTGAAGACTCTGAAATATACTCAAATAACGCAACTTCTCCTTCATCGAGAATGGGAGCAGACGAGGTATCTACAGAGCAGATCGGCTTTAGTAAGTCTGGCCCAAGGCCAGGCATCTACCTAGTTTCAGGTCCCAGAGCTGACGCACATGCCGACTGGTAAGTGCTGGTAAATGCTGGACATGGGCCAATCAACCCATAACGCAGGAAGGAGGTAACGTATTATTTCAGGATAAGAGCCCAGGTGCCACAGGGAGAGCAGACAGGAAGGGTAATAAACCAGATGAAGGAGGCGAGCAGGGCTTTCACAGAGGAAGCGGCATCTGGGCTGCAAAGGCGGACAGGACCTTCTTGGGCCGGTTCTCAGTGTGCCCATCTGCGCGCGCTGCCTCGAGCCCGCCGTCAAATACACAGGTGCTACTGGGCAAATGCAGAGTCTGGACTTGTCTACAGCTCCCGGGTCAGAACTGAGTCCGTTCGATGGAAAGAGGCTGGCAGAGCCCTGATTCCGAACTCGGGCCCGGCCGCTCACTCTGGGAGTGCGGGATGCCACTCCACGTCTAGAAGTTCAGCTCCCTGCACTCCAACGTGCGCCAGGGTAACCGTGTCTTCCCCGAAACACAAGCAGCGGGGACAGCACTGCTCCCGGCGTGGAGTAAGTATTTAATAACACGAACCACCTTTACTATTGCAAGTAATAGTAGTCACCACTCAGGGAAAGGCCTTCTAGCACATTTTGAGTCACCCCGAATCCGTCTGAGCGCACAGAAGACAGCCTTCTCTGGAACCAGGATTTCCCAGTCTTGTTTGAAGGTGGATGACGAGGGAACCCCTGCCCCCCACAAAGGGGTGGCGGACAACCCCTCGGCCTCTCCTGCTCCGGACGCTGTGATTCTCTAAGCAGACCCCCAAGGTGACCCGTCCTTGTCAGCTCTGCACGCACAGGGGCACGTGGGCACCCGCTCGATCCTCCGCTAAGGGATGAACAGGATTCTGTGTTCCTTCTGCCGAGCACCTAACCCACCGGCCCTTCTTCCATCCTGAGCTCTGAAACCAGCTCCCGCCCTCACCGAGCTGAGCTGCATTAGGAACAACAGCGGCTCCTGGTGTTTCCTGCTGCTGTGTCTTTGGCGGCTTTCCTCCGAACCGGGGCCCTTAACCATTGTGGGTCATGAAGGCTTTTGAGAATCTTCGGCAATCTATTCCCTCCAGGCTGTGACTCTGCAAATGATTTTGCAGTGGCCTTCCTGAAGCCTACCCACACGGCCCAGGTTAGGACCCTTCGTTCCAGCCCGTGCTGTCCAAGATGGAGCTAGTGGCTACTTACACTTAAATGTAACTTCATCTATATTTAAACGTAACTTAATTAAACTGAACTTAAAAATCCAGTTCCTTCCATCGTAGAAGCCACATTTTAAATACTTAGCAGCTGCACAAGGCTGGCGGCTACCACGCCAGGCAGCACAGAGCCAGGTTCCCCCAACACCGCTGAGCGATCTCTTAGACGGGCTACATGCTAAGCTCTCTGCCAAACACAGCTAACCCACGCTGCCTTGCACTGTGACCCCGTAGAAGTACTTAATCAAGAAGCATTAACGTTTCCCTTTTAATTACACATTTTCCCGTATGTCGCATTCCTAAGGGTGATACCATTACTTCCCTGGAGAAGTAAGCTTGTTCCTCCGCTACTTCCTTTTCTATGTTCTTATACCAAGTTCAACGACATAAAAGGCAGTCAAACTCTTTATCAGCCTCTTCCGGAATAAATAAGGCCATCTGTGCTAGACCGCCCCCAAAGGCACCCACGTCCCTCCCTGGACCTGGGGGTCTATGAGGTTAGGGACGGTGCAGACGGGAGAAAGTCAGGGACCCTGAGTTTGGGGAGAGGCGCCTGGATGGCCCATGGGAGCAGGCGGCAGGGAAGAGGGCGAGAACACTCCCTTAGCCCTGTGTCTCTCGGGAGGAGGGAAGATACAATGTACACCTAAAGCTGGTAAACGAGGATCCGGGGATGGAAAGGGGGGGATCACCCTGGATCCCAGTCAAGGTCAATGGTAAAAGCCCATGTCGTAACCACAAGGAATGAGCCACGCTCCTTTGTCAGAAACCCGGGAACATAGGTAATGACGCGGGAGGTCTAACGTGAACAGCCCACTGTGGGTTGGGGACAGCCCAGTCCCCGGCCCTCCTCCTCCGTCCCTGGGGCAAGGACAGACAGGTGGGATGAGCCCACTGCACTACTCTCGTCACAAACTGCAAACCCAAGATGATGCATGGGGTTTGCTGTTCGTTTTCCGAAAAGGCTGACTTGGAGGAAGGCGGCTAGTGAACGTGGCACGCTGCATTCTCCGGTGTTCTCACCAAGCTGCCTGGTGCTCGGGTGCCCGTCCCAGTGGGTAAGGAGGAGCTGGGGAACATTCACGAGGCAGTGTTGGCCTAGTCCGTGGCCCGCAAGCCCGGCTTCCACAGATGGGGCGAGTATCGTCCTCTCCGGAGGCCACAAACCGGGGCGCCCGAGTGGCTCAGTCAGTTAGGTGTCTGACTCTTGATTTCGGCTCAGGTCATGGTCTCAGGGTCATGAGATCGAGCCCCGTGTGTAGGTCTACCCTCAGCAGGGGGTCTGCTTGAGGAATCTTTCTGGCTCGCCCTCTGCCCCTCCCCCCGCTTTCTCTCTCACTTTCTTGAATAAATAATTAAAAAAAAAAGATTTTATTTATTTGACAGAGAGAGAGATAACAAGCAGGCAGAGAGGCAGAGGAAGAGAGACAGGAGGAAGCAGGCTCCCTGCCAAGCACAGAGCCCAATGCGGGGCTTGATCCCAGGATCCCGAGATCATGACCTGAGCCAAAGGCAGAGGCTTAGCACAGAGCCACCCAGAAGCGCCTCAAATAAGTCAATCTTTAAAAAAAAAGAGTCCACAAACCCATGTTCATCTACTATGTAAAAATAAGATGTGAACAGTTCGAGGACAGTAACTTCGACGTGATGCTTGTCCACATCGGTGGACCCCATTGGTAGGTACCGTGGCCCCTCCCAGGCCTGGGCTTCGAGAGGGCCCCTTGCTTTCTAGGGAGCTAGGCTGAGCCCCCTGCCCCACCCTCGTATCATCTGCAGGCCTGCCTTGCTGGGTGGAAAGCCTTAAGAGTCTCCTTCCCTGATGGCCCTTGAGCTCTGGAGAGGGGACTCCTAAGGCTTTCCACGTGTCCAGATCTGGAAACTGGGACCTGGAAGCAGCCAGGCCCAATGCCACAGGACGTGCTTCCTCTTCCCTCCAGACTGCGGCTGCTCGAGGGCAGGGAGTAGGTTTTAGTCCCCCTGCAGAGTCCCGGAGCAGGAAGCCAACCCTGGGCTGGACAATATTTTGCTGCGGAAATCTAGGCACGAGAGGATTTAAACCTTGCGTGGGTCCGCCACCCCTTTCCCGGGTGGGTTGATCCCACCTCATGCAGTATGAGGGCAGGGCTGCAGGTGTGGGCCCCCCAGGGGCACCAGGTGCCCTTTGGGGCCCACAGGCTGGTTGGCCCCAACACGAGATTGCTCCCCGGAGACTGAATGTGATGTCAGCCCGTTTCTACAGGAGCACTGATCCCAGTCTCCTGCGGGTCTGAGACGGAGCCTGGTACACTGCAGGACCTCCGAAGACACGGCGTGTGGGCATGAGTGTGTGAGCGGGAAAGAAGCGGCTGAACAACCCCTCAGAGTGCATCACAGACCTGCCGGGGTAAGGCGGCGCCTACATCAGAGCCAGGTCCACGGTCCAAGCCAGCGGCGCCCACCGAAAACCAGGCACCGACCACCTATGCACCTTAAAATTTTCCACAACGAGATGGAAAGAGCAAAAAGAAACTGATGAAATGAATCCATCCAAGATCTTTTCATTTCCCATATAATCAATGTAAAAATGAATTTAATTTATTATTATTATTTACTTAACTGACAAAGAAGGATACTTCTTTTTCTGGTGTTAAGGCTCTGAAATCTGCCATTTTATAGCTCGGCACATCTCGCTTTGGACTGGCCACACGTCAGGTGCCTGCCCCAGCCCCCCCGCCCCGCCCCCCCATCATCTCATGGAGCAGCTCAGGGCTAAGAGAGGCGGCAGGCAGGAATCGGGACTCTTGGGAGAGCGGGTTGAGGCTGGCCAGTCCCCCGCTCTCAGCTGATCAGAGGGAAGAACAAAAATGAGGAGAAGCGGGAGGACCGCCAGGGGAAGGGATGTGTCACAGACATGAGGCGCGACAAAACCGCTGGGTTTAGCAGTCGGAGCTCGTGGTGGCGTCGGGGCGCCCCGAATGGACTGGGGATGGGAAGCAACCTGTGAGGGGCTTAGGCGCTGGCGCTCTGAGCTCCAGAGAGAGATGGGGACGGCGGGGAAGAGGGTCTCAGGCTGAGTGAACGCCAGTTCTCGTGACTGAGTGTGTGACACACAGCAGCCCTGCCAACAGAAGGGACAGACACCCACATTTTACAGCCGAGGAGACGTGAGGCTCAGAAGAGGAAGGACACTTGTCCAAGGCCTGTGCCACAGCGAGATTCTGTAAAAGAATCGATCACCTCGGCCAGGTGTGGGCACCGGGATGACAGCTGGGGGCCACCTGGACAGTGACATGGGGCGGGGCACACACGCATCACTCAGAGGAGTCTTACCATGGGCCCAGACTCAGGGGGGAAATGGTGAACCTGGACAGGGTCGCGGAATGTGAAAGGTGACAGGGTCCAGGCATCTGGGAACCCCATGGGTGACAGAAGAGAGAGCAGGGCGTGAGCGCAGGGAGGTCACCCCGCAAAGCAGCGCCTCCTGCTGGGCTTGCCCTCAGTGACCCCCCAGCCCACCAGCCTGGCTTGGGGCCCAGCTCGTGGGAACACCTGCTTGGACAAGTGGAAGAGAGGGTACAGGTGTCCCCGTGTTCTGTCACAGCTCTCTGGGACGGCAGAGGAGCCGAGCCTCCCATCGTGACTGAATTAAGGAAACTCATCTCCACTGTCCCTGTTTGGACCAACCCACTGCACAATTGTTCCCTAGGACGTAGTCATATCTCATGACAAGCTTGCTCAAACAACCTTTTAGATAGACATTTCTAAACTCTTTTTTAAAAGATTTATTTATTTGAGAAAGAGAGAACGAGAGTGCATGCCCCTAGGGCCAGGGAGCAGAGGCAGAGGGAGAAGCAGACTCCCCACGGAGCAGGGAGCCCGACGCGGGGCTCGATCCCAGGACCCTAAGATCCTGACCTGAGCCAAAGGCAGAGACTTAACTGACTAAGCCACCCAGGTGCCCCTCAAATAACCTCTTTAGACATTAAAGCTGGATGTATG
The DNA here is from genome assembly GCF_964662115.1 of Mustela nivalis. Taxonomy (NCBI): domain Eukaryota; kingdom Metazoa; phylum Chordata; class Mammalia; order Carnivora; family Mustelidae; genus Mustela; species Mustela nivalis. The sequence goes on along the minus strand of NC_139038.1, from coordinate 8,759,287 downwards.
TGTTTGTACACACACATATGCGTGCATTTGAAGGGCTTCAGAGGTAAAAAGGGAGTAAATATTCATAATCAGATCGGCAAAGCCGTGTGCACGTGTGTACTTCAAGTTAGCAGCTAGAAATCCCCCATTCTAATTTGATTTTTGGCTGTTTGAGAAATTCCTTATCCAATTCTGCCACCTGCGAATATCATCTGCTTTTGTACTAAACTAAGGAGACGGGGCCGGGGGGCTCACTTGTGACCCGGGGCCGTCCACCGCCGTTCGAGAGCCCATGACATGACTTGCTGTCCGCACAGCACCACAAAGGGCAGACAGAGCCACGCTGGCCACCACATGCGTCTGCGTGCCCTTCTCTGTAACTGTGAACCGAAGAACGTGGGCGCCAGGCCAGTGAAAACCATATTGGCATGAACCACTAATGACGGACTGAGCACAAAGATTTAAAAAAAACAAAAACAAAAACAAAAAACTCTGCAATTTCGGGGTACCCACTAATTACACTGACAGGTTTTGCAGCGCGGTTTTAAATTCACTTTGATTCTGTACCATTCATTGAGCGAAAACAAAAAAACACCTTAACACACAGAAAGTAATGTCCTTGAGATTATTAATATCGATGCCTGTTGGCGAAGCCAGAAGAGCACATTTCAACCTTCTCTCCCTTGAGTGCATTCCAAATAACAAGCCGTGTTTATAGAGAGGCGCTTCTGGGTGAAAAGGATTTTCATTGTTCTCCAAACCACTGATTCACAATTCACTTCTGAGATCAGAAAATTGAACGGCAAAATGCAACCGAGGAATTTTCTGTGTAATGATGACTCCTGGAGAAAATCGTGCTGATTTAGAAGCCAAAAGCAAACCAAAACAAAACAGAAGCACCACGTGGTGTTCAGATGCACCTGTTAGGCCGACACCCCCCAAACACAGCCCCTGGCCGCGCACGGGGTGAATCTTTGGCTTTCTGCCCATTCTGGACATTTGGGTGGTCTCCCAGGAAGGTTCTGTCCCCACCGTGGAGCCTGGTGTTCCCTGTACCAGAGAATCTCTCCCATTCTGCCGGCTGGGCATGTCACAGAACCCCGTGCCCCCGATATCGAACTGGTGGCCACCGAGGTCCACGTCTGCGTGGAAAGAAGGGTGCCCAGGGCACGGCTGCTTAGGCTTGGAAGGACAAGCAGGTGAAGGGAGATGGCTTGGCTGTCACGTGTCAACAGAGGAAGGCTGTGAATCACAACATCTTCAACCACAAAATGGTTCCTGTTTTCCGAATATTCTATTCTAGACTTCCCAGGCTATTTTACTAAATTTTATAATGTTCCTTTCACTTCTGCTCCGCGGTAAGTCACATGCGTTTCTGTGAAATGACATTTAAGGCTCACAACTGTCTGATGGCGTCTCTCAGAGGTGTCTCATTCCCTCTGGTGGCAGCCCAGGGATGGGTCCTGTCTTCTCTGGGGACAATCTGGCCTTTCCAGGAGCACTGGGCAGGGGGTAGAGGGGAGGGAGGGCAGTAGAGAGGCTGGTTGACGTCACCTCTGAACGGCTCAATCAGGACTCTCACAGGGCTGCCCAGAGCCCTGGTCCCGGGGTGGGCGCAGAAACCTCAGGGACCCAGCCCAGTGCCAATGACAGCGGTGCCACCCCTTCAGCGACCTTCAGGTTCCAATCAGGGCTAGCCTCCTCTCCCCCCTCCTCGGTCTCAGCTCCCTTTTTGCTCGCTGTGTTCGGGTGGTGAAGGCTGGATTGCGTATTAACCCTCCACAGAGGCGAGGCTCAAAAACAGGAGTCTGGCTCGCACGGAAAACTCTAGAATGCTTATGTGTTGGGTGATTGCAAGTTCCAGGTCCACCCAGGGCTAAAAAAGGGGGGGGCTCCAAATGAGTTCACTAACCCTTTGTTTCTCCCTTACTACTCACGCCTCAAAGTAAGACGACTCTGACTTGGAAAGGTTTTTGGTCTATATTCAAAGGCAGCCCCTGTGTAATACGGCATTTCATTAAATGTGGTATTGTCGCCTGTGAGATGTACCACTAGTTTATGCTACACTTTTTTTTTTTTTTAAGTAGGCTCCATGCCCAACACGGGGTTTAAGCTCTCAACCCTGAGATTAAGAGTGTTTCACTGACAGAGCCAGCCAGATGCCCCTATTTTGGGCTACATTAAGGAAAGGGTGCTGCTTCTTAACCTGGGGTGTCACTGACCTCCCTCCTCACCCTGCTTCTGAAGATGGCAGGACATGTCCAGTGTAGGCATTATAATCGATAAATACAGCTGCCAACGCACGGACGTTAGAACAATAGCCCCTGAGTGGTTTTTGTTTCGAAACTACGGTGGCCTATATTTTGGGTGTGGTGGCTATGTTTTTCAAAAGGGTCCCTGTCTCTCAGAGATCTGTCCTAAAATGTTTATGGATAAAATATGGTTTTTGCTTCAAAATAATTAAACAGGGAGGGGGTGACGGGCGAGAAGAAGGGAGGCATGCGTTGGCAGGCCGGTGGCGGTCACAGATGGACCGCGACACGCGGGGCTTCGCAGTAATCTGCACCCTATCGTGTGTCTGTTGGAAACAGAAAATGTTTTTCAAACACTGGATTTCACTCTGAAACACAGGAAAGCCTTCTGCTGACTGATCACAGGCAATGGGCAAAGAAAGAATTAAGACGTCGGGTGGAGGTGCTGTCTCTCTTAAATTACAAGCTGTCAGCTTGTCGCCTGTCACCTTCGTCAGGTTAACCTGGAGCTGGAAGGGTCATCTGGTCCAACCTCCTGCCCGAGGCAGAGGAGCTCTCCGTGGTGTCCCGGCCACGCGGCTTGCCCTCCCGAGGGCCCTCCAGCCCTGCTGGGACACTCGTGGTGCGAGAACGCGGCTCGGCATGGGGACAGGGCTCTCCAATGTGGCAGCTGTGGTGCCACCACTGAAGGCAAACATTTGGGAGGAAAGCTTTCCTGAGCGGGCGTAAGGACTGTGACTAGCAGCGGCTCGTTAATGAATAAGTCACAATCGCTGTTTTTCTGAGAGCAGATTCGAGGGGAATCCACTCGCTGACTTGCTTTACCACGTGTTTTCTCGAGTGGGGGACGAAAGCAGCAGCTCCCAGGACCTGTGGGTCTGCCCGGCAGTTGGGAACACGAGCGGCTCTAGCTCAGCTCCCTCTTCGGCCCATCCAGGATTTGCAAACCCCGCTCGCCTCACTCCGCAGACCCTCCTCGCCACCCCCCGTCTTCCCTCTGGACCAACTGCCCCTCTAGGCCTCCTGCCTCCTGAATCTACAGACAGTCCGGTTCTGGCCGCTGGACACCGAGGTCACACAGACGCCAACTGTGGTAACCTGGACGGAGTCCCTTCCTTTGCCAGTCAAAAAATCCCTCTCTAGAGTATTTTCTTGAAAAGTGCAAATGCATTTGATTTCAGCAACAGAGTCCGCCATTTATAAACGCTTTAAAACAGCAAGCACAACATCAGGTTAGAGACAAAGACTGTAGTTAACCGAACTACCACTTGGCCAAAACATGATTAGAAATTGGTGATTTTTTTTTCCCCAATTGAGAGACTCATCAGACTGAAATGAGAAAATGATCTTTTTTCTGCAGCTTAAAGCCAAAAGCCTGAATACTGTTCAAAACCATAGAGCTCCTGATTCTCTATTCTGATGTCTTGGCTGTCCTAAAATATCCTGATGATGTCTGAGTCATCCTTATTAGCAAAGAAAAACCAGGGTGGCCCACCCCGGCGCAGGCTGGCCTTCTAGACGGTGATGTCACAGTCAGGTTTCTTACTGACAAGCCGTCTCTGGGCTACAAATACCGTCCGTGTGTTTTTGTCCAGCGCATTTTTCTAAGGTCCCGGTGGCACCGAGGCCAGAATCCTAATTATCTGGGAAAGAAAAACTGCTCTCGGGACTGACTTCCCTGCACGGCGATCAGATTCAAGGGAATCTCTCCCGTATCGGGCAGGCAAGGGTACAGCCCGGGTGTTGGAGGCTTGAAACCCGGACAACACAGACTGTACGACGCGTGGACTGTGAGCTCAACTTTTAAAAATACTGTTTGGCGCAAAGGGAAGTTTCTCTTTGTGCCGCGATCCCGAAACCTTCGCTTCTGGTCTCATCACCTGGAGAGGAATCACGCGGCTATCAACGGAGCACCCTATTTTTGGTTACTTTTATAGGCGGACGCGTACTCCCTCTGGGACAGAAAAAAAAGGTAATGTTAAATGGCATTTAAGCTCGAGTGTTAAATAAAAAATACCTTTCTATACCACAGCAGGCGGTATGTCCTGGCAATTTCTCGAAGATTTTAGTTCACAGATTCGAGAAAATTCCATTAGCTTTAATTATTTATCAGCAGTCAATTTCGATTACCGTAGTTGACCTATTTCTACAGTGCTTGGGCCACCCAGCAACGCGGTAAATGAAGAGTCCTTTTCTACAACGGCTGAATTTCTGAAATAATAGAAATCTACTTTAAGGAAGGAATGAAACCCCAAACCTGTAATTACCACAATACATAACCTGCCATGCTGCCTTTTTGGAGCTGGATAAAATGCACATCTTTGTGAGGTTTTTTGGTTATTAAATGAGATTATCTTGAAAGGGATAAACTTGCTCATGCTATAATTTCTTCCCATTTAAATTTCTTTGCTCCACTGAAAACATGTTCTGTATCTTGGCCCAAGAGTCTCTAACACTGACGGATACGCCTTTAGCACGGTGCCTGATCGAACTGCCTAATGGGAAGGCCTGGCTTTGCGGAGCTGCGGGAGAGGGTTCCTGGTGGAACCCAGTGGAGCTGACAGCCAGCCGCGGGCACCTGAGGGTGGAGGGGGGACCCCCAAGTGCCCTGGGCAAGAGCACGTGGTGTCCTTCTTTCCGAAGACTCGTCTGATGGTGACGAGTGGCAGGTGTATTGGGCCACTATGCGCGGACTTGGAGTTAAGGTGATGAGGACTGAGGACGGTGCCCACGTTCAAGACACAGAGGCCCTGGTTTGAAGGACGAACCAGAAATGCCCAGTGGCAGCTTAGCAGGATGGGAGAGCCCAAAGGTTGCCAAGCCAGCGGCTGTCAGAGTGAGACTCCTGGGGATGCCTGGCTCCCTGAGGTCCTTCCAAGGGTCCGCGAGGTCCGCACCATTTTTGTTATTTGCCTTTTCCACCCTCGTTGTCTCGTGAAGGCACGTGGAGTTTTCCAGATGCTCTAGGACGGGTGATGATGTCATCGCTCTGAGGTAAGGCCGCGTGTGCTCGATGTAGTTTCGTGCTTTTAAGAAGTGTCAGTTTTAGCCCCTAACATATCACTATGGATAGACAGACACACACACACACACACACACACACACACACACACACACAAGCTCTCAGGAGTCCTCGGGGTTAAGAGGCCAGGACACCGGAGAAATGGCGGCTCTAAGGTTTCTGGTCCTGGGGCAGAGAACTGCACCCAGCTGTGAGGACAGCAAGGCGGCCTGATGACCTGCTGGTGTCCCGTGACGCAGCTGGGCCAGCCGGCCACCCCGGAGCACTGAGGCCCCTCTCCCCGCTGGTGCTGGTGTCTGCAGGGCAGAGGGCTGGGAAGTGTGGCTCTCACAGCCAGGGCTGGCGTCAGCCCGGCCTGGTGGCTCAGGGATTTCCGGCAGGACTTTTGGTGACCATAGGAGGAGGCGACCTCAGCTTCCTCTGACCCATTCGCTACATACACCTGATGCTCCTCTAGGTCACTTTCTGAATAAGGGCTCATGTCTAAACCCTTTATTTCCAAACTTTGAAAATATGGCTGTGACTTGATTACACAGCCACACGTCGCTGGGGTTTGAATTTGTCGAAGAGACGACCTGCACATCAGGCGCCTAATTCATTACAGAACCATCTGAGCATTGACTTCATGCCACGAAGGGGCTAGAAGTCCCAGTCCTGCCCTCATGGGGCTTACATCCGCTGTGAAGGCTGAACCAAGGCTAGACTCCCAGTAGGCGGCTGAGGGGCAGCGCACACCCCAAGCCCGCTCCTGGGGCCCCTGACGGTGTGTGGGGCCCCAAGGAGACCCTCAGTTAGTACCAGCGGCCTGAATGAGGGGACAAGCAGATGCTCTTCTCTGACTCAACACTGCACCCACCTTTTATGGGAACTGCTGCAAAGGGGATTCATGTGCCGCACAAGGGCCCTGCCCCAGGGATGCCTTCCTAGCCCAGGACTCTCAGAAAGGAACCCGGAAACGTGGCTCTGACGTCAGCACACACGCCCACTGTAACTGACGCCAGACCGTAGGCCCTGCTGACATTCAGACAGATGGGCTACTTGTTAGAATGTACATTAATCCGCCAGTTTCGTGCTTCTACTTCTGGGAATTCATCCACAAGAATGACCAGAGACGCACGCAGAGATTTATGTACAGGAATGCTTAGCATGTCCTGTTTAGAAAAGAGGAAAATTAGAAATAATGCAGACGCCAACAGTAGGGGTTAGTCAACTGAGTAAAGCAACACAGTGGCATATTAGGTAGTCGGTAACAGTATTTTTAAAAAAGATTTTACTTATTTATCTGAGAGAGAACGAGAGTACAGGCGCCTGGGGTGGCAGGGGCGGGGCGGGGGAGATGGCAGAGGAGAGAGGGAAGCTGACCTCCCGCTGAGCAGGGAGCCCTATACGGGGCTTGATCCCAGGATGCTGGGAGCCGGACCGGAGCTGAAGGCAGACGCTTCACAGACTGAGCCACCCAGTTGCCCCAGCAAAAGTGGTTTTTGAAGGATAGTCAGTACCATGAAATAAGGTACCACGGCCAGTTAGTTACCAAGTTATTTGTTGGGTGGTTTATTACAAGCCCCTGGACCCTGTTACAAGAGCTCTTTCAGTCGTGAGCCAGACCTCTGGGCGCCTGCACCACCCGGGGGAGAGACGCTAGTTCAGGGGGCACCCCCTGAATAACCGTGCCTGTGGCTGGTGCCCTAAGGCGGAAGCCTGTGGCGCAGGGGTATCTACGGGGCAGACCCAGCCCTGGCCAGCAGGGGGCGCTCCTGAGAAAGGGCACCTAGCCTGGATCTGTAGGACCAGTGGGGGGCTCAAGAGGGAAAGGGACGCCAGAAACTACTAAAAGGGCTTACAGGATGACCCCATGTGGGTAAAATGAATAAATGTACATATATGTGTGTTTGAGGTAAAAAGGCAAGAACTATATCGGTGTTACGTGGTAAACGAAGAGAGTTACAGCTGGTTTTTCTTTTCTTTTTTTTTTTTTTTAAAGATTTTTATTATTTATTTGACACAGAGAGAGGGATAATGAGAGAGAGAGAGAGAGAGAGCACAAGCAGGGAGAGCGGCAGGCAGGCAGGCAGAGCGAGAGGGAGAAGCAGGCTCCCCACCAAGCAAGGAGCCCGATGTGGGCCTCCATCCACAACCTGGGGATCATGACCTGAGCCGAAGGCAGCCATTTAACCAACTGAGCTGCCCAGCCGCCCCTAATTTTTCATTTCTTTGCCTTTAAATGAATCACATCCTCTTCATAGCAAAAAATACTCTTTTTTCTGGATGGGGATGGGGATCAAGTAACAGCTGAAAAAGTAAGTGGGGTTTCTAAGGTTTGCAGAGCAAGTGGGTCGCCCTCTGGCTCTCCTCTCTGGTACAATCGCCACCAACATGGTGACGTCTATGCATTACTTCAGTCCACACGGCCCCAGAGAAAATAAATACTGTACCTGCTAATGCATGGCCCAACTACATGTACTTCTCTAAGGAAAAATTATTTTATAAGCACAATAAGAGTTAGCAGAAAACCTACTGGTCTATTTCTTTCTTTTTTTCATATATATAAAATACTATGGTTCAGGGACAAGCATGCTACGAAACAAAAATGTACAGCATGATCTTTATTGTTTTAAAATATGTAATATTTATGAAGAAAAAAGAGACTGGAAAGATCTAAAAGCAACATGCCAACATTTATATCTAGGATTACAGGCGATTTATTATTATCTTCTTCATGCTCTATGCAAATTTCTATAATGAACGTTCATGCTTACAGTCAGAAGACGAAGTCGCAGATCTTAGACAATATCGGGCAACACTTAAAACATCATTGCAGGGGCGCCTGGGTGGCTCAGTGGGGTAAGCCTCTGCCTTTGGCTCAGGTCATGATCTCAGGGTCCTGGGATCGAGCCCCACATCGGGCTCTCTGCTCAGCAGGGAGCCTGCTTCCTCCTCTCTCTCTCTCTGCCTGCCTCGCTGCCTACTTGTGATCTCTCCTGTCAACCCAAAAAACCAAACACCACATCGTTGCAAACCGACACCAGAGGGACAGGGAGGACCCAAGAACCCACAGGAGGATCCCAGACAGGAGGGGGTGCTGGCGGCTCAGGGAGCAAATCACCAGACAGGGACAGACTCCGCCGCCGAGACAGAGAAGATTTAAACCCAGCTCTCTAACATATCCACCCCTCTTCCCTGGCCTGGTCTCCCACTTGGCTTCTCCACCTGAAGGCCTCGCTTCAAATTTCTGCAGCATCTGTGTGCAACTAGCTTACCTGAAATTAAGCATCGCAGAAAAAGATAGACCTTCGTCTCAACTTAATCATCAGTGCATATTGTTATTAATATTTACTTGCTTCACAGAGCCCCTCGGAGGACTAATCAATAATAAACGATAGGGGATCGCCTCGCAGGCACAGAGCAAGCTGTAAACGCCTCCTCGCTCACACGCACACAAGCCCACAGAGGCAGGGGCCCTCCTTGGCGGGGTCCTGCTTCTTAGCGGCAGGACACGGTACTTGGCGACCTGGGGCGCAAGCGGAAGGCCCCCCCCAGAGACGTTTATGGCTTTACAATTATGACTTGTATTTTCTCTTTTCGGAAAACACTACAGAGCCACGGGCACATGAAACGCAGGCCATAATTTCTTAATTTCGAAATGGAATTATTTATATCATACCGCTGGAAACCAAGTCTAAGAAACATATGTGAGTCAGCGGCCAATGAGGGAATTTAAACCTTCGGAATCAGATTTTATGTCTAAAGACGCTCAGAGGCTTCCCAGTGGATTACCTCAACCAAGCAATTAAAGAGAAACAAAAGTTTCCAGGGCAAAGAAAGATTTCCTGGCCCCCTCCGCCCCAGCAACCCAGACATGTGGCAGACGACAATGCCTGGCTTCAGGAAGGGCGCCCAACCCGTGCCACCGAAGGATGTCCTTTTAAGGCACCAAGGAAGCAACTCCTTAGTTTCTCGAAGCCTGATCCAGCAGGTGCCAGCCCTCAGGGACCCCAGAGGTCAGGGATCAGGCGTACGGCCTAGGCAAGGGCAGGGTGAAAAGGCAAGTCATTCATTGTATTTATTATGCTAAGGCCTCAAGGTCCCAAAGTTCCTTCGCTCGCTCACGGCTCCCCGACTTTCAGCTTCTGGTAGCCTGCAGAGCTCAAGGACTATGTCTGAAAAGAAGTCGGCTTACTACCGACGTCTTTGCCCAACACTGCAGTTCAAGGCAGGCGTGCCATTTCAAAATTAGCCCATTTCACAGGAAATCCTGGGTGCGGAAGGGGGAGGAGTGTGGGAGGAGCAAAAGGCAAACCAGATGCCCCTTTGGGATGTGTTCCCTTGGGGTGCCACGAACCTAGCTCCTAAAGGCACTTACAGACAGCCACCCACTGTGAAGGCCATACAATTTGGTTTCTTCCAGGCCTACTGGCCAGGGCGTGCCAGGACCTGGATGGCAAGACCCAGACTCGGCTCAGAAACCCCTGTGCTTCAGGAAGAGTGTGTATGTGAGTAACTCAGTGGAAAAAGCAGAGCCCTCTGTTCCTGGTGCGGGGCGGAGGCTGACCAGCCACAGAACATACACAGGGTATCTGGACCTGGGTCTGAAGAAAATTGCTAATGCTTACAGAATCACCAGGCTTCCAGTAAACCAATGGCTTTAAAAAACACTTCTGGAATTCCTCTAGCAATCCTCCCCAGGCCTGTTACCAAATACTAACTTCTACAGGGTTCTGGAATCTTCTTCCGAACGCACAGCACAGCTTCTTCATAGTGCAACAATTCAGGAAAGAGATGCAGCTTAACAAATTCTCTATCTCTTGGCCAGAGCCGTGGGCCCCACTAGATGAATCAGAGAGAAGTCCATAAACGTGGAGAGCATTTGCACACACAGACTTTTCTTTTATTACCTTATATGGCAAATATAGATCTATTTATCTCTGATCAACGTGAGCTTTAGTTTTCCCTACCTTACTGCCTTCCTTAAAAATGTCTCTTGCTCTACGACTCAGCCGCTCACCCCACGACAATACTGATATTCATAACCCCGGGCTGGCTTGTTCTTTTTCCTTTTTTTTTTTTTTTTTTCTTTTTGGTATGAGGACAGAATGTTTTACATCGGTAAATATTTGAGGCAGGTCAAAATACCTAGCTATTTACATTCTTACGACACCACTGCTGAACAGTAAGGGGCTGTACGGATTTCCACAAGAATTTAACCTGAACGAGTTTTCTCCCTCAAGGAATCGTGTTTCTTATCACACATTCAGGAATCAGTGAAAACATAGTGGTTGGGGCTGATTTTTTTTTTCTTTTTTTCTTTCTTTCTTTTTTTTTTGACATGTTCCTTAAAGAGATAAACATCAGAAATATTTTCAGGCTTCCATGACTGGCTAAGCCAGTTTTAAGAGCGCTCTGGAGAACCCTTACGCGTTCACTCACTCACTCAGTAAAGGCGGACGGAGAGTCAAGTGAACAGAGATGAAGCCCAGACCTGCCCCACTCCTGAGGACACAGAGAGGGGACAAGGCACGAGGGGGAGGAGACGACAGAGTGCTCCGGCCTCCACAGAGAGGGCTTTCGTTGTGGGCAGGTGGGGGTGCGTTTGGCAAAAAGGGGGATGTGGCCACAGAGGGGAAAGAGGGCGGGCGCAGGGGAGGCGGCGGGAGGGGGCAGACCGAGGGGTCAGTGCCCCTGCCGGGAGAATGGCACAGGCCGGGTGGTCCTCCGGGCAGGGCAAGGAGCTGGGCTTCCTCATGACCCCAGGCTAGACTTGAAGGACGTTCGGCCAGACGTGGCTCTCCCTTCTCCTTTTATTTTCATATTCACCCTTGCAACGAGCAGAGTCGTCAGATACAACCTCTACAAAATGCTAAAGGCCCACCAGAGATCAGTGAGGGACCCTGGCCGCAGGGGCCGGGGCTCGAACATCTGGCTGTCCGACCCAAGGCGGGGTGGACTCACCTGTCGTTCTATCGGGCGGCTCCTTGAGAGTCTTGGACGCAAAAGGGTGTCTGTTGGGAATGTCTGTGTTATTTGGAGGACCTGGGAGGGCTGTTTCTATGAACAGTGCCAAGTCAACAATATGGTGACCAGTGCTTTCAAGTTCCTTTGGTGAAATTATTTCTGAATCCCCTTTAACTGTCGCCCGAAACGATCTGTACCAACTATCTATCTTAAATTCAAGTGTCACAGGGCACCTGGGTGGCTCAATGGGTTAAGGGTTAAGCCTCTGTCTTCTGCTCAGGTCATGATCTCAGGATCCTGGGATTGAGCCCCGCATCCAGCTCTATGCTCAGCGGGGAGCCTGCTTCCCCTTCTCTCTCTGCCTGCCTCTCTGCCTACTTGTGATCTCTGTGTCAAATAAATAAATAAAACCTTAAAAAAAAATTCAAGTGTCACGGCCAATTATTAACCAACCCCCCACCCCAGTCTCCTCCGAACTCCACATGGCAGCTCTGTTCCACAGAGAGGGTCGACAAAGACGTGCAGGAGAAGCCTCTTTGTCTCCCAAATCCCACCGGCATCCTAAGAGAGCAGCAAAGCTTTCTAGAAAGGCATTTCTTGGTGGTCTTAGGGGAGAGTTGAGGGGTGTGAGTGGCCTCTGCTGGGCAGAGGATCGCAGAATCAGAATGTCCCCAGCATGCTGAGCGCTGGGCTGGGCAGTGTGCTTGGACACGTCACCCTCTTACGAGTCTCGCTCTGTCCCCAAAGCTCTTGCAGGATTCCCGCTACCAGACAGCGATGCTAGGAGAGCAGACGGCCACGTGGGTATGCTAGAAAGCATACGACAGATCCAAAGATGGGTTCTTCTACCCAAAACAACCTTGTGAGAGGTTACAGAAATAAAGTTGAATAAAATAGGATATACGCCTTGGGCTGAGTGAGGTAAAGCGACAGTCTGACTGGCATCTTCTAGAACATTCCTCAGCTTAGCAAGTCCCTGGTGCTCGCACACACGAGCCTCCCCGGAGCTCCAGCAGAAGTCACCTGACACGCTATCACGCAGACCTGCGCACGGCTCCGGCTCCTCGCGGAGCTCCTTCCCCGTCCAGGCTGGCTTCCCTGGGCGTGGCCGGCCGAGCCGCCGACACATGCATTCTCTGAACGCAGATGTGATTCGAGAAATGCCCTGTCTACGTGGTTCAGTGGCTCCGTGAACCAACCTCTCTTATGTAAGCGCATCTGCCAAGTCATCCTTACGGAATATCTCAAATCCGCCTGGGCTGGAACTCCAGCTCTGCGGGGTCCTGGCTGCGTGGGCTCAGAGGCTGACTAAGATTCCTCTCTGAACCCAGATGTCCCCCCTGGCGTGGCCTTGTCCGAATGACGTCCGACGCACAGCAGGCAAGCAATAAGCATTTTTGGGTGAATGAACCGGTGGGTCCTCCAGGTGGCGGTCACCGGGATGACGATGGTGACATTACGCCCTTGCTGTGCGTGTGCGCCTCAGAGCCCCGGGACCCCTCCCATCTTTCACCTGCGGGTCTGCACAGTGCTCCTTTGTTGCCCGCCGGCCTTTAGGTAGTCTAATCTGACTGATGGCCAGGCTGTTCCTTCTCCCTGGCGCCGGATCAAGGGCCTGGCATTTCCTGGGTGTTCATGCCACGCTGCTGACTTTGGGGGAGCCAGGGCCGTCTCAGCGACCCCTGTCACTTGAGCACCGCCCTACGCCACCCCTAAAACACTGCCAAATGCCGCTCGCGGTGTCCTTTACAGGGATGGGCTGCGAGGACCATCCCCGAACAGAAATTTCCGAAGGTGATCTCTGCTAGTCTGGCCCTGGGAAGGTCCACTGAATGTCCCGGGTTTCCTCCACTGTTACCCCCAACCTCGGCCCCCTGCCCCCTGCTCCCGGATGACGTGGCAATGGCTTGCTGTGCCCATCTCATGGATGCTCGGCATTTCTGTATCGGGCCAGGGAGGCCGCTCACCTCAATTTTTGTCTTTTCTAAATCTTGAGCTGTTCTGAGAGGTTGGATCCGAGCGACCTCTCCTTCCCAGGCTCCCTGTGTAGGCCAGAGACGCTCTCTTTCTATGTCTTAACATGTACCAGAGAGAGATTAAGCTAAATGAGGCATGCCATTCATGAAGGCTCACTGAAATTATGCCTGCTAATCTTTTAAGTGGCAAGAACATTATGCAATACAAAAGGAATCTTAGTAATTCTAAAGCTCTTACCCAACTGAGAAAGCCCAAATTTATAGAAACTAGAGGTAAAGATGTTCCAGAAGACTGCCCGAATTGCCCCCACCCCTGGTGTGGAGAAATCTAGAAAGATCCTGTAGTGGGCGAGAAAAGGGTGGAAGGTAGAGCACACAGGGCACAGGGCACAGGGCAGGAGGCTGGGACCCAGAGCGGGCCTGGGCCCGACGTCCTTTGAATCGCTTCACCTGTAGAAAGAGGCTTGGTGGAGACTCTCTCTCCTTGGTGGGACTGAGCTGTTTCCCAAGCCTTCTCTGCTGTGCCTGTAAAGCCTTTCTGCGGTGTGTACTTCTGGGAGACGGAGGACGTCTGTGGCCACAAGGCAAGGCATTCTATGGGCCTCGTTCACGAGGCCAGCGCCGTGGCAGGCCCTGTCTGTGCCATCTCGGGCATGTATCACAAGAGCCCTTCAGGCTCGTGGAATGATGCTTACTGTGGACACAGGGATCAGGGGTTCAAAAAGGCTGTGTTTCGCCTGAAGCCATCTGGCTGTAACACAAACTTGGGGGCCGGCTGGTGCGAAAGCCACTTTGCTGTGTGGCCCCCACGCTAGGCTGGCACAGGGCCAGCCAAGTCTCTGTACTCTGTCCTGCCCGTTCACCTCTGGGGCCACTGAAGCACACGTGTCCAAGGGTTCCCTGAACCGTGATGAGCGATCGAGAACCCAACCTATTTCTGATACACCCCATGTGAACCTTGCCCAGTGGGTGGAAGAAATTCCGGACAAGGGCCTGTTGGTGCAAAGCCACGATTTCACGTAACTGTACCTTCCTCTCTCCTCCGGAAACAGTATTTCCTTCACCTTCAGTGTGCAATTTGGTATTTGCTACATGTTAAGTTCTTACACGTGTCTTGTCCTACTGGATGGAGGCAAGGAAGGGAGCCTTGGCCCCCGCATGCAGGTGTACAGCAGAGCAGGACAGTGTGAGGCTCCGTGCTCGGGCGCTCCAGTGCAGGGGCTGAACAGGTTACTCTGCCCACAGGGAATAGCGGGGGTTGGGGCCTGCTCTTCCTTCCACTTGGAAGCACAGGGGATGAAGAAATGCGTGCAGATAAGGCCACGGCAGGGAGGGCGGGGACACACAGGAAAGAAAGGCACAGGGAAAACAGAGTGGAGGCTCAGGAGAGAAAGTCCTTCTCGCGGATCAAGGCAGGCCAAGAGGAGGAGGAGGGCACTTGAATTAGCAAGGCTTGGACGCGGAGGGCGAGTAGGGAGCGGGAAGCTTTCTAGAAAGAGGTGACGGTATAAGCAAAGGGAAGGAAGAAGTGAGGCAGGTCCCCAGGGGCGCGTCACCACCACAGCAAAGGAACACAGGGATCGGATCGGAGCTTGCTTTAGAAAGGCCGACCTGAGGGGGGTCCCCAGGACCGGCCATATAGGGAAGCACGGAGCCGAGGACGCCAATGGGACAGTATATCTGGGCAAAGGTAATAAAACCAGAAATGGGGAAAAAATCAAAAGCTAAAAAACAAACAGAAAAAAAAACCACAAAAAACTCCAAAACCCACAAATGGGGTGGCTGCCATGGAGAAGAAGCAACACGGCGTTCTCTAGAACAAGACAGGACCCGACAAGTGTGGTGACCCAAGAAGGAAAGCCTGGAGGAGATGAATTCTGCGCGAAGCCTGAAGCTGGGATGAGGGGCCGTGGCCCTGTGGGCAGGTTCTAGAAGAAAGGATGGGGCCAGGCCCCAGAAGGTGAGGACAGTGGGAAGGAAACCGCTTCTAGAATACTAGGACCTTGTAGGACCCGCGGTTTCTTGCCCCGGGAACTACCGATGACACTCAATACGAGTGAGGAACTGCTCTAGTCCACTCCTGCCACCCATTCTTTGCCCTAGATTTTATCAGTTTCTGAAGATGATGGGCCAAACTCCTTCATGAGAACCTTCTCTTCCCCGAGGAAAAAAATCCACCGTCCCTGGCTTCTACTAGGTACTCGAAGGCTCCCCTCTGAGGAAAGAGTGTAGATGCTGGGCGCGCCGGATTCTGATAAGGTTTCCCTGTTTCAAAAGTAACCAGGCAACTGGTCTCGTCCTTAAAAATTAGTAGCCGGAGCCCCCAAAGCTGGTCCGCACCCCAGGAGACGGACCTATGCGCCCACCTGTTTTCTTCTTCATTCCCAGGCAGAAAGGGAATGACCCTGACACAGAGCGCAGGGGGCTTTCCTTCTGGGCAGCTGCACGCCCCGCCAGAAGCCTAGGTCGGCACCCAGCAACGCGTGCTTAAGCTTCCGCGGCCTTGTTTTCCAAGCTCGTCTCCAACCCCCTGCAGAACCCGACTGCTGGCTAAACCCCTCCCGTGCCCGCCCGTTCCTGGCTGCTCTCCGCTCCGGGAGCCCAGGCAGCTGCTCTTCAGGGAAAGGGCTTCAGAGGAGCCGCTCCCCCTGCACCTGTAGGAATGGGTACCACAAGGGACACGATGGGGACAGGAACGTCGGTGAGGAGCAGAGCGGGGAGGTCGGTGAGGCCTCCTCAGGCGTGCGCTGTGCTCCTATCTGCCTCTATCAAAGGCCGAGTTCTCCAGGACGCAGGGAAACCCCGAGACAGCCAGGGACTTTGCGGGAGGCTGAGGAGGGGTGCGTCGGGACACAACCTGCAGAACCCTGCCCACGACAAGCAACAGACCACCTACTCCGGTGTGTGTGTTTGGGGGGGGGGTGGCAAGCTCCTCTGTCCCACCAAATCCTACCAGCTGCCAGTATATTTTACCCTTTTGAATGGTTACATTTGAAATGCTTGGTTAAGTCCCTACACGATGGCCCTGTTTTGCCTCTTGGCCAGCCGGGTCTAAAATCTCTAGTATCCGGGACTTGAGGAGAAAGTTTGGGGCCCCCTGATCGATTTTGCCATTTCTCTCCTTTTCACTCACCACCCCAGTCCCTCCCACGAGGAGGACGAGTGTGGCCATGTGGAAGGGGCCGGGAGGCCGGGGCAGCTGGGCACATGGCGCCCAAGAGCCTGCTGCCGCACCTCGGGAGGAGCCTAGCCAAAAGCTTGCTGGAAACATCAAATGAGACGCGGGGGACAAATCTCTTCAAGGGCTCGGAAGGCTCCGGGGATGTGCGCTGCTTGTCACTGAGGCTTACGCAGGAGCTGATTTATCACCAACCTTTATTTTCGTCTCTTGTCAACGTTGAAGCCTGACATACTCTCTGAGCACACACCGATCTAGAACGCGTGTGAGGATCCGCTCAGCTGCCATCAGATGACCTGAGCAGCCTATCCCGGGCTCCCATGACCCCGTCTCATCCCCAGGTCAGGCTAACCTCCCGGAGCCCATGTGCTGGAGACGTTCGCCCAGGCCGAGCTCTGTCATCTGGAAAACCTCCCCGACTCTGCGTCCAGACCTATGTGCCAGGAGACAAAGGATGAAGCCGTATTTTTTTAGGAAACGCAGCCTGTCTGCGCATCTTGTAACACAAAGCACAGAGCGGTGCAGGGGAAGGGTGATACTTCACATTCGAGGTCATTCTAAAACTGGGGTCGCCACTTAAGTTTAATTTAAGTGACACCGTGGTGACCTTATTAGCTTGGGAGTCCCGGGGCACTTAACACAGCGGCCTGGGAGGCGGGCAAGCTCGCCGCTCCAAAGGAAGTGGAGGATGTGAAGGCCTAGGGTGGCCTGGCGGAGGGGTGGGGCAGGCGCGGACCCCCAGGGAAGCCGGTCCCGGGCGAATACTGTGTCCACAGGAGTCCCTCCCTCTATTCCTGAGCCCTTCCAATAAGGCCGCTGTCACTTGCAAATACAAGGCTGATGGGTGGCCCCTCTTAGGTCACTTTCTGGAGGGCTGAAAAGTAGCCTCCTTTATTGTGATTATCTTCCACCGGCCCCCCGAAACCAAACTGTACCCAAAACAGCAGGGAGATGCATGCCAGCCGCTTCTGTCTGGGGCACTGTCCCCCTCCCCCGTCGGTGGGCCTGCTGGATGGGGTGGGACAGAGACCTTCCCTTGAAGGACCAAGGGACTCTCTCTAGAGTCCCTCCATGGGTGGCAACAGCTAAGATTTCCCTTCTAAGGAGTAAAAGAACTCCACCCAAGGGGGACACTTTTTAATAATACGTATGTGACAGGTGGGGGTGGCCAGGAAGGCCCAGAGCTACCGGCTGACCCACAGAGCACGCTCCATTCCCTAGAGGCCCCTGGATAGTGATGGCTGACAACAGGGAGCCCCAGCCGAACAACACAGCAGACCTCACATCATCCTGAAGCAAAGCGGGGACTGAGTTCTGGGAGGCGTGTGGCCCACCAGCAAGGTGTCCTTGGGCCACGACATCTGGGGACACCACCACCGGGAACTGTAACCGTGCCAGGAAGCATGAGCGCTCAGACGAGACCCGGGAGCCCCCAGAGAGCGGAAAACCTGCAAGAAAACATGAGGCGGATATCCGACGGAGAAACAGAGCCACCCCCAAATCCCACGGCCACTGACGCAAGAGGGAAGGGCCCAAGCCAAATGTCTCTCCCTCCCAGCCCAGGACTCAAGGTGTCACGCACAAGTCGCAACCATACACCCTTTTACCTCATCCCACGGTTCTGACCATCCCTTAATCGAATTTCTTGTAAAAAAAAAAAAAAAAATCACATTTTTCCATCAACAGAAGTAGCGAGCGCACAGCGAGGTCTCTAACTTGAGCACATTCCGTAGAAGCCGTTGATCCGGGAGTCAGCACTTGCGAGGCGGGCCCTGGAGCAAGTCAGGAGTGTGGTCCAAGACGTGCCCAAGTCCAGAGGTGGGCAGGCCTTCTTCGAACACACCTGCTGGGTCACCTCCTGCAGCAGGCCCACCCAGGGAGGGCCAAGTGCTGGCTCGAGGTCCCCAACACCCAAGACACCTTGTTTACAGGTCTGAGACCCCTAGAGAGCCCCCTGTGGGCTGGGCCATGACTTCTGGGTGTTTCTATTCCTGGCACCAGGCCTGACAAGTAAGACACATTTAATACAAATGTTTATTAAAGATTTTCAAGGTGGAGAAGGAGTATTTCCACTTTCCACCCACACCCCAAGACACAGCTAAATAAACGAGGGATGTCTGGTTAGAAGACAAGGAACTCCCGAATCAAACAATTTGGTTCATGGGGGAGCGGTGAACGGGAGCTACTGGGAGGGCCCCAGGCAAACGCCCCTAGTCGGTCCCCCTCTGGCCTCAGTCCGGCAGGTGGGCGCGCAGAGCCATTTTTCGAGGACCCCAAGCTATCCGACGAATTTGCCGAGCGAAGTCTGCAGGACGTTGGTCGAAAGCAAAACGTTTAAAAATATCCTGCCCTAGCGACTGCCAAACCCTCCCCCGAACCCATGAGCACACCCCACCAAGTAAACAGTTGGCTGAAGGGGGGACCGGGGCGCGTGGAAAGCGGCGGGCCACGCTCTGCGGCAGCCTCCACACGAGGATGAGAAAGAGGCTGGGTCAAACCGGCCTACTTGGGAAAACATTTGGAAGCAGTTTCACTGACAAGTCGCCTGCGAGAAATACTGCAGACAGAGTTCGATTTCTATTTTGGTGCGAACATCGGGAAATGAGCTTAAGACACATGTGTCTCAAGTCAGGGCAGCTGCGTTTCCAAACGGCTCAAAATAGAGACTCTTTAAAACACGCTCACACGACACGGACAAAACCACCAGGCCCCCGGCTTGGGACAAAGGATTTCATTTTCTTACCAAACTGAAAAACTTCCAAAGAGATGGAGTTGTTGTTGTTGTTGTTGTTGTTGTTTTTAAAGTGATAGAGTTTTAAACTCGATCCAATTCAGTGCTTTTGTCAGTAATCTTAAACCGAGTGGCTGGACCGCTCTCGGGGCAGAGCGGGCCGCTGGGCCAAGGGTAATCTTGGAAGCAGTTGGGCCACGAGTGACGCTGCTAGAGACGAGCCCATCAGCTGGTGTCGGGAGGTCTTCTCAGACGATCTGTCATGGGCCTCGGCGGAGCAGAAACCACACTCGAACACTCTTAATTGTGGGGCGCTCTCTCAAAGCAGTGGCAGTCCTGCTGTCTATAAATCAGAGGGCTGCAGCTCCCAAGCTGGTGTATTTGCTGGAGAATTGAGATCTCAAAGTAGTCTTCTGACACTCGTCGTCTGGGAAGTTCAAAGGACCACGCGCAGGCGTGGCCAGCAGGCTCCTGCGGAGACCAGGGGGAGGGGAGGCCTGGCGGCGAGTAGGGGAGAGGCTTCTCCAGACTCACACCCAACTAAGGGACGGAGGGACGCCCTAGGGACTGGCCCCGTCCCCCTTCCCAACAATCATATGTCCCCTGCTTCAAGCTGGCCAGGGGACAGCAGATGCCCCAAGATGTAGCACTTGATGACTTGACAGAGGCCAACGTGTCCTTCCCAAATGTACAGAACAGGGAGGGAGCTGGGAGGCCGGGGCTCTCCTAGGGTGGGCAGGGCAGGGCAGGGGCAGGGAAACGCTGCCGCCCAAGGGCTGAGAAGAAAGGCACTTCGAAGCCCCGCCATGAACCTGAGAGCTCAGAGGCCTTTAGCTCTCATGCTCTTGACTTCAGAAAAGGAAGGAGAAAGACTTTGCTGGACGCAGACGCAGTGGTGAGGAAGGGCTCTCTGACTGCAGGCACTGCGGGGGCGGGGGGGGGGGCCTGGGAAGCGGGCCCTCCGCCCCTGCCCAGGGTCTCTGGGGACCACGTGCCAGGGCTGCGCTCCTGCGCTCCTGGGGGAAAGCCAGTCTCCCCCCGGGATCGGTTCGCCCTCAGGAAGACTGAAGTCGGGAAAGCCACCCCTCTGATCCTGTCCTTCCTGAAACCCTACGGGCCCAAGCAAGAGCTGCTTCTCCCCCAGCAAGCAGGGCTCGATTAAGGATGACGGGTGCCTTCCAGACAGTCCTGGGTGGACCCTCAGCCGGGGGTATGTCCTCTGTTGGGACACCCCCACCTGGGGCGGGGAGGGGGCAGGAAGTAGCTGCCTCATCCCTGCATCCCAGGCTCAGCTCTGCAGTGGGGGCTCTGGACACCCAGGAAGCATGGGGAAGCACTGGGTCATCTCTACTCAGGTCATGGCCCAGGATCTGGCCGCGTGCCTGTCCCGGGGGGGCATGCTGGGGAGTGGCAGGGTGAACGGCCACGATGGAGTCCTGCGAACGGCGTCGGTTTAAGAGCAGTAACAGAGCGGAGTAGCCGACTCTCAGGCGGCTCGGGGAATCCCCGGGCTGGGGCTGGAAGCCAGGCCACCGAGAACCGCTCCGTGGGGCCCAGCAGGGCCCCGCAGCACTGGGTGGGGTCGGCCTGATGACCAGACACTCTGACCACAGTGCTCCCTCCCTGAGAGCCCCGTCCCGGGAAGGGCGAAGCCGAGGGCTGTCAGCAGAGCCCTGCCCCGGAGCCAGGGCGCTCGGCTGCCCTTGGCTGGCTTCCTCCGCTCATGGGGTGGGTGGCTCTGAACAGCTTCCTAACCACGAGTCTGTTCTTTTTGTCTGCAGAAAGGGGAGGAAATAAGAAAAACGCCCAGATACGGACAGCCCAGGGCAGCGCCAAGGAGTGATTCTGGGAGGGGCGGCTCTGTTTAGGTGAGCCCGTCAGAGAAGTTTCTAGAGGAGGCTGCTTTGAACTGGCACGCGGAAGAGTGTGGACATCGGATGGCAAGGTAAGGACAAGGCCAGAGCAGAGGAGAGAGAGGAGAAGGGGCCGTTTCGACAAGCCACAGAGAGAAAGGAGGAGAGAAGGATGCTGGGAAAGTAGGGAGGGAGTCAGGATGACAGCGGTGCATTTGGGGACCGTCCTTTCATTTTCTCCCCTTGTGTGTTCGCTTTGGTCCTGCCACCTCCAGAGCTGCCTGGGGCCCCTCCAGGCTTGGTCATGCCAGGCGAGGCAGAGACAAACCAGGTAAAAAAAAAAAAAAAAAAAAAAAAGACTTGCTGGAGGGACCGGCTGCCGTCCACCCCCAGGCTCGGAGTGGGGACTCCTCCAGGGTCAGCTGGGCTTGAGGGCCCGGGACCCCCCCGTGGAGCAGCCTTCGCTCTGCCCTCTTCTCCCAGCGCCGACCCGGAGTGGAGGACGGTGATCCGGGACGTGCCCAGTCACCTTCCGGCCACCCTCCCGGGCACAGCCTCCCCGGGACTTCTCCTCCACGAGAAGGTCAGACATCTCCACCAAAATGTAAACTAGGCAGATGGCCCCGCAGCTCGGGGATAAATACGAATCCGCACTGCCAAGCTGACTGCAAACGACCCGCCAATCTGCTAAGTCCCCACAAACACAAGTCGCTCTGCGTTCACCAGGGTGTCGTCTTGCCGACGGGACTGGGGCCAGGCCAATGTGCTTCCCAAACATCAACAAGAGTTTTGTACAAGGAAATCGAAATCCCTGACAACTACAGGCTAAAGCCGTTTTAGAACGATCTGCGGGGTTCTTTTCTGCACTGGGGTTTCTATTTTGTGACCAAAATCCCTTCCCAAGCAAAGAGTTACTAGAAGTTCTGAGGACATTTTGTTCCAAGTGACCCTTAGCGCAGAGAGATTCAATTAGGGTCATTCAGTCGAGAGGCCGAAGGCCCTAATTTAAGCCAAGCAGGTTCAGATGGTGCTGACTTGGAGGAAGAAGAGATCCAGACTCATTAATTTTCTAGAGGAACAGCAGAAAGAACAGGAAGGACCTGACGGGGTAAGTGGTGTGCCATCACCGTGCATGGTTTCTCCGGTTTAGATGAAGAATGTTTCTGGAACTCCTGTGGCGGCGGTCCCTAAGCCAGGGTGGCTCCCTCGCAGGAGGATGTGAGGTGGCTTTCCAAGCGACCCAGGAAAAATGGCGGGAGCCAGGAGCGGGGGGCGCTGGAGACCCCAATCCCTCACAGTTCCCAACAACTAGGGTCCGAGGCAGGCAGCAAAGTCACTGGGGCTTCTACGGTTTCTCTTCTGGATGAACGAGTTCTTTGATGACGTCCCAAACCTAAACCAAGACCCTCTGTGCCTTCCCCGGGAGGTAGAAAACCAACAGATCCACAACAGAGAAGGCGGAGGCCTTCAGCTCAGGTCCAAGTGCAACTATCTGGGTGGAGAAAGCCAGCTAAAGATAGGCCAGGCTGACCACGCTGTCCCAGGGAGACTGCTGCTAGGCTCCTACCAGCAGAGCTCTGGATAAAATTTAAAAATAATAAAAAAAAATAAAATAAAGGTGACTCCTAAGGGGCAGCGAGAATAATGCAGGAGCCTGAGGCCCTCTGGGGATAAACTTGGGGAGCCCTGCTAAGGCGCTGATTAGGGAGGGGAGCGTCCTGCGTTCGCTCCCAGGCTGCCGGATAGTGCAGCTCAGTGGGCAGTGCAGCCACCACGGGGGAGGGAGCGTGCAGGAGGGAGCGTGCCCGAGTGATCGGAGAGGACTACAGTGGCTTTGGGCAGGCCATGTTTGATGCACGAGGGCACTGGGTAAATGGAACTAGAGCCGGTGGGACTTGGAGCTGATGGACACAGGGTAAGCGGTGCTCTTGGCACAACCTGGCCTGCTGAACAGACGTGCAGGCGTGAAAGGTCAGGACACGCCTCCAGGAGCACCAGGGGGACAGAGAGGGGACCACAGGTGACCAGGCAGGGGTGGTCATGGAAGCCAAGGGAGGGTTGCCTAAGACAAGGCCTGAATGAGTCTTCTGCACTTGGAGACGTGGTCCAGGGACAGGGGCCGGGGCCAGTGGAAGAGACTGGGGACACAGTGGGTGGTGAAAGGAGGAAGATGTCCAGGAAATCCCATGCAAACTGCTGGGACAGGTTCAGAACCCATGCAGGCCACGCGCTGGGGAGTGGAGGAGCTGCTCCCTCTCCTTTGCACGGTGTGCAGTGGGAGTGGATACATGAGCGAGGGAATGACAGCGTGGTCTCATAGAGTGGCCATCAGCTTCCTCCTCACACAGCAGGCCTCTGACACACCACGAAATGGACCTGTGAATACTTCCTGGGGAGGCCCCGGAGCCACCCTCAGAGCACCCTGGACACTACCCCCCTCTTGGAGCCACTGCAGCTCTCAGACCCCATCTCCCGACAGAGGGCCGCTGCCTCTGATCCCTGACCCTGTCTTCTGCATTCCTCTGCATCCGCAGTGGACCAGCCAGTGCTATTGTCTGGAGCAGAAGAGCTGTCCCAGGATGTAAGGCAGAGAACCTCAGGAAAGGTAAGGACGTGGGGCCGGCCCTCCTTTTCATAGGGGGACAAGCTGAAGCCCAGGCAGACGGAACCCCAAGCTGCCTGGGGTTGGCACAGCACGGCCGGCCCAACCTGGGGTGGCCAGAGGTTCCCCAGATCTGCAGAATGGGGCTATTATCTATTTACGCATACTGTATTATTCTCCACTGAGACTGTAACCACCATACTTTCTAACAGTGTATAACTGCTGTACATAAAGAAAGCCCTCAACTGATACAAGAGCCAAGTCCCGTTAATCTGTCAAGAATCTGATGCACCACCTTCCAGATGCAGCCACGGCCATCAGATTTTGCTTCTTCGTGTCTGAGTTTACTGGTCTAGCCCAGCTGAATTAAGAGACCTAAATCAGTGGCCCCCACGGGCCACGAGGCAACTAGAAAAAGTCTATTTATTTTGGTTTAGAAATATGTACTGAGGCCCCCCTCCGCTGGGCACTAGGCATGTGGGGAGGACACTGCCTGGGCCTTGGGGACCCCACTAGCCACAGGCAGTGTATGAGCTGAGGGGACCATTGGCACCCAGCTAACCGGCTGGTCACGCTCGTCCCCACCTCCCTAGCAACTTCACAACAGAGGGAAAGCTCCACGGTAGCCGAGGGGCCTCCTCCTGTGACCCTCTGTGACTGTGTCTGCACCTACCTGAGACACAGACCACGGCTGCTGTCTGGGGGGGTGACCTCGGCCACTCGGCCCGGGTGCCTGGCTTCTCTTGGGTCAACTTTTCGGCTGCCCCTGTGGAGCACTTCAACTGTCCTGCCTGCAGTGGCCGGGGGAACCCACAGTTTGTTTCAAGTGCTGCTGTGTCTCCACGGCTCGTTTTCTTACGTGCTCTTTTTAATGATATGAAACCAGAAGTGCTGGATCTCATGAGCCAGCTGCAGACGAGCTGCCTATCTGTGCTGGGCGGGGGTGGGGGTGGGACACTGCACAAGGGGATTCCGAAATCCTCGTGTGGACTTTATCCTGCGATGGTGGCCGGCCACCCTCTCCCCAGCGTTCCCACCACGAATGTCAGCGGCACGACTGGGTGCGAAGGCTAAGAGCTGGGGGAGAATAGGGAAGAAATACGGTCTGCGGTTCTCCCCGACCACACGCGGGGGAAGTTCTGCTTCTTGCTATTGAGCAGTTACTTTACTATCTCGTCTCCTTTCAAGTTCATTGTCTCCATGTACCCCGTTGACTCTTATTTGCATGCAGATCCTATTCTGACCCCGAACCTTCTACTCCAACATCTGTCCACGCCAGACGCCCCCAGAACCATCTAAAGGGAAGAACAAGGCCAAACATGCTCTCCCTCTAAGCCTGACGGGTCTTCATCTGTGGGAGGGACACGATGACATGTACTTGGAAGATTCTGGGGCAGATCTTAGCAGGCACGAATGCTGACTGGCACTTAAATAACTGCACTCTGCACCTGCTGCTCTTCCCGGCAGGGCTGGGGCTGTAGGGACTGCCCTCCACCTCTCGGCCCTCCCCAGCCTGTCTTGTCTCCACTGCGCTGAGACCGTCCTTTTGCTGGTTCCTTCCCAGGGCTCGGGAACCCACGCACAAATCAGACCCAGGGAAAACATGTGCAGAGAGACGCCCTGTGTGTCTTCTACGGAGCGGTCACGGTCCTCCCCCCTCTACCCATGCAGCTGCCTTCCTGCCTTCCACGCCCCTGGGGGCGGGGGTGGTGGCGGAGCGGAGAATGTGAACAGCTGGAGGAAATCAGGCTGGGGTCAGGACACGGTGCCCCACCTGCCAGCTGTGCCCCCACCCACTGGCGCACCCAGGACGACTGGGCACCAGGCTCAGCTTCCAGCAGGCAACAAACAGCACTGGGCCTCATCTCCCTCGAAGGGGGGGCATGAGGCTCAAGCTCTTCAATACCAGGACCTCTAGCTAGACTTCATGCCGAGCATGGCCAGTGGCGGAAAGCTCAGGCGCGGCCTTGAGCTTGGGCTCTGCCCCCTTGGCAGCGCCATGACCTTCGGGGAGAGCCTGGAAACTTTCCTAATGCTTCTGAGCCTGTGTTTTCCCATCTGTGAAATCAAGATACAATCACCGCCCCCCACCATGATGCTATGAGCTTAAATAAAATGCTGGCCGCAGAGCATGGAGCACTGGGCCTAACATAAAGCCAACAACCACTCCCAGTCGCACCATCACCGTCACTGGTACCGCTGCTCGGCACAGGCAACAGCCCAGGCAAAGTGCCAGTAGGGGTACCGCGTGGGCCCTCAGAATGCACAGAGGCAGGACAGAGTGAGGAAGGTACAGCGGGACGGGAGGGGGCCTGGGAAGGTCAGAGGGCAGGCGGCCAAGCTGGGCCTTGGAAGGGGGGCAGGCTAGCGACAGGCAGAAAGAGAAGGACGAGCAGGCCCAAAGGCCCCAGAACGTGGGAGCCCTCGCTTCCAGAGGACACCCCGGTGTCTTCCCCACAGGGAGCCTGGCGCCCCGGGCAAAGGCTGAGTCTGTCGGTCTTACTGTGATCCCTCATCACAAAGAGCCCCGGGGCACCTGTCACGGTGCACAGGCCTTGTTCCAAAAGCCCCGAGAGGCAGGGAAGATCACGAGCATGACGACGGGGCCAGGAAGGGACGGGAGGACGCGTGAGCAGGGCCGTGGAGCTGGGACGGAAAACGCGCCGCCGTGCAGCCGGGAGACCTGGGGGGAGCGGAGAGGCAGGAGGTGCGCGGGAGGGGAAGGCGCTGCTGACTCAGCGCGCAGGGAGGGCGGCGGCGGACGGGGTGGGTTTTCGGGCAAGCTGAGGCCCACTGAGGCGCAGGCACCACCAGGAGAGCTTCGAGCTGTCACGGCCAGCGAGGGGGGGGACGCTTCCCTCGCAGCTCCCCAAGAACTCCGGGCTTCGGCCTGCGTTTCGCACCTCCCACCCCAGCTCCCAATTGGGACGATCGAGGCTGCGAGGAAATGAGCTCAGGACACCTGGGCGCCACCATGGCTGCCTCGCGGGGACAGCCTGTGCCAACAAGACAGCCACCTTTTCTGACCTTGGCTTTTCTTGTCAATAGCTGTTTTGAGCTTCTTTCCAATGCACGATACGCCACGTATTTGTTTATCCCCCGCGTCAGGAATAAGAGAGCGCCGGACCGATTGCGTGACTCTCCTGTGTTCTGTCACACCTGTCACTGACCAGAGTCCCTCATCAGCCTCCGGCCACCAGGCGCCCTCAGGCACGTGCTCTGGGCCAGGACACTGTGGTGACCGAGGAAAATGCTATCCCTGTCCCTGGTTCTCTTAAGGGAGCCCAATGAGCTCCACTGCCCCGTGGAGTAATCAGGCTAAAGGCCCCTCACCCCCATGAGACAAACCTCATTTTAATAAAAAAAAATTTCAAAGGCGCGGAAACACGACACTACTTGACAACAGACCTGGCGACAAGCAGGGCTCTGGCATCTGTCGTTTCTTCCGCTGGAGGACAGGACAAGCTATGAGTGACTACTGCCGCTCGTGACTGTGCGCAGTGTCCCCACCTCTCGGATCTCACGACCGGGATAAAAGCAGCTCCTCGCGTGTGCCACACGGCTCCCCCCCATCCACGCGCTGGCCCTGTGTCAGGACGGAGTGAGCTACCCGGGAAGGAGCCCGCCCAGCCCCACCGGAGGCCTAGGGCATTCCTCGGAGGCATCCTGCGAGGGGGAAGGAGGCAGCGCGGAGTCGTGAGCAAAGCGCAGGGATGAAGAAAGCCAAGTGGGGGCAGTGGCAGGGAGAGGACAGGCTCGAGCCTGGAGTTGGAAGGCGCTGGCCTTGTCCTGCAGGCAGCAGGGAGATGCTTAAGGAGCTAAAGGAGGCCCAGTTCCACGCTAGAGAAAAAACCACCCGAGATGGATAACCTCAGGGTCCTGCCGGGGCAGAGGTCCTGAAAGACCTCTGCTCTAAGTAGTAGGGTCCAGAGGGAGCTCTCCATAGGTCGACCCCCGACTTCTCACCTCCAAACCACCACCACTTCACACCAACTTGGAGGCAGGGGGACAGTGGGGGCTCTGTGACAGCAAGGGCTCTGCGACAGAGGCCATTTCGGACCCAGGTTCCGTCACGCACTAGCACGGCGACGGGGCCCTGGCTCTCCTCCTGCTTGGGAGGATCAAGTTGAAGGATAAGTGCGGCCTGTAAGAGGCATCCAGGACGTGCTGCTGGCTCCCCCTTGGATGAGTCATGAGATGAAGAGGTCTTTTTGCTCAGTCAACCGGGAGCTCAAACACTTTTATATTTTCTTTCCTCGTGGAAAAGAGCTTTGCATTCTCAGTAACAAATACATGCCCTGAAAACAAGCTCTCGGAACAAAACTAAACAAGGAAAAGCACTAAATGCAACATTCTTCTTGGAGGAGAGAGAACCACCGCTGTCAACGGAGGAAATGTTACAAAAATATTAAGACCCAACTCCGAGTGCATCACTATTAATGCCAGTTACCGAGCGCTGTTCTCACTCGTGCGAAACTGCACATACAGCCGGGCACCACTTTCTATCTGAAAGTGCTACCGGGGACTCTGGTTCACATTTCAACACTGTAACAAGCTTCTCAGGGAGATTCCCCAGCTTGGCAGCCATCAGGCCTGCGACTACCCAGGTTCTCCTCCTGGGAGGGCGCCTCAGGGGCCGACACAGCAGAGACACTTGGGGCCTTCCTGCTGAGGGGCCTCACTCCAGGAAAGCTGTGTGTCTTCAGAACATTCTAGAAAGTACATTTCTGCAGGCCTCCTGCATTGCCGTTTCAAGAACCTGTGTGGGCACTTGCCCCGACGAACGAGGAAGCTCTGCAATGCTAACAAGCATGTTCCCTCACTCCGCTTGGTAAGTTCTGTTTCTCCAGCCCAGCAACACCAGCCCAGTATTTACTGGGCACCGTACTCTGTACCCTGCTCTGGTTTACGGGACCATCGCATTCACTCGCCATGACAAGGAGGCGGCTCCTGCCGTCATTCACATTTTACAGACGAGGAAAGAGAGATCAGGGAACTTCCCCCAGGGTCGCCCGGCCGGCCGGCCAGCGGGGGTCAGGCCAGGGACTCAGGGCCACTGGCTCTCAGCCTCTGCACTGCAGGGGTGCCGGCAAAATGCAGCAACTCGCCCCCAGTGCATTTCATTCACTGCCTACTGCCTGGCTGCAAAGCCTGCAGCGCCGGTCGCATTCACATGCCCCCCGCAGCTGGGCAGTGGGCACCGCCCCAGAGCTGCCGCCATGACCTTGGAGGAGTGGCTTCCCAAGACAGGCCGCTCCCCCTGGCCCGGCTCCCAGGCTGGGCCCTAAGTGCGGGGACGGGCTGCGGCAGGGGCACTTCCCACGTTCCGATCTGAACCGCCAGCCGAACCCCGGGGGGCCTGGCGGGGTCTCCCCCAGCCCGGGAAGCCCTCCCCAGCGCCGCCGCGTCTCCCCTGGCCTGCCAGCAGCAGGCGGCTCGGAACCGAAGGTGAAAGTATCTGAAAGCCAAGACTGTAGACTGTATACACATAGCAATTTGTTACTGTGAAAAACCATCTGTTTCTCGGTATTACAATCCTCAGAGGGCAAATTATAGCTAGCGTTCAACATAAAACATCAATTTAAACCATCAACTATTCATAATTTCAATTCTTTATTGGAAACCAAGGACATAAATGTCAGGGAATAAAGCAATATTTCTTTTATTAACTGTTCCATTCATCTGGCTATTAAATAAAAGCAGGGCCCCAATAAATGGCAGGAGTCCTTGCCTGACAGCCACACCAAATAGCTCTATAATTCTCAGACGTTTTAAAACAACGAAAACGGCATTATTTGAAAAGTTAGAAACTTTAATATATAATAAAATTAAGATTAATGCCATCTTAATACCTTGCGAAACTGTTTGCAGTGCCCTCGTCTTCAAATGGCTTTCTTCTTGCACGTTTTATTTTTAACAGTGCTCGCTTTGTACTGAGAACACGCCAGTTGTACGACCAGGTCCTGTGGCTGCCGACCACCTCCGGCACTTTTCACGGCCATCTAGTTTTCCCAGGCGGGGGTCGGGGTGGGGGGACCACACCGACTCCTACTGCGGGGCCTGCACCATGTGAGGCACCATTCTGGAAGTGCGGCTCCGGGAGTGCGTGGCCTTCCAAACCCAGTCCCGTGGGACACCCGCATGTGGTTCAGTGAAAACAGAGAGAGGGCAGGGCAGCAAGTTTCTATAGAGCAAGCAATCTGAGCACAAGAAACACTTGAAACTGTGGTCACAGACGATGGAAGAAAATATTTGCTTAGCGCCCTTGTGCCCTGGGACCTATACTGAGATCTTTACGTGCCTCTGTCTCATAACCATCCCGCAGGGTGGGGACATCTCCCAGATTAGGAGACAGGCTTAGAAAGGTGAATCACCCGCTCATCCTACTCCTGGGAGTGCAGTGCGCTAACCAACAAGGAAATAAAGAGAAACGAGACATGGGGGCCGTACCCAGCACCTTCCAGTCTACCGGCCATATGGCACAGAAGGAACCGCCGAGTGTGACCATCAGCAGCAGGCCGGGGCATCAGGGGCACAGAGAGACTTAACGCCTCAGCCCAAAGAGGGAGGGACAGCGACCTGGAGGTGCCTGACAGGGGGGCAGGGGAGGTGGCGGCAGCAGGGTGGGCTCCCCGGGGGAAGAGGCAAGAGGCAGCGCTAGGGCTGAGTTTTACACAAATACTTTTCTGTTTTTCTTTTTTCAAGGTTTAATTTCTAAGACAGAGGCTGCCACCGTCAGAGTCGTTATATTAAGGAAAACACCCAGCACAGCATTTGAGGAAGAGCTTGCGTTCAGAAACGCTATAATCCATCCTGCAAACCCAGGAGGGCTCTATTCTCTTGGTCACAGTCTGATCTCCTGCCAGCACAGCGGCCCTGCCTCGCCAGCACTCTACGTACGCGCCCACACTTCTTAGCAGGGCTCACGGTGTGGGTTTTGATGGCTGTGCAACGTTCCCTCCTGTGGAGGTGGGCTGTCCGTCGCTAGGACAGACACGCTGCACGAATGAGCAGACTAGCTGGTCAGGAAGCACCTTACACGGGCAGAGCACAGTGCCGTCCACCACGCGCTCGGGCGGGTACCTCCGTGGGTCCCCTGTCAGCACCACCGGGGGACCGAATTCCGTACTGTCCCGGTTTTGCAGATGAGGAAACCCAAGAGACCCCGTGACTTTCCCTCCCTTCTCCTGACGGGCACTCCAGGGCTGCTCCCGCCTTGTGCCGTCTAGGAGCTAGGAGCGGTCTCAGGGACCGTGGTGTCCGTGGTGCTGCCGATGGAGACGGCGGTCAAGGTTCGCGTGGGCTCCTCCACCCCAGAGCGCAGAGCAGAGCCGACCCGGCCCCATCCTGCACGGCCAACTCTGGAAGAAGAGAGAGCTCTGAGGGCAAACTACTTTTTACTGGTGCGTTACTGGCCACAGCTGAGTCATGCCTTTTAGCCTGAAATGCAGGTAAGAAGAAAATCCGGCGATCAGCAGGCAAGAAGATACCTGCAGAGATATACTTGCCTAACCTCTCCGGGTTTGGTTTTCTCTCTTTTACTACCTTCTCACTCCGGGTCATTCCGGTGAGTACAGGGAACAACGGTGGACGTGCCCTCCTGCGAACGTGAGCCACAGAAACAGCCCGAGTTTCCTTAGTCGGGGCTTGAGCCTTCAGACGCGCTGACGTTTGCATTCCCAGTTTAAACGCCACTGAGAACCCTCTAGATGTAATTTTAATAAACCCGTATCTGTCGCAGAGAGTGACTGAGGGCCCCTCCTGGGAACGGCTCACCACCCTCGTTCGGCCACTAATGGAGCGGCGGCTCTGTGGAGCTCCGGCCACACCGACTTTCCGTGCTCTGACTTGATACTGGTCACTCTCGTTCAACGAATATTCCAGGACCCACCACATGGCAGCCACTACGGCAGATTCGGAAATGAAACAGGTTTCTGTGTTCATGGAACTCAGGTCCTAACAGGGAAAGATGAGTGACGAACAGATAGGTAATGTGTCAGGAGGCAGCCGAACGCAGCAAGGAAAACACAGCCACATAAAGGGGATGGTGGGGGGGGGGGGGGCACACGGCACCGGGTCAGGTTTCGCAAAAAGAAACAGGCAAGTGTTCAAGTCACAGATCTACCCCCGGTCTGCTCCCACAGCAAGCGAGGGATGTCGAGGGGTGTCTGCAGCGCCCCCAGGACAAGCTTGATGTTCACGCACCGATTTCCCCTTTATTTTCAAAATTCCAAGACGCAGCATGCAACCTGGTGGCTACAATACTGAAAACGAAAACTCTGGTGTGAAGCCCCCCAAAAATCGCACGCAGAGGCTAGATCTGGGGAGAGGAGAGAAAGCGTCCTGGGGAGGCCTGGTACACCATGCAGGGAGTGGAGGATTCTGGGCCCTCCTGGGTCCCGGGGTCACCCTGAGGACTGGCTGGCTGTCAACATACAGCAGCTGTCCCTGGGGTCAGAAGAGGGGAGAAGCCCAAGTCTCAGCACCTGCCCGGGGACCAATCGACCACTTCCTCTGCCCTGCCATTTTCCGCTCCAGTGCCGGGTAGAGACCTGGTCAGCTCTGTTGATGTGGAAGTTCTTACTCTGTAAGACTGTCTTGTTGGGAGGCAGCAAGAAGGGAGCCCTCTCTTTCTTATGGTATTATGACATTAATGCCAACGCCGGGGCGACCCTGCTGGTCCCTGAGCTTCGGGCTGGACTTAGGGCCCCGCTCGCTGCATTCCAGTACCTCCCACTGGGCCTGGCATCCACAAGGGCTCACACACAGCCCCAGAATGAACCACCGAACCGGGACAGAAGAAATCCAAGCCCAGTGAGGGCAGATGATCTTGCCCAAACACAGGCTGATCAAGGAGCACTGGGAGTCAGTCCCAGGAATCTTTTTATTTGGGATTTGGGGCTCTTCCTGAGTTACTGTTACCTGGATAAGACCCTAGAAGGGACCCTTTTAACCCCATACTTGATTTAGAAGAGTATGCTGATGGCTAATGGCATGGCTTATCTAATCGCAATCCAAAATCCAGGAACATCAATTTCTCACGCTGTTTCGTCAAGCAAAAGCAAACCTTTCCAGCACTACCAAATTCAAACCTGGCTCTGCCTATGTGCGTGATGACCTGCTCGGAGTGAGAGCCCCTCTTCTGCCCTGCAGCCCCTCCACCAGCCTGTCCAGTGCAGCTCTGGCCTGCTCCTCGAGCTCAGAACCCAATTTCCCAGCCTCACAGGCCAGGGCACGCCAGTGTCTCCCCACTTGTCGCCTGGAACATTCTCTGGGTAGTAAAAATACTCCTCCTCTGAGAGCTGACTTCTGTACAGCTCGTCCAGGAGTCGAGTTCCTTGCCAATTCAACAGGCACTCCCAGATTTATGGGAAAGGGCGGGCAGCCCCTCTGTAACTTGTAATCATTGGCCATGATTCCGCCCACAAGGACACGCCAGCTCGTTGACTGATGTTTACTGAGCACCTACTGTGTCCCAGGCTCCATGCTGGGGGCTGGAGGCGCAGCTGTAAAATGACCCAAATGGTCCCTGTTCTGCTGGGACGAATGTTCCAGCCTGTGCAGACAGACAGAAGGAGAAACAGCACAAGACATGTGTGCCTGTCCTCCAATAAGGACTACAGCCCTGGGTGTGAGTGCTGGGGACTTCTGGGCAAGCCAGGGAGCGGAGTGTGGGGCACAGCCTGGGGCAGGTGCATGCGGGCACAGGCGCCCCTCTCCTGGGGCCCCCACAGCCCGGGGACGGTGGCACGGGACAGCAGTAGGGGTGGGCGAGCAGGGCGCCTGCAGGATCCGAGCTGCGTGGGTTAAGGGGAAGCGAAACGCCGGAAAGGAAAAGCACATTCAAATTCTAGTTTCAGTATCCACTCAAGGGAACCAAGTCTAATTTAAACAATTCTCTGTAATGTGAGTTATGGTGACTTCTGTTTCCCCTGAACTGTGATGCGCAGGACAGGAGCACGGAGCGGCACGCGGGACTCGTGCACCGACAGCGGGACGAGACACAGCAGACCGCCGGATGCGGATTTCAGAGTTTTCCAGTCTGTGTGATCACACCGCGCCTCCTGAGCGCCAAAACGTGGCCCCAGTCACACTGGTCATCAGATCCTTGATGGCCGCTACGGAAAACGGAGAGAAGAGGCAAAGCGGACGGCAGGAACCTGGGGTTCCGTCTCTCTGGAAAGCCCTTGGGCGAGCACTTCTCCCGTGTTTGGGCTTTAAGGGAAAATTCATCTCAAACTCCTGCTCCTGTCTGGGTTTTTAAATTAAAATCGCTATGCATATTTTTGGCTCACGATCCCCATCTCTCAAAGACAAACCTTTTTTTTTTTCCTCTTTTATTCAGAGTATTTAAAAGAATACAGCGCTGGGAAAATTAGCTATCCGACTTGGAAAAAAAAAAATAGATCTCTACACTTCGTACCCCATACACGAAACTGCCGTCAGATTTAAAGAAAAAAAAAAAAAGAAAAACCAGAACTCTTCCATTGCTCTAAGAGGATATATACATATATAAAAAATGTTTATATTTACAAAGCAAATGATAGATTTGGGGGAAATATCTGTAGGACAGAAGGGACAAAGAATTAATACCACACTCTCTATAGACCAAGAAGAACCAAGAAGCCCACTGGAAACTGGGCAGTGAATTTGCGCCCGAGACACCAGGGGCTAACAGACACGCCAGAGGACAGCCGACCTCACCGTCGGCTGAGGAAATGCAAATTTAAGGCAATCTATTTTTTTTTTAATTAGTGGAGAATTTGCGAGGGTGTGAGGGAAAGGACAGTCCCGCTGTCTTCTCTGTGCCCTGGGGAGGCGTGACAACTGAAGGTGCCACGTTGAGCCCAAGTTGGCAGAACCAGCACGAGGAAAACACGGTCATGTCCCGTGGCCCTGAGAGTTTACGCTGAAAAATCCATCCGTAGGTAACAGCTGTCCAGGGGTCAAGGACTTGTAGACAAAGACACATGCTGCTGCTGGACTCATTCCACAGGCATTTATGCGCCGCTTACTGTACGCGACACACTCTTCTTGGTGCTTGAGTTACCCCAGTGAACGCAAGGGAAGGGGATCCCAGCCCTCACATTCCTATAGGGAAGAACAATACGGTGACCTCTGGAATGGGGGACAGACAGAGGGCACTTCACCTTTTTTTTTTAACGTAATACGTGTCTGTAAGTAGTTTTCATTTTTGTGAGCACATTAATTTTGTAATAGAACGCTTTTTAAATAAAAGAGCCCTTACCGCACAGAGGCCAACAGCTAGTCGACTCCAGGAGAGTCCCTGTGTCCCGAGAATTGGGGGCGGCGGCTGCACAGTCACCCCCAAAGGAAAGACAGACACCCCCTGGAAAACCTGCCCCTGTCCACACCCAGAAGGCTTCCTCTTGGTGGCTGAACCCAAGATGTGAAAACGCTCCATCTTCCCTCCCGCCCCTCCTGTGTGTTTCCTACGCACGTAATGTACAAATGCATTCTTACTGGAAAATTTAAGAAAGCGTAAGCAATCAAAAAGTAAGGCCCCAGCATGCTCATCTGAGCTGTCACAGTGGCCAGCAGCTCCTCTCTCTGACACAAAAGGCACTTTTTAAAGTGAATGATCCTCTCCCGAGCTGAAAAGGCCAACCTGTAATATATCTACATCTATATTTAGATTATAGAATTAGATCCCAATTTAGCTGACTTTCATCTCAGAGCGTGTGATGTTTCCCAGGACGGCCTGAATTAGATTTCCTACTAGTTAGAATTTCCTGTAAGCTGGGATTAAAAGCTCTGGTTTCCTAGTTTCTATCTTAATCATTATACAACACTTCAAATTTCTTAAGAAGTTTTGAAAATATTAATACGGCATTTCATCTCCTCACCATCTATAAAAGACAAAGAGAAGAGTGAGGCTCGGCGGCGCTGTTGCCAGGAGACAGCACGGAACAGAGACCTGAGGGGACTTGGTCTTGTGGCCTTGGCTTTGGTCAAGTTGCTCAACCTTTACGGGTCGGATTCCCAATCTTCAAAATGAGGATTGGGGACGGGGGAAAAGTAGGCAAGGGCGCATCCTGTGAGAGCGAATCCTTAAAGACGGTTTCCTTCTCCCATTCCTGTAAAACTTTTCTCAGTTCTGGGGGCTTCTGAGGGCGCTGGTGACGCTCTTGGATCTGGGTGTTAATCGCAAGCACATTTGGTCTGGGGAAACTGAGTGGGTGTACATTGAAAGAAGCATGCGTTCTTCTGTAGGCTCACCTACCAAACATCATTCAAACAGAGTGAAAGGGGACACTGGTTCCGTGGGGCCACCAAGGCTCCAAGGTCAGCGACCGAGATCTGGCACCGGCTGGACGGGGCGGGCTTGAGGCAAGTCCCTCCCAGGAAACGAAGGCCTTCCGGGGGCTGCGCTGTCATGAGCGTGAGAGGGGTCCTGCCCAGGCCGCAGAGCCAGGGGGCAGCAGCCGAGGTCACCCGGGAGCCGTGGCCGCTGAGGAGGGAAGGGCACGAGGCGACTTCAGGCCACAAGGGCGATCCAAAGGTGTCCAGCCTCTGCTTCAGACAGCAGGCCCGGCTGCGCAGAAACCCAAAATCTAGGTTTTCAGAGCCCAGATGGGTCTGAGGGCCTAGATGGGGACATAGTGGGGGAACCTTCCACGTGCCTTGTACCCCAGAGCGCAAAGGCAAGGACTTCAGCACAGAGGGGCTTTGCTTTTCCTTAAAAAATACTTTGTTTTTAGCTCATAGACAATGTGAGCCACATGACCCATCTGGTTGCCCTCTTTGTGCTGGATGCTGGGAAGCTCAGAGTCAAATGCAGACCACTTCTCACCACTATGAAGCATACAAGGCCTGGAAATGTAACTGGCTGGTTACCCAGCTTGGGTCTAGTCATGTGTTCCCCCTCTCTTTACTACTTCTTCCCCTCCCCACGAGCTCCCGGCCTCATTGCCTTGCTTGTTATACCCGTGAAATCTTTTTTTTGAAAAATAGAATACGACCAGGACAAGAAGAGCATAGTGGTGAGTAAATGGTTTTAGGGTCAGACAAGCCTGGAGGCCAGGGACCTCTCTGAGCCTGAAAGTATCTTTTCAGGGTTTTTGTGAAGATTGAATTAGCTGACGTGTGGGTATGTGTTTAGCTCAGTGCCCAGCACAAAACAGGTGCTTAAGAAAAGTCCAATTTTTAGTTCCACTGGGTCTCTTCCCTTATCCTCTCTCCCCTTTACAAGGCACAATTGGTAGACAGCCCGCACAACGTCCCCAGACAGCCCCAAGGAGACCAGGCGACCCAAGGGCCAGTCCCCATCAGGAACATGAAGGTCCGACACATACTGTGGGGGCTTAGGGAGACCATGCCCCACTCTCGGCGACTAGGCTCTGCAATCCTGGGAGTGTGGCCCCTAGATGATGTCCCTGTACCCCAACTGAGTAGATCTGAGCAAGTTTTTCCCTCAGTCACCAGAGGCAGAAAGCTGCCTCCCCACAAAGCCACGGCCACGGCCACAGCCACGGCCAATGAGGTATGGCTAAGAGCTTTGTCTCGAAAGCGTCTTTAACGGAAGTGCTGAAAGTCAAGTCCACTTCTCTGTGAATGCTCTGCCCCCCGTTGTCTATTCCAGGCCACCTGGCCCCCATCGCTCAGCAGGATTCTGGGCCATTTTCTGCAACGGTCAGTCAAGTTTTGTGGGGGAAAATAAAGGCTAATTCGAATCTGAACAAGCATAGTTAAGTACAAAGCCCAATCTGCTGCTAAAAGCAGCACGTACCCCATTTGAAACCCAAATACAAATATTTCAGCTTAGCCCCCAGCAGGAACATCCATTTTAATTTATGACATGTAAACTCAAAGTTCCAGCCCACGTCTGCTCCCCCAGGTTTTCAAAAGTATAACTGAGAGCATTAACTGACTCTCGCGAGAAGATGGGGATGCGCTAAGAAAGGCAAAGGCAGGCGGCCCTGGGGGTTCCGTGGAACTCTGACTCAGGAAGCAGCGGGGTCAAGGGCACAGAAAGTGACTTAATTATTAGCACAGGCCAAACGCCTCATTTTTCAAGGTAAATGCTCATCCCAATGGCTACGTTAAAGTAGCCGCCAGGAGCACACACTGCACACATTTTCCAACTAAAGATAGAAACTATGCTTAAAAAGCTAATTTGGTATTTTTAGAAGTTTGGGTTTCTTTGATCCGGCCAAAAGAGGCTTAAAATTCAGCTTCCAACTATTTTAGTCTCTGCTTCACAACTTTGAAATAGCTGGTACATCTTAAGTTCCTTTCAGCCACTGAACGCGGATGATTCTATAAACCATCGCGCTGAAAATTCAGGAAATTCGGCTGAGAATCCAGGACCAACCTGGCATCAGATGTGCCTTTACTGTGAGGATTCCACTTGTGTAAAAATGGAGGTGAAATTTCAGAAAGTGGGATTTGGTCACCCGTCCTTCCTTCCTCTCTTTTTTTAAAGTTTTATTGATTTATCAGACGGAGGGAGAGACAGTAAGAGCATGAACACAAGCAGGGGGAGTGGGAGAGGGAGAAGCAGGCTCCCCGCTGAGCAGGGAGCCCGATGCAGGGCTCGATTCCAGGACCCTGAGATCATGACCTGAGCTAAAGGCAGAAGCTTAACCCACCGAGCCACCAGGCGCCCCTGGTCTCTCGTGTTTCCAACAGAACTCCCGTTTCCCCATCTGAACTCCAGCTTTCTCTCTGTAAGGCTCGGGAAATCCGGGCGCCTGCCAGTTTAACTCAACGCAGGCAGCACACCTCCCTCAGGGGAACGAGGCCTGCCACCTGCCAAGTGCTCGCTGTCACACCAGGCGCTGGCACTGGGAAGCCATGGCCAGCCCTCCTGACCAAGGAAGGAAAGGGGCCACGAGAGGGGGCCAAGGCCACACAGCCAATCAGCTTCAGAGCTGGGATCAGCCTCCGGATCTGCTCCTCCCCAGCTGTGCCTCCCGCTCAGACTGTAGGGACATCCGGGAAAGGGCTGGAAGATTCTACATGCTCTTCCTGTGGCCTCACCATCCACATGAACCACAGTCTTAGTCTCTGGGTTCTCCTGTTTGAATCTTCATTCGATATGGAAATCCCCTACCATTTAATTTTTATGTGTAGATAGAAGGGGGAAAATGGAGAAAATCCTAAGGCATGACGAATCTTTCTTCACTTACCATAGGTTATGTCCTAATATTATAAGTTGAAAACATCCTGAGCGGAAACACCGGTAACACACCTAACTGCCCAAGCACCGCCCCTTGGCCCAGCTGCCCCCAGACGTGCTCAGATCACTTACGTTAGCCTGCCGCTGGGCAAGATCACCTAACGTGCGGCCCAGTCGACTATCGGGTGTTGAGTGTCTCGTGTGAGGAGCTGAACGCTGTACTGAAAGTGAGAAACGGGGTGGCTGACTGGGCACGGGACAGTTGTCGGGATATTGCTGGCTGGCTGGGGGGCCCTGGCTGCCACTGTCCACCATCAGCAGACGGCACACAATACATCGCCAGCCCAGGGGGAAAAAAAAATCAAAATTCGGAACTCAGAGGACAGTTTCTGCTGAATGTGTCATCACTTTGACAACGTCAAAAAATCCGAAGTCGAACCACTGTTAAGTTGAGACCATCTGTACAGTTACCCCAAGTAACAGAGACTCTTCAAACCGCATTACCCCAAGGATTCTGGGGGGTCCTAGCCCAACTACCTCATTTTACAGATGAGGAACCAGGTCCGGAGAGAGGAAATGACTTGTCTAGGATAAATTCTGATTATTTGTTTCTGGGGACCCTTTCCATATCTTTCCAGAAACCGCACCGCTCGTATTGTCCCCTCGTATGGTGCAGATCATTTCGAGGATGTGGTTTAATTACACAATTCAGCTAATAGAATGTGTGTTTGTGGTTTTACCAGCGACAGACACATGCCCCAGCTAAGCAAGTGGAGTTTATTTCTTTAAAGCATTTGCAGACCATTATTTGCAAAAGAATTGTGCTCAATGAACATTACACAAACAAGAAGCTTTTAAACGCTTCTAAAACCCGCAGTTTTGAATCTTTCCCACTGGAGATGGAATCCAAATTGTCAACTACTCTCAGGTCCACTGTGGTGTTTCAGAAGCTGTTAAGGCTTTATTAGTCTTTGAAAAAGACACTTAGCTAAGTCGCAAATGTGTTAAATGGAAAAAGACTCCAGCAGTCCCTTCCCAAAGGCAGCGGGGACCCAAGTCGCAGGGCTGAGTGTCGGCGCTGGGACGGGCTTGTGAAGTCCCTCTTGGATGGGTGGGGACATCCTGGCATGAGCCCCGCACAAAGTAGATGCTCAAGAAACGGTCCGTGTCCTTGTTTTTCTACAGAGAAGCTCCTGCTCGTCCGTCCAGACCATCCTCAGACCCTCCAGTTCCACTGAGTGTCTCATTTGGGCTTTTAATACCGCTCTGCCACCATTACGTCATAACGGCATATATTTGTATATACTGTACTTTTAAAAATAGCGCGTCCATTTTCAGGTCTGCCCCCTGCCCAGCCCCAAAGCGGGGACTGGCTCCGGACCCAGAGAACCTGCTGTCTGGCATGGCCGGTCACTCGTGTCTGCAAGAACTAGCTTGCGTGGTGCTTTCCTGGGCTTCTGGCTTCGTCTCCCTAACTCCCAACGGCAAGTGGTGCGCCTCCCCGTGTATCCTCCAAGCCGTTTCTGGTTGCCTGGGAGTCAGGCAGAAGCTACGTGGACCCCCACCACGTTAGCAACCGATTCGTACTTGCCCTTACTCCCAGCCAGCCTCTGTTCTACTAAACACTTCACCTGCGTGAATCCACTAAGAGCTCACGACAACGTCCCAGTCCCGCGCAGGTAACCTGCCCAAGTCAGGTGCGGCGAGAGCCCAGCGCAAACCCAGTGGGAGGCGAGTTGACGCCTCCTGTAGCAACACAGTGACACTACCTGCCCACGCAGAGATGGGCCTGTGTCCTCGACAATGCCCAGAACATCCCAATAAAACCAGGAGCTGCACACCTCCGCCCCTAGACTCTCGTGGTCAAGGTCACAGACAGGTCCTTGCTTCCGGCCCTGGAAGGACACTTTTTTTTTTTAAATCTTTTTTTTTTTTTAAGATTTTATTTATTTATTTGACAGAGAGAGATCACAAGTAGGCAGAGAGGCAGGCAGAGAGAGAGAGAGGAGGAAGCAGGCTCCCTGCTGAGCAGAGAGCCCGATGCGGGACTCGATCCCAGGACCCAAACCCTGAGATCATGACCTGAGCCGAAGGCAGCGGCTTAACCCACTGAGCCACCCAGGCGCCCTGGAAGGACACTTTTGAAAAGGAGGATGCTAATTTTGGAACTACGTCAAAAACTAGAAGAACTCTCTTGTCTCTTCGCTGCTTAAGGAATGCAGAGGCATTTTCTGCCCCAAAGCGTGAGACCACGAATACCTCACAACCCCGAGACGGCTTACGACATGATTAAATATCTAATTTTTATTATGTCCCAACAGATCTGCTTTAGATAGGTCACCTCAGCGAGGCATTCAAGTTATATTCTTTGCGGATTCCATTTATAACGGATAGCTCATCAGGGCCCACTGGGTCATCACTGTGGACACGACACCCGTGTCTGTTTCCCTGAACTCGGAACCCCGACTGCTTATTTCAGGCCACCGTGCATGTGTGGCGGATGTCACAGCTCTGATCCTGCGGATCTTTCTTGGTGGGATCTACAGAGCTGAGTCAGGCGAGCAACCCGGAGACCATGCTGCTATCTGAGGAAGGTAAAATTGCTCCAGCACAGACCTGCCATCTCGGACGGTGCTCCGCGGGATTGACTCTTCTGTTTGGCCAGAAGGCTCACTGATGTCAGAGTCAGGCTTGACACAGAACAGAAGGTGTCAGGGTAAAGGCATGAGTGCTCAGCCGGAATCCACCACCACCAGGAAACCCTGTGCGTGCACGACCAGACTGGAGGCAAACACGGTGACACCATTAAAACACACGCGAGTGCGAGTGCACGTTTGGGAGGGAAAGGCCCCCCTCTCTCCCCTCCTTCAAAATAATCCCGCCCCTGTGATCTGGCGGAGATCAGACAAGAAGCTTGCTTCGGCAACCCTTCTGTTTCACTAGCAGGCCTGGTGGAGGGCCACGTGCCCTCTGCTCTGGTCCAAATCCACCTGCCCTCCGCGGCCCCTCCCCGCCCTGACACCACCTCTGCGCACCCGAGCCCATCCGAGGGCCCTGGGGTTTGCTCCCGGGACCCCAAGTCTACGCAGAGCCGGCAAAACCGCCTTAACCAGTTTCTGAAGTGGGTCGCACCGAGCTCTGGTTTCCAGCCAACAGGTGGGCATTCGCACAATCAGAAGGGTATGCGCACAAAAGAGAACGCGAAACTGGACAAACAGGGCTGGGCTTCTGACTTCTCGGACCCTGCATGTGTCTTCCACAGTGTGCTATGCCCTGAGCCAACACTGGAAGTAACACACAGACATCGACACATGGACACACACACGCACCACCAGCACGGGCCGGGTCCTGGTCTGAGTCCCGCACTTGTGTGAACTCCACACCTCTCCTAAGGAGCCAGTGAGGCGAGTTCTCCACAGAGAGGGAACGTGGCTGCCTGGGGTCACACAGTAAGAGGTGGGGCCGGAATCCGCACCCAGGTGACCCAGCTCTCCCGATGTCCCCCTTTAGCCACAACCACGCACTACTTCTCAGGCGTCTAGGGAAAGGGACAAAGCACTCGGTAAAGGACTAAGACTACCATCGACTGGAACATCAGAGCGCAGGGTTTCCGGGCCTGAACTGGTCCCTGAGCCCTGTTGCCCGCGAAGGCCTTCTGCCCCTGATGGTCCCTGGAACATACTTTGGAAAATGATCCCTCGGGCCAATCTGCTGTTTCGTGTCATGAAAAGAAGGGGAGGCCCGAGTCACGGAGCCCGGATCCAGATTCCTGCCTCTATCATTTCATGCAGGTCCCTGAGCTTCAGGTCCTTTGCCTGTGACACTGGGACAAAAATG
This sequence comes from Mustela nivalis, assembly GCF_964662115.1. NCBI lineage: Eukaryota > Metazoa > Chordata > Mammalia > Carnivora > Mustelidae > Mustela > Mustela nivalis. The sequence continues at coordinate 8,716,766 of NC_139038.1, read as the reverse complement.
GCCAACCTAGACCACAGGGTCGCCGAGAAGGTGGTAGAAATCACATGGGGGAAGGGCCTGTGTGAATTGATAGTAAGTAGCCGGTGGCCTTACCACAGCTACTTATCCTGTCACTGGGGGCCTGGCAAGTTAGTGACTCGAGTGGGACAGGACTCAGCTCTGCCCCCGACCCCCGCTTCCCCTTTCTCCCGTGCAGTGCCCTCTGCCCCTGCTTTCCCGCCCACAAGCCAACGGCTATACCCTCTCTTAAGAGAGAGAAAAGGAAGGAAGAAGGAACGAAAGCCAATTTCCTGACTCAAGGATAAATTACCGGGTCTAACAAGGGCCAGAACCTGCTTAAGTCTTATCCCCCAAGACCACGCTGGCTCCCGACACGGGAGCCCCAGCACGGACAGGCACCAAGCAGGTGCCCAAACGCATGGACAGATGAGTGAGTCACCAACATAACTCTCCGCCCCGCCCCCATTAGCAACAAAATATCAGCTAAAAGGAAGACTGGCTATCCATGCTCCGGCAAGAGGAGGGGACGGTTTTGGAAAAGCTGGCAGGCTTTTCTAGAAGACGCGGGTGACCATAGCCAAGGCGGGGACAAGAGTCCTACACGGGGATGGGGTGCTGCAAACACAGCAGAGAGGCACAGATTACAGCTCCACCGAAGGAGTAAGTGTTTTCGGGCCGAAGCGGGACTTGGAGATTGATAAATGTGGTAAGATGACTCCTCCTCATGACGACAGGGGGAAGCCAAGAATTCGGAAGGCACTAGAGGAGTCCACTTCTCCTAGAAACAAATATTCCGCACAGGGGTGCCATCCCTGCAAGCACAGGACTGTATCCACTTACACACGCCTGCGAAGCGGAATCCGTGTGCAGGAGGGCAACGCAGAAGAGAGACGACAATTTGTAATCTTCAGTCTCTGCAGGCGCCTAAAAACAGCCCCTGAACGAAAATGCAAGACTGATAGACGCTAAGCTTTGGCTGAAATCAAGATCAAATTTCATTATCCAAAAACTGTAAACAGGGGATCCCAAAAGGGCAGAGCAACTCAAAACTCCGCTCAGGGACATTTTGGTTTTGTTCCCGCAGTAACTGCAGTCGCCAGAGGGGTGACTGGCGGGTGGAAGAGGGGCTTTTTAAGGCAAGATGGATACAGGAAAACAGTAAAAAGATGAGACCAACGTATGTCCCCTCAGTTCTTCGAACATCGGATTCCCACCTGTGGTTTGGAGGGGGTTGGCGGGGGGAGGCACGGCGCTGCTGCGGTTAATGAATTTATTTTCTGATTACAGAACTCATACACGCCGCAGTCACGTGGGCTGCCAGCACAGAAAAATACAATAAACAAGAAAAATTACTCGGTGTCCCGCCCCCAAGGTGCTCACTTGCCGTGCTGGGGTAGAGCGGCGCATCTTGTCTGTGTATTTCCTTTATAATTGCAATAATCCTCGATATGGACTTCCTAAACTGCTTGTTTTGGTGAAGCCCGCCCCGACACTACAAACTCTCTGCAAACATAATTTTTGATGGCTGCTCGTGGTTGCTTTTTAAAACATCCTGCTTTAGTTGTTGGAATACTAATCAATATTGTGACGGAACGAACAAACAGATAATAACACGCCCCGCAGATCTCCATGTGGGGCTACAGTGGTGAGGCTTCCCAAACCGCCTGGGCAAATTATATTGTAACAGAAGAATGATTATAACAGTAATAACCAATATTTATAGCTACCTTAAGAATTTACAAGGCATTTTCGTGTGCCTTAAGCTTGTTCTATCCTCACAGCAACGCTATACAGGAGTTGGGTTTGTTTTTTTTTTTTTAAGATTTTACTTGTTTGTTTATTTATTTGAGAGAGAGTGTGAGCCGCAGGGGAGAGACAGAGAAAGAGAGGGAAGCAGACTCCCCCTTTGAGCAGGGATCCTGATGTGGGACTTGATCCCAGGACCCGGAGATCAGGACCTAAGCCAAAGACAGGCACTTAACCAACTGAGCCACCCAGGTGCCCTGGGAGCATGTTGGGAGGCTCTCACCAGTCCCTCCACCTCCATCTCCGGCATCCCACACGTATTTCAAAGTCTCTGAACACGAATCTCATTCTTCATTGTACCCCCAAACCAGTCCCTTTTGGATTCTCATTAACGATGCCATCCACAAGAGCCCAAGCTAGAAAGTTCCCCCCTTCTCCTGCTCCCTCCTCCCACACCCCTACAGCCAACCATTCCCAAGGCACCGTCCCCACTACACAGAAAGGCCTTGGTTGAGCTCACCTTTTTCCACGGCGCACAGTGACTGGCCAATAAGGGACCTTCAGCAGACACGGCGGGTAGAGGGAACCTTCTGGCTCTGTGCACTGTGCTCAGTTACAACAACACACTGCCTGCCTTGAAAGAGAATTAAAGCTGTGGCAAAAGCACAGGAAAAAAAAAATCTTCCATCTCACCGAATTCTCTTTAATGCGATCGTGCTCTTAAAAATAACCAAAAAAGGGAGCCTCGGAGGCTCAGCTGGTGAAACGTCTGCCTTCGGCTTGGGTTGTGATCCCGGGGTCCTGGGATGGAGCCCCACGTTGGGTTCCCTACTCAGTGGGGAGCCTGCTTCTCCCTCTCCCTCCCCCTGCTTGTATTCTCTCTCTCTCTGTCAAATAAATAAACAAAATCTTTAAACAAAGAAATAACAAATAAAAAAACGTATTTCAAGGGCTTGTTACAGATTTTATCTGAAGCCACGACATCTATAGCTTTCCCTGCTAAGAAGAAGAATCTCACAATTAATCATCCAATTAATTTTCAATTCTCCGTTTACAAAATGAATCTCATTAGTGAAACCTGGAGCAGGGCGAGGCAAACACAATGAACCTTGCCACAAGCTAAAAAGATCGTGAACTCGAAGTGGATAGAACATGGGGGTCCGCTTGGTGTCCGTGGTCAAGGGCGGAAGCAGCATCTAACTGGGGCCTCCTTGCGAAGCCAGGAAGCCGTAGTACGTTCCCTACAATTCACCTGAAGGGACATGCTATTACAGGGCAAGTGTGCCAATTTAAGGCGTCTGGATGACATTCGTGTCTTATTAAAACAGCAAACCTATTCTTTGAAAGAGAACAATGGTATCCTCCACGGCACTGCAGAATCATCTAGTTATTGCCCTATAAAGAGTCGAGCACATAACTAGGTTGTAAAGGGTCCGCAGGTTGTACCATGTTCCAACAGAGAACACGCACATGATAAAATCCTCGGCAGAACATTTCCCCATTAATTAGGCAACGAAAACAGCAGCCTCCCCAAGTCGAGCAGGAACAAACAGGAAAGAAAAGGCTGTACTTCTTGGGAGGGGGTAAGAGACGACACGCACACAGAGAAGTTAAAGGTGGCGAACCCCACCCTCCGTATGGGCCGTGCTGACAGAAATAGTTAGGGATCCCCCTTGGGCTCCTATGGTTTCTTCACCCTGCTGGAAGGAACAGAGTCCCCCCCAGATGCCGGCGTCCCGGCCTCCACGCCCAAGCAGCAGGGCCGGGCCGGGAGTGCCCTTGAAGAAGGAGCCTTGGAAAGGCATGGCGCTTGGGAGAAGAGAATCAGCTTCTTCTTGGACAGAACGGGCTAAAAAGGGATGTCCAGCAGCCCGAGGGGACAGGCTAGTGTGACAAAAGGACGGGCAACTCAGAAATGGTGATGCCAGGCAAATCCCTCTGCTGTAGCCACGCACCCCCCCCCGCCCCGCCCAACACACATGGACAGACACACACGCGCGCTGGCGCACCCTCAGAGGAGGTGAACTCTGAGAAAGAGGCTGTTTTTCCTTAGAGTAAAGTCGTCTTCTCTCCACAATGTGAAAAAACAACTCCCTCTTGGACAGATGGCCCTAGTGAAAACCTCAGGGCCACCCCAGACTCCCCCTCGGTCACGCCTCCCCCTGAACCAAGTTCTCCAGATACTGCCCCCTCCAGTGCCCTGGCACCTTACTTCGGCCCCAGCTGGGGCCCTCGGCTGTCCCCTCCGGCCCAGCCCACACCACACCCCCACTTCCACCCTCCCCCGGCACGTCTGGGCCTCATGCACCCCCTCCCACCTCCGGGTTGGGCGCTCCTGGGGGAGTGGGGCAATCTTTCCACACCGCACACTCCTGGAACTTCGCACGGAGTCTGGCATGTGGTTGGGACTTGAACCACAACGATCGTAAGAACAGCAGGTGTTCTAGACACGTGCTGCAGCCAGGGGCTCCCGCGCCTTGTCCCACTTAAACCACGCCAACCAACTCCAAGTGACAAGTGCCAGAAATCTCCCATTTTACAGCCAGGGACACTGAGGCTTAGAGGTCCAGTGATGATCCTGGGGACAAGAACGAATGAATGGTGGGCTAGGATCCCGGTCTCGACCTGTCTCCCACATAAAACACCTGGTAAGTGGCTTCATAAATACCAGAGCCTTCCAGAAAGTCTCTTTTCTCCTTTGCAAAGTTGAGCCTTTTCTTACTGTTTTCAAATTGGAGAATAATAGCATTCTCACCACCGAAAATTTGAAAAATATAGAAAGGCGTCACAAAGAAATTTTTTAGAAATCAAATGCTCTCACACCATCCAGAAATAATCCCTGTGAAGGCTTTATTTTCTTCCCTTCTTTTTTCTACGGACTTATGCGCACCAGCCCTTGTGTTTATGTAACGGGTATCTGCATGTGTTTGCATTCTGTTTGTATTTTTGTGTATTCTTCTCTCCTAAAACTAAGGTGACAGAGCATCTGTAACTCTTGCTTTGGGTTACAGTACGGTCATTTTCCGTGTTATTAAGCATTCTTGGGAAAATACGACCAGATCTGTCCACTTCAATGAGCGGATTTAACGGAATTTAACTACCTCCTATATTGGACATTAGGCTGTTCCCAGCATTTTAGTATTATAAATAACACCGTAACAAACGCTCTTGCTCGTGGAGCTTGGAGCACATTTCTAATTTTGTCCCCGAGGACGAAGTCTCAAAAATGGGATTGGTGGGTCAATGGAGGGTACACATTTTGAAGGCGACTGTCCCCAGAAAGATCCAAATGGACAATCCTGTTAGGCCATTGCAGGAAGTGTTCTGAGGGAGAAGCTGATTCCGTAATCCACCTGATTGGTTCAAACTGATCTACTTACCACTGAGTCACAGACTATCTATTCTCTCCCGGGTCAGGTTACAAATCAAGGAGCTGGCATCACACGCCGGTAAGTTAGCCGGTGATAAATATAACCAGTTTCTGCAAAAGGCCATTCCTAATTCAGAAATGGAGATGACCTAAGCCTGGCATCGTCAAGGGCACACTGTGAGGGAGGCACTGCGGTTCTCAGGTCGGCTGGGGCCCGTGCGTGCTGTCCCCTCCGTGAGAGGTGCGGACGCAGCGGTGGGGACTCGCCCTCCTCCCACGCTGCTCTTTTCCTCGCGACTCTGGAGTCATTGCCTGAGGAGGGACCGACGCTTCCGGGCAAAGGACAAGTCGTGACTCTCAGCTCTGGCACACATCAGCTTCGTGTGGGCAGCCACAAACCCCCATGTCCAAGCCGTGGGTCCCGTGCCCTCTGCTAGACTCCCCGTTGGTGATTTTTTTCCCCCTAATGGGAACAGCTCCTTGGCTTCTCCCCAGGGAAGTGGCCAGAGCGGTCCGGCGACCAGGCCAGCAATAAGGACCCAGCGTGGGACCGGGAGGGAAAGGGGTCCCGGCTACATGGCCCCTGGGAGATCAGGCTGTGGAGCTGGGGGGTGGGGGAGCATCCTGGGCAAGTTCCCTCCTTTATAAAACAGGGATGCTCTAACGCCTGCCTCAGCTCTAGGCCTTCAGCAAGGGAGAAAAGGTTAAGTGCTCGGCATGGCGAAGGCCAAGTTGCAAGTGCTTGCTACTATTGTTACTGAGAAGTGAGTCCCCTTCCCTCGCAGTGGAACCCCCAGTCCTGCATTTAAACAGCTTCCCTGCTAAAATACCAAAGTGTGATGTACTTCTTACTTGGAAAGACTGGCCCCCAGCACCAGGGAAACCTGAATGCTGGCCGTGAGCACAGTGGACGGACCCAGGAGTGCACCCTGGCTTCGCTTGCAGACGCCATGCGACCAGAAGCAAGTGATTCTGGAAGTCCCTAGAAGCCGCAGTGTCCTCTCTCTACGGTGGGAACAGCACGGTGCCTGCATCGTCGGGCTGATTCAGGCGGTAAGTGAGACGACACACAAAGGTACCTAAGGGGCGCCTGGCTGGCTCAGTCGGTTCAGCGTTGGACTCTGGAGCTCAGCTCAGGCCTTGATCTTGGGGTTGTGAGTTCGAGCCCCACGCTGGGCTCCACCCTGTGCATGGAGCCTACTTGAGAAAATAAGAATAAAAAAACAAAGGTGTCAGGACACCTGGGTGGCTCAGTTGGTTAAGCAGCTGCCTTCGGCTCAGGTCATGATCTCAGCATCCTGGGATCGAGTCCCACATCGGGCTCCTTGCTCGGCAGGGAGCCTGCTTCTCTCTCTGCCTCTGCTGCCACTCTCTCTGCCTGTGTGCTCGCCTGCTCATGTTCTCTCTCTCCCTTTCTCTCTCTCTCTCTCTGGCAAATAAATAAAATCTTTAAAAAAAAAAAAACATAAAAACAAAAAAACAAAAAAAAACAAAGGTGTCTAACAGGCCAGGCAGTATGCCCGGCAAATAATGAGGAGGCCGAGGATAAAATTATTATTATAATAGCCCTTACTTAAGAGTTCTGGCCTCACTGGTTATGATTTCTAGAAGCAAGAGCCTAAAACTCTCAGGACATGCTGACCACGCAGAGAGGCAAACGTGCAGTGCCAAGCCCCACCCCCAGAAGTAGGGCGACCAGGGAACCAACATCATTTTTTGGAGGCGGTGGGTTCCCAGGAGGAGCCTCTCGAGAGCCAAAGCGGTGCACCCCTTCGGTCACCGGTGTTGTGAGACAAAGCAGACATCACCGATTCGGCCGTCTGGCACCAGTGTGAGCCGCGGCCCAAGTGTCCAGCTGACCCAGGCCTTATCTATATTTGGTACATGATGTCAACCTAGAACATCTTATTCTTTCGCATTTAATAAACCAGCTTAACACACCATTACTCACCACCCCAGTGAAGTCATTTTGAAACTCCGAAGGCGGCGAGGGTACACCTCACATTTCTTACTAAAAGAGAAGTAGCCTAGCCCCGCGCCAGCGACACGTGAGCTGCCACCAACACCTTGAAAACGACGGAGGGCCACTTCCCCCACCGGCTCGCTTTATGAGCCCACGGACGAGAAGGCCGACAACAAACACACAAGGAAGCTTTTTCTTCTAATAAGCACCTTTCGACAAGAAGCTACCAATTATGAAAACCAGAAATGCATTTAAAAGCTTCTCGTCGTGCCCAGTGGAATGCCAGCCGCTTTTTATTTATCGCTTATTTGAAAGGGAGGGGGAACGAGGAGAAAATTTCCTCTTCCTTCTCTAACAAGATGAGTCACAATTTCCAAACATCAATCAATGGGGGGGGGGCAGAGCGGAAATGACTAGGGAGTCCCGCCCGCACCTCCTGGAGCCTCCGAGAGCCAGGAACCCCCCAGGCACTGACTTCACTCCGTCTCCTCACACGTGGAGCCCAGGCAGCTCAACCAGAAACAGGCACCACGCCCCCAAGCACAGTGTTCCTCTGCCCATGAACTCAGCAGCTCGACCAACTTCTCCGGGCTGCCCTGTGCGCTGGGCGCCCGGAGATGAGCACGACGGCCCCAGCCGAGGAGTCCACACCCGCAACTACAGGCTACGGAGCGGGGAAACCCAACAGGCAGGGGTAGCAGTGGGGCTGGGCGGCTCCAGACATATTTCCAAGACAGGCAGCACCCGAGCCGAGTCATCCGTGACCCACAGAAGCTAGAGAAGAGAGCCACACTCTCCAGAAGGACACCTGTGCCAGCGCCCCGGTCGGGAAAAGGACAGGCCGAGGGGCCTATGGGGGGCTTCAGCCAGAGCGCAGGGCCCCCCAAAGGCAGGAGGGAGACCGCTCAGAGACTAGATCTCGAAGGGCCTCCTGTCCCTGCTGACGCGGGCCTTCATTCTGGAAGTCGACACTTCTGGAAGGCTGTTCTGTGTGCTGAACAGGGGTTCGCACACCTTAGCCACTCAGCCTTGCCAAACTCAGCAGTCCGGGGACGCAATGCTGCTGGTCTGGGACCATGCTTTGAGAAAGACTCTTCTATGGAACAGAGGTCAGCACCCCAAACCTGGTCTGTGGCCGGCTTTATTCTTCTGTATCAAATTTTACTGGGACAGGCCCACCATCTACATATTGTCTACAGTTATTTCCCAGCACACACAAGTAGCTGCAAAGGAGACCATCTGGCCTGCAAAACCCACAGCTTTCTTACCACCTTGCCCTTCAGGGAAAGTTTGTTAACCCCTGCTAGAGGATGTTCATAGGTGATTAGGAAAAAAAAATAATAATAGTTTTACAGACAATTGATTTGCGAAGATACTGGATTAATCTATGTTCAGCAGGGTTTCTTTCTGCAGGGCTTCTCAGAGCCTTTATTGACTCGAGTTATTTTTCTGGGACCGGTGTTCCCTGGACCACAGCGTTAGTCCATGGGATGCCCCTGAAGAATTCCAAGCAAGGAGGCTCACCGACAGAATTGTATCCTAGGAAGATCACTCCAGGGGCAGAGAGATTGCACAGGAACGTAACTGGAGGTAACGAGACCCAGCAGGTGGTTGCTATGGTAACCGCACAAGCTACGATAAGAATATTCACTGGGGCAGAGGTCAGCAAACTTCTGGAAAGGGCTTTGCAGGCCACACGTCTCTGTTGCAACTACTCAGTTCTATCCTAGAAAAAGCAGGCATAGACAGTAGGTAAACAAACGAGCATGGCTGTGTTCCAATAAAACTTTATTTACAGAGTTTTGTACAGGGTGATGGATGGTGGTGACGGTTGCATGACTATGTGAATGTCCTTAATGCCACCGAACTATCCACTCAAAATGGTTAAAGAGGTCATATTTATGTTAGGTATGTCTTACTGCAATTCAAAAAACAAACAACAAAATTTATGGACACTGACATCTGAATTTTGTAACTTACGCAGATCACAAAATGGCCTTCTTTTGTTTTCTTTTAACCATTTAAAAGAGGAAATGCCATTATTCTGAGCTGGTGGGGCAGGCAAACAGGTGGTGGGCTGTGTGGGTGGCCGACCCCCACGTGATACAACGGCGTAAAGAGGAGCCAAGAGATTCGCTGGCTGGGCAGGAGCTCAAACCAGGAACGGCTGACTGGCTGGGGGAGGACTGGACCGGACTGGACCTGCGGGAGGGAATCATGGAAGGCAATCCAGGGTGGCAGGCGAGTAGGCAAAGCCCAGACGACCAGCCAGCACGTGAAAGGAAAGGTCCAGGGCTCAAGAAAGGAGCCTGTACGGGACTGTCAGGGCCTGGGGGGATGCTCAAGAGACACCAACACCCCAAGAGAGGCCCGCGCTGCAGGCTGACAGCCACTGGGGGTCAACGGTTTCTCCCAAGGGCCACTGTCTGCCCTAAGGGCCTCGCGCCTTCTCCTCTCAGAAGCCCCTCCCTCAGTGACCGTGCCCCGCAGACCACTGCCTGGCAGAAAAAGAAGCTACTCAGCCTTATCCAAAATGAATTATTACTGTGAAATCCAGTCGGGGATTGGGGGTTAAGAGATGACCGATGCCTCTCAAACAGTCTATGTAGGGAAGGACACGCCACGGATTTTTAAAATTTCCAATCTGCCGTGGACTGGTATTTTTATAAAATACAGCAAAAATGCCACTTGGATGTCACCGTAATGTCAAGATGCTATAAACGTTTTTAAATGTCTGCTCTGAATGTCTAGGCTTCTCTAGCTCCCGGCCAGTTAACGGCCAGTTAACTGGCCCTTGGGCCACACTGTGACACACTTTGAGTGGCACACTGGCCTAGAACGTGCCTCCTGAAGTTTCTGCTTAAAACAGAGCAAAATGTACAAGCAAATCAGGCCAGCAGCCCTGACTCCCCAGGGACAGGCCTCTTCGGAAAACTGGGAACCTCACCGCGCCAGGCGGAAAACCACCTGCTGGTCACGGCACCGTCGGGGAAGAGACACTGTGACCGCTCGTCCGGGGCACAGATCAGACCCCAGTGCAACCAGTGGGTTAGCACTGTACAGTGGGGCAGGGACCAGCGGGCTCATGATGAAAATGATACCCCAGCCCTGGGACATCTCAGGGAGTCAGGGGGGCGGGGGGACAGCACTCCTCCATTATGGTAACGAGATCAGACAACTCTAACCCTGAAGATCCACAAAATGAGCAGCATCGGAAGGCAGCCCCCTACTGCAAATGCTCACGTTGATCATAAAATCCCGAGGCATTTCGTTCTCCAGCGAGAAGCCGGTCCCCGAAGTCTATCTGGGGCCCAGAGGGAATGCACCGCTCACTCCATCGGGGCAGACATGAGTTTCCCATTTAAGAGATGTAATTGCGAATCATTTTAGAAAATGCTCAACAACTAATTGTCGTTATAATACCAAGTTTACATAGCCAAAATAATGGACAAATATCACCATGTAATAGAATAGTACAAAAATGGTAATTTGACTATGGAAAGTTGGAACTTGCCATTTCAAATTAGCAGAGGCTGTGAAGTGGGCATTACTGACAATGTGAATATAGTAATTGGGGCTGATTTCTTGGCGCCTGGCCGAATCTGGCTGCCTGGCGTCCTGTGAGTTAATTATAGCTCTGTTAACAGAGCAGGAACACTTTGCAAAAAGACGCAGAGATAAAACTCAGCTCAGGTCTCTGCAGATGAGGCAAAATGTGAATGTTTTGGCTAGGGATCTGGTGCCACAGACATCATTCTCCGTTAGTTTCTGAAAGTAACAGCTCGAAGGGAATACGGCCACCTCATGGCAAAGGGGTCAATGGTCAGTGGGAGCCAAACTTCTGGAAGGTGTCCTTGCTAACCCCAAATTTGTCTTCGCACTTTCCACACTGTCGATGTAACGCCTTAAGTAAGTCATCTCAGTCTACATCCAAAAATATTTAATTTACTGCTCGAAAAGTTTCCTTAAAAAAAAAAAAAAAAAATCCAAAGAAATCAAAATATGTGATTCTCCCCAAATTAGCTCTAGCCACAGACTGAGACAATTATTTCACTGGAGGCTTTTAAAAAAATCTTTCTTTTCTTTAATTTTAGAGATTTCGCTGTATACTTTTAAAATTTAAGGGGCGGGGGGTGCGCCTGGGTGGCTCAGTTGTTAAGGGTCTGCCTTCGGCTCAGGTCCTGATCGCAGGGTCCTGGGATGGAGCCCCGCATCGGGCTCCCTGCTCAGCGGGGAGCCTGCTTCTCCCTCTCCCACTCCCCCTGCTTGTGTTCCCTCTCTCGCTGTGTCTCTGTCAAATAAATACATTAAATCGTTAAAAAATAAACTAAAAATAAATAAAAAATAAAAACATAAAATGTAAGGGGGATTCTTGCTACCCCCACACCCAAGTCACTGCCTACCAATGCGCACCGCACTGAGAGGCTCCCTCCTCAGGCCGCCCGTGGACAGGCGCGCAGCATTAGCTTATGGATTTACTGGGACGATATTCAAGCTCAGGGTCACTCCCGGGCTGGTGAGGTTATTTCGGCGTGAAGTTAGTCAAGTTTTAAATCTGTCACCAAAGCATTTAAAATAAAGGTCGCTGCTTTCTTGCTCTTCAGCCTGCTTCCACACTCCCCCCCGCCCGCCCCCCGCTGGAAACAGGGACAGGCCATCCGGGCATTTTCTGTGGTTCCCCTTCGCTCTGTGTCTTCTTCCGGTCACTGCCAAGTTCTGTGGAGAAACTGGCTCTTTGGTCTCACTTGATACTTGCCCCAGCCCTGCCCAGCGGTAGCACGGGGTGGGAGACAATGCTGCAATCGGCAGAACCGGGCACAGAGACAAGCTGAGTGGCCCTGGACATGCTCTTGGCTGTCCTCAGCTGTAAAGTTAAGACAGCAAGGTCTACCTCGGATGCCCACAGGGGACACATCCAACAGGCTTTGGGGTTGAGGACACGACACATGCTAACCTCCCTGAGCCAGGCCCAGACCAGACCCTCTGCCTCTTCCCTCTCTCTACCAGACCCGGGTTCTGAACCCAAGTGGACTCTTCGGCTACAGCCGACTCTCAGGGTGTCCCCAGGGACTCCAATCCCGTGCAGAATGTCAGCGCCATGGCCCCTCGCAGAGGGCCCAGCACAGAGAAGACACTCACTGAGGACAGGCTTCCTTCCACCAGCCCCTGTGCATTCTCAACAGCAATAAATTACCTCTTAGATATAATCTACAAAAATGCAACAGAGGAAATTTACTTCCAATTTAAATAAAATTATTAATGACTGTTTTGAGTTGTTTTATATTCCTGGCAATGAACTCTTAATTCCACTGAATGGTTTCGGCCGTGCTATGCTTTGTATCTAAATGATAGTGGATGTGTCGAAAGCAAACGTGTCCCGGAGCTAAGCCGGGGGCCAGCCAGGGTTGGAGCGGGCTGCGGTCCAAGGCCTCGGGTGGCTCTGCCAGGCGTGCTGACCCCACTCCTGCACACACCTGGCCCCTGCCCCACGGGCTCCTTAGTCTCTGGCAACTACGAGCTGAACCAGAAGTTCCACAGTGGCCATGGGGTGGGGGACGCGCAGGTCTGACGGTACTTCGGGGGGACAGTGCCCTCTCGTCGTCTCCCTCTCCGGCATTTGGTCCCAGCCCTGAGTAAAGCAACAAGCGGAGCCGACCTTGACCCACGTGCTCCTCCCCAGGCCAAACCGCAGGCCCTCGCTGCAGGAAAGAGGCCCTCCCTTCCTCACGCCTGGCAGGCAGGAGTGTGGGCACACAAGGCACCAAGGTGGCCTCGTAGGGGCTCCGGGTCTCCCAGGGGCGACGCGGACACGGCCACCTGCTCGCTGCTCAGGCCCAGGTATCTGCTGGAGGCCAAACGGGCCGGCAAGAAGGAAAAGCCGTCACCAAACGGCAAAGGATTTCTCTGAAAACAAAACCAGACTCCCCCAGAGGGGGACAGTGTGGCCAGTGACGATGACGGAGCAGAGGTAATGTGGAGGCACTGGCCAGTCAGCAGGGCCGGTGGAAAGACCAAGGGCCCCGCTCCTGGACACAAGTTGGTGACTCACTGATACTGTGAGCACCCGTGGCATGGGCGGGGCGGGGGGGACCAGATCACGGGTCCCAAGTGGGGATTCGGCGGCCACCACTGGAAAGCAGAGGTGAGTCTGGCCCAAAGAGAGAGCACTGAACAGCGACAGACGGTCACTCTCCGCGGTTCATACAGGTCCATGTGCCTGGGCCGCCATCTCTCCCTGGGGCCTTCACAGACTGAGCCGGACCCACTGTTACTGCCCTCTCAGCAGGAGGGCTCAATTCATACCAGCGAGAGCATGGGACATCGCTCACACGATCCTCCTCGGGGAAAGCAGTTTTGTCTCGCTAGTGCACAATGAAAAGCTGGAGTGACAGACCAGGGCAGGTCTCCCCACTCTACGGGGTAAGGCTCTGACACAGTGCCCCTCCCCCACTGCCCACAGCGCCCCCTGTTCCAGGAAGAGCCGCCGGGAGGGGCCAGGCCAGTCCCTCTCCCCTACCCCCCACCACCCTCGCCTGTGACTCCACCACCACCTCCTGCTCTCCGTGTCACTCGCACCTGGAATGGCCCAAGGGTTCTTCCTGGAGTCATGGTGGGGACACAGGGCTTGGCAGGAACCTGTGTGTGTGGCTCAAGCTGTGGCACTGTTTGATTAGACACAGATCACTTCAAATAACAAGGAACCCGAACTGTCATCGAGAATGCCTTGGCTGAACACCTCAGGGTGAGCCCAGCACGGGATCCCTCTGCAGCCATGAAAAGCACAGGCCAGACCAGAACAGACTGGACAGACCCCCTCCTGCTCCACTATTTACAGAAGAGCACGTATGTGCTGTGCCCACAAAGCCCCTGGCACACAGTAGGTGCTTTCCAGTCTTAGTGCGGAAACCCCGAGCCTCTGTGTGCACACACAGAGATGGGGAGACGCTGTCTGCAAAACGTTCACAGCTGTTATCTTGGTTGGGATGGCAGATGGGGGGATGACTTTCTGTCTCTTCATTAACTGAATGGTTTATAACTAGCCCATGTTACCCTAATAATGAGAGGGAAAAAAAACAATCATTGTTCTTCCATTTTGAAAAAGCAAGGGTAGGCTCTATACAGGCCGAAGTCACAGACCACTGTGGGACAGCACAGGGATTACCTCACCGACAAAGAGAATCAACAAAGAGTTGCCATCAGACAAGCGCCTTAACAATGCTTCCATCAATTACTCATTTATGTCACATTCTTTCTACGTTAGGGCTCCCTGGCGGGCGCTGCGTGGCACAGACCATACGCGGTCCCTGAAATTACAGCCTGACCCTCCAAAAGCCAGAAGGTACCCACGGAGCTTTCTCTTTTAAACAGAAATTCACGCTGGGAAGGGGCACTGCTCCTCGTGTCACCCCCACTACCGCTCCGCCTGGCTCCTTGCTTTGTGTCAGCCCACGACACACCACACCGAAAGGAGAACGCACTAGAACGGGGCCAAAAAGATGCCCCGGCTGAGTCCAGACACATGCAGGTAGGAAAGCACCTACCTACGTACTCAGAGCTGGACAGGTGACTCACTGTTCCGCAGTTCGGTATGTACGTGTTCGCCAGGCTGGGAAGGAAAGTGACGGTCGCCAGACACCTGCACGCAGGGGGCTCTAAGCTACAAGGGCCAGGGACGTGGCTGTGAGGACTTAGAGACACCCAGTCTAGCTGCATGGCGGCGGCGCTGGGTGGTTCAGGGGCCTCCCAGCAGGCCGGTGGCCTCATGACAGGGACCCAGGGCTGCACGTCTCTGAGGCCAGACACACACGCGCAGAGGCTTCCAGCAGGCCGGGGCTCATGGCTGGCTGCTGGCGGGCAAAGGGCAAACGGCGGGGGAGGAACACCCTGCGGCCAGGGTCTTTAGGAAGAGATGCTGCTCACTTTCTGCCCTACAACACGTGGTTGGCAGAGCGACAGGGAGACGCCGCGGCCGGCTTTCTGGAGCACACTGCCGAGAAAAAGAGAACAGTTTTTTGAAATAGGACCCGATGCAAGTTGAGACCAAAAGACACACCTGCAGAAACTGGGCCTTTTGGAATGGGAACTCAAAAAACTTTTGTTCCGTTTCACTTATTCTGTGAAAGCAAGTCTCTGAGCCAATGCGTCTGCGGCGGACGGCCTGCTGCCCTCCCGGGAATGTTCCCGACCGGGCGCGATGCTCCGCCCTGTTTGGGAGTAGCCCTTCTCCCCCTTAGTCATACTTTTCTGGAAGTCCTCCAGCCCTCGAGCTCAACCTGCCATACCCTAAAAAGGTAGGTGAGCAGGCCTTCCAGGATTTGAGTGTCTCTCTCTACCTACAGGAAAAGAAGTTGGGTGGTTTTCTGCCCAACGTACAAACAGCCCTGGGAGACGGTGTGCGTCGCTGGCACGTCTGTTAACCTGTCCTGACACCACCGTGGCCAGCAAGACTGACTGCGGGGGCTGGGGCTGGGGGCAGGGGCCGGGGCCCTGGTTCGTGACGCAGCCAGTTGCTCTCAGCATATTCTAGTCTTTTAAGGTTTGCAATCAATTCTGGCATTCAGCAATGCAAAAATGCCCCTCAGAACCAGGGCATCCAAAAGGCTTAAGTGGGGTAATTAAAAACGCAGAATTCTTCAAAGGATGTTATCTGTTGACTCGTTAATATAATAGAGGCTTCGTTACCGAGCTGTGATCCCAGCATGAAATGAAGCAGACGGAGCTCAGGAATGTCAAGACATCAAAACCTCCGGACAGGAGAGGACAGGAGAGGCGGCAAATCGAGTCTCAGCGAGTCGGGGGGGGGGGGGGCCGGGGGGGTGTCGAACCTCCAACTGGGGAACTGCAGTCTCAGCAAGAAAGAAATCCCAGTAGCTTCATGAAATTGATTTCAAGAAACAGATTCCACTGAGACACTTAGTTTTTTGAAAAGCTTGCCTAGGACACAAAGCTGCTAAGTCCGTCTTCCATTTCCATCTTAAGGGTTCTCTGGGAACGGTGTGGAAGGACATGGTCTACTGAGGGACCCCACCACGAAGCAGGGCTCCCCGAGGGAGGAAGTCTCCGAACAGTGACAGAAGCCACCTCTGAGCAGGTCCCCGGGGAAGCAGAGGCTGGGACGAGCCACTCACTGCTTTTCCCTGCCGAGCAAACTCCAAAAAGTACGCAGGAGACTTCGGCAGGGCTCGAGGCTCCTGGGTCCCCCTCCTCCGAGTGAGCTGGCCAGCTCCGGCAGCCTGTCGGGGCTCCACCAGGCCTCAGGCTGACAGGAACAAGCTGGCCCACTGGCTGCTTCCATGGAAACGAAGTCGGATTGGCAACAGGCCCCAGCTTTAAAAGAGCCGCCTGACTTAAGGAAGCCCGGCACGCTGCCCTTTTCCTTCTGCCGTTTCCGATCCCAGCCTGGAGGTGAGATGTACCGGGTGGCTGACCTCGGGGGGCGGGGGAGCAGACCCTGCCCCTCCCTGGGCCTCAGTTTTCTCTGCAAGAACTGGACACGGTGAGCTACTGATGGTTCCCCCCAACCACCACCCCACTCAGCTGTGACAGCTTCCTCGGGTCCCGCAGGGGTCCAGACCCCTCAGTGAGCAGCTGCATGACAGCATTTAACCAACTGGCCCATGAACACATCCACGTGGGATTAAGGAGGCGCTGAGGGATCGTTCTCACCTTCCCAGAGCTTCCATCGAAGCTGGAGAAAGCACATCACGCGAGCTCCAGGATCGGGAAGCGAAATGACAATACAAGGAGATGTGAGGACATCTCCGGTTCAGAGCACCGAGCGAGCCAGACACCTGTTCCACCGCGGGGCTGCTCCGGAGTAACGGCCAGACCGCAAGCTCCCAATCCATCCTGCCACACCTGCGACCCCTGTGCGCTCCACGCGGGCTCGCCTCGCCCTTGGCCTCTGCCGCTGAGGCTGGCATCTTCACAGGGCGGATCTCTGCTCGAGGCTGCCTCCAACAACAGCCCTCAAACCCTTCCCGCCCTTGGGCACAAGGGCAGGAATCGGCCAGCTTCACCGACACCGAGCCCTCCTTCCTCGAGAAGACTGCTTGCACTTGGACGAGGGTGAGCAGCGCAATGCGGAGGAACAGAAGAACACTGCCCGCGGTCGCCCTCTGTGAGGGTGGAGAAGTGCACGTGCCCAGCCTCTAGCCTCCAGCCTCCCTGTCAGGCCGATCAGGAGTATCAGGCAAGGTTAGGTGTGCAGATATCCACACCTTTTTTTAAAAAATAACTTTATTTATTTGAGAGAGCACGAGTATAAGCACAAGGGTGGGGTGCGAAGCAGAGGGCAAGAGGGAAGCAGACTCTTCCCTCAACAGGGAGCCAGGTGCGGGGCTCGATCCCAGGGCGGCAAGATCAAGACCTGAGCCCACAGCAGACGCTTAACCCACTAGACACCCAGGCGCTCCCCCACCTTTTTGAGATTTTATTTTTAAGTAATCTCTAAACTTAACCCGGGGCTTGAACTCATGATCCCAAAACCAAGAGTCAAGTGCTCTACCCACTAGAGCCGGCCAAGTGCCCCAGCTGTGTGCTCGGCTTTCAACGTCCCAGGGCACTGGATGTTGGGGATCCGGAGCTAACGGCACTCCGACCAGTTCACCAGTCTTTGCCTGCTGTGGTCCATGCACACAAGCGAATTCTACCCTTATAAGAAGGGTACTGACACTGTCGCTGGCACAGCTAAAGTGAAAGAACCAGACTCCAAGGCTGTGTGGCCCATTTACGTGGCATTCTGGCCAAGGTAAAACTGCGGGAACAGAAAAGAGACCGGGGTCATCAAGGGTGGGGGATGGGGTTAGAGGCTGATCACGAAGAGGCGTGGAAGGGTCTGGGGGACAGCCGAGTTAGGACTGGGGGCTCATAATGGTACACGTCTCAAAATTCACAGAAGCGGACACCCAGAAAGGGTGATATTTCGCTGAGCGTAAATCTGACTTTAAAAAAAAAAATCTCTCCGCAAGTGAAGAATTGATTTTACACTAGTATCTCCGGGCTGTTACCAGAGAAGGAATTACAGTGTAACCAAAAACAGGTCACGGTTTTCTCACCGACTGGTAACATTCAAGCCCCGTGAGTAGCTAGGGCCAGGATACTCACTACTATAATTAATTCACTTATTCACCCTTCTCCAGGCTTTTTATGGGGGAGCCGGGGGTGGGTTAGTGTGGGTAGAACAGAGAAAGAATTTTCTGAACTTAAGATGGTCTCTTGTTATTTATAAAACTCTTCGGTGTCTGCTCAACTCCAATCAGCTAGAAAGTGCTGGGGAGGAGGAAGTGCGTGAGTGGAAAACCACTAACCAACATCAGTAATGGGAAAACAGGAGACTCGTGGGGCCTCCAGGCCTGTGATGCGGGGCTCTGTGCTGTAGGGGGTGGGAGAGCAGGGCTGGCAGAGCAGGGGTGCCGTGCGGCTCCGGGGCCAGGCTGGCCGGCGCAGACCCTGGTTGGCCGTGTCCCAGGTGCATGACTTCAGGCCAGCAAAGCCTCGGCCCCCTCCACGGCCCAGCAGGGGGAGGACAGCCTGCCTCGGGGGTTTGCGGGGACAAGCACACGGCGCGCAGGTGCAAGGCGTTAGCACAGCGCCCAGTGTGGCAGACGTGAGCTCTGAGCGCTGGTGCCTGTGATTACTGCTACAGTCACACTTTCTGCTTGCAACATGGCTTTAATTCACCCAAAGAACAAACACACGCATGTGCACACACGCTTGTACCACCACTCCACGCCACTCTGGGTTTCTGCCCTCCACCCACTCTGGACATCCCACCAGAAACCCTCTGAGGTAGGACAGGGGACCTGAGCTTGCATCGAGGTGGCGGTGGGTGGGGAGAACGGTCTGTGGTTCCCACTAGACCCAGGACAGCTCTTACGAAGCCCTCGCACCCCATTAGCAGGGGCTGGGACATCTCCATGACCCTGGCCTAAGCCAAAGCCTGGGCAATCTCTGGTCCCCAACAATTCTACAGGAGCCTGGCATCATCTCTGTACAGCGCCGAGGCCTTAGCCGGGCACGGAGTGCTGGGCTGGAAAACCAGAAAATGCCTGTAGGTCTTCACATTCATGACAAAACGCATTTCCACCAGGCTTTCCCGAACCCTGCAAGGGAGGGTTCCCACCTGTCCTCCGGGAGCAACGGCCCTAACATGTCACGGGTGGTTGTCTGCACACTTACGACTGAGGCGGACCTTCCCACCTGCCCTAACCACCCCTGGGCTTCAGGTGGCCCCTCCACAGGCACTCCCTGAGCATCGACGACGCTGCGGGGCATCAGAGATATGAGAACTGTAGAAGGAGCTTCCTCGTGGCCCCGCAGGGAAAGCTTTCTACATCTTCATGGAAGAGGAAAGAAGCCACCCACACCGAGGAGACTAAGGGAGCCTGGATGACCCGACCAGGTACAAATTCCCCAAGCAAGAAATGGGGGGAGCAGGCAGGGGGTGAGTGCTGGTCCTAATGCTAGTCCCCAGGCCCTTCACAGGAGGTCGTGTCTCACTAGGTGGCGGGTGGGGCCCAAGGACAGTACTTTCAACACGCACACACCCAGGAGACTTTCAGATTAGCCACCTTAAGAAAAGACACCGACACAGGGTGGTGGTTCCTGCACGACAAGAAGCGAAGCTGATTTCTTCACCATCAAAACCAGGAGAGACAAACGGGACTTCACAGCTGGCCGCTGCTGCAGGATTTCAAAAGCCTCAGGGCCAGCGCTAACAGGGAACCGAAAGCAAGGAAGCCCGTGGGACCAGGGCTGGTCATCCCCAAGAGTCCTTGGCCATCCTGCACAGGACCACCGCCGTGTCCTTCCGCACACCCGAGAACCCAGCCGTAGCGGGGCTTGGCCAAGCACCCCATCCTTCTGGCTGGCTTTGCCAAATCCGTCCGCCATCGCCTTCTCGGCCACTGCAAACCCTGTCTGCTCCCCCTCCCACCCCAGCGCGGGCCCTCCCACTCACCTCACAAGCACAGTTACTTCTACTTCTCCAGGAGGGTTGGTGCCACTACCTAAAAGCTACCTTCACTTCTGGCCCACACCCTATTATCCACCCAAACTCACTCCTGCTCTCTAGCCAGGGAGCCTGACCCCGAGCCCCCTTCCCACACCCGCGGAATCACACCCCTGCCCCTCACGGGCTTTCGCTCTCCCCGCCCACGGCCACCTCGATGCAAGCTCAGGCCCCCTGCAGGATGGGAAAAACTGCCCTCTTAAACCTTGTCCTTCTCTGGCCACTGCCTGCCTCTTCCCTGCCCTTCTCAGCCAAGCATTTCCCAAGGTCACGGTCTCTGGTGCCCCAGGTCCACAGTCAGGGTTCCACACCCGTGTCTCCTGGAACAACTTCCTATGTGTCGGCGTGTGGTCACCGCCACTGGAAGGTAAGCATTGAGAGGGCTGGGATTTGGGGTTTCTGTTCGCTGCGGTGTCCTCGGCGCCTGGAATAGTACTAGGCACCAAGAAGGCACACAACAGGGGTTTGCTGGCTGAAGACGGTAATGACCACCGCTGGTTCCTCGCCGAGCGCGGGGTTTCTTGCCGGGCCGTGACCGCAGCAGCTCTGGCTCTACCTCTGCTCCTGGAACATCCACGCGCTGGCGTGCAGCACCAGCATGTAAGCCTGGCCCTGGGGCCACTTGTGGGGGGGGTCCAGGTTCCTCAGTCTTGCTCTGGAGGCTCTGCCCTGTGCCACCGGCCACCCCACCATTCCGCAGACTGTTCACTCCTGGCGACAGCCCCGCCACCAGTTATGCCAGCTCAGGGCTCCTGCATCTCCCGTGGAGCCCCTTCTCTGGGCCCCACCATCTCCATTTTGTCAATGACAACTCTTTACCAGAATGTTCCATTTCCGTACCCATCTATGGCTGCATTGAGGGGCAGCCCTGGGGAGCTCTGGGGACCCCCAGCACTTCTCGCGTGGCACAGGATGGAGAAGGGGCTAATGGAAGCAGGCCTCAGTCATTCAGGCCCCCGGTTCCCAAGTCCAAACCACCCCACAGCTGCCCTCCAGACCCCCTCCTCGTCCCCGGCCAGCGCGATGCTGTTCTCGCCTCCACTCCTACAGGACACGGCAAACCCAACTGCACTTTGGCCTGAAAGGACTTGAAACAAACCCGAAAGTTTACTTTGGAAAGGAGTTAATAATAAAAGTTGGAAGGCGTCTTTGGGACGATAAACACCTCCTTTCTCCTTTCTTCCAGCTTCTGGCATGGCACCTTCACCGGGTGGAAATGCTTTCGGGGACACAACCGCAAGGCTCACGCTGATGGGGCCACCGAGTTCAGGGGCAGGAGGTGGAGGGCAAGGGGGAAGCACACCCCGCAGGAAGCCAGAGAATGTGTTTCTCATCCACCGCGAGCGGCAATACCATTTCTCTAATCTCCTCTCGCCGTTCGTGGAAGAGCCCCGAGTGGCTTAGGACTGAGAGCAGCGCTTTTAAAAGTTGGACGGACTCTCGAAACCCTGCCCTGCCCCTGGGAGCCAGAGTAATGCCCACTCAAGTTTCTAGAAGTAAACGCAGAGGTGCACAAGGCACCTTCTGAACCCAACAGAAATTATTCCCACCGGGGGCAGCAGGCTGGCCAGAGCAACACAACCAGAATAAACACCTCCGAGACGAAAGTAACGCTCCGAAGAAAAGAAGGCATGTCCAAAACTGTCTGACGAGCTAGGCCTCTGAAATAAGCAAAAACAAAGAAAACTGTCATTTCTTTCCATCCTTGGAGAGGAGGAAGTCAGGGCTTTCCAAGCTTACGCGGCACCCCTGGGCTTTGAGATCATAGCTTGAACCGTGTTAAATTCTGAATTTTTAAACACACCACTCTCCTTTGAACAATGACCTGCAATCCATCTCACAAAGAGACTGAGGAGGCTACAGACTTCCTGATAAACATATTAAGGCTCCCTCGGGGAGAAACAATCCCTCCTCTGATTGGCCACAGTCATTTCCATGGGCTGAGACATATTTTATACTGAAAACTTTATTGACCAGCTAATGAGAGGCAGGGAAAGGAGAAGGTTAGAAATTTCAGATAAAGCAAACTTCTTCAGAACACCATAAAGGGCCCTTCCAGCTTTGTCACTACCGTCAAAATCGCTTTTTAAACTTCCACAATAAAAACCAGAAAGAACTTTTTTTTTTTCATCAATTCAGAGTGAGGCTCTGAAAGTTTTCCTAACTTAGGGCTGGAAGACACAATGATTATTTTTAAATGTCTGGTTAAAAATTAGAAAGTCTCAAAGGTAAGCCACAAGTATGTGAACTAGCCCAGAACATTTCTATTTCTGGTCAAGCACCAAGCAGTGTTATAAATGAATGAATACATTCATCTTCGTTTTATAATGAACACAGTCAAATGCATTTAGGAAACGGAAAAAAAAATCACTAAACCAGAAATTCTGATTTTCTGTGCAACATGAAACCTACAGAAAATTATATAGAAATTAGTTTGATCTAAATATCACAATCATTTTCTTCTGCCAGTTTTAATCAAAAGAAGAAAGAAAGAGGGGGAATGTCTACTGAGAAATTCGTGACAGGGCGCCTGGGTGGCTCAGTCCATTAAGAGTCTGCCTTGGGCTCGGGTCATGAGCTCAGGGTCCTGGGACGGAGCCCCGGGTCGTGCTCCCTGCTCAGCGGGGAGCCTGCTTCTCCCTCTCCCTCTGCCCCTTCCCCCCGGACTTGTGCGCGCTCTCTCTCCATCTCTCTCTCTAATAAATAAATAAAATCTTTAAAAAAAGAACCCCTGACAGTTGATAATGTGGGAAAACAGACTTAATGTTGTTTGGTTAAGGAAAAGGTAAATAGCTAGGCTCCCAATTCTTTTTATAAAAACTAATTCATTATTTTTTTTTAAAGGAAAATGTCCACTTAAATATAAATACTAACAAAGGCTCTGTATTTTTTTTTTCAAGATCTTCAGAAACCCCGGAATAATGCTGCCAACTAAAACACCTACTATGAATTTAGTAATGGGTTATGCAAACATAAATTATAAGGCCAGACATTTTAAAAGGAAAAAAAGGTGATTTATTGACGTGCTGGAGACACGGCAGGATAGAAGCACTATTTCAATTTTCCATATATTCCTCAACACTGCAGATGTGTTAATGCAAAAAGAATTTTAAAATAAAAAGGACTCTCGGCTCTTCTGGTTCTAGCATATCGGTTCAGTTACTTAAAAAGGGTTACCATGGAACTCGCTTCTCACACTTATAATTAAGAAAATGAATACAAACATTTTATCTAATTGAAGTACAAACAGATCTGAAAGAAAAAGACAGACAGACATACTTCCCTTATCTGCAAGGAGCAAAGGGAATCAAACCACGAGCTCTGTGCTCCACGGTATTAGCCCAATCTGTCCAGATCAAATTTTTCTACTGTTTCCTGCCTTCCTAGATTCACAGGTCCCTGGCAGGGGTGGTTCATACTCCTGTGGGAGCCGGCACTTTTTCTTTGCTGTGGCAAAGCCATCATTTAGATACCTATGAAATGCTTTTCATGGCTTGTTTACGTACAGAGTAAATCCAAATTTCCTCATCGTCATGGACTTTTAATTAAAGGAATCAGAAGCTATGGTTCTTCTCCGAACAGGTTGTGGAAACCACGGCGGCTGATGAAAATGCCGGTGTCACACATGTCCCCAGAAAAGGGGTCTTCGTTTTCCTTCACTTGGCCAACGGGCAACAGCTTTCCAAATGGTCATTTCTGGAAGCACCCGTGACTGGCTGCGCAAGTCTATCTCAAAAATGAGCTGAAAAACGCTGTCTTAGGGAAGAGTGCACATTTTTCAACGCAAACACGAGAAGAGCATCTCTGTCTGGGCCCCCGCACACTTCTCCCCCGAGAAGGCTGATCTGTGTGCGTACACACACACACACACACACACACACACACACACACACAAACACACTATGGGCTCCTGGCACTTTGATTATGTGAACACACCTGACCCCAGGGAAATAGGCTGAGACCAGCCCCCATATTTCAGACAAACCAAACAGCCAATAGACAGTAATGGCTTTAAGCTACTGATGGCCGGGGCCAAAAATGAAGAACCACTTAATCTTCTGAACGAAACTGTCAGTGTTAGGAGGCCTGCGGCCGACCTTCCCCCTGATCTTAATCACAGCCACCTATGATAACAGAGCGGGGTTTATTTTTTGTGCCTGGCTCCAGACCACGATGATCAATCCGTCGGTTGTGACTATCCTCCGTGCACACAATGAGCGAGGGCAAGTTGAGAGAGCACAGCCCGCACAGATCCCTGCAGTCGCGCACAGAATGAAAGTCACCCAGGATCTAAAGCGATGCCATCAAAACTCTCCATACTTTGTAAGGTCTCTCCGAGCTAATCTACAAATTCAGTGAAATTCCAATACAAAGCCCACCAGAATTTTAAAGGCGGAAGTAGATAGATGGTTCTCAAAGTCCTGTGGAAGTACAGTCGAGAACATTCTGAAGAGCCGTGAGGACAGCCCCTTCCCCGCCTGGATGCCCGGCCTTGGCCATGAGCCTGGGAGAGGGGGACCTCAGGGAAAATGTTCTGAGACAAGGGGCTCTCAACCGACAGGGCAAAATCAGAGCCACACCCACGAGCAGCCCCAGAAACACATGACAGGCCTGACGTGAAAAGCAAAACCGAAAAACTACTGAAGGAAAGCACTAGAGGCCATCTTTATGACAGGAGCGCAAGGAAGATTTCTGAAATAAGACCTAGGAAAATGTAAGCTTTACCTCTAAAACGGAAAAGGGTTCATCTGCATTGAAATTAAAATCTTCTTTTTTTTTCTTTTTTCAGATTTTATTTATTTATCTGACATAGAGATCACAAGTAGGCAGAGAGGCAGGCAGAGAGAGAGGGGAGGAAGCAGGCTCCAGGCTAAGCAGAGAGCCCATGGGGGGCTCAATCTCAGGACCCTAAGACCATGACCTGAGCTGAAGGCAGAGGCTTTAACCCACTGAGCTACCCAGGCGCCCCAAAATTAAAATCTTCTGGTGACCAAGGACACTGTAAACATAGCGAAAAGACAGGCCAGGCCACGGCCCAGGAACGGCCTGTAAGTCGGTTAAGAAAAAAAGTCTCGTAGATAAACAGAGGACACGAGCAGTTGAGACTCAAAAGACGACACTGTCCAGGCAAGTCATTATACAAAAGGGTGTCCACCCACATCAGAAATAAGGAAATACAACAAAAATCAGTGAGGACATGGCCAGGAGCTCGCCACTGAGGGTAACAGCACGAACCACCAAGAGCAAGTTCGGGCCACATGGAGCTGGTCAAGGCTGTGACCGTGATCACACTTCCGGGTGTCCACCGCAGGAAACACCTGAAGCCACGATGCCCGGGGAGGGGTATCATCGCAAGGAAACAGTCCGGCAACAACCAAAACTCCACTTGCCATCTCAGTGGGGGGATGGAGACGTCCCCTGGGGTTCCCGCAGACAGCGAACCACTGTGTCCTTCAGCCCAAATGAACAGACTGGATGTGTGCAGGCAGCGCCCAGGACTAACTTTCTAAAAGCCAATGCCTGGTAGAGGCGCCGGCGGAGGGGGGGCACTCCGTCAGTAAAGCATCTGCCTGCAGCTCAGGTCGTGATCCTGGGGTCCTGGGATGGAGTCCCGTGGTGGGCTCCCTGCTCAGCGGGGAGCCTGCTTCTCCCTCTCCCCATACTCATGTTCTCTCTCTCAAATAAACAGATAAAAATCTCTAAAAATAAATAAATAAATAAATAAAGGTATCATTTGTGAAAAAGGCAAGTGTCAAAGGATACATACGTACATAGCAAGATACCATTTGCATAAACAGTAAAACGCGCGTATCCGCACAACAATGCCCACGGCTTATGAGAGCATAAACATTGCCAAGAACGCAAGAAGTGTACGGAAAGGAAACCTCGGTTTTAGAACAGGGAAGAAGGCAGGAGAAGGAATGGAAGTAGGATTCAAGCTGTGCGTGCAAGGTGTTATTTCTATCTGAAAAAAACCAGGCATCGGAGGCGAATGGGCAAAATGTCGACATCTATCTGGTCTTCACGAAGGGCAGGAAAATGTTTTGTTTTCCATACTTTTCAGTATGCTAGAAATATGTCACACAAAAACTGTTTAAACCCAGTTACTTGGCTTTGTGTACAAGACAATGAAGTCACTGCAGGTAAAATTCTACACTGAGGCCTGTGAGTGGGGCTCAGGGGAGACACGGGGGCACCTACCTTCTGGATCTTTCTGCCTAAGTGGCTACCCCCTCAGCCAAGCTCTTGAAAGCAACGTGGGCCAGGGTCTGTTTGGTGCAAAACCTTTATAGGGGTGAAATGTGTCCCATCCCTTACAGATGCAAGGTCTGCGTGGCCCAACACGAAGGCGACAGGGAAGGTGTCGGGCTGTCACCGGCTGTCCAATTTCAGGATACCTGTCCCAGAGGCTCTTTGCGGCGGTCTCTTGAAAGCACTCCAGGTGCAGAGTCAGTGAAGAGATGAATAAATGGGGGGTCCAAGTGGGGGCCCGGTTGGCCTTCTGGGGCTGGAACATTGAGTGAGGCAGGGAACCACCAGGAGGGGCCTCCGGCAGCTGGCAGGTGCGTCAGGGGGCAGTCACCCAGCCTGTGTTCTCCCGACTACATGCCCCAGGGAGGCTAGCTGCTGGGGCCCCGGGAGCAGGGGAGGGCACCTCCACGAGCTCCTCTGTAAAAGCTCCCTGAGGACCTGCTCCAGCAAAGACCGGCCGCCCGGCGGCCTGGACTGAAAATCTCCCGCCAGCTTCGCCGCTCGGGAGCTCTGTTTCTTCCTCCTCCTCTCTGGGCCTCAGTTTCCCTCTCTTTGCATTAGAGATAAGCTGTGTCCCTGCAGCGACCAGAGCCCTCCAAAAAGAATAACCCTGGGATATCCACTCCACATACAGCGGGATCACCATGACTCCTAACTGGATGCAAAACAAATTCTGAACGGAAATCCCCAAGAGGTCAAGTACACGGGACAAGCTAGGAAAGGGCAGCACCTAAGTCTGGGGCTTATGGGGAGGGCCCACTCTCCAGAGGCCCAGAGCCCGGCCACTCAGCATGCCATCGCCTCCTCTCTCTGATCAAACCGCAGAGGAGACCTGGCTGGCCTGGCTCTCCAATCCGGGCCTCGACGGAGCCAGAATCGGGATCTGAGGGTCCAGATTCCCAACAAAGCACTCAGGGCACTCTACTGACGACATCCTAAGGTCTTCGGTCGTCTGGTAAAAAGACCAGGCTCCAGACAAAATGACTCTACTCTGCACAGCAGGCTCATAATGCTCCTTGTAAACTTAACTTTTTACGCAACTGCAGGTTTGCAAGTTCAAACCGAGAGCTGACATGTCGGTGCCTAATCAATGTACAGGGGTCAGTCACGCCCACGCCGGCCCGCAGTCCCCGACCCCTGGCGAGGAAAGAAACACTGGAGACAACAACGGTCAGGGACGGCAGGACCTGCCATCCCACTGTCTCTTTCTCAACTGACATTAGTGCAAGACAGAAAGTCAGCTTCTAGAAGCTAAAGGGGGACAGGGTCACACAGTGGTGACAGCCTCGTTCTCAGGGGCCTGCTGCCTGGTAGGCAGGTGGCTGACACGCGATAAACTGGCACTCTTGTCACTCCCCACCCAGGGTGACCGCGAGGGGCTGCGAGGTGTCTGTAATGTGCTCAGCATAATGCTTTGCTCTTGGGAAATAATAAATATTAATCAACAGTTCGCCACAATTCCAACCAAACTGAACGGCCTTCACATTTAGTCACCACGCCTTACAACCGGAGCCCAGCAAAGGAGTCCGTGGAGAAGACCCTCCCCGGAACGACCTCCGTTCAAAAATGCATCTCCTGGAAGGTCAGTGACCGGAAAGATGTGTTCGGGGCTACGTGTCAAGAACCGCTTCCGATGAGCGAGCCCAGCCCGTGTATTTCCCTCTACGCACGGCCGAGCTCCGCCACGGGAGAGGGAGACCACCATCTCTATACATATGGAGCGAGCCTGTTTTCATTTCGTTTAATCTACTCAAGTCTGCAACAGAAACCAGGCCTCTAATTGCACAGGCCCAGAGGCCGATCTATGCTGGAAGAGGATCCTGAAATCTTCGTGTTCCTTTAGGGCCTTAAACTACACTCCGGAGGGGCGTCTGCGTGGCTCAGTTGGCGAAGCATCTGCCTTCGGTTCAGGTCAGGGTCCCGGGCGCCTGGGATTGAGCCCCGTGTCCGGCTCCCTGCTGGGCAGGGAGCCTGCTACTACCTCGGCTCCGTTTCCCCCTCACACTCCCTCTCTCTCTCTCTCTCTCTGACTTGCGATATACTCAAAAACACAAATTCTCCTTTCGGAAGATCAGGTTTTAATAACGTACGTACAACACACCATTTATTGAGTGTCTACTATCTGCCAAAGCTACTCTGGATAGTCTACAACAAGTCGTCTGACTCATCGCAACTCCAGGATACTTGTCATCACTCCAGAGTTTGGACGAGAACACGGGAGGCCCAGAGAGGTCGTACAGCTCAGCGTGCTGTCGACCAGACTTCCACACCACATGCATCTAATTACAGCCTCTTCCTTTTGACAGTTATTAAACTCTCAGATAATTTGTCTCTTATACTCAGAATAGCCCTTTAAAGACTGCAAGACACAGAAGGAAGCGACACACAGGCTCAGGAAGGAAAGGGAACGCCGGCCCTGTCCAAGTTTCAGGGAGTGATCGGGACAGACGGCCCCATGGGGTTCACAGGAAGCAAGCGTGGCCTGGGGTGGCGGTGGCGATGGGGGGCTCTCAGACGCCACTCTGCTGCCCCTTGGGCGGGGCTCCCGCGTCACCGACAGCGCAGACTGACAGATTACTCCTCCATTGATGACCTAAGAATTCACTTTTCTGGGCCAAAGGCACTGGAACAAAAGAAGGAATCCCCCAAACTGACCAAACTTCCTAGCATCCAAACCCAACAGCATCCCAGTCTCAGAACATAGAGGGACCAAATGGGACACCTGAAAGTAGCTGATTTTTAAACAAAGATCATCAGGCTTTGAGCTAAAATTTTAGGGACCCCACTTCTAAACAACCTGACCAAATTCACTCTTTGGGGGGGCGATTTCTATCTTTGACTCAAAAAACTGCCCTAACCCCCCAAAGCGCCCTCACCCCATCCATCCTCACTCGTTCCCCAGTGTCCTGTGTCACTTCTGACTGCCACCTGCACCATCCTGCCTGTGGACCACACATTGGTCATTGCCTGCCTGTCCTTCTATGAGACCTAGAATCTTCTCTCAGTGCCTGCTATCTCTCTGAACCTCAGATTGCCCCTGGACCCCCGCAAGGGCTCAGAACCACCCTTAGAAGGGAGGGAAGGAGGAAAGAACAAAGGGCGGACAGGTTTACTGAGATCCTACTATGTGCTCCATCCGCCTGAATTCCTTTCACCCGCCCAGGATCTGGGACATGATCTGTCCCGCACACATAGACAGGTCCGGGTCTTGGAATGTTTAGTGACCCTGGTCAAGATCCCCGGCCCGAATATCCACTGCATCCACTTCCGGCGTGGGGCTGGACAGTTAGCTTCCAGGCATCTCACACGCTTCTCACGCGACCCCCCGAAGTATTCCTGTACACGGAGGGGTGAGCACTGGACTCCCGCCCAATCTGCTTGCACCCGAGCCAATCCGCCTGCTCCACGGGCCTCCTGGTGCCTTAGGCTGTGCTGCCAGTTCTGCCGGGAACGCGGGGCGGACAACAGAGCCACCAGCCACTGACCGACTTGAGGCTGACTTCGCAGTGACCCGTACCCATCACCCCCTCATGCTCGAAGCAGGTTTTCCCACCAAGGGACCCCAAAGAGGAAATAACCTCTTGGGTAGATAAACTGGCTTACAGTGTTTAATTGGTAACTGTTAAAAAAAAAAAAAGCTCACTTTTAATTTTTAAACTTTTTCTAGTTAAAGTCTTATTGTAACTTAACAGTGGGTGATTCTAGAATGATTAAACATCCGAGTTGATTATTTGAGCTTTATAATTTGGCTAGGTACAGGAGTGGCCTTTTAGAAATGAAGTCTGTGCTGCCTAAATGAAAATTCACCAGATACTTCTCTGGGGGACATTTCTCCAGGGTATCAGAGAGGACAGATGAATAATTTCCTACCCCTACAAAGAAAGGTATTAAGCAAAAACGTTGGAGAGGAAAGTCACATGCTGTAGAGTTTACCCTTTAAAGTACACAGTTCAGTGGTGTCGGACATATTCACAGAGTTGTGTAACCGTCACCACTACTCAATTCTAGAACATTCTCTCCACACCAGAAACAAAACCCTGTAAGCATTGGGACTTGCTCCCTTCCCCCGGCAACCTCTTGTCTACTTTCCATCTCTATGGATCTATCTGCCTGTTCTTGACATTTTGTATAAATGGAATCATGTGGCATTTTCCATCTGGGTCCTTCTACTTAGCATAATGCTCTCAAAGTTCATCCACGCCGCAGAAGGTATCAGTGTTTCCCTCCTTTTTATAGCTGAATAATACTCCTTTATATGGACAGACCGCATCTCCTTTAGGAGTTCACCTGTCGATGGTCACTTCGGGTGCTTTTCCTCTTGCGCTATTTTGAATGATGCCGCTATGAACATTCGTGGGCAAGTTTTTGTGTGGAACCGTGTTCAGTTCTTTTGGATATATACCTAGGGGTGGAAACGCCAGGTCACAGGGTAACGCTATGTTTAACATTTTGAAGAATCGCCAAAGGAAGGCGTTTCTTAAATTCTTTTTTTTTTTTTTTAAATTCTGCACAAAAAAAATGAAACTGAAGCATCAAATACAGTGTTGTTAGCTGCCTGTCTGAGAAATGAATCTTGCAGAGCAATTTGCATTTTTAAGAATTCTGTTTTGTAAAGAAAAGATTCCTAAATAAATGTTATAAATATCGTAGGATTTTTTATGTTACAATTGTCGTCAAGTGTCCACGGAACGCCAAGTGCATAGCTGGACACAGAGGCCTTGCCCTTCGGAAGTGGAACTGTACTAACACTGCTGGTCCCCAGACCCCCAACACGAGCTCTGTGCTGGGGGTAGGGGTGTCTAGCTGGTGTCCAGCCTGCACCCCCCAGTCTCCCAGACTTGCAGGCCGCCTCCCCCATCACAGCCCTCCCTGAAAGGCCCAAGTCCCGAGAGGCACGTCTGGTGTGCCCTCCTCTGTGAAAGTCACAGTGTGTCAGTGGGCACCGTGGGTCTCCGAAGAACGCACTCCCACGTCCTACAAGATATACGGGAATTTACGCTGCTGTTTCCAATCTTTTGTGTGCACTGCTTTTAGAGTCTTAGGAGGACAGAAGCCAAAAAACAAAAAGGTGGTGAAAATATGAAACAGCGGTCAACTGGAGAGTGCGGCCGGCCTCCGGAGTCTGTGCATTTGTAGGAAAAGAAGGGTGGAAAATTCGCTCGCTGCTCAATGCAAACATTGCCGGTCGTTGCTAACAGCGTCAAAGCACAGTGAGACGGTCACAAAGGCACAGGGAGTCACGTGTGAGCCCGGGGACCGCTCCCCCATCCCGACTCCACGCTGCAGTGGCAACACCAGCCTTGCCCGGGGCCCCTGCGGGTGCCCCCAGCCTCCCGCGGAGTCCCGGCCACATGGGCTCAAGGCAGCCCGTGCAGGACGTGTCCATCCGAGCTGCAGCTTGAAGTGACTCTCTTTTTCCAGGCTGAGTCACTCCCTGCAGTGGCTATATAAAGGCTTAGAGGCAGTGACCGAATGCATCTGGGCCCGGGCCACGGCTATATATTACTGCCCGCCCCCCCGCCGACTCCTCCTCTCACAGGGAGTGCACAAGGACTCCCGAAGCCGCCAGTGTCGTCCTACACCCTCCCCCACAAGCGCCCCCAGCTCACTGGCAACAGGGGCGTGGGGGGTCCTGCATGGGACAGCCACCGTGATCAGCGCCATGCTCTCTTTTCTTATTCCCACAGTCCCTCCTGATCAATACAGAGATGACCTTGGCTTTCCTGAAGAAGGTCCTACCCCCACCCCCACCCCAGCCTGGGGCCCCACCTGGCAGAGGTGTGAAGGGATCCACAGGCCTAGCTCCATCTGCCGATGGCACGAAGGTTTCTTTCCGAGTCGTACCTCGACATGACCCTGTACTTTGTACAACAGCTTCCCAAGAATGTCAAATTCAGAAGAGCAGGGGCAAGCTAAGACCGTGCCACTCAGGACAAGGATGCCGGCGAGCAGGCAGTCAGGTCAGCCGCAAAGAGAACGTCCCGGTCACGGAGCCGGGTGTGCGGGCTGGCAGCAGGCCCAGGGCCGTCTTCCAGCATAGACCGTGGCACGCGGGCAAGGGGCGGTGGGTCCTGGCCAGGACCCCAGGCGGCCGGGCC
This sequence comes from Mustela nivalis, assembly GCF_964662115.1. Taxonomy (NCBI): domain Eukaryota; kingdom Metazoa; phylum Chordata; class Mammalia; order Carnivora; family Mustelidae; genus Mustela; species Mustela nivalis. The sequence goes on along the minus strand of NC_139038.1, from coordinate 8,684,325 downwards.
CATGATGGTCAGGGCTGTGCCAGGCTCTGTCGGGACAATGGGGGCAAGACGCGCCCAGCACGTGGGCAAGAGGGATGCGGAAAACACGACCGGGAATGCGAACGCGCTGGGCCAGGTGTCGTGACGACTAAACGCTCTGGGCAGCCAGAGCTGTCGAGGCACAAGGACGTCGGGGCACAAAGGACCCCCGAGAACCGCCGAACGGCGGCTCAGATGATGTGGCCCCTTTGACAGGAAGCATAAATCGAATCCAGTCAAGTCGGGCAGACACGTGCCTAAGAGGGACTCTGGGGCAGCAGCTGGACACACGGACAGGACACAGGCGGGCCCTGAGTATGGTTTCATGACGAAAGCCGTGCACCCCGGGTCTTTGCTTCCCCTCTTCTCCTGCCCCTCCCGCCCATGCAAAGGAAGATTCTTCCCTTTGAAAAGAGCTGGAAAAGAACAAACAAGAGCCCGTGCTCTTTGTGGAAGCAAATGTGACCCTGAGGACCGTTCTTCTGCGAGCCAACCATCCTGTTCCAACAGGCTGCGCTGCCCTCCGCCCCGGCGCCCCAAGGGTCAGGACACCAACTGAGGGCCCACAGCGCCAGGGCTCAAGTCACAGCTCGGCCGAGTGCTGGGGGACAAGTGTGCGCTCTCGGAAGGTTCCAGTTGTACCTTTCCTAGCACTTCTCAGGCCAGGTAAGGATGTTGTGCTTGCTGGGGAGGAAGATAAGGAGCTGTTCAAGAGTACGGGCAGGACTGTGTGCTGGGGGGGAACCAGCTGGCACATGGAAGGTGTTCAAGAAATATCTGTAAAATGATGACCTATTACCACAAAACAACCCTGGAAATATTTCAGGCTAAAACCACCTGCATTTGATGTGTTGTTTTAAAGTCCCCCGAGCTAGCTTTAAAAAGCAGAAACCTCCAAAGGGTATGTTCCAAGTTCACAGCAGCAATATACAGTCCTGGATTCTAGATGCCAGGCTTGTGCGAAGCCCTCCACGTGCTCATGCGTGAAGACACATACACAAATCCACACCACTCAAATACAAATCCACACACATACAAACACCACACAGACACACACACACACAGGGACACACACAGGCACACCCGCACATGCACACACACACGGACACGCACACGCACACAGGGCAACCTGGCGAGCTGGGCCCCCTCATCACACTTTGGAGAGGTGGCAAAACTGAGACTTTGGGAGGCTCAGAAGTCTGCCAGAGCCACCAGGCGGTAAGTCACCTGAGGTAATCTGTACGGAAAGTGACAGAACCTAGAAATGCCCCCATCTTTTATGTTCAACTCTCAATTATTAATTCGACAGGGAATGGATGCTTTGTTGCAAAGTTAAAATTAAAAACCATTTTTCTTTGAAAGGGACTCTTTTTCTGAATCAAAGCAACATACAAAACGTTATTTTTGAAGTAACTGCGATGTTCTTCATGTTGACTTACAATCCGCGGGTTAAAAAGACGTCGCAGTAACGTCAACCGACTGTGAATGTATTCATTTAGTGACAGAAGATGGACACTTTAAAAAAAAGTCCTTCACGGGAGAAAGCTTCGAGGCTCTGGCCAGCGGGGCGCCTGCTCCTCAGTGCTCTGGAGTCTGGTGCCTGGAAGGACTAGGAGGCCGTGCGCGGAGCCCACCTGCGGAGCCCAGTCTGCCCTCTGCACTTGAGCTTTTCCAGCTGCCCTTGGGGCAGGGCCAGGCGGGAAAATACAACCTCCCCGTCGGGAGACAACCCTACTCACATCACCTCTGCCTCTTCTCCGGTGCCTGACCTGCGTGCCGGCCCCACTAGCTGTTCACAGACACTCGGAGCGCACTTTCTGCTTCCCCAGAGCAGAGACGGACCGTAGCCTTCTCGTCAGCCGGCGGCACAGCCCTGGCCCCGGCCCTGCCACGCTGGCCACCCTGGAACAAGGGCCCGCTCCTTCTTCCCAGCTCTGGGAGGCGTGAGGGTCCTGGTGTATGTCTACCCCGGGGAGATGCCTCTCCCGCCAACAAGCTGATTTTTATTTTATTATTATTATTTTTTTTTACCCCTGAGAACAAAGCTCTAAGCAGCCTTCACTTTTACATGCCCAATCTCTGTAAGAGCTCCCTGGACTGCGTTAACTTGGTCAGGGGCGGAGCGGTCCCCCAGCGGAGAGCCACAGGAAGAACCGATGCTGGAGAAACACCCGGGCCCCCGCACTGAGACCCAGACAGACAACAGAACAGCCCTTCTGGATTGCAGACCCCACACTCACCAGACCTGCCCCCCACACCCCTGCCCTCCGCGTACCCCAGAGGACCCCACTGTAGCTCCTCGCTCCGCCCCCCCCCCCCACACCCCAGTCTGGCCTCCAGTGGCTTCCTCTCTGGAGCATTCTGGCTGGTTGGTGGCCCAAGTGAACCCGCCTTCTCCACCCCAGCGTTCCCACAGGGACCCACCCAGATTTCAAGGGCGGACCCGGGATGGGAAAATGCAAGGGGAGGCGGCGCGGGGCCTGCAAGCAGCTTCGGCCTCCCCAGCTCCCCGGGAACTCCTGGGGCAGCGGGACTCTCCTCCCGCAGAAGCAGCCTGAGCGAGCACGAGCCTCGACCCGCCGGCGAAGGCCAGGAGCAAGCAGGACCGCAACGTTCCGTCCCCTTCCAGGTGTGCTCTGAGCCTGCTTCTCCAAGGAAGACAGTGTCTCAAAACGTGCCCGGCAAAGAAACACCCCAAATGGCATTTACCACCCAAGCTGCTTTTTCCCTGAGCCTCTCCTATTTACTGGGATCGGGAGAGAAAATGCCACAGTTCAGGGGGGCCTTCCTCAAGCTCTGGGAGCCGATCCCCGGTTTCCACGTCAGTGCAGGGGCTGTCCCCAGAATTTACCAGCTGGGCCCTCAGCGGCGGGATGGGCTCCAGCCCTGGGATCTGACAGGAGCCTGGGACTCCGGAGGAACATCCAGGAACGCAATTCTCCACTCCTCCTCCTCCCACCACTTACCACAGGATGGGCCACATTTACTTATTGTCTGCTGCCTGGGAAGGATGACCTTGACCTTCTGCTTTACGCTTTCTATAGAGAGCCCTGGACTTACGGTCAGCAAGGGAAGGGGAGTAAGAACCCAAAAAGCAGATGACAGCTCGTCACTGGAACGGTGTGAAGAGTGGCTGGAGAGACAGAGGTGAAGGGGGTCGGCCAGGGGACACGGGGTCAAGGACAAGGAGGAGAGCTCGGGAAACCCCACAGCTGGACCCTCCTGGAAGGCCTGCTCTGAAAGGCCCTGACAGGAGGGCAGCGCCTGAAGGAAGGGGGTCCTGCTGCCCGGCTGCTCCGTGGGCTCCGGTCTTCACTCGAGACGAGGCGGACCATGGAGCGCAGCGGCTCCCCCATCCCCGCGAGGCCCCATCACTGTAGTGCGCACTTCTGCTTGGGTAACACGTGCCAGAGCCACGTTTAAGGGCAGGACGGGGGGCAGGCGGTGGTCTGAAATGTAAATCTCTTACGGGGACCTGCCCCGGGAGAGCCCCCTTGCTTCCCGCTGGGCCATCCTGCCTTCTCCCCCACATATTTATTCTGAAATAGAGGATTAGTTACTTATCCCCCAAAATGATTCACGACAACCCGTCCTCAAACAGCGAGTTACTCTGGCCCACCAGAAACGGGTCTGCTTCTGACAGTTCCCATCGTGCCTCGATTTCTCAGAAGTACCGGGCACCTCAGTGGCAGCCTCCCCTCCTGACCTGCTCCGTGTCCCCCACAGAGGCATGTGGGCGGCTGCGGTCTGCTCTCACCTGAGCGGGGGGAGCAGCAGGCTGGGGCAAGGGCCCCACAGCACGAGAACCACCGCGGGCCAGACCGGCGGAAGCTCCCAGAACGCAATTCCCACGTCTGTTCAACTGTCTCTCAAACTTTCCTTGCTTTTCACGTCTTAAAAAGCCTCTGAGAGGGACCGAGGGAACGAGGGGCCTGGGCAACAGACTGGGAAGATGCTTCCCGAACCCCCCGAAACACTGCCTTTCCAACACACACTTACGAGAGAGCAGAAAAAGGCGCTCGTGAGGAGCACGTCTGCAGTGCCCTTTAAAGCGTATTTCGGGAAACAAGCGTCTCACAGGCCCTACCCGACTAAATGTCTGGTCTGCAGGCAGTCTTCTCAGATACGTGTGGCCTGCAGATACCACACCGGGGAAGGGGCGCTCTGAGGACCCCCACACCCCATCCCACTACGCCCTCGTGCCCGGCGCTCCCGAGGACTCGGGGTGGCGTGCTTACAGACGTGGGCGAGGAGCGCGGGGGCTGTACGCCCAGATGGGCCACGCCGCTGGCCACGTGCCCGCCAACACCCAGCCAGGCCAGTGTCTGCCTCTGGAATGAGCTCGTGCTTTCTCCTGTCCAGAGAGCCCCAGGCCCCCACCCGCAGAGGGGCACACAGCCTGCTGGGGACACAATGCTTGCACCACGGCTCCCGCATACGGACGGGAACGGGGAGACCCCCGCGCCGAGACCGGGACGGTACTGCGGCCTCACCTCTGGAGTGTTCTTCTTGAACTCGCGGCTCTGCTCGATAAGTCGCTTTCTGGACTGTTCGCTTTCATCTTGCCGGTTCGCCAGTACTGTTGCGGTGGCATCGAGTTCCCTCTGCGGAGACACGAAAGGGAGGACCAGATCGTCACTGCGCTGCGAACCAGAGGAGACCACATCTGCCTTTGGCAGAACCCAGGAGGGGTCCCCCGTGGCTATGGGGGGGTCTCGGCTCCCGGGCAGAGGGGGCTGGGGGCGGCGGTGGGGAGGAAGTGGATACTGAGGCAGTTCCCCTCCAGTCCATGCACTGGTCCCAGAAAACCCGAATGGCTCAGCTCAGTGTGCCCTGTTTCCACGCACATGAACACCTACTTCCAGGACAGAACGCGCCGAAACGTTTTTCTCCGCTAAACCCTGCAATCTGTCTGTCTTCAACCGCGTGGGCTGGATCTTTGGTGGCGTATCACGTCCAGGACTATCCGAATTAATCTGCTATTCGCTTTCAGGGGGACCTTTAAGAGCCTATTTCCAAGAATCGTGATTTGCGGTATGTGGTCAACTTTGAAAATGAGGCACCTGGAAACGGCGGTTTTCCTCCAACTATTTTCCTCGCACGGACACCCTGAGAGCTGCCAAGAGCAGGTCCCCTGGAAGGGGACCTCTGTCCACACGACAAAATGACACTCAAAGCAGAGACAACCTGTGCCCTGGCCTCGGGAATTCTGGGAGGAGCTGTCAGCAGGACCGGTTTCAAACAAGGCTGTGGCAGATGGGCCCAGAGTGGTGTCCTGGCTGACAGCAGGGGCATGAGGACACGCCGCCGTAGCCACCGAAAGGCCGCTTTTCTCACTGAGTGGACTTCGTGACTACAGACACACACCGGCACATTCCGCTTAGGATACAGTGCGGCTGCTCCACGTGGCTTCTCTATGCTACGGCCCCTCCCCCGAGGCCCGGCAGAGCAAGGACCCAATGGCAGACCGAAAGGCGGGGGAAGTCAGAGACAGAGATCCCAGGAAGAATGTGCCTCTCCCCTCCACACACCCTCCACCAAGCCCACCAAGTCCCGCCTGTTTCCCTTTTGGGCGGAAATAACCCCAGCAGGTCTGTAGGGCCTCCTGGTGGGCACTCCACTTGTGCCCGCCAGGGTGGGCCGCTGCCAGACGAGACGACAGGGCGCTGGAGCCGACATCCAGCGTGCTGTCGACTGGGGAATGGCAGACAGTTTTAAGGGGGGGGGGTGCGCATACACCCCCCCACCACCACGCTCTCCCCTTTCGTGTTTCTGGCATTACAGCAAATCTTGGGCAAACAAGTCCAAAAGAATAACATGGGCTAGGATTCAAGAACAGATGTCAAAGCTACTGCAGAAAAGAGGGAAACACTGCACATTTTGATAGACCACATTTGAAACACATCCCAGTCGAGTGAAGGCAGGGAAAAAAGAGCAACCGAAACCCATGTGGCGCTGCGGGGACGGGGACGGGGAAGAGGGAGCAATCGCAGAGAAGCAGAAGGCTTTTCAAAAATATAAACAATCTGGTTAGGAGGAGGACTTCGGCGGCTATATTTAAGCGGCAGCAGCAGAAGTTATAAAAGGAGGCTTCAAGAAGTGGGGAGCAACGCCAATATTGAAACATGACAGAAAAAGTAGAGTTGATGTTTGGTTCCCATTGCCCGCAGATGCAGAAAACGTGGAGAAAAACAAAGAGCTCGAGACCGCTTTCAAGGAGGACCCTCCTTCCTGGGAGGGGGTGTCACCCAGTCTGCTGGAGCCACTGGACGCTGGGGTCACAGAGGTGACCGTGCGGCCCGGCCCTGACCGCCCCCCTCCCGACAACACCTTCCTATCCAGGGGGACCAGCATGGGGACAGTGGGGGCAGTGCTGCAGGAGACATGGAAGAACCCTGGGGTCCCTACATGTCCCTCTCCCTGGAGTCCAGCCCAGCCCAGTGCCAAGGAGCCTCACGGGCACATCTGTCAGAAAGGCCAACTCAGAAGGGCTGAGCCCGGGACAGGTCGCTTGGTGGGAGACAGCAAACCCACCTTCGTCGTGGAGCCACGGGGCCAGTGTGCCTGGGGTGACCTGCTGCTGGTAGTTGGGGACCCGCCACAGGCCTGCCACACTCCCTTCCCCACGCATGCAGACATATGCACGTCCACATGAGAAACCAACGGGGGGGCCCCAAATTTAATACCACGCCACCACCCGCCACCGTGGAAACAGATTGGCACAGCAAGGAAAGGTTGTGCTTGCCCGGTCGGACTTAGGGCTCACAATCTTTGACCGGGTCCCTCGCAAAACCTCCCCCGAGTCCTTATGAAGGACACTGAGGCTTTCTAAGGCTGTTGGGACAACACAGAGAAGAGACAGCTATTAAACATAAGCCAAATACTGTTTTATTATCTACCCGGCCTGCCTATTCTCAAAGTGTCAAACATAATGACACATTAACAAGGGAATTTAATGGGTTTAGGGGAGGTGGCGGTGGGGCCCTAAAATACAGAATCCTCAGTCCCTGAGTCACTTAAAAAAAAAAAAAAAGCATGGAGAGTCCCCTCATCTGAAAAGCACTAAAACCTCACAAAGGGGCGGGGGAAGCAAAAACTGGGAACCAACTGCAGTATCCAACAAGAGTGCACCCACATATCCACTCAAGGACCATTTGGCAATGGTTTAAAAAAAAAAAAAAAAAAAAAAAAGCTCCATGCGCACAAGGAGACGGGATGATCTTCAAGACATATTTAAGCAAAAAGAGCAAAGTGCAAAACAATGCTTGTACTGTTTGAAAGGCTCTCTCTACATACCCTTGCATAAGCTCTGATTGTCTCCAGAAATATACAAAAGATACTTGTAACTGCTTGGCTCTGAGAAGGCTTTGGGTGGGGGGAGGGAGAGAGAGATGGACCTGCCCTTCACCGGACGGCTGACCCTCAAAGAACACGGGTTTGACCTGCGCGGGGCCACTTAGGTAAGTGTGGGTTTGTTGTAACGCGACACCGTACATGTATTTTCTCTTCCTTTTCATTTCCTTAATAACGTTTTCTTTTCTTTCGCTTATTTTATTGCAGAATACGGAATACAACACGTGACATACAAAATACGAGTTAATCGACTATTTAAGCTATGCTCAGGCTTCCACTCAACAGCAGGCTCTGAGTAGTTAAGTTTCAGGGGTGTCCAGAGTTATAACGTGGATTTCTGACCATGCGGGCGGTTGGCGCCCCAATCCTCAACGTTCAAGGGTCAACCGTATCTTTTGACTATTGTAGCCGCGTGCATATATTACATAATTAGAAAACCTGTACTATATGTTAATTTCTTAAATCCCGCTAATGTGAAAAAATACAGATTTACATACAGAAATATATTTTACATCATGCGTCCCATATACGCGGGTTCGTGGTCCCTCCTTGTCCACCTGCCCAGGAGCAGAGGCCTGGAATAAATGACCTCTTGACTCACTCTGGTAATTCAAAAAGGCAGGCCGGCCCGTCCTTTGTCAAAACAACAGCTGTTTCTTGCACAACGCGCTGCACACTGGCCAGTCTCGGGGCTTAGGAACAAGGAGGAGGTGGCCAGTTGCAGAAAATACCACTCACCCGGGCCAGGACTTTCCTGGGGAAGGGCAGAGGAAGGCGTCCCCTCGAAATGATTAAGAAAGATTCTAAACATCTGACAGCCCCAGGTCCAAAGGGACGGGGAGGTGGCAGGGCTGGCGGCAAACCCGTGGGCTCTGGGCACACAGGTACTTCCAACAAGGCCGAAAGAGGTGGAAATCATCCTGGAAAAGCGTTTTACATGGACAGGCACCTGGATGCAGAAACTGCAATTTTTGTTCCAAGTCACCAAGTGGCAATTGGCGCCAAGAGGTGACGAGGTCCAGAGCAAGACCAGTGGCTTTGGAGCCAAGGCTGTGTGTGCGCAGGCACAGTCCTTGCTGGGAGACGGGGGGCCGCCACAGAGCTGCGGATGCCTACAATCCTGCCGGCCTCGCCGCTAAGAATTTCTAGGATGCTCTTCCTCTTTTTCGGACGGATCCTCCAAGGGCAAAGCTCCTAACGCTTTCACTTTCTCTCTGCTGGAACGCCAGCCTCTCAGCCAGTGTTAAAGATGTATTCGCCACAAAAATTACAAAGTGCCACTAATGGCCTATTTAAAAGAAAAATTTCCCAAAAATAAACGAGTCTTCCTAACGTCACTGATCAGTCTGAAACTGCTCACCTTTGGAGTATGTACGTCTCCTGTTGGTCTGTATTAAACCGGCGGGGACGGGGTACCCGCGGTACTTCTCTGAGGCTCCCCTTCTAATGCTCCCAGGCCAGGCCGGCCTCGGCCCCCTGCTCCCTCTGGGCTTCTGCCCCAGCACCCCTGGGCTGGAGCATGAAAAGTATTCTCTGGTTCTTATCTCTGACTTTCATTCCAAGGATTAGTTCATCTGGTGTTTCCTTCGGGCTCACCTGACAAGCCGATCAAACAGCAAATCTTGAATATGAATTCCAAGTGGCTTTCTCGGTAAAACTACGAGGACTCTAACAAAAAGGACAAGGCACCCCAGTTTCTCCATGGGGTAGTCCCCGGGGCTTCCTTTCCAGCAACAGGGTCGGGGGACCAATGAAGCTGTTCTGGCTAGACAGGGCCGTAAGGAGCCCAAGCGACCACCGACCAGCCTCCTTCTGTCACACCCCCTTGCCCAGACCCCAACACAGAACATCCGAAGACCCTTCAGACACTGGCCTCGGAGAAGCCTGGTTTGGAATCCAGGCTCCATCCCTGCTGTAACCTGTGTGGTTCTGGGTAAATGACGTTCCCTCTCTAGAAATAAAAATTAAGATAAGCCTGTTCAATTTGTGGCAGGGGACGTGATCCATCAAGAGCACGTACTATCCTGTACTATCAGAGCCACACACTTGACCGCACTCTTGACCTGGGTGGCCCGAACTTAAGTCTGCCACCGAGGACGGGGGCTCCAGGGATGTACGGATGAATCAGAAGCCGACTCTGACCTCCAGGTACCCACGGTCCAGCCAAGGAACCAGGCTGGCACAGAAGAGCAACAAGACAGAAGGGACTGGGCCCAAGGAACCAAAACAGAGCAGAGGTTTGGAAGAGGAGAACATAACTTCTACCAAGAAAGCATTCCAAGTTTTCACGAAAGATGCCCATCTCGGCTGGGGCCCATGGGTGAGAGGGACTAGGTCCCCATTACCCTCTTTCTCCTCCCCCGGGGCTCACCGAGTCCCTGGCACAGCCAACGGCGTAGGTGCTGTCAGAGACCAAGAACAGGGCTCAGAGGAACCAGGAGCCTGGTCAGCAACAGCCCCCCCCCCTGGGGTGGGAGATGGGGCAGAGACCCAAGAGGAACAGGCCAACATGGAAATACGTGGGTTCAGATAGAAACGTAAAGGCCATTTCCCCAAACGTGTCCACCAACAGTGACCAAGACACCCACCGCGAGCGGACAGGAAGGTATGCACACATTTCCTGTACTTGCATATGCACGAGATGCCTCTGGAAGGCTCTATAGGTACAAGATGTGGGTACCACCCTCTATGCTGGGAGGAGACTGGACAAGCAGGCCAGTGGCCAGCAGGGAGATGCTCTCACCTTCTCCCCTTCATACCTTTGGAATTCTGAGCACCTAAATGTAATGCCGTCTGCTAAAAAGTACACCTTTATCTTTCCAAATCTCCCTTCTTTTCCCTGTAATGGGATGCAGGCTCTGATAGACGGATAAGGAAAAACTGACTGCCCCCCCATCCCAGAGCGCTGCTCCCCGCGGAGCTGCAAGAAGTGCATTTTGTTCTGTTGGTGGGTGTGTGCACTGACCAAGGGTGATATTTAAAGGAAAACCTTGCAGAACACCCAGAGTAAATGCTACAGCTCTCGCTTAATTTCAAGTTTAGATAGAAGACCAAGTCTGACCCGTTTCCCAAGTGCCCTCTGCAGACACCTGGCGCTCATCCATCGGTTTCCTGCTCACAATCTTTGATTCAAAGCGAGTGCCACCAGAGTCTGAGTGCCGGCTCCAGGATTCTGTGATGGGATGGCACGGAGGGGCCAGCAGTGAGCACTCGCTCAACAAAGACGCACTTGCCACAGAAGTCACACAGCCTTCAGCAGGGACCCTCTCCACGGAGGGGCAGTGGATGAACTGAACGGAGAAAAACAGCACAACGAAAGGCAGGAAGGCAGGGATCCTGGAGTCATACAGGCGGTCCAAGACTTAGGGGCTCAGCATTCCCCGGGGGCACCAATGACCACGGAGCTGGGGGAGCTGTACGTGTGCGGAGGACACACACACCCCCTCCAAGAGAGGGAACACTGCCCAGATCTGAGCTTGTCATTCCCTGCTCAGAGCCTCCAGTGGCTTCCTAGGGGGCAGGGCACACGGGCCTTTCTCTGCTGTCCCCAGAAGGCCCGGCCCCCTCCTTTCCCTTGAACCCTCAGCACCGGCTGTTCCCTCTGCTTGGTGGCCTGTCCCTGCTCCCCGCCATCAAACTGTCAGATCTCCAACTGAATACCTTTCCCAACCCCAGCCTCTTCCACCCCACCCCGGAAGAGACTGTAAAGTGGGTGAGCCCAGCTCCCCAGACCACGTGTGCCTTGTGGAAGCAACCCTGGTTTGCAGTTCGCGTGTGTGTGCAAGTGTGCGAGGTTGGTGCGTCTCCCCGTGGGCCGTAAGCTCCAGCAGGGCCTGCCTTTTGCTTGCTACAGAATTCCCAGCACTTTACATGGTGCTGGGGTACATCACAGGCAGGCAGTCAATATTTGCCAAATGAAAGAATAAGTTTAAAAAAGAAGAAAGAAAAAAAAAAAAAAAAGAAGGCAAAATGTACCAGAGAGGGGACAAATTTAACAACTGCAAGGCCTCCAGTCGGAAAGAGACACGGCTGCAAGCACTGAGGCCCTGAATGGCAGAGAATGTTCTAGAACAGTTCAGCAGACTGGGGGCTGAGGAGGAGGAGGGGGTCAGGCTGACAGAGCCGGCTTCTTAAAAGGCAGGATGGACGGGGAAGGCGGCAGGAGGTCCTGGGGGAGACCCACACTCCCCTCTTGCTCAGCCTCCAAGGATCCTGGGTTGAGCCCGAGAATGGTACCATTTTATAAGAATTAGGATCATTTGCCCAAGAGGGACTCCTTCCTGACGGAGCCACCCTGGCGAGTTCTCCGAGCAGCAACCCAGGAAGCCACTGTCATCAGCACTCCGTCCCAAGAATACGGAACGGGAAAACGGGTGGGAGACGTCCATCCCAGAGACAGTGCTTTGGGGTAAAAGAGGAAGCAGCAAAGCAGACATGGGCTTCACTGTTGAGACTCTTCCACTGCCTGTGAGTAGGGTTCCTTCCCAGAAGGAGAGCTCAGGAGGGGTCCTGGGGAGCGAGTGCTCTTCCCAAGGCAGGGAGAGTGCTCTCTGGGGGCAGCCCCGGGAAACCGGGCTCCTAGCAGGGGCTCAGTAAACACTGGCCAAGCAGAGGTGAAACACACACCTGCCCTGTGACTCTCCCAACTCAGGGAGCAGAGAGGTGGGTGTGTGGACAAGCAAGGGGACTGCCTCCAGCTCAGGTTTCAAGCTCGGGGGTCGGGGGGGGGCCGAGTCAGAAACAGGGTGCAGCCCCATGAAATGAACACAGCTCTTCCACTAACAGCCTGGGGATCAGAGTCCCGGCGCAGGACACAGCCTTCCGGACGGATCCCCACACCCCAGTGGCCGTACTCCCAGCGTGGGTGTCCCACCACGAGGTGCGAGGGTCCCGCTCCCCGACATCCCTCGAGAAAGACAGGATCTCTGTGCACACGGACCGGCCGAGCTCTCTATCCTAAAGCAGGGACACTAATACACATCTCACGGGGCTGCCGCACGGATTAAACAGGGTAAAATGCCTACTATGAGGACTACGGTCGGTTCTCTCTTCTCTCCCTATTCAAGCAGATCCAGCCTCGTGTAAAGGCTGTTCCCTCGAGATCCTTTTACCCTGAAGATGGTAGGGGTCGTCTGATACGTACTCAGGACTTAACCAGTCTGGGACGTGACCTAATATTATTAGTTCCTGATCTAGGAAATCCAAATAAAACGATTTACTCCAACACAGACTTACTGCCTGTCGCCGCCCCGTCTGAAGGCGACACCCCCGCCAGAAATGGGTAGAGGGGGCAGCGAACAGTGGTGCGGGCAAGGTGCCTCGGTGTCAATGTTTAAACAGAATTTTCAATCAAGTGAATGTGTTACCGACTCATAAAATAAAAAGTGAATAAAAACAAATACCCTGGCCTAAACAAAGGCTATCAGTACAAGGTTCTCACACAAGCCCTTTTTGAGAAGTCCTCGGGATGGAGAAATTTCGACAGAGAACCAAGGTTTTGTTTTTTGTTGTCTTTCACCCCGTTGCAAACCCACTATGCAAAGACAAAAATGCCAGATGTATCCAACAAGCACTGCGCTACATATAATACTTGCCAGACTCTCATTGAAACAGTGAGACATGAGAGACGGCGTCTTGGTGGTGCATAATGAAAGGGAGACGATCAGAGCCCCGGTGCGGCGGGGAGGAGGCCCGTGCGAGACGGAAGGACGCCTTTAACCCCAACCAGAGGGAGTCTGCTTTGCGAACTGACCAAGGCAGAGGAAACTGCTGATACCTGCCCAGTTCTGAGCTATAAAAATGTCTGTTTTCTAAGTAGCCTTCTTTACCGCTCTCTTTGGCTCTATTATACAAAATTAAACTCTGCCCGCCGGCCTCCACCTTGTAGACACACGTGGCCCCACATGGCAGGAGTGCCCGCCCCCCCCCCCCATCCTAGACTTCTCCGGAGAGCCCCAAAGTGCCTGCCTTCCTCCTCTCCTGGCCTCTCCACCTGTCCTTGCTGTCTGGTTCTCTCATTTGCTTGGGCTCGCTACTGCTTTCTCCCCTGCTTCATTCTCGGGTTGCAGCGAGGGCCTCCTTGGATTGCAGCGAGGGCCTCCGTGGCTAAACCCCTTGTCTTCTGCCTCCTCTGTGTTTCCCCAGGCCACAGCCTCCACGTCCGTCCCCCCCACAGGACCCGGGGACGGCTGCTGAGGTCCAACCTATTGGCACCGCCCCCCATCCTGTAGGGCTCGGGATGCACTTCAAAGTGAAGCAGCCACATGAGCTCTGCTCATCCCACATCCCAGATAGGGAGACTGAGGCTGGGGCAGGTAAGAGACTTGCCTTTGCTAACAAGCACCCAGGGAATATAGCTCCCTTGACTTTGGGACATCCATCACCCTTCTTACACTTAGTACACATCAGGACATGTGTTTTAAAACCAAATGAGAGGGGAACCTGGGTGGCTCAGTCGTTAACCATCTGCCTTCGGCTCGGGTTGTGATCCCAGAGGCCTGGGATCCAGCCCTGCATCGGGCTCCCTGTTCGGCAGGAAGCCTGCTTCTCCTTCTCCCACTCCCTCTGCTTGTGTTCCCTCATCTCTCTTTCTCTCTCTCTGTCAAATAAATAAAATCTTAAAAAAAAATAAATAAAGCCAAATGAGAACTTGTCACCATTTTAAAACACCCACAACAGTTGGATCCGGGGTGTCTGCGGTCTAGCTCTGGCTGCGGGACAGGAGATGGGTGGGTGTCAGAGAGAAAAGATACCTCGAACACCCACCACTGCATTCAGGATGCAGAGAGGCTGCCCTGTCAACCAAGTAATTGGGCCCCAGAACCAATTAACTAAAGGAGGGGGAGGACAGGGAACTGCACTAGCCCCAGCAGCCACTAGCCACGTGTGGCTACATCCACTGAAATTAGAGATTCCGTTTCTCCACTGCAGTAGCCACGTTCCAAGGGCTAGTGGCAACTACACGATGACAAAGGTACACCGGTAAGCACCACTGCATCAATGCACTGCACTCTGCTGGTCTAGAATGACTCTCTGGGCTCCAGAGGGGATGCTATTCGCTGCTACACGAATGACATTTAACAGACGGATGAAACCGACGAGTAGCCGGTGGGATCCGCCCAAAACACACCAACCACATAGGGGTCGGGGGTGGAGCTGAGAGCTGGATCTGAACCTGGAAGACCATCTCCATGGAAGCTGAGGTTCTCCGCGGTAAACCCGGTGCCACCCCTTCCCTGTGCTCCAGCTTAATGCACCTGACTTTCTCCAGCAAACAGGAGGGAAGGTCATGGGCTAAAAAATGAAGCAGGAACAGAAAAAAGGTGCTCAAATCTCAAAAAATAATTAAGCCGCTGCCAGAGGAATAGCTCTGATCTCATCTACGCTGGTAAACGTTTTCTTCCTAAAGTATTTGTTTCAGAAAATAAAGCCTTTAATTTGAATGCTTTAGGAGCCAAAATTTCTGTCTGTTGAAAATATTTGTTTCTATTGTTTGGCAGGAATCAATTTGTTAGGGCACCAGCCACTCTGGCAACGGTTCCCTTCCACTTCTCTGGGAAAATGCTTGGCGGCAAAGCCATCCACCGCCCTGCAGCTCGCGCGCTCTCTCTCTCTCTCTCTCTCACTGTTTGGGCTACCCCAGCCACAAACATCTGCCGGCACAGACACAGGCCATGCAACAAGCCAGCCCGCCGGTGCCTCAGCTGCGACAGAGCCACTCTGAGGGTCTGTGGGAATATACGACTGGACTTGGTGGGCAATCAGCTGATTTTGATGATCAGAAGCAGCGCCCATTTCATGTAATTATTTTTGTGAGTGAGAGAAGACCTGTCACCCAACTGTGGGTGATTTTCCCACACAGCCCCGTCTTTTATGGCACGAATGAGGTCTAGGAAGCAAGCAGCTGGAGAATTTCTGGGCAGCCAGGCTCCATCCTGCCTACGAATCGCCAGGTCACCAAGAGACCCCGAGCCTCGGTCTGCTCATCTGTGAAACACACCACCGGCCCGGAAAACCACGTGGCATGAAGGATAAGAAAATCTCCGGGAAGTCAAAACGGCTCCCCAAAAATGGCAGCTCTTACTTTCTTCTGCAAGGGTGAAGTATCCTCCAACGTCCTCACTTAAGCCGTTTTTGCTCGCTACGGGGGCGGGGGAGGGGGGGGAGATGCGGCGCTGAAGAGACAGATCATGAAAGTTAAAAGCTATCACAGTTATAGGTGAAGTGCTAATAACTTCATTTTGAAACTGTCAGGTTAGGTTTTTTTAAAATCACAGCTGTGGCTTGCACCAGAACTCTACCTGTAGCTGTGCTCCCTTCTCACATTTTAATTAGCAAATAAAACTCCGCAAAAGCTCTCAAAAAAAAAAAAAAAAATTTTTTTTTAAAACCTGCAGTTTAGAAGGAAAAGTTTTTTTTAAAAAGACGGCCCAGCAGCTCCTGGGGAAAAGCAGACCCGTAACGGGCATCAACCTCGCCGTGCATCCACAGCACTAGAGCTGCGTACGTGAGGAGGCCAAGAGATGCCACCGTGGAGCCAGCTTCGATCTTGTTTTTGCAGTTAATTTTCGAGATTTGGGGTGCCGTGTTCAGCGAGCGAGGTTTACAGCATCCTGCCATTGGCTGGGAACTGCTGCCCGCCAGATGGCCCGGCAGAACGCATGGCAGAGAAGGCGAACGTCGCCTGTGATTCCTTCACTCTCTGCTGGCACGGTGCTGCGGGCCGCTGTCGGGAAATCTGGGTGCTGGGCACCAACAGGTGACAGGACACGAGGGCTCCTGGTGCCCAGAGCAGAAACGGGACTCAAAGGGGGGCCGCTTCAATCCTCCAAGAGTCTCGCCTCAAGCTGTGCTAGGTGGATGGGAGCCCCAGGGCAGAAAAAGGGGGAGCTCCGTGAGTTGCCCTGCCACGTGCTGCCACCAGTCTGCCCACTCTGGGCACTGGAGTGACCATTCCCGTCACCAGCTGCACTCCATCCTGTCCAGGGAACTTTCTGGGAAAGAGCTGGAGAGATGCTTTAACTCCGACTTCAGAAAGCCAGCTAGAGAGCTTTCACTAACTAACGCACACCCACGACAAACTAAGTCTAACTACACAGTGCGGTTCACGCTCAGCCGGGGCAGCCCCCAATGGCCTCCGAGCTCTGAGCCGGTACAAACAGTCCCCTCTTCACCCCGGGGCTTGACTCCCCGGTCTCCACAGGGCCACATGGGTTGCAAAGGAATTTTTTTTTTTTTAAGATTTATCTTCCAAAAAAAGAAAAGAAAAAATTTATTTATCGTAGAGAGAGAGGGTGCAAGCGGGGGAAGGGGCAGAAGGAGTGAGAATCCCAGGCAGACTCCCACTGAGCAGGGAGCCCGTCGTGGGGCCCGATTCCAGGACCCTGAGATCATGACCTGAGCCAAAACCAAGAGTCGGACACTTAACCGACTGCAGCCACCAGGCGCCCTGGGAACGGTTCCTGGGGCAGGAAGCGAATGCCAGTTACAAAGCATTCTGATCTCCCCGTGACAGCTCCAAGTTCAGGTTCTCCGCACCTGTTTTCCCCTGACTCCATGTGTCCTTTCTTAATTGCACAGACGCCACTTGTCTCAGCCCAGGAATGACATTTCTCTGTACCCCACATTCTTGGTTCTCTACGGCTGCACCTCTGTGACTTCTGGAGGCACAGGGGACGAGAGGGTTCTAGTCTGGGGGCAAATGAAAGACCCCCGTACAGCATGATGTACAAAAGGACACGTCTCATCTCACCCCACTGGCCCTCTCAGAGATACCGCGACGTCGCCCGTGCACGGCCCCAGGAGGCAGGTCCGCCCAAGTGGCCCCCCTGACACTGGCAACTTCTCCGCCCGTGGCCCTGCATCACAGGCAGTGACGCACCAGCAGCAGCCAGTGTCCTTCCGTGCCAGCAAACACTCGGTTCTGCCAAGCTGATGTAAACACAAAGGAAATATTGCCGCAGATCCACAACGATAATCAAGAGCGTCACTGATCACGAACAAACACCATCAATTATGTTTCATATACTCCACGAATTCTGGAAAGCGCGGCAACGTATTTATCAAGATTTTCAACAAGAGCTGAGACGAAAGAGGGTTTCCTGGTTTACTCCAGCCTCCGCGCCCGTCCCTCTAAGTGCCTGCTTAATGGGTCCCAGTGGGTTGCTGGGCACCTGTCGTTTACTTTAGAAACTGGACATGATCACCGAGCACGAAAGCCTGGCAGCAGTGGGAGCGCCTGGACCGGGGAAGAGACAGTGGGTCCGACGGGAAGAATCCACCGGTATCCAAAAGAGTTCGAGGAAAGGCTATGACCAGCTTCACACTAACCACACTCATCGGGGGAGTTCCCGAGCTCCCCGTGGGAAGGACAGGGCGCCAAAAGGCCAACACGCCGAACTTCCGCGCAAAGAGCTTCCGACTCAGTAAAACAACTGGACTGTACTGTAAGGCAGATCGCTGCAGGACAGGTACCCAGATGAGCTGGGAGCTGAGAGGGAGAGAGGGGACCTCCTGGCGGCAGGACCCGGGGTGGCCGTGAGGGTTGGGGGAGACGTCATGTGGCGGGAGCGGGGAGAGGAGGAGGACTCCAGAAGGCCTAGGGCGGGCGGAGGTAATAAAATCAGCTGCCTCTAGAGTTCACAGACTCGTGCATCATCACATCCCTTGTTGCTTTAATCACCACGGGGATCCTGCGACGCGGTCGTTTTGGCCCCTCTGCCCGTGAATGAGGACACAGTGGTGAAGGCCACCTGACCAAGAACACACCACCGTGCGGGGAGAGTTTCAAGGCAATATTTTCTACACCTAAATCTGCTCCTTCCACGCCAGCAAAACACTCTCAAAAAGCACAATAGGCTTGGAGCTGGCGGGCTCGGAGGGCACAGAGGGCAAGAGCTCCAGGGCTCCGTCCTGGGCCCCGAAAGACTCTGTGCTAAGTCAGTGTGTCTCTGCTTCTCCAGTCTATCGGTGACCAAGGCAGCTCTTCCGAAAGATCATTCTGGCAGTGACGGGGAGAAAGCACTGGAGGAAGCGAAGGCTAAGAGTGGGCCCAGCGAATCAGCAGACGAGCCACAGGACAAGGGACAGGGTCGCCGAGGGCTCCAGACGCCCAGCCCGAACGCCTGCGGAGCGGGCAGCCGCCCAGCCATGTCTGAGATCAAGAAAAAGGAAAGAAACAAGAACTGTCTCTAAATTAATCCTGAATCAGCTTCAGTGGATAAAGTAAATACAGGAAGCAGCCCCGAGAAGAGAAAATAGGATATACTAAAATGGAATTAGGAGCCTGGCATTGAAGACCG
This sequence comes from Mustela nivalis, assembly GCF_964662115.1. NCBI lineage: Eukaryota > Metazoa > Chordata > Mammalia > Carnivora > Mustelidae > Mustela > Mustela nivalis. Next base: position 8,665,654 of record NC_139038.1, on the reverse strand, counting down.
TGGAGACTGGCCCCAGCCCAGCTGCTGCCAGCTTGTGCGCGCGTTCCCGCCCCCACCATCCCCCACCGCCCCCCCCCCGACACCCCCCAACCCGGCTTTAAATACTCAACGGGGGTCCCGGAGCCAATCGGCGTCGGACCTGTCAAAGCTGACTGCTGGAATAAAAATGGAAAGGCCGAGTGGCAGCCGTAACATGGAATTTCCTTGTTTTTATTAGTTTAAGGCTCTTAAAGAGTAACTTTTACATTGGGGAAAACTTTTCAAATATGTACTACTTGAAACTTAGATCCAGTTACTTCTCACATGTTTTCAATCACTCCGCTTGCCAATTTTACTAGTTATCAAAAGACATTTGTGGTTTAAAAGCAGGGGAACGGGTTTCCCCCTCCCAGGACATCTGCCCTTCCCCGGGTGACCTCAGCCCGCTGGATCCCTAAGCCGGCCAGCTGCCAGAGGGGCTGATGGGCCAGCCCGGGCTGTGCTACTGGATCTCACAGCTGGAGGAGGACGACAACTGAACAATGGTTCAGTTCCCAGCGCCCACACCAGGGACACCTGGGTAAGGATTTTTTTTTTTTTTTTTTAAACAAAAACTGGTAACATCCAGCTTTTTGCAGGGCTGTAGCTACATGGATCTATCCAGGAACGGGAGATGGTTACTCAATTTTCAGTTCCTACAGCTAAACCTCTGGAGGTCTGGCGATGATCACAGGGCTGGTCGGGCTTCCTTCTGGTGATCATTCAACATGGAAGCTGGGCAGCCAAAGACTGAACCGTGCACGATGACCCACGCGTGATCTTTAAACCAGCAAAGTGGCACAGGCCTCACCCGTTCACTGTTGGAAACCATCTAATAAACTAAGTGCTGATCTCCAAATTCACCAGGAGCCCCTTGTTCCATTCTCACTGTGTTGGCCAAGCACAGGCTGGAGTGGCTGAGCTTCCAAGGGTGGCAAACCACACAGCCATCTCCAATCAAATGACGTTCAAGTCTGTGCCATCGCCCCGGAGGACAGAGGCAGTTTGAAACCTCATTAAAAACAGAATGAAACAGGGGCACCTGGGTGGCTCAGTGAGTTGACGCCTCTGCCTTCGGCTCAGGTCGTGATCCCAGGGTCCTGGGATCGAGTCCCGCATCAGGCTTTCTGCTCAGCGGTGAGCCTGTTTCCCCCCCCCCCTCTCTGCCTGCCTCTCTGCCTACTTGTGATCTCTATCAAATAAATTTAAAAAAAAAAAAAAATCTTAAAAAAAAATTAAAAAAAAAAAAAAAAAAAAACAGAATGAAACATACCCAGGTGTCCTAAATAGTTGGCTTGGTACCAGCTCAGAGCGAGGCGCACTGGGCGTACTGGCTGAAGGAGGCTGACTGCCCCCTCCATGCACTCAGTACTCCACACTTGGTATCATGTGCTTGACAGCCCCTCCCTGTCCACTCGGGGGGCCCCGTGGAGCCAGGCTGCCTCTCTGTAGCATCAACGATAAATAACACAGACTCCTCAGGTGAGAGCACTGGGGTGGCAAACGGGCTATGGGTCTGTACATTTCTAGTATGAATATGTCCTTCCCCACAAATACGACAAAAAAGGCAAACAAATGCTCTTAAGTGGAAAAACTTCAGATGTAGTTTGTTCGGCACGGGCTCCAAATTCCGGGCATAAACATTTATTTTTAATCGAGCTGCATTTTTTTTTTTTTTTTCATTTAAAACCTGTTAATTCCATGACTGAGAATTCATCAAGTTTCAGACTGGAATTAATTTTAGCAACTGCTTTATACCAAAAATATTAGTAGATGTGGCTGTGTAACCGGCCGGCTTCGCACACTGTCATTGAGAAGTCTGCGCGTTCACAATGCTCTCAGAGAGTGTGGTTCACGCCGACAGAGCGGAGTCTGGAAGCTGGTGAGCTCCATCTCCTCCCGAGGAGCCCGCGGAGCTGGGGAAGCAAGGCTGGCCATCTGTCTGCCCGCCCTTCTTACACAAAACGGACCGTGGCATTCCGTCCCCTCCCCACTCAGGGTGGGGACTACCCCCGCACACACCCAGGTGCCTTTCACCACATGCATACGGGTTACACACCTACCCGGGGCGGGAGGCTATCCCCACAGTGACTGGTGTGTGACACCAGTGACACCTGCCCACCTGCTGACCCTCTTTCGCGAACTTCACCCTCGCGGATTGTTGTGCTTGCCTGGAAGGCCGCCTGCGTTGGTTAGGGCCCGCTCAGGAGCGTGTCGGCTGTGCTCTACTCTCCTGAGACAGGTACCCTGCTTTATTTTATTGGTGACACGAGCAAATGTGGCCCGATTCCTCGAACGCTGGGCCACCAGCGTCACCTCCACAGTTAGGCAACAGTAAGCACGTCTGCACCGATTCTGCCTAAAGACTCGATCCCAGTGACATCTCTCAGAGGGGAGCTCCGACCTACAGATCACTGCAGGGGTCACTCGAGCCCCACGAGGAGGGGCTCAGAATTTCAAGGGCCTCAGTCCTTCTCCGCTGCTATCATAAGAATGCAGGTTCTCCTGCCACTCCGAGGCTGAGCCCAGCCGGGGCCTGGGAGAGTCACCTGGTGAGGCTTATAGACACCTCTGCCCACTGATGAGCACAGGCCCCGCACAGCGACGTCAAAGTCTCAGATTCCTCTTTTCCAAATAGAATCCAGAGCCGACGGCCCCAGTCTCTCTTCCCTGGCACTCCGGTCCCTAAAGGCGACCAGTATCCGAGCCAGGCTCAGCCTGGCGACTGGGCTCTGAAGGCTTTGCGCTGGGCTGGCCTCGCGGACGCGCTCTACCTCCTCCTGCACATCTCCAGGAGGAGCATCTCTCATGTAATTTCTCAAACGTCCAGCATCTAAGGAAGCAGGAAAGCCGACGCGGCTCAGCCAGGGATGGGTGCTTGGCGCACGGGGCTCGGCAAGGCCACCCTCCCGGCCCTTCGGCGACCAGCTCCGCTCTGCACACGGACCGCGTCCGGATGGGGACGGCCTGGAGAAGTGCACTCTAGGGCTACACAGTTTATCTGAGTTTAACAGTCAAACCAGGTCCTCCTCTTCAGGACTCTTAGTCCAAGAACCTCCCTTAGGGAGTTTAAACAGCTCCCCTCCCGGCACCGCGCCTCACGATGATAGATCCGTGAGGGTTTTATTTAAGACCAGCACTAAAGCGTGCCATTACTTACGAATCCGAGGGCCTGCGAAAGTCCAAAAACGGCTCTGCAACTAGATTCTGTATCACCAAAGCACTTCCAGCCGTGAAAGCCTGGGCCACGATTCCGAATGGAACGTGGTCACACCTTGCCTAACTTTCTGGAGAATCACGATACCTCTAGACTTGTTAGCTGATTAAAAACGGGGAGAAAAGCCCCAACACAGTCCCCCCCCCATAAGACATTTTCCTACCTGGCAACCTCACCACGGTGACAAGGCAAGACCCCCGTGCAACCTCACGAGTGTGCAAAGCACATGCAGGGGTCCGGACGGCAGCAGGGACATCAGCACGAAGAATGTGCTGCTTATTTACAACATCTCCAAAGCGTTTCGGGCCTAACTTGAATATATATTTTGCACAGTACCAAAACTTTTAAATATCCACAAGAAGATTTCATTTTTATAGGCAATAAACATTAAATCTAAAGGACTGGAACATAAAAAGTGTTTTAATGCCATATAAATCACCTTTCCCTAGACAGACTAAATCTCCGAAGGTTTTAAGGACTGCAGTATAAATTTTTATGGCAAATTATCTACATAGAAATTATCTGCACGAGATGCACTTTCATCCCTCTTTCTCATTTACATAGTGCTGACAATCTTTTCCATCACAACAGCCCATCCAGGCTGGGGACGCAAACGGGACGGGGAACAACGAGAGCCCGAGCCAGGCGGGGATCTTTCTTCCTTCTTTCCGCCCATCGTCGGCTCCTGATGCAACTGGGTCTTGTCTGTTGTTCCACAAAAGCCTCGGGCTAACCCTCAGCCCAGGGGGGTACGGCCGCCCCAACAACGGGAGGAACATTCACAGGCTGAGCCCCAGACATGCTTCCTACCGAGCTTCTCCCGGGCCAGGGGCCAGCCGGCCCGATGCCACTGGGACCGGTGGTTCTACAAACTTTCTCTTCGCCGGGCAAGTATTGTGCACGTGGTTTTGTTTTCTAGGTTCCCGTTTTAAAAGGAATCCTAATCCCAATCCCAGAAATTAGAGGACTGTCCCATCAGAGAGGAAAACGTGACCCATGTTATCAACCGCCATTTTATTGTATCAGTGAATTACACAATTTAAAGCCTGCCCCGCCAAATCCAAGGAGACTGAGAGTTTCTGTGCCCTCCTAGAGTTCTTTTCTGGTAACAGAACAAGAAAAAGTAGCTAACATGCCTGCCTTCTGGCCTGCTCTTAATCTTCGCCAGCCAGTCTGAAGAAGGAACAAGAGAAAAGGTTTTCTGGAAATAGTTTCCCTATTGGTTTTATCCGCATAATAAATATTAAAGTTAATTTTTTGTGTGTGCCTTTCATCTAGGAGAGTGTTAGGCCCTTTAATGGTCTAAAAATTTAAATACAGCTCTCCATCACATTCTTGCAGGGCCTAATTAAACACAAATAGATCTAGCACCACAGAATTCTGCACAAGAAACGAGAAGAAAAGAAGTATTTTGGCAAAGGGGCACCGATTTCGACTGACTCCAGCTTGGATGCAGAAGCATTAACGACCGACTGATGGAAAGGGAAAGTACACTTGAACAGCATTTTTCAATTAAACAGTCACTTTCTCATGGAATAAAAATCCACATAGATTTTTAGGCTGCATATAACGCAGTCATGATGAGCCCATTTCCTCTGGTTCATTACAAAATTTTCTTGTTGAAGTGGCAATTTCTGCCCTGGTCGTCTAAATGAGGGTAATTAGAAGCCCACAGTAAGTTTTGAAAAACAGAACAACCCAAAGACACTGCGGAGTATGGTACCACAAACATTGTGCTTTGCAAATGAAGGAGGCAGCATTTTCTCTCCAGATTAAAAGACACTTGCTGCCAACTAACAGCAGCTTGTGTAATCTTATTTAAAATGTGCTAAAGCATTACGCCACTTCACCAAATGGGAGGAAAAAGGAGCAATACTGAACCTAAAATGAAAAGAATCGGACCAACGCGTTGCTTCTAGGTGTCATTTTCTCAAGAAGCGCGCCATCTCCACTTGCCATGGGTCAGCTCAGAGCAAGGAAAGGGACAGGACGTGGGCAGCCTCACCATTTGAACTCATATAGGAGACGCTCCTGGGCTCTGACTCACTCAAGATCTAGTGAGGCCCCTGCCTCTGTGTGACCCTCTGTGGGGACAAAGAGCTCAAACGGGCACCACCCCCTGCCCACATGGGGCTTCTAGTCCAGAGTCTATAGGAAGCAAAACACGGCCACCCGGTTCATCAACAGCATTAGCGACAACAAGGCCGTACAAGGAATTCGCTTTAACGGTTATGGACACTACGCAATGAAGACTAAGAAAAAAAAAGAGCAGATGTTCTCCATACAGAAATTCAACACCCACATCAACTGATTTAAAAACCAAAATGTCACAATTTATTTTGAATTTAGGGGGAAAAATAAAAATAAAGGACTGCTGCCCCAAATTTAATATTTGAATCCAATAGTCCCAAATTTGGGATTCAAATGCTTCTAGCTCCGTGAATCCTTCCCTGTTCGCCCCTGCACGCCCTCTGTGGCCACACGGCACGTTCTGTGCGGTTTTCAGTTATGAGTGGGTCTTCCAGGCCCCACTGAGCACACCTCTAGGAGACGGGGCTGTCTTAGGTACCCCTGCACTCCCTGCAGCGCCCAGTACAGGTCAGAAGTCCGTGCCCATCACTAAGTGACTCTTGATCCAAGAGTCACTGCCCTCACTGTGGAGTTCATTCTCAACAGCCGACTTCCCCAGCTTGGAGTTCTAAATAAATGATTAAACAAAGTGCGTTTGGCGTCTCCATCTGAGAGCTAAACATCTCTGCGAACAGAATCACACGACCTATAGTAATTCTAAAAGATACCTCCGTAGGAAAGGGTTGGAAACGCGATGCAAAAGCATTTTTTAAAAAAAGCAAAAAAAAAAAAAAAAAATTCTGCTAAGCGATCTAACACAAAGAACTAAGGCATCCTACTTAAGTGACAAAAGAAGAGTCGAAAATAAGAAGCAAGTGGCAGCTTAAACAATGTCAAACCACACTTGAGAAATAAAAAAAAGATCTCATGTTAGCAGGTCAAGTGAAAAGGCAGACAGCAGTAACCACAGCCACAGAAAGGTCCGAGGTTACCCTGTCCAGTTCATTAAGCAGAGAAGGATTTAAAAACCCAAATAAATGCTATTCAGAAAATAGCCAAGTAGATTTGTGCTCTAGCAGGGGGAGAAGCCACACAGGGTAGACTCAAGCTGCTATTTTCCCAACCAGACTGTATATACGTTTTATAAAGGGGGCCCCCCATTTTGCCGTGTACAAACCCACAAAGGCGGCAACTTGAAATCCTAAGGCATGGGTTTCACTCTGCTCCCAATCCACCTAGGGCAGGGCTCGCTGCCAGGCACTCCGTACCCTCCAGCCCTGACTCCTGCCCGGGACAGAAAGCAGGCTCGGCTATCCGGTCAGGTTGGACCCAAGGCAGGACGGAGGGAGGAGGGAGGCCATGGGGGGCAAAAGCTTTCCTGCCAGTCTGCTCTGACCCCCAAACTCTCGTCTCCATTTTAGTCACTGTCTGGGATTTCGTTATTTCTGGAACTGAGGCCCTGCCCTTTTTCTCACCAGTGCCCGCTTACCCCACTGCCAGCATGGGGGTCCCTGCTCGGAGCCCACAGACCCCCTGACACCCCAGCTCTTTAGGTCTCTGCCAGCTTCACGGCTCCTCATGTCTGTCTGTCTGCTATTCCACATCAGGCCGCCCTGGTGCTACAAGCCGTTCACCGGTGACCCCAGGTCTTTCCTTGCACTCTCTTCTTCTGATCCTTGCCTGCGCCTGGCTTCTCCTCTCCTCCAATCACCTGGGACGCCCCACCACACACCAGAAGAAAGGGTTTTACTGTCAGGGCAGCCGTGCCTCTGCTACAGAGACCCTGGTATCCCATCTAAGCTGAGCAGGGGCAGGAAAGCTGGGGATTCCAGAAAACAGAGCATCCCCCATCATTATTTATTAAAACCAAGTTTCTGCACCCTGCAGGCAACCAGCAGTATGATGTCTGCAATGGCAGGGTTCCTTCTAAGAAATTATTTCCTGAGCACTTCACACGCCCTGGATGTTCTAAGAAGAGGAAAAAGTGTTATACTCTTCTTAAGGCGATTTTATGAACCCTTTAATGCTTAAAGTTAAAAAAAATTTTTTAAATTTTTTAAACATTTAAAAACCCAAAAACTAAAGGCCGGGGGGTGGGGGCAGTGGGGTGGAACAACCCAAAAGCTCACGTGTACCCGGAAACTAAGCTGCGGTACAGAGATCAAGGCACTGGATTGGAGCAAGGGGGTGCCTCTTCCATAGCCCATCCTGGGGGGCGGGGGAGGTCATGGGGGCGGGGACAGGATTCTCTGAGCATCGATTTCCTCATCTGCAAATCACGGGTGATACCAAGGTCTGTGAGGTAGGGTTTTTGGGAGAACCGATTTGATTCAGTGAACTTGAAGGACCGTCTCCTACGCACCAGACCCTGGGGAGAAAGGCTAGACAGAGCCTCATTTCTCCGTGCCTCCAGTTTAGGAGGTTTGATCTCCACGGTGAACAAGAGACTCCGGCTGACTATACAAACAAGGAGAAAGACCGTATTCCACTGGGCGTTAAACACATTTATTTATAAGTAAACACGAATATACGGAGGGACGTAAATCAGAAAGCAAACAGGAATGTAGGTGAAGAGCCAATGGAATTAAATGAGACGAAACTCAGTGTTCAGCAACAAGGGAAAAACTTCAAAATGTCCAGTGTATGCCCCGCAGCGAGTTTTAGCTTGGAGGTCCCTAAATTCAACTTTCTACATCAGTTTCTTAGTATGGGACGTGTTCTCCTGGAGTGAGCCTACCAAGGTTCCCATGCCCGCTGAGTTCAAAGGACACCTAAGAATTGAAAGCTTCTGAGCAAAATCAAGGTCATTTTCATCACTAGATGCTCTTTGGTTTTGGTTTTCCAATCCCTGGATACTATGAGTAAGGAATGCCCTTGGAGAACAGATCCGAGAGGAAGACACAGTTTCGGTGGCTTGTACCACACAGTGGCTAAGGGTTCTGTGCTGCCAGGCTCCTCCTGGAGGCCCCCTTCAGTGCCAGGGGACTAGAGTTCAGGCAGGCAGTCCCAGGGCTGGTACCGGTGTCCTGGGTGGCTCTTTGTCAACACACAATTCAGAAGGGAACGGGCAGAGGAGAAATGGCACTGGTCCTGACCTTCCAGAATCTTCCACTCATGGAGCTCCTTTAAAGCCTCACTTCCAGCATCCACCAGGTCAGCGGGGACTCCCAGCAGTGCAGGGACCCCATTCGCAAGAACATCTATTCTTGGGCACAACTGTTTTCCTGGTTCCGTGCTTGGGACAGGACCGGGGCTGCACCGCGGTTGAGTCTTGGCTCCTTCTGTCACCATGGAGCAGCATTAAACCCTGGCTGGCTGGAAGACGTTGTACGTTCCCGGGCTGTGTCCAAATCACAATGAGTGAAGGTGACCCAGAGCCAGTGGGAGGAAAGGGACCGGAGTGGCCATTTGGGGCCTCCTATAAAGGCCAGAGCCTGCCTGACCTCCACCCCACCCCCCACCCTGGCCGCAGCATTCTCAGGGACAAAAATCCAACCAAATTCAGCGGGGCTGGGGTGGACACTTGCAAGATCAGGACTTTCCAAATACACACCACCCGTTGGGGGGGTCTCACACTGGACTAAGTTTTCAGTGGCCGGGGGCGGGGGGGGCTGTGGGCGGGCTCCCAAGTGTGCCTGAGCAAACAGATAAGTCAGCGCAAAATGCCAGCGCCCTTTTCAAAGGGAGGTCCCTGCAGGCACCCAAGGCTGGGACCGACATGTGACAAGGTCTCTGGGCTCACATTGGCACAGACATTCGGGTCAATCAGGAGACGGAAGAGGCCTGGGAAACTTCACCTGCCACTCGCAGAGTGTCTTCAGGGAGGTGGGGGGGGGGGGGCACAGGGACCCCGGACCAGAACTGCCACCTGTGCCTCACTTTCGTCCTGGTGAGGACAGACGGAGCTGGCAGACAGGAAGAGCTTAGAACAGTCCCCAGCACGCAGAGGAAATACTCCACAAGCCTGAGCCACTATTATTATTCCTTGATGCCAACGGTCTCATCAGAAAGAGCCAGGAAAATATCCTTGGATGACAGGGATTATCTACTGGCTAATTCACAAGATACGAAGAGGAAATCTCGACAGCGCTGAGCTGGGTCTTGAAGGACAAGACAATTCTGCGGTCTCTGATGCCTTCCCCTCTTCCCCTCGGGCCCACCAGAGGAACTGCCTCTCCCAGCGTCCACCCAGAGGCCTCGAACCTCCCTAGTGACCGTCCCCACTGACCAGTCCCTCTCGTCTCTGCCCCAACGCTGCCCGGGGTGATGTGACCCTTGCCCCGGCCTGACCGGAAACCCTCCCTGAGCAGGGCACCCCCGTAACTGAAGCTATCGACGCTCCTCGGGGAACTGGGAGATTTCTCCCTGCCCCCAGCCCAAGGAAACAGATCTCAAAACGTTGGCCACATGAAAGGCTCATGTGTAAAAAAAAAAAATTCGGTTCAACCAATATTTCCTCTACATGCAAATCACAGACCCGGGCCCTGCAGAGGGCACGCGCAGACAAGAGCGGAAGAAGCTGGTGCTTCAAAGTTCCTGAAAGCCAGTGAGGAAGTGAGGGGACCAGAGCGAGAGGAACGCTTTAGAGAAGAGCATTCTGTGGCTCTGGCATCCCCACAACTAGGCAGAAGCAGAGCCCAGGATTCCAGAAGGCAAGGGGGAAACGGCTTCTTCGAATCACTGAAGATCTCATTAGAACAAATCCCCTGTTTATCCAACATCTGTGGTGTCACTATGTAAATATCCATTAAAGTGCCAAATCAAGTATTAAGCACTTCTATGCTAAAGTCAATGTTCTATAATGCACAGGACTTTGCAAAAAGAAGGGGGGAGGACATTAAGCAGAATTAACTGTAATCCATGAAATTGACAATCACGTGCACTTCTGTCTCAAAGCCCCACCTATGAGCGCTTTTGGCTCTCTCCAGGAGGCCTGCTTTCCCAGGCACTCCGCTCGGGACGCAGCGAGGATGGCTGGCGCTACAGGGGTTAAGTAATCACCTGTCCGAAGCGGCACCAGGTCTCTGAGATGAGCACCCACTCCCCACCGCACCCCTCCCTCAGGAGCGCAACGCCTTCCCCACCCTAAGAACTTGCACTGTGGCAATTACTGGAGAAAGAAAAAAAGCACATATCAAACCGTAGGAGAAGAACAGCAAGAAGTTCTGGAATCAGATTATTTCTGGGAATCCGTCAGGAGGACGCTTTTGACTACAGAGAAGATGAGGGATCTCGAGGTCTGTGACCAGGGACTCCATTCCCCCCGAATTTCTCAATAGCATCTGGCACACTGTGGGGCCTCTCTAACATGAGCTAATAAAAGCACAACAATAAACAGAAGTAGCCTTCTGAACTAAAGCCAACTCTGCCTGCACGTACATATTATAAAAATCTCACGCAAGCCAACAATTCCTATATTATGCTAGTTTCATCCCAATATAATTTCAATAGCTCTATTGTAAAGCGAAATTACCGGCAGGGTTCTGATTAAAAAGATGGCAACATTCCGCATTCAGACCGTGTGACAGACTTGCCCCATAATATAAATAACTTGATTTAAAAAAAAAAAAAATCAGGGTGATGATCACCACTCCTACACACAACAAAGCCGGTGAGATACGAAGATTAAATGAACAACCATCCCCATCAGTGTCTCTGATTTTAAAAACTGAGCCTGTGAGGCTGGGGTTGGGAATCTGTCACTGATCTGACTCTCTAGTCCCAGTCTCCTAGTTCCAGTGACTCAGGGCCCTGCACACATTCCTCGACAAAGGGGACGTACCACCACACAGAGGTGCTGTTTCTTAGAATATGCTTCCAGAAGCCTGCGAAGGCTTTATTCCTGAGTCGCAAACCCCAGGACAACCTGCAGTGGGGGCGTCCGAGCCTCCAGAGGTCACCAGGTCATCACGAAAGGATGATTCTGATCTGGGAGCCTGGCTGGGAGCAGCGACCCCTCACACACCCCTGGGCCGGGTCCTCCTGGCACCCACTCCCCACCGCACCATCGGCGCGGCCATTGGCGGCTGCCGTCCTAAGCACCTACATGCCTCACCGCACAGAGTCCCGGGTTTCAAAGTAAAAACATGATGAGAGATCACCCCACTCACGTTCGGTAGGGGAGACCAGGGAGGGCAGGCACCCTGGCTTGCTTTCCCATGCACAACTTCCTTCACGATTTCCTTCTTTCTACAATGAAGTCGCGCCGATGGGTATTTGACAATCCCTGCAAATTTCTCCCCCCCCCCCCAATTTCAGGAAAATAGGTCTCTGACAAGAGACACTTACACTAAATGGGCTAAAGAGAAAGCTCTGTGTGGGGGCGGCTCCGCGGTGTTCCTGTCAGCTGGCCATCCGCCCTCCAGCAGAGACTCTGGGTGACTAGTCCCGGCCGCTTCACTGAGTTGGTGGACTGACTGACCACGCTACGCTTACTTATACTAGCCGTGTCGGCTTCCTCCACTCGGAGGGCAGCTCCTGGTGCTGGATCTCAATGGACTCCCGACATGGGCCGCATTGCACTGGGCAGCGGGAAGCCTGTGCTCTCTTCCCCCGACCCTGCGAGGTAACCATGGGGAGTGACATGGTCTGGTCCCTCCCTGCCATGCACTGTGCTAAGAAGCACTGTCCTCAGGAGCCTTCCCCCACTATGGACCCTCCACCTCCACCCTAGGTCCTAGGCCCTTTCTCAGACAAGGACACGGGCTCAGAGATGGCGAGAACCAGACCCCTGGCCCTACAGCCGGGGCCTGGCTAGCTCTGGCAGGTTTCTGAGCCAAAGTCTCCATTCCCAGGTGGCCTGCCTCTCCAGGGGGCAGGGACGAGGCTGTCCCAGATGCTGGTCAGGACTCGGCACGTTCTGCCACGGTGTTTTCCCGCAGAGGTCCGCCCAGCCCAGGCGAGGCCAGGCGTGGCGTCCATGGTCCTCCGCATTGTAGGGAGCCTCCCCTGGGGCTCAGGGCCTGGTGCCAAGGGCCACAGTGGACGGTCAGGACCAGCAAGGGCGTCAGTGTCGCTGCAGCCCCTTCTCCCGCCAACGTGCTGCTCAGAGCACAGGGGCACGCAGCCCCCGTTTTTGGAAATAAGTTTCCATGTTAGATTCAGACTATGATTCAGTTCTATTGTGACAAAATGACGCGGCCGTCCTGTGGAAGTGCGGGAAGGAGCCACCGTCACGATCACCCCCCCCACCACCTCCCATCTTCACAGATCACCCCTCCCCCCCCTTCAAGGAAGTTTCTGGACGCCCAAGGGACACGGAGTTGTTCGTTCCCCTTTCTTTGCAGACAGAAGCCCCGATCACATGATTCGGTGGCCCAACAGGTTCTGTCAAATTGCTGAAAAGGCAGAAGAAATTCTTGACAAATCGGGAGAGTCAGAAAATCAATTCCCAAATGCCATGTAATTCACTGACAAGCCCACCGGGGCATTAGGACTGAATGGGAGCGGATTTCTTTTCTTAAAAAAGGACCAAGATAAGAGCAAGAAACATATTTACATTTTGTCTGCAGACCGGGCTCGAGAGCCGGCGAGCAGGAGTAATGAGAACGGCCCGTCACAAACAACTCGGGCCTGCCAGCGATGAAAATTAATGGGAAGGTAAAGAGCTTCTTTTGATGCTGGAAGAGCTCCAGTAAAAACTGGTCTGTACATGGGAACACGGTGTCAGACTAAGAGAGAATCAGCTTGTCTGACTTGTGGTTTTCTTGACAACATTCATCTTCTCTTGGCCTGATACAGGGCAATTAGTGCTTGTCAGCTGAATCATGTGTTATTAAGATCATTCAGGCATTTTTTAATTACGGTTAGCGAGACAGACAGTAATGAGATCTCCAGCAACTTAAACTTCCCACTTCCTTTTCAGATAAATCTTAAGCTGCCTTTTTTTTTCCCCCCCCTCTAGTGATGTTTCAAAAGAATTGTTTATTCCTGCAGGTAGGTACAAGCCGGCCGGCCCTAGCTTCCCCTACTCCACATAAAGCATTGCCTGCTGAGGGGCACCCCCAAATCAATCAGACAAAGACACCTTTCTCAAACATCTGCTCCCTCTGGTGGGACATTCTGTTCTGGAGCCTGTTCTGGATCTGCAGAGCTCCCTGCGGGGGGCGGGCCCCCCACTGGGCTCGCTTCTCTCCCGTCCCTGAAGGGTCACAGCCTTGTGCCTGAGCCGCCAGGAGCCCCAGTCCTCGGTCCAAACCGGGCTCTTCTCCATTAGCTCTTCCAATCACGGGACGCCAAAACCCCAGGAAGGCATAAAAATGATTTAATTTGCTTTTATCGTCTATATTTCATTCTATTTGCCTTTAAATTAACAATTCGCAAAAAGGTTAGAGTACAGTATCTGTTTCAGCTTGAGCCCGGGTTCATAATTTTTGTCTTCTTAAATGCTCCCTTTACATCGATATTTCATTGAGGGAATGATTTCCTTTCCTGGGAGATTTCAAATTTTTATGGTCCTAGTTCTCCCTCTTCATACAGCCAGGAGCCAACGTGACTTCTGAGCTATTCCTGGCGCACCATCTGTTTCTTTACGAGGCCAGCGAGAGGGGTCTGGGGGACGCATGATAAGGAGGAAAGGCCCCCAAAAGCCCACTCCTGCGGGGGCCGTGCACCCGCCTCCGAACTCGCTGAGCGCGGCCCTTCCGGGGCTGATCGGTTCTAGGGAATACGGACTTCGGAAAGTCCCACAAGCGGCTTCAATCACCAGTCAACACGCTGAAACAGAACTTTCTGAAGGCAAGTTCTCCAAACCTTATGACCCATCCCTAGCAGTATTTTTATGAAAGCCATTTTTAAAAATCCTTGTCCTAAGTTTGTTCAAAATGTTCCTTCCAGTGGAGCGCATTATATAATGCATTCTGGATATTCTTGTGCTTTGGGTCCTGTGTGCCTTCCCTTGTTTTTTGAAAGCAAGCCTTCTCCTGTAGGCTTTTATACAATCCTAGACCAGCATGCGCCACAGGCCAAAAACACGTCCTTTTCTCCCCGCCCCAGAAAGTCACCTTTCCCTTCCAGCCCAAGTTGACTCCTGTTCGTCACCACCCACCATCGAGGTTCATGAGTGGGGGAAACTGAGAGCCTGTTCCTACGGTCCCACATGTGCACACACGTCCCCCGATGCAGAGGGGGCCTGGCCCGTGCTGAGTGACTATGGCTCTCCCAGATGGCTGCCTTCTGTGGTCACTGTGGTGATGCCTCCGGGCAAGGACGGACCCTATAGGGAAAACAATGCCTGCATCTGGAACTGAACTGGGGGCCCTACAGGCAGCCCACTTAAGCATCCAGGGAGCCCGCTTTCATCTTCCAACAAGGTGAAGCCATGGAAGCAGCAGACCCCGCTGGATCTCGGGAGGTCTCTCCCCTGAGCCGAGGGAATCCGCGGTGGGGGTCCCACTGCCCGAGGAGCCTGTCGGGCCTCTGGAATGGGAGACAGCAAGCCCGAGGAAACACTGAAGCCCACTGGAGCCATGGTAAGACCAGTTTCATCCAGGTAAGCCTGGCCTTGTCCAGGTAAGCCCACCATGGCGTAAGACCAGGTTCATCCCAGTAAGCCCATCTTCATCAGGTAAGCCCAGCCTCGCCCAGTAAGACCACCATCAGGTAAGCCCAGCCTCATCCAGGTAAGCCTACCATCATCCAGGAAGAGGCTAACAGCCCCTGAGAAAGAAACCTTGAAATGCCGATGGTTAGAATTTGCTAGAAGGATAGAGCAGAAAGCTACAAACAAGGACAAGAAACCAGGCAGAAAAGAAGAAGAGAGGGAGGGATCAATCCTACCTTCAGTGTCCTTGCATAGGGCGGCATTTCTACGATAAAGCTATCAGGAAGGGACACAAGAGGGAGCAGGAAGGAGTCAAGGTCACCCGCAGCTACCAGGTGGTGTGCCCTGTGTTCCCACCAGTAGCCCGCATGACCTCTCCTGGGCTCAGCTCGACAGCACAAGTCAGCCCTGGGGGACACTGTGCCTTCCAGGAGTTTGAAAAAGCCCTGAAATACCACGTAGGTTTGTGTCACTTACATGGAATGGACAAGGCCAGGGTACCCCATGAGGGCTCCCACCCTCACAGGAGTTTGAAGAAAATGGTTCCTTTTCTTTAAAAAGCCTGTAAGCGGGGTGCCTGGGTGGCTCAGTCTGTTAAGCATCTGCCTTTGGCTCAGGTCATGATCCCAGGGTCCTGGGATCAAGCCCCACACCGGGCTCCCTGCTCAGCGGGAAGTCTGCCTCTCCCTCTCCTACTTCCCCACCTTGTGCTTGCTCTATCAAATGGATAAATAAAATCTTTAAAAAACAAACAAACAAACAAACCTATAAGCTTCTGGTTCATCCTTTTTCTATTAACAGCATCTTAAAAAATTAATTCTATTAGGGGCGCCTGGGTGGCTCAGTGGGTTAAAGCCTCTGCCTTCGGTTCAGGTCATGATCCCAGGGTCCTGGAATGGAGCCGCACATCGGGCTCTCTGCTCAGCAGGGAGCCTGCTTCCCCTCCTTTCTCTCTGTCTGCCTCTCTGCCTACCTGTGATCTCTCTCTCTCTGTCAAATAAATAAATAAAATCTTAAAAAAAAATTAATTCTATTAAAAAGCATCCGTTTGTTCTCATGGATGGGCAACCACACTGTTTTGAACAGAACTGCATGAAGTCCAGCCAGGTCCCAGCTAGAGTGGCACCCCCAACACACCCCCAGCCCCAGGGCACGGTCTGCCGGCTGCAGAGGACTGGGTGACAGGCTGCGGTCACTTATCACCTTCAGACCTGCCTACATTTTGTCAGCCTCAGCAGCCACCACTTGGGTTCCTCGAGCTCTGCCCCATCAGAATGTTTGCTTCAAACACCACTTTGCTTAACTGCTAGTACCTGTTGCTTGCTAGTGGTGAGGTCAGTCCCGAAGACTCATTGCTCTTCTGATCTCACACACTGAAAGCCACTGTCCGGTTCATAAACGGAAGTGGTGCTGTTTCAGGCTGGAAAGGAGGGGAGGAGAGAAAGGGGCGGGGAGGAAGGGAGGGTGGGGGAGGGGGAAGGAGGAGGCAGGGAGGACATCTGCCCACAGTTACCAATGCTACTCTCTCCTCTGACTCCATGATTCCACACGCCGGAAGGTAAAGGTTTGTTTTGCTCTGGTTCCTGCATTCCTTATGTGCATACTATTTGCACAAATGGAATGATCATGAAAGAACTAGAAATCCCGGTGGGCTCCAAGGTGGGGCCATGGGGAACAATGCTGGAGGAAACTTACATGGGCACGTGGGAGGAAGCCAGCAGCACCCGTCAAATTCAGAGATGCCCCTGTCCCTGGACCCCACCACCCTCCTTGCAGATAAACCTGTCCGGTGTCCAACAGTGTGTGTACAGAGTTCTTCAAGGGGGCGCCACTGGACGAGCAAAGATGGAAGCCACCAAATACTGGTGGGGACCTGGGTACATCAGATACGGCCGACTACAGCATGGACTATCCTGTCGCTCTGAGAGAGAGAGAGAGACAGAGAGAGAGAGAGAGAGGGCGGGCAGGCTAGAAGACAGAATAGTAATAAGCTTCTGTCTCATTTGGAAAGTCTACGAAACAGTTAATTTTTAAAAAATTAAAAAGGTACAGAAGATGGTGTTTAGCATGGTAGACAATCCGTACGCAGGGAATAGGAACATACAGTCTGGAAGGAAATAACAAGAGATTCTGAGGAGATACTCAAAGAAATCTGCAACAGTGGGGGCGGGGAGGACACAGAGGAGACTTGCCCTTACGCCTCGTGTTTTGGAACCGTGAGACTGTGTTACATGGAAATAAGTAATACAAGGAACTTAGTGCAACGGCTGCTATAAAACTGGCCCAACTTTTCTGGGAAGTTCGGGGACTATGTACCCCAAGTCTTAAAAATATACTCACACCACTCCTTCCGCACTGCTTTTAGAAATTTAACCTACAAAAGTCATCAGACATCAAGAACAATCATCAAACACACACAGAGACGAGTAGGATGCTTATCCCCATGCCTAAATATAGCGAATGTCCAAAGTACTAAAAAGAGTGAAAAGAGAAAAGGATCGATTTAAAGCAGTATGGGGAACACTGTACGATGCGTAACTTCAACAAGCAGCACACTAATTACCTTTAACTGACACAGAAAGATCTTAACCTCACAGTGCATGCCAGGGTAGGGAAAGATTGTTACACAATTGTATCTGAAGTGTTATGCCACTCACCTAGTTTTCTGTTCACACGAACTAGGTTTCTGGAAGGACCTCTACTCAAACAGAAACAGTAACAGGCTTAGTAGTGACTGGTTTCCTTCTTTCTACTCTCCTATAGCTGCTTCATTTTTACTAGCATTTCTGACTTTTTAATTTCAGAGATAAAGTTATTTTCATTTTGCAAAGAAAAATTTAAAAGGCCAAATAGTTGTTTGGTTTGTTTTTTTTCCTAGAAGGCAAAATGTTCGGGCGCCAGGGTGGCTCAGCCGGTTAAGCCTCCAACTCTTGATTTCGGCTCAGGTCCTGATCTCGGGTCGTGGAATTGAGCCCTGCTTCCAAGCTCCGTGCTCTGCTCGGAGTCGGCTGGTTCCTCTCCCTCTGTTCCTCCCTAGCCCCATGCCCCATCCCCAGCGTACCCTCTCTCCCTCTCTCTAAAATAAGTAAATAAATATTTTTTAAAAACTTTAAGGCCCACACACTAACAAAGGGAACACTGAAGGCCAGAGAAAGAAGAGTTCTGCGCCACAGCAGAGATGCTGCTCCTGTGATTGTGCAGGGCGGGGGGGGGGTCTCCCTTTCACGGGGCCTGACCAGCCCCAGCCCAGGTGTTCTTTCCGTAAGAGGTAGAAGTGGTAAACAGAAACCGGAACCAGAAGAGCAAACAGAACGCTAGGGGCTCGACTGGGGAGCTGGAGGAGCAAAGAAGGTTCTCATCCTCCCTTCTCCTTCCTTCTATGTTTGGCACAAACAGTTCTTTGGCTTATTATAGGGCAGTGTGACAAAAATACATTCTAACGGCAATTAAACACCATGTCTAACAGCCAAGTGTTTTCAGTTAATAAAGGGCTCTGCTTTTCATAAGAGAAATCATTGTCTAATTCAAGGCGGCTGAAATCTAAGCCCTCATCCTGATTTCTCGTGAGTGATTAGGAATACTTTTAAAAGCAAGGAGAAACCTCACCCCACCAAAGGCACGGCACACAGAGCTTACTGAATCTGAAAGGCCGTGAACTTGTCATCAAAGTGGCCTGGTTTGGGGCCTACCTTTACCACTTAATGAAACAGTTGCCCCGGGCAAGTTCATCTCTTCAATACCCCCCACCCCTTTCCTTACTGGAGAAACAGAGAGACCCTGATGCTAATAAGTCCCTGGGCAAGACACTGGGGACATGGCAGCAAAGACGACAGGTCCCAATTAGCCTTATTTCCCGTTCTTGACCTTTTCCTAATGATTTCCAACCAGAACTGTTAAACACTGGAATAGTCGAGCCCCTGGCAAAGTGGCCAAATAAAGTCTATCAACAGAGGCTACTAATGAACAACGCACTCAGGCTGAAAGCTCTGGGCTAGGCAGGCCCCGTCCAGTGTCAAGAACTATGAGATCAGGTGCCCTGGAACTCTACTCAGTGATCCCAAATCATTTCATTAGGCTGAAACTGATTTCAATGGTCTTAGCAAGTGACGTCTCTGCCACAACTCAATTTGTCAATTTTGCTTCCACGACCCCAAACCTGCCTTCCCCAGCGACAGATGCCCCGGGTTTCTCCTTCACACTGGCAGGCTGGATGCACGGCCTAGAGGGAAGGTTGCCCATTGTCGGACGGGGCAGAGCCCAGCCTGTCGCTGACCAGCCCGGGGACGCGGGCCAGCATCTGGACTTCCCTGCGAGAGTCCAGGACAACTCCGCCTTCCGCAGCGGCGGGCGCCCGGGATCAAAAGGGATCAGAATCCCGAGAGTTCCCAACAAAGCCTTGCACGGAGGTGACACGTCATAAATACTTCCTTCCTCCTCCGAGAGTCTTGTTCCTCTCCGCTGCTGTCTGGGGTAACGAGCTGCTGACTAGTACTTAGACGAGAGTCCGACAGCTCCCGGGGAGCTCAGGCTCCTCGTGTTTCTGCCGCTTTTTAAGTAAGATGGAAAGAACACTACCTGCCTTCCATTCACCTCTAAGGATGTTGTCGGGATTAATTGAATGGGGGCATATTAAGCTCTTATTTCCTCAGAAAGAGACACTGAATAAGTAACAGGATATTATTCCATCAACGGCCTGCTTTAATGTCAACCCCCACAACGGGCGCGAAAGGAAGGTACCACTTCCCTCCCGTCCTGACGGCAATAATCCTAATTCAATTAAGCCAGAAATCACATTCTGAGAAGCATCTCTTTTTTCAGGGACAATGGGAAGCCATTCCAGACCCACGGCCTGGATGAAATTAAATATAATTCAGAGTGTACTTGTGCGGAAGCGTCCCGAATATTGCGAGGACTACACAAGGAAACGCAGGCATTCACTCCAGCGGTTCGCCTGCCCTCATTTTTCTGTAGCAAATTCACCATTATTGAACAGACACAGTGGCAAGGACCTATTTTTCCACCAAAAGGCACCGTCCAAAGGAGAAGACACACCTTAGAATTGTCTCCTTAAAATGGAGACAAACCTAGAAAGTGTCATCTACCTTCCCATGTTTAAGATAAGGAAAGAGAAAAGAAAATAAGAGAACATAAAGGTTCTTCAACAGATACAATTAAAGGCACCATAATTGTAGTATTCCGTGAGCGAGGAGATGAAATATACATAAAGCACCCCAATGTTGAGAGGTTTAGGCCTTAAGTACAATAGATTACCATTCACACATTGCTTTATTTTTAAGAGTATATTTCCATCACACAGAAAAGCACAAATTCCTATGTATCTACCACTCAGCTTCATCAAATCTTAACATTCTGCCATCTTTGCCATTTTTAAAGGAAGAGAATATATGCTCCTTCGACGCCACTCAGTCCCATTTTCTCCCTCCCCCCCTCCCCGAAATAATCACTTTCCAGAATCTGCCACTTACCTTCCTCAAGAAATCGCTCTGTATTTTCTAGCTCTCCACGAGCCTACCAACAACACGAGGTATGGTTCTGCACGCTGACCTCCACAGACACACGCCTGCACCGCGCACACCCATCAGCGGCCTTTCTGGGCTCTCCGCTGCGTGTGAGTGGTCCAGCCGCGTGCGGCCTGCCCTCCAGACCAGCACTGGATGACGGCCACGCTCCCCCAGGACCCTGACGTGCTTTCCGGCTGTTTCCTCCCATGTGCTGGCAGGACGATTTCTGCACGCGTGCCCAAGGCATCTCTAAGGCGGCTCCGTTGTACTAGGGAGCCCTCCACGAGTCACTCCAAGGCAGTCCTTCTGGACTGCACGCCCACCGACAGGACAGAGTTCACACTGAGCCCTTGGGATAGTCAGACTTCAGAGGTTGCCACTGTGATGGGTGTGTAAAACGGGGAGGGGCTTTACTTGGGAAAGCTATCACCTAACTGAGAACATCCCCTCCTGGTCCTCACCGTGGGACCAGATCACATGGAGCCGAGGCCCGTGTTCTGCTGAGCCAGGGGCCCCCAACAGACTAAAACTGACCAAGGAGAAGCGCTCAGACAGCCCGTGCACTGCAGGAGTCTAAGAAGAAAATGTCAGAGGGGGACACAGGGACCACCAGCTCTGAGCGCACCCCCCCACACACACACGCCAAGCCCTCCAAGCAGACAGGGGAGTCCAGCACATAAATATTTACAGAGCTCATATGTGCAGGGCACTAGGCAAGGGTGTTTTTTTTTTTCAATTATTATTTATAGGCTTCAAAATCATCTATCCTAAAATTACTAAGTACCAATTTAAAAAAAAAAGCAAACCTCTCTATACTGTCTTTATAGCTTTATCTGAACCACTTTAATAGGGGAAAAATGAAAACTACCACAAAGAGGAAAAAATATGGCTAAACCAGCTCTGCCTCTCAAGGTGCTGTCCTACAGCCTCATCAAGACAGCTGTGATGTTTCCCTTTTAGTACATATTCTCAAGGTTTCCTCCAGAAACCATCTGACAAGATTCCCTAGGTGCTGTCACCCATTAATTTTTAGACAAGAGTTCTGCAAAGGGCAGAGAAGAACCAGCCGTGACTGAACTAGCACGCTCTCCTTCCGTCCGCCGGAACACCCACTCTGGACCCAGAGGTGAGCGAACAATGCGACCCGCCTGCAAGAAGCCGACACCGGACCGAGCAGCTGCTCTGGGCTCCGTGACCTCAAAGGGCGCCCCGTGGGGCTGAGGACGCAGGGATCCAACTGCAACAAGGTGCTCCCGTGGGCCGAGGAGCAAAGGAGGGTGGGGACACACTCTCCCCTAGCAAGGACATCTCGGGAGGCTCAGAGCGGGTTCGGGGAGGATGGGCCCAAACCAGAGGGACAAAGACCCCGCTTCCTGGTGGGAAGTACGGCTGTGGGGGAAGGACTCGGATGGGCAGGAAGCCATCAGAAACCTGAATGAGGCTTCTTATCCTACACCCTCTCTGGCTGTGTGCCCAGAGTAACCACCACCTCACAGAAGCCTCCTGACCTTGGTCGACCTTGCGCCGAGCCATGTCCCTCCTACCACCGGCCATTCCCTTCCTGCCTCCTTTGCTGACTTCTCTGCCTCCACGGAGCCTCCCACGGAGCGCTGCCCACGCCTACACTCAGCCCTTGGCTCTTTTTCCTTTAAATTCCATCCCTCGGGGAACTCATCCACTTACAGGGAGTTAAGAACACGGCCAGGCCGGAGGGCCCGGGGCCCGTTCTGACTTCCCCCCAACCCCCTTCAGGCCACACATGGCCACCCCTCCTGCCTTCTGGTTACTGCAGCAAGAACTGGATTCACATCCCAGTCAGGCCCAAGGGCACACCCAGGCTCCTCCCTCCCGAGCCCCCCCCCCCCCCACAACAGCAGGTACTAGGTCCTGGGCAGAGCGGCCCCTTACTCCTTCTCACCTCTGACACCCAGCACAGGCCCCCGCCCCACTCGGCTGTCCGAGGCCAGAGGGCTCCTGGCCCATCGCCATAGCCAGGGCGCCCTTCTGCGCCAAGTCTCCAATGGCCAGTCAGTCCCCGTCGCCGCGCCTGGCTCGCCCGCTCTGTACTCCACGCCGCTGCCACGCTTCCCGGCTCCCTCTCAGATCTAGCCGTGGCCCCCTCAAGTGCAGAGCCCCTTCTCCCACCCTGCCAGCCTCCCGATCCTCACCCTCCGCCTCCCACGGCAGACAGGGCCTCCTCCCAGAAGCCCTTCCGGAGCACATGTGCAGCAGCCGCCCTTCTCCGGTCAACTCACAAACTGTCTGTTCCCCTCACAGTTCTGGGAAGCTCATGAGATTTCCTGCAGGTAACACGGCTGACTTCTCCCACAAACAGCCCATCACCCAGTAGAGGGAGCCCCCCGAGAGGGGGACAGGGTCACGGTCATCACGGAACGCAGGGCTGTGGGCCCAGCGAGTCTCCATGCCGGGAAACCCACAGCTCTTACGCGTACAGGGCAAGACGGACGGAACAGGGGGCGTCTGCCTGCAGCCGGGGCAGTGGTGCGGGGCTGGAGGGGAAGAGACAGGACGGGGCCCATTCAAGACCCGTCCCCCCGGGCAGCCGGAAGAGGGGCCAAGGCACAACAAGGCCAAGACTCAGCAAGGCAGGAGGACAGAAGCTCTGCACGGGCACAAGCCCACTCTGCAAAAGGGGGGGTAGGCACGGGTGTGGCCCAACCGAAGGGAAGCAGGGCCACCAAACAACCAAGCCCGCAGGACGAGACTTCTAAGACCTTGACGCTGAGGCCACGTTAAAGGTTAAAGCCGCTAAGTGAGAGAGTCTACAAAGAAGTTGGCTTCAAAAGAGAAAAGCAAACTATCTGAAGTCTGGGCTTCTGGAGACGCCCAGAGACGAATGTCCAGAAAGGAAGAAGAGCGGGTTACACGATGGCCAGTGGACGCACTCGCGGGCCTCTGCAATGTGGCCCCCAGCCCGGGTTTCAAGGAGGGTGCGGCTCACGATCTCACCAGCGCCCTACGTGCCCATCCTCACCGCCTCCCCAACCCCCGCCTCCCCTTTGCGCTGGGGCGGAGTCTCCCATGGGCCCGCCTGGTGCGATTTCACCCTGACCGCTGCCAGCCCCGCACGACGTGCAGGGGTGTCTCTGGGGCTCTGGCTGTGGGACTCGCCACTCGACGGCCAGCCGTGGTCAAGAGCCTGCAGGTAAAACAGAGCTTCTGAAGGGCCCCCCAGACAAGCGGAATGCTGCTGCCAGGGCTGGCTCCAACACACACGTTCTGGAAGGAACCTCTGTGTAAAGAACCACACTGTGTCAGCCACCGAGGCTGGCTCTTTCCTGCTCCGTGAAATTAAGCATGTGGAAGAAAACAGCACTAAAACGCTTATGGTAACACCGAGCACATTCGTTATCGCCACGGAAAATCAAATCACACCGAGGCTTCAGATCTAACTTTTAGGAAACTTTCTGAACCTTCTTATAGGGCCGTCTCGCCCACAGGCCCCAGTGGTGCCTTCTTTAGAAGCTTTGAAGTCAGCAAACGCTGAGAGGACAAAGGAGAATCACCTTTACCTCAACGTTTCATGGCCTGTGCCGTCTGGAGGGTCTCAGGGTTGAAATTCTCCTGACTCCATTCGCCACCAGCAATTTACTGAGTTGTTCGTTATACCGACCATGAATGATCAGCAAACAAGGACGCCGGCTCGTTTATCTACGCTAGTTTAATTTGAGCCCTTAAAATAAATGTTCGTGTCTGCAATAAAGGGCCTGATAGGATTCTTTTGTCTGGAGACTATCAAGCGAGCGCGCCAAATGCCCTCCTTTGGTAGATTTCAAGGTCGTTCGCTTTGCCAAGGTCTCTCGAAAACAAGTGTTTTCCTTTGAGAGCATCAAAATCAAAGTCCCGTGAGGGCAGGGGCGGTCATAATCCCCAGTCCCTAGCACTATGGCGGCCTCTTACACAACAAACAACGAAGATGTGCTTAACAAACGGGCGCCTAAACCCGCTACCACCGCCGTCATAAACAGCGCTCGATGCATCTCTGCTCTCGCCAGGTGTGGGCACCCGCTTCCTCCATTCGTATCCGTGTTTACAGGCCACACACAAATGTGCAAACACTTGCCGGCGGCCCCCAGCAGGGCATGCCCTCCCCCCCCCCCCGCCGTGGCTGCTCGCAGGGGACCATCGGATGCCCCCTCTGTCCCGTCCTGCCCATGTGTGCTCGACACCCTGCACTCGACAACAGCAACCACGACGAGGAGGGGACGGTTTTTTTTTTTTTCCCCAAAAGATTTATTTATTTATTTGACAGACAGAGGTCACAAGTAGGCAGAGAGGCAGGCAGAGAGAGAGGAGGAAGCAGGCTCTCTGCTGAGCAGAGAGCCCGATGCGGGGCTTGATCCCAGGACCCCGGGATCATGACCTGAGCCGAAGGCAGAGGCTTTAACCCACTGAGCCGCCCAGGCGCCCCAAGGAGGGGACGGTTTAACCAACATCGGCCTTTATCATCACTCCCTACCAAGGGACTCATGTGTCATCTGAAAATAATATACTGAATTAGACAGGATTTCTAATAAACATTTCGGGGCACGAGAAATGCACGGACTCTACAGATTCTTAAAGGAACAGGGAGACAACTCCAGGGGAAAGAAACAGACTGGACTTCAGCATGAACATCAGTGCCTCTGCGGCATCCAGAAATATGTTCTCGAAAGGTCATGTGCATAAGCATCCACTGTGAAGAATAAAAACAGTTGTTCTGGGTTTCTTGACAAATAAGAATAACCACTCTGTAATGACAGCAACTGCTGGTGGGCATGTGCAGCAAACAAGGAAGGCTTTGTGCACCTGGCCCTCACTGCCCAGGGACCACGGTGGGCCATGGTAACAGGGGTGCAAGGACAAGGCAGCCACGGCCAGGAGACCAGGATCTCGGATTCCAGGAACTTGGACCCCAGCCTTCGCCTCTGTCCCGCGGGGCCGAGGCAGTGAGCGAAGCCTCAGCCCCTCTGGCTTCCAGCTTCTTCACGACAGAGGATTGGTCTCATTTTGGTGATTCTACAGATCATTTCAAACAGATGATATATACACCGTGAAAACTGTCAAGGGGGCGCTGGGTGACTCCATCTGACCCTTGATCTCAGCTCCAGTCTTGATCTCAGGGTTGTGAGTTCAAACCCCGAGATGGGGTCCAGACTAGGCATGGAGACTACTGGGAAAACAAACAAACAAACAAACAAACAAAAAACAAAACAGAAGAAAGAAAACTATCTAGGAGAGTTATTTCACATTTTTTTTTAGAGATTTTATTTATTTATTTGACAGAGAGAGAGATCACAAGTAGGCAGAGAGGCAGGCAGGAAGCGCGGGGGGGGGGGGGGGGGGGGCGGGCGCGGCGGCACGAGCAGGCTCCCCGCTGAGCAGAGAGCCTGATGCCAGGCTCCATCCCAGGACCCTGAGACCATGACCCAAGCCGATGGCAGAAGCTTATTAACCCACTGAGCCACCCAGGTGCCCCTATTTTGCATTTTTTTCTAGAAATAATAAAGGTGGCTCCCTAAATACATTCCCCATCTTGAAGGACCCGCAGAGGAAATAATTAAGTTTAAATGAGTTATTAAAAGTGCGTGCCATCACTAGGGAATCACAAATCAAAACTACAATGAAATACCACCTCACGCCCATTAGGATGGCTTCTAGCAAAAACAAAAACAAAACCAAAAATCAAAAACCAAAAAAACCACCCAGAAAATAAGCACTGGTGAAATAGGGAAACCAGAGCCCCTTTGCACAGCAGGTGGGAACGCACAGTGGTGCAGCCGCTGTGGAAAACAGTACAGCCGTTTTTGAAAAATATTAAAAACAAAACCACCATATATGATCCAGCAATTCCACTTCTGGGTCTAGACTCAAAGGGGACTGAAAGCAGGGTCTTCAGGGGCTATTGGTACATTTGTGCATGTTCCCAGCCATGCTATTGTGATGGCTAAAACGTGGCAGAAACCCAAGTGTCCATCCGGGGATGGAGGGGTGAGCATAATGTGGTCTAGCTGTACGATGGAATCGTATTCAGCCTTTAAAAAGAGTAACATTATGTCACGTGCTACAGCATGGAGGAAACTTGAGGACATCGGGCTGAGCCAAAATAAGCCAGTCACAGACAGACACTGTTAGGATTCCACTTACAGGAGCGCAGACACAGAAAGTACAATGGTGGCCGCCGGGGGCTGGGGGAGGGGGAGTGGGGAGTTAGTGTTTAACGGGGACAGAGTTTCGGTTTTACAAGATAAAAGAATTGCAGAGATGGACGGTGGTAATGGCTGCACAGTGATGTCACTGAACCACACAGCTGACAACAGTCAGTGTATTTTACAATTTTAAAAATGGAGGGGGCACTTGCCATCACATATCCATTACATGGGCCTCCTGACCTCCTGATGGAAAGACATACCATCATCTAGGAAGGAATCTAGTCAAAACAAACAAACAAACAAACAAAAAAACCCACACCCAAATCTGATCCGAATTCAGATTCAGAAATAGATTATGGGGGAGAAGGTCATTAAGAGAATTAAAACAGCAAGATGCATGAACCAGTCACAATACAAGGATCTTGGTTTCTGATTCAAACAAATTTTCTTTAATTACAAAACTTAAGGGAAAATGGAAATTTTGAGTACTCACTAAATACTTGTTATTAATGGTTTGCTTGTTTTTTTGGGGGGGGGTTGCCATCTGCGGGTGGGGGGGATATGATAATGGATTATGCTTGTGTTTAAAAAAAAAAAAGTCTTTATCTTTTAAAGATAGCCACTGAAATATTTATGGACGAAATATGACCGGCTGTCTGGGATTTGTTTCAAAATTAAGTTGGGGTGGGCAATGAGAAAGTACACGTAAAACAAGGTTGGCTGTGAGCAGATAATTCTGGAAGCTGGACAGTGGGTACAAAAGAATTCATTATGCTCTTCTGTTTGGGTATGTATCTGAATTTGGACCAAATTCTCCAAATACACTGAACAATACAGGACATCCATCCTTTCTACACATTAAACTTCAGGTCCGACATTTCCAAACACATACCCGGCACTTATAAATTCTAAGAATTCCAATGTAACACTTGCCCCCACACCCACCCTGGGAGTAAAACGATTTAAGGGCATACTTGGGTTGCAAATTATCTCGGGATTTTAAATATGTCCCTCAATGCCAATTAGGTCAGTATAACTACTCAAAAAGAGGAGAAACCCATCCTTTACAGGGAACGCAGTGGGAAAGGGGGCGGGTCCCGAGCCCGCCCAGCTGGGAGCCGTCCCTGAGCACCTTCTGGGCCAGGGTCAGGGGGGCTGGCGTTGAGAGGGTCACATTTCATAGGCAGCTGTTCTCTGTCAAGCTGAAGGGCAATTGCCGGCTGGAAGGGCAGGCAAATAATTCCATGCATGGCCTGATGTAATTTGTAAAGTGAACTAACAGAACATCATCTCCTCTCGGATAGGATGTATTATATAAACCTACCAGAATGGAAGCTCTTTGAGGGCAAGAACCCTCCTGATCTCTACTAACCCCAGGACCAAGAAGCGTGTCTGGGCACACGGCCAGGTGCTCCGTGCATGTTTCTGGAGTTCCCGAGAACTTGAATAGATCGCATAAATATGCATATTTGTAGGGAAAGATCCAAAGGAAGTGAATCACAATGTTAATGGTGATTATGACTCCGGGAGTGTGATGATAGGTGATGGACACGTGACGCTCCACCACCCTCCACCAGACTAGACACATGCAGATCCTGGCCATGCCCCAAGGCCCAGGGGTCCCATTACCACCAAATGGGGACCTTGCATCCACCCAGCCCCTCGCCCTGAGCCCCCAGTCCCACCCCTGGCTCACCCTGAGGCAGGCAGGGCGGGGGATGTGTGCCTTCTCCTCTCCATATAGGAGCTCCCAAACAAACAGCCAGCACTTGAACGAGCTCTGAAGCCCCAGCCTCTGGCGCAGTGCCAGGCAGTCTGTTAAATTCAGATGACCCAAACGTTTCAGTTCCAAAAGACTGGGGTGAAAATGGGTTGCAAATGGGACACCTGGTAACTGACCTTGAACAGCTAACTACGAAATGTGGAAACTGACCTTCTTCCACTTAGAGGATCCACCACTTCACAGAGTCACGAGCCAAAAAAAAAAAAAGGAGAATCCGGGCCCACGAAGGGAAGGGATCTGCCAGGATAAAAAAAGATGACCAGGAGCACACATTCAACTACAGGTGGACAATGCAGCCAGAGGCAAACAGGCGAACTCCCATCAGGCAGGAATGAGGTGGAACTCGTCCTGTCGGAAGCAGAACCCACCAGCAAAAAGCACGTGCCTCCCTCCTCCTCCTCCAGGGAGCCCGAGCAGCCCACTCCAAAGCAAGTCAGCATCTCAGACGTCCAGAGACTCAAGATTTTGAGTCAGAGGAACTAGCGCAACTCCCTGGTTGTCTACACAAAGCAAATGAGGCTGGAGAGCCCAGAGTAACTAGCCCCCTGGTCCTGCAGCAGGTGTGGGCAGCAGCAAAGGACCTGGGGCAGGACTGAGTGAAGCGGACCTCCTCCCTCATGACAGTCAGAAACAATTCTCCAGGGTGCCACACTACAGAAACTCCTTTGTCACACTGCTGTTGTTTTTAGGTATGATATTGGTATATGGTGTTAAAAAATAAATAAACACATGACCTTTTAGAGATACATACTGAAAATATTTATGGAATAAATAATCTGAGGCCTTTTCTGGAATGCAAGTACGTGGGGGGCAGCGATGAAACTGGACTGGCCGGGAGCTCCTAACTGGTCAAGCTGGTTGGCGGACCACGGGGGATTCGTTTTCTGGCTGCCTCTCTATGTTGGTGTACGTTAGAAATTTTCCCTGAGGAAAAGTTTTCTGGAGGAGGGTGGAGAGAGGGGGGAAAGAGAGAAAGAAACGGGGGTAAATACCCCTGCTACGGTTGTCTTTAAGCCTCCGCCCATGAAGGTGCCTGGACGGTGCGGTCAGTCAGGCATCCAAATCTTGGGTTTCAGGTCAGGTGATGATCTCAGGGTGGTGAGATCGAGCCCCGCCTGGGGATCCTAGCACATTCTCTCTCCCTCTGCCCCTCCTATTCTCTCTCTCTCTCTCTCTCAAAAATAAATAAGGGACGCCTGGGTGGCTCAGTCGGTTAAGCTGCTTCGGCTTGGGTCACGGATCCCACTCCTGGGATCGAGTCCGGCACTGGGCTCCTGCTTCTCTCTCTGCCTGCTTGTGCGCGCTCTTTCTCTGGCAAATGGATGAATGAAAAATAAATAAATCTTTTAAAAAGAAGAGAGATACTCTCCATAAAGCTTACAGAAGGAGAAAAAATAAAAAAGGAAGAAAAAGAACAGCGTGGCTCACGAAGAGGGGAGTTTATTGAACAAGTAAGTTATCAAATCAGTGGAGAAAACAAGCCGTGTCAGTATTAGATCATTAAATCAGCATTCTGGCAAAGAACAATATTTCCAAACGTTCTGATGACAGCTGGATCAAACCCGCCAATACTTGACAGTAATAAATACAGTTATTTGGGAAGAGAAATAGGGAGTGACCTTACAGCTCCACTGAAATATGCCAAATAAGGGAAGCCCGAAGCTGCAGGAAATGGAAAAGGCCGGCTAATATTTGGCAAGCTTCCTTTATGATCAACAAATTAAAATGTTAAGGAAGCAATTTGTTGAGAAAAGATATTTTTAAAAGGAGCTGAATCATGCAGGTTCAGCCCCGGATATGGTCAATTGGTAATTTTAAATCATTTTTTAAAAGTTAATGTTTTTGGCCCTTAGCAATTGCACTGAAGACATCAGTGAGTTAATCATAGACCGGCCCCCCTGCCCTCCCCACTCAGGTGGGGAGGGAGGGCTGCCAGCCCTGGGTCAGGGTCGGTGCCTCTCTCTGTCTCTGTCTCTCTGTCTCTCTCTCTCTCTCTCTCTCTCTCTCTCTCGCCGGCTTGGCTGAACCCTGGTTCACAGCGACTGCAAAGTCAGCTGCCATCCGAGGCGCTTTCACGACAGGAAGATAAACACGAGTCCAGCTTTATGTTTCCAAAGACGCTGGACGCCAATCCATTTTCAATCCTTAGCCATCTGACCTACTTTGGATCTAGAACGCCTAGTGTTACTGGATTTCTTCAAGGGAAAAAAAAAAAAAAAGGAGAAGTGTACTGGTTTCTGAGATCCACGAAAAAATAGCAAGGCGTCTGTCCTTGTGATGAAGAAGCCGTTCCCATGCTAGGGGCCGAAGTGGACCTTCATTAAGCTGCCCGGGGTTCACAAGGGGGGAGGGGGGAAGGGCGGAGGGGGAGGGGAGGGAGGGGAGGGAGGGGAGAGCCTTTATAAATAGTGGCTCACGTGATAGCAAGTCATTGAAGAAGACAAAGTCTGGCAGAGGGGCGGGAGGGGCCGGGAGGGGGGGGAGGGTGCTGTCTTCCCGGGGTGGCAGGGGGACGCCGGAGCTGAGACCTGGAGGAAGTAAAACCAACTGAGGCAAACCAAAGTCAGCCTTTGGACCCCCCACCACACACACCACCACCGCCCCCCCCCCCCCGCCCCGCCAAAAAAACAGAAAGTGAAAGGCTTCTGGTGAGACTCTTGTCCATTTACTTGGTTACAAGCTGCTTTAGCTTTCTCATCACCTTGTGGAATCCAGATACAGACTTTTTTCCTATCTTTTTTCTCCTCAAGCTCCCTGGTAAAAGGGGGCATTTCAAACATTCAGCTACCTGCAGGCCACCTGCCCACGGGGGGCACAAGCCTGCCCAGAGGACACCCGTGGGGACACACAAACTCAGCCACGCTGCTGTCCACACGCTTTGCGAGAAGCCGGCCGACCTGGAGGCCCCAAGAATTTCTGGGGAGCTGGTTCCAGCAGCTGGCCAAAGGCCATCTATTGTCCCCACCAGGACTGAGAAGAGAACTTCCACATGTGTTGGTGACGCTCATTAAACTGGCCTCGGGCAAGAGAAAAAAGCCACTGCTGCCACCTTCAGAGTCAGAGTCAAGAGTCAAGACTCTCACTGCTGCTCCCCACTCCCGGCCGGGGGACAGAGGTCAGTTCGGCGGGTCTTGTAAGGACTCAGAAGGATCTGCTTCCCATTTTGTTACTTTAGTCCCGTTCCCATGGTCTCTGGGCAAAGCTGGTCACTGCACAGCAGCTGGGAGCCTGCCGGACCATCGCACTCTGCGAGGAGCAGGCGGGCCGCCCGAGCGCGGGGAACACGGACATGCCACCCACCCAACACACCTGCAGAGCGGCGAGGGCCTCCAGGCCAGCTTCTGTGACCTGGCCGTTCAGACAACTCGCTGCCACACTCAGGATCTCTGCTGCTAAACCAGCCTGGGGAAGCAGGTCTCCAAAAAACAACAGGAAGAACAAACAGCTAAGAGGGGGAAAAAAATCCCTGCAAGGAAAGACCAAAGACACCTCCCTGCACTTATGCAAATGCCATAGGAAGGATTAAGTCAGTCTGAGCAAGGCCAAGGGAAGGGGGCAACAGCCAACAGCCTTGTTATGGCAGGAGCTGGGGTGGGGTGGGGGGGCGGGAGCTGCCCCCCCCCCCCCCCCCCCCGCTGTCCACCCCTTAGGCTCAGTTCTGAGAAGACAGTCCCTCAGAGTTCAAAGGAGCCCGGCACAGTAATCCTCCCTGGTTCAAGTCCATGTTCACCTGACTCTAGCCTCACTCCCCGGGCTTTATTTAATTCAAAACAGCTGATTCCAGAGGTGTTCATCCTCATTTTTCATTCTAGTCCACATCATTCCAAAAGCTGACTATTAACTAAGAGCACTGAAAGGCCTTTCTGCGTTGAAAACATCTTTTATGTGTTGAAAGTGGATGAAAGCCATGCATTTTGACTCCTGGAAAAAAAAAAAGGCATTTCTTTTTATTTCTACAGATATTTCAAAAATATGACATTTATTGAAGGCTGTGACGATAACACACGAGGCAGCGCAGGAGGAGCCGGGGTGCCAGAGCCTGGCGCGGCCCCCGCACGGACATCAGCTGCCTGCCTGCCAGCCGCACGACTCAAGGACCCGGGTGACTGACTCCGGGCACAGTGAGGGCAGAAATACAGGCCAGGCCCAGCGGGCCCCAGGCTTCGGAAGAGGGCAGATTCTGTCTGTTGGAGGCCATCGGAAGGCCTCCTTTCAGACAGAAACAGGAACTTGAGCTGGGCAGGGCTTCAGAGGCTGGGGGAGAAGGATGGGAGAGGGTGCTCCTGGGGGAAGGCACGGCGGGGTGAGGCACGGCGGGGTGAGGCTCGGCGGCATGAGGCTCGGCGGCATGACAAGGAGGGCGGGTTCAAACGCCCAGGGCCCTGGTACGGCCGGCACGTGTGGGAGTCAAGGAGGCACAGAGGGGACACAAAGAGGTCAAGGAGGATGAGGCCCAAAGCGGGATCCCAGAATTAATCTGGCTTCAGGCAAGCAGTTTCGGTTTAACGACAAAGAAGGGACCAGAGAGAAGAAGCAAGCTTTGGGAGCTCCTCCTGGGGGTCAGGAGGAGGCTTTTCCTCAAGCGCCCCAGCCATGGTGGCACAGCGGCGTGACCGGCTGCCCCCAAGTCGTCGAAACTGGAGAAACGGTTGAACTTCATCTAACTGGGGCAACTTTTGAAGTCACTAACCACAAGGAGGAAGCATTCCCCTTGGGCCTGCAGGAAACAGATTGCATCGTTGTGTCTGTCCTGGCTCCGAGAGCCACAGCGCTCTGAAGGCTTTCCGTCGAGAGGGAATAAAAACCGTCTGCTCGTGCCGTCCTTCTGTGAAGGCCACGGCATTTCCCACATCCACCAGGCTTCTGGACGGGCCCATTTTTAGAGCCTTCAATTAGAGAATGGAAAACACAGGCTCGGATAAACAATTAAGGCCAGGGAGGAGAACGGACGGACACACAACTCTAATGAGGTAAACAAACCCCAACCGTGGCATGACATTCTGGTCATTGGTATCGTGACAATTTCCAGCGCACCAGTCACATGCACACGTCGCGCTGACCCAAGCTGTTTCCCGTGGCGGGGGAGGGGGAGAATGTGGAGATGGTGCCACACTGAACGCTGGGTCTTGAATTGTACTGTCCTTGCAGAACCCGCGGCGCCACCTGTAAGAGCTTCGATTTCTTTGTCCATCGAGAAGGCATGACCAGGTCCTACAGAACAAGGACATCACTTACCAAGCATGGTTCCTCCCACCAGGATGCCCAGACCAGTCAGGCCTTGGGGGCTGCATTAACGGACTCTGGCAGCGCTGCTGGGGGAGCAGAGGGGCCCAGGCCAACTGGGGTTCGAGAGAAGGCACCCCTGAGGCTGGGAAGACAGCGGGCTTCTGCATGAAGGCAGGGTTGAGCTGGGTGGGGGAGGCGGGCCTCCAAGGGATGGGGCTCACCCCAGGTGCAGAAGATTATAGGCAAGAGGGGAAGGAGAGGGGCAGCTGGCTGGCTCGGTCAGAAAAGCATGTGACTTGTTATCTCGGGAGTCCTGAGTTCTAGTCCCACACTGGGCCTCGAGATTAGATCAATAAAAATAAACGTAATAAAAAAGAGGAGGGGGGCAGGGAAATCACAGAGAGGGAGGTATGTAACCTGCAGCAGATCACTGCAATCCCCAGCGAGTCTGTTTTTAGTCCTTTGGAGTGTGTGTGCGTGTGTGAGAGAGAGAGAGAGAGAATAAAAACGACTGGGAGCTCACGGCTAAGAACGAGGTGCCATTTCTTAGTCCAGCAAGGACGGGAGGGTTAATAATAGCTCCCGTCGACAGAGCAGCCCCCCACAGGCACCTCGCATCTACCCCCTCATCGAGTCTTTGTAACAACCAGACAAGAAGGTCTCGCCTTTTCCAGATGAGGGGGGGGTGGCCCAGCAAGCAGCTGCCAACGAAAGCAGGACTGGAACCCAGGCCTCGCCTTCCAGCACCCACCTGCTCCCTTTGTCCCGGCGCGGCCGAGGCCCCCGACGGCCCCCGACGGCCCCCGACGGCCCCCGACGGCAGGGAGACCGGTGCTCTCGGCAGTTCGTGAAGCCGCCTGAAGACCAGCCCAGCATGTGTTTGCCACGTGTCCCTCCCTGGCAGCCTGGCTGGAAGCAGCTCCCAAAGACTGCTGTGAAAGACAAAACTGGTGTTTCCTATAAAACCAGGGTCATCCTCTGCAGCCTTCCGCCCCGACCCCCACCAAAACTCTAGGCCTTTCGAAAACATGTGAGATCCAGGCTCATGGGCTAGATGGACCCACGGGTCATCTCTGTGCCCTCGCACAGAACAGTAAGTCTCAGCTCACGGGACAAAGAGGAGAAAGGAGGCGGCAAAGGAGAAGCACCCCCCCTCCCAAATGTCAGAGGCTGCAAAGCTGCCAACCCCGCCACTGTGGCCTCAAGAGACCAGAGGAAGATTACACCCTTGACCTCGGAGAACTCGGGAGAGGCTCAGACAGGGAGCAGCGGGGGCTTTGGGAGGTGCAGGTGCGAGGTGGGCAAAATGCCATTTCGAGGGGCAGGCAGACCCCTCCCACTACATGCAGACTCGGGCCACCCCCACCCCCCACTGCCAGCAGAAGCCGCTTTCTCTCCATCGCGTGCAGCGGGTCTGAGTGAATGTTCCGGCCCCTTCCCCAGCCCGGTCACTGGAAGACCGATGGTCAGATGCACAGCCCCCTACCAGCCCTCCCTGCCGGGAAGCCGAGGGCCTCTCACTGGAGAAACAGTCAGCTCAAGAGCAGGGCCACAGACACCAACCCTTCGGAGACACCCCCCGGAAAACAGCTGGCTGATCTCTCACAGCCAAGGCCACAGCCGACTGTCCCCAAACCGCACACACGCACGCACCGCGCCTCCCGCACAAGCCTGCCGGCGCCCTGCTCTCCAGCGCGGACAGATGAGGGAAATGTCACCAGGCATTTGACGAAACCTCTAACGGGGACCAAAACACAGAGAGGAACGGAAAAAGACGCAGCGACGGGAGAAAGGCTAAATAAAACCAGTCTAGTCACGCAACTGGGTACCAACATCAAAAACGGAGACCACACTTCCTGCGACATCACAGATGAATGTCGGTGACACATAGTCCAAAAAGCAAGTGCCAGCAGTCCGCGTGCCGAATTAACCCCATTTTTATAGCGCTCAACCCCAAGCACGGGTAAACACCACAGCATTTAAGCGCACATACATTTGTCATAAAACAACACTATTTTAGGACTATGATGTAATAGAATCAGAAAGTGGGGGGGTGGGGAGGGTGCGATGGGGGGCGGGGGGGGTGACCTGTCTGGGAAGGGAGGCAGGGAAATGGGAGTGGAGGACTTTATACATTGACGCAAACGATCGGGGATGTTCTTGGGAGGTGGTGGAGTGGAAGGAGGAGAGAAGATGGCTGGGGGTTAGTTACTGCCCTTTGTGACCAAAATGTGTTACATGCAGCTGTTTACAGTACTTAAATAATAGTTGTTCTTAAGGATTTTAAAAAGTAAATATGAGGGGGGGCGCCCACCTGGCTGAGTCGGCTCTTGATCTCGAGGTAGCGAGTTCAAGCCCCACACTGGATGTGGCATTTACTTAATTAAACAAGAATCTTTTTAAGTAAAAATAAAGAAGAGTCAACGTAAGCAAGAGAACTTTAAAAAGAAACCGCGGTGAATATAGCCAGTGAGATCAAAGAGGACCCTCGGTCGTAAGAATGGAACATTCAGAGAACTAGAAAGACAACTCAGAAGCTACAAATATGACAGATGAAAGTTCAGAGAGACTGGGCGGTTGAACAGTTCTCCCAGATACATCAAAAAAGACAAAGACATGAAAAATAAAAGGTAAGGAAAATGGCCAGATATGGCCAGGAGGCCGCATGTCTGAATAACGGGTTCCGGAGGCCAGAGAACAGGCGAGAAAACAAGACCCGCCCTGAGGAGCATTTTCATGATCTCCGAGAAGAGGAAGGCTAAGACCCTGTCTCTAAAAGCGGCAGAGGGACCCGGGGAAAGGCGGGAAATCAGACCACCCCCGACGAGGGGGGAGCCCCGGCTGCCCGGTCTCTCCGATTCCAGGGGGCGCTGCTTTCCACTCTGGGAGTCTCTGCCGGACCTCTGTCAGGAAGCTCCTGGAGGAGATCCTCAAAATGAGATATTAACCAAGAAAGACCAAACCACAGAATTCAGGAGACCAGGGAGCCAAAGCAGGAAGGAAAGGGAGGCCCAAGAGGATGGGGAAGGGGAGCAGGCAGAGCCAGCGGTAGAGCGGCGGAGGGGTAAGGGACCAGGAGGGGTGCTGACAAGAAGGCAGCCCCGCCGATCCGATGGGTTCCCATGTTGTCAGAGACACGCGCTGCCGAATTTGGGGAGCAATCAGACCTTGTGCAGAGAAACCAGTATTTACAGAGTCATGGCCACCGGAACGCTGAGTACGTAAGATTCAGTCAAGCCCCAGAGAGAAAGGGGACTGCCCTGCAAAGAAGGGCAAGGAGCAGGGACCCTCTCCTGGGGGCCTCCACTGTTCCTGCGCTTCTCACGGCACCACCCCAGCGAACAGATGCCCGCACGGAAACCCCAGGTCCAGGACCTGAACCCAGCTTCCAGCCAGAGACGGTGCTGAGACGCAGCCACTCACCCCGGGGGGAGATGTGGGTGGGAGGCTGGCTCTTTTGTCACCCTGAGCAGGTTTTGATTAAAAACTGAAAATAAAGTGCTTTGAATGAAAGAAAACGTGCCATAAAACAGTGACTACCTTTAGACAATTTTTATTTTACAATTAAATACGTTCAAGATGTACTTCCTTTTTTCCCCCCTTTTTGTGGTTCCTTCGACAATTCCACACTGTGACGACCGCAGGGATCCCATGGAAGTGTTTATTCTGCTTTAATAACTGTTTTTCCTCCCAGGCTTCTCTCATCTCCCATCATCCTCTTTTTTAAAGTTTATTTATTTTTAAGTCCTCTCTACACCCAACATCGGGCTCGAACTCGCAACCCCAAGATCAAGAGTCACATGCTCTTCCAACCGATCCAGCGAGGTGCCCTCCCTGACCATTTTTTAAAAAGATTTATTTATTTGAGTGAGGGGGAGAAGGGGAAAGAGAGAGAGAGAGAGAGGGCTCATGAGGGGGGAAAGGAGAGGCAGAGCAAAAGAGCCCAACATGGGGCTTGATCCCACAACCCCAAGGTCATGACCTGAGCAGAAAGCAAGAGCGCAGAGGCTTCACCGACTGCGCCACCCAGGCGCCCCTCCCTGACCGTCTTCTAATGGTAGAACCTAGGAGCTTGGCTCTGAAGGTCAGCTGGAGGAGGACCCCTGCAGCTGTGGGGCCAGCCGGGCACCCAGAAGCATCTGCAGGGGAACCAACAGCCCCTCCCAAGCACTGACTTCTTTTTCCTTTATCACCCAAGAGTTCCCATCCACAAACTTTCTGACTTGGTTTCTGAAACCCCTGCTGACACGCGTCTGGAGAACGATTTCGCCATTTCCTTCCGATTTCGTATCGCTGTCACATACCTGCAAGTCAGGTCAAAGTGCGTTTTGTGTGAACTGCCTACGTTCAAAATTCTGGCAACAGTGCCATCCCGTTCAAGATTACCTGATTTGGGCGGGGGGGGGGGCACTCAAGGCAGTGTCCCCTCGAGAAAAGGACAGGGCTGACTACATAACCACCCGAATCTGCTGCCGAGGCAGAAACACCTACTTGGAAACGGGCGTCAAGATCCCAGCCAAGAAAACAGAACTCAGCCCGACATGTAAGTCACATGGCACGGTGGCTGTGTCCTGTTCCTCGCCTGTCAGCCACCGCTGGAGGAGAGCAAGCCGAAGCTCTCCAGGACTCCAAGGAGGCCCCGCCAGCGTTCTGCTGCTCGACCCACACCCTGTTTCCTACGTGCCGTGCATTTAAGAAGCTGCCAGGAATTATGCTCATCCTTCGCATTAAGCGCGATCTGTGAGCCCAGAGCCTCACCGCGCAGAAGTGAATTCTGAACCAGGTCTGCCTTCCCCACCCCCTAGAGGCCTAGCACGCCGAGAACAGAGGAGGAGAAAAACCGATTCCTAGGCAGTCCCCACCAACGCTGGGCCATGCTTTTGCCGCCTGGAGCCAAAAGGACCTTCCGCTCTGCAATTCCTCTTCTCTGCAGGAAGTTTGCCACCAAATGGTAACAGCCAAAGGTGGCAAGTACCGCATGACTCACGTTTTTCATGTGCCCACTGAACGCTTGCCGCGGAAACCGCTCACACCCAGGAGCAGGCTTTGGCCTGAAAAATACATTATTCAAGCTGAGTCGAGTTTAATGTGGAAGCAGGTATTTTTAATCTTATAAGGTGGAAAAAAATCTCTGGGGAAAAGTGTAAAAGAAAAACACAAGCAACGCAACGTGTGTACTCAATGACCCAGACAGCCCGGGCACCAGGGCTGACTCAGTGACACAGGACGCCTCAGCCTGGGTTAGTACCACTGTTGTTTTTTTGTTTTTAAGATGTATTTATTTATTTGAGAGAGAGAGAGAGAGAGAGAGAAAGCAGGGGGAGAGGGAGAGAGAGAATCCCAAGCCGACTCCTCACTGAGTGTAGAGCCCCACAAAGCGCTCGATCCCACGACCCTGAGATCATGACCTGAGCCGAAATCAAGTCAGACGCTTACCCGACTGAGTCACTCACATGCCCCACTATCGGTCTTTTAATATAAGGCAGCCTCTCTATCGGTGAGACTATCTGCCAGCACCAGAATACTTTCCTTGACTTTTGCAGGCATGAAAACTTCGGATAGTGTATCAGGCACTGTCCTGAGCTAAGACTTAAGAAAAACCCCATAAAGTACAGAGTTTTTCCATTACCCTTTGACAGAGGAAGCGGCTCAGGGCCCAAAGTCACACAGCTAAGAGATGGAAAAGCAAAGGTTCCAAGTCAGAAGGGTCACCTGCCCCACAGGCCAGTGGACCCTCAGCCAGGAGGGCAGGCAGCGGGCAGCGGGCTCTGGGCACAAGCAAAGGCCGTCAGTCTAGAAAGCCCATGGGCTCACACGGCCAGCAGCGCAGCGAGCAGTGGAGAGGCTCCCAGAGTTCATTTCCCAAGCAGGTGTCCTCAGTCTCACCCCAGCATTTGCAGCAGCACAGGGGCAAGTAGGGCCTTGCCCGCGGGGTGGACGGCGTAGGCATCCAGCCGGAATGTAACTCAGTGGCTCGGGCTCATCCCAATGAAGGTCAGGGTTTGAAGCCCGGCATGAATCCCTACCCTCCTCCAGAGTGCACGCGTAGAAGCGGCCCCCACACCACCGGCCTGCGATTCTTTGGTCTTTCTGGTCTTCTACATCCAAGCTGACAGCTGTCCTACCACGAGAACTTCACCTGCCTTCCTCCAATGTGTTGTTTTAATGTGTTAGGACCCTGAAAAGCAGACCATCCGATATGATCAGAAGCGAGGGTACAGAAGGAGCTGGGGTTAAGAGAGGTTAGGGAGGGAGCCCGAGAGCCTCCGTGCAGAGCTGCCCTGACTGTGGACCAATCGTTGGCAAGCAGCTCAGCCTTCTGCCTGCTGCTATCCTGTGTTCTGGAAAGCTCTACAGGGAAGATCAGGGAGGAGTCACTATTAAAATACGAATTAAATAAAGCCAACCCTCCCTTTTAAGAGGATCTAGACCAGTGCTTCTCAAATTTTACTGTGCATATGAATCACCTGGGGATCTCATAAAAATGCGGATTCTGACTCAGGAGGTCTGGGCTGGGGCCTGAGAGTCTGTACTTG
The DNA here is from genome assembly GCF_964662115.1 of Mustela nivalis. NCBI lineage: Eukaryota > Metazoa > Chordata > Mammalia > Carnivora > Mustelidae > Mustela > Mustela nivalis. Next base: position 8,625,589 of record NC_139038.1, on the reverse strand, counting down.
TAACAAGCTCCAGAGGGTTCCCAACTGCACGTTTGGGGGCTCTTTGGGTAGCAAGGGTCTAGATGTGGACCAGTGCTGTCCAACAGAAAAACAGTATACGCCACGAAGTCATGTTAAATTTTCTGGCAGCTGGCCCCAGATCTGGCGAGCTGGCCTCCTCTCTTCTGTCCCCCACCTCATCCCCATGCCATGGGCTAGGGCCTGTGGCTGTCAGCTGGGAAGTAATCAGAATTTTAGCTGTGTGCGAACAGGATAATGAACCCCTAAGTACCTATCTGGTCCCTCAGCTTCAACAACTGTGAATTAATGACCAGCCCATCCCATACTCCACTCCTATTACGAAAAATGTGTTACAAGGAGCAACGCCCACTCCAGCCTAGCAGAATCAGAATCCCTAAAGGTGACCCCACGCCCCAGGGGATCTGCAGACTGATAACATCGGAGGCAGGGAACCCTAGGAAAACAGGTGTGGCTGCTGCAAGGACTCAACGGTGCCTCAGGGGCCTCACTGCACCCCTGCCCAAGCCCTCTACCCTAGGGCAGGTCCTTCTCCACCAAACCCAGAGGCTGATAAGCCCACCCCTGCCCAAGCCCTCTACCCTAGGGCAGGTCCTTCTCCACCAAACCCAGAGGCTGATAAGCCGAGGCCTAACTCTTTCCTCTCTCCCACAAGGGATCAGCTGATACTCTGCGGCCTAGGCCGAGGGGACCACAGGTCACAGGGAAAAACAGCCAGGAGAACAACCTCTAGCCCAACAACGGGCACAGAGAAAGCAGAGTTAGTGGACCTGACCGACCCCAAACTTCCGACGGACCCAGTCAAAATCAGCCGAGAGGAGAGAGAAGTTGGTGGGAAGAGGGCAGAGAAACTGACCTCAGAAACAGAGAGGAAAAATCAAACACATGAGTGGCTCTTAATAACTTCACGAATAGGGGCGCCTGGGGGGGCTCACTGGGTTAAAGCCTCTGCCTTCGGTTCAAGTCATGGTCCCAGGGTCCTGAGATCGAGCCCCGCATCGGGCTCTCTGCTCAGCAGGGAGCCTGCTTCCCCCTCTCTCTCTGCCTGCCTCTCTGCCTACTTGTGATCTCTGTCAAATAAATAAAATCTTTTAAAATAAATAAATAAATAACTTCACAATTAATCCCGATTCTGAATTTCAGAAAAATAAAACACAACGCACAATTCTAAAATCCAGCAGGGGGGAAAAAATCAACCCAATAAAACATCACAAGAAAAGATACCCTGATACCCAAAAACAATGGTAAAAAGAAAAACATAAGGTAACACTGCAGAAGTCCTAACATAACCACAATGACCCTAAATGGACACCACTTAAATTCACTAATTAAAGACAGACTCTCCACGTGGGTTTAAAAAACAAGATCCCACATCCTATATCTAAGACACACTGAAAACAAAAGGATATAGAAAGACTGAAAATAATGTTAGAGAAAGAAGCTTTACAGGGCATACAAAAACGAAAAACAGAGGAAAGAATAAACAGGATTCCTGTAGCATTGACACAAACAGAATTTAAGATGACAAACAGCATACAGGGGAAGAGTGAGTCTCCGTATATACCAGGAGAAGAAACCATTAATCGGGAAAATGTAAAGACCATGCCTGTTACATGTAGCTAACAACACAGCCTTAACGTAATGTAATTAAAAAAAAAAAAAAAAAAGCTGTCAAAGCCATAGGAAGAAAATTAGCAGAGACATGGAAGAATTAAGTACCATGAATAAGCTCAAAAAAACACAGAGAGAGAAAATTTTATCCCCAAACAAAGAAGCACATTACTTCTGAGCACATATGGTTCACAAAAATCCACCAAGGGCAAATGCACCCAAAAGGTCTCTTGCATATTTATTCCCAAGAAACTGGCATCATCGGAGTTACATCCTCCAACCAAACGCCGTCAAAATAGACATCAATAGCCTAAGACGGTTTTGTTTTTTCTTTTTAATGTCAAAAAACTAGAAAATATCTACTATTAACTAACCCTCAGGTTAAAGAGGAAATGATAAGGGAAATTATAAAATGAAGACAATTTAACAAAGTGAATAAAAAATGAAAGCACTAAGTGTCGAAGTTTGTGCAGCACTGCTAAAGCGAATCTTGGAAGAGGTATTTTGGCTTTGAATACCTTGATCAGGAAACGAGAAAGAATTTAAACCAAAAAGCTGAGCATTCCAAAAAAAGAAGTCTGGAAAAGAGAGTGGCCTCTAAAAGACAGGAGTGAAATGAAGCAGAGAAATCGGTGACATGACCAAAAAGTAAAGGCAAAACGAAAAGTTAAAAATAAAGGCAAAGTCAGAAGGGCAAAAGCTGGGTTTCCTTGAGGGATTAATAAGGCAAACAGAAACTCCACAGGAGACTGAAAATAAGTCGCAGATAAATTCAGAAACCGAGATTCTAGAAAGATGATGTAAAACAGCTAGCACTAAAAACCAGATTTGCACAACTCATGAAGGTATTGTGGACACTCCTACAGGAATAAATGTTAACGGGCACCTGGGTGGCTCAGTGGGTTGGGCGTCCGCCGTCAGCTCAGGTCATGATCCCAGGGTCCTGGGATGGAGCCCCAGGTCCGGCTCCCCACTCAGTGGGAAGTCTGCTTCTCCCTCTGCCTGCGGTTCCCCCTGCTTGTGCTCTCTCTCGCTCAAATAAATAAATAAAAATCTTAAGGAAAAAAAAAAGGAAGAAGAAGAAGAAGAAATGTTAAATGTGTTTCTAGAAAGTTATCAAATGCCCAAACTGGTTGACAAAAGACTGAAGACTAATAAAGGAAGTGATATGGCAAATGCCCGTCAGCCACGCTCGGTTGCAGCAGCCACGGTAGAAGAGATGAGCCCTGCCACAGAGAAGCTACAGAGACCACCCTCGTCTTGGAGGAAGGATTCCAAAACATCCTCCACCCATTTCATACGGGACCCGTCTAATTTCAATTCCAAATAGGTAAGGCTAAGAAAAACATAGGCCAGTTTCACTGGATTATCACAGACGCAAAAACTCTGTGACAAATCCTACCTATTTTAAAACCCAAGACAAGGAGGAGTTTACCCAGATGCGATGCGGGATTTGGCCTCTAAGTATCCGTGAGTGTCATGTAATTTATCACACGCGCAAGCGCCGACTGAGGGATCAAAATCACATGGACCTGACAAAGTATTTGCTAAAGGTCAACACCTGTTTATTATTTAAAACAAAAGAAAACCAAGCCAAAGGGAAAAAGAGGGGAAAGGGACTCAGGGTACCTCCTCAGCCTGATCAAGGCTTCTACCAAAAATCCCCTTTAGGTACATGCCCTTGGCAACCAGGAAAGAGCAGGCCACCCTCACCCGCCGCCAGACATGAGTCCCTGATGTTCCGGCCAGCCAAAAAAGTCGCTCTGGCTCAAGGAGTGGAAGGAAAGGGACGAACAAAAGTGTCACTTTTTTTGCATATGATATTATCCCCTGAGAAAGACAAGAGTCAAGGTAATCAGAAAATAGGAAGAGATTCAGCAAGCCTGCCAGTTCCCCAATCAGTAAACAAAATCAGTTGTCTTCCTCCACGCCACAATCATCAATTAGGAAAAAGAGGTTTTTGGGGTTTTTTTTAGATAAGACACTGGTCACAGCACTACTGCTACTTCTAATAAAGAATTCATGAAACCTTTTTGAAGGAGGAAGACCTAAACAAATGGAGAAATCCCTTTGTTCGAGGATGGGACAACTTAAAAGCCCTTCCTTCTGCACACCCCCTTGGGATGCCAAGATTTGATGAAAAGAAGAGCAAAGAGGGTAAGTTCACCTGATCAGAAATTAAAATGCAGGGTGCCTGGGTGGCTCAGTGAGTTAAGCCACTCAGGTCATGATCTCAGGGTCCTGGGATCAAGTCCCGCATCGGGCTCTCTGCTCAGCGGGGAGCTTGCTTCCTCCTCTCTCTCTCTCTGCCTGCCTCTCTGCCTACTTGTGATCTCTCTCTGTCAAATAAATAAAATCTTTAAAAAAAAGGAAAAGAAATTAAAATGCATATAAAGTCTCCATAAAATGGTGTGGTACTGGTGCAAGAAGAAACAGATTGGGGGTGGGGGTGGGGGGAAACAATGACCCCAGAAACATACCCACATATATATGAGGGCAGAACATAGAAGAAGCAGCTTCCCCAAAACCACTGGGTAGGAGACAGGATCGATCAGGGGTAGTGCTGGAAAAACTAACTCCCTCTCTGTACAAAACCCATCTCCAACCTAGAGACCTAAACATGGAAGACCAAGGTATGGGTAGCAAAATACAAGGATCGCTGGGGCGCCTGGCTGGCTCAGTCGGCAGAATGTGAGAGTTCCAACTCAGGGTTGTGAGTCTGAGCCCCACATTAGATGTAGAGACTACATAAATAAATAAACTTAAAAAAAAAAATACAAGGATCCTTGTGATTTCGAGTGGGGAAAGATGTTCTCAAGATGGAAATCACACCTAACCTGAGGGTAAAAGTCTGATGGATTTGACTTCAACAGAATTAAGTTTTTCTACATACTGAAGGACACTCCAGACAAATCAACCAGAGAGACTGGGAAAAAAGATTATTTGCAAAGCAAAAACCAACAAGGGATTAGCATATAAAACACACAAAGAACTCTTGCAAATCAACAAAAACATAGTAAACCGCTAAAACAAAACAGCACTATATGACCAGACAATTTACAGAAGGGTAAATCTGAAAATCTAGCAAGTGTAAAAGAGGTCGGTAACAAATACGAACCTTACCAGTGATCAGAGAAAAATCACACAACGCTGAAGTACCACTTTAAAACCATCAGAACGGGAAAAAGTCTCCAAGAAGTGCTGATGTGAACGCGGAGAGCTCCGCGGTGCCTCCGCGGTGCCTCCGCTCTGGGAAGCAATCTGGAGGAGCTCAGTGAAATTAACAGCCCTTGTCGCTCTGGACTCAGCAATCCACCCCTGGGCCACCCATGGAGTGAGGTATGTTGGGATGCCCAAGGCATTAGGATGTTAGAGGCCACAGTGCGGGGCCACCCCCACAGAAATGGACACAGAAGCTGAGGGGGGGTGCTGCGGACTTAACCGTGTGTCCCCCAAATTTATACGATGGAGCCCTAGCTCTTGATGTGATGACATCCGGAAGTGGGCTTTTGGGAGGTACTCAGGTTTAGATGAGGTCATGAGGGTGGGGTCCCCATGCTGAGATTAGCGACCTTATAAGAAGCGACACTCTCTCCCTGAGAGGGGACGCTCCCTCGCTCTCTCTCAGTCCCCTCTGCGGCGCGGAGGATACAGCAAGAAGATGGCTGTCTGCAGGCTGGGAAGAGGACACTCTCCAGGAATACAACCTGCAGGCCCCTTGACCTTGGCCTTTCAGCCTCCAGAACTGTGAGAACTAAAATGTGTGTTGTGGAGCCACCCCCGTCTACGGTATTTTGTTGCATCTTCGGATGGAATCCAATGCTGCTACCGTGAAGGACGACCAAAATGGGTAGGGAGGAACACGAACAGATCTCCAAACCAGCGATGAGTAAAAAGGAGGGAGAAAGACGTCCAGCACGACGCCAGGCAGGAAAGAAGCCGTCTATCCCCCCGAAGCAGGCCACACAGTTCACAAGAACACGGCCAAGGAAAACTGAACACACTAGCACAGGGGGGCGGCGTGGTCAGAGGAAAAATTTAATACGATGAATTCAGGTCTGCTGTGAACTGAGGAGTGATGTAGGGCGAGAGACACACGCACACTCGCTCACACGCACACCCTGGAGGCAAGCAGAAAATGGGAATCTGGATTTTCCTGCCCCTCGTGTACAAATGAGTGTTAAAACTCTTAGAGTTTGACTTAAGGATTTCAATCTTTAACATGACAAAAACAGTTGGCAAGCTGTCCCCAAACTCTGAAAATGGCTGTGAACTGAGTTGGTAACGGCCCCTCGTGGCGATTCCACTCTGGAGGGGCCCTGACACACCCATCCGGCTAGACAGACCCGCGCAGACACATGTACCCAGCTTAAAAGATTTGGTATTTTGCTGTAACTTATGGAACCTGTCAATTTCACTCACAATTCACACCCGATTCTAATTATACTTAACTGAATATTAACCATTCTAATTGCTTACTGCTTTATTGGCTCTATCCAAAGTATTGAGGGACATCTGCCTTGGCAAATGGGATCCTGCCTGCTACTAGGAGAGTGGGCTTGGAGCACACGTTCCTCCTCAACTCTCAAGTCCACGGTCACCCAGGACCGGAGCATCTCAAAAGCATCACCCAGAAGTCCATGCCAGCAGAGCAGCCAAGACAAACTTCCTACCATCTGGATGGTAAATGCAATATTCCTGCTTCATCCGTGGTACACACGGCTGGGGGCAGGGTGCCCGCAGGACAGAGACCCCAGGCCCCTTCCGTCTTCCTGCTCCGCCACCCCTGCATCTGCCCCATTCTGGAGCAGGGGCGAGGGAGGGCTACAATGCTCAGATCAGTGACAGCTGACCCCCAGGCTCCAGGGGGACTTTGTCCCGGCTCATCTCCTTTTATGAGAAAAGAAGCACTTTCTCATGAGCAACTCTGACACTGCCTGTCTCCGTGGCCAAAAGAAAGTAAAATCCCCACCACGCGTGGCTGGGGGAAGGCACTGCCTGGGCAGTTTAGCCAAAATTCTTGTGTCTTCCCAGAACAGCAGGAAAGAGTAAGAGGCAGGCGGGCGCGCAGGGGAGGGAAGACACCCCGGGCAGGGGACTACCAGGGACTGCTCTCGGCCAAACACAGCCTTTCCCCCAGCCCCTCTGTCTATTGCACTGGCTGCGAGGGGGGCAGCACCGCCACGCCAGGCCCCAAGGAGAAGGCCAGAGGAAGATGAGCACAGGGCAGAGTAAGATAGAAGCAGCCTTCATGTTAAAATGAGAACCCTGGGGAACAAATAGGAGCTCCACACAAGAGGCCAAGCTCAAAACTGTGGACAGAGTCCCCCATTTGACCCACCACTTCCACTCCCAGGTACGGACCCAAGAAACCTGAAAACATACTTTGCACAAAAACTTGCTCACGGATAGATGTTCCCAGCAGCCTTATTCCCGAGAGCTCCAAAGCAGAAACCATCCAAATGCCCATCATTTAGGACAGGATGATCAGATGCCGTATGTCCGTACCACGGGACATTCGTTAGCCCTGAAAAGGAATGAAGTATGGATCTGACCCACAACACAGACGGGCTTGGAAGACATTACGCTGAGCAAAACAAGCCAGACACAGAAGGCCACACACTGTAGGATTCCATTCACATGTGAAATACCCAGAACAGGCAAATCCATTGGGACAGAAAGCAGAGGAATGGGTAGGGGGAACCTGCGGCGGGAGGGGGAAGGGCAGAGGCGGGGGTCATGGCTAACAGGGCGGGCAGAATTCTTGCCAGAGTGCTGGCAGTGTTCTACAACCCGAACTGCGGTGAGAGTTGCAGGACGTTATGAATACGTGCAAAAAAACCAAAGTGCATGGTTTAAAGAGGTTAAAGCGGTGAATTTTACATGAATTTTATCTTAAAAAATAGAGATACAGGGGCTCCCGGCTGGGCTCAGTCGGTAGAGCATGCAACTCTTAATCTTGGGGTCGGGAATTCAAGCCCCATGTCGGGCGTAGAGCTTACATTAAACAAAAAAAAAAAAGAAAAGGAAAGAAAAGAAAAGTAGAAAGTAACAGAACAGAGGTACTGGGCATTGTGTCCGGGCAGCCATTCTTTGAAGCATGTTCAATAGGAAAAAAAAAATGTTTTCGAGAGCACTCTGCACCATCGCCCCCCCCAACACCAAAATGGAAAACTAGTTGTACACTCAAACGTTTCCAGGTCACACTGTCCCTTAAAAAATAAAGGTCTGTAAGACTGTCAGACACCCTAATGGCCCTAACCCAAATCACAGCCTCTGCTCAAGCTTCTGAGAGCGGGGGCTCCTTGACCAGGGAGGCCCCCTCCGCACACCTAGTGGGGAAAGGAATATGCTGGAAAACCTAGAGACAGCACTGTGAAAACCTCTCTGAGATGTAAGAATCAGCTTTTGGGAAAACGCCCTAAGCCTCTCGAACAAACAGCAGGCACCTCGCAGACTCGGCACACTGGCCCCCAATGCCACACGCAGGCGCCTGTGTTTCGAGCCCATTCCGAGAAGCCTCCGTGGAGGAACAGCTGGATGGCAGGTGTGTCTGGGGTCAGGACGGGCAGGCGGGCAGCTGTGCCGGCACAGGGCGGAAGGGCCTGGCCACTCCATCCCCGTGGGAACGCTGCACCCCCCCGCCCTCGCCATCCTGGAGCTGCTCGTCCCCCAGCAGGAGGACACGTGGGTGCCTTAGGGGGCGGCGGTCAACTCGGGTGAGTGTTTCCAGCTAGACAGTCCCTCCTCCTAACACAAGGTCAAACCACCACCGCGCACAAAGTGGAGGTAGACTTTCTGGGAAGTCTGCAAACACAGAGCTCGGATCTGGCATCCCAGGCTCCGTTTACTGGTTCCAGAAGCCCTGCACTTCGGCCACCTGGAAATAACACCGCACAGGAACCTTTTTAAACCCACTCACACCTTTGCTGTTCACCCCAAGGTGGTTCTCACACCTTTTCTTCTCTGCGTAAACCGTCAACCGTCTGAGCTGCTCTTTGACACTTCCCATGGCCCTGAAAGCAGCCTCCCTCCTGCACCCCGGGGAGAAGGGAAGGATCTCACAACAGGGCCCTCAGCTTCCTCCCGGCACCCCAAACTTACAAGTGAGTCCTCTTCGACCTGCAAACAAGTTCGAGCCTTGGCATCCCCAAATCCCCTTCCCGCACGCCACCGCCCGCCCTCCCCGCACTTCCCACGCGTCTTGGTCTTGCACATCGGCTTGTCCCAGAGAGAGGTGGGACTGAGAAGCACCCCAGGCAACCCACGAGGCGGCCGCCCTGTCCCCAGGGTGCAGGTGGCTCAGGTGCTGCCCAGAAGGTGGCTGTCCTGATGGCTGGCAGGCGCGAGACCCCACCAGTACCTACCTACCTGACTTGCCACCAGGTATCACGCTATAATTAGTCATTGTAATTGAAGCTGAACGTAATTAATTACATAATTTCAAAGTGTTCAAGTTTAATTCCATTAAAATTACATCATGAAACTGGGGAATTACAAAGGATTACCGACAAAAAGCAAACAGGGAAGAAGAAAGAACTCCAGGCTGGCTCCCTGCACATCTGAGTCACGCCCCGCGCTCAAGTACAGGGCAGTCACCCCACCTGCTTTTAATAAACCCGTGGGGCCGGGCCCGGCCGCAATGTGCAAGGGCCAGCGCCAGGCGCCAGGTGACACCGGCCTGCCTGACGCTCAGGGTCAAGTGGACCCAGAAGGCCCCTCCCTCCCTGCCCTGCTCCCACACTCAGGCTCTCTGCTGATACCTCACCCACAGCTGATACCTCACCCACAGCCAGCCCCTTCTCAGCCACAGCCCCCACGACCCCAGGGGCCCTGCCCTAAAACACCAGGGCTCAGGTTCCTTCCTCTTCACCCCACCCACTCGGGCTGGTATCTCTTCCCCTGCCCCTCCCCATCCCTCCCCAGGACTAGGCCTTCCACACAGAGTCTCCTGCCCACTGCTTGTCTTTTTATTTATTTATTTTTTTTATTTGACAGAAAGAGGGAACACAAGCAGGGGGAGAGGGAGAAGCAGGCTTCCTGCTGGGCAGGGAGCCTAACGCAAGGCTCAATTCCAAGTCCTGGAGATCATGACCTGAGCCGAAGGCAGACGCTTCACCGAAGGGGCCACCCAAGCGCCCCTCCCCTGCTGGTCTTTACCACCTCGCCCTCCTCACTCTGGCCGGTGACTGAGTCATGTGACTCAGTGGGGCTTTCTTTGCACAGAGGTCCTGCTGTCTACTCCACGCCCAGGACACATGCAATAAAGAATTGACATATCCCTTATGCTTACTTTCTGTCTCCCCTGCCAGAATGTAAGTTCCTTGAAGGCAGGGGTTTCCCCACTGTTCTGGCCATTAGAATCCTGTGCTAGAACAGTGCACGGCCCAGCGGTGAAGTCAATGGAGTGAAATGGCCGAGGCTCATCTTCCCAGACCCCCCGCCCTTATAACCTGACACCTGGGGATCCTGTGTGTCCCTTGGTTCCCTGACCAGCAGAGCCGGCGGCTTCCTCCTCCTGGCGCCCCAGGGGTGATCGGGCACCACGGAGACAGCCTCCCTCGAATGAATGGCCCCACCAGTCTGCGACTCAGCCCCAAACAAACAAAACTGCCACAACTTCTCTCACACATGCTGCCTTATTTCTAAGACCTCTGCACCCTTCTGCATATATTTTTTAAATTTATAACATCATTACCAAAAAAGCTGCACCATCCAAAAAAAAAAAAAAAAATCAGACATGCAAAAAGGTCATACGAATTCAGAGTAGCCTAAAAGCTCCATTTTCCCACGATAATTCCCTGACTAACCTAGATTGAGACCTAAGGAGTGGATGGGGGGAGGGGTACTTCTTCTCTTGGGACAGACGCCTTACAAAGCCAGTCTCTCACTGAATGCACCACGACATTGCCTCTGATGTCTAACTGAGGACTGAACTCCCCGTGTGCCTGGTGCAGTCAGGTGATGCTGCCCAGATCTGGACCCAGCATCCCTGGGCGTTTAAATCAACTGCACTCCCGGGGACTGAGCGAGGGGGATCGCGTCCTGGCCAGCACAGGGGGACACATAAATATTAGGCTCTAAAGCAAACTGCTCCTAGCCCCAGCTTCAGGCCCGTGTCTCAGAGAACAGCCCTGGTTAGAGTCATGCTCCCCAGCCCGCCTCGCCCCTGCCAGCTCCGCCCCTCCCCCCTTCCTCCTTCCCCATGGTCCAGGTCCCATGATCAGGCGTCTCTCCTGCCTACTGCCATTTCCCCAAATCTCTTCCCACACACTTGCTGCCTGCACAGATGGGACATGGAGGCCAGCAAGGGGCACAGAAAGGAGGGCTGCTCTGGGTTCGAGGCGATCGCTGCGCCCCCACTATCAAGTAACGTTGGCTGTTGGGAACGCTCGGTGCCAGGCCAAGGAGGATCGGATTCCCTTCTCTGGGGAGCTGGAGCACTATGAGTGGCTTCTCAAGTCGCAAGGCTGGGGAGGCTCTAGGAAATCTCTCAGATCCAGCAAGGTCTCAGCCAGAAGGGGTCCGCCCACCGAGGTCAACCCAGGTACCGGCACGCCCACCCCCCAGGCTTCACTTCCATCTCCAGCTCACATTAAGTGACCTCCCGGCCTGGGCTCACTTCAGGTGGTCCGGGGACCTGGGTCCCGCCCCTGAAGCTTCCCACAGCCTCATCACAAGGACACCAGGGCTTCTACAAAGCCAGTCTCATGGATGGCAGGGGTCGGCGAGAAAGCCATGCTGCTCTCTGGCTTCTCACCAACCAGCCAGTCCTCTCTCCTCCCCGGGGCCATGGTGTGGATGACAGGACAGAAATCAAGGGCCCAAAATGCACCTGCCCCTGGTCAGTACTTGGGAAATGATAGCTGTCGGTGTAAACGTAGAAAAAAAAAGAAAAAGTTGAAGACTGCCTTGTCACCAGTGGGCATGAACCCAGTTATGATACGTCCACCACGCACAGCAACGCTGCGCAGTGAACACTCAGGCGGGGGTCCCCCGGTTCAGAGTAGCTCTCCAGCCCTCCCCAGCACAAATGATGCCCACCTCTGGTGTACCAACGGCAAAGCAGACAAGTCCTCCCCAGGCTCCTGCCCCCAGGATTCAAGTTCTCACCTACGCTTCAACACCTACCGACCTCGAACTCTCCACTGAGCTCCCCTCTCCTTCTCTCCAGGGCTCAGCCCCCCAATTCCCACCCAAACTCCCTCCCCCCCAAATCCCACAGATGCCACCAGGAGCATACCCTCTCCCCCAGCCTGGCTCCTCCTCTCCCTCCTCCAGTCCCTGTTGGGGGCAGGGGCGCGGGGGGGGGGGGCACCCTGCCCCCATCAGCCACCCAGGCAGGCCCCTGGGGTCTGTGGCTCCTCTCAGCTGCCCCTGGCAACCCTCACTTCCCCAAATCCATGCAAATGCTTATGTGGCCAGACAGTGACGTCACCTCCACAAAAATATCCTAGGTACTTTCTTTGTAAATGAAGAAGCAGAGAAAGCATGCCGGCTATGAAGGCCAGTGCTCAGGAGAGGGCCTGGCCCAGGGCCTTTGCCTCACACGCCAGGCCCATGGGGCAGCTCCTGCGGGCTGAGCACATGGGGGACATTTCTCCAGGGCTGACACCCAGACCGTCAGGCCTCTTGCTGCCTGCTTTCCCTTGCACTGGTCGGGCTCTAATCATTACAATCCGCACTTTCCCCGTTCTTAGGGGGAAGTTTCCTCCTATTCAGGCTCTGGGCAGCGTCAGAGAATAAATCTTTGTCAAAGAATTGTTCTGCCTAATTCTATTTTTAAAAATGTGGATTTTTCCCCCCATGTTTTACGTACCACAAATACAATTACGTATATTTTAACCAATGTACAGGTCGCTTTACAAAGATGGAATTTAATAAGTGGAAATAAATAAGAAAGGCAGGTTCCTTTGGCGTATACACTTATCGGAGCTTTCAAAACACAGCCATTTTCATATATGCCATCTCCCTTGCACAATCCTATGGCGAATTCCGTTTGCACTCTTAAGTGAACCAGCTGAATGAGTCTGAAACCAAAATATCCAGGACTGTGCCCCCTTAAAGGCCGGGATGCTGCTGCCGCGGGACTCGCTGGGCGCTACCATACAGGGTTGGATGAAACAGCAGATACAGGACAACATAAGGGGCAGACCAGGAGCGCTGAGTGGTGAGGCACAGCCGGAAGCCCTGGTGGATGCTACATGGGGTCCAGGGAAGGGAGCCAGACCTCAGGGACCACCAGGCACACCCCAGCTGCTCTGCTGGGATGCCCTCTCTCCCTCCTTCCCCAGGTGCACAGATCTCAGCTGAGGCCTTCTCTCTGCCCCGGGGAGGCTTTCCCCAACAAGGACTCCCTTCTTCCGCAGCCCTCCGGCCACTCACGGCGCACGGCTCCGTCACAGACCAGACGCCCGCTGCCCGCTGCCCCAGGTGGCGAGGGCTGCGACCTTGCCCGGCATCACCAACTCCTGGAGCACAGAGGCTCCCGCAGCACTGGGTCAGAATGGAAGGAACAGACTGCGTGAAAGGAGGTTTGATATTCTGATGTGCAGAGGGAGGGTGAGAGCATTCCGCAAAGTGAGCATCGAGCCCAGATCTTTAAGTGGAGCAAGAGGTTTGGGTAAGTGGAAGCAGCCATCAGCAACTCTGCGTGCTCCCCTAAGGAAAGTGGTCTCCATTCGGCACCCAAGTGAGCCCCTGTGGGCGTTGAAGGAGAAAGAACAGCACGAAGGGATCAATGGTTTGGGAGGATTAATCCGGCAGCCACGTCTATAATGGACCGTGACCTGTTTCCAACACACTTTTGAAACAAGGAAAGGCTACACACTCAGCTCAGCTCTCGTGTGCGAGAAAGATCCGGCTCTTGCATACAACAAGCAGCCCCCAGAACCAACTGCACATGCACACACACACACACACACACACACACACAAGGTTTATTAAAGTACTGGTGCATTGTAAAATGACAGCATAATTACATACCAACACGGAGCAAAGTAAAACAATCGCAAACCACTTCTCGCTCCCCTGACAGTGACATTTAAGCCACAACTGGCAATACCCTTCCTCTCCCAATCCCACGTCAATGCTGACAAATTTGAGCGGGGAGAAGAGAGCCGATGGAGCGCCGCCCCCGCCCCAATCCCGCCAAGGTGACCAGGTCCCAAGAGACGCCTCTCTGACCGCTTAGCACTGCTCTCCAGGCCCTTGGCGCTCACTGGCCCCCTGAGCTCACGTGGCACTGTGTGGTCCCTAGTGGACCAAGTCTCCTGGATGGGCGCCTTGCAACAGCCCGGGCTTCCTGTCAGGCTCCTGGGCCCCCCAACATGCCAATGCAACAGGAGCATGACCCCAAACCTGACCTTGCTCCCCCACCTCGGCTAATGCTGGGACAGCACACGCTATTATGTAAGCCAGGAACCGAGGCACAGCTGAAATGAAGCGATCCCAGTGAATCAATGCTTCCACGAATGCTCCTGAAGTCGCAGTTTTCTGTTTCAAAATCATACGACTGAAAACGTCTCTGCCCTCTGAACAAGAAGGGAAGTTGGAAATTGATTCGCGGGGTCACCCATAATTTTAGTTGTAACTTCTGGGTGTTCGGAGACTCAAAATCTTCCTCCTTTTAGAAGGTCTGTGTTCTACGGGCAGTTGCTACCTACAAGCTCAGCAAGGGCAGAGCAGAACAATGTGAAACAGAAATAATTCACTGTACACAGAATCTCGTGGGTTCAAGTTCTAGGTCAACTACCATGGTGAAAAACAGAAAATAAAAGACATGTTTCACCATTATCTGCCACACCTTTCAGAATGAAGCAAAAATGGTGATAGGAGCAACAGAATGTTCCTATTTTCAGGGTAAGGAAAAAAAAAAAGTCTTTTCCAAACCTAATCAGAAAAATTAAATGCACAATTCCCTCCAGCAAGAATTTTATTTTTAATTTTCATTTACATAGTATCTTTCTTCCAAGAATCTCAAAATAATGGAGCTCCACAAATACTTACAAAGAAAAAAAAATACGAAAACAACAGTTGTCACAACACAGGAGGGGACAGGCTTGGCAGGGCCGGGGCTCAGACGAGGGGCAAGAAATGGCAGGCGGCGGTGACAGCAGGCGCCCGGGGCTGGCAGCGCCTGGGCTGAGAGCAGCGGCGCCTCTGAGGCCCTTCCCTCCCCGCGGCCCACGGGCCTGGCTCCTGCTTGCAGCTTCAGGCTCTTGACGACAAGGATTTACCTCTGGCGTCATTTATTAGCCATCAAGCTATTCTGCCCTAAACAGCGATTACTCCCCGAAAAACAGGAGGGAAGCTGGCAATCAACCAGAGACGCTCGCTCACAGGTCGAAAATATCAACAGAACCGAGATGCCTGAAAGGACTTCCTATTCTTTTTGGTCTTAAAAACACAAAACTATATGAGAAAATAAAATATTAAAAATGTGCTGGGGGGAAAGAACCAAGGTAAGAGAGACTTTTAGGAGGAAACTGGGAACAAGCTTTTAAGCTAGTTGGGGTTTTTTTTTGTTGTTTTTTTCCCAGCTAAGTGGACAGGATCTGAACGCCTTACATTTAGCAAAAAGCTGTCAACACCCAAATAAAATCTTAATGACAGTCAGAATGGCATTCCATTTCTTGCAATTTCGCAACGTTCACTTAAGAAAGAGTTCATTTGTCAATTTGTTTTTCCCTTCACCGAACCCGGAACACCTCGCAACCATACATAACTTCTTAAAAAACGTTAACTCATTTAACTTATTGAATAAACACGGCCAAATACAAAGATGTTAAGAAAACAAGCCCCATGCTGGCAGGCTCAGGATAATGCTAAGAGAGAACGAGCTTCCGAGCAAGTTCTGGTAATTTCTTCCCACATTAACTTCATAAATCACAGCCAGAAGCATTGAAGGTTTCAACTGTCAGCTGAGTGGGCCCCACTGTGGCCCCTTGGGTTTTATAAAGGAGGTGGGCCAACTAGTTTTCACAGTGTTCAGTGAAAGGAAGGAGAATCTATTCATTTCCGTGTGAATTTCCTACCTGGCTATTTTTCCCAGTTGCTTTGTGGTGCTGAGTAAATTCCCGGGAGGAATGAACGCTTCCCAACCTCCCTCCTTCCCCAGCCACCTGTCTGATGGGGAGTGGGGGGGTGGTCTTCTCTAGGTGGGAATCCTACCAACCACGACTGAGGCACTTCCCTGAGCCGCCCATGGCCCAGGGTTCTAATAAACACAAAAACTCTGCCCACTGCCCTTGGCATCCTGCAGCAAGGAAGAACCTTCAGATTCAAATGAAGAAAATGACAAGATTTATTTCGTGCACTAACATCATCCTCTCAGAATTTAATTACAGCAAGAATGAGAATTATTTTTATTAGAGAGTTGTTTACTTTTCGAAGGAAAGGTCCTTGATGGGTTTTGCAACAAACTAGATGTCTTTCAGAAACCCCTGTTTGCCCTCATGATGTTTTTTTAACTGCAACATATCATGTGAATAAGGTAGAACGTGTACTTTTTAAAAAACCAAAGGTGCTTCAAAGCTGTTTCTGCTATGGGGCCGATGAAGGTCCCCTCACCCCTTAATCCCAGGTCGCTTCCTGCAGGGACACCTCCCACCTAGCCAAAGGCCACTGTCCTTTACAGACTTTCTCAGAAGACAGCGGAAATGGGGACTGATTACAGCTCAGCAAATCTGAACCTGCGGCAGACCAACAGCTCAATACAGATCTTAGCCATCCTCTTCAATAAAATCAATACTTAAACACCAACCAAAGCCTGCTTCTTAAACTTAGGGCAAAACCAGGGCTGTTTAGCCGGCTCTGAAAACTAGAATAGGAAAGGTGGCCGAGATCATTCAGAGAGTCCCACCACTGACATCTGTTGAAACCAACTCAGTTTGGCGGTTGGGTTTGTTTGGGTTTTTGTTTTTGTTTTGTGGGGGGGTGGAGGGGGGTGCTATGTGAGTTTATATCCCTAAATGTAGAGTTTTTAGGAAAAGTAATTTCTCTCTGAATTCTAAATCATTATCAGAGTGTAATAAAATTTATCCAAATGCTCATGTCAATAAATGTGTATTAAATCTGAAATCACAGGTGAATCCACAACTTCTTTGTCATGAACGCTATATAATACAGATATTAAATCACACTTCTAATTATGACGTTCTGGTTCCTTTTTCACCCCATGATCGGCACATGCACCTTCTTGGGTGTCCAGACAGACACAGGCATCTAGTTCCTAAAATGCCCAGCACGACTGGAACGTCCAGGTAAACAGTAGTGGGGCACAGTGAGAGGTCACGGGGCCCCTCTTCAAATAGCTTCAACAAAACAAATGGCCAGAAGTAAAAAGTGTCTCTGTGCTTTGCTATAATAAGATTCAAACACAGGATTCCAAGAATTCCACCTGTTTTCAATTAGATACCAGAATTGCTTGAGTGTTTAAACTACATTCACTTGCTACTTATACAAAACAATTCTTCCGGGTTTTTTGAACGTTTTAAGTATGTTAAAATAAGATTAAGGGTCTGGTTTAAACAATCAGAGGCAGGGGAATTTCAGTGGAAACCAAAACTCACTCTCTGCAGCCACAATGCAGAGCTTCAGACAAAACAATAGAACAAGATAACCACTTTCTATCTTTGACAATTACTTGTAAAAATCAGACCTTTCACAGGAAAAGCAACTATATATCTACATGCTTATATGTTAAATGAACTATATATCAGCTTTTAAGTAATTCCTAAAGTAAGGTAGGATCGTATAAAGTAATTTGAAGGTCCGGTTTGTGGGGCTGGCCATCAGATACACCTGCCTTTCAAGTATGCGAAATATACATGACGCCAAATGCATAAACCTGTAAAACTGTGTAAAACAAAGAGCACAGGGAGGAATCTGGCCTAGCTCTGTCGGGGTTTTTCACGTGATGAATTTCTCTTTTTTAAAAATGTGCCCGCTTCCCTCTAACAAATTTGTTCTTCCTTCGTTACACTGAGGATGTTCCTTGTGCTTCAGAAATAAGCTGAAACCAATATAGATCTTCTACCTCGAGGCTTGTTTTGTGTCCTAAGATGGACCGGGAGCACAGCCTCGGAAGCAGTTGTGACTGTTGACTGCAACAGGCAGACCCCGAGGGGTGCTGGCCAAGAAGCACTGACTACTGTCCCTTCTGCGGGGTCTGTTTTAATTGTACACAATTTGGGCTGGAGACATTTTCAAACACCACTAAAGGTCTCGGGCTCCATCGGCTGCCCAGACAGCATTTTTCAGGTTAGTTCAGTGGATTAGGAGAGAGTAATTCCTTAGGGGATTGGCAATTTGTCCCCCAACCCTCCCAGCTTCCTCGCGTAGCTAACGACTGGCAAGAGCTACATGAAAAGGGGGAAAGAGGTGGGGAGGGGGGGGACTCAGCTGTATCAGGAGTTCTAGCATAACCCTATCCCTTCACTGTCTTGCACCTTTAGAAAGAAAGAAAGAAAGAAAGAAAGAAAGAAAGAAAGAAAGAAAGAAAGAAAGAAAGAAAAAAAGACTACATAGTTTCACACAGAAGGGGGAAAAAAAAAAACCAACAACCTTTAATCCACGGACAATGACCCCCTCCCACACCCAATCTCAAAGACACTGATATTAAAAGAACCAGGAAAACAAAGACAGCAGCTGTGTAGAACTCCTTGATGATTTGTTTCCTCGGTATTTTCTAAAGGGTACTGAATGGGATACTTATTGTAATCAAAATAATATACTTCTGGGGAATACTGCCATAACAGGAAAACACAACATAAAACCTATCAGAGAGACGGACTTTCGGCAAAACTGGAATTATTTCCTGATTTTGAAAAAGAGGAAAATGTTTCAAGGTTACTTTTGCAGACACTCCTTAAAGGGGAGCACGAGTCATCAAGGTCGGAATAATGCCCCAAAGGGAAGCCAGTCACTGGCAGGCCCCGTCCCCAAAAGCTTCGCTCACACACAGTTACATGAGCTCATTTTAGAAAGTGTCCTCTTTTCAAACATGTATTTAAAAGGCAAATTTATACAATGGTGTTTTTCTTGTTACCAAAAAAAAAAAAAAAAAAAAAAAGCCTGGTTTTTACAAGTCTGGGGTAGGATAAAAAACTTGTCCAACTAGTCTTAGCAGCACCAAAGCACTGACTCTTCCATACCACAAGCCTTTGGGACTCAAAAGGAAACGAAACAGAGCTCAATCTCAGAAGCTCTCTTCCTGGGCACTCAGTCCACACCCCAGAGCAGCTTCAAGACCAACCCGAGGGACAAGAACTAGGGCCCGGGGCCCTGCCACGTAGCAGAAGCATGGGAGGGACACAACTGTCTTGTCCCCAACCTGGGTCTGAGTCTAGTCGAGACCCAGCCTCTTTACCCTCAGGTGGCAGGGCCATAGCCCGCACTGGGCTGCACGGGCCACCCGATCTCTGGGTCAGGGGCTCTGGAAAGAGAAGAGTCTGAAACTAATGAATTCTCTCTTCTCAAACTGCAGTCTCATTGGCTCACTTACTGTCTGTGGGAACAGATATGACGTTAAACTTGACACCAACTCAAAAGGCCTCTTCAGGACCCAGAGAAAGAACCAGGTTAGCCTTATACTTGAACTCTGGTACTCCATAGCCCAACGAAGGTTCTAAGACCCTCGCTGGAGTAGCAACAGTTACTCATCTAATGCCAAATCTTTATCTATCACCCAAAGCCAATGGATGCTTCGTACAGAAAGCAAAACAATAGTGATGCTCGCTCCCATAATTTGCTTTTTCAAGATCAACACCTTAAAGTTCATTCACATAAACTGACAAGGAAACTTTCAACCCAATCCCGTAGTTAAACATCCTCATGATACCTTGAAGCAGCTAATCAGCCGCGGATTCAGGGTGTCACAGGGTTCACAAAATCTAATACCTCTCTGGAAACCAAATCCATCTCCCATGGAGTTTTGCCAAGATGCTTAAAAAGTAAACCTCACTGAGGTTCAGCTAAATGTCCACTTAGGAAGACAAGAAAAAAAAAAAAAAAAAAAGGTTTCTCTCTTCAAAACTCCACAACGGGTTTTACAGTAAGCACAGGAATTAAATTATGGTAAAAGGGAGCTATTTTTACTAAAACGGGGTAGACCAATTTATCAAAAATGCCATTCGGCTGTGTTCATAACATTCAGGAATCTAATTTACACAATAGACACTTTGGAGTAATCTATTTTAGTCAATAAATACTCAAACTCCTTTAAGTTTTAATCTTATCAGAAATACATATTTCACATAGTCTTCTTCCTAGTTAAGCGAGAAATCTTAAGAAATTTCATAACGACTATGAGTCTGTTTTATCGTTCCCACGTAGACAGGAAAAGAAAACAAGCGTATACAATGAAAGTTGTCAGACTCCATTTATATACGTTTTAATCCAATCCGCTTCATTTCATAGGAGGTTGCATCTGGAGTTCATTTGCTTCCCTCCTAAAAGTATCGTAGGTCACTATCACCGGTCCCCCGGGTTAGGAAAGTTCGGTCAAGTTTACCTTCCCGCACCCCTCAGAGTTGGGCGCTGCGGCCGTCCCTAAGGAAGGCTGGGCGACCCCCGGAGCACCGGATGGCCCAGAGCCCCGGCGAGCCGCAGACCAACCTCCCCCCCCACCTCCACCGTCAGCCTCCACCTCGCCCCCCGCAGCGCTCCCCAGGCTTCTGGCCCTCACGCCGCTCACCTTCAACTTGGCTCCGGCTACGCACAACATCCACCTGGCAGAGTCCCGGGGCTGTCCAAGCTCTGCAAGTGCGGAGCCGGCAGGTTCGGGGAGAACCCCGAGGGCGCGCCGCTCCTCCGGGTGAGGGGTGGCAGGCAGGAACGCGCCCCCTGGGCACCGCGGCGGCCCCGGCCCCGGATGGGGAGCCCCCGCATGATCCCCCCACGGCGCCCTGGGCTCGGCGCGCGGATTGTGGCCGGGCACGCCACAGTCGAGGGGGGCCCCCGGGGCTTTGCTTTCGAGAACCCGACCGGAGGAGGCATTTCGGAGAGGACCGGCCGCGCGCTCCATTGCGCCCGCGGACCCTGCTGGGAGTGAGGGGGGCAGGACCCCCGAAGAGAGGGCCAGAGCGGAGCGAAGCGGGCGGGTCACTGGGGGCCCCCGGGAGTCGCTGGGCTCGGAGCTAGAGCCGCCCGGACAGGCGGCGCGGAGGAAGCGTCCCCCACCCGGGCAGACGGCGCGCCGGGGCGCAGCGCAGGGCCTGCGCTCGGGGAAAGTTGCTGCCCTCGGTCCGCACCGGCTCCCGCGGGGCGCTCCGACCCACGGTCTCCGCGCGCCCGGCGCCCGCGCCCCTCGCAAGTTTCCCCCCAAGCGCCCCTACCCGGGTCTCTGGCCGCGGAGGCCGGCCCGCGCCACTCGTGCAGGCACACAAAAGAGCGGGGCGGCTGCGGGTGGCCCCGGGGCGCCCGCCCGGACGTAAACAAACCGCCGTGTCCGCTCGGGGAGCCCGGCGCCGGGTGCGGGAACGGCGGTGCGGCCCCGGCCCGCTGACAGCCCGGCGCGGCGGCCGGGGCCCGGGCCGGCCGGGGCCGGGGCCGGGGCGCGCGCGGACGCCCGGCCGCCCGGCCGCCCGGCCACCCGCCCGCCTGGCCGGAGCCGGGCCGCGCCGCCGCCGCCGCCGCCGCCGGTGGCCGCTCTGACCCTCCCCCGAGCCGGCGGCACCACAGCGCCACCAGCCCCAGCTCCGCCGCGCCGGCGGCAGTGGCGGCGGCGGCTCCTCCTGGAGAGGCAGGCGCTTCACCCCCCACAGCAACTCCCCACAAACTTTCCCCGGGAATACGGCGGGCCGGGGGCGCGGGGCGCGCGGCCGGGCGCCGCCGCCGGGCCGCAGCCCCCTCCCGGCGCAGCGCCCGCCGCCGCCGCCGCCCGCCGCCGCCCGCTCCCCGCTCGCGCGCGCACCCCGCGGGCCGCCGGGGCCGCCCCCTCCCCGGTCCCGCGGCGGCGGCGGCGGCGGTGGCGGCGGCGCAGGGCCGGGGGGGCGCCCGGGGTGGGGGCCGACACCGGGGGCAGCGGTGGCGGCGGCGGCTCCCGGCGCCATCTTGGGCTGATCGATGAATTGAACAAAGAGGATCAATTTCTGATCAAGCGAGTTATCAATGGGGGCCGGGGAGCGAGAGGGACTTGTCCCCGACTCGGCCCCGCTTTCCCCGGCACCCCCCTCCTCCCCGCCGCCGCGGCCCCCCGGCGGCCGGGCAGCCCGGGGCCCCGGGGGAGGCCGCGACCGCCCGCAGCCCCCACCCCCGGGCGAGAGGCCGAGCGAGCAGAAGCCTGACCTGCAGCTGCTGTAAATCAAAGCGCTTCCAATATTGAAACATCGATCCCACATTGGCCGCCATCTTGAGACATATTGAGACGGAGTGAGAGGCTGATAGAGAGGGGGCTGGAGTTCAGGAGCCGCCAGGAGGCAGCAGGCGGGCGGCGCCAAAACCCGGCCTGGAGCCGGCCGCCGCCGCCGCCACGGAGGACGCGGACTCCTCCTCACGGCGCCGCCGCAGCCATGGCGAGCCCGAGCCGGAGCCGGAGTCGGAGCCCGAGGGCGCGGCGGCCGCCGCGGGGCCTGGCGCGTGCGGCCCCTGCCCCCTCCCCCCCGGCGCCCGGCGCCCGGCCCGCGACCCCCGCCCCTCCCGGGCCCCCCGGCCCCGGCGGGCGGCGGCGGCCGCCGGCCCGGCCCAGAGGGGGCGCTGGAGGGCGGCGGGAGGGGCGCCTGGGCCCCCGCGGGAGGCCCCGGGCCGGGCTCACCTGGGGCGTGCTTCGGACCCTCGGGGGTCGCAGGGGCCGGCGGCGGCCGAGCGCAGCCCCTCCCGGGCCCTGGGTCGGGGGCTTTCGGCCGCGTCCGAACGGACGCCGCAGCCGCGCCGCTTTCGCTCGCTCTCCTGCGGGCCCCGAGCGCGCCGAGCCGCCGCGACCACCTGCCCCAGCCCCGACCCCGCGCCGGACCGGGCCCACCGCGGCCGCGCGTGTGAGAGGCGCGCTGGCCGGCGGCTGCCGCACCCCCACTGGCCTGGGCCCCGGCCGGATTCAGGCCGAGCCTGCCGGGGACGGCGTTTCAAGTTGGGGGGAGTGGAGTTGGGGTGAAACCAGCCCTGACCCTCTTGTCGCTGCACACGTTAACGCTCGGAACGGTGGCAGCGCGGTCCCCGCGACGCACCGAGGTGCGCCGCAATCCCCGCGGCCGGGGGTCCGAGCGGCCCTCACCCGCCCGAGCTGCGCCGGCTTAGGCCAGGACAGGAAAAGTCCTGGCGCACGTTGTGTGTCCCCCCGCAAGCTTCAGCGGAACAGCCCTGGAAACTTCCTGTAGTTTCAGACTCTTCGGTTTTCACTCCTTCTGGTGCAGAAACTTGGAAAGAGTAGGTGCACTTACAGCAGAGTGCCGGGTCCCTGGTTTACAGAAATGCTAAAATTAAACCCAAGAGTCAATTCGCTTTTGATTTTTTTTTTTTTTTTCGCAGAAACCTGGCAAAAGCACCCGTTTTATGATCATCGTTTTTAATTGATTATACACACGTGTGAGTTTGACTCTCCAGGACTTTCCTGTACTCGCGCTCTCCCGCACTTCATGTGAGGTGTGATTAGTTAAAACCCCCAAATTCCTTGATCTTGAAAACTACATGTAAATAAAATTCGTATGGAATAAAAAAATACAACGTGTAAGTGGGATAGAACTGCTTTCAACCGAGTTCGAGGGCTCAGCGCTGATCCATGGGGGTGAATTAAGCGTTTTTAAACGAAGGGCCTGGAAATGAAAGGCCACAAGATTTAGAGAACACACGTGCCCCAGGTCTCGCGCTGCCGCCCAGGAGCCTCAGTGTCGTCAACGCGCAGCTCCCGAGGTCAACCGGGGGGTTCCCTCGGCGTCCCCGTCTAGGCTTCGACTAGCAGGAGGAGCAGCAAGCAGGTGGGTGGGAGGGCGCGGGCCGGGGGCGCCGCGAGCCTCGGCCCCAGATGCTGTGACGCCGGGCAGGCCGGTGGCGACCTCGGGAACGCCGAGGACCGCCTCGGTGTGGGGCGCCCGAGCCCGCGCGCGCAGTCGGCAGGCGGCCGCGCTGCAGCTCCGACCGCGCCGCCCGGTAGAGGGCAGCGGCGCCCCGACACTCGCGTCCTCGGGTCCCCGCGCACGTGCCCACCCGCGCGCCCCGCGCCTGGCCACGCCCTGTCCCGGAGCCAGGCCCCGGGCGGGAAACTGCGCTGCCACCTCTGGGAACCCCTGTCCTGAGGGGATGCCACATCTAACCATGCCTTCCCCACTCCCAGACCCTACTCTTGAGGGTACGTCCGCGTTCCCCTCCTATTTGTGCGGTGGCAAGCAGGCGAGACCTCGGAATTGCCCTAAAGGTGGCTAGACAAATAAAATGTGCAAGGGCTTAAAGAAAAAAAAAAGAAAAGAAAAAAAAACCTCCCGTGGGGAAGGCTCAAGGAAGGATCAGGGAAATGGTTTGGATTTGGTGCAGATGTTCTCAATCTAATTATCGTGTCGATCCCCTGGGTTTGAACCAAAAAAAAGTGAAATATATATGACCTGTGTAATACTCCAGAAGTACATCTGGTTGGAATTCAGGGTTCTGAATCCACTGCAATATTTTAGAAATAAATTTGATGAGTATTAGATACCCTTGTTACAGTTCTGGTTATATTTATATTATTTGCATGCTAACTTGACTTAGTGGAGAAACAATACGCTGAGTGGCCCAGAGGTCAAGTTCTATTTAAATAACATTTAGATGTCTTCTATCAAAGTTTTGTGTTATAAGAGGCTTCTTGCTCTCTTGGGGGGCGGAGGGGGGGGGGAGAAGGACAAAATGTTACCACTTTATAATGGCATATTCAAAATAAACCACTGATCAAACATTATCTTAGCAGAGTGAAGTAATCAGCAGGGATCTATGAAAGTACAATTTTATTCTTCTTGAGTGTAGACATAGGATCAGAAGAAATAACAGCTATTTCTAAAGACTATTTTCTTTGTTATTTTTTTCAGCTTGACTTTGTCTCACCACTGTAGGTTAGGACTCGCTGACATTCAAACATAGTGGATCTACAAAACTGTATTCTGTATAAAATATTCAGAAGATGGAAAGGCTTTAGGACTTAGACCTCCGTTAGGACCCACAAAGACAGTAAGATGATGGCTAGAACCCCTTAGAACAAAGGTTGGTTAGCAAGGTAACTGGCCCACCACAGAGAAGCATCTTGACTAAAAGTCATTTTCTTACAGTGGAGCACAAGAAAAATAATCCAGAGGTATTGTGCTCACTTTTTGAGGTTCAGGCTCTCCCTTTAGGAAATGAAAGCTCACAGTTCCCAAGTTTGTGACTAATTCTCCATCCTCGGCTTTCAAAAAAGCAAGCCCCAAGTAACCAGATGGGGGGAGAGGGGGCGGGGAATAACCAAAACTATGTTTGTTCTTGACACCTTTAAATGAAATACAGCTTAGCACCAAATAAGGCAACTAGGCTCTGAGTCCAGAATTCCTAAATTTCTTTTCTGACCCATTTTGTTTTGCCTCAAAAAAATACAGTGGCCATCTTGGGGGTGTGATAATACTGATGGATGTAAATTACAGTAAATGGTAAAGTACTTTTAGAAATTTACATTCTCCTACCCTCCTGGCATCAGTGGACCCTCCTATTTCCTGTCATTTACACATAGCTGATTAAATGCTAAGGTGAAAATCGGCAAATTCTCTAAAATACCATTTGGGTTGATGATGACTAAACTCGTCCTCGTCCGCAGCCCCGGAAGAAAAGAAGATACATTGCCTTGTTTTCTAAAGATGCTAGGTTAGTCCTTGTTCTGATACACTTAACCTAATTTTTTGAAGGAATTAACCGTCAAGAAATTCTTCCAAAATGAATAATGTCTCACAATGTAGAGTATTATATTAAAAAACAAAACAAAACAGAACCATCCTCTTAACCTCTCACAAAAGAGTCATGTTCCAAGATCTTATTTATAATGGACTCACAAAACAAAGTTGCACCTAGAAACATTATCTCCAGAAAAGGTTAGAAAATGATCTAAACTCCACAAATAATGTAAAAAATTCAGAAATCCTCTATCCCGTGTGATATCCCATGTGAAATGAAAGCTAAAGAAATCATTCCGAAACTTTCATTCACTTTCTGAATATTTTCGCACCCAAATTAGAACTGGTTTTGAAGGGTGTTCAACAAGAAATATTTCAGATAAGCAGAGGCCAAACATGATGCTAAATGTTTACATCATAATTTATTCACAAACAAATATAAACGCATGGTTACTTTGTGGCATGTGGGCAAAAATGAACCATAAGTCATAAGAAAATCTCAGTTTTACAGAGATAGAAGTTGAAAATTATATCAAGGTATTCATTCAAGTAGACGGAATGTGTAAATGTTTTAAATTTAGGAATATCTAAGGCCAGACAGAAGTTTCGAGACACTTTAAATTTGAAGAGGCCTTTTCCTTAAATCAAAAGAGTATGAATAACAGAAGGAAATTACTCTGTCTTCCTTTTGTCTTTGGCCACTGCCTTCCAGAACAATTTGGCATGGACTACTGGAATAAATAAAAGGAAGATTCCAGATCCTTTTTTTTGGGGGGGGGGAGGGAGCTCAAGAAAACCAAACTACTTTTAATTGTTTTGTTTTTTAAATAATACTTTATGTTAATTATTTCTAAGTACACTATTCATTCTACTATGTAAATACCCACCAAATAAAAGTACACATTTTGCTACATGTAATTACATGCATAGTACATAATTCATCTCTATCCGCCAAATGTATGTGTAGTTATATAATTGTACCAAGAACCTGCCAAACTTGTAAGAAAAAACTGTAATGATTTCTAAGCAGTAGGCTCTCCTCTGCACCACCCCATCAGCCTCTGTCTGGTGACAGCATCTCTCAGTCTCCAAGACCCTTTTAGAAATCTTCAAAGACTTAATTTCTGGCCCCACCATTTCACTTTGCCTTCCACTTCTGGACAGCATATGTCGATGCCACTAGCTCTAGGTATCTTTCCGCACCTCTAATGATTACATTCTGCTCTCCTCACTCGTACACGAGCAACTTGGAGCTGGATCTTTCGGCTGGAGCTCAGCCTTAAACTTGGAAAGTACATCTAGCTTCATGGACTCAACCGCTCGCTGTTTGGGGACTCCCAAGCCCCAAGGAGGAATCTGGGGCTTCTCATCACCCAACAATTTTCCCCAACCCCACCCCACCAGCCACACCCCCTCTCCTACCAGAGTCTCTTTTCACCAAACTTCTATTCTAATAGAAATTTTCTTGAACTTTTGAGTTTACTAGAATATCATATCTCTTTCTCCCCCTTTTTACCTTTTCCTCATCGAGAGATGCTCGTGTTAATGACATATTACATATCTCCTATGCCCTGTGGAAATAAACACCTTCCTGTATGAGTCCCACTGATGTCATTGCTGAATCACTAGAAATTAATAGTGTACATCGACAGTAGTTTGAAAAGGCTTGAAATATGTAAAGTACTGTATAAATATTATTATTATCTTGCTTAATGTAAAGTTCATATGCTATGCTAAGATCTTTTTTTTTTAAGATTTTATTTATTTATTTGACAGAGATCAAGTAGGCGGAGAGGCAGGCAGAGAGAAAGAGGAGGAAGCAGGCTCCCCGCTGAGCAGAGAGCCCGATGCGGGGCTCCATCCCAGGACCCTGAGATCATGACCTGAGTCGAAGGCAGAGGCTTAACCCACTGAGCCACCCAGGTGCCCCTAAGACCTTTTATTAATTCTTTTTCTTTCCTCCTGGGAGCTATGAGCCATTAGCATTATATTTATACTGACCTTTCATTATTAATATTGCTTGTACAATATCAGTTTGCTAGCCAATATTTTAAATACACAGCTATATAGTTAGGTCCCTGGTGCCAAGACATATAGAGTAGAGACATGCTTTTTTAAAAATCACATTTGCAACATGAAGCAAAGTATTGTTTTGTTTCTCTACCAGATCATTTATGACACATCTCTACAGTTATATGGTTGGAGTTGAATGAAGATTTGTTTTCATGAAAGGTAATTAGATTTTCTTTTGTCGTGAGCACTGTTGGATTGGATATTATTTTTCCCCCCCGGGTAACTGTGGTTTGGAAGATCCTGAAAGCTTGTTCCACTGGAAAATAGGGAAGCTGCTATTTCTAGCAGCGAGGAAAAAACTTTTCCCTTTCCCTCAAGCTCCATTCACGCTAAATATTTGATCTAATGTCAGTTTTTGAGGCTCTGTATTATAATATCTTTAGAGGTTTAAGCAGGTAGCAGGATCTCATAGAATGTCAAAATGTTGTTTTTGTGTGAGGTAGAAAAAAGCCAGGAGAATGGGTCTCTAATCTAGCAACCATTTTTTCTAATTAAAATATTCTCCCGCACACACACACGTCTAATCTGAAAAGCAAAAATGTCCAATAAAAGAATGAAATGAAAATATTTTCAGCACAGAAGTACTTCTGGTGACAAAACAAGCAAACCCACCCACCAACAACATCAACAACAAAAAAAACACAGAAACAAAACAAAATGAAAAGACCGAAGTGTCCTGCAACACAGGAAAAAAAAGTGCCCACTGTCCATCCAGAATGGATGAAATAATGTGCAACATTAATGTTGCACATTAACAGTTATGCTTGTAAAATAGGTAACAACACAAGAAAATGTTTATTCTCTAAGAGGAAAACAGGCCATAGTGTGAGCCCAGCTGCAAAGAACAGCATATTCTGTATTCATACAAAATACCATAAGATAAAGCACCTCAGTGTTAACTGTGCCGGTCTCTGGACAAGGACTCGATGGGTAAGTGTTAGCTTCCTTAACATTCCTGTGTTTTGTATAATTTCTACATGAGCCTATGCTATCTTTGTAGCACAGGAAAATAGTGAATATTATTCAAAATAAGGACGGCGAGAAAGGCTGATAGGGCATTTTTTTTTTTTAAACAGTAATTTAACTCTAACCAGAAGGGGTAGCGTGACCTAGTGATTAAAATAGACAATTGAAAACAGAGGGAAAAATCATGTCCTAATTTTGCCACTGAGTCACTGACTTTGCCTCAGGTTTCCTGCCTGTAAAGTAGGAATAATTAATACTTTCTTGTAAAATGCTTTTGAGCTCTCCAACGAAAGATCCCATAAAGGTACAAAGTGTAGTTCTATTAATACTAATTGAAGTGAATATAAAATACAAAGGCCTTCGAGAAAAACTGAAGTCATTATGGTCGGTGGCGGAAGGCACAACGGATATAGTGCCAGGAGCCAAACTGTGGCCGTGTAGGCTCCTTGTGTTCTTTCCAAAAGTTGTTTTGGGGGTAGATAAGGATGTCACCAATAATGCTGGAACATTCGCTGTCTAATCACCGAACACTATCTGTTAAGCCAAACTAGAAAGAAACACAGAAGCCGCGGACAAGGTCCCAGCCCTTCCAAGCTTACAGTTTTGTTGGGAACAGGTCCATAATAACAGTAAAAAAATAACTATTTTTTTTTCAACGTGGGAAAAAAAAATAACAATTCAACTGAAGCAGAAGACAAACAATATCCAGGAAACAAACTGAAACGCTAATATGTGCTCTAAGTTTCACTTTTTAAAAAAAAGTGTTTTTTTTTTTTTAAGTCAGTTTTATTCCCCACATGGGGCTTGAACTCACAACTCCAAGATCAAGAGTCACCCGCTCTATGGAATGAGTCAGCCAGGCGCCCCCATAGCACTAGCTCTGATCAGAGCAGTGAACTGAGATGCCTTCTCA
This sequence comes from Mustela nivalis, assembly GCF_964662115.1. Taxonomy (NCBI): domain Eukaryota; kingdom Metazoa; phylum Chordata; class Mammalia; order Carnivora; family Mustelidae; genus Mustela; species Mustela nivalis. The sequence continues at coordinate 8,596,189 of NC_139038.1, read as the reverse complement.
GTTTCAATGAGCCAAAGACGTTAGAGGCACTGGGCTGGGGTGTGGGACAGGGTGTCAGGGAAGAGGTGGCAAGAAGACAGAGGGTGCCTGGGGCTAGGAAAAGCACGTAGAGTGTCGCATAGACTAAACCCACGCAAAGATGGGAAACAGCGAGCGGGGCTGTGCAGCTGGGAGCCCAGGAGGTGGAGAGCAGGCTGGCATCTTAAAGGCTGCCGGATGACCCAATGCTGGTGGCATCTCCGAGGGGGCCTCAGTGTGCACAAGAGAGGTGCCCATCTCATGGTGTGCCGTGAGGAAGAGCTCAGAAAACTTCCATAAAATGCTTTGAGTTTTACCTGTATGGAGTAGACACCCCATGAAAGCGAAACACTGCTTAATCTCATTCGAGGCAATGACCCCCACCCACCCTAACTTCGCTTCCCGGCCTTCGCGCTCCTGGAATCCCATTTCACAGACCAGCAGACTGAGGTTCAGAGCACCCAGAAGCTGTTTGAGGAGGGGGCTGGATTTCTCAACCAGGTTGCCAGGCACCTGCTCCATTTTCCGACAACCTTTGAAGGACGTGATCTCAGCCGGCCCCTTCCCACATGCCTTTTTGAAGCTACGGAGGCTTTTATGGATTTATTCCTCCAAAAAATATTAATCGAGGGCCTCCTGTGTGCCAGGTCTGAAGCCCAAGGGAGTGTTCTGCTCCTTCCCTGCAGGATGGTTGAGCACCCTGGGAAGAGATCGCAGAGGGAGACAGAACCTCCCCTCGTGGCCTGCTCATCCCACGCCCGTCATTACTAACCAGTAAATGACTTTGGCTTCCCTGACGTGCCCCCTTCTTACCACAGAGCACTGTAACCCTTCAGCCTCTCTGCTTTGGCAACATAAGCGCTTATCACCAGAATGAAACCTTTGGTAGGTCTGACCTTGGCCGAAGGCTACTCTTACATTCAGCCTCAATCTCTGTTTACCGTTCCCGCCCCAGACCTTTTATTTCAGAAATCAGGGCTGAGACCACAACCCCAGACCGAGAGGCAAAGCTTCCTGCTTTCCCAAGTGGGATGTGGACTAGAGTCTGCTCAGCTCTGTGTCAGGCTGGTGGGGAGTGAGTGAGTGAGAGTGAGTGTGTGTGTGTGTGTGTGTGTGTGTGTGTGTATGACATGCGCACTAGGGGCAGGCAGGAAGGCGAGGCAGTGGGGAGGGTATAGAAAGCCAAATGAAAGCCAGTAGCTTCTGCCCTTGGAGGGAGTTGAGAATCTGGCTGAGAAGACACTGTAAACATGTCATTGGTTCCATCCTACAGATTATTTGATGTGCGCGAGAACATAACATCTGATGGGGAGGGGGGGTCCCCAGGAAACCCCGACTGCAGGCAGGTCCATTGCCATAGGGGATAGACCCTGTTCTTGAGACACCAGGGTCGAAGGCACCCAGCCCCATTCTCAGCCATGCACCTCCTTTGGTCTTCTTCCCCCTTGGGAGACCCCCAAATAAAACAGATTAATGGAAATTCTTGGAAGAGGTTACGTACGAATAGAGCCATGCAGGATATCCTGTTATCTATGGATGTCCTGAGGGTGAAAAGGCCAGATTGAAAGTCACAAGCCTGGAAGAGTCACCTTTGTCTATAAAACCACCAAACAACAACAATTACTATGGGGAGCCCCTGCCATCTAGGACCTACACCATGTTATCTCTGATCTTTGCAGCAGGGTTGCCAGGCGCGGAGCATTTGATATATGAGAAAACTGGGAATCAGAGAGGGAAGGAGACGTCTCCAATGTCTGGTCTTAGGGTCTGGCCCTCTACCTCCCTGAAGCTGCCCCGTCACCAGCCCACCCAGCCCCGGGGCCCCAACCGGGTAGGAGGGAACCCACCTGGGACTTGGGACAGGTGGCCTCTCTCTTCCCCCCCCTTCAGGAAGTCCTGGGCATTGCTGGCCCGGGAGGGAATCCCTTCCACCTTACCTTACAGCAACCTGCTTGCCGGCAGTCCTTCCCTGTGGAGCTTTTGTCTCCGGACATTTCTCTGCGGCTGTGAAGGCTCCAGACACCCTGGTCTGGGGCATCTATAATAAAGATTGATAACCTGGCCTTGGTCTCGAATGAGACATCGATTACAAATGAGAGGCAAAACCGGGAGAGTCAAAAGTCGCCTTCAGTCCAACAGCCCAGACCGGGTGTTTGGCAAGGCAAGCAGCAAGGGAGAGGGGTGTGTTGTCCTAACCAGCATTGGGGACTCTCCTTGCTGATGGGGTTCTTAACTTCTTCACCTTAGGGGAGTCTGGTCTAATGGACCGTCTGGGGCAAATATCTGATCAAAGATCCCCCTTCTGGCTACAAGTGCGCCTGGGAGGGTGGGGACACGCGTTCGCTATCAGAGGCTAAGCCGAGCCCTTCCGAAAAGCGATGACAAGTCATTCCAAGCCCGTATCCTACCCTCTCTCATTCCTAAATGCAACGCCGACCTGTGAGTGGGAGGTGGGATTAGTTCACACAAGCTCCGTTGATCCGATAGCATTTTATGACCGACCAGGGCGAACCAGGTGGTGGGGTTTGGTGAGGTTTTCTTTGGGAACTGCTCTGCGTTTCGCCCTTGAGCCACTTGCCTCCCAACACACCCCCCACCTCCCCTTCGGATGTGGTGGTGTTTTCCTTCAAAAACAGGTTGCCTTGGAGAAAAAAAAAAAAGAGAAATGACCCCTGTGGCCCTCGGGCTGTCCTCTGTAGCCTGATCTATTTAAGACACGTTCTCTTCAAACAAATGCTGCCCCAGTTTCTCCGAGGGCCACCTCTTCCCCTCCTGCCCTCCCGCCACCGCCCGTGTGCATTTGACACCAGCTCAGGAATCTTGTAGCTCCTCGCCTTTCCATTCCCGGCGGGATTTGCTATTCAGCGCTCCAAAGCGGAGACTTGTTTGCACCTCTTGTTTCAAACAATAGACCAAATTTCCTGTCGCTGCTTCTCTTAAAAGCTGCCTGCCTCGTGCTTCCCGGGGAACAATTGGAACGGCCACTGGGCCAACAGAGAGACCAGCTAAATCTTCTCAGAGGACCCGGGAGCCCTGGGGCTGCTGGGCGACGTTGAGTGGGTGGCTTAACCTCTCTGAGAATTTGTGGCCTCCCCTGTAACCTGAACCATAGCTAACCCATCCCACAGGGCTGTGGTGAACTGAGCAATAATGATGCAGCAAGCTCCTGCCTGGTGATGGAAGTTAGGAGAACATTCCTCCATTCCCGGCAGCCTGGATTCAAACCCTAGATGTAGCAGGATCTTTCTCTGTGTCCTTGGGCCCAAGATGGCTCTAACTCTGCTTACGCTTCCCCATCTGTAAAATAGAACAATTATGGTACCTACCTTAGAGAATTAAAGAGAGCCTCAGACTTGGGCTCGGACCTCACCCAGGGAAGATGGACTCTCCCACAGCAACCCTATTTCACATTCTACTGCCTATAATTCTTTTCTCTGCTGTTACAATTTTTGTCTACCAGCCCAGATCCATCATAGAATGTTCGTAGCCCGTTGGGAGTGTGATGTTTGTTCATACTTTCTGGTTCCTGGAGTGTGGTTTTCGATTAACTCCAGGATAATGAAACTGCACAGGGAAGGGATCCATAGCACCGGGGGTTCGAGGCAGCAGATCTCCCCTGTATGATACTGCAATGGTCCGTACATGACCTTATGCACACCTCCAGACTCATAGACTATCAGTGAACCCTTATGTAAACTGTGAACTTCAGTTCATAATAATGCATCAGGATGGGTCCTTCGCTGTAACAAATGTACCGTACTGACACAGGATGTTAAAGATGGGGGAAACTAGAGGAGGGGAGGGAGGTATATGGGAAATCTCTGTACCATCTGCTCACTTTGATTGTGCATCTAAAACTGTTCTCAGAACGAAAGCTGCTCATTTAAAAAGAAAAAAGGTGAAGCAGGTACTGTTGTATATTGTCCCCCTCCTAACGCACCCAGGAATCATGACCAGAAGCCAGGAAGTGACAGCGTTGGGATCTCCATGGACGACCTGAAATTAACCAGTTTTCTGGTCAGCAGTTCCGATGCTAATGGCCTACGGTAAGCCAGCTCTGCCCCTGGAGGTAGAGAACCAGACTGGAAGCTTTCTCTTGGGTCTCAGGATTAAGTCCCTTCAATGTCTGCTAAGTTCTGGAAGAGACAGGGCCGTCAGCAGAAGTCCCTTATCTCCTTGTCCTGAGTTCACAGAGCAGGAGGGACCCTCGGGTACGTCCTACCTTCTGAGTCCTGGGTTCTTCTGTAACCACAGTAATGGACTTGTCTTTCAGGTTTTTGAGCCACTGGCTTCCTCCTACTGACTTCCAAGACATGGTTCGGTGGTCAAGTGACTCCCGGAAGCTTCTCTCTGGCCCAAAACCTCGAAGGCCCAAACTCCGTGAAAAAAGGCAGTGAAATCTTAGGGAATAAAAACAGGCTTCCCACCCAAAACAAATCGCACTGAGGGACTGAGGTCTGATGGGTTAGTGTCCTGAGGCCAACATTACAATGCCCCTGGAGTTAAAAGCAACCACAGAAAGACACAGAAACGCCACAAACATATTTTAAATACAGACAGAAACTTCCCAGCATATCCTGTCTGGTTGCCAAGTCCCCAAACTCTTACCCTGTAAGATTGAATTTTCAAGGCATGTCACCAATGAATAAAACCATCAATTTAGATATATTCACACAGTGTGTCATGGGAGGGGGTTGGCACCATTACTGTTATCAGGCGTTAAGATTGCTAAGATCCAACGGAAGCCAAATCACAAGGCAATGGCATTTGATGTGAACGGCGGGGTTGGGAATTATAGGAGGTAATTATCACAAGTTGTCTTAGCAGCATGATTTAATGGAGAAAGCACAAAATGGTGAAGCGGGACGTGAGGGGTCAGAGCAGGTCGTGCTGCTTCCTGGTTCGGTCGCTGCATTGAGCCTCTCTTTGCCTGTCTGCAAAATGGGGGCAAGCTCAGGGACCTATTGCAGAAATTATTTAGGATAAGACACGTCCAGTGTCTGGGAAAATTACCTAGCTCAAGTCCCAGCACCGTCTGGATTCCATCCTTAAAACAGTTGTAGATTGTTACAAATGATGTTTCTTTAAGATTTCGCCTGAGCCCAGTAAGACAGAGTAGGTGAAAAATAAACATGAAATGATACATCAGTGACATCCCCTCTATTTTGCTTTGCCGTTTCCAAGATCTTGATGTAAATAATTTACAGTGTTAAAAATGAGTTAACAGCAGGTCTTTGAAGGACAGAAGAAAATCCTTTCTAAAATGAGGGATAGTCTTCATAATGAAGGACTGTTGAGTGGAGGAAAAATTTAGAATTTAGACAAGCATCTTTTACATAGTTATTAATCTGGTTGGATAGGATTTTTAATAATTAAATGGTATTACTGCAATATAAGTGATATTTTATTAAGCTTAAATGAAATGTACATTTAGGAATTTCATTCGAAACATCACCAGCTTTGTTGTTCTATTTTTCGTAATTGCCTATGTTTGGAAATTATGTTTTATTTTTCTGCAGCGCGTTGTCTGCCTACGGACCTAGGCTTTTGTTTTATTTATAGGAATGTTATTTCTCCGGTTCTACGGAAATGGATATGAACGCTCTCAATGACAGACTCCAAAGTTGGCTTCGAGTTTCTGACTAATCGTTAATGAAATATCCATCATTGATGAGGGAGGAATCATAAATTGCAAGGAAACGCAGCTTCGTTTCATAAACGTCTCCCGTTTGTTTGACAGCTTTGGAAATTTCTTTGTCGTTTTGGAAATCAATACAACAGACAGTTAAACACCAGACTTCGCTGCTCAGCCCGAGACGAAATAAAAGATTGAAGGCTCCTCCATCACCAGCTGTCGATTTCTGAAGATCATATTGCTGAATGCAATCATTTTTTTTTCTCCGTCCAAACATTACTCAGCCTCCGTGAACTCTCCTTAAGGGCCCAGATGCACACACATTATGGCTGAGAATTCGCAGCGCAGGGAACGGGACAGCTGGTGGTTATTGGTTTAGTTGATCGATACGGACAGGTTGGTGACGGAAGCCACCCTTCCCCACCACCGCACCTGCTCTCCTATTTCTTCCATTAGCCAACTAGCCCCGATTTAGCCAGCGAGCCTAACTTTTTCTTCTGTGCCAACACTCTTCCTTCTCCCATAGCTTCCCGACAGAATGAGCCCCTGGAATGATGTATCTCAACAGGGGCTTTGCTTCCAACTCCCTCCTGCTTTGCCTCTGGAACCCAGCTGGGCTGGGCTGCTCCAGATCTTCCAAAACCGTGGGCTCCACCTGGCCATTCGTCTCTTCCTCCCTCCGCCCTGACTCCATCTATCACAACCCTCCTCCGGCCCCTCCTGGCCTGGGGTAGTAACAGCTTCCCGCTGCTGCTAATCTCAGGGAGCCCAACACCTCTTGTTGAAGCCTTCCATTTGGTCCACACCTTGTGTCTAGTCCCTGGTTAACGTCTCTTGAATCATCTGTGTTTGATTCTTCTTTTCTGGGAGGTCCCTGACTGATATGGCAGGAATTCGGAAATACGTATTGAACTTGTATGTAAATGAACGAGAAGGCAGACGTAGTAATATGATTTACATTCAGCCAAGGGATACTCAGCTAGGGTCTCATTCATTTCTTTCTCCCCGTTGTCAGAATGCGGAATACCAAGCTTTTAAATGTCCCCGGTCTTTTTTCTGCTAACCCCCAGCAGCAGCGAGGCTGGGACCCCTGTAGAATAGGGCAGTGAAGGCGTACAGACTCTCCTGCAAATGGCGGGGAAGTCGCACAGGAGACCCCCTGCTCCCCGGAGACACCTGCGGTTTCTAAGCCGGCCTGGTGATGGAGAAGGGCATTTCTGCCCAGGAAGGCTGTAGCTGAGGTCCTTGGGTCACAAGGCAAGGCCTTCTCCTACCACCAGGGACTGCCAGAGAGAAGGAAGCCCAGAGGCCACTGGATAATCACCTTCTCCACCTAAAGAGTGGGGGTGATGACACTCAGCCCAGAAGGGCTGATCTGAAGATAAGGCTCTGTTCACAGAAGGAACTTGGTCCGATCCAGCTCCCACAGACCCTCTTGGAGGCAAAGGCAAAGCAGCATCTCCGCTCCCGTGAGAATTCTGACATTTTAAGTTCTGAACGTGACGATCACTTGGGAGCAGTCATCACGGAGAGGACAGGCAAGGGAGGGGAATACAACACAGACTTCAGAGCGGGTCTGGGTGGGAGACCTGTCCCCTCCACTGTCCTGCCGGACAGCTACGGGCCAGTCACAGACACTGAATGCGGAGAGGGGGAGGTGGAGAGCTTCTGATCTGCGATGTGGCACTCATTCACAGACCCGCGGCCACAGTGGGGTTAGCGTTTGCAGGTTCCAGGACTTCAGCCCAACCCTGAAGGTCTGTGATCGGTGCTAATTTTGCAGATTCATAGGCAGCCCATGGGCAAGGGCATGGGAGCGGGTCATTCTGCCAGAGAGTTCTCTGACAGCTGGTGCGGCATCCTTACTGAGCTCCGTCCGCCACTGTGGACCCATTTTGAGGGATAGAGCTATGCTACAGTGTATTTGGTGACCCTGTGCTTTGGAGCAAGGACGAGTTAAAACGCTTGATGGCGAATACATGAGGTATTACGTGTGTAAGTTACTGGCTATGGTGTCTGGTACGCAGAAGACGCTCAAATGCTTGGGAGCTCGGACTCATCACTGGGGTTCCACTTTGACGTTCTCAGTCTGCTCATGGGGACATCTCAAGTCCTCTGGCCAAGCTAAAAGGAGACAGACCAAGCCTTGGGGAAGGCAGCATGCCCCTGGCCCCCACCCCGAGAGGGCATGGCTGGGCTGGGCTGGGCTGCTCCAGGTCTTAGGTGGGACTGGAAAAAAGGAGATGAGAAGGTGATTAAGAAATCAGATCTGGGAAAGCCTGCATGGTTCAGTCAGTGAAGCGTCTGCCTTCAGCTCAGGTCATGATCCCAGGGTGCTGGGATCGAGCCCCATGTTGGGCTCCCTGATCAGCAGGGAGCCTGCTTCTCCCTCTCCCTCTGCTGCTCCCCCTGCTTCTATTCTATCTCTCTCTCTCTCTAATAAATAAATAAAATCTTTAAAAAAAAAAAAAACCAATCAGGTCTGCATGACCTAGGTCCTGCTTGTCAAGGACGTAATAGAAGTGGATATCAAGGGGCTGGTTGCTGGCTTTGCATTCAGAAAGAACAGAAGCAGGGCACCAGGGCCCAGACCTCTCTGTTTTTCATGTCCCTTCCATGCCGTTAAGCTTGGCTTCTGTCTCCTCCAGTGTGCAGGACATAGGGACTGAATCACCCATCTCACAGTCCGCAGGGCCACCTGGGCGAGCATCCGGAAATACTCTTTCTTGGCCTGTCTCCAGCTAACTTTTTAGTTTCTCCTTCGTTTTCCCTTGAGTTAAAACTCTTAGCCTCCTGTCCGGCTCCAGACACTTCCCTGCTTGGGCAATGCACACACACACAGAGTGTAGCCCCAGCATGGCCAGGCTCCACTCTGCTAGGTCAGTGCCCTTCTATCCTGATGGACACTAGCTTGCTAGCATCTCCTGACACCGGACACCAGCTTTGCCGCTGACTCCTTTCTTTGCCCAGAGCTTAAGCCCCCCAGGCAAGGGGCAGGCAATTTTTCTTGCCTACAGTTCAGCCAGCCACTCTCTGGGACAGGCAGACGCCCCCGACTTTCAAGGTCAAAACCATCTTTTGGCATTCCCAACGACAGATTCCTACCCAGAGTCAAAAGTCACTTGCAATTTGTTTGTTTAAACCTATTTCAGTTACTGGGGCACCTGCGTGGCTCAGTGGGTTAAAGCCTCTGCCTTCGGCTTGGGTCATGACTCCCAGAGTTCTGGGATCGAGCCCCATATCAGGCTCTTTGCTCGGCAGGGAGCCTGCTTCCCTCTGTCTCTCTGCCTACTTGTGATCTCGGTCTGTCAAATAAATAAATAAAATCTTAAAAAAAAATAAAAAACCTATTTCAGTTACTTTTTTAGTTTTGGCCACTGGACTCTCTCTCTGCATTCTCATCACCTACAAGCCAGGCACATAGTAAGTAGGTGCTTAGTAAACACATGATGAAGGAAGGAAGGCGCCAGGTTCGTGCTTCAGGGAAAAGTCCAAGGTCAGAGATCACAAGGTCAAAGTCGATCGCACCAAGCCCCTCTTTTTTGGGGTGTGTCCTTGAGTTTGAGAACAGGAGAGCCACACCGGCCTCCGCTACTCCATTCCCTAGTGACACTCCCCCTCTTTCCCCACAGGGCACCGGCTCTCTGTGATGTCCCAAGTGCCTTCCAAGCATTCTGGCGCCCGTGTGAAAGGAGCCGGGCGGGCGAGGCCCGGAGCCTGCATGAGGCCATCAGTGAGCTCTGAACCTGATAAAACCCTGACAGTTCCAGAAACCAAGCTGGACTGGGGCATGAGATCATCAGATGTTTGAGATACTTGAATCAACTTGTTCACAGCCTTCCCCGGTCATGTTTTTCATAATTCATGATTCACAGGAGATTTTTAACAACGAAAACACTCAGATTAAATTTTTATATGCGATGTTTTTCACTCCTTAGACAAGCGTTATCAACCATTTTGATCACAAAAAAAAGAGGAAAAAAAAAAAACTTCTGCCTACTTCCATAATTATTTAAGGGTTTTTTGTTGTTGTTCTTGTTTTTTTTTTTTTTTTTTTTTTTTTTTTTACTTGTTTTTCTGCTTAATTTGGTTTGGAGACAGGAACTCTGGGTAGTAAAAGGTGGCTTCAAATCATGGCTTCTCAGGTGACTCAGAAAATCTGATGATCCGATTTGCTTTCATTGGTGGGACTGGACATCATGTATCACTGACCGCACCACCACCACCAAAAAAAGCTTCAGCAAATACCCTAAAGTCAATTTCCCTTCTTTTACACTGAAAGAATATTTAAAGGGTTAGCCTGACTCTTTCTATCCTATATACATCCAAGTTTTTCAGGGGCAGATATAAACAACAAGGGACCTCCCATCTCTTTTTTTTTTTTTTTTTTTTTTAAAGATTTTATTTATTTATTTTACAGAGAGAGATCACAAGTAGGCAGAGAGGCAGGCAGAGAGAGAGAGAGGAGGAAGCAGGCTCCTGCTGAGCAGAGAGCCCGATGCGGGACTCGATCCCAGGACCCTGAGATCATGACCTGAGCCGAAGGCAGCGGCTTAATCCACTGAGCCACCCAGGTGCCCCGGGACCTCCCATCTCTTGGAGTAAAAAGTGACTTTGCCAATTGTCCAATGACGCTTGTTGCCATTCCCATCCTAAAATCTTCCTGCTGATCTTTATTCCTCCACGGTCAGGGTCGCTGCTTCTTCACGGGTGAACCTTGTGCCCAAATGCCTTCCAGTGACGGAAGGGGAGGAAAAAAATATTTAAAAACAAGGAGGAGCCAATTTTATGTTATGTGGATGGTATCTCCATTTTCAAACGGTCTTTAAAAAAACAAAAAACAAAAAAACACAGGGGAAAAAAGCAGGAGACAAGGCGGGGATCAGTTTCCTCCTTTTTATGCCAGAAATGTGCTCTGATGTTGCTATTTTAAAGATTATCCCTATTATGGTCCTTTGGAAACAAGTCTGCCTTCTTTTTAAATTAATTCTACCCCTAATGTGGGGCTTGAACTCATGACTCTGAGATCAAGAGTTGCCGGCTCTACCAGCTGAGCCAGCCCCGGGGCCCTTTAGTCTGCCTTCTTCTGTTTTATCCATTCTAGCAGGCCAGGAGGGCAGGCTCATGCCTTGAAGAGAAAGCTCTTTGCTTTTAGCAGGTGGAAAGTGGCTGTCCGGCCTTTTGGGAGGGCAACATGGTAACTGATGGGGCCCCTGCCCAGACCCTCCCTCCAAGACTGACACCAGGTCAGGCTGCCTTCCTCTGGGAGTGCTGTAGGGCTCACAGTGCTCAGCTGACTCCTTTCTCAAGGACTGCCCTCCCCCCACTTCCACCCCTTGTTCAAGGTCTTGCCCCTCCCTGGGAGGCAGCTCCCAACTAAAGAAGGCCAGCCCCCTTGCCTCAAAGGGTGACAATTCTCACGGGTCATCCCAGAGCCATAGGACTGCCCGAGGCCTTTTTGTGACTGCATCTCCGGTCAACCCTTCTCCCTGCTGAAGCCCGCTTTCCTTACAAATATGGATCTAGAAGTATCGATCCATTCCCAGTAGACTTCCTACCCATGAGTCTCTGCTTCAGAACCTGCTTCCTGGAGAACCCGACCTAACGCGGGCCGGGAGGGGGAACGGGCTGCTGAGGGTCCCAGGGCTGCCTCTCGAGGGTAAAGCTTTAAGAACACGAGGATGACTCTTGGGCCAAGAGTTACCTTTATGCTACTTCTTTCGTCTTTTTTAACAGCTTTGTTGAGATAAACTCATGTACCACACACTCTATCCACTTAGAGCGTATCCTTCCATGGTGTGTGGTATGCTGAGTTGTACAGCCACGTTCTAGAACATTCTCACCACCCTATGACCATGAGCAAGCACTCCTTATTCCTCTCCCTATTCCTCTGTCCCAGCCCCTGGCACTAACTGCTTTCTATCTCTACAGAGTTGCCTGTTCTGGACATTTCCTATAAATGGCCTCTTATGATCTGTGGTGTTTTGCGTCTGGCTTCCTTCGGTTGGCGTGGTGTTTTCAAGGCTCAGCGCCGTTGTAGCATGTATCCTTCCTTTCGTGCTCACATTTCTGTGGGACCACACACTTTCCCTTCTTTTGAGTCTGTACCTAGGAGAGGAATTGCTGGGTCATAGGTTAACTCCACGTTTAACCTTTTGATTAACTGCAGACTGTTTTTCCAAAGCAGCCGTACCCTGGGACGTTGCTACACACGTTGTAACCCTCATGCTTTTGGAATAGGTTTTCCTGGGGAGGTCTTTCTGGGACGTGCTTTCTGTACTTCCTTCCTATCCTCACCGCTGACCCATTTCCAATGATCTTCATCTTTATCATCCTGAAAGCCCACCTGAAACCTCACCTCCTCTAGGAAGCCCTCCCTGATTACCTCAGCCCTCTCTCTGTGTACTGGTTGCTTTCTCTTCGTGCTACGACATGGGGAAGGGCCCCGTGCTTGGCCCACCTCTGTTTTCCCTGCATTCAACCTGTTACCTGGTAAGAGAAGGGAAGCCTTTGGAAAATGGCAGCTAGACCCGGTGGATGGAGTTCAGATGGTGACGGGGAGTGTGCAGGAGAGTGCTGGGCTTGGAGAATGGAGGGAGCCTCAGGCAACAAAGGACAACTGGGCAGAAACAAGTTCTTGTTCACAATTCCTTTGGCCCTGGCCAGCCAGTTTCCTGTGGGCACAATAGCATTCCTGTAACTTGCTCTCTTTTGTTCACCTTGACTGTGGAAGGGAGCTTTCACTGTGTTTTCTGAAGCCGACTGATCACACTAGCCCCAGCCTCCATGGAAACCTTTTGGGGCTGAGCTTTCCAAAGCAGCACGACTCCAAGAGGCCCCCAACAGCCTCAGCGAACAGGGTCAGAAGCAACCAGTGTCACGCTGTTCATCACAAGACCAAAAGTCACTGTTCTATCAGGAAACAAGTGGGATGGGGAGGTGTTGGGGGGGCACCCTGTAGAGGGAGGCTCTCTGACTCCTTTTCCGCCTTTTCTGGTCCAAGCCAACCGGGACTTCCGGGGAATTAACTCACCTGATCGTAAGATCACAGAAGTGTGAGGCTCATGGGGCTGGAACACACGCCAAGGGCCGGCTAGACTTAAGGGTGGTCCTGGGATCAGCAGTGTTGGCATCATCTGGAAGTTGGGTCGAAATGCAGGGTCTCAGGTCCTACCTTGGGCCCGCTGAGTCGAGATCTGCATTTTTCAAAGATTTTGTTTTTGAGAGAGGCAGCCTCCCCAAGGAGCAGGGAGCCCAACGTGGGGCTTGATCCCAGGACTCCAAGACCATGACCCAAGCCGAAGGCAGATACCCAACTGACTGAGCCACACAGGCACACCAAGATGTGCCTTTTAACAAGGTCCCCAGGGGACTGATGGCTTGTTAAAGGACACTGACCATCGGCCACCAGCCCTCTGCCGTCATCCTTCCCAGTAAGTCTGGTGCCTCTCTTGGGGGCATCACCAGAAGTTTTCCCCTTCCCAGGAGCTGAACACACAGGGGTTCCCACTCCCAGTAGGCTTGAGGCATCCCATATGAGACCCATCAAAGAGGGCAGACCGTCCTGCTACTTCTTAGCTGAGCTGGTAAAGATCGTGAGGAAAGAGTACAACAGGCTTCTCAGAAGCCACGTGAACACACTTTCTGGAAGCTCCCAGGAGGAGAAGAAATGGGGCAGAAGGCAGTGACGGAGCTGCGTGTACCTGCTTGGACCCAGTCAAGGTGGAATCCTTCGCTGGCAAGTCTGGCCTTGTGCAGGTATTTAGAAGAAAACCGTAAGCAGGCTTGGCCTCCTCATCCAAAGGTTGCTGGAAGTTAGTTCACAAATACCTAATTATCATGCAAGTGTTCTGCGAAAGAGAGAAACGCCACTGTACCCATTTTACAGATCAATAAAAGAAAGCACATGGAGACTAGCACCTCGCTTACTGGGGCCGCAACTGGGAACCTGGCCCGCCAGCCTCTTGCTCTGGCCCATAGGGGTGGGGAGCAATGAATCTTGTCCTCCGAGAGCTGGGACAGATGCCCAAACTGAGCATTTGCCCCACGGAACACCGTTCCGATAAACTCCAAGATGCACATGAAATGGAAATAGAGACTGAGCCGGAGCCTGTACCACACTTTGCCCACAAGAGATGCAACACATTTTCATAGCTGAAATTTACATAGTTCTTTATTCATGAAATTATGAACAGCTGCTATTTTGCCGCATTCCCAAGAAGAGTTGAAAAGGCAGCGGGGAAGAGAACAGACACGCTAGGCAAACTCCATCTGCCCCTCGAGTCTGACACTTTCTTCCCTGCAGATAGCAGACAATGGGGTTACCAGATGTCATCGCCTGCTTGAGAAGGACCCAGAAATTCTGTGTCACCGTGAGCCAGCCAGCCAGGGCAGCCGATGCCTTTTCTTCCTCTGAAAACGAGAAACGCACCCACTCCCGGCCATGTCTCCATGGCCGTCCGAAGACAGGCTCTTCCCAAAGGAAGGCTGATGGTGGTGAATTCTCAGGGGGACCTCCGAACTGTCCCCCAGCCCGGACCCACGTCCACACACCCTGGGATCTTGCTGGCCTTTGAAGAGGGCTTTCCAGTGCGTAAGTCTCCTGGATGATCATCACCACCCTTGGGCCTTCCGGGGACCCTGGAAGGTCAGTTCTCACCTCTTACTACAGGATGGACACCGATGCCAGGTCCCTGAATTGGCAGCATGAGTTCCCCCGGGCAGTGGGTCAGGTTTTTCTGGTGCTCATGTCCGTGGAATGGGACAGTGTGGGCTAAACGCCCCCAGTAGGTCCTCCGGCCCTTTGAGCTGTCGTTGCGCGGCACCCCCTGCCCAACACGAGTGTCCCAAGAAGCGTTTTCTGTCCCCCAGGCCCAGCCTCTGTCTCACACCGTTCTCTTGCCAAACACCCATTGGACACTCGCGTGCCTCCTCCCCCCTTGGCCACTCAAAGTTCCCTCAGAAATCAAGAGGGGCCTCATCCTCCCGTCATACGGGGAAGAGGGGACATTGAATGCCAGAGACGTCATAACCGCCTTTCCCTTTCCCTGCAATTGTCTCTGGATCTTTATTCCAGACGCCACAGGATGGCTTCCCATGGCCGTTCAGGACAGAACACTCTGGAAGGTCATCCGGCAAGGAAGAAGCGGGGATGGGACAGATCCCTGGGCCATCTGGGGCTGGGGGGTGGGGTGGATGGTGGTGGCTCGGGTTGTAGGCGTGAGAAAGGCCAGCAGCCATGTTGCACACCGGTTAACGGGAGGATTGTGTTTTTCCTGTTTTTCGGAGAGCAGCCTTCCTCTCCACACCTTGAGGCTGAAATGAACGCAGGGAGGAACGCATTCTCAGAGATGTCGTAAGGCAGATCAATTACCCCACTTTCTTTGCCAAGGCAAACACTGGGCTGCCTTCTCTGGAAGTCAAAATACCAGGGGGGGAGGGTCACGAGAGGGTATCATCTTATCTCCTTCTAGCTTGTTTGTGCGTTGGGAGCTTTCCTTCTCGCTCTCGCTCTCCGAATCGGAGAGAAAGAGAAAGTCAGGCAGGAATGAATTCTGAAGCCAGGATGCTGGCTCTGGCAGGGGCTGGTGATCTTGGACATTACCTCGTGGGCTTTGATCTTTATCAAGGCGAGGAAGGAAACATGGGATATAATTTTGTCTCCTTGTCGGGTTCTGATCGTGACAGACACGGAGACCCAGATGATTAGTTTGACCCTCCGAGGCCACTTTCTGGTTAAGGAGTCGTCAAGCACCCAGCTAGCACCCACGGAGCAAGGAAGGTGGGGGGGGGTCTGCTCTCTGGAGATGGGCTCCTGGTGTAAGAGTCAAGCTTCCATGCCTGGGAACCATCGGGGGAGAGAGGGGCCCATGGGCCAAGGGTTGAGCACAGTATCTCAACTGCGACAGTGTGTTTAAAGGCACTTTGCAAACGGTGTGTTTGGGTGCAGCCAGGAGCTCCCTCGTGCAGAGGAGGGCAGGAGGAAGACTGGACCTCCGTGTTCTGAAGGGTATTATGGGGATCTGGCCAGCAGTCCCCAACCTATCCCATCAGTTGACAGACCAGACACCAGGGTGCAACAGATCACCAGGGGAGCCACAGGGAGGAAAATCAACCGGAGGCTCCCAGTGCCAGGCAGGCTTGGTTACCCCACGCTGCCCACCTTGCGGGGGGGGCATCCTGTTGCCTGAAAGAGAAATAGACTTACTCAGCCCTGGTCAGAAAACCCCAGGGCTCATTGGCACCCACCTTGCAAGGGCCTTGCTTGGCGGTCAGCATGATCACAATACGGTCATAGGGGCTCCAACTTGCTACCGAGAACGCGGCTCGTCACTCACACACCCTTCCCTCCAATCGAATGGCGGAGGGCCATCCCAGGCCTAAAGCTGCAAGATGCTGTGGCGTCAAGATTCCCGCTCCATGCTTGATTTCATGTAGTCAGGAGCACAAATGTGTGGCAAAGCCCTCCATAGACGTGTCCCACAGCTGCCTGGCAGGCTCTCTGTGTGCCCCTTCCGGACGGGTCTCCCACCTTAGGGAACTTGAAAGCCCACCTGGCCTCTTCTGCAACACACAGTAGCAAAATAAGTCAAAGAAATGTGAAACCGTAAAAAAAACAGCCTCGTCAAAGCCTTAAGCCAGCCTGTGGGTTTTGTGAGGGGCTGGACGTTCTCACCAGCGTCTCCCACAGCTGGAAACAGACCTGAGTCTGGGGAGCGGGACCCCCCGGTGCCTAGAATCCTAGAACAAGAGGATTGTTTCTGACCGGCCCCCGAGGCGCGGTACCCATGGAGAGCCCCAGGGACAGCTCGCTCCAGGTCAAAGCTGGTGGAACCCCTGTTCTGGGGGCCCCGTCAAGAGCTGGAACTGTGGGCCCAAGGGTGCCCAACTGGGGTGCCCAAGGGCTCAACTCTCTCCTGCCTAGAACCAAAGGAAGAGAAAAGACCCGGGAGGGCTTTCCTCTCCTGTTTCCAACGCTGACCACCCTCTACCCTGAGACCCATCTGCTCTCTGAGATGGGAGAGGGAAACAGGCGAGGGAAGTCAAGAAGACAAGAGAGCGGGAGCCGGGGAGCCTGTGCTGCTGAGTTTGGGGTGGGCGCGCCGGGGCCGTGCGGGCACCCCCATCCTGCCTTCTGGCCGGTGGCCCCCCTGCCCCTCTGCCAGAGCCCGCAGCTCTCCCCGGGGGATGGGGAACGGGTCCTCGGGCTTCCCTGCAGCCCTGCCAACAGCCCAGGCTTGGCGACAGCCTTTTCTGCGTTCTGCTCTTTTCTGAAGCCTCCATTCAAACACTTTTTAGCACAGATGCCTCATGCATCAGTCCAATGCTAAAAAGATGCAGTAAGTGAAATTTTTGCCATATGTTAATACACATGTTTTAGTTTCCATAAATGCTCAACGCGGTTTTTATGGTACTCGGAATGGTGGTGTTTATACTCTTTTGAAGGGCTTTGAATTCAAATGTGCAAATGATTTTTTACAAGATGTGATTCAAGGACGAGCTACAGTTGGGGTCGCCTGCCATCCAGATGGAGGAGGCTCTGGGAGGCTGTGCGCCTGCCACTTGTGACTCGGGGCGAAGCCTGCCGTCCCCGGCTCCTCGCTTGGGGGGGTGGGGGGGTGGCACCGGGGGCTGGCCGGTTCTCGGAGCTGACCAGCACCTGACTATTTGGGAATCAGAGCAGAGAACCATCGGTGCCTCGCGGACTCCTTGTGACCAGGCATGCTGGGGGCGTCCAGAGGACGGGGCAGGGGTCCCTGAGCTAGGGCTAGAGGATCCAGCCCCAGCCTGGCGACACGCTCCTCTTTGCCCTGGACATCCTGCTAGAAGGCTCTGCTCTCTGTCCGGATGAACCATCCCCCGTCATCCTTCCCTCCGTGCCTTTACAGGGGGTGCTCTCTCTGTTCCAAACTCCTTCCCCTACTTGGCCACCTAGAAAGTCTCTGCTGATCCCTTAAATTCCAGCTTCTGCCTTCCCTGACCGGTCCTGCCCCACCGTCCTGTCCCGCCCCGAGTGCTGTCCCCGCGCGATGCTATCTCATGTATCTCAGGGTAGGGCTCCTTCGGCCTTGGGCTGCTCCCTCAGGACATGCCTGTGACTCTCCCCACGTCCTGCCCCGGGAGGCCCACAGAAGAAAGCAAGCAAGGAAGAGAGAAGCAGGTGCCCAGCCCTGGGACTCAGAGTGGAACTGAGGTGCGGCGCCGCCGACCACCTCCCTCCTGCCCACAGGTCCCCGGGGAGGAACTGAGCTGGGCTCCGTCATCAGCCAAGTGGCAGGGAGGGTCCGCAGCCCCATCGGGCACCTAGAGCCCTCTACCCCTAGCCCCACCCCCACCCTGCAGATCAGTGCCAGGTCCTGGGAATAACCCCAGGGCAGTGAGGGCATCTCTGAGCGCGCCAGTGCTCAGCTAGTCCTGGGAGGCAGAGGTGCCCTTGAGGGTGGCCTCCAAGGCCGGAAGGGGAGCCCCAGGGTTCCTGGCCACCCAGCTGGAGTGTCCTAGGGTCTGCTCCCGCTGTCTCGATGCCAGCCCTTCCCCCTGGAGCTCCGTGCCAGGGTGTTTCTGCTCTCGGTCTCCCCCTGAGAGTTTGCCCTCACATGTCCAGATTTGTCCACGCCAACATCTCAGGCTTTGTGCCCTCTGTGGGGAGAGCTGATCTGTTCTGGGGAAGCCCGGGGGTGTGCACGTAAACATGGCAGGGGGGCGTCTCTGTTGTCTTAACCGTGCGTCCCCGAGATTTGGAAATAGGTTAACTCCCTTCCTGGCAATGGGGTTTTTTTCCCAGGGGATCGAGGGGCGAGGGTACATAATCTTGGAGCCCCAGTTCCTTCAGGGGGATTCGTATATATGTTGCCTGTAATTATAGGTCGATAATGATATAATTTATAGTATGTATATCATCATTTGTGAGTGACTGGACGAGTTGGCAGCCGAGAAGGGTGCAGCCATGTCATAAGCTCGTAAAAAGGTAATTATATTTCTTTCTGATCTAGCTTTCGCCTACCTGGCCAGGCTGGGGAGTTGAGAAATAGGTGATGATGGCTGAACGCAGAAATCGCTGGAGGTTCAATACATGTGAGCAGCCGCCTTTTTTTTTTTTTTTTTTTTGGTCTGGAAGTAGGCTCTGACTTGGGGCCAGGGAAATTGTGGGACGAGACCCCGTGGTCCCAGTTTAACACAAAAAGTGCCCCCAGAGAGAGAGAGCGCATGGCTCGAGGACCCCAGGGTTGGGGCCGTGGGGTGTCGTGCCTGCAGGAATTCAGAAGAGCGCTTGATCTCCTAAGACCACCTCCACCCCCGCCCCCCAAAACTGTTGCTTCCAGAAGGAGACTCAGAAGACAGTCTTTCTCATTGTCTCTCTGCCCCTGGGGGAGTTCTGGGGCTGGAGACGCTTGTCATGTTTTCCAAGCCTGATGGAATCTCCCGGAATTTAGATCTGGATGGAGTTTGGTTGGAGTTTGGAGCGATGGTTGGGGGAGATTGGGTTTTATCTGCACCCCATCGCCCATTCTCAGTAATAAGCGAAGCTGCAGAAAGCCCTTGGCCTGAGATATAATAGTGTAATGTAATTATGGTAATGATACTTTGTAGTTCCCTAGCGCCTTTCATCTGTGGATCTCCAAGTCCTTTATAAACATTAATTAATTCCCATAACTCGGCGATGAGGTAGGTAAGTATCATCACCCCCATTTCACAGATGAGAAAGCCAAGACTCAAAGAGGGTAAGTGATTAGCTCAAGGTGGCCCAGAGAGCCCACTGGGTCAGCTGGCAGGAGTCTGGGATGTCCATCCCAGGCTGGGTACCTCCACGGTGACAGGAGGACTGCTGGTATCCTGGGTTGCGGGGGTGGGTCCCTCTGCAGGGCAGGTGGATATCCCTCGTGTGCCCACACCCTGGCCTTGGGGACTAGAGAGGGCTCTGAATCTATTTGGATAAGCTTAGGGGTTCCCAGGAGCTTGATCCTTGAAAGAGAATCCGTGAAGCAAGCTTGCCCTTATAGGGGACAAGTGGAACTCTGTCCCGACCTCTTCTTGTTGCTACACATTCTGCAATGCCTCCTTGTCACCACCAACCCAGGCCAGGTGGCACATCAAACCCAGACTATATTTATTTTTGAACCCCTGCTAGCTACCGAGATCAGAGTTTCCTCCTGCAAGGGCCTGATGTAATAGAAAGACATCTTGCTGGGAATTAAACACACACACACACACACACACACACACACACACACCCCAAAATCAAGTCTGGTCCAGGTTCTGTTCCTTCATAGCTGTGTGACCTTGGGCAAGTCACTTTCCCTCTCTGGGCCCTGATTTCTCTAACTGATGCATGAAGGAAGAAGTGGGTCACCATTTATTATTCTTCCCCAGTGACATTCTATGATTTCTTACCTCCCACTTGGAGGGCAGGTGGCCTCCTAACCTGGGCTCCCTTCCTCTCCTCTCTGTCTGCAGTCCAGCCCACAAACTTTCTGAATCAAGGACCACCATGTCACTCTGCCAACAAAACTTCAGTCGTTTCCGTAGGCCTGCAACGGGTCCAAACCCTTGAACCTGTCATTCAAGGTTTTGCATGAACTGTCCCAACTCCCCTGTTCAACCTAGAGACTCCCCATCATGAACCCTTGGCTCAGCCAGACCTCCTTCTCCTCCAAATAAACTGTTCTAGACCTCACGGCTTTGGCCATACCATTTTGTCTGACCATGTTCTATGTACTTTTTTTTTTTTAATTTTATTTATTTATTTGACAGGCAGAGATCACCAGTAGGCAGAGAGGCAGGCAGAGAGAGAGAGAGAGAGGAGGAAGCAGGCTCCCTGTGGAGCAGAGAGCCCGACGCGGGGCTTGATCATAGAACCCTGAGATCATGACCTGAGCTGAAGGCAGAGGCTTTAGCCCACTGAGCCACCCAGGCGCCCCATGACCATGTTCTATGTACTTTTGAGGCCGACTACTGATCACTGTGTTGGATACTAGATGACAAACCTGTCTTTCTTCAAACTCAGTTCACATCTTTTGTGGTTTAGGAGATGGCTGCCCGAAGAGCAAATGTGAATTTGGGCTGCATTACTAGAGGTCTAGTAGCCCATGCAAAGGGAGGTGACTGGTCTGTTCTGTAGAAATGAGAGTTTTTATAGAAGCAGCAGGCTGATGAGAGAGCTCTGTCATGTGTAGGGAACACATGTAGGTCTTCCTGTAGGAACGGGTAGGGGACCCACAAGCATGTTACTGGGGGAAAACTTGGTGGGGCGAGAGACCCTCCTTCCCCTAAGGTAAGATTGTCATGGGAGGCCTCAAAGGGCCCAAGGGCAGAGCTTCTGGGAAGCAGGATTTCAGTTCAATGTAGGGAATAACATTCTTTCCCACCGGAGCTGTTGGGAAGCAAGATGGGGAACTGAGTTGCCTGTCACTCTTCACTCCACCGAGGCCAAGGGAAGAGAGCCTCGTCACAGAGGTACAGCAGGAGCTGCTCTTTGTGGCATCAGGACCCAGGGACAAAGGCTGCTCGGGATGGCAGCATGGACCCCTGGGCCTGGGCGGCCCTGTTACCCACCCAGCTCCCTCTGCTGCTGCTGCTGCTGTCTGGAACCATCTAGAGAACCTGGACCGCAGCATCCTTGAGATGGGAGCTCATAGCCCCCCTGCCTGGTGCTTCCCGAAGCTCCTGGTGGGTGTTCTAAAAGAAAGGACGGAGAAGGGTTGCCTGACCCGTCAGACAACATTCCAAGAGAACAGACTCCAGGAGCAGAGCCCTGTCTGGGTTCTCGGGTCCTCACTGAGAGCCAACTACGTGCTAGGCCCTTTCCATCTATCCCCGAGGGACGATTCGGTGTCGGCCTTCTTCCCTCCATGCCAGACCCTGGAGCCGGCCCAGAGGATAGACAGAGGGCTCAGACTCGGGGCTATCAGATTGGAGTCTCCACTCTGTTCCTTCACTCGCTGTGTGGCCTCAGGGAAATTGCTTAACCTTTCTGAGTCTTGAATTCTGGGGGTAACGGTGTCCACTTCCTCGGGTGGGGATGAGAATTGAGTGGACAGTGATAGGGGATGACAGACTGTCCACCACTTCACCTGGGAGAGGGGAGAGCCCATCCTCTGATGAGTAATTAAAAGGACTTGGGATAGTGGTAATGTTGGGGCTCAGGGCAGCATGAGGAGGAGCAAAGGCGGAAAGATTAGCCGTCCAAGGGCAAGGGGCTGAATCGGCCAACCACGGAGGCGATGGAGGGTGGAGAAAGGGAAAATGCATTTACAGGTTCAATTCATTCATTCATCTCACAAATATTTCATAGGCACCTCTCTCTCCCTTTCTCTTTTCTTCTTCTTTAAGTAGGCTCCAGGCCCAGTATAGAGGCCCAGTGCAGGACTTGAACTCATGACCCTGAGATCAAGACCTGAGCTGAGACCAAGTCAGTCATTTAACCAGCTGAGCTGCCCAGGCACCCCTTGTGGGCACCGCTTAAATGCCAAGAACTGTTTGGGCACTGGGGATACAGCAATTAACAAAACAAAGTCACTGCCGTGCTTTCTTGGGGAAGACTAGCAAACAAAAGAAAACCATTAACATATAGCATAATAGCAGGGGCTGTTCAGAGCTTTGAAGAGCAGTAAAGCAGGGTGAGAAGTGCTGGTTTACCAAGGGGCTGTGCAGGGAGGGCCTCTCCTGGAACAGAGATGTTCCTGTTTATAGGATGTTGAAAGGAAGAGACTCCTAGATAGAGGGACAGCAGGTGCAAGGGCCCTGGGGCAGGCATTCGGGGCCAGCAGTGTCATCCCGGCTATGGTCCATGAAACACCTCCTTTGAGTATGGCTCTGGCTAGCCCCAGGTTAGAGGCACACATGCAGACCGAAACCCTGAAAAGGGCAAGCTTCCATGTTGAGCTAGCTCTGCCCACCCCCCGGCCTACTGTGTGATACAGACAGCACATTTTCCCTCTCTGGGCTCTGCGTCTCTCTCTGCATAAGGAAGGCTTGGCCTGAGCTCCAAGGGTGGGCTCTGACATGTGTGAGCTTGAAATCTGGAGACCAGAAAATGGGCCTGTGCTGTGGCACAGAGAAATGCCCCGTGGCCCCCTACACTTGAACCCCCTCACCCTGCCTGGTGGCAATGGCTGCAGGGACAAGCCTCACAGTGGGCACCGGTGGCCTGTGTGGTGCCCTCCCGCCTCCGCATGTGCAGGTGACAGGCACAGCTGTTTGTGGTGTCTTCTGCTTGGAGCAGTTCCAACACCTGAAAGACTTCTTGGTCTGAGTGGGTGTTGTGGGGAGCTGGCCTGGATTCCTGGAAAACGAGCCAGCCTATAGCAAGGCGCCTGGGCAAGCTAGGACCTACTCCAGAGAGACCCTCCAAGCCGGGGCTGGCCCCTTCCTCCCAGGGCGCTCTAGTACCTGCCCATGGAGACCACCGAGCCCAGCCTCTCGCCTTGACCCAGGGGGCTTTTTGCAGCCAAGTCACCTGGACTGGGCCTTTAAATCCCCTACTCCTGGGGCTGAAGCTTCCCATCCATAAAGCTGGGAAAACCTAGGTTCTCCTAGGGTTAGGTCAGCTTCAGAGACGACCCTGTGGGTGGGAAACCCTTGGTGAATGTGACGATCTTTACAACCAAGTTGGTTTACACTGGGAGACTGACCAGGACCCAAATCAGGGCCCCTGGACGTCTTACTCTGCCTTCTCCCTTTGACCAGCCTGCCACCTGTGGGTTGGGGTGTCCCATAGAGTCCTGCAACCCTGTACGTCCCTTTTGCCTGCCTGTGGCCCTAAGTTGTCCCAGCTGTGTGCCATTCACCTTAAGGAGCTACTCCAAGTCCCCTGTAAATCGGTGCCTTTCAGACTTAACGTGTGCATGACTCACTTGGGGATCTCGTTAACACGAGTGCTCTGGTTCGGTAGGTCTGGCGGTGGGGGAGGGGGGCACCGGAGATCCCGCGTCTCTAACAGGCTCCCAGGGTTTAGGAAAACATTATCCAATGACACTTGTTAAAGATGGTAGGGACTGTCATGCTAGAGCCTAGGGCTTTGCAGTTGGGGAAGACTGGGCTCAGCTCCGAGGACCAATGACGGGAACTCAGAGGCAAGGAGAGCAGGGTGGGCTCAGTGATAGAAAATTAGTCGGAGGAAACACCAGGAGTGAGGGGGCTTCTGGCCAAACCGAGCTAGTAAGATTCTTGCCAAAAGCAGGCCAACGTGTCGGCATCCCCTAGGGGGTGGTGGAAAGGGTGTGGAATTTGGTCAGACATCAAGGGTGATCTGATACGGAGAATGGGGGATTCTGGTTGAACTGACTTAGCAGGATTCTTGCTAAAACTGGACAAGGCTGAAACAAGCATGGAAATCTAAAAGGGAGGGCCTCGCTGAAGAAGATTTAGGGGATCGCGTGTAAACTTGGGTCCAGGGGAGAAGCTTTGCCACTGGGTGATGCCCTATAGGAGTAGGGACCTCCCTTTTAGTAGAAAACCACGGATACCTGAACCTTCATGTGTGGAAGACAGGGTTCAGAGTCTCCCCTTCCACACCGTCTCCTGCCCTAATCCTATATTCCCCACAGCACGGACGAGCACCTCCATCATTCCCTTCTTCTCAAAGACTTTTTAAAAAACGTGTAAGTTCCATACGATACAATATATCCCTTTTAAGTGCATTTTGATCCCTGTATACACTCGTGTAGCCATCAAGTTCTAGAACGTTTAGCCATGCAACTCTAGAACTTTCCACAAGCCTCCAAAGTTCCCTTTGGCTGTTGATAGCCCCCATCCCCAGCCAACCTTCTCAAGGGCTACACTCCTACATTCTTCTCCCGTATTGTCCACTCCATCTCCCTTGCTGCTAGGTCTTCCCCACTGGTGTGCCAACACACTCGGGCATGCCCTCCCTTGACCCCACGTACCTGCTTATCGGAACAAGGTGGGCTGGAGTTGCCGGTTGGCCTGCAGCACCTCTGAAAGCAGGGACTGGCTCCTGTTTTCTCACTATCTCCTTCATGGTCACGAAACACTTGTTGAAGGAACCAACATTGAGGCTTCGGGTTCGAACTTCCACGTCCGTTTATACATTGCTAAAGGAATAGATGTTCGTCTATCTTGAGTGTGAAAATCCATCTGTTTCCATAGATACCTGATCATAATGACTAATTAAACAAAAAACTTATTTTTTCTCCTTTATTGTCTCTCTGATAGATATCCTTCCTTATTTTCTCTTTAGTTAATGCACTTTTTTTTTTTTTTTTTTGCAGTGGGTTGGCGACGGGGAGGGGTGCATGGAACATTTCCAGTCTTCTATGGCTTTAAGAAAGGCTGCATAGAGGGTGCCTGGGTGGCTCAGTGGGTTAAAGCCTCTGCCTTCAGCTCAGGTCATGATCTCAGGGTCCTGGGATCGAGCCCCGTATTGGGCTCTCTGCTCAGCGGGGGGCCTGCTTTCTCCTCTCTCTCTGCCTGCCTCTCTGCCTACTTGTGATCTCTCTCTCTCTGTCAAATAAATAAATAAAATCTTAAAAAAAAAGAAAAGAAAGAAAGACTGCATAGATAGAATGCAGGCTTTTCCTTTATATACTGTGGTCTTTTGTGTTTGTTCTTAAAGATGATACTGGGTGGAAATCTCTTCCTGGCGCTTTTTCAGAAATTTTATGCATTCACTCATCAAATAGGCCCCATGGGCTTCAGGAAAAGGTAGATAAAACACAGTCTAACTGCGGAGGCAAAGAAGCAGTGACTCGGGGCTCACCGGGACATTTGATGGGATAGAGGGGTACCCAAGAGGTGGAGGAAACACAGAAGAGGGAGCAGATATAAGACAAGGGGTCACAGGCGAACTCCGAGGCTGCATTTTGTTTTGAAGGATGCATAGGAGTTCAATGAGAAGTATGGAAGGGCATGAGACTGGAAGGACCAGTGTGAGCTAAACCACAACAGAAATAGTGAATTCTTATTTGATGCACACCTTACGGGAGGCTAACTCTGGGGGGCTTTCAAGGTACGTGCTCAATCCTTTAGTCTTCGCTGCAGCCCCCCCGAGGTAGGATCCTTATTATCCTCATTTTTCAGCTGTGGGAGCTGAGGCAGAGCGAATTTAAACAACTTGCTCAAATTCACGCGCCCCAAGTCTTGGACCTGGTCTTGCCAGCATCCGGACCCAAAGCAGCCAGACTCCAGAGCCAAGTTCCTAACCACTTTTTCTACCCTCCATGGGTGATGCCCAAAACATGTCATGATGAGGGTCTGGGAGGTAGGGGGGTAGGGGGAGAAATGGGGTTATTCAGAGACAAGGGAAGTTTTTTAGAAATTTGAAAGGGCCCCAAATGCTGGGCTGCTGAGTTTGGACATCTCCCTATAGACCACGGGGACGGGGGTCATTTAAGGATTTGGACAAGGGAGGAATGAGAGCAATTTGCATCGTGGACCACTGCCCAGGCAGCCGCTTGGCGTATGGAAGAGGAGGGCCAGAAGGTCGAGGCAGAGGAGCCCAGGAAGGGACCGGGAGGTCGCTCCCCAGCGGCGTCGAGGGGGACAGGGAGGAGGACCAGGCTAGGAGCACAGCAGATGGATAAGGAAGTGGGCGAGGTACCAGCAGGATCCAGACACAGCTGCTTTCCTCCCTCCCCGTGACTGCAGTGGAGGTCAGGCTGGCCTGACAGGGCCCACTCTCCCCGGCGAGGCCGCTGGGCAGGGCCCAAGGTCACAACGGAGCAGGCAGCTGCCGGCCTCACCGAGGTCAGCCTCACTGACCCTAAATAGCAGTCCAGGGAATGTGGCGTCTCAGGAAATGCCACCCTCCTTTGGTCACACTTGGGCAGGTAGGACCTGTGATCAGGCAGTTCACCTAGGTCCAGACACTTGGGTCCCTTGCCCGGAGAGCCTGCTGTCCCTCCTCTGAGCTGGGGCCCCAGTCGTGTTTGTGACATGTTACCCATCATGGGTGGAACAATGCTCGGGGGCTGGTGGTTTAGAAAGGGGGGCTCCTTTGGATGTGAAGGAGCCTCCCAGTGCTGGCAGAGAGCCTACCTCTCCCCGCAAAGATGGCCAGAGGTCCTGAGAAAGCCCCCCACCGCACCCCAGCGGCACACACTCACTTCTCTTTGGCGGAGCTTTGAAAGCCAAAATCAGGTTGGGTGGAGGGACTGGGAACTTCCCCTGAAACAGAGTTTGCACATTGCTTCTCCTTGGGTTGTGTGGTTTTGAGGGTGTCGGTGGGGATTATGGGTGGCCACAGTCATTTCTGGGAAGCTGTGGCTCCTTCTTCCTTCCTCGGGGCTCCAGAAGAAACCTGTCTTTTGCAGGCACCGCCTTGGATCACGGGAGGCGGCGAGGAGTTCAGGTGACCTTTGAACAACACGGGTTTGAACAGCACGGGTCCGCTTACATGCGGGTTTTTTGGGGGATAAATCAGGATAGTACGTACCTGCGTTTTCTCTTCCATATGATTTTCTTTTTTCTACCTTTTGAAAAAACTTAATTGATTAATCAATTAATCGATTAATTAATTTCAGAGAGAGAGAGCGCGTGGGTGGGAGGGGCAGAGAGAGATTGGGAATCCCAAGCAGACTCCAAACCGAGCGGGGATCCGGTCATGGGCTCGATCCCACGACCCTGAGATCACACCCCGAGCCAAAACCAATAGTCAGCTGCTCAACCAACCAAGCCCCGCAAGTGCCGCTCTTCCGTATGATTTTTCTTGATAACATTTCCTTTTTCTCTCGCTTACTTTATTTTAAGAATACAGGACAGAATACATATAAATACAAAATATGTGCCTATCGACCGTTATGTTATCGGTAAGCCTTTTATCCAACAGGAGGCTGCTGGTTACGTTTTGGGGGAGTCAAAAGTTATATGCAGATAATTGGCTGCAGGGACCGGGTGTCCCTAACCCGTGCATTGTTCAAAGGGTACCTGTAGATACTAGGCTCCTGTCCCCAGTTCCTGTAACAGGGCTCCTCAAACCTTCAGAGCTTCCTGAGAGGTAGGAGAGTTAGGAACATCTTCTGCTATTCGTGACAAGGCCACTTCATCCACAACCTGAGCTTCTGCTCACGAGGTGACCTTTGGTGTGCCCCTTGATGCTTCCGAATGGCTGCTTGCCAGGGGACCCAGCTATGAGATTAGAACTCCCCTCCTCACCCCCTGGCCTGGGAAGGGAGAGGGACTGGAGACTGAGTTAATCACCAGTGGCTGATGACTTACCCAATGATGCTTCTGTAATAAGAATCTCCAGGGGCGCCTGGGGGGCTCAGTTGGTGAAGCGTCTGCTCAGGTCATGATCCCAGCGTCCCTGGATCGAGTCCCGCTTTGGGCTCTTTGCTCAGCAGGGAGTCTGCTTCTCCCTCTGCCTGCTGCTCTGCCTGCTTGCACGCTCTCTCTCTGTCAAATAAGTAAATAAAATTTTTTTAAAAAGATTTTTATTTATTTATTTGACAGACAGAGTTCTCAAGTAGGCAGGGAGGCAGGCAGAGAGAGAAGGGGAAGCAGACTGCCTGCAGAGCAGAGAGCCCGATGTGGGGCTTGATCCCAGGACCCTGAGATCATGACCTGAGCCGAAGACAGAGGCTTAACCCACTGAGCCACCCAGGCACCCAATAAATAAAATTAAAAAAAAATTTTTTTAAATAATCCCTACACAGTGTTCCAAGATCTTCCCGGTTGGTGGCCGTAACCAGTGCTGGGAGGGGTTGCACCTGCAGGCTCCATGCGTCCCCTAACCCCTGCCTTCTCGCTCGATGCACCTCTTCTTTTGGACCTTCATTTGTACCTTTATAACACTCTT
This sequence comes from Mustela nivalis, assembly GCF_964662115.1. Taxonomy (NCBI): domain Eukaryota; kingdom Metazoa; phylum Chordata; class Mammalia; order Carnivora; family Mustelidae; genus Mustela; species Mustela nivalis. The sequence continues at coordinate 8,567,783 of NC_139038.1, read as the reverse complement.
TTTTAAAAAGATTTTATTTATTTATTTGAGAGAAAGAGAGACAGTGAGAGAGAGCATGAAAGGGGAGAAGGTCAGAGAGAGAAGCAGGCTCCCCGTGGAGCTAGGAGCCCGATGCGGGACTTGATCACAGGACTCCAGGATCATGACCTGAGCTGAAGGCAGTCGCTTAACCACCTGAGCCACCCAGGCGCCCTATAATACTCTCTAGGGTAAAGAGGTAACAATCAGTAAAGCGTTTCCCCGAGTCCTCTGAGCATTCTAACATATCACCAGGTGAAGGAGGAGGTCGTAGTAACCCGTGACTTTGCAGCCAAGTCAGACAGAAGTGTAGGTGCCCTGCACCCAATATCCTGACGCCTGACATCTGCAGTGGGGCGGGGGGTCCTGTGGGACCGAGCCCTTGAGCTGGGTTAGTGGGGTCCGTGCTAACTCCAGGGAGTTAAGGTTAGAATAGACTTGAATTGTAGGACACCCCATTGGTGTCCAAAAAGTTGGAGAATCGGTTGCCGTGTGGGCAGGAAACGTACACAACTGGTGTCAGAGGGTTGTAGGCAAAAACCGTTTCGAAGGGCCTACCTCCATCCTACCCTCCAAGCTAGGAGCTTCCCAGCTAAGACACGGGCTGGGTGGTTCCTCTGTGCATCCAGGGCCTGGCTGCAGGCTAGGAAGGGCTTGGCGAAAGACCAGGGGGTCAGAGAATGAACGGAGGCACCCCAGCCTCCCAAAGAGATAGGAAGAAGGACATGACGGAAACCTGACAGAGAGAGTCCAAAAGCCGTGGGATGAGCTACCAAGGCGGGAAACACAGTAGTACAAGTAATAAGAGTCTTCTCATCACGACAGAAACAGAGCTGACACTACCACGTGTGTAAGGGCAGGACCTGTCTGCTACGCCCTCTTTCTTTCTTTCTTTCTTTTTCTAAAGATTTTATTTATTTATTTGACAGAGATCACAAGTAGGCAGAGAGGCAGGCAAAGAGAGGGAGGGAAGCAGGCTCCCTGCTGAGCAGAGAGCCCGATGCGGGGCTTGATCCCAGGATTTTGGGATCACGACCTGAGCCGAAGGCAGAGGTTTTAACCCACTGAGCCATCCAGGCGCCCCTACGCCTTCTTTCTTGATAGCCACTCTGCCCGCTCACCTGGGGAAGCCCCATGTTCACGGTGACGAACGCACAGCTTTATGTCCCTGGGAAGACAAAAGTCTCGCTCTCCTCCAGTTATTGGATATACCGCTCCTGGTCAGCTATGGCTTCTTTCTGGGTGAGTGTGATTATTGGGAAAAGATGTGAAAATCAGAGGCTGTGTTCATATTACTGAGTTCAGCTCTGCCAATCTAAAAACCATATGGGTAGTCGAAATGGGGCTCCAGTAAGTATTTTGACTGTAGGACAGTCTGACCCGGAGGGTACTGGCCCCAAGCTTAGAAATACCCCCCGGGGGGGGCATGCACATGCATGAGAGAGAGCAGGGGAGGGACAGAGGGAGAGGGAAAATCCCAAGCGGACTCCACGTTCAGCACAGACTCCAACAGGCACTTGATCTCATGAGATCGAGGTCATAACCCGAACCAAATCCAAGAGTCAGATGTAACCAACTGAGCCACCCAGGTGCCCCCATTTCCTAGTCTTTAATAATGGACTCAGAGTGGTGCAATCCAGCCCTTCAAGTGGTTCCTTATTGTTGATAATTCAGCTGAATACAAATGACACCGATATAGATACAGAAAGTAATATGGTTTCAAGTCAGGTCGCCACCCATAGTTTGAGATGCGTGACGGATACGCCAAAATATTTATTTATCTACTTACTTATTTAATTTTTTAGTAGGCTCCATGCCCAGCGTGGGGCTTGAACTCACAACCCTGAGATCAAGCAATGCAAGCTCTATCCGCTGAGCCAGCCAGATGTCCCTTAAAATTTATTTTTTAATAATATGAGGAGTTTGGGGCGCCTGGGTTAAAGCCTCTGCCTTCGGCTCAGGTCATGATCTCAGGGTCCTGGGATCGAGCCCCGCATCAGGCTCTCTGCTCGGTGGGGAGCCTGCTTCCTCCAATCTCTCCCTCTGCCTACTTGTGATTTCTGTCTGTCAAATAAATAAATAAAAATCTTTAAAAGAAAAATAATATGAGAGGTTTAAGGCAAATCTGGAAATTCTGAAGACTCCTAAAGCTCACATTTGCACGGGGTGGGAAAGGAGGTGTATGAAACACATTCCCCTCATTACCCGTGCCCACGGTTTGCCAACAAAATACACCTGCAGAGAAGACTCCTTCTCGTGGCACAAGGGGTTTCTGTTTTGGAGGAAAGAAAAAAAATCTCTGCAAAAAATCTGAAAACACAGAGGATGTAAAACGCACCTGAAAATCACTGAGTTGGGGCGGGGCGGTGGGGGTAGCAAATATTGATTTCCTTGTGAAACCGTCACTAACAAATTATTATCTGCTCACTCCTAACAGCTCCAGGAAACTAGAACATACCTGAAATTCAGAGTTAAACGTATTTTATTCCGTGGAAAACAGTGTTTACCGTTAAGAAGTCATGACAAGTGTATTTCATCTACGAGTAAAGGCGATTTGGAAGGAGAGAGAAAGCCAGCTTCTAACTCGTGAATTCATCGAGGCCTTAAGAAGTCAGCAAATTCAAAGGGAAATGACCTGGAAAAACAAACCAAACCAAAACAAACAAACAAACAAACAAACAAAACAACCTGAAACATGACAGGGCACAGCAGATGAAATCAATGTGTCCTGATTCAATACCACGCACGGGACAAGACCATGGGTCGGTTGGAGAAAGAGCCCCCTACCGCCCCCCACCAACACGAGGCTCAGGTAGGAAAAGGTCTCAATCACGATGTCAATTACAGAGACGCGTAGATGCTGCTGGTATTCAAAAACCTGACCCGTGGCAACTGACATGGGGTCCTATACCTCATCTGCGGACAATCAAAGCGGGATTCCTAACACCGGCGATCAAACCTACAACAACCAACTCGGAGACACTGGGCTGCCCCGTCATGTGGCGTGAGGACTAAGAACCCGAACCATTCCAGAGTCTATAATGTCGAAGCCTTTGCAGAAAAATGAAAGAAAAAAAAAAAGTGACATGCGTTCACTGCGTTAGGTTCTCTGTTCCACGCCATCCGTTCATCTGTGAAAAAAACTGGCGATTACCCAAAACACATGTAACCAGAGCGACGAAGCCACACGGAGTTGCGGGGGTTGGGAGGGCACCCGAGGTAGCTGGCGCGAGTCACACGGGGCCACACGTCGCCAGGCTTTATCTGCTGTGATCGAGCCGCTCGCAAAGATTATTGAAACTTTGGAGGCAGCATTAAACGATTATCAGACACACAGGTGGCCGATGAATTGCGAATTCCTTTACACGTGCTAAATGTTATAGTTCTTTTTTTTTTTTTCTTTTCCTGATGAGCTTCAAAGTGAAACCGTAGACATGTTTTCTTGTTGCCTTCAGAAGTAAAAGCAATCTTTCACTGTTTATCATCTTAGAGAAATGATGACTATTTCAAAACCGTTTGGTAGAGAGCAAAGGAAACTTGCCAAAAACTAATCTTGGGGGGTTCAAAGTAAAAACAAAACGAAACAAAAAAATAAATAAGTAAAATAAAAAGAGCCAACCCATCCTTTATTAAAGAGAAGAAAAATTCTGGCATGGGGCAGAGGGTGTGTGTGTGTGTCTGTGTGTGTGTGTGTGTGTGTGTGTGTGGCGGAGATCGTGGAAATTCAGAGTGAATTTTTCCCTCCTCTGTCCGAAGAGCACTGAACAACAGGTGACCTGCAAAGTGTTGGTTACTGTATCACTGAATTTACGTGCACACTTTTCGGTGCATAGTCACAGCAAAACAAATGATATTTTTAAATAGCCGTTGAAATGCAATGAACCGGTGAGTGAAGCGATGGCTGGACAGATGGGATACATTTGCAGACCCGATGTAGGAAAGACCCAAAAGCTTGAGTCTGCAGAGCCGCCCAGGGCTCAGCCTCCCAGTGAGGGCTGGTGTGGATCGGACCTTCTACACCATCATCGGTGGAGTGGAAACCAGGGCTTTCTGCTCGGCTCTGGCTTAACCAAACCCTGTGGCAAGTGAGGAGGCTTGTGTTGGACCCTGGGCTGGTCCTGGTGGCCGACACTGATAACAGCTGGGTGGGTCCTGGCACCAAGAGGAAGGACACAAAGAAGCTCCATGGGGCGACAGAGAACCTTCTAGGCCCTTCGAGGTGTGTGGGCCCGGATTCCGTAGTTTTCCCTTGAAACCTGAAATCATGGGTCCCCAAACTAGCTGTCCCCGTCTCCGCGGAATGAGGTGTGCTTGTGGGAGACACAAAAATAGCGATCCTCACGTTGCTTTGTGAAAACACTCACAGGTGATTTAAAAATAAGCCTTTTGGAAAATAGTGAACCGGAGACTTGTCTTAGGTCCACCGGTGGAAGGGGTAGTTATCGCCACGTGCAAGCAAGTCAATGGTCAGACACTCGGACGGCATTCCGACGAAAGACGAACCGAAGCCTGGAAGGAAAAGCGAGGTGGCCGGGCCGGACTGGCCCAGTGTCTCTTCTGCAAACTTCCATTTTGGGTCCCCCTTCTTCCAGAATGCTGCCCTGGGCTCCAGCTGGTGGCTGCTATGGGAGAAAGCAGGTGTGGGGAATCAGAAGGATTCGGCGGGGTTTCCTGTTTCGGGGGTATCTAGTTTCCATCTGCAGCGCCCACTCCCTCTGTCCTGCTGTACGGACCTTGCCCCATGACCTCTGGGAGCCTCAGCCCCAGCCTGTGACTTGTGACCCGCTAAGGCCTCTGCTGGAGGAAGTTAACTCATAGGATCCCTTCCGGCCCCCCAGGGCATTCTGTGGGACTCTCTGAGGGAGGAGACAGAGTTCTCCGGAGAAAGAGCACTGACAGGATACATATAGATAAAAAGAAATCAGATCCTGTGATTATGGGGGTCTGCAAACAAAGTCCCAGAATCTGCCCTTGGCAAGCTGGTAGCCCAGGAAAACTGGTGAGTTTTTAGCCTGAGAGTGAGAAGAACCGATGGTGAAGTTCTAGGGCAAGCCCGAAGGCCTGCGAACCAGCAGAGCCAGTGCTGTACATTCCAGTCTCAATGCTGGAGAAGACCCAGGTCCAGCTCAACAGTCAGGCAGAGAAGCCGTTCGTGCCATCAACTGATTGGGTGAGGCCCACCCATATTGGGGCGCTCCATGGGCTTGACTCAGTCTACTGATTCAAACGCTAATCTCATCTAGAAACACCCTCCCAGACACACCCAGAAAGGAAGTTTAGCCGAACATCTGGGCACCCCATCTCCTGGTTAAACTGATCCTCAAAAGTCACCCCCACCGGGGAGGCAGGCCCTGACCACTGGAGCTGTGGGCTTGCAGACCCCATCCCAGAGCCCCGCTGGTGGGTTTCAGGGCCTGTGTACGTGATCTTCTGAGGCCTCCAAGAGATGAACTTGGGTGGGGGAGGGCTCCCCTGCAGACCAGACGCTGAGGCTGAACCTGTAACTGGGCACCTTGTCATCTGGGTGGGGACCCTGGACTCCCCAAACCTTAATTTCAAGTTCAATGGCAATAAAATAATACCTTCCCTAGGATAGCACCAATGAGACGTCACCGTATCGAGAATCCCAACCCAGTTCCCATCTCCTGGCATGCCTCCTTCCCCGGGGTCCTGTTTTCCCATCTTGCATAGGGCTGTCAGATAAAAATATAGACCAGATACTTCCTTAATATAGGCACGTCCCAAGCATTGCCGGGGACACCATTATACTAAAAGGAAAAAAAAAAAATGAGTGGGGCACTTGGCTGGCTCAATCAGTAGAGCATACAGCGCTTGATCTCTGGGGTTGCAAGTTCGAGCCCCACGTTGGGTGTAGAGATGACTTAAAAATAAAATCTTGAGAAAAAATGTGTTGTTTATCTGAAATTCAAATTTAACCAGATGCGCTATATTTTTCTTTGTGAACTCCAACATCTCTGTCTCTGCAGAAAACCCAAGGTGAGGGCAGGCCCCATTTTAAGTAACCTTCCCCATGCCCTTAGATGACCAGAAGAGAGATTTATTTCCATCTCATTATTCCTGCCTCAGGTGGAGAGAAACCACAGGACTCCGGGGATGCAAGGTCACGCAGAGAGTAAGACAGTGGGGCCTGGCCTCACCCCGAACCTGCGGGGGTGCGGTGGGGGGTTGGGAGCTGCTCTGAGAGCCAAGGACAGCTGCCAACCTCCTGGTAGCTCTCACACACCGTTCCTCCTGACATTCACGTTATCAGAGTATTTAGGGTGAAGTTACTGTGGCCTGCAATTTACTTAAAATGCCTTAAAAAAACACACCGATGTATGGACGGATAGAGGAAGAGGTTAGGCAGATGGATACATGATAAATCATAATAAAAAGTTAGTGGTGGGGGGCATCTGGGTGGCTCAGTGGGTTAGGCATCTGACTTGGGCTCAGGTCATGATCTCAGGGTCCTGCGATGGAGCCCTGCTTCAGGCTCCCTGTTCAGCAGGAAGCCTGCTCCCCCCCCCTCTGTCTCTCCCCACTGCTCGTGCTCTCTCTCTCAAGTAAACACATAAAATCTCTTGAAAAAAAAAAATATGTAGAACCTAGGAAGAGGTATCGATTTTGCTGTATGTTTGAAGTTTTTCAAATTAAAGTGCTGCGAAAAATTAAATTAAAATGAATTTTAAAAACCCCACTGATTACAGACAAATCTCTCATCTCACAACTCAGCAGTATTTCGTTGTATGTCTCCCCCTGCCTTTTTCTGTGCCTCCGTTGTCTTACAGAATCGAGATCATTCCAGCTACATAACTTCCTTCCTGCTTCTCATCACATACCCACCAGTCAGGAGTTTGCATTACTCGTGGGTTAGACGCTTACCCAGACTTATCTCATTTAATCCTGTGTCATTGTGACGCAGCTCCTGTGTCAATGAACCCCGTCCACAGCGTCTTTTGCAACGGCGACAGGGGATTCTGTCACACAGAATTAGCTCCCTGTTCTTGGAAGTTTAGGCTGTGTTCCCTTTTTTTAGCGTTATCCGTACAATTTCTGGAACGCCCGCGGGCTGAAGTCTCGTTGCTCATCTGTCCTCCCCCTTCCCTCGGGATGGCTTTGGAGCCTGAGCAACTCTCTGGCTCTAGCTCCCCTTAATGGCATTTTTAAAATAAGATATTTATTTATTTATTTGATAGACAGAGATCACACGTAGGCAGAGAGACAGGCAGAGAGAGAGAGAAGAGGAAGCAGGCTCCCCGCTGAGCAGAGAGTCCGACGTGGGGCTCGATCCCAGGACCCTGAGAACATCACCTGAGCCAAAGGCAGAGGCTTAACCCACTGAGCCACCCAGGCGCTCCTCCCTTTATGGCATTTTGATGTCATTTCTGGGCTACGTCTTGCGGCCCCTTTGGGGCCGGAGGCCTTGCTCCCAGGTGGGGCCCTGGCGCCCAAGGCGGGCGGGGCTCCACCCAGGCGCCCACACGGGTCAGCGCCCTGCGAGAGCTGAGAACACCTCCAGGTGCTCTCTATCCCCTGGACAGGGGCCTGTTGTGGGAATGGGAGTCAGGGGTCTGGAGGCCCCTGGAAGCCTGAGCTTAGAGGACATGCTCTGGAATCGGGGCTGGGAGTACTTCTAGGAAGAAGGTATTCATTAGCAAAGAGCCCTAGAAGCGAGGAGACATCTTTCCAATATGTTTTCCATTTCTGTCTGGCGTATCAGCACTTTCCAGTATTTAGAAGCTGTTTCTGGGGTCGCCTGGGTAGCTCAGTAGGTTAAAGCCTCTGCCTTCAGCTCAGGTCATGATCCCAGGGTCCTGGGATCAAGTCCCACATCGGGCTCTCTGCTCAGCGGGGAGCCTGCTTCCTCTTCTCTCTCTCTCTGCCTGCTTCTCTGCTTACTTGTGATCTGACAAATAAATAAATAAATAAATCTTTAAAAAAAAAAAAAAGAAGAAGAAGCTGTTTCTGTCTTCTCTAGCTTAGTGTTACACCTGGAGTTTAAACTTGGGCCGCTGCTCGAGGCTGGGCCCAGCCTGGAGGGTGGGGAGCCTCTGGAGCAGCTCTTCCTTCTGCTCTGCCTTCTCTGGGAGGGGTGAGGTCTGGGAGAGCAAGGTGTCTGGGCTGGTTGACCCTGGGCACATCTGTTCTCTCCCCTGTTAGCCTCAGTTTCCCCATCAGTAAAGCGAAGGCAGCGCTTTCTCTTCCTGTGGACGGCTCGACAGGAGGCACACACGGGCGTGAGGCACGGGGCCAGAGCCACAGCAGGCCCTCGGGTCGCGCGTGGGGTTGGCCGCCTTCTCTCGCCACCCCCTTAGGGAGGTCGCCTTGACTCGCAGACTTGGCTCCGCTCCATCTCACTCGGCTCTCCTCCCTGGAGCCCGAGTGGAATGTTTTCTCTTCCCTCCTCCTCCTCTTCCTGTGCACTGTCTGTGGGACTCCTCTGGTGTCCCGGGTTCCCCGGGGGAGGCCGGAGCCCTCTCTCAGCCCGGCCCCTGCCCCGTAGCCCACCAGCCTGTTTCCAATTTGGACGCCATGGCTCTTTGCCCCTTCAGATCACAGCCGCCTCTTTGATGGAACTAATGATGATCTAGGACTCTGGGGCCCCGGACCTTCCCACACTGAGATAAATCCTGCTTCTTTGCAGACAGGGGGCCTCCGGCCCCCGCAGCTGACGCCCCTCCTCCAGGCTGGACTAGGAGGGGAGGTGGCTCTGGGAGCCCCCCTCCTGGAGGACTGTGAGGGCCTCCGCTGGACCCAGGGAGACAGGAAGAGGGGGGTTTCTCCAAGGCTCGAAGAGGGGGTCCCACCACTTGGGGGGGGCAGGTCTGTGAAAGAGGCAAGTGCAACGCCCCCCATGCTGCCCCCCTCAGCTACCCTGGGATTCGCTGGGATTGACCGGTCACCCTTGAGCACATTGTGCCTCTGAGCCCGTCCACCGGGTAGGGGACATGCTGGGCACCACGTTTGCAGAGGCTGGAGAGGGCTTGTGGAAGAGCCAGCAGTGAGGGGAATGGAAAGGCAGCACCCCTTTCTTCTCAGCACCCCAATGCTGCTTCTCCACCTTCCTTCACTTCTTCCTTCTGCCCCTCCCGCGGCTGGCTGCCAGGATTCCACCCCAAATGTATCAATGTAAAAACAGAGCTCATTCAGGTTTAACCAAAGAATGTTGGGCTTTCCCCCAGCAAAGGGCCCCATCAAACCACTGTACTTGAACATCAGAAACACGTGCGGCCCTCAAATAGGGAAGCAAGAGCTCACCTGGCTCCTCCCTTGGGGGTTGAACTCCCAAAGGGACACCTGGCTTTGCCTCTCAGCCATCTGCTTGGGTGGCTTCCGAGTCCCCCAACAGTCTGGGGCTCTGCCTGTCTACCCTGACCCGTGTGACCCGATTTTCTGAGCCCTATCGCTTCTTAGAAGAGACCTCCACCAAGACTGGTGGTGACCAAAGGTTAAGGGAGGAGAGTGTGGAACTTCTACCTCGGGGCCTTGTTCCGGGGGGGGGGTAGGGGTGCCAAACCCACCTTGTTCGGCTCTGCCACTCTGAGCAGCTTCGGCCCCGAATCCCGCCCTGGAAACCCTCTCATCTTTCCAGGGAAGGGATGTGTGGTCCCAGTCTCCTCTGGACTGGGAACCCTGGAGGCAGGCGCTGTTACTGCTTGTCCTTGAGACCAGGGCTTTCTCAGGGCCTGGGCATACAGCAGGTGCCCAATAAATGTTTGCAGTATGGTGCTCATCACCCAGCATACCCTCTCTTGTTCAGGCATCCATCAGACAGCCAGGACCCCTGGAGAGTGGGCTTTGGGGAGGTGGCCTGGTGTTGGTGTAGGAGTGGGGGGAAGCCTCGTGGGGCCATGGGCTGGGGGGTTCTTCCCTGCTAACCTAGACACCGACCCTTGACCTTGGCTTTGCACAAAGTACCTGGGCTGTGCCTTCTCACCCTCCTGGGCGCCGGCCGGGCACCGGGAGGAGGAGGTGTCTGCAGTCTGTGCCCATCACCTGAACTGCACCGGGCGGGGTGGATAACAATTATTGGGAGAGGTTTGGGAAAGAAAAAAAAAAGAAATCATTATCAAATAACTACAGCTTGAGAAAGTTGGCGGGCGGGACGGAAAACGCGGCCTGGATCGCGCCGGGGCGGCCGCCGCCGCTCGCAGGCGCCCCGCGGTAGCCAAAAATGGAAGGAAGCACATCTGCAACGCATTTACGTGCTGTTCACCTTTGAGACCGCGCGGCTGGATGGAGGCGGTGAGTTCACGCGAAAGGAAAAACTCTTTAAGAGGGCTTTCCTTCGGGGACCTGCCCGGCGCGGGGCGGCCGCGGGGCTCGGCGGCGGGGAAGGGCGCCCCCTGCCTGGCGCGGGCGGAGCGGGGACTAGCGCGGGGCGGGGACCCGAGAGGAGGCTCAGTTTCCCAGTCTGGACAACGAGGGGCCTGGCTTTCCTGGGCTTTTCCTGGGGGTGGGGGACATTCCAAGACTCTTTGCTTGTCATTGGTCGTTCTCTGCGCGTCCCTGATGGAGGGAGAGGGACCAGCCCTTGGGTGGGGAACAGGAGGAGCCCTCATGATGTCCTGCGGGTTCCTGGGCTGCTGTCATTGCATTCCCAGCCCTGTCTCTACATTCCAGAGCCAATGACGTCTTCTGGGTGAGCGTTTGTCTCCTGAGCTGGGCCAGATCCACCTTCCTGAGCAGTCTCAGCTTGGCTGGGGCAGGGGAGTGAGAGGGGCCTTTGCTCCTCAGGGTTAGGGGTGAGCTCCCCCACTGCAACCTTCTCCTTCCCCGGCCATTCTAACCTCTGGGGTCTTCAACACACCCCTCCCTCCCCAAACAGGCCCCAAACATTCCTATCCCCCGTGGAGCCCCTTTTGTCCTGATACCCACCACCTGTCCACCTTTCCCCTGGGATTTCTTCCCCAATGGTCCAGCCCTCTGCCTCCCCCTGCCCCTGGCGCTTTGAGCCACCCCCCCCCCCCAAGCTTCCCCACCCTCACATCCCAGGATTCCCGCCTGACTCCAGGGTAAAAGCACATTGTAGGCTGACTCAGGCTTCCAGAAGAGTCCCTGAGTTTCTCAATGTTCAAAGGGAGGCAGACTGAGGAGAAGCGTAGGGACTCTCTTCCCTGGGGACCCCCTACACACACATACACACACACACACACACACACACACACACGACCTCACTTTGCCCAGGAGAGACACAGCTGGTGCAATCTCAAGGGCCAGGATTTCTGCCCATGTCATTATGTCCCCGTGCCCATGAGGAGACAGAAAGCACTGGGAAAATATTGTTAGATGGAGCCAGAAGCTCAGACAGTCCCTCTGCACGGATCACGGTCAAGTGTGCACTTAAACACGGTAAAGATGGTAAGTGCTGTGTTGTGTGTGTGTTACCACAATTAGAAAACAATTTTAAAAAGAAACAGAGCAGGGATTGAACTCGGGCCATTTGGTCCAAGAGTCTGCACTCTTATCTCTGTCCTAGACTACCTACCTAGGAGCAGCTCGATAGATATTTGTTGAAGGAATGAATGGGGAATGGATAACTTCAGAGGCTTGCACACATGTCAGTTTCCCTTCGGTGTTTCCATGTAACCCACAGCCCTGGACACATGCGGTCCCCATGTGTGTCTTCACCGTGGTGGTCTGTGATCGCCAATCTCCCTGTCCTTGCCGGTGTCTCCCTCTTGCCCTGGTTTCCTAGCCCTCCTTCGAGCAGCTTTGGGGCAGTGCTACCCAGCCTGTATGGGGAGGGGAGGCAGCCAGGCGCCGGGGACGGCCATGAAGGCGGCCAGCTGGGGTTCTCACGATTTCTCCTTCCACCTCAGGTGTTGCTTTTTTCCGGTACACTTGACCTTGAACGTGACCATGACCAGAGGCAGTGTCTGAGAGATGGCTCGGCCCTCTTCAGCGCCAACTTCCTTCCTAGATCACCTAGGCTGGGTGGGATTCCATTTAGACCATTTGCCTGTGTTTTGTGGCATCTCCACTATAAGTCAGGGATCCAAGGCTCTGGTTCTCTGAGCCTCACCTGGCTGTAGGAGTCGGTTTCTGGATAATAGGTAAGAGAGTTTCTTTTGCCATCACTGGTCAGAGTTTGGTCAGTCCAGCCTCAGGCTATGCCTCTGTGCCCGGCTGCTGTAGGATCATTTCTCCTGATTGAATCCAAGCGAGCTCTCCCTCTCTGTTCACTCTGTGCCTCTGTTCCTTAAGTGGCCCAGACATGGCACAGGTTGAGAGGAACCGACAGAGAGGTTCAGGATTAGTCAGATGGGGTCAGCCTTGAACTTGGACCCTGGGTACAGCTGAGGTTGGGGCTTTGGGGCCTGGCAGGGTGGGGATGAGCAGGTATGGACAGGGTCCTTCACAGCCAAGCGTTCTGGGCAGGTTGACACGGGCAAGGTGGGGCCCAGGGTGGTGTGGGGCCCAAGGCCTGGGGCTGGGCTATACCTTAGTGGTTCCCTAGGAGGATGCGAGATTCTCTTTAGAACAGGACCACCAGGTCAGACAGAGCTCACACCATGGGGCATCAAGACCTCTTTGCTGGAAGATTGCTGGAAGTGAAAAAATGGTGAAGGGTGGGGCGCCTGGGTGGCTCAGTGGGTTAAAGCCTCTGCCTTCGGCTCAGGTCATGATCCCAGGGTTCTGGGATCGAGCCCCGCATTGGGCTCTCTGCTCAGTGGGGAGCCTGTTTCCTCCTCTCTCTCTGCCTGCGTCTCTGCCTACTTGTGATCTCTGTCAAATAAATAAATAAAATCTTAAAAAAAAAAAAAAAAAAAAAGAATGGCGAAGGGTCAGTTTCCGTCACGGATTCTCTTACTTTGCATTTTTCATGAAGAACCCAGAGCTCCCAATTCAGGGGCCAAAGCAAACTTCTCAGCCCAGCAGACCCAACTACGTCTTGGTTACCCTTCTGGGGGGTTATCTGCAACCCCCCCAGCCTCTTCCCCACAGCTGGAGGGAGCTTGGGGCGAACTGAATCACTTCCACCTGCCCCAACTGTCCCTGTCTGGAAGACAGAGCCTGACTCTGGCAGGACGGCTGGACACACCTTTGACATTGACTGTATGGGGACTGCTTATCCCATCCAGTCTGGACCCAGGGCCCACCTGGGCTTGCTTTTCCCCCTCCTCATTCTCCGCAAGAGGCTGGTTCTGGCACCAACTGTCACCAAATGGTAAACAGCCCAGCACAGCCCCCCCTAAGAGGCTTAAGATAAGAGACACCCCTACGGGGAAGGAAGAAAAAAACCTAACAGGAAGCCAAGTGGGTAAACCGTTACTGGCAATGCTGTGAGGGTTGTGTCTCTCTGTCTCTGGGCGAGAGACTCTCTGCCTTTGGCTCCCAGGCTGGGGTGGTGGGGAGTCACAGAGGAGAGAACTCTGTGCACCTGGGCGAGGGCTGGGGGTACCAGGGAGTGGAGTCACTGAGTCAAGCCGATTCCTCTTGTGAGCCTCTGGCTTCTGCCAAGGTTCCTCTGCAGAGTCACTTCTGAGAGCCTGGAGGCACAGGGACCAGGAGCAGAGACCCTGAGGCAGGCAAACCCACCTTGACCTTGCTGAACGTCCTTGGGAAATCACTTGGCCCTCTTGAGTGCCCTCCTTGAGACCTTCTGGATGTACCCCCGAACCACGTCCTGGGGATGCTGAGGGAAGTGGCTGACATGATTAATGCGGGTGACGTGCCTGTGCCCCACCCCCAGTGCCCGCCACACCGTGAGTGCCCAAGGAAAGGTCCCTGCTCTTCTCGCCAGCTGTGGCTGACTGATCGGGAGAGAGGCCGCTGGGGACAAGCTGGCTGGTGCTTTTTGCTGTCTGGAACCTGGGGAGAGAACACTCCCTCAATCATCAAGAGCAGGGTTAGGTCTCCTGAAGAATTCCCCCTACCTCTACCCTGAGCATCTCCTCACAGAGACAGAGACAGAGACAGAGAGATCTCAATCCTAGCTTGAGAAATACGAATCAAGCACTTTTTTTTTTTTTTAAAGACTTTATTTATTTGAGAGAGAGGGAGCACGAGCAAGGGGGAGGGGCAGAGGAGAGAGAGAAACAGGCCTCCCGATGATCAGGGAGCCTGATGAGGGGCTCCATCCTAGGACCCTGGGATCATGACCTGAGCGGGCGGGGGGGGGGGATGCTTAACTGACGGAGCCACCCAGGCGCCCCTGAATCAAGCACTTTTAATTCAATGCACCCAGTGTGTTGATTAAGCACCCAGTGTGCACGGCCGGAAGCTTGAAAGATGGAGGAGTTGCCTAGACACTGCGTGTCCTCAACTCCTCACCGTCTAGTGCAGGGACTGGAAACTGCCGGCTGTCTGGGGTCATGGACAGCAGAGGAAGGCTGAGCATTCAGTAGGAGGGAAGGTGACAGAGAGGAGGGTCCCCGGGGCCAGGACCTGGTCACCGAGTTCCATACCTGTCCCCGATGGCAAGTTGGCCTCCCCTGGAGGTGGAGGTGGCCAGTGACTCTGTTTGGCCTGGGCAGCTGTGACAACAGACAGAGAGGAAGGGGCGTCCAGGCCGCACTCTCTCCCCCACTTCTCTGTCCTTCTGTCCTCTCCGGAGTCGGCCCACGCTGCCTCCATTCCCTCTTCCTGCCCGAGCTTCCTCCGTCCCCCAAACTGCAGGAAGGTGGGGGGCGGGGCCAGCCGGGTCTCCCAATGTGGGGTCCCACCACCTAGGGACCCCGAAGAGCTGCTTCCAAGCAGCTGTAGCAACAACCCACTCGACCATCTGCCCCCCGTTCTGTTCCCTCGCCCTCCGGCCCTCACCGCTGAGCGCCAGCCCGGGTACCCGGCTGCCCCCAACACCCCTGCCTGTGCGTCCCCAGGCGAAGCCCATCTCCCCAGGTCCCCTGCTCAGCTCCGCCCGTTTCTCCTCTCCAGAAACACCGCCACCATCCACCCCGCTGCTCAGGAGAAATTCCTTTCTTCCTCTCACCTTTGGGCCCCGATGGAGAATCACATGGTGTGGGCACCTGCGCCCCTCAACTGCACAGCCACCACCCTGGTCTCAGTCGCCACAGCCCAGCATCTGGACACCCGGAGCAGCTACGGCACAGGCTCTGCCTTCCACCCTCCTTCTAGGCAACAGCCAGAGCAGCCGAAATGCCCTTCAGGTTACGTCTCTCCCTGCAGAGAACTCCTTACAGCTTTCAGTGAGATTTAAGGTAAAACCTGAACTCTGCGCCACCGCTCCCAGGGCCTCCATGACCAATCCCGTGTCTCTGAGGACAGGAAGGGGACAATTTCTACTCCCTTTGCAATTCATAACGCCTGGGTCGGGGGGAATCCCCGTAAATATTAGTGGTTTGAACTCAAGGACATGCTCACTCGTGTTCTCCCTGCACAGCTGTTCACGCAGGCCCTCCCCTGCACTGTGTCCTGCACTGGTTTGGGGAAACGGGGGGGTGGGGGGCGGTGGGGAGCTGGTGTGCCCAGGCCGAGGAATGGTGACACCAAGTACCAAGCCCAGGGCACAGGGTTCCGTCCTCCAGAATCACCCTTTCACGCCGGGCTGCGGCCATCTGGCCCTCCGTGAGTCAGGCCACTACAGGCTTAGGGTCAGGAATCGGGGAGCGTTCGCTGGGGCTCCCGGAGGGTGGCAGAGAGAATCCCAGTCCTCTGCTGTTGCCCCGAGCTGGACACGTTGCAGAAGTTCTCCGTGCCCTTCTCCTAAGGCCCTCCTGTGACCGCCTCGTGCACTGGCTTGCCACCACCGCGGCCGTGACGGAGGTGAAGGAGCCGCGGCTCACACAGGGCAGGCGGCTGGTCTAAGGTCACGCAGACGGTCATCGAGCATTTTCTGCACGCCATCCATGCCTGGTTCTCAGCATTCTATGTCAACTTTCATACGGAAGGCTCACATACTAACCCTGGGAAGTACATAGGGTCATGAAAACGGAAGCCCGTTTTCACACAAGGCTGAACACGGCATTTCCGGCAGTCCCGTTCTCCTGAGAGCTCCGTTGACGTGTCTGTTTTTCACTACAAGCTTCCAGAAGGCGGTGGTGACACCCCTGAGGGCCTTCTCTGAGGCCTGTTCTGTGAATGGAGATGACCCGGGGCCCCAGAGAGAGCACTACACCTGGAGTCACCAAGCCTGAGCTCTAGGGAGGCCCGAGACACTGGCTATATGCCTGGGACACCAGCTTCTGAGCCACGGCCCTGTCCCTGACCGGTGGGTGGGCGGGAGGGGGGGAGTCTTAGTCTCTGTGTCCCTGTCCTTAACATAGGAACAGCAGTAACAAGACTCCCCCTGCTGAATTGTTGGGTAAGGACAACGAACGTGTCGCTGGGGGTCTGGGGAGGCCAATAAATACATTCTCTTCTCCTCCCATGTTCAGAACGGAGTGGACACGGACTCTTGCTGGAGTTGGACCCTCTCTGTGGGCGGCCGATTGGAAAGGAGCTTGCCCAGAAGGGACAGAGCTGGGCACGATCACTTCCTTCTCCAAACTCTACCAATTCAGGCAGCCCATTCTCCTCCCCGGGGAAGAAGTGGGATGGGGAGCAGGAAGTCAATAGGCACCCCACACCCTCAAAGGAAACTTCGGGGGTAGGGAAGCAATTCCTCCCTGATACTTAGAGAGTGTCCAGCACTCAGTAAATAGGATAATCACAGCTCCTATTTCCAGCTTCTCAGGGATGCTTTAGGGCACCCATCTGGGTGGGTGATATCGTTCCTCTAAGCCTTCCTATGTGAACATGAACAGCCCTGGGGTACCAGGGCACTGATCCGAGTGGGAGCGAGACGGGTTCCCTAGTACTTGCTCTTTCTTTTTGGCCTCTGCTGGGATCTGAATGTCTGTGTCCCCCCCTAAATTTGTGTGTCACATCCTAGCGCCCGGTTTGTAATGGTGTTGGAAGGTGGGGCCTTAGGGAGGTGATTAGAGCCCTTTGAATGGGACTAGTGTTCTCATAAAAGAGCCCCCAGGGAGCTCCCTTGTCCCTTTCTGTCATCAGGAAGGGGGGTTATGAACTAGGAAGAGAGCTCTCACCGGACACCAAATCTGGCGGAGCCTTGACCTTGGCCTTCCCAGCCTCCAGAACTATGAGAAATGAGTTTCTGTGGTATATCAGCCTTTTAGTCTCTGATGTTTTCGTGGCACCAGCCGGGATGGACAAAGACACCTTCCTCTGCAGAGCCCATGGGAGCCACAAACTCAGTTGCATCCGTGGGTGGTAGACAGTCGGTCCACCCTACACTTCTTCTAATGGACCCAATTCTCCGGCCATCAGGACTGGGCCAAGTGGTAGTCACCGGACACAGATGAGGCCTATCACAATCCTTCCCTGGGGGCTTTACCATCTAGAGTGGGGAGAACAAAACTTCTGTGTTCTGGTGCCGGAGTACGAAGAAGTGAGCCTGAAGCTGCTCGGGGGAGAGAGAGGTCCGCGGTGAAAGCAAACAGGGCTGGCCCGTGGAGGGAGGCAGGGACAGGCAGCAGAGCCAGAGGCGTGCCGGGCCCTGCCCCCGGAGGGCCGAGAGGCCAGCGCCTCCCCTGCCTGGCCTCCACTTAGGTCACTGGAGTCGATTGATAAGTTTTCCATTTTGGGTTAAGCTCATCCCCTATGGGTTCTGTCACTTGCATCCCCAAATCCCACCTGCTGTGGCCTTGGAATGTTCTGGCAAGGAAGGGCCACGAGAATGGGGACTTTGCATTGTTCTTGGCTGTCACTTCAGTGTCTATGCGGAGCTGATGGGAGGTGCTCAAATAAACATCAGCTGGGGGGCCCTTCCCATCGTCCGGTGGCTGCATCAGGTCAAGATCACGGGTCCTGAACGAGGCCGCCTGCCTCATTCAGGAGGCATCCCACCTCCCCTCTGCTCCCCACTTTCTTCTTGCCTTCTGTGGCCGGGCCCTGAGCTAGCGTTCTGGCATGCAAAAATTAGGCCCAGCCCAAAGGCCTTGCCTTCCCCGAGCTCGGATTCTGGGTGGGCCAGTGGGATGGAATTCAAATGCCCACACGAGAAGATTGTAAATGTACCTTTGAGGCACAGACCAAACATGTTGGGGCTTGGAGACAGAGAGAATTTAAGGTGAGCTTCTAGACAAGTCTCTTCTGCTCTCTGGGCCCAAATCCCTGCTTTGAGGACTCAGGCTTATAGTGAAAAGGGACAGGGGGAGGCTCGGTCAGCTGGGAATATAGTTCAGAGCCGATGAAGGTTCGAGAGGAGGCTTCGAGGGGAGGGTGTATCCACTGGTGGAGAGCCTGAGGCTGATCTGTCCAGCCAGAACCCTGACTCTCCCCTCCTGGGGCTATCCCAGATTCTAGGTCTGCCTGGTAGAGCAAGTTATCCCGCTCAGAAAGCTCAGGAAGCCAGAGATAAGGAGGAGAGGCCAAGGGCCATTGTAGTCCCTCCCTGGCCTCTTGGTATTTCCATGCAGCCCTTCTAGCCCTGGCCACCCTCTTTGATTTGTTAGCTACGGGATTGTCAGAGAGTGAAATGAAGATCTCCGGCCCGCGAGATTCCAAGACTTCATTACACACGTTACTATTTTTCTAACATCTACTAATGTCCTTCATGTTGGGCCCAAAGTTGCAGACCATTCCCTTCTTACAAAATATTCAGGGTCGGGGTCGATGGCAGGAATGTCCCTGGATTCCTCTGGCAGGAACCAGCCACCAGCAGGGAAGTGGGGAAGCCCCAGGGGGTCCTGTGCAGGGTGGGAGGTGGGAGTGGGCTGGGGAGATCAGGCTTCCCATCTCCCTGAAAACAGCCCTGGGCTAGAAGGCCGAGCTCCTGGTTTTCTTACACAAGTTCCTGCCTTGCTCGGAGACTCAGTTTCATCATCTGTGAAATGGGCGTCCTTAGTGCTCCCCCCACCGAGAGTGGTGGCGAGGACAGAAGGCATCATGGTGTGCGTGCTCAAGTCTGGGATGGGCAGCGGGCCCCTAACGAAGGCTGGATCTGAGCGGCCGAATCTGTCTGAGTCCCCCCTGCAGAACCTGGAACAGAAGGCTGTTTTCCTGGCCAGGGTTCCTCTGCTCACTTGGCTGGTGTCTCCTTCCCTGGTGCTGCTGCCGAAATTTTACAATTCACAACAATCCTTATAATCCACTGCCTGACCCGTCACCATGCAGGACCTTGTCCCATCCTTTCTGAGAACAGCGCCCCGATCCTGCCTCTTCTTCCCACTTATTTCTGCTCTGCTTCTGGGGGGACGGAAGCATAGAAGGGCGCTCGCCACTGGAGTGTGACCAGCTGGCTTCCCGGGGCTGTAACTTTGCCCCGGTTTACTCATCCAAAAAATGCAGAGAAGTCAGCCTCCCTGATAGGGGAGTAAGATATGCGTGGATCAGGGCAAGGGGAATGCACGGGAAGAACATTCAGAGGCTTTCCTATTCTGCTCTCGCCCCCCCCCCACCAGCAGTGCCGGCCGGGGACCGCCCCCCCAGCAGCCCCACCGCTAGGCAGGCTTGAAGGAAGGATCTAGAATCCCCACGCTTCTCTCAGAGGAAGCCAGCAGCTCCAAAGTGGACGCCTTGCCCTCCCGGAGCTCCAATCCAGAAAGCCCGTGGCGTCAGAGCTGCCTACATTCCTCCAGCATGACCCACCGGGTGACCGAGCCCCTTCTCTCCTTCCCGCGCCCGCCTGGCCACGTGGAGGGACAGAAAATCCACGCCTGTATCAGGGAACCCCTGAGCTGTGAACTCGAGGTTGTGCCCTCCCTTCTCCTACACCTGACCGGGATAGAAAGCCACGGTGGGCACAGTGATGTGCCAAGGGGGACTGGGGGCGGGGCAGGAAGTGGTCTGCGGTCCTTCCCACTTGCAGGCGGGAAGGGGCTGCGTCATCTGTAGATTTCATAACAATAATGACATCGGTCTAGAGTTTGCTTGGCACATATTATCACTGTGTGCTGCTGGGGCGACACGGGGTCAGGGATAGAACACTTCTCCGCACAGGGCAGGGCAGCGCCCCCTCGCCTTCTTGCTGCGCTCTAGGAGGCGGGGTGGGGGTGGTTTGTGGAGTGGGGGTGGGGGATGGACGGGGTAGGACACAAGCTCCTGGGAGGCTGGTAGCTGGTTCTTCTGCTCTTGCTCTGTGCCCAATGCTGGCCCTCCTTTCTGATTGGCCCACCCCTCCCAGCCCCCACCTTCCAATGCAGAGACAGAAATGCCCTTGCAGGGGTCAAGGGGCCCAGAGAAGTCAAAGTGGCAGTTGAGAAGGCAAAGCCCTTCTCTGCTTAGAACCCTCCAGGGCTTGGCCTCATGACAGAAGAGAGAAGCTGAAGCTAGGAGGCCCCTCCAAGCCCTCGTAGACCGAGGCAAAGACTTCGGATCTTGTTATAATCCCAGTGGAAAGCTCCGGGAGGGATCTAGGCAGAGGAGGGCCGTGACCTGATTGACATTTGGGGAGAATGGGATAATTCAGGCTGCCGAACCCAGGAATGGGTTCCGATGAGTCTTCAGGACAGCATTCCTTTATTTATTTATTTATTTATTCCATCTACAAGGCTTTTGGGATGTCTGCCGTGTGCCAGGCCCCAGGCCAACCATGGGAAGGAGGCCGGGTTGGGGGTCAACATAAGTGAACCAGAGAGGCCTCTGCCTTCAGGGAGTGCCCGGGCTGCGGAGGGAAGACACGCATTAATCCAACCATCATGACAACTTTGGCGACGCCGACCAGAGCTGGAAAGAAAGGCGCGAGCGTCCTGGGGCACGGAGGGAAGATGTTCTAGAAGGTGGTGTGACCTAACCAAGTAGGTGTGTGAAAAGCAGGTGGGAAGGTTGTCCAGGCGCTCGGAGGCTGGAGGGGACGAGGGGACTTGGAGAAGTTGCAACGGAGCCAGTGTGGTTGGCAAGCGTAGTGACAAAAGTTTTTCTCTTGTAAGTTCTACTCTCTTAGCGTCTTTCAAATATGCAATACGGTATTGTTAACCAAAGGCCCCGTGCTGTACGTGTGGGACTTATTTATTTTATGGCTGGGAGCTTTTACTTGTAACCCCCTTGTCCCACTCCCCACCCCCACCCTCCATAGGGATTGTGTTTTAGAACGTAATGTCAAGGACAGCAAGAAAGCCACAGCCAGGGGACACAACCTAGGCCTGGCCGGGCCTGCCAAAGCCACCAAAGTCACAGAAGCAACAAGTGGGGACTCAGACTATCAGGCTCCAAATGGTACAGCCGTGATGGTGGCTGGAAAGTTATGCCCCGGGCGGGGTGTGCTGAGTCCAGCGCAACCTGCGGGGAACAGCTCCCCAGTGGGCACCAGACTGCGGCCCGGCCCTCTGACTCAAAGGTGCAGAGAAATACACGGTGTTCCTTCTCTGGGCACAGTGACTGCAGCCTTTGGTCTTGATAAGTAGATTACGTTGATTCATGGCTTTGGGCCTCAAGTCGCAAAACCACAGCCTGGCTCGGGATAGTTCACTGGGGAGTAGAGAGAGACAGCTGGTCAAAATGCAGCCGGGAACCCGCCGGGTCTTAATCACGGGAAACCCTGTCGAGTGGGCGCCGGATTTGCCTGGCACGAGAGAGAATGTCGTTTTTCTGCTGGCTCCTTGGGTGGGAGCACCTTGCCTGCAAAGAGCAGCTGTGCGGGGGTGGAGGGGAGGACCCGGTGGCTCAGATGCTTAAGGGTCTGTTTTCGGCTCAGGTCGTGATCTCTGGGTCCTGGGATGCAGCCCACGTCCGTGTCGGGCTCCCGGGTCAGCAGGGAGTCTGCTTCTCCCTTACCTCTTCCTCTCCCCCTGCTCATGCTCTCTGTATCTCTTTGTCTCAAATGAATAAATAAAATCTTAAAACAACGACAACAAAGACCATGACAGGGGCTCCTGGGTGGCTCAGTGGGTTGAAGCCTCTGCCTTCGGCTCAGGTCGTGATCCCAGGGTCCTGGGATCAAGCCCCGCATCGGGCTGTCTGCTCCGTGGAGAGCCTGCTTCCTCCTCTCTCTCTCTCTCTCTCTGCCTGCCTCTCTGCCTACTTGTGATCTCTGTCTGTCAAATTAAAAAAAAAAAAAAAAGACCATGACAAAAAGAAACAAAGAGCCCTGGGGGCAGGAAAGCAGGGCACTGGGCTGAGTGGGGACGTGGGGGCTTTCCACTCCCCCGAAGCTCTGAGGAGGTCATTGCTGGGGTGTGTGTGTGTGTGTGTGTGTGTGTGTGTGTGTGATAACGACTTTATTGAGATATAATTCACATGCCATGAAATCCACCCATTTGAGATGTATAATTTAATGGTTTTTAGTATATTCATGGGGTCGTGTAATCATCACTGCAATTTTAGGACATTTTTAGCACCCTCAAAAGAGACCCCGTGCCCGTGAGCAGTCCTTTCTACATTCTCTCCCCTGCCATAGCCTGTAGCAACCACTAGTCTGCTTTCTGCCTCTGTAAATTTGCTTATTCTGGATTTTTGTAGATGGGGTCATCTAGCACGGGGTTCTTTGGGTCAGGCTGCTTCTGCTTAGCATGGTGTTGGCAAGGGTCACCGGTGATGTCACGTGTATCCGTACATCATTCCTTCGTGTTCCCCGATAATAGCGTACCGTGTGGCTTGGTCACTTTTTAGGCACTTGCCACTGGCTGGGCACTGGATTTGGGCCACTTCTGGGCACGGACGATGTTGCTACGATGCTTGCGTGCGAGTTTTCTTGTGCACGGAGGCTGCCCTTTTTCTTGGGGTATCCACCTGCTTGGGGAGGAGCTAGGTCCCATGGTAACTCCATATTTAACCTTTTTGGGAAAGGCCAGACTGGTTTCCAAAGCAGCTGCACCAATTTCCATTCCTACCAGCGGCAAGAGAGGGATCTGGTGTCCACAGCCTCACCAACACTCGTTAGAGTCTCTTTCTTTCTTCCTTTCGGTCTTCCTTCCTCCCTCCCCCCTTCCCTCCTTCCTTAAGATTTTATCCATTTATTTGACAGAGAGAGAGAGAAAGGAAGAGCGAGTACAAGCAGGGGGGGAAGTGGGAGAGGGAGAGGCAGGCTCCCCGCTGAGCAGGGAGCCCGACGCAGGGCTTGATCCCAGGACCCTGGGATCATAACCTGAGCTGAAGGCAGACACTTAACTGACCAAGCCACCCAGGCGTCCCCAAAGTCTGTTTCTTTTATTACACATCCATCCTAGTGGGCGAAGTGACATTTCACAGGGGTTCTGATTTATGTTCCCCTAGTCATTATGTGGAACATGTTTTTGTGTACTTATCGGTCATTTGTAAGTCTTTAAGAGAAACATTGATTCTGATCCCTTGTCCGTGTATTTTACGGCTCGGTTGTCTTTTTATTATTGAGTTGTAAGGGTTTTACGTATTATACATACATATATATATATATATATATATGTATATATATATATATATATACACGCACACACACATAATACATATATATGTATAATAATGTTATATATAAAACACACACACATATATATTCTTTCAAGATGAAGTTCCTTATCAAATATATGATTAGCAATATATCAGGTGAGCTGCTGTGATTCCTGGCCGACCATCCCCTATTGGGTGGGACCCTGCTTTTCTTTTCCTGACAACAGAATTCTGAGTAAATGTGGAAGGAGCGATTGGCTTGAGAACCACCACTTGGCAAATGCCGGGGTAGAGATCGTTTCCAGCGAGAATCCTAAGCAGGTGTTAAAATTGGTGGGCAGAGTGTATACAAGAAATGGGACATTTCCAGTTTTAAAGTACCCTCCCTACAGGATACTTACTGGTAAGGGGACAATAACAGCTTTACACTGGGGGAACTTGGCAGGCAGCATCTACATCAAACGGGCCACGTTAATATCAACCATATTGGGGTGAGCTGACGTTGTGCGCCCCCTCGTATAAAGCACTCAGAAAGATACAACCTGCCTTTTGTGGCATTTTTACCCCAAATGCATACCCTGGATTGAATGGTGAGGAGACGTCCAGAAAAGCCAAAGAGAGGGGTGCTCTAGAAAAAAGTGGCCAATACGGACACGAAAGTGTCAAGGTCGTGAAAGCCAAAGGGAAGGACTGTTCTGGCTGAGAGAAGACAGGACACTTGTGATGACTGAAAGCAAGGTGACCCTAGGTTGAATCCCGGACCAGAAAAAAAGACACTAGGGGCAACCACCCCGGAAATGCAAATAAGGTCTATTGATTAGGTACTAGTATTTTTTTATTTTTATCATTGTCCTGTGGCCTGTGTTGACATTTAGTGGATCTGGATTGAGTAGATGGGGATTCTTTGTACCACTTTTGCAACTTCTTGGAAAGTATGAAATTATTTCGAATGAGAAATTGACAACAAGGACAATGAAATCTTGCTTTCAGAACTCCTTCAGGGCTGAAGGAAGAGTTCCAATTTCTTAGCCAGACTGTCACCAGCCTTGCTGGTCTCACTCCAACCCAGCTGGAACACACAGGGTGGGTCTGCCTGTCACCCCAAAGGCAGCCACGGGTGGGGGTGGGGCGGGGTCCTGGAAGGGTTTCCCCCGGGGGAGGGCCATGGGTCAAGTCCGAGGCATCTTGGTGGGTAGATTCTACTGGACACGGAGAAGCCAGGGGAGAAGAGAATTTGCCAAAGTCCAGGGGAGAGAGAATGAAGACAGAGAGGCCAGATTCCAGAGACGTTTCGGAGGTGACTCGGTAGGCTTTGCTGATGGGAACGGGGGTGGGGGGATCCAATGGGGGAAGCAAAGGTGAGAGTAGATTCCACCTGGGCAGCTCTCCAGGGTACCCAGTGTTTCATATTCATTCCTGCAAATGTGTTCTCCATGCTTCCCACCTGCTCTGTGCCTAGAAGGCTGACCGCTGCGGAGAGACCTGTGAGTGCTAGAGCCCACTGCTCCCCGGACCCGCTGGTGAAGCCCGGGTGGCGGCAGATGATTCCCCCAAATCCTCCCACGCACTAGGCTCGTTCAAGTTGGCTGCCCGTCGCGGATAGTCTCGAGCATATGACTAATCCAGCTGTTCAGCGGGACGGCGGGGTCCTAGGACAGATGGAGCTCCGTACTGAGCGCAGCTGTCCCCGTGGGCTTGGATTTTGGAGCCGAAAGCCTCTCCCGGCTGGATGCCGAGATCCGGGCGTCGTGTGCCGCAGTGGGGAACCTGGACAGGTGAGCAAAACTGAGGACCCAGACCAGAGCCCGTCTTCCTCGCGAATACAGGCTTCCTGTGGGCCCTGGCTTGTGCTGCACGAGACGCTGCGGCTCAAGGTCGCAGCCCTCCAGGCACCCTTGGATCGTGTGTTTGTTTAATAAGGTACAGGTGCCGCAGACCAGTTAAATCAGTCTCCTTGCAGGTGGGGTCCGTATCAGCGGTTTATCAACCTTTCTGGGTGATTCTAATGCGTGTCGAGGAATCACCCGCCCCTGCTGCTTTGGAAGGGGTGCTGAGGACCCAGGGTCCAGGGGGCGGTGGGCGCAGAGAAGATGCAGAGGGTACATCCTCTGGGCTCGAGGAGCCAGTGCAGGTAAGGAGTGAAACAGCAATCAGAGAACAATGCGAGGTAGTCTGTAATTAACCACCATGCCCCCTGCTGCCTGCTCGCTGAGCTCTGGAAGCTCCTAGAACAGGGCCACCCAGGGGCCTGGAGGGCCCACTCTAATCCCACATGGTGCACTGTGCCTCAGGCTTACCAAGTGTTTGGGATCCGTCTTCTCCCTCAACCCTCCAGAGGTTCTGGTTAATGTGTGGGGTCCATACCTTGATTGCACCGAGCTCATGGGCTGTCAGACATCTTCCTAGCTGTAGATCGCTGGGCACACGTGAGCTCATGGCCCTTGGCATTGCAAGGGGACACGGTTGGTGGGTCATGGCACAAGATGGAAAAGGCCCTTCCTAGGAGTCACCCGAGGACCTATGGCCCCACAGCCTGCCCACCTTCAGTGTGACGTGATCGCGTGCCCTGCTGCGTGTTGGAGGCGGGTCTGGCCAGCTTGCCTCTCCTCTTGGCTACAGCATCAGGGGGCCTGTGGCTTCGGGCACCCCTGGACTCAAGATGCCACCACAGCTCCCACCCCTACTCACCTTCCTTTCTTCCTTCCTCCCGGGACTGAGGTTGGTTGACTTGGCAACCAGGGGGGGCATGGTGGTTAATTACAGACTACCTCGCCCTACCTTGGCCCTGGAAGGGGGATCCCTTTCCAGAGCTCCCAGTCTGATGGAGGAGGCAGACATGACAACCAATGATGACAGTACAAGTCTGAGCAGGGCATCTTAGAGACGTGCTGATAAGGACTCCGGTCCAGCTGCCTCTCGCCATCACGGAACTGCTTCAAGGCCAGCTTTCCCATCATGTCTCTGGTGAAGCCTTCTCTCGTTCCTCCACCTGGAGGGAGCTGCCCTTCATCCGTCCTCGTCCATATGCGTTGTGCTCCCCTCCACTCAGTATCTCCCCACCTTTTCTGCCATGGTGAACTTTTAGGGCTTGCCCCCTGGCCCTGCTTCTGTGCCCCATTCAGTTCTGGGTCCCTGGAAGGCAAGAGGTACCAGGAACTGGGTTGGGTGTGCAGGTGAGCCTGTCCAAAGGGCTGAAAATGCATCGTCTTGAGAACTGGTACCAAATTCCCCCTTAGAAGCAAATACTCCTTGTTCAAGAAAATCGATCAGCCTCTCCAGGGGAGGAAAGGGGATGGCAGGGGCTGGACTGTTCTGCTTTGACAGTAGGCAGGATTTGAGGGCCAAGGGGAGGAAGGAAGAGTGGGGGGAGGCCAAGGCAGAGATGCAGAGAGACATCTAGGGAGAAGGATTTTAATGAGGCTCCTATAATTGCAAAGCAGATCTTTCTGCCTCTCCAGATGCCCGTTAGCCTTCTACCCACACAAATCCCTGGTATGAGAGGGTTTGGGGTTGGAAACTAGGGAAAGCAGCTTCTGTACCTGGGCGGCTGGAGGAATTTTGAGCGAGGAGCTTAGACCATCCAAACTGATCCTTAGTCGAAGCAGGGCTCCGGGTCACGGGCAACCGTGGGATGTGACCTGTCTTGCCCCTGCCACAAGATTCTGCAGGTATCTTGAGGAAGGATTTCCTATTTTCCAACCATCCACAGGCCGGGGCAGGCTGTGGATCATTCTGACCTCGGCTGGTAACACTAGGATGTGAGTCTCCGTTGACCATGACCCAGAGAGGCAGAGACCCCTGGCCCTTTGAGGCTTGTGCTGACCGTGGTGGCCTGGGTGTTGCAGTAGAGTAGCCTCGTGGCCTCTGAGCAGCTCCTCAGGAATGTCCTGTGTCCAAAGGGATGCCCTTGACTTCTGCCCAACGCCCCTCAGGAAACCCCTCTTGCTGCCACGTGCCCGGACATCCACACAGCAAGCGTCCCTGACAAATGGAGAGGATGAAATCTCCAGGATACAAATCAAGGTGGGATAGAGAGACCTTGAAGCCAGTCGGTAACTCCAGATTTATTTCCTGGGAAGTAGTTTTCCATTGGATTTGCTAGGAAACCCACAGTAGATGGAGCGGCAGCCCCGACCAGCCCTACAAATTCCCCTTGCACAGATGCGAGCTGGAGCCGGTGATCACTGGCCTGGGGGGTGCGGGTAGGGGTGGGTGTGCCCACCACGCCCCAGGGCCAGGCTATAACTGCTTTTCCCTCTCCCGGCGTTCACAGAGCCCCGAGAACTCTGGCCTTTCCCACCCTGCACTCAGTCACTCAGCAAACATTCCCAGAAAAATCTCCTGTATGCCCAGAGCACTGAGCGCTCAGAGCGGACCAGATGTGACCCCTGACCTCCAGGGGTCGCCACCCAGTAGAGACACAGAACATGTGTCCATGGGACAGCGTGGAAGGGCATTGTCAGATGTCGCCCTGGGAGTTCTGGGAGCACAGAGGAGGCACCTAGCCCAGAGGCTGTGGGGCTGGAAGCTTCCAGAAAAAGATCACGAGAGGCTGAGTGAAAGGATGCTAAGGAGTTAGCAGAGGTGGTTAGGGGTGTGGATAGGCAGAGGCCCAGAGGGGAGAGCCAGGCCCCATAGCCAAGGAGCTGACCTCAGGATCCAAAGCAGCCTCTCTGCTCAGACTCTCTGAAAAAGCCAGAACGCAGCAGAGCCAGGAGCGGGGACCCAAGTCCCATGGCAAATCCCACAGCATACCCTACGGGAGAACTACCGCGGGGCGCGGGGGGCACACTTGGGCTCCCACCCCAGTCACAGAGCTGCCTCCCACTAGCCGGAATGGGTAACCTCCTGGGCCAGCCCTGCCCACCCCGAGTCCAGCAGGTGTATGGCTGTTGGAGCCCAGGTCACGTGATGAAACCTTTTCTGTGAAGGAGGCTGCGGGGGCCCGGCCGGCTTCGTGGGGGAAGAGGGAAGATGCGAGGTCATAAGGGGGGACATCTCCGGAGGGAGGAGGGCAGTCCAGGGGCGCTGGGCAGGCCAAGGAATGGTGTGCGGGCGCTCTCTGAAGCCGAGGGGGAGGGCTGTGCTTGGTGAGGGGGGCCCCGTGCCCACTGAGCGCTGCTGTTAAGGGCACCCCAAGATGGGCCATGGATGCCTTGACTTCCTCTTATTTTATTTGTCCTTTTGCTCATTCATTGGGTCCATGATAGCTCTCATGTTCGGGGCGGGGGCGGGGGTGGGTCGTGGAGCTGTGCTGCGGATTAGGGCCCCTGGGCTGAGTCACTTCCGGCCTTGCTTGTCCCCTCCCCCGTGCCCCTCGGACGCCAGTGTTTGGGGTCCCACCTCGAAGGGTGAGTAGGAATGAGGCGCGGGAGAGCCCTCTGGAGACTGCGAAGGGCTGTGCTCAACTAGGAGGGGTTCTTGGGCTCCAGGCCTGGGTCCGTGGGCTGTGGCTGGGCCCTGTCCCAGGGTCCCCCCAACTCACGCGTCTGGTCATTGAGGAGGGAGACAGGGACAGCCAAGACTGAGACTGTGTTTTATCACCTGTCCCTGCTCCTTCCCCGGGAGCAAGAGAGGCCTTGTTCAAGCAGGACGTGAAGAAATCGGTGCTGGGGAAAACACCCCAGGCCAGGAGGTCATTAGGTCAAGTGGTCACATTTTCCTCTTTTGGGGACAGCTCGGCGGGAGAAGGGGCCTGGGCACTGACTTGGTGACGGTGACCTTGAGAGGTCCATCTGGGAAAGCCCTTGCCTGCCCTTAGATGAGCATAGCACTTCCCCATCGCGCTTCCCCCGTGTCTGGGCAGGTGGGTGAGGGGTGGGGGGGGGTGGCGTCACCTTGTTTTGTGATCCCTCTCCCCCGAGGGACTAACACTGTCGGCCCAAGAAACAAGGCCGCCTAGTACCAAGTGTCCCCCCCACCAAGGGTCCAGAACTTTCCTCTGTGGCTTTGCGCATGGGGTGGCAGGCAAGGCAGGTCAGGAGGACCCTAGGGCAAAAGGCCCCAAGGGAAGCTGAGTCTCCCCAAGGCTTGGAGCCCATGGCTTTGTTCCAGAGCCGATGACTCCAGGCCCGCATCCCGGCCCTGGCCACTTGGGAGGTTCCAGACACCAGGGGCCGCGGGCTGTGCATCCCAGAGGACTAGGGGAACCCGTGCCCAAAGCTCTGAGTGTGTTTCCCTCCTTGCTGGGGAACACGGACGGTCTTCTCTAAACACGTCTTTATTGCCATCCCCGGTCTGGGAGGCCTCCCCATGGCCCTGTCCCCGCCCCTATGAAGGTTCCCCTTCTCAGGGCAGGGGCATTAGTCCTGAAGTTGTTGTGCCGTCTCTCTAGGGGGTGTCCAACATCCATCAGCCTTCCTTTTTCTTTTTCTTTGTTGTCATGGTGACAGCGGTTGACCGGCAATCACGGACCCACAGAGGAAGTGCACAGGGTCCTGAGGGAAGGGTTGGGGGGTATGTGTGGGCACCCCACCCAGAGCCACTGTGAGCCTTTGGGGGGGTGCCCTGTGCTGGCTTCTTTCGCTTGGTGGCGAGGCAGGTGCATAGGGCCCGGGAACCCCCCTCTGGCTTTTCCCGAGACGGATGCCATGACTCGTTTCTTCCTCCTGTCCCTTCCAAGCTTGGCGGTGCCTGTCTGGAAAATGGTGGCTTCTCTCGGGAGAAGCTGCCGCGTCGTAGAACTTGTTCGTTCTCCCTTTCCCACTTTGTTCATTGTTTCTTGAGCCTGCAACGAAATGTGTACCACGGCTTTTTACAGAAAGAGCTCTAACCACGGATGTCCCCCCAAACCCCCTGCAGTAGCCACACTAGCCCCTTCCATCCTCCAGCGGCCTGGTGGCGGACAGGCCTGGGATCCGCGGCGAAACTCCTGGGTGTCCCGGCCTGTGTGACTTTGGAGAGACCATGTCCCCTCTGGGGCCTCAGTTTTTCGTCTGTATAATGGGAATGCTGTCACTCACCTGACCGGGGGCGAGGGGACAGGACGGGCTTGGGTGATGAGCCCAGGGGTGCGTGGGGTCCCCCGAGAGGAACGGTGTCCCCAGTCGCCAGTTCAAGCCTGGCCGAGTCCTGCCCGGCTCGTGAAGAACGTTGCTCCTCGCCCCTTCCTTTCCCGAGAGCCGTCCGGGAGGCGGTGGCACCCACCCCCCCGCTCCACCTGTGGGAGCCCTGAGTCGCCTCCCCCCGGGGAGGTGGAGATGGGCTCCTCCCGGCTCCTCAAGAGAGCAGCAGCCATTCCTGCGAGTCAGAGGAGCTGAGAGAAACCGTGGGACCGAAATAGCTCTTTTCCATAAACAAAGCTGCTTTTCGTTGGGGAGAATGTAAACAGGCAGATGCACGAGGAGCCGGTGCCATCCGGCGCAGCGGTGGGGGAGGCGACAGCGGGAGGCTGGCCCGGTCCCCGCGGCCCCTCACGAGGCGGGAGGCCGGGCAGTGCCCATGCAGCCGCCCTGCTCAGGCTCCTGGTGGGCCCCATCGGGCAGGGCCGGGGCCTCCCTTCAGGCTGGATGGAGCCCCCAGGGTCAGGGGAGCAGAGGCCTCTGGGCCCCGGGCCTGGTGTGGGCCTGGCAGGGAGCGGGCGTGAGGGAGCACGGGGGTCCCTGTCCCCCAGTCCTCGTGCGGAGCCTGGTTCCCCTTCTCTGCTCCCCACCTTGGGTCCCCAGCACCTCGGCTCTCTTCGGAGTTGGTTATCCTGTGCCGTGACTCGGCCTCAGGTCCCATGAGTGGGCCTTACCCCGGGAGGGATGGGTCAGGGCAAGAGGGCTCCCTGGTGAGGCATCTGTCCATGGGGCAGGGGGAGGATGAGTGGGGGGGGGGGGGAGCAAGCGAGAGAGAGAATGAGAGAGAGAGAGAGAGTGTGAAAGCGTGTTCCAGCCCATCTGCCTCTACTCAGGGCACACGGGCTTGTGCCTCGGGGGTGTGGAGCCCCACAGAGACCCCTCAGCTGGGTTCCCACAGCTTCCGAGGGCTTCTGGAGAATGGGCCCGTTTCTGGGTTGGCAGCTGTGACTTTACTGAGACCACAGCCCTGTTTTTGGCCAGGGGTTGGTGGTCCAACCTTAGAGCTATCCCCTGGGAAGATGGTTTGTCAAAGAACAATGGAGAGTTCTAGAGCCAGAGGGAGCCTTGACCGTCACACTGAAATCACATGACCCCCGTTGCATCACATGAATACACATGACCCCCGTTGCACCTGTCCCGGGCTGTGTGTGACAGGGATGTGGTTACATGGCACTTACAGAGGAGAAGACACGGCCTAGAGCCATGAGGGCACCCGAGCTAGAAGCTTCTGGGATGACCGGCCTGCCTCAGTGGCCGTCCTCCATTGTGCCAGGAGGCCGTCTCTTATCTAGAGAAACTGAGGCCACTGTTTCCTTTTGCAGGGGTGGAAACGGAAGCCCAGGGATGGTTAAAAATAAAAGGAAGAAAAAAGAAAATAAAAGAAAGAAAAAAGAAAAAAAAAGAAACCTCCCCAAGGTGATAGAGCAAAGTGAAGGGCAGAGCTGGAACTGCCCCCCCGTGCAGGCCAAGGCCAGGGTCCTGCAGGCTTCATGGCTGTTACGTTGTCTGGGACGTGGGAGGGCAGGCAGGTGCCTGGGAGGGGGCCTGGGGAGCTGCTGGGGAGCGTGGTGGCTGGGTGGCTCCCGCCTGCGACAGGGGCAGAGGAGGGCTGCTGCTGGCCCTGCCCTATGCCAGCAGCGTTTGCGCTCTTCTGTAAAATGGGTTGATGATGGTACCCGCCTGCCGTGGGGGACAGGAGTGGGCACCCACTGAGACTCAGGCGCCATCCCAGGAAGCCGTCCTCATCCTCCACCCAGCCTCTGCATGTCTGAGTGTGGTGACACGTGGCACTTGGAAAGCAGCCTCGGGCAGAGGGGATGTGACAGTCCTGCTGACAGGTCCCTGTCCCGGGACAGGCACTGGAGGCCAGACTGAGGCCAGGTGTCGGCTCTTCCTGCAGGAAAGCTGGGTGGGGACAGAGGCTTGGGGCCTGCAGGGAGGGGGACAGGACTTGCCTGCAGTTCCAGCAGGTCGGTGGGGTGGGGGGCAGGGAGCCTGCCTCGGGAGCCCAGGAGGGAGGTGGGGCCCGGAGTGGGGGTGAGCCTGGGCAGCACCATGGAGGGACAGGCCTGGGCTGTGTTGAGGGCTCCATGGGAGCCTGCTGAAGGGGCTGGTGGGCCGGGAACGGCCACCCTGGTGACCCTCCAGGGGACCCCAATGAAGGTCACAAGAGGCCACAGGGTGGGGTGTGGGGGGGTCAATCTGGAGAACGAGGAGTTAGGCCAGGGGGTGGGATCCGCGGGGAGAAGCCTCTCTGGGCAGGAAGGAGTTTGAGTCCTGGACCCGGGGCCAAGAACCACATAAAACCATTTTCTCGGTTCATGCGTCCCCTTGAGAGAGTCTCCGACGGGCTCCAGAAGGTCTGATCAGAGCAGAGGATTAGCATCCCTGCTGGTGGAGGGACAAGCTGGGGTCCCCTTAGGGGCTGACTCCCACAAAGACCCCACAGTCTTTACAATCCCTCCTCACCCCCGCGGCCCATTTCCGAGAGGGGCCTGCTTCCCGTCTCTGCTCTCCTACCGTGGTACCCAATCTGTTGGGGTCTGCTCGCTAATAATGTCCACCGGGCCCGCACCTCTTCTGCCTTTTCCTCCACTCGCTCCCGGCCATCACGCCCCTCTGGCTGCCTGGCCAGCTTCCTGGTATACTCAGGGCTTCCCGCCTTCCTGTACTGTCTCCCCTAACTCTCCTCGCTTCTTGCTGTCCGATGGAGTCAAGAAAAAGGGCTCAAAGCCCCGTGGGGCACTTAGAACTCCCACAAAGACCTTGTATAGCTCCCCAGGGCCCACTCAAGGGAGCCCATGTTCCTGGGGCTCCCCTGCTTCAGGCCTTGACCTTGACCAGGCCTGTGTGTTTCCTTTGTGGCCTGTGTCGTGTTGTTCCCGCATAGGCTCCTGCTCTCTGAGACCCACGTTCCTCTCTGAGCTCTCGCCAGATCACCGGCCAGAATGCTTTCTCCCAGGACACCTTGCGGATGTGTGCTGGGGGAGGGGGGTGGGCATGGAGGGGACGGGAGGTCAGAGGGGAGGTGGGGGCTGGTTCTCAGCTTGGATCCACTCGGCCAAGCTCTAGTTGGCTTTGGTGGGGGGCGCGGTCCCCGATCACACATCCTTCCGGCGTCGCCAACTCAGGGCAGTGACTCGGGCTGGCCGCACGAGAGTGGACAGCTGCCTCCGCCATCGGACTCCACTTCCCAGCTCTCCGCTTAGCCTCCTAACAGGGTGATTGGGGTTTCGGCAAAATCCTGGGTCGGGGCTGAGCTGAAACAAGGAGTCCCAGTCCAAGTCCGACTTAGGTCTACCGACGGGAGGCCAGCAGGTTCCCGAAGCCTCCCCCGCCATGATGGAGGGTGGTCATGGGTGCTGAGTTGCATCTCTGAGGACCCACACGCTTGCCCACCCCCAGGGAAGTGGAAACGGGGTCGGGGCCCTGAGTCACCGAGGCTGCCTCCATGAGGTCATCTGCGGCCTCCTTCCCGCACAGGGGGCTGGGCTCAGCGGGGGCTGGCCCCGGGGGATGGGGCAGCCTGGTCCTCCCCTCCCCCCCCCCCTCCCTGGCAGGCAGGAAGGCGGGCGAGCTATCTCTGCCACCATCTAATTACCCCGAGAGGTAATTGCTCTGGGTTTTCTCTGACACCTTGAGATTTCTCTCCAGGGCCTTCCATGGCGGAGCCAAAATAACCCTAAGGAGGCTGCGGGCCCCAAGACAGCGCCGATTGCTAAACCCCAACAACTCCCCGTCAGCCCCGCCGCGACGTGCCTGAGCTTTGAGACAGCGCGAGTTTATGACAGGTCCCATTATGTCTCTTGCACAAGCACCGAGTGTTGAAATACCCAACGGATGATGGCAGTGTTGAAATAACCTGTCGTCTCAGCACTTTCTCCGTCATTAGCCAGATGTTCCAGCCCTCAGAAGCGTTTGCAGCCTTTTGCAGGGAGGGGGCCGGGAGGGAGGCGGCCGCGGCCTGGGTGGGTCGGACGGGGCTGGAGGCCTAGAGTCCTGGGGACAGCCTCGGAGGAATGTGGGAATGGGCAGAGGGTAGGTTGGGGGTCAGGCTCCTGCTAGAGGAGGAGGAGAGGCTGGCCTCCACTGTCCTAGGGTCCCTGAACCGCCACAGGGTGGCCCTGCGTGTGTTCTGCCTGCTGGGGCAGTTTGGGGAGGGAGAGGCTCTGCGGGGCCCATGGGGAGTCAGGCATATGGGCTCTTACTTTGCTCTGAGCGCAGCTCAGAAGTGACATCCTGCGACCCACCCCCACCCCCCGCCCCCCACCAGAAGAAGAGGAAGTCTCTGCCTGGCTCCAGCATGTGCCCCCCGCCAAACACTGTGACTTCTCCCGCCGCCAGCCCTGCAGTGGCCTTCGGGAGACCACACTTTAGCCAGAGGGGAACTAACGGCAGGGCCAGCTGGCCGGGCCTGGCACCCACTGATCACCTGCTAGAGAAGTTTCCAGAATCAGCCTTCCGCTGTGGGTTTGCATCCCGGCTCCATTCCCGCCGCCTCTCTGGGCCTCGGGGTCTTCATCCAGTGGATCTACCTGTGTTTGCGTTATACACACTGCCATGGTGCACACCTAGACGAAGGCACTTTTTGCTCCTTTCTGTTGGATGACCTAAGGTCCCTCGCAAAGCATAAGGACGCTGGCGGCGTCCAAGCCTGGGGAGGGACAGCCAGCAACTGCGGAGGGGACTAAAGCATTAGTGGGGGTGGATGAGAGGCTGAGCTCCTACATCTGTTGCTGATTTGGGGAATTAAGTGGAGGAGTTTGCAGCTAATAACGGAGCCCCAAAGGGGCTACGGCTGCCAAGAGGGTACAAATGGGAGGGGTGACCAAGGTTTGCCTTCCTGTTTCTCTTGCTTCTGGAACCCATTGCGTGTCCCCGCGTACTATCAGTCATTCACACCTTAGTGAGAACGGCTTCCCTGGGAGCCTGGCCTCACACCCCGGAGATGAGAGTGCTGCCATCTTCAGGCTGTGTGGCCCCAGCCCAGCCTGGACTGTCAGTCCTGCCCCTGTTCCTCAAGAGCACTGGGGCAGCCTTCTGCCCAAGGCTCCCCTCATCCTCCTGGCTCAGAGGAAGTTGGTAGGCTCTCAATCAGGGACCCAGCCTGGGGCAGTGGGACAGCTGGTCCTGGGTGTCACTTGCTGTGTGATGTTGAGCAATTGCCTTTCCCTCTCTGAGCTCCAGTTTCCCCATCAGTATTAGGGATGCAGAGAACATGTGACTTCCGGGGTCAGTGTGGGTTGTGATATGTTAAGGCGTGTAGTACCTCTGCAAGAGGGGATCTCGTGGCCAGGACGGCTGTGGCTGGGGGGACAGTGGGGGTCAAACAGGAGGCTGAACATGGAAGGGTGGTGTGGCTCTGCTGCCCAGCGTAGGGGTGGCCAAAGGACTGCTTACCCCAAACTTCAGCTTGACACAAAGTCCTGTCTCAATGGGTTGGCATCTCATGTCCTCTGTCATCACCTCCCTGGGTCCAGGCCACCATCATTTCGCTCCTAGATGGAGTGAGGAGCCTCCTGACAAGTCAGTCTCCGCCTGGCAGCCAGAGTGATCTTTTTGCTTTCCAAAGATCTTTTAAAATCCTAAGCCAGATCGAAAATCACCCTCCCACCTGATTGGCCCTGATCAAACACTTACTGATGTCTTTCCATTGCTCCAAGAATGAAATCCAGGCTGTTCATCGTGACCCCTCTCCAATGCCCCCTCCTTCCCTCAGGCTGCCTCAGGGCCTTGGCACTTGCTGTGCTCCTCCATCCAGCCATCTCTTCTGCTGGCTCCATCCTTCCCATCGTCCCAGATTAAATGTCACCTCCTCCAGGATGCCTTCCTGAACTACTCCCTCTAATGGAGCTCCCACCCCTCCAGTTATTTTCTGTTCGTGTCCACTTATTTCCTTTAGAGTCCTTATCAGGTGTAATAATCTCCCTGATGTATTGTCTTTTCCATGAGAATATAAGGATCTTGTCTCTCTTGCCCATCACAGCATCCTGGCTGTGTTTGCACACAGTAGGTACTCAATAATAGTTGTTGAAGGCACAGAGGTGTCAAATGTTGAGCTAACACATCGGTGTGAGCCGAGGATGATTTATTGAAGGCTTGCTCTGGGCCGAGTGGTTACCCTTCCCCACCCCGGGCTGTAAATGGCATCCTGGAGACTTGTGAAGACTATTCCTGCCTGGGCTCCTCCCCGGAGACGCTGATGCAGCTGGTCTGAAGAGGGGGCTGAGCGTCCTCTAAGCAAATCAGATGTGTTTCCAAGTTTAAGAACCACTGATGTACTCCTGTGAAAAACAAACAAAACAAAACACAAAAAAACAACAAAACTGTTTATTTTAAGCTAATTTCAGACACAGGGAAAACTGGCAAAAACCGTTGCCGAATCCCTATGTATTTTTCACCCAGCTTTCCCTATAGAGTTAGCATCTTCTAGAACTACGGTGCAAAGCCCCAAAGCAGGAAATTAACATTGGCACAATC
The DNA here is from genome assembly GCF_964662115.1 of Mustela nivalis. Lineage (NCBI taxonomy): Eukaryota > Metazoa > Chordata > Mammalia > Carnivora > Mustelidae > Mustela > Mustela nivalis. The sequence continues at coordinate 8,530,956 of NC_139038.1, read as the reverse complement.
CTAAGGCAGTCAATGGCCGATCTTGCTCCAATGTCATTTGATGGTCCCCTACCGTCCCCACTGTGGGCCCAGGACCCTAGCCGGGACCCCACTTTGGCTTCAACTTTCATTTCTCTTCCACTCACAAGCAGGTCCTTGGTCTGTCTGTCACTTTTATAACCTTGACACTTTGGAAGAGTCCGGTTCAGGTGTTTTGTTTTTTTTTTAAAGGTTTATTTATTTATTTGACAGACAGAGATCACAAGCAGGCAGAGAGGCAGACAGAGAGAGAGGAGGAAGCAGGCTCTCCAAGGAGCAGAGAGCCCGATGCGGGGCTCGATCCCAGGACCCTGGGATCATGACCTGAGCCGAAAGCAGAGGCTTTAACCCACTGAGCCACCCAGGCGCCCCCCCCCGTGCAGGTGTTCTTTTGAATCTCCCTCAGTGTGGGTCGGTCTTGCGTTTTCTCGTAATTGGGGTGCAGTTGTGCATTTTAGCGACAGTGCCTTGGGAACGGTGGGCTGTCCTCAATGCATCGTGGCTCAATGTCTTGTTATGTTAGCCTCGATCGCTTGTCTGCCTTGTGTGGACCCTGTGTCTCCTTGTAGAGTTACTGTCCTTCTCCCGTCACTAGCGAGTAAGTATCTGGGAAGTGATCTTTCAACAAGAGGCAACTCCTGTTTCCCTTCAAACTGTTGTCCATTAATTTCAGCATCCCTGGCAACAGTAATCACCCAGTTGTTTGCTCGAGGGCCGAATTTCTGTTTCCTTCTTTCCTTCTGCAGTAACAGTTGGCATTCTAGTGCGCAGAAGAGCTGTCTTTTGTCCCCATGCCCTTGTTTTTCTCTGTGTGGATGAGTCCCTCTTCCTCCCCGTGAAATCTTGCCACCTTGGGGACTAGACGTCACCACTGAGATTTAGGAACAGGGAGCCGTGGTCAGGAGTCTGTGAATCACTCACCCGAGCTCTCACGGCCGGTAAGTGGCTGAGGAGGGCATCAAAATTACCCCAGATTCAAAGCCCGTCTGTCTTTTTGCCTGGATCACTTCCGTGGGCTCTGAACTGCCTGTTTCCACCCTTGGCCTTGTAATTCCCATTAGTCTTTGCCCTTGACTCTAGAGCACCAGAATACTTGGAATCCTTTGCAGGGTTCCTCTCTAGTTTGAGCTCAAACATCAAACTCCTTAGCCTGGGTGAAAAGGCCCTTTTGGATGTCACCTCGGGTGCTTCCTCGGGTCTTGTCTCTCCCTGTCCTTCCTTTCAGGCTCCAGCAGTGTTTTGCCCCAGGACCTTTGCACATGCTCTCCTGCCTGAGACACTCCACTCCTTCCCTAGTACACTCCGACTCTTCTCCAGGGCGTGGAGTCCGGCATGCCTCACACTAGGGGATGCCTTCTGAACCCTCACACCTGTCTGGGACCTGCTTAGGAGCAACGGTGTCCCTTGGGCTTCCCTTGATAGTGGCACTCGTTGCCTGCCTTTTCTCCCCAGTTACCGCTCTGGGTCTCCTCTCTCTGGTTGGACCATGAGCCCCTCAAGGGCAGGGATTGGGTCTGGGGATCCCCAGCGCCCGGCACATCAAGGTATTCAGTTAACATTTATGGAATGGATGTAAAATGGACTCTGAAGCCATTTCTCATTCTACAGTCCTATTTACCTATGGCGTACACGGCAGTGTGCCAAGGACTGTAGAAATGGACAGGAAATTGGAGGGAGAGGAAGTCTGCCTGTAAACCTGAACTGGAGGAGGGCCTTGGGAAGACTCAGCATGGATGGAATGTCTCCTGTCGGCTCAGCTATCCACCCCACTCCCAGCAGCATCATTCTGTAGGAAAGGAAATGCGGGCTCAGAGAGGTGGAGTTACTTGTCCGGGGTCACACAGCTCGTTGGCACCAGAGCCGAGATTTGAACGCAGGCACAAGCCACTGCCCAACACAGCTTCCTTATACCCCCGTGTCCAGACAGAGAGCTTCCTTTGGGTCCCCAATCCAGTGGTTTTGCGTGGCCGTTCCCTATATCCCTATGTCATTTATTGCCCTCCAGACCCTGCCTCTTTGGGTGTTTCTGTTACAGTTAAAAGAGCAATAAAACACAGCATAATTGGAAGACAAAGGCGACTGGCTGGCCAGCCCGCCCGAAGGAGCGGAGTGCCGGTAACTTGGGTGTGATCCTACCTGTGAATCATGCAGAGAGAAATTACAGCCTTCCGTGTACAGGTGCGTACAAGCCGCCGGGTGGGGTGCGAGCAAACACGGCATTTAGTGGGGCAGTAAAGCCCAGGCCTGTGGTGGGAGAGCACAGGGAGACGCCCCCACCGCCCCCACCCGCCCCCTTGCCTCCCTCCCCCAGGGAGACACTGGTGAGGCACAGCCTTTTAAAGTTTACAGACTGCTCCTGCTGGCGTGCTCCTTCTAGACAGAGCCGCACCCATGCTGGGGCCCGACCATGAGGGGCTGAGTGCTGCGGGTCAGGACCCCAACATGCCAGGCCTGATTCCCTCCCAGGGTCCATCAGGATCAAGGGTCCCAGCCCTGGACAGGTGGCGGTCCAACAGAGGATGTCTGAAGGGGCGTCCCACCATCTCGACGAATCCAGGAAGGCTTCCTGAAGGAGGTGGGGTGTGGAGAGGCATCTAGGAATCCCTTCTTCCCCTTCTAAGCCTTGTCTGTGCCTGAGGGAAGCCATTTTGAAAGGGAGGAAAGGGACACCCTGCAGGTCCCCACTGAGCACCAGAGCCTTGGCCACCAACCAGCATGTCAGCTGATGGGCCCTTGGCTCAGAAACTGGCTCCCGAGGGCTTACTTGAGCTCACTGAGGTGGCCTCTCTCTCCGGATCAGAGAATCCTCCTCCTTAGCAGGAAGCAGCCCGCACAGAAGGCTGGAGCCAGGGCGAAGCGAATTTCAGGGACATCAGGCCTGTGGGGTTCTGTGGGTTCAGGCACCGGAGAGGTCCCTTCTTGATCTAGAGCTGTCCCCAGGGCTCTGGCCACGAGTTCCCTAGCCCTACAGATAGGTCTGTTGACCCCCAGCCCGGGTCACAGGGTTGTGGGCTTTCTGAATCACAAACACGTCCTTGCCTAGAACCTGCGGTGGCTCCCACTGCCTACAGCCCTTTCCCCCCAAATGGATGGGGACAGAGTCCTGTGGCTCTGGGGCTTGGTATCTAGGGATTAACAGCCCGCCAGACAAACACCTGATTAGCATCAACGTTTACTTATCTGGCAAGTCATTGATCCCTGGAGAAGCAAGTCCCATTTCCATCCAAGTCCCCGCCTCCCAACCTCCTGCCTCCTAGAGAAACCTTGAGCTCCTTGTGGGTCCTTCCAGTATTTCTTTACCTAAATGCATAACGTGGTACGTATTTGCACGCCTATGTCCTGATCGCCTCCTTGTGCTTAATAACGTATACGGGAGACTTCGACATACGGAGAGCCTCCTCCCCTGCCTTCCTCCCCGTCCTCCTCATCCCCGTGCTCCGTGTGGTCCAACATGCTCCGCTTCCCTGCCCCTCTCACACGGACCCTTGGTTGTCGCCAGATTTTCGCCATCACACACAGCTGGGGCCAGTGCGCGTGCACGTGCTCCCTTTCTCACGTGTCCCCCGTGTGTCTGTAACTTCCCAGCAGCGGGATTGTCGGGTCACCAGGGTCCACGCGTCTGTAACTGTGATAAGAACGCCGAAATCATCTTTCGTCGCGGTGGTATCATTTTGCATTCCCATCAGCGACGTGGGAGAGTGTCTGTTTCCCAACACGACAGCCTTCCCGAGCGGCTGTGTTGTCAGACTTTTGGATTTTTGCCTATCTGATCGGTGAGAAATGGTATCTTTGTTAGTCTTCCTTTACATCTCTCTTCACAGGAATGAGGTGGACTATCTTCTCCTGGGTTGAAGGGCTGCTTGTAATTCTTTTCCTATTATTATTGATGTAATTTATCACATTTTCTGGCTTTTCCGTTTCAAGTCACTGTTGGAAGCGTTTCCGCATGCCGCGGTTATTAGAGGGAGTCGGCCGGATTGTCTTAGGGTTTCAATTTCTTTTTATTTTTTTTTTTGAAGATTTTTTTTTTTTTAATTTGAGAAAGAGAGCACGAGCAGGGAGAGCGACAGGCAGAGTAGGCAGAGGGACAAGCAGGGTCCCCCCTGAGCAGGGAGCCCCATGGGGGGCTCGATCCCAGGACCCTGGGATCATGACCTGAGCTAAAGTCAGACACTTAACCCACTGAGCCATGCAGGCGCCCCTTAGGGATTTAATTTCTACTTCTAAATCTTGGATCCCTTTGGTGGTTGTCCTGGTGGTGTTCTGGTGAGGCATAGGTCCAGCTCGATGGGTCCCAGTTGGGCCAACACCATTTACTGAAACTCCTGCCTCTACTTCCCTGAAAGTTACGCTCATCCTTCACGAACTTCCAGTGTTTCGGCGGGGGAGGGTGTATTTCTAGTCTTTCTTTCTGTGCCTTTGACCTATCTCCTTGTGAATGTGGTGATTTGAACATGTGTTTTTCTTTTAACACTAAGGCTACACTGTGGAGCAGAATGCGAAATTTGCATGTATTTTCAAGATAAACCTTGAAAGCTTCGAAGTGATTCTGAGTTTGCCCTCAACCCTCTTCCTGCTTCAACAGACCCGCTCTCTGCTACACACCCCTGATCTGCCTCAGGGTGTCAGCCACTCTCCGCCATTAGGAGAACTGCGGTCTAAGGTCTAAGCTCCGCTAATAGCTATAAGCTGAGCTGTCACCTCTTCCAGGAAGTCTTCCTGGCTATCTCCTCACCCCCGGGCAGAGTTAGCAACTTGCTCAGCCTGCACCTGTGTGCCCTCCTCTCGCAGCGCCCATTAGCGCTATAATCTATGATCACCTGTTTACTCGTCTCAGGCTCAAGTCCTCCTGGTCATGAATCAGTCAACATGTTCCTTACTCATTTATAGGGCAATAATCTGGCTGCAGCCCGAGCGCCACGTGCAAAGTCTTTGGTTCTTGCGAAGTGTTATTCAGTCCGTGGGCATTTTCTAGTTCCTTCCAGAGGCTCGGTGCTGGATTTCTCGGCTCTTCCCATCGCCCCCGACCCTCAGCCTTGCTGCTGCCTCCTGCGGCCTCCAGGCAGGCTCGCTGCTGGCCCTCCTCACCCTTGGGAGAGGTGGCTGAGGGCTGAGGGCCCAGACCCCGACTTGTCCTGGACCCTTGTCCAGGAGAGCTGAAGGGCCGCCATCATGTCTTCCTGGACACGTCCCTATGGCTCACCAGGCCTGTCTAGGTTCCCATAGGCCCAGCTGGCACGTCCCCAGCCCCGCACTTTCATGGACAAGCGCTGAGCCACAAGGATGGGGGGAGGTCTCATCTTGTTGGAGAAAAAGCCCCTTCCTTCATCTTCCAGCAGAGGACGCTGAGGTGGGGTGGGGAGAGACAAGGCGAGAACCAGGGCCCCCTGCTTCCCAGGCTGGGTAACCTATGCAGAGGTTTTGGCAAGGATCCCCACCACGGGGTCTCCTCGGGTGACCCTGGTTCACCAGCCAGTGCCCTGGGTCCTGGCAGAGTGGGACCGAGGGCTCAGAGCAGGGCGGGGCAGGCCCTACAGCAGGGCCAGAGACCGGCCAGAGCCAGTTCTGAGCCGGGGCCTTGAGGCTGGAGCCAGAGGAAGTGGGCAAGGATCAGGGCACAGAACCCCAGTGCAGGGGACAGAGTCCTGCTCTTCTAGACGCGTCTTCTACTGCTCCCTGTGTGACTCAACACCCTCTCCTGAAAGATGGGACACCAGGCCTGGGCTTCTTCCTGCTTTCAAAGGCTGCTGTGTTGAGTAGACCGTGGGAAGGAGGGTGCTCTGGGAACCAGGAAGCTGATTCTGGCACGTGGTGTTGTCTTCAGGTCCCCGCAGGGTTCCCAAGAGTCCCCAGAAGAATGGCTCAGTGAGGAAGCCGGGGAGGAGGGCTGGCCCATTCCATGTCACTCTCCAGTCAGAGCTATAAGCAGGTGGACTGAGCTTAGAAGGTGGTGAGTTCCCCGTCACTGGTAGGGTGAAAGCAAGAGCTAGAGGATCCCCGGGCCGGGAGGCTCTAAAAAGACACAAGCCTTTGACCCTTTCCATACTGAAAAGTCTCTGGTGGTTGCTTTGAAGACTTATTTCCTTTCTAACACAACATTGCCTGTCAACTCTACTTTAATAAGAAAATAATCAATTTCACCAAATGATAAAAATAAAATAAACCACGAGAAAGAGAAGAAATCAACAGACATGTACACACACCCAAAAAACAGACTTGAGCTCTTACCAAAAAAAAAGAAGACAAAGAGCAGGAGACTTCTTTCCTTGACCCCAGGCTTCGGCAGCGCCTCACCTCCGGGCACACAGGGCCCGCTCCGTTCCTGCCGGCGCAGAGCTGGGGTGGGGACAGCGGAGCTGGGGACCGGGAACCCAGGTACTCCCAGGATGCCTGACACATCGTGTGCTCACGGCCAGTCTGAGGGCACTCCTGGCTCAGCGTGGCCAGTGATAGCAAGAACCCGCTTAGACACGGGGGGCAAGGGAACCAGCTCTTTCTCTGTGAGGCCCCCCGCCATCTGCTTCCCCAGGTAAAACCCCTTACCCGTGTCTGTCCCACTGGGAAGCAGTCTCTGGAGTTCAGACAGGCACTGGGCTGTGACAAAGGTCCCACTGTCATTGAACTCTGATCCTGTGGCTCAGAGAAGGAGGACTAGGGAGTGGACCCTTAACGGACCCCTTTATTCCCCTGCACCATCGAAGGGGAGGCTGACCCCACTGACCTTGACTTCTGGGGGGCTGTAGCCCTAGAACATTCTTACTCCCCACACTCAGCTCCCTCCTCCTCCTGCTTCCCAGACTCCTCTCTCTCAATCCAGCAGCCTAGAGGGCTGTCGCCCCATCCCTCCTGGTCTGTGGGCACTGGTGTGGGAAGCTCTGCCTGTGCCCCCACCTACAAGAGGGAGATGGTGGGGGCTTCCCGGCCCCAAATCTCTCTCCTCTCCCACAACAGCTGTGGATGTCACCCAAGAGGGAAACACACCTTGTTTCTCCAAGAGCAGCTCAATTTCTCAGACCGTGAGCCCTGCAGGAGAAAAGGCTATTTCTCTCTATGATGTGACTTTGACTGTGACCCTTGCAAAAGAGTTCACGCCTCCATCCAGGCGGGGACGCAAGTGTCTGCCTTGTCGCTCAGCCCTGCTGCTCCTTCCGCCAAGGTCCTTAGCCAGAATGCGGCAGGGGACCCCTGCCTCGGGGCCTGAGTCTGTGACAGACACGGTGAATCAAACACAGCCATTAACAGCCCGGCCTCTGGAGCTGGGTCTGCCTGTGGTTCTGGGGCTTTCCCAAGCTTTGTGACCTTCAGCAATTTCCTCAGCCTCTCTGAATCCCAACCCATCTGCCACCTCCCTCCCCTGGCTTGAACTTGAGACAAGATAGTGGCTCCGCCACACAGCCGCCGCTCAGTGAGCCGGGCTCTGTCGCCAGCCTCCGGCCCTTGGCCCCGTTCCCCTACACTCTGTCCCTTTCCGGGCCCTGGACTCAGGCCCCTTCTGCCCACAGCCCCCCACCTCTACCCCATTAGAGCCAGATCATAAAACCTCCAGGGGAGGGAGGCTGGTGACATCTTTAGTGGCGACATTTGGGTGAAAAATTCATGACCATCAGTTACTCAAGGAAGAGGGGAAAAATGAGCCATTTCCACAGCTCAGGAACGTGGCTCTCCCTGGCTGTGAGTCCACAAATCTATTTTATGTGACGAGATCTATAGTCTAATAGAAGGAGCTTATCACAGACTTAAGAAAAAGTGCACAATAATGCAGCGCTGTTTCCCCACCTCTCGGCCCGCGAGGCGCCCTCCAGGAAGATGAGGGCAGGGGCTCTCTAGGAGCCACGGAGAGTTCACGAGCCCCGTGGGGGGCTGGCTGGGTGGCCCCCGGGGGCAGGGGGACAGGTGAACCGCTCGCCCTGCCTCTGTGCTGCCCCCCTGGAGACCGCTCCCCGACCTCATCACCATGGTGGGAACCCGCCACCCTGTCATGTCAAAACCTTGGCCAGGCCTGGGGGTCCCGCAGTGCCGAAAAGCCAGTCCGTCTGCCGGTCTGTCAGCACAAAGGAACGGAAGCTTCCCTTCCGCTACTGCCTCTCATCCCGGGGAGGGGCAGCCAGGCTGAGGGAGGAATCAGAGGCTCCTCAAATCCTCTCCCAGATGCAGGTGCCTTGAGCCCAGGTCCGGGTGGGCCTGGGGCAGCTTGGAGAGGAAGGGGCTCGGTGCCTGCCTGGGTGGCCAGTCCTCCTTAGGGAGCCTCGGTGTGGGGCTTAGGAGGCTGGTGCTCTGTCTGCAGGAAGGCCTGGGTCTGTCCGAGCAGGTGAGGGAGCTCCTGCCCTGGGCATGGGTAGCGATGCTGGGATCTGACCCGGGGGCAGGCAACGGCCGCTGGGTGCAGCCCAGGGACAGATCCTAGCCATGGGGGCGCAGGGCAACTCCCCCTCCAGGCCCTGCTCTGTTGTCCCCACCCCACTGGCCCCATCCTCCAGCCTCTAAGACCCACCTGCCCTCATGGGTGAGCCAGACTGGGGGTCCTGATGGAGACTTGGACCAGCTGTGCGCGTGTGCCCCGCACAAATGAACGAGCGAGCAAATGAATGGATGGCGGCGGGCGGCCAGACTCCGGCTTGGTTGAAGCCTTGCCCCATGTGGGGCACGTGGTTTTTTTTTGTTTTCTTTTGTTTTTTAATAGGAGCTGCACTGAGCTTCCCTGGGAATAAAGTCTAAAGCCATCCGGGTCTTCGGAACCCCATCTTGGGTGGAGGACAGCGTCTCAGTGCTGGGGATGGGGGTGGGGAGGTCATTTTCATTTCACATTTGGTTGTTTGGTTAGGTGTATCAACCTGGTCTGGAAAGGAATTTCACAAGGCATGCAGGGGAGCAGGCAAGAGGATGAAAACTAAAAAGAAAATGAACCCAAAGGGGCAGGGACAGGGTCCCCCAGAGGGGGAGGAAGCAGGTGGCAGGTCTGGTTGGAATCTCGGGGCCATAACCTCTGACCTTCCTTCCCTCATCTCTAAAATGGGGCAATACGGAACCTCAGGTTGTTCCAAGGACGGGATAACATAGTGATAGGCTCGAAACATGACCAATGATCAGTCAATAAATAATCGATAATGGCACTCTGATTATTACACGGCCTGAGAGCTATTTGCTGGCCTTGACGACTGGACCCCTAAGGTCCTAGTAGGCCAAGCAAAGAGGGAAACTGATCAGCCATCACATCCACGGTGGCCCAGGGACCCAGGCAGCTACAGGAACACAGACATTCTTCGCAGGGACTGAGGCCTGGAGCAAGGCCTTCTGCCCATCCCTGTAGGCCAGCACCAGGGCAGGTGGAGGGCAGCGTTCTGCACACTTTCGCATCACAGGGGCACATAGGCAGCCCAGGAGAAGGCATGCTGGGAGGGCCCAGGCCCTGGGTCTGATGCACAGGGCAGTGAGGGAAATCAAGGCAGTGACCTTGTTTATGGGCAAGTGGGCGGGGACTGTTGTTCGGCGGTGCCTGGAAGCCCAGCCCGGGAGTGCCCAAGACTCAAGCGAGGGCCGTGGGGGAAGGGTGGCACAGACTTAGAACTGACTCCCAAGGGCTCTGAGGCACCAAAACACAAAGGGTGACTCTTTATCCTTCCTCAAGGCATACCTGGCTCAGGGCAGCCACTGTCTTCCCCCTCAGCCACTCTGTCTTGAGCTCCGCACAGTGCAGCCTTCACTGAAAATGTTAGCTCCCTATGAAAGCTGGCTGCCACCCTCCCCAGCGTCTCTGCTCATGTTCCTGCCGGCCCCTCTCTAGGCTTCCCACCGTGGTCCTTGATTGGCACTCTCACTCCAAGACACACCAGACTCCAGCTCCCATGCTCCTCCCACGGTTTCTCCAACTCTCACCTGCCCCTGGGCCTTTGCACATGCTGTTCCTGTTGGCAAAGTGCGTTTCACCTGCATCTTCTCTTTCTGGCTATCAGTTTCAGGTTATCAGTTCAGAGGTTACTTCCTCTAGGAAGCCTTCCCTGATTGGCAGATTGAGTCAGGCTCCTTCCATGTGCCCTGAAGCTCCCCCGCTTCTGCTCTCATAAGTGCTCATATGGCTCCAGGCTAGAACTCCCTGTGTCCTCTCCAGTACCTATGCCACATTCCGTGAGGGCAGCAGCTTTGTCTGTCCGGGCCACACTGTGTCCCTGGTGCCCAGCACAGGGCCTGGCACGTAGGGATTGTTGGATGACTGAACGGTGTACTGTCAGTCGTGTGGTCACGGAATGTGGCTCCCTGGCCTGGTCTGTCCCAGGTGCAGGCAGGGACAGTGGGCTCTTTGTAGGCCTCAGCATTCCAGGCACCGATCTGGCAAAGGCTTTCCCCAGAAATGTCATCCCCACAGCGACCTGTTGCAGTAGAGGGAAGAGGGCTCCCAGCAGGTGAGAAACGAGAAGATTCTTTCATCCGGAGGCTCTAGGAAGCCAGAGCATCCACAGAGGGAACAGGCTAGAGCCCAGGGAGCAATGTTTTAGGATTATTTCTGTAACCTCTGGGGTTTTTTTCTTGTTTTTTGTTTTTGTTTTTGTTTTTGTTTTTTTTTAACACTCCCCAGGCTGGAGTGACCTCTAAAGCGGGGTTTGCAGGTGCAGGGAGAAGCAAGCATCCGTGGAAACCACAGCCAGCCAAGCCGGGAGGTCCAGGGAGGGCCCAGGAGCCGGCGGGACGCGCGTCAGCCAGAACCGCCCTGTGCGCCTCCACTTTGCGTCCTGGGGTTCCGTGTGTGACTTCACTGGTGAAGCCGGTTTGGCTGCTGGAGCCTCAGGGAAAGCCACTGATCTGGTTCAGGGCGGGCGATTACTGGCTTGCCCCCTGAGGCCGCCCTGCCAGACACTCGCTTGGGGTGCGCAGGACCGGTCAGCATTCGCCAAGCACATGGTGACTGAGCTACCACGAGGCTCTGGCGGGAAGTCAGCCTCAGCACCCGGGGCCCAGCCCTGCCCCTCCCAGGACCTCTGCAGTCAGACCCCACAAAGTGGGCAGCGGGGCCCGGACAGTGTCTGAGTGTGTGGACTCAGCAGGCTGTGGTCCCATTTCTCATTTAGCAATATTTGCTAAATGAAAGAGGAAAGCTGGCTGGCTGGCTGGCTATTCTCAAAAGGGAGTTTTATTAGTGCTCAACGTGGGCACCAATTTGGGCTTCTGCATAGGGCTAAGGAGGGGGTCAGCCTCTAGCAACAGGGCCAGCCCTGATCAGGGGATGGGTTTTGGTGCATCTGAAAGGCACGCAGTGAACATGTTTGAAGGGGATCACCTTCCTTTAGTAGGTTAAGCATCTCTGTTGTGATGCTGGGTACAGCTTGCGCGAGACCTTTTTTGTTTTTGTTTTTTTGTGTTCGAAGGGCACCTTTAGCTGAGCCCCTGTCCCAATTAGGCCAGCTCCGTGCTCGCGCTGAATGAATTCGGGAGGGGCCCTGCCTTCCCGACCTCGCTGGTGGGTCACAGTTCTGCCATTACCGGGGACGGTGTGAACAGATTCTCTGTGGCTTGGGTTTGCCACCGTGTCTCCCTGCGTGGACCCTCAGAAACCAGCCCATCCCATTATCGATGGTCCGCAGAGGGCCCAGAGGTGATTTTAAAATATTGGCTCCTGCAGGGACACTCTGAGGCCAGATTCGCTGGAAGCACCTGTCAGGGAGGACGGGCGGGGTGCTAGGGGAGAGTCAGCACAGATTTGGGTGCTCGTGTAGGGGAAGGAAGGGAGCAAGCGTGTGGAAGAACAGAGGTCGTGGCCTTCCTCTGCATGGCCCGGGGGGCCCACGGTCACCAGGGCAGGGGAGCAGGGCAGGTCTGCTGCTGCGAGGTCCCACTTGCTTCCTGCACCGTCCTGTCCCCACGCTGTCCCCCGGCCTCTGAGGCTAGATGGTGGACAGCTGTCTCTAAAAAGAGACAGAGACAGAGAAAAAGGGAAGAAAGGAAGGAGGAAGCAGCAGTGTTTGCTGCTTGTCACGGTGGACAGTCTCCTGCCAAGGCTGAGATGCTCAGTCCCTCTAGAGCGGTACGGGCAGCCCCGGGCACACAGCTTCTCAGAGCCCATGTTTGTATTGATGAAGCCCAGAGAAGAGACCAAAGCTACCCAGGGGCAGGGGCAGAGCAGGGCCAGAGCCCAGACTTCTAACACCACCACGCCCAGCTCCAGGAGGCCATCTTGGGGGCATTTTCCAGAATGGTCCATGGTGCCCAGTGACTCAGCCTGAGATCCCGAGAGAGAGAGAGGATGGGTGCCAGTGGGCTTCTGGGGTCCTGGGGGCTGCCGGGCTGGCCTGGCCTGAGCCCACCCAGCATACCCTTAGATGACCCGGGACATTAGTCCTGGGGACTGGAGGCAGATCTGGCTACACAGGCGATGACAGATGTCACGTGGTGGGTGACAAAGCTCAGGGCCCAGCGTGGGACATCGCTGGCTGTGAGTCACTCCCTCCAGCTGCTGTCACCGTGCCCGGCCCCTTGAGCGAGCGTGCGTGTGTCTCAAATTCGGGGTCCTCTTGGTCGTCTCTCTCACATACGTTTCCTCTCACTGCGTGTCTCCACAGACCTTGGCTCGGGTCTCGTCACTGTTCTGGTTTGCCCTGTGACCCTGCTGGTCGCCTGCCCCCTCTGCGGCCTGGTCTTATCCTCTCCCCTGTCCTAGCTCAGCCCGCTGGACCCGACGGCACAGACCAAGCAGCTTAAACACCAGGCAGTCTCTTTCTCATGGTTCTGGAGGCTGATCTGGGCTTGTGGGCGGCCCCTTCCCAGCTGGGTCTTCGCATAGCAGAGAACATGCTTGGTCTTTCTTCCTCTTCTCCTAAGGACACTGATTCCACTGTGGGGGCCCCACCGTCATGCCCTTTCCTGCACCTAATCACTTCTCAGCGCCCCCCAGCCCCGCACTGGGGATGCTGGAGGGACATGTTCAGGCCCTGCCATCCCCCAACTGCCCTTCTAAAAGCTTCTCTGTAAACTGGGTTCAGCACGAAGTGGGGGTTCCCTCTTGTACAGCATCCTGCCAGTGCCCTGGTCCTTGAAAGCTGGCTGAGTCCACTTTTGTCTGAACCACAGGCCAAGTGAGGGGCTCAGGTAAGGATGTCCTGCCCTGGAGGGCCCATTGAAGCCTCCGCTGGTGGAAGAATCATGGAAGGCTTCCTGTAGGAGGTGATGCTGCTGGGCCCTCAGGGACAAGGCCCGGAAAAACATTTTTTTTTTTAATTTTATTTATTTATTTGACAGAGAGAGATCACAAGCAGGCAGAGAGAGAGGAGAGAGGAGGAAGCAGGCTCCCCGCTGAGCAGAGAGCCCAACGCGGGGCTCGATCCCAGGACCTGGGATCGTGACCCGAGCTGAAGGCAGAGGCTTCCATGCACTGAGCCACCCAGGCACCCCCAGAAAGACGTTTTTCCTGGCAGGACGATCAGCTCCTGCAAAGGCTGGCCTCAGAGGGACCGGGGTGGAGCGCAGAGTCACAAAGTCCGAGAGTGGCCCAGTCACCCATGCCTGGGGGGTTATTCTCGTGCAGGGAAAGAGGGGCTCATCCCAGACAGCGAGAGTCCACTCCCCCCCCCCGGGAGCATGGCAACCTTGGCTGCCATTGACCCCGTGTGTGACCTCGGGCTCTATGAGACCACGCTGCCTTGTTGTCTGGAAACCCCGCAGAATCTTCGGGAGCATACAGGAAAAGAAGCCCCTTACTCGGAGCCTGGCCTAGAGCGGGGTCCACGTGTGTTGTTGGCGTCCTGTCTTCCTCACAGGAATCGAGCTAACAAGGGGTAGGGATTGGGCCGATTCTGCCGAGGAAGGGGGCATGGTCTTCCTGTTTTGGGGTTGCAGGGGTGGAGGCTGGTGGTCCTCTGTTGGACGCTCTGAGCTGTAGCGCGTGCTGCTGTGAGGTTGCCCAGGGACACAGACACTTGACAACGGAGGGGCCAGAGGCAACGGCGAGGTGATCCCAGGGAGACGTGAAGGGGAAACTGAGGCACCGTTCCTTGCCGAGCGCAGAGTCTGTGACTGAGTTGTTCACTCTGACCTCATCTAGTCTGCGGACAGGGAGCAATCAATCCCATTTTATAGATAAGGAAACGGAGGCTCAGAGAGAGGAAGCCCCGACCAGGCTCTCGGACTCGTCTCCCTCACCAGGCTCTCAATGTATCCACCTCTGCGCTGGGCCCCGGGAGCAGGATGGTGTTGTGGGGTCTGTGCCAGGGGAGGGCGGAAGGAGCTGCCCAGGGGGCCAAGAGGGGTCTGGCGCCGGGGTGGAGGGAGCCCAGGGGCTGTGTCCTGAGCCCTAGCCCGAGCCTGGGGCTGGCAGGGAGCGTGGGCGGAGGTCTGGGGACACGGGGAGCGGGTGTGAGCCTCTGCCTGGGAGGGATGGGCTGGGCGCCTGGGCTGTCGGCCCTCACCTCCACCCAGCGCCGGCCGGTCCATCCCTATCTTCGTTAGCGCGGTGCCACCTAGCGGCTCTCGGGGGAAGCAGCGGCGCGACCTCGTCCCTGCCAGCAAGTTGGGTCCCAAGTTCCTCGGGTTCCTCCTCTGGCCTCTGCGTCCCCAAGGGAGAGAAGGGAGGAGACCCCCCCCCCCACCCCCGGCCCAGAGGAGCCCGCGGTGACACTTAAGGGGCGGAAGGGGTGGAGGCAGAGGCTGGAGCGAAGCCGGCTTTGACCTTGACACTGGTCCCTGCTGTTTGCCTCTAGCTCTGCCCAGGGAGGAAGCAAGAGAAGGTAGAAGCCCGTAAGGCAGGCAGGAAGAAACACCGGAGGTGTCTGTGGCGTGGACACCTCCTAGGTGGATACGGACCTAGGATTGCGCGGGAACCCATTACTCCTGGAACCTCAGTGGGAGGCAAGGCCGTGCACACCTGTGCTGTGATGTTAGGGGCATTAGCGTGGTGGTGGCATCTGTGCGTCTGTGCGAGTGTGCGACTGTGCCAGTGTGTATGGGAAGGAGCCTGCCCTTCGTCCACTGCACGCCTTCCTGGGGCAGCTCGAGCCCCCCTTTGTCCCCAGCAACCTGCTCCCAGGTGGGGCCCCTTCTGTCCAGCCCACAGTTCCACTGTCCTCATGACTCAGCTTGTGGCCGCTGAGGGAAATCCCTCCTTAAAGCTGGACCCCGGGGCTCCCCAGTTTCCGCCTCAGTCTGAGAGCCCTGGGTAAGGGTCTTCAGGCAGAAAATCTGAAGCCATACAGCAGCTGCGTGGTGTGTGCCTTAAAAAGCCAGGGGCACGAGGACGAGGGTGTTTCTTCTGCTGTGTCTGGGGCCTGGAAGAGTCCAGAACCTGACGCTCCACACCCCGAAGGAGGAGGCCTGGAGACCCGTTGCTCCCTGAGAGCCACTCCACTCTGGGAGTCTCTGTTTGCTGGAGAGGAGGGGACATGTCAGCATGTGAAACAGGAGAGGCGGAGGAAACAGGAGGCTGGTGGCCGCGAAAGTGTCCAGCATCGTTTGTCCTTTTGTACGCGATGCCCTTCCCAGGAGCGATCAGGCCACGGATGTCCACGGCGGAGGGGGAGGGGCTCCCACTGGCTGAGCCCCCGGGGTGAGTATCTCCTCACAGAAGCAGGGACTGAACGTTGCGGAGGAAAAATCCTTGCCCAAGGTCCCCCTGCTTCTAAGCGACAGAGGGAGGATTCAAGCTGGCTTGACCACCCCAGGGCCAGGTAGATTCCTAAAGCTGGAGGGCCAACCGATATCAAGAGCATGGTGGGGCCTGGGTGTGCCCCCAGCTGGTGTCTGCTGCCCAGGCACCCGGCCACTGCCATGTGTGGACAACTATTTCGTGCTTGAGCTTTTGGCTCTTGGTTTTGGCCGGATTCTGGAAGTGGGGTTTTGCCCCCTCTGAGCCGTGTTCTCCCACCCGCCATGATGTGTCAGCCCACAGGGAGAGACTTTCTTGGAGCCTATCCAGGGACAGGGATCTCTGTCCTTTGCTCTGGTTACAGCTCCCAGTTTCCCCCAGGGAGGCAAGAGGCCCTCCTGGAAATCAGCAAATTTTTTTTTTGTCCCCCGAGCCATCCCGCTTCCCAGCAATTCCCTCTCTAACTTCCTCCTCCTTTCGCACCCCAAGGGCTGGGACTGGAATCCTAGGATCCTTGATGTCTTCCCCTAAGAGACTGACTAGCTCCTCCCCCAGGGCCCCAGGGAGACCCACAGGGCAGGCCTACCAGAGGCCACACGGAGGCCTGAACTGGTTCGGAGAGGCGGGGACTTTGCTTCTGCTTTCTTATCCGGGAGGAGGGCACCAACTCCAGAAAACTCTGACCACCAGTATCTTTGGGGTGGGGGCTTGGCCTGTGGGACTGCAGCTCCTGTCCTGGGCTGCCCCTGGGCTCTGGCCAGCCTCTCAGACCTCCGTGCTGTTTCTCAGTTTCCTCTCCAGTAAGATGGGTTTAGAGAGAGGAACGAGTGCTGGGTGCTGGGGCTTCCTTCCACCTGCTCTGCTCTGGCTCTCCGTCAGACCCCCTTGGACCCCACTCTTGCTGCTCCCAGTCCTTGGTCAAGTGAGTTTCCTGCTGGGGCCTCCCATTAACCAGATTTGGAAAACTGAGCCCAGTAGTATTACTGTCAAAAGACAGGTAGGGAGATTGAAGCTTAGGGAAGAAATTGATCTACCTGAGGTAGCACGGAAGTTGGCAGGTGAGTTGGGCAGGAGCCCAGAACCCTGGGCCATGATCCTTCCCTTGCTGGGGATGACTAGGTGAGGAGTCCTAGGAAATATCTCTCTTCCTTGTCCCAATCAACCCCTCCAAATAGTGTGAGCATATATATATTTAAAAACAACACAGAAGTTTACTTCTTGCACACAAGCAGTCCAGGGCTTATCGGGAAACTCCTCAGTGTCATAGGAATGTTGTCCTTTCATCCCACTGGACTGCCTTGCTCAAAGGTGACTTCCATCTTGGAGTCCAAAAAGGCTGCCGCAGCTCCTGCCATCATTTCTACACCCCCAGCCAGTGTGGCAAGGAGGAAAGAAGAAGGGGAAATGCTGAAACCTTTATTTCTTCTTCATTTTTTTAATTTAAAAAATTGGGTTAAAATACTCATAACATAAAATTTACCATCTTAACATTGGAAGTGTATAGTTTAGGGCTACTAGGTACATTCATATTACTGTGCGACCAGATGATGAAGGTATTTTCTGGAAAAAATTGGGGCTCAGAGAGGGTGTCTTGCTCAAAGTCACACAGTGTGTAAGTGGGTCTTTTGACTGTAAGGCCATGCCTGAAGTGGGTGCTACTTATCATTAGGGCAGGGACCATGTGAGGAGTCTCGGACGTAGAGTGGAGTCCCAACGAGATGAAGGCCATCTGGGCCTCTACCCATGGGATGCTGGGCCGGGAGTTTCCACCCAAAGCTCACAGGGCTTACATGAGCACCCCACCGGTCCCTCCTCTGCTCCCCAGAAGCTTTAAGATGCTGGGAAAAAGAGGAACGTCTTAGGAATGAGGTACTCTAGTTGGATTTTCCCCAGGATTGGTTTGCAGAGCTTACTACTGAATGATCTACTGCGTAGCCCAGGCCAGAGTGTCGTTGTGGCGTCCCAAGTGTGCATGTGCGTGTGTGTGTGCGCGCGCGCGCACTTGTCCATGCCTGGTGTGAGCGCAGAGGCACATGTTTCTGTGCACGCACACGTGCGTGCACACCCCGCACGTTCAGAACGGCCACCAGCAACTCGGGACCCGGCGGGCTCTGTGGCCGCCCGGCCCCACCTCTCCAAGGAGGGACCCCGGGGCCCTCGGCAGCGAGCGGGGAGGGCGGCTGCCAGCTGGGCCCGGCGGGGAGTTGTGTCTGGGGTGGTGTGTTGGAACTGGCAGCCTAGCATGTGAGTCACCAGCCAAATTAACTCAAGTTTCCTTTGGGGAAAAATGTAATCAGTTATTGCACTCCGTTCCATTTTAGCAAATTAACTCGTCCAGTTTTTTATTTCTATTTTTTTTTAATGTGTCGGTTGGGTGGGTACAGAGGGGGTGGCAGAGGCCGGGGCCGGAGCCGAGCAGCTGCTCTGACAAGGCCCCCGGTGCTGCTGAGCGCAGACTTTGCGAGAAATGGGGTCCCGGCTCGAGGAGTGGAGCCCGGGGACCGCTGCTCCTGGAGGCTGACGTGGCATTGGCTCCTGCCGGGACCTGGGGGAGGAAATGCCTATTTGGGGAAGAACTTCGCTACCCCTGAGCATGTTTCCCAGACACGTTTTCTGGGCCCATCAACTAAAGGAGCAGAAGGGCCCCCCATCCTGGCCCAGGCCTTCCCAGCTTAGGTCCTGCTGTCTCCGCAGAGCTTCCGGACTGTCCCCAGCCCATGGACACTCCCCTTGCCCTTCCCACCTCCCATTGCCCAGTACCATGATATGCTGTCCTGGGTGCCAGATTGGCGTCCAGTGTGGGCACGGAAAAACATCCCGGCGTGCGTGGGATGTCGGGTGGGGTGGGCCGTCCGAGCAGGGCGTAAAGGTGACGTCTGCGCCCGGTCAGGTCCTTGGCCTGGGGTCTGGTCTGTGGGGAGGTGGCTGCAGGCAAGACCTAGGGTCGGCATCTTGCAGTACGACTCCCTCTGCCCGGAGCCTGCATGACAGAGAGTCACGGCTCAGAATGGGGAGCCCCCTGCCCCAGCCTGGACTGGGGATCGCATGGCGGTGCCCTGGGAGGCAGGGTCAACTTTTCTGGCCACGAGGAAGGGGCTCTTGTGCAGGTCGGTGGTCTTGGAGAAAGCATCATGGCGGGGCCATCAGTACCAGAGAAAGCCAGGGATTCCCAGGAGATGCTCCCGGGGGCTTCCCGGTTCTGGGCAAGGTCAGGAGGACGGAGGACCTAGATTAGCAGGCTTGAGAGTCAGGGAGATTGACTTACTGCAGGGAACCGACTGAGGAGGGCCAGGGAACGCTGGACATAAGAATCCCAAGGGTGAGGGGCACCCGGGGTGGCTCAGTCATTAAGCATCTGCCTTCAGCTCAGGGCGTGATCCTGGGGTCTTGGGATTGAGCTCAGCAGCGGGCTCCCTGCTCAGCAGGGGGTCTGCTCCTCCCTCTGCTGCTCCCCCTGCTTGCTCTCACTCTCTCTCAAATAAATAAATAAAATCTTGAAAATGAAAATCCCAAGGGTTCTTTGAGCTGTCTGCATGAAGCATTTCAGCGGTCCTCCCAATGAGCTTACGGTGTGGGTACGGCTTCTGCGCCCATTGTAAAGCTGAGCAAACCAAGGCTTACAGGGCAGCAAGGCCGCCCCGAGGCCCTTCACAGGCCACCCGTGGTAGCCCATGGCTGTGCCTTGTCCCTCTGTGGCTTCCTGGGGGACTCCATCCCCTCATATAGCTGTGAGCCCTGGGGCTGGGCACGAGACTCAGAACTTTGGGACCCTTTTGTCCTGTGACACAGGCCAGGCAGCTGCAAAGTGGCCCATAGAGACCTAGATCTTCTCTGTCGGGGTGCTGGAGGCCAACAGCTGGGGTGTGGTGAGGGGCAGCCAGTGTGGGCGTTCACAGCCCCAGCAGACGGCCTCACGGCCCGCACTGTCCCGAGGGGGCTCACGGCACTGCTGTTTGGGTGGCTTGGTGGGGCCCTGGGCTCCCTCTGTGCGCAGGAGGCACCCCAACTTCCTGAGCAGGCGGACTGGGGAAGGGGAAGGAGCGGGGATCTCTGCCGCAAACTGTGGTCCAGGCTCCGTTCAAGCAGTGTAGGGCGTGTCCGGAAAGTCTGGTCGCTGCTGTCACCACGGTGCGACAGTGGGGCAGGAACTGAGGTGCCCACCGTGGGGGCCAGTCTCGCCTTGTTTGTCACCAAGCCATTCGTGGGTGACATCCAATGGCCCAAGCAGTGCAGAATGACCTTGAGAGCACCTTGTCT
Source organism: Mustela nivalis (assembly GCF_964662115.1). NCBI lineage: Eukaryota > Metazoa > Chordata > Mammalia > Carnivora > Mustelidae > Mustela > Mustela nivalis. Next base: position 8,511,119 of record NC_139038.1, on the reverse strand, counting down.
GAGGGCTCCCTGGGGGTGTCTCAGACGTGTGTGGGGGGACACTTGTCAGCGTTCACAGTGCTGGGAGGGAGGACTGGCACTTGGCGGGTACGGATGCCCGGGACTCTCTAACGTCTCGTGGGCCCCGCAGCCCCGCTCTGTGAACAACGGTTCCCACATCCCCCACAAGCTGCCGATGTCCCACCAGACGTTCCTATGGGTGAAAAACTTGTTTAAAATGGACTGAACCCTCCCCCCAAATAAAATAAAATAAAACAAGAAAAAAACCCCAAATTAAAAAATTTTTAAAAATATTTTTAAATGGTCTAAGCCCAGAACCAGACTCTGTTTTACATATTAATAAACAGCTTTTTTTTTTTTTTTTTTTTTTTTTTTTGGCTCAGTCTTAACAAAAACAGAATCTCCAAGGTGGGCAGCTCCCGCAGACAGTGAGGAGAGACTGTCTTTTGTTCTGTCTTGGGATCTTACCAAGAGCATCCACGGTTCCAGAAACGTCTTTCCCCAGACGCAGGGCTGCTCGAGGTATTTGAGGGGCTGGTGTCGCGGCCCGGCGCTAGGCTGCGTTTGGACATGTCACATTCATGGTGAGTAGATAAGCAGGGGTCGCCATCCCCAGTTCCAAACCTTCGCTTGGACCTCCAGGGAACACATGCCGAAACATTTAACGCCAAATGTGGTTCGATGTTATATCCCGTTCCTTTCATTTCTCTTTGATATCACAGGGAAAGACATCATTATATCAGTTTTCAAAATTATATCTGTGAATAGGTCGTATTGTCAGTTCACGTCATTTCTGGAGAGAGAGGGAGGAGGCCCGCGAGCATCTGTTCTGGGGCAGAAATCCTGGCTCCTCCATTTCACGGATGGGGAAACTGAGTCCAGGAGGGCCCCGTGACTTGCTGGCTGCGGCCCCAGGAATGGGCCGGACAGAACTGGAATGTGGGTCTCCCCGCAGGTCCGGGGCTCTTCTTGTTTCCTCAAGAAGGAGGCCACCCTCCTGTGGCCACCCTCCTCCTCGGCCTGTTCTCTCATGACAAGCCCTGCTCCCTATTACGAAGGGGCAATGAAAGATGTCTTACCCGTCGACTTTTGTCATGTCTTGGAAACTTCCCGAAAAGCCAGCGAGGCCCCGGGCTGTGCGGACCCAGCAGTCTGCCAGTGTCTGGGGCCTCCCCCGGATGTGCCCTCCGCTCACTCAGGCCACGCTCCCTCCGGGCCGGGCTGGAGCCGGGGGAACCCGAGGACCTCCTGGGACCTCATCTGGCCAACGCTATTTTCTCCCTTTCCAGATTGCTTTTCCAATCACCAAGTGAATCTGAGTGAGACTCTCTCTGTTCTTCCGACGACTACCTTTCAACTCAAGTTATGGTTTTATAAATAATATATATGGCAAGTCGGTGCTGAGGAGAGGACGTTCATACGGCTCTGAAATATTTATGGCCTGGAGTGTCTGCTTACTTTTCTTCGGAGTCATTTTTTTTAGCATGGCCTGCCAGAAAGCGCGACAGCCCAGGACATCTTCAGGGGGCGGGGGCGCGGATGGCCCTTCCAGCGGGGCTGCGGGGCCTATCTATCCTGGGGCCGACAGGGGAGGTGGCAGCTTGGCCCGGGAGCGCTCCGGAGCCCAGACCTCCTAAATTATCTCAGGGAAGGCTCCGCTCGGGTGACAAGAATCCGCGCCACTGCCTTCGAAACAGACGTTGCTTTCCAGCGTGCGGTTTGAATTATAACAGACACTACAACCGGCTTATTTGGATACGCTCTTGAGTCCTGGGGCCTCTGCTGGGCGGTGTGCCCTCTTGCCCTCATTTTACAGGCGGGGAAACTGAGGCTCATCCAGGTTAAGGGCTTTCTCAAGGTCAGTGCCATCCTCAAGAAGGAGCCTGGATTTTCACCCAGGCTGGCTGACTTCTTATCTCTTTTCCACTTATACCAAGCTACCGCCCGGGCTCATGGCTCAGCGGCAGCTCGGGGGGCCAGTGGATGGGCTGCAGATCACTTTCCGCGACTGCGCACGTCTGTCTGCAATGGTTTGAAATGCTAGGGGTGGGCCTTGGATCTGGGAAGAGCAATATACTGAGCATCCAGGCTTGAATCCCAATCCTAAGGCAATGGATGCCTTCTTGCATGTGCTAAAGTGGGGCAGATGGTGCTGGAAAGACCCATAGCGTCATCTCGTCCGATTTCCCATGTTTCAGGTGGGAGATGAACAGCCTGGCATGGGTAGGGATCTGCTCAAGGCCACAGAGACCACTGGAGTCCATGGGTCACAACGGTGGCTCTTAGAGTCCGGTCATCTGGTCAACCTCGTCTCCCTCTCGCTACCCTTCTTCCACGGGGAACACGGACACTCAGAGTGGGGAGAAGCTTGATCAGCCTCACGCAGCAGATGAATGTAGAGCTGTGTACGTCCTGGTTCTGGCTGAAAATCCACAATTGAGTTAAATAATTTTGAGACTGTGCTTGAGGGAAAAAAAAAAAAAAATCCAGGGCATTTCTCAACTAGTTGGACCACGGAGTGGGCTGTAGTTAATACATTGTAGATATTTAATCAGTGATCGGACCGAGTAGTGAGGCCAGGAAGATCTCACACTGTTTCTCTACCTGGAAGGACAATTTCCTGTAGGAAAAAAGATACTTTTTTCCCCCCGAGAGTTGGTGACTCTAGGCACCCTGAGGGCAGGGCGGGCGCTCTGTCCTAACTGGGGCAGGCAACAGAGCCCAGTTGTGAAATCAATCAAGGATAACATTTCCGAGAAAGTGCAGCTCAGCCCTGAACCACAGGGAACCGTTGGGCTGTTCTGCCTTTGGCCTGGTTCTTCCACGCTGCCCCGTCATCGGAAACCCCCCTATGGTAGCTAGTCTTCAAAGACGGCCCCCACAGCACGCCCCCATCCTGGTGTTCAAGCCCTCCTACAACCCTCTCCTCTGAATACGGGCTGGCCCTGTAATAGAATGTACTGGACATGAATGAGTGACTTCCAAGGCCACGTCAGAAGATCCTTCTCTGAAATGAGCCCCCCACACCACCTAAGAAGCCTCCACTGAGAGCGTATGCAGATCCACAAGCCAGGGCCTGTGCTCTGGACAGCCTTCCCTCACCTGGAGTCAGGTTTATACCTCACCCCTGCCCTTGGTTTCCGGCCATCACCCAAAATGTGTGGCCAGGAGGCCCCAGAGTGTCCCTGGGGGGCCCGCCGTGGGAGGGAGCAGGGCTGTGCGAACAGCTAACTGGTCAGTACAAGATGAGCACAAAAATAGAGCAAGTCTAGACACTGGCATCAAACTTTGACATTGCCATGACAGCCAAGCTTTGATCCGTGCACTTGTCTCTTTGAATGGGAACTAGACAGTACACAGTACACTTGCCAACGTGTGCGGTGTGTCACCTTTGACCTGAGCAGCATTCCGGTCATGTGCAGAGGGACCACATACTATGATGGACATCTAGCTTGAGAAGTGGAGTTTGAGCAGGTACTATGCCTTCATGCCTCCCCTTTGGAAGGACACAACCCTGGGGGAAATACATGCCCTTGGTAAGTGCAGTGGGGGCTGGTTCTCAGGCCCCATGCTCACTCCCCTGATACCTCAGCTGGCTGTATTTGTGCAGTGGACAGAGTATACAACTGTCCATGGTAAATAAGAGTGAAAGCTTGCCCTCATACCGAAGGCTTGAGCATCCTGACCTGTTCTTATTGGAAGCCAGACCTTTGGAGGCTTGGAGCTTGTCTTACAAGAGAAACTTGACTTCCTGTCTCACAAGAAAAAGAGCTGAAAGATCCAAGGACTTTGCATCTCTTTTGTAAGACGAGCTGGTAACATGAGACGCTGGGATCAATGCCTTGATTTTCACTTAAATGCCTAAGAACTCAAGTAGCAAATTCACCTGGACCAAGGTTTTTTGAAATACCTGAGGAAGAGTCAGAAAACTCTGTGGACCCCAAGTACTAACACTTCCAGACCCAGGAGCTAGCTAGTTGCCCCTGGGGGCCGTTTGGGAGGAAATACCAGGTCTGGGGTGGGTTATTACAGTACCTGGTTATCCACAGTATAGCTCTGGAGTCTGGCTTTGGAGGTGTGGCTATGTCAGAATTAATTAAATCCCGGCACAGAGCTCAGGCCAGCCCACCTCCCCAGGGGATACCCTAATAGCCAGGGTCCAAGTCTTGGGCTGGAGGGAGCACTTCCTGGAGGGATCCCCTCATTGTCAGGCCTGGGGGCCCGCAGGGAGGACCTGCCCCTGGCTCCTTGAAGTCTTTTGATCCCTTGGTGAGGGTTACATTTTTACATGTGTATTTTATTAAATCAATTAGCGTAAAAAACACTCACCGGGACCATTTACGAAGCATCTGTCTATGATAGCTACATGTTTGGGGTTCTTTTTATTCCAAGCCATCACCACTCAGTAAGGAGGGCAGAAGACTGCCCCTTCTAACCCCAAACCGCACCCCTTCCCCAAAGCTGTCTACTCGCAGAGCCCTGGATCGGGTGACTAGGTTACCAAACGTGGCAAGAAAGACTCGAGATCATGGAGGAAATTAAGGTCACAGATCAGCTGATGTTAAGATAAGAATTACCTGACATTTTCCAGGTGGACCCAATGTCGTCACAGGACCCTTTAAGGCAAGAAGAGGAGGTCGGAGGTACTGATTGGAAGATGCTACCAGCTGGCTTTGGAGGTGGAGGAGGACCACGGAGGGAGGCGGAAGTCACAGACGGAGGAAGAGGTAAGTGGACGTGGACCAGATTCTCCCCTACAGCCTCTGGAGGGGAAACACAGCCGTGCTGACTGACTCCTTGAGTTTAGTGCAGTGACACCCGTGTCCGATCTCTTGATTCCCGAACTGTAAGATAATAGATATGTGTTGTTTGAAGCCACCACAATTGTAGTAATTTGTTACAGCAGCCATTAAACACTAATCCAGTGGGGCTCAGAGAGACTTGGTAACTTGCCCAAGAGGGCACAGTATTAAGGGTTTTCCCAGATCAGCCTCGTTCCAGAGCCCCTGCTCGTCTCTGCTCCACACTGCCCCCTGCGGGCACCTGCGGGCATCTGCGGTGGCCTCAGTATGGGGGTGGGGGGCTCGATGAGACAGAAACCAAGTGGGGAGGGACCGGGGACCCTGCTGGCCATTGATGGGCCTCCCCTTCTGGCCAAAACTCTGAGCAAAACGCTCCTTGGGTCTTCGGATCCTTCGCGCATTGGCACTAAGCAAGGCAGGTTGATTTGCCCGGCCCCTGGCGGAGCCCTGGGCCGGGTGCATCCCTACTCCCCTCCCCGGGGGGAGGGCTGTCTCTTGGACAAAAGATGCCCCTTGGGAGTGGGTAAGATGCAGGTCTGAACCCCCACTGCGCCACTTGGGCAATGTACTTCTTGAATTTTACCTTCCTTGTGGAGGAAGAAGGGGGTGATCGCGTCCGCCTGACTTCGGGATCTTGGAACGGGATCTTGCCTGCTGCCCCACGTGTGCCGTGTTCGTCCTCGTGAATTTGTAACCACTGTCCAGTACTGCGTAACCTCATCCCGGCTGCCCACCAGCCCCGGGCAGAATGCGCCTTTCTGACTCCCACCGAATCTTTCTTACGGATTTGGCTACCTCCCGGGGCCGGTGGGGTCCAGGAGCCCAGGACAAGGGCTCTCTCCCCGCCCTAGGGTTCGCGGCTGGGACCTGCACGTGTTTGTCATTGTCACCTTCCCGGGGAGGAGGGGAGCCCTTCCCTGGCCATCATCCTGCCTCAATGTTCCCCCCCGCCGCACCCCAGACACCTCGGGTCCTTTTCCCCGCCTAAGCACCTACCGCCGTCTAACCTATTACATATTTATTTTACTTCTGTATCTTTACATATCTATTGCATATTTATTACATTTATTTTCCTTCTGTATCTTGCCTATTTTGTGCCTCCCCCCAGAGCATTTTCATTCCGTGAGGATAGGGACTTGGTGAATCTTCTTCATCGAGGTGGCCCCGGCACCCAACACAGTGCCTGGCACAGGGAGGGTATTCAAAGCACATTTGTTGAGTGAGTGAGTGATGGCGTGAATGGCTTCTCTGACCATGATTCTCCCTGTGAGGCATCACCGAGGCCCAGGGACTTCGGGGACTGATGTTCTCACAAAGCCTGCAGCGAGGGTGGGGGTGGGGAGTCTTTTAGGAGGCTGGCCCAGGCAGCTATGAGCCAAGCCCTAAAAATGAGCTTGACACAGCCAGCCTCAGAGGTGAAAAGGACACTGAAGGGGTCCTTGGCCTCCTGAGTTCAGCTGGGGGTACCTGCGGTTATTTTTAACCGGAGTGGACTGTATTGTCCATTCCGAAGGAGCAGAGAACCAGACGCATGGGCTGGTTAAGGAGCTTGGGTGTGGGCAGCGGTGTGGGGGGGATCTGGGGTCTCTGGGGTGGACGGGGATGGGCAGTGAAGGGAGCTGGAGCCGGAATCCCAAAGGACAGGGCGGCTGTAGAAGGTCAGGTCCCCAGAAGGCAGGCTCTGGATGGAGACTTGGGTGCAGGACGGTTGACGGGATGCTCCTGGGATTAGTACCTGGAAGGGAAGGACAGCAATGGGGGCCAGAGGGAGAGCTGGCCTCATGGCCAGACCTCAGGGCGGGGGCTGGGCCTTCAGAGACCCACACTCAGCCCTCACGGGCACAGGGTTGCCTCAGAAAGGGGTCTGGCCTGGGTGGTGGAGAGCCTGGGGAGCTCTCGTGCTGGCTCTGCTGTCTGCCTGCTGTGTAGCCTTGGGAGCTCCTCCGCCCACTCTGATCTCCAGCTTCCTCACTTGCACAGTGGGCGGCTCGGGCGCTGGGGAGCATCGGGGGAGATGTGGGTGTACAAGAGCGTGGCCCCCAGCAGACAAGAGCAGCGGGAGGCCTCCACCAGCCAGTGGTGTATGCAGAAGCCAGACCTCCTTCGTTCATCCAACCTGTGTTGCCGAGGGTTGCACCTCTGGGAATGGTGGAGAGCCTGCCTCCTTCCTTGGAGATGTCGTGGGGGTGCGGGGGGTGGCCCCCAGGCTGGGGGACGCTGGGCCCCTTCACCCCACTGTGAAGCCCACTGCGGGGCTCGTGGCTGAGGGCAAGTGAGTAAATATAGAGCCATGAGCTTCATCAAGGCAAAGCCCAGGAAACCCAGCCCCAGGTCCCCCCAAAGCCCGCACAGCCAATCCAGCACTGGTAAAAACAGCAATTATGAGCCGTGTTATTAAAGGCTGTAGGATTTTAATTAACAATGGAATTACCGGGCCAGGGAAGGGATAATGATGGATTGCTGGAAGGCAGTTGGGGCTGGCTGCCGTTACAGACTCTCTCGGCCCCTGCTAGGCCCCGGGGAACTGGTGGGGCCTCCCCCCCGCCCGCCGCCCCCCACCCCTAAGCTTTCTGGTCCCTAATGAGGAGTATTTGCAGAGAGCTCAGAGCTGGGCTGGTCAAAGCGGGCAACGGTGAGCTCCTAGGGGATAGTGTCTGCCCCAGGGCTCCTAGGCCCAAGTGTGGGGGGATGATGGGCTCAGATGGGGTGTTTGCAGGCAGGGCCAGGATGGGGAGCCCCTCAGAATCCAGGGGCCACCAGCCACAAGGTCTATTAAGAAAGAAACTGTTCTCCCCACTTGGGTCTGCGACTAGCCCCCCACCATCTCCGGGGCCTCCTATGTAGCCCGTACCCAAGTCCTGTGCATATGAAAGTTAACGCAGACCTGAAGATCCTCAGCACGTTCAAGTTTCAAAACCAGTGAATTTGAGCCCTTTGGTTTTCAAAGCTTTTGGTTTGTTCGTTTCCTGCCTCAGCAACCCTTGTTTCAAAGGGAATCTTACCAGGAAAGCACAGGAACCCAATAGAGGGCTCTGTCAAGGCCAGGGCTGGGGGTGGGGGCGAGTCTGAACCCTCCCCTTTCCCAAACAGTCTCTAGGGCTGCTTCAGACAAATGTAATTTTTTTAAATTTAAATTTTAATTTATTTTTCAAAAGAGCGTGCGCGTGCACAAGTGGGGGCCGGAGCAGAGGGGGAAGCAGACCCTCCGCAGAGCAGGGAGCCGGATGTGGGGCTCTGTCGGGGGAGCCTGGGATCATGACCTGAGCCAAAGGCAGCCACTGGCTTGACTGAGCCGCCCAGGGCCCCAGAGACCAATGCAATTTCTTCTTGGTCTCTAGCACCTTCCCCCGGACATTCAGAGGGTGATCTGAGGCCTTCGGGACTGGAATGGGCAAGGCGGGAGCTGAGTTCCTGAAGATTTGGATGCAGGAGGGACAGGCTGAAGAGAGTTTTGTGGTTGATACCTGGGATAACCGGGGCGGGCTCTGGAGCCAGACCGCCTAGACCCAGTTCTGTGGTGGATTCATACCATGGGATGCTGGGCAAGTTATACTTGGCGTGCCTCAGTCTCCTCAGCTGTGAAATGGGTGTGAGGCAGGACTCTGGGACTCTCTTCAAAAGGCAGGGCAATAACCCCCTACCCAATGTCACCGTATGGAATGTTCTGGAATTCCTGGGCAGCCCCAGGACATTTCCTATCCAGTCACTACCAAAGAGACCCATTTTAAGGGGCTGGCTCATGTGAATTCTTGCTCTGCACAGGAATTCCAATCCAATGTCAGATCCAGACCTCCAAAGATTGTGCAAAGGTTAAGACTTGGCCACAGAAACGAAGGGAGTCACCTGTCCACCCCAGTTACCCAGGAGGAGCTCAAAGAATAGGCTGTCCACCCCACACAACACCGAGGTGCCCAGGGAGAGCCTGTCTATGCTGCCCCCTCGGGAGCTGCTGAGGAGGGAACAGGGTCCCGGGGAACAAGCAGAGAACGTGCTTCTAGGCAGAGAGAGGCCAGTTGTCGCAAAAGCTGATGGGAAGACCAGATAATGAGATCTGGCGCGTGTCGTCTTGTCTCATCCCTCCGGAAGTGGGTTCAGAGGAGCAAGTGTCTTGCTGGAGGTCACGTGGTGGGAGGTGTCAGAGGTAAGACTGAAATGCCAGTGGCTACCTCCAGCCGGGGGCTCCTCTCCGGGCCTCTGGCCAAGAGGTCTGTGTGCTCTGTGAAATGAGCCTGGTACCCTGTACCATGTCCTGGATTGTCTCTTTAGCTCAGCTCTGACCCTCCTGCCGCCAGGCATCCGCTCTGTGTTGGACTCATCATCAATGTTCAGTCGGAGTTTAAGAAATGACCAACGAGAGAAGTGGAACGGGATCAGACAGTCCCCGGGATGTTGACTGGTGACACAAACTTCTGTTCTGTGGGAGTAACTGGAAATGGTGCATGGAACCAGGCTGTCCCTGCCCTGTAGGCTCAGGACCGTTACAAGGATGCAAGAAGCAGCAACCCCTTCCTTGTTTGCAGAGCACTTGTCCATGGTCCCATGTGGTTCTTTGAACTCGTATTATTCTATCTTCTAGATGAAGATCCTGAAACACAGAGACGGACACCGTTTTGCTCAAGCACGGTCACTCCCCGATAGGCACTTAAAGAACCAGGCAAATAATGATTGAGTCATTTTGTGGCAGAGAATAAAAGAAGATTGTCAGGCTTCTTATTTGTGGATGCCATATTTATGAATTCAGCTCGCTGAAATGGATCTGTAACCCATGCTCATGGTGCTGTCCCTGCCATCCGTGGATATTTGCACCGTGGTGGAAAACTTTATTTGCCCAGCGCACTTGCAAAGGTTGAGCAAGGCCGTGTTTGCTTGCTTGTTTCAGCTCTTGTCCTTAGATGCCGGGGGACTGGAGACCACGGGGGCCATGCAGGGTAGCACAAGCTCCCGCCCTGGGACTGACTGCTTGGGTTTGAGTCTCAAGTCTGCCACCTACCAGCTGGGGAACCCCAGGCAAGCCACTTAACACTCTGGACTTAATTTCATCCTTTTAAAAAAAAAAATTAATTGTTTTATTTGGCGAGAGAGAAGGAGAAGGAGAGCATCTTAAGCAGACTCTGCGCTGAGCCCAGAGAGCCACGTGGGGCTCAGTCTCACGACCCTGAGATCACAGCCTGAGCCGAAAACAAGAGTCGGTCATGCAGCTGACTACACCACCCAGGCATCCCTCACTTCATCTTTTTAAAAATAAAAAAATAGAACCTTCTGGGCACCTGGGTGGCTCAGTAGGTTAAGTGTCTGCCTTTGGCTCCCTGCTCAGTGGGGAGTCTGCTTCTCCTTTCCCTTCTGCCTCCCTGACCCTGCTCATGCTCTCTCTCTCTCTCTCTCTCAAATAAATACTCAAATAAATAAATTTTTTTTAAAAAAAGATTTTATTTATTTGACAGAGAGAGAAACAGCCAGTGAGGAAACACAAGCAGGGAGAGTCAGGGAGAGAGAAGCAGGCTTCCTGTAGAGCCAGGAGCCTGATGCGGGGCTCGATGCCAGGACCCTGGGATCATGACTTCAGCTGAAGGCAGACACCTAATGACTGAGCCACCCAGGTGCCCCAAATACCCCCCCCCCAAAAAAACCCCCAAAACAAAAAACCTTTCAAATTGATCACCAATCCCTAAAACGTAAATGGACTTAAACTCTCTAGTTACAAAACAAAGAGTGTCAAAGAACATTAAAATAGAATCCAACCATATGCTATTTATAAGGGATACAGAAAAAAAAAACACATAAGGACACGGAAAGATTGAAAATCAAAGGATAGAATGATATGTTCTAGGAAAATGAAAAAAAGAAAAATGGGATAGCTGTATTAATGTCAGGGGGAAAAAAAGGCTTCAATTCAGGCCAAAAGCATTACCAGAGATTAAGAGGGCAAAGAAGAAATAAAAAAGATTTACTTCAACAGGAAGATAGACAATTTGCTTCTTTTATAAATTAATCACTCAGGCCAAAACGTTTAAAGCAAGAATTGACAGATATAAAAGGAAATGCGAAAGTCCAATGTTAGAATGGGACTGATTACAATAACTTATAAATCAAGTGGATAAAAATAAGACAGTACTTAAAAGATTTAATAGTAAATCTCACAAACTTGATCAAGCAGATATACAGAGAACATTGTACTCAGCAACAGGAAAAAATTTGTTTTTTCCAAGAGCCAGAAACATTTATGAAAAATGATCACGTTCGTTCATAAAGCTAGCCTCCGCAACTTTCAAAGGATGTGTATCTGAAGACCATATTTTAGGACCACAGTGAAATTAATTTAGAAATCGATGGTAAATCAATAAAGACAGTCTACATTTGGAAATTTAAACAGAAAAACTTCTCAATCCCCAAGTCAATCGAAAAATATCCATATTCACTGGATAGAATACCACTGAGAATAAAAACAAATTAAATACAGCTACACTCATCAATGCAAATGAACCTCCAAAAGATACTTAGCAAAAGAAGAAAGTCACAGAGGACTGTATGCAGTTTGCGTCCATTTATCTTAAGGTCACAGACAAGCAGAGGAAACAATGTGTCATTTAGGGATACGAATGTGGGTGGCTTGAAGGAAAAGCAAGGGAGTAATTAACCTGAAATTCAGAACAATGTATTTCACAATAAGCATCATTTTACAAAGAGCCTCAGTTGGGGAACCTCTCCTTCATCCGGCCAGAAGGGTGACCCAGCTCTCGGCCATAAAGAGCTGCTTTCTGAAAAGATACCATCAAGACAGGCACAAAACTTGGCTTAGTTCATTAGTGGGAAAAAAAAATTTTTTTTGGTCCTGTTGAATTTGAACATTTTTTTTTGCAGATGGTATTCATTTCAGGAGACAGTCTGAGCATCATCACTGTCTCTCATTTGCTGAAACAGATTCCTCGCAAATAAAGGCATGTTTCCATCTTGAGCTGCTGTGGTCCCATCTCCTCTCTTATTACTTTGGGCCCCATTTCGCTCTTCCCTCCCTCCGCTTGCTCTTCTTCTGCTTGTCCTTCTCGTAGAGTTTCGGCACTGGGGGAGATGCTCATTCCATGTAGGAGTCCTGGGTGAAGCCGTGGTCTCTGCTTGCTTACACACCTCCCTTGACAGGGAACTCACTCCTCCAAGTGGACTTATCTGAACCCAAGTCCGAACGCCTTTGGCATCCACCCACTGCCGATGGCTCAGCCACAGGGGGGTCCCCGACCACAGACAGTCTACCTCTCTTTGGATATGCTGTTTGCCGCCGGCAGCCCTGTTCTCCCTCCTCCCATGCCAAGTCTTCTCCTTCTGGGGAGATGTATTTAGTTTCTCCATTCATTCCCTCCATCACTGCTGACCTGTCTGAACAGCAAACTCGCTCCCACCTAAGCACATCCCAGAGTGGGGCATTATGAGGCCAGGGGAGTGTTGCTTATGTCAGAATTGGGGTGACGTGAGATGAGATAGACCAGTAGGTAGGCAGGGCAATGAGCTGGGGCAGTGGACCAAGTTCAGAGCCCGGTCTCCCCAGCCTGCAGCAGCAGCTGCTCTGAGGACCCCTGGAGGCCCAGTTTATCTACCCCCATCACCCAGCAGGCAATGAAGACATCAGCTCCCCCCCTGCCCCCCGCCTCAGGCTTTCTCTGGAGCCACCAGGCTGACCGCCTGCATGCCTGTGAGTCACCTGTGCTACACCCGGCCAGCGCTTCCTGTCTGCACCCCTCAGCCACTTCCCCCCACTGTCGCAACCTAAGTCTTTTCAGCACCTAGAACTTGACCTGTAAAATTAAAAATATATATATTTATGTACACATATATATATATAAATCATATTAATGAATGCATATGGGTTAAAGAAAAACATCACAGAGAAATGCTTAGAAAAGGAAAAGTAGGGGAGCCCTGGCCCTCCCCCACCCCCACCCAGGCGCCCCCCCACTCCCCATTACCCCACTCCGGCAACTACTTTGTCCTTCCTTCCACCTGGAGATTACCTTCCCATCTCTGAGTACAAGCTCGTAACCACTTGTATTATCAGCAGGGTGAGTTGTAGGCACTAGAAACAAATCCTGGGTAATTTAAGTAGAAAGAGCACTTATTAGGAACATATTGGGAGGTCCATCAAATCAATAGGAGGCTGGAGCTCCCTGGGCCCTGCTCTGTGCTCCCTGCCACTTCTAGAAGCTGAGGGCGGTTCCCCTCCCCCACCCCACAACTGGCATCCCAGAACAGAACCTGCCACGCATCTGCTTGTCCATCCCATGGCTTTTGAACCACAGTTCGACCGAGCGCATCCAACTGGCTGAGCCCAGCCGGGGCCGAACCTGACCCTGACCCTGAGGGAGGCTGGGAAAGGGGATTTGGCCTTTCCCTGTTTCTTGGGGGGGGGGGGAGGATTCCCCAAACACGGGAGAGGAGCCCAGATGCCCAGTGGCCAGTAAGGATGGCAGGGGTCTCCCATGCTGGGATTTCTTGCTTTATCAATTGTAGCTATCAGACGACTCCTTGTTCCCAGATCTGAGACCTTATGTCTGCCCCCCCTCAGCCCCCCCTCCTCCTAGTCATTTAAGGCTGTGGACCCCTCTCCCCTCCCTACCGCCCCCGTGTGTCCGTTTCCACTTTCTGCCCTCGTGGTTGAAAATATTTGCACTCTTCAACCTGAATGAAGTCTTCTCTGCTTTGTCTCGAGGCTAGTTATGAAGGCCACGACTAAAGCACGTCCACTGTTGTGATTATGTACACTCCTCTGCAGACCGGGACACTGTCCTTCTAGAACTTTCCTTCATTGTCCCGTAGGGCTGGAATCACTGTTGCCCTACAATCCATTTCTTCCTCTTTCTTGGTTTGCTTTTTCCCTCTTGGTGGGAGGCGTGGGCGGGCAGGAAGAGTGAAGAAGTGACAAGCTAGCTGAGACTTCGCATGCCCAGTAAAAAAAAAAAAAACGATGTGGTCCTCTGGTTTGATTGCTGGTTTGCCTGGGTCTAGAATTTTAGGGTAAAAATCATTTCCTTTCAGAAGGGAAGGTGTTGCTGCATTATGGTCTTAGGGTAGACGGTGCTGTGAACAGGAGTTCCATGGCTGGTTCATAGTTTTTCTGCATGAGATTCGTTTCCGCCTCTGCCCATCAGAAATGTTAAGGACCCTCTGTTGACCACGGGTTGTCCCTACCGAGGTGTCACTGTGATGTGTCTCCGTGTCTTCGGTTTGGAATCATTCACTGTCCTGGTCGCTCAGCCCCATCCGAGCTAAAGCCTTGTGGCCTTTCTGTTCTGGAAACCTCTCCTGGGGGGGGGGGTCTTTGATAATTCATTCCCTCCCTATTCTATGTTCTCCTTCTGGAATTCCCAGTATTAAACCATGGACTTTCCCTCCATCTCATCTTTCCTTTCCTCATTTCTCTCTCGTTCTCCCCTACTTTCTCCCGCGACTTTCATCAGTAACTTTCATTATATTTTTGAAATTCTAGCAAACACATTGTAAGTTTCCTACAGTTCTTTTAATTGTTTTCTTATTGAACTCCCCTGGGGCTGTTAATCGGAGTTTTTGTGAAGACGACCCTCTAACCCCTGAATTAGGTCTGCCTCCTCGGAGACCTTTCATTTCAGAATACATTTCGTATAACACCTGTAAAGTTGAAAGCCAGAAATAATGGGTTTTTCAAACCCTGAAAAGCCCCACGTTCCCGGATTCTCCCAACACCTCCTTCGTGGGTTCATGGCGGCTCCGCTATCTTCCGCTGGACGCCCCCAAGGTCAGCCTGGGAGATGACCTTCAGCCCACAGAAAGAGAAAGAGCCTAGTGGATGGCACATGCGCATGACCGCCTGTCACGTGGGTTGGCCAGAGGGCAGCACCTAATGGCAAGGAACACTGGAAAACTTAGTCGTGCGCCCCGGGAGACAAGGGAGTGGCTTTGGTGAACACCGTCTCTGTGATATCTACTGTCACCACCCGAGTCCAAGCACTGGCCTCTCCTGCCTTTGGCCACACCCCTCCAGCTCCCTCCCCGCATTGCAGGGAAAGGGAAGGAGGGGCGGGGTGTCTGCCTTCAGCCCAGGGCATCCACAGCAGTGCCAATGACTCTCACGCTGAGAGCGCATCCATCCTGTGCCCCTGTCCCCCTGTCCCCCCACCGCCCCAGGCTCCATAAACACGGGTGGCTGATTCCCCAGTACTTCTGATTCAGCAGATCAGGGCCGTGCCCAAGAACGTGCAATTTCTAACAAGTCCCAAGTGCTGATGCCTCTGGTCCACAGAGCAGAGAGGATCTCCCACCTCCCACTTCCCACAGTTTCGGGTCCACGGCTGTTTCAGAAGGCGCCAAGGTGCCAGGATGGGACCCCCGTGGCCTCCCCGCCATGCTTCTGTTCAGGCTGCTTCTCCCACCAGGAACGCTTCTCCCAGCCCCTCTGTCTCTTCCCTTCCTATCTGCCCTTCAAACCCCCAGTGCAGAGCTGCCTCCTCCAGGAAGCCTGCCAAGACCACCCCACCCTTTGTGATCTTTCCTGCCCCATCTTCTCACCCAGCCTTAGGTTCCTTTTGAACGCTTTGCCATCGGCTCATTTCTTCTCTTCAGAAGCCCCCGAGGGGCGTGGAAACATCTTGCCTACTCAAAACCCTGCACACCTATGTCCGCCACAGCACTTTCCACAGTAGTCAAAAGGGCGAAATAACCCAAATGTCTGTCTGTGTCTGAAGGGGCAAACAAAATACGGCAGGTGTGGACGACAGGATATTAGTCAGCCATAGAAAGGAGGGACAGACTGACACATGCTGCGTGGAGGGACCTCCAGACGCCGTGCCGGTGGAGAGCAGCCCGGAGCGTAGGATCCCATATACGGAGTGCTTGGAATAAGCACATCCTCAGAGACAGCCAGTTCACGGCTGCCGGGGGCCGTGGGAAGGCAGATTGGGGGTGCCTACTGCAAAGTCCACGGTTTCCTTTTGGGGACATGGACATGTCCTCCAGTTGAACGTGGTGACGGCTGCACGACTCTGTGAATGTCCGTAAAGCCCTTGAGTTGTACGCTGGGAGTGGGTGGGTTGTGTGGTATGTGAATTAAATCTCAAAAAAGCTATTGCCAGAAAAGAAAAAAAAAAAAAAGCATTGGACGCGGGTGGCAGGGGCCGTGCCTACCTCTTGTGCAAGTGGTAGCTCAGAGGAGGAGCTCGTGAGCTTTGGACTGGGGTCAGCAGCTTGCTGTGTGTGCTGGGGTGAGTCTGTGCCCTCTCTGAGCCCCCAGGAGTGCTGAGCAGTAATGCAGGAGACGAGCCAGGAATCCCCATGCAGCCAGTTCTGCGTGAGGTCTGGAGCCCGGACCCTGGCTGGACAGGGGTGGTAGTGGGACATCCCCCCAACCTTCCTGCTCTGGAGGAGGAGGCACCCCCACCACGCTCTGTCTTGAAACGTCCCAGAACGCGAGGGTTTTGAGACTGCAGGGAACGGCAGCAAGTTACCAGCTAAAAGCCCTGGGTTGTTGGAGGTGAGCAGCGCACTCGGCTCTAACTGGTATCCACAGTAATTTTGCCAGAATCTTTTTTTAGATGATGTTTCCTTAACAACCTACAGAGAGCTTCACTCTTCTCCCCTCCTAATCCCCTGCTTTGCACAAACATGAAATTAATCTTCTAAATACCCAAGCTGGTTCCAAAAAGAAGTGAGCAGGGAGAAGGGTGAGCGAGGGCTGGGGGGGAGCCCCACTGCCCGTGCTTGGAGGCCTTCTCTTCTGGTTGACTCACAGCCCCGGGAGGGGCAGGTAGATGAACGGCCGCCCAGACCCGCCCAGACGCCAGACCCCCCCCAAGCATCTGTCCAGCCTGGTTCGCCCTTCTCTGGCCATCGGGAGCTCCTCACCTCCCACAGCAGCTTGTGCTCTGGGAAGGAGCTCTGCCTCCAGCAGGAAGCTGGCTTCTATGCATTTCAGCACCCCTGCCTTGGCCTCCCCCTGCCCTCCGGGGTGGAGCCCCCTCCTCCAGGTAGCAGCAGCGGCTTCCTGCCGGGGTCAGGGGTGCAGCTCCCACCAATGCCTTTGCCAAGTGCATCTGAGCCGTGCACAGACACAAACCACCCCCATGACCTTGGACCCACCCCTCTCCACCGTCCCCTTACCGCCCCACCCCTCCCCGCTACGCCCTGGGTGTCCTGTCTCAGCAAGTGGCCCTATCTCCCCTCCCTGGTGGTTTGTGCTGGGCCAAGTGGCCTGGCAGGAAACTTGCTTCCTAGAACCCCCTCCCCTCGATGCGTCTCAGTTAACGGTAGCCGAAAAGAGAATCCGTGCTGGGGTTGGCGGGGGCCACACCACGGCTGGAGGTGGGAGGCACAGACGCGGAAGTGCCAGCAGGTGCCACTCTGTCCTCTTGCTCCCTCTGTGGGTGTCCGCTTCCGGATCCACGGCCGGCTCTCCCCAGACTGCTGGCCCCGCTGACTCAGGGGGACCCAGTGCTTCCACCGGAGGCTTGATGAGATCGCCCAGCAGGGAGGTGACGAAGACCGGGCAGCCTTCCCCTAGACTCCTGTCCATGTCCGCTCCCGGCCCGGGCTCCCACTCCAACAGCCCCACTTGCCTGACTTCTCGATTTCTCTGCGTGTTCCCACCTGTACCTCTGCCTCAAGAGGGCTGGCTGGGGACGTTCCCTCCAGTCCCCATAAAACTCCTCTCTTTGGACCTTTACTTCCGAGCCCTCCCCAGGGGTGTTAAGGCCAGTAATGCCTGTGCTCTAAAGCGCACGGTCGTTCCGCTTCCCGGATTGAGCCCAAACGGTAGACACCCTGTTCCCCACATCAGAGCAAGTGGGAGCGTCCCCATGCCTTTCGGTCTCCCTCCCTCCTCTGCTCAGCCACAGGCCGCATCCTGTTGGCTCTAGCTCATGACTGACCCTCAGTCAATGCCCTTCCTACTAAGGCTCACCCCATCCGGGCCTCTCTCACCGCTTCTCTGCACGATCTGATCTGAGACTTCTGGTTTTCTACTTCTGGTCTAGCTCTTGTGGCTGGACCCAGTGATGGCTTCCCATCTGGGGCTCTCAGCCATGCACAGGGACCAAGACCCTTCTCTGGGGCGGGGTCCGGCACTCACCACCTTCACAGACAAGTCCCTGCCGTTTCCTTGTCCTGGGTCCTACGCCAATCACACTAGATCTTTCCCCGCCAACCAGGGATCTTTCTAGAAAAAATGTCCAACCAGGGATCTTTCTAGAAAAAATGAGAAGCAAAGGGAGTGAGTATCCTGCCGACAGGCCATCTGAATCCCCCTCACCACTCCGCGCACCCCCCCCAGCCTCCCATCTCTGGAAAACTTCTACTCATCCCTCAAAACCTTAGCTTCAATGCCCCCTCTGCTCACGTGTTCCCTTGGCAGCACCCTCCCTGGCAGGAGGGGCCAGCCTGGAGTTCACCCAGTGTGTCCTCATCTTCTTCCCCACCGACAGCAGCCCCAAGATGCCCAGAGCACAGGGTTAGGCGTGTGAAGGTGGTGACCAGGGTGCACTGGCACAGGGAGTGGGGCTTTAGGCACCAGGAGCTCAGGCTTTTCTGGGTCTGAACTTATCTCTCTGTCTTTCCTCACTTGGAGCCGGGCAGGTGTCCTTTCTTCTCCGGGTCTGCTTCCTCATCTACAAAATGGGAATAACAAAACATAGCTAGGGGTGTGCCGAGTGACCCATGTGTGCTCAGGGAAGTGGGGGTTTGGGCCACCGGCTGATGGACATGAGCCCTCCATGCCTCAGTTTCTCCAGCCGGAATGCCCCTGCCCTCTTTCTCCCAGACAGCTACAGGGAAGGGGATGGATGAAAGGGGCTCTCACAAGTGACCTGCCGTGTTGACATGGACCCACGGGGCACACTTGGCCCAGAGCAGAGAAAGAGTGAGGCGGACTCTAGGATTCTAGTTGGAGGGCGGCGGTGTGGGTCCTGGACCCCAGAGGGTTTCTGGGTGTGGGTCCGGCCCGTGGTGACTGGTTCTGCCAAAGCTGTTCCTTGGGACAGGAAGCTGGAGCTGGAAGAGGTGTGCATAGAGACACCGATGGGAGCTGGCACTATTCCCACATGCGTGGGCCCCTGGGGAGCAGGGGGACACCTAGCCCAAGATGCTGGGGAAGGACTCTCTATTTTGCAGTCCTGGCCGCCGTGCATCACCTTCTCCAGTGACCTGGGGCCTGTCCCCTCCCTCTGTGCCTCGAGTCGCCATTTCAGCTAGCTGCGAGGGGCTGAGGAGACACTGGCCACCGAGGAGCCCCTCTCCGATGAAGCCACGGCAGAAGCAGCCTCCGGCCCGTCTGACGTTTGACTCGGCCTGTCGTGTGGGCTCTTATCAGAATAAACAGGCTTTGTTGTGCATTTCACAATCTCAGCATCTTTAATTTATCGCACAACAAATTGGAGAGGATTTAGCATGTATTTAATTAATTTGACGAAAGTAGTTCAGCAACTGTAAACAAGGCTGTGGGAACACGCGTGCCGGGAAGCAGGGCCCGGCGACTCCCAGGCTCAGAGCCGGCGTTGGCTTGAGGCTGCAGATGGGTCCCTGCGGGGCAGGGACAGGGGGTGCTGGGGCGAGGTTGGGCCTGGAGTTGTGGGGTGGCGGGAGAGCTGGGTGGAGGCAGGAGGCCTGGGTTCCTCAGACCCACAAAGGGATGGGAAACCCGGCCCTGTCTCCCACTCAGGATGTCCATGGACAACCAGCCGAATGCTGTTTTGCGGCAGGAAAGGTGCTGGTGTTACCTGAGCTCAGTCTGTCCCTGACCTGCTTCCTTCAGCATGAGTCACCGGCATTACCTTTCGCAAGAAGCATTTTGTACCAGTTAGGGACCGTGTTTGCAGTAAGAGAGTAACAGATCCTGTCCTCCAAATGCGGCTTATACAAGAGGTTTCGTGTGTGACGAACAGGACGTTTGTGGCTGGTGCTGGAACGCCATGATGTTCTTAAGGTACCAGTTTCCCTCTGTCCTTTTCACCATCCTTCATAAGAGTGTCCCCCTCTGGCCTCGAGATAGCTGCTACCGCTCCAGCCATCGTGACTATATCCTCGGGGGCACAAAGAGGGAAGGGGGAAGTGCGTCTGAGCCTGTGCCTCCCCCCGTAGGCCCGTTCCTAGAAACAGCACTCAATGCCTTTCACCTGTCTTGGTCAAGAATTTGGTCACATGATTCTCTCGATCTTCAAGAGAGACAGAAACATGGCATCTTGGCTAGGCATGGAGTCAGGGCTCTGCAGGAGAGAAGGAGAGCAGAATGGGCATGAGGTAGCCCACCGGCAGGTCGTGGCCCACCCTCCCTAAGCCGAGGTTGTTGCAAAGCCCCCGGCCTGGCCTCTCTCACAGCGGCTGGGAGGCTTGGGTGCCCATTGGAGTGGGGCTTCCTGAGCCGAGAGGGGTGTGGGATTCTTCGAGTGCCCAGCTCTGAGGGCAAACACTGGTCCCCAGAGGAGTGGCAGGTGACGGTGGGGGGTGGTGATGATGCTGTCTATTGCCTGCTTGTGGTCCCGGTCAGATAGGCAAGGTGGGCAGGGCCTGCTGGTGTACCCGCAGGATGAGACTGCCTGGCCGGGAAGCCCAACCCTGCCATTTCCCAGTGGGGTCCCTTCGGTGTTCCCAAGACTCAGGTCCTGTCGGGGAACAGGAGGAGGAAGAGGGCTCCAGCAAAGGGAGGGGAGAGAGCTTCTCCGAAGTGTTTAGGAGACTTCGGGGGGGGGTGCTCCCCAAAGTGTGCTCACCTCTAGCTGTAGCAGTGACCTCCCTGTGCCCACCCTGTGGACCTTGGCCATCAACACCCCTAAGCCAGCCCAACCGGCCACAGCGGGCCACCAGCTCATTAAGCCCATCCTGGGAAACCCCTTGGTCTGGGGGAGCTGGGCTGCTTGCTGGCCCCCCTCACGCTTCCTTCTGCTGCCTTCGTGGTAGCCCTGGGAGGCCACAGCGGTTTACTGAAAGCAGACATGCTAGCCAGAGAATGGAAGGGAAAAAGCCAGCTACTGGAGAAAACTTCTAGGCCCAGGCTCTGGGTGGGGCAGGAGTGGGGGGACCCAGAGCCCAGGTGAGACCACCCGTCCCTCCCCCAGGATTTTTTTTTTTCCCAAACCAACTTTATTGTAACTGGCTTATAACAAAGTATCTTTTTCTTTTTCTTTTTTTTTGCTTCTTTTTTTTTTTTTCCTAATCTCTTTTAATAGGAGTTTGGTTTTGGGGGGATTTTGTTTTTATTTCAAATTCTAGATACAAGAGAAATCATACGGTGTTTCTCTTGCTCTGTCTGGGGGCATCTGGGTTGCTCAGTGGGTTAAACCTCTGCCTTCGGCTCAGGTCATGATCCCAGGGTCCTGAGATCGAGCCCCACATCGGGCTCTCTGCTCAGCGGGGAGCCTGCTTCCTCCTCTCTCTCTCTCTCTCTCTCTCTATAATTCTTGTCTGTCAAGTAAATAAATATCTTGCTCTGTCTGACTTACTTCGCTTAACACGATGCCCTCGGGGTCCATCTATGTGGTCACAGACAGCAGGATGTTCCTTTCTTTTCTTCTTTCTTTCCTTTTTTTTTTTTTTCAAGTTGCTGAATAATATTCCATCGCCTATGGATTTATACACACCACGTTTTCTTAACTCATCTGTCGGTGGACACTTTGGGCATTGCCGTGTCTTGGTTATTGTAAATAATGTTGCTACGAACATATGGGCACAGATATCTCTCTGGCACCGTGTTTTCATTGCCTTCGGATATATTCCCAGAAGTGGAATTGCTGGATCATATGGTATTTCTATGTTTAATTTTCGGAGGAACTGCCGTACTGTTTTCCACAGTGGCTGCACCAACTTACACTCCCACCAGCAGCGAGCAAGGCCCTGTTTCCCCCACCTCCTGGCGGGCGCTTCTAATTCCTTGTCTTCTGGAGGCCAGCCATTCCAACAGGGGCGAGGTGAGATCTCCTTGTGGGTTTGGTTTGCGTTGCCTGATGATTAGGGCTGACAGGCGCCTTCTCACGGACCTACTGGCCTTTTAGAGATCTTAGGAAATATGTCTGTCTGTGTCCTGTGTGCACTTATTAATCGGATCCTTTTTTTTTTTTTTATTGTATGGTAGGAGTTCTTTATATATCTTGGATATTAACCCCTTGTCAGAGATATGGTTTGCAAGTAGTTTTGTTTTCTGTTCCACAGGTTGTCTTTGTGTGTTGTTGATTATTTGTTTTGGGGGCCCACGATTCTGTCCCAGGGGTGTATATGTCTGTTTTTATGCCATACCATCCTGTTTTGATGACTACAGCTTCGGAATGGAGCTTGAGATTGGGACATGAGATGAGCCCCAGTTCCCGTCCCGCAGCCCAATGTGCACACCCCCGGGTCCCTTCCTGCCGGAGTGCACACCCAAGGCCTGACAACAAGCTCTCACTTTCTTAGATTCTTATCTGAGGAGCTTCCTCTGAGCCACCAGCCTGTGCCTCTCTTAAGGACACCAGTACCGCTGGATCGGGGCCCCACCCTTGTGACCCTATTTAACCCTCTCTGCCTCTTTAAAAGCCCCAGATCCAAATGTCGTCTCACTGGGAGAGGTTGCTGGGGGTAGGGGTGTGTGTGTATATTGGGGTGAGAGCCAGGAGCCTGAGGGTTACCTAGTGCTTTTCTAAGAAAAGCAGTGTTTCTTAGAAAGAGATGAGCTCCAAAAGCAAAAGCAGCTCTGCCTTTAGCGGATAGACAATCTTTCTGGAAGGTTCCTGGGGCCCAGCTAAAGCAGTGCCTCCCAGCACCAGGGAGACTATGCTGCCACCAGGCTCTGCTTGCCAGAGCTCACGGTCTCCTGGAGCAATCCACATTTGGAGACCAAGCGAGGCAAGGGACTAAGGTCTGGCCTCCTCGGCCCCACATGGGAGACTTCCATTGGCCCTCCTTGTTAGAGCACATCCTGTCGGAACGGCTGAGGATTTGTCAGACCCGCCCCATCCTGCTTTGTCCCCCCACCATTCATAAGCAAGATCCTTAATAAGCTTCTTGCATCACAAACTCAGTCTCAGTGTCCGCTTCTGGAAGCCCGGCCTGCAACGACCCCACTGGGCTTGGATGTGCCCTTCGCTCCTCCTGGGGCGTATCAGTCACAGACCCTAAAGTGACATCTGATGACTTCTGCCTTGTGTTGTTTATGCTTCTGTGTAATCCGTACCCTTCGAGTGTGGGCGGACCTGCGACTTGCTTCTAACCAAGAAAATATGGCCAAAGGGTTCAGAAGTCACTCCCATGATTATAAAGTGTTACATACAACCCCAGTGGTCAGCCCGCGGGGGCCCTAGGTCACACAGTCACAAAGAACTGGGATGAATTCTGCAGACACCTTAGTAAGCTCCGGAACAGATTCTTCCCCGATCAAACCTTCAGATGAGAGTGCAGCCCAGCCTATAGCTTGACTGCGAGCCGCTGAGCAGGGAACTCAGCTGTCCAGACCGTCATCACAGGCAAATGTGTGCACCAAGTCATGAAATCTGTGGTTATGTTTTATGCAGTGATGGAAAAACTAATTTGGGAGGCATCAAAGAAAGAGCTGATCTCTGATGTAGCTGTCTCTCACCACTGCAGCACTCCCATTGCCCGAGGGTCAAGTCCCTCACCCATAAGGTGGGGATGACCCCAGCTAAGGGCTGAGGTCACCCCAGCATGGCGGCCGGCACATGAAAGGTGCCAGACGCAGTAGGGTCGCTTCCTTTGTGAAACGTTGACTGCAGCCAGGTGATTTGGGGAAACTGGACTATGCCTGTACATTTGACCCCAGTGTGTGGGTTTTCTTTTTAAGATTTTATTTATTAGAGAGAGCATGTGTGTACAGTGAGGAGCAGCAGAAGGAGAGGGAGAAGTGGCTGAGCAGGGAGCCCAATGTCAAGCTCGATCCCAGGACCCTGGGATCATGACCTGAGTTGAAGGCAGATGCTTCCCAGACTGAGTCACCCAGGCATCCCTGCCTTGAGTGTTTCAATACCCACGTCCATTGTTAGGGATTTTATAGTTTGCAAAGAACTTACCCACTGGGCAGGGAGGCAGGAATTAACCAGCAGCTAGTGGTAAGCGAGTTACCAGGTCACCATGACAGGTGGTAAACAGAGCTGAGGCCCTTCTTGGATCTGCTCTGGGCAGCAGGTCCCGACTCTAGATTCCAACTGGCCCTTCCGAGATGTACAGCCTCTGAAGAAGATGTATGTATAGTGGAATATTACTCAGCCATCAAAAAGAATGAAATCTTGCTCTTTGTGGAAGGAGCAAATATTTTGCTTGTATTATGCTAAGCAAAATAAGCCAGAGACAGATAAATACCATATGATTTCACTCCTATGTGAAATTTAAGAAACAAAACAGATGAACATATGGGAAGAGGGATAAAGAGAGAGGAGGGAAGCCATAGGAGACTCTTAACGCTAGATAATAAACTGAGGGTTGATGGAGGGAAGTGGGGGGGAGGCGAGGTGGGCTGGATGGGGGAGGGGGTTGCAGGAGGGCACTTGCTGCCATGAACCCTGGGCGTTGTATGTAAGTGATGAATCACCGAATTCCACTCCTAAAACCAACACTGCAGTGTATGGTAACTAACTAGAATTTAAATAAAATTTTGAAGAAAAAAAAAAGAGAGAAACACACCGCCTGAACCCTGTGTGTGTGAAGAGCACACAGAAAGCAGGGAGTGGGAGAGGCGGGAGCTGGTCCCCGCCCAGGAGCTGCGAGGTGGAGTGGAAGGTTCTCGGTAATGGAGATATGGCCAGTCTGGGCTTGTGGAGGAAGAGCTTGGCTTCCCAGTCTGGCTTTGAGGGGCTTCCGGGAGAGACGTGTGGACTGGGAAGGGGTTCGGGTCCACCTGGAGGCTGGGGGTCTGCAGAAACCTCCAGCTGCAGGCAGGGCAGGAACTCAGGTTATAAGCTCCCAGCCTGGAGCGTCTAGTTTAATAGTGAGGTGTGCTAAGTACATCACTTAGTCTCCTTT
The DNA here is from genome assembly GCF_964662115.1 of Mustela nivalis. Classification (NCBI taxonomy): domain Eukaryota; kingdom Metazoa; phylum Chordata; class Mammalia; order Carnivora; family Mustelidae; genus Mustela; species Mustela nivalis. The sequence goes on along the minus strand of NC_139038.1, from coordinate 8,486,373 downwards.
GTAAATGGGGACCCTAACTTTCTTGGGTCGGGGTGAAGGTTAGAGGAGTCAGCCCAGCTAAAGTCCCAGACACAGCACCTGCTCCATCATAACCACCTGTGAGGCTCGGCTGCTTACCCCTGGGACGGCAGGCACGTTCGTCTCTTGTCTACTGCTACAGCCCAAGCACTTAGCGTCACATGGGACAGGCTCAAAAGATATTTGTGACATGAGTGAAATGGGAGCCACAGAGTCAGCTTTCCCCATCTGTCCTGTCCTGCAGAGGATGTCAGGGTGCCCCCAAGTGAGAGGAAGTAGCCCCACGATCTGGGCTTGGTGCAGTTCTTCCTTTACTCTTGCCAGGCTCAGCGGAGGGCAGCGGGGTCAGGGCCCTGGGGGGCCCTGCTGCTGCCTCTCTGCTGATTTCTTAGCTGCGGGGGTTCAGGAGGAGGGAGCTCTGGCCTCACTTGACCCCGCGCTCTGACTCACAGCTCCTTCTGAGCCCACCCAGAATGACTCTCCCAGACGTCAGGTCCTCTGCCCGGGCAGGGCCTGCCCCCACTGTTTACTCTTGGCACATGGGATCTTCCTGTTTCTAAGAAAATGGCTTTAATTGGTAATTATCTCCTGTTTTTATATAGCGTCTTTCATCCAGGTGCCCGTAGCACCCAGCTTATTAAACCCCATGCTTAGAAGGTGCCGGGACTTCAAACAGTGTCCCTGGTTCTTCGGGGCGCCTAGCAGGCTCCCCACAGTGTGAGCAGCCCGAGGTCAATGTAAGGCGTCGGTTGCACCTCTGTGCTCCAGGGTCGGGTGGGAGCAGGATCATGACCTTGGGAGGCTATATAATCCCCAGTGTGCCCAGTCCTGTGCCGGGGTCTGAGGTGGGGCTAGGAGAGAGGGAAGGCCCTTCTCTTTCTCTTGGAGAGTTCAGTCTTGTACGCACCCCCGCTCCGATGCCCCAGGGCTGGGGACCCCTCCACAACCTTCACGCACTCACCCTTCCTCTGATGATATTAACTGAGAGCTCTCTGTATGCCAGGGTTGACATTTCCTCCCGTGGCTGATTCTGGAAGCAATGGGAGAGTTCACTACCTTGTATCTCTCCCTAGGTGGGGTAAAACCTAACTTCTCTCTCTGCCCCAAGCCAGCCCACAATCTCCTGATTCCTGCAGCTGTTCCTCCTACAGAGAGAGAGACAGAGTAGGAGACAGAGACAGAGAGACCGAGATTTATTTTAAGGAATGGGCCCATGTAATTATGGATGTTGTTAAGTCCCAAATCCGCAGAGTAGGCTGGCAGCTGGAGACCTAGGGGAAAGTTACAGTCTGATTCCAAAGGCAGAATTCTTTCCTGCTGACAGGAGGTCAAGTTTTTGTTCTATTAAGGCCTTCAACTGATTAGATGAGGCCCACCCACATTATGGAAGACATCTGATTTACCCAAAGTCCACCGATCTGATCTTATCTAAAATATACATTTACAGAGACATCCAGAATAAGATTTCACCAAGTATCTGGGCACCATGGCTTAGTCCAGAGGACACGTAAAATTAATTATCACAGTCCCCCCAAGTAAGCGGATCGGGAGATGGGACAGGCAGAGGAGAATGTGCTCTCCCTTTCCCCCGAGGCTGGGATTCTGGATGGCAGGACAGTGTGGAGGAAGAAAAGTTGGAACCCATGACATCGTCAGTAGGGAGGAGTCCTCCTTAAGGGGAGGGTCCTCCTTCTACGCTCCCCCTCTTCCCCACTCCCCATGCGAACCCTCCGTCTGACCATCCCGGGCCTTGCCTTCCTCTCCTGGATATGCCTCCACCCCCCTCCGGAGAAGGAAATTCCCACCCTCTGGTTCTAGACCAGACAAGGCACAAGTGATGGCTTAGTGGATTTTTAGCTCTCCCATCCGTTCCCTCCAGGGCCCCCTGGGCCCGCCTCCATTCCCTGAAACAAACAGTGTAGATATTCAGGGCATTCGTTATATGAATTTAATTTTTTTTTTTTTAAAGTAAGCTCCATGCTCGATGTGGGGCTTGAACTCAGGACCCTGAGGTCAAGAATCCCACGTTCAACCAACTGAGCCAGCCGACTTTAATTCAAGTCCTTCCTTCCAACAGAATGTTGCCACTAAGCTTCTCTGATGGCGAACCTGGGACCCTCCGCATCTGCCCCACCCCCACCCCATTCTGGTGCCTTCTTTAGGATGAAGCTGGGCGCCCCGGCCTGGCTCAGGACCCTGCTGGAGGGAGCAATGCGATCTTCCCCAGAAGGACAAGAGTGATGCACATCTTGCCAAAGCAAGCACTGTTTTCACGATTTCTTTCTCAGAAGAACACAGGCCAATTTCAAATCAAGGTCACCACACTTCCCTTGGCAGTGCGGCTTTGGCCTTGCTCGCTTTGGAAGGGTGGATCTGCTGGCGGGAGCCCGGCTCAGTCACAATGAACCTGCCCCTGCAGGGACAGACCCAACTCGAATCGTTTGCTTTTTATTCCAAGTCCGGGCCTATTGAAAGGTGGGCAGGTTTCAGTGCATCTGGCCACACACCAAAATAGAATCCTGTGTGGTATTTTGTCACTTGCTATTTTTACTTATTATCCCCATTATAGAAAATGTAGTACTAGCGGTTGTTGGCGTTAGCTGCTGCTAGTAAAGAAGGCACAGGAAACACCGGCCTCCAAAGAAAAGACGGGGAAATTTAGTTACACTAAAATGGAGGACTTCTATTCATAAAAAGACATCCTAATTTTTTTTAATTTTATTTTATTATTTGAGAGAGGGGGTGGGGGGAAGAGCAGAGGGAGAGGGACAAGCAGACTCCCCACTGAGCACAGAGCCTGACGCGGGGCTCCATCCCTCGACCCTGAGATCATGGCCTGAGCTGAGATCAAAAGCCAGACTCTCGACCAACCGAGCCACCCAGGGCAACCCCATAAAAAGAAATGCTAAAGAAAATAAAAACACAAGCTGTCAATGGAGAAAATGCCAGCAGAGACCGGTATCAAGAATCAATAAGGAATTCCTGTAAGTCGGGAAGGAAAAAACCCGATAGAAAAATCGCCAAATGACCAGAACAGCATTTCATATACGAGTTTAAGAAAAGACCAATAAACACAAGAGGATAGCTTCAGCCTCATGAAGTAATCAGGCAGGAGCCAATTAAGATTGCTGTGTGTATTAGCTTCCCGGAGCTGCTGTAACAAGTGCTATAAACTGTGGGACTTCAACAAGACAATGTCATTGTCTCTCAGCCCCGGAGGCCTGAAGTCCAAGGTCACCGTGTAGGTCAGGGTGGCTCCTCCTAAGGGCTGGGAGGGAGAATCTGATCTAGGCTTAGGCTAGCCTCAGGTGTCCCTTGGCTTGCAGATGGCTCTCTGCCTGTGTCTTCCCACTCTTTCCTCTATGTCTATGTCTGTAAGCAGACTGACCTTGTATAAGAACACTGTTGTATTGGACTAAGGTCAGCTCTAATCACCTCATTTTAACTTGATGACCTCTATAAAGACTACCACCACCTAGGACCATGATCTGAGGTCTGGTTGGGTGGAGTGTCGGGAGGGGAGAATCCCAACATATCTATTCAGGGAAACACAATTCCTCCCATATGCTGTGAGACACCAGGTAGACCCCTTGAATGGGGCCAGAGTTCATGAGTCTGACAACAGGTGTTGGAGAGGATGGGGCTCATACACCAGAGTCTCATATCCAGTTAGTGAGACTGAAACAGCCACTTTGAAAAACAGCGTGACACTACCTCGTGAAGTTGAAAATGTGCATTTCTACTTCTCACCGTATTCCCGAGAGAAACTCTTGCTCACGTGCGCCAAGAGATCTTTATAAGAGTGTCCAAGGTGGTGGTGTTCATGATAACAAAAGGGTGACCTTGGTGCTGTGGTCATGACCATGGTTTATGAGAATAAGCCACATACAGCTTCTTATGACGAACTCCGATGTAATGGTTAGCTATGGGCACGATAATGCTGCGTAACAAATGGCCCCACATCTCCAATGGTGAAAGTCATCCTTCATTCTCATGGATCTCTAGTTTGGCTGGGGCTTGGTTGGTCTCGGCTGATCTAGACTGAACTTGGCCGGCAGCCCTGCCCCAGCCAGAGGTCTGTGGGTTGGTGAGCACCATTTTGCTTAAAGAGGTCAAGACAGGACTTGAATTTTTAGATCTTACAGCATGACATGGCCAAGCCTAAAGGCTCAGGGCAGGGAAATAGTTTACCCACAGTGCTGATCTGGGAGGTGAGAAAGCCTGGAGCCAGTCATTCAGTTTTCCATACTTAGTAATATAACGTTGAGTAAAAAAGCAAGTCCCTGAAGACTTCTGCTGTATTTATACATTAAAGTTTAAAAATAAGCAAAGCAAGGGGCTCAGTCGGTAGAGCGTGTGACTCTTCATCTCAGGGTTGTGAGTTTGAGCCCCACATTGGGTGTGGAGCCTCTTTAAAAAATGAAAAAGAAAAATAAATATAAAAAAACAAAGCTAAATAATATATTAAGTAATCACACATGAATATGTAATAAAACAAAAATAAGGAAGAGAGTGGTAAACACAAAATTCAGGATGGCTTCTGACAGATGATGAGGATATAAGTTTTTGGTGATGTTCTAGTTCCTGGGTCAGATGGTGGATTCATGGGTAACATTATATCAATCAATCAATCAGTTCAATTAAGAAAAAGAAAAGGCCAAGCCTAAGCCAATGATGAGGGTATCCCACGAGTAACAATCATGATCATCCCAGTTCTGTAAACCTGAGTTCTGAGAGGTTCTGCTGGGCCATCTGTTGACTCATGGTCCCAGCCAGACGTGGACAATGTGAGTCTGGGTTCTTACCATCTCCCAAGTCCCAGCAATCTCTTTTTCAGTGTATCTGTTTCTCCCACAAAATAGGCCAGAACTGTATTCAGAATTCTAGGAGAGCACCAATCCAGAAGAGAGTGAAGAGGGAGTCTTTATTCTGCTTCACAGAGAACATCATCCTGCTGGGATAGAAGTCCTACAGGAGAGGTCAGTTCGATGGCTGGACCTGTGGCCCTGGGACATGTGTCATATGTGGTTGAGAGAAGGAGTTGAGAATGTGAACCTTGGAGAGGGGTGGCCATGTACAGCCATTTGGGTTGTGCACTGCTCAACTGCAGAGGTCACCATTTCCATTGTATTCTAGGTTCTAGGCAGATGCAATATATGTGAGTATCTTCCTGGACCTGTGCATGGTGTCCTTGCCTCAGTGATTGGGTCTGGAGGTGTAGAACTAAAGACTGAAACATGAGGATCACTGTGGACTATGTCCAAGGAGCCTTGATCTGTGCAGCAGAGGCAACATTCAGAATCACTGGGCACCTGGGATTCTAGATCAAAAAGGATTGGTCAGATTGAGGAATGGAGTCAGACAGTGGCCAAGAGGGGAACCCAGGGCTCGGGCAAAGAGAGGGGAGAAACCACGGGCTCAATACTGGCTGAAACAAGGTTCTGATGATCCCCTCAGCCTTCCCTCCAGCCATTCCTCCCTGAAGCTGGAGCTCTGCACAAGCCAAACACCCCATGTCCCTTGAAAGTGGAAGCGAGAGAGGCAGAGAAGAAAGCATCAAGAACCTGGCTCCTTGCGGGACTGGGGGACTCACTTGGGATGAGGCAGACCTAGTGTTCCCCAGGAATTCACTTTCTGGAGGCTCAGTGATCGTAATCTGCCTATCCACTGGGACAGGGGTGAGTTGGGCGGTGCAGTCTTAAAGTTGGGGGGAGTTAGGGACCTCGTCACTGACAGCAACATCTGCCAGTGACCAGACAGGGTCTGTAGCCACAATGGATAAGCACCAATCACGTTCCAGGCATAATGCTCTTAAACCTCGTGACAAACTTGCAAAGGGAACGCCGCTCACTCTGTGTTCCAGGTGAAGACACGGCGATCCTGGGGAATTTGAGTGACGTGTGAGGTCACAGAGCAGGTGCGCCTGGCAGGACTTGACCCCAGGTCTATCTGATATCAAAGTCATGGTCAGACTGTGGTTGTTCTGCCAGTCCCTGTACAGATCAGCCCATAAGCCTGGGCACCAGGGAACGATGTCTCCCAGGGAGGGCTCTGCTCTCCACTGTTCCGTCCACCATGGGGGGGCCTGGCCTGTGTGTGTGTGTGTGTGTGTGTGTGTGTGTGAGTGTGTGTGTGTGTGTATGGGGTGGGGATGGGTTCCTGGCTCTGTGATCTCCCTCAGAGGGTGATTGAGGTCTTGCTGGAGCCATAGGCGGCCAGCTAGGGAAGGAAGCCCTGTTTGCAGGTTCATTTCTGAGAGAGGGCATGTGGGGGCTTTAAAAAGCGGGCCACCCCTGCCCCCCAGCTTCTGATTGACCCCACCCCGAGCCGGGCTGGGGTGGAAGCTGCCGGATACCAGGCAACCCAGCTAATTGCTAAGCTAGGGCAGCAGGGTGTGGCTTGCCATAATTACAGTTTGCTCTGTTGCCGCTGGCCCGGCTCACAGGAGAGGGCGTGAGGAAGCTCCAAGCAGCAGAAAGCACACATTAGTACAGCAAATTGGGCCTGTTTGGCAGCCTCTGGGCCCCTGGGAGGGCCCGGAGCCCCAGGACTGTCGGAGCCACCATCGGCTGCCAGGATGCCCCATGTCTCAGCGGAGGGCCTGTTCACATTCACCTGCTCTGCTCCCAGGTAGCCCCCGGGGGTATGGGGTGTAAGCTTCACAGGGACACCCTGACCCAGCCCTTCCCTGATCCAGGCCTCAGTTTCCCGATCTGTCCAATGGAATAAGGGCTGCCTGACTCTCTGTGAACCAGGGGGCCTGGCTTCTCATCCCTGCTCTGGTCCCTTTCTGACGTCAGGCCACTGAGCTGTGGAAAGACCGTGAGTGACCACCTGCCGTACTGAATGGCCCCAGGTGAACTTTCTGGAAAGGCTTTCTGGGCTCACATACTTTCTGAGGGATAGAGTCCCTCCAGACTGGCTCTGAATTCCGGCTCCTCCACCTACCAGCTCGGTGACCTTGGGCCATGTTCTGCGCTCCCCCAAGCCTGGGCTGGCTGGGAGTGATAGTCACAGACTGTGCCTACAAATTCTTTGGCTCATTCCATCAAGAGGCAGGGTCTATGCGGGTCTCCTTGCCATTGGGTGGGCTTCGGTGACTGCTTTGCCCAAGAGGGTATCATAGAAGTGTCATTCTGGGACTTCTGAGCTTAGATTGCTAGAAGCCAAGGGCTTCTACCTTATTTGTGGGATCAGCGGCGCTGGCGTCCTGAGCCACCCTGCAGAAATCTGATGGCTGTGACTCTGAGTCTTGGCAAGTCTAGACACCAAACACATGAGCAGTCAAGCCTTGTATGGTTCTGGCACTGGCCTTCCCCAGCCGTGACATCTTCCCAGCTGTGGCCTCAGACCTTACGAAGCAGTCATCAACTGTCCTCGCTCTGTATTTCCTGAATTTCTGACCCACAGAACCTGGGAGCGCACCACTGTAATTTGGGGCGATTCTTTACATAATAATAGCTAATAGCCCCAAGAATGGGATTTAAGTGGGGTCACAGAGGGGAAGGTCTTCCCAATGGGCCAAGGTTGGAGAAGGGTGGCAAGCCTCACTGCCGACACCGGGAGGAGGGAAGACAGAGGCTGCAGAACTGAGGGCTGGTCCCGGCTGGGTGCATGTAGAGGCCTTGGCCCAGCTGGTAAACTGACAAAGCTGCCATAGCGATGCTCCCCAATCAGGCTGTTTCTCTCCAGCTGAGAGCCCCGAGCCCCTCAGCCGTGATTCCTGTGACTGCATGCTGCTGTCCTCCAAAAAGCACCCTTCCTGAAGCACAGGGCTAGGAACAAGCTTAGATCTTCTATTGTTTGTGGTAGTCAGTGCAAGGTAGCACAGTCACCTCCCTGGATTGAAGACTTAGACCTCTATTAATGCAGCCCAAGGATTGGTTCACTTTTATAACCACATGTCTCGGTTGAGCTGACTGTGAACCACAATCCCTAGCTTGCTCCTGGGCTGTTGAGACCCCGCAACAACCCAGCCCAAGCGGGTGCTCAGTCCCACCTGCCTTGTGGCTACTTTGGCTGGGAAGATGTTAACACCATCCTTCTCTGGGTGCGTAATACTGCACTGAGAGCCCCATGCTCTCATGGCTGGACCCCTGAGCTCTCTCCGTTGTAGAAGGTCACCACGCCAACCCTGTCCACCTCGGGGGCCACTTGGGTCTGAGAAAGGAGATGTGAGCACATGGGAAGAGTCTTCTGCAAGCAGAGGGTCAGGAGGTCTGGGTTCTGATACTCACTTCTCACCATCCCCCCACCATCACATGCTCAGTAATGAAATCAGAGAGTGGGCAGAGGGGTGCTTCCCCCACCCCCCACTGTCAGAGACTCTCCAAACAAGCTCTAGGAGGCAGGGCCCCCCCAGTACTAGAGCAGCCCACCGCCCTGTAGTTAATATTGCAGGCAAAACCCAGGCTTAGAGCCAATTAGTTGTTTCCCCTCTCTTACCCCAAAGGAAATTGCCTTATGCACTGTCAACTCCCTAATTACCAGAGGGGATGACCGAGATTTTGAAGACAATTAAGGGGAGGTCTGTCTTTTCCCAAACTCCCTGGTGTCCCCTCCTCTCCAGACCCGCCCCTGTCTGGAGCCTTCCTCTAATTTGGAGCCACTTAGAAAAGACAGGGAAACCTTTAAAGCGAGGAAGAATGTCTCCGGAATGCCTCCTGCCTGGTTTATAGCTGTAGCCGGGCGGAGGGGGGAGAGGGGGGTGCTGGCAAACACGCTCGCTCTGCTGAAGCATGAATGCTGAATCCTGTTCAAGGGGCCTGTGGCCACAGCATCCTGCTGTAAAAAGAGCTGTGGTGTATGATGGTTGAAGAGGGACAAAGGAGCTAGGATCCCTCTGCCCCTTGGGCCAGGAGACACCCTAAACCAGAAGAGGGAGCCTCCAAGCCAGGTCTGGGAACTCTTTGCCTGGTCCTGCTCGGGTCACCTCTGGATGGTTCAGCCACCATTTCTGAGCCACCCTGGTCCCTCTGCTTCCCCTCTCCTGCCTGAACCTGGCCCCTCACATATCCGGGCAGCTCTGTGGGTGCTCTGGGACGTGCCATACATCCGCCCTCTCCTTGCGCACTGGAAGCAGTGACAGCTTCCATTTTGTCCCCATGCTCGAGTCCCAGCCCCTCGTGACTTCTCTGAATGGGTAATGGCACTCTGTCCCCTCGCTCTTGAAGCCATACCTGTTTTTTTCCCCTCAATGCTCAGCACTCTTAAGTACTCCATAAATATTTGATGAATGAGTGAATAAACCCAGCCTACCTTGTCTGACTGTGTTACTAAAATAATTCAAACCCAGGGATTTGTCAAGGATGAGTTTTTAGTCCCCCAGAACACCAGGGTGGGGCCACAGTAGGTAATGGATAAACATTTGCCAATTTTGAGTTGCCTTTGCTTGGGGGAGGTGGCGAGCTCCCCATCACAGGTGGTGTGCAAGCAAGAACCACTCGAGGGAGTCTGCAAAGGACACTCAGGCGAGGTGGGCTGCACTCAGGGGGCCAATGGATTCCTCTGGGGCTCTGAGATCCTTCTAGCCAGAAAGTCTATGACAGTGATTCCCCACGTGGAAAGTTACTTATGAAAAAACCCCTGGGGATCTGATTTACTGAGGCTCCTCTGTGCTCCTAGTGGCCAAGTGGCTAGAGGCCAAGCAGCAATGATGGTAAGGCCCCAAGGCCAAGGGAAAGGCAGGTAATAACTGGTCTACAGAATGGAGGTCAGAGAGAAGCAGAGATTCCAGTGGGAGAAGAGAGGGTAGAGAAACCAGGGAAGGCTTCTGGGAGGAGGTGAGAAGTGATAGAAAATGGGAGGATGGAGGTGTGGTTGGGGTGGGGGAACGTGCTCCATGGTCAAAGGTTTGGAGGAAGGAGATTTTGCAGATCACTGGGAAAATTGTGAAGGTCAAGGAGGTGGCCGGCCGGGATGGGGGCCGCGGACGCCGAGGACAGCCTGCTGACAGAGGAGAGTTAGAAGGGAGAGTTAGGGGTGAGGAGGAACAGGCGAGGTCACCTGGACCACCTGCCTTCTTGTGGTGTGGGTGACAGCTGTCACCCTGCAAGGGAGAAAGCCATGTCCAAAGGCAGTTGAGGTCTTTCAAGCTCTCTTCCAGGTCTGGTGACCCCTGGGAGCTCATGTTGCCCTCTAGAAAATGCCCCCTCCACAAGGGGCTTGGTACTCCTCTGCGTTCCTCAGACCAGCTTGAAATTCCAGCTGGGAAGCTACTTACTTCCAGAAGGCCCCTGGCTGAGAGCATAGACCCCTCAGGGTTCTCTGTGACCCTGGAACTGGCCGCCACCCCATGGTCCGCAGAGCCAAACAGTGTGACCCAGCAATGACAACAGACTCTCTGCAGCCGCACCTGGCTGACGGGGCTGCAGGTTTTGTCAGTGTGGCCGATCTGCCTTCCAAAGCCCTTGACCCCAGAGGCCACCTCCTTTTCCTAGTGCTTCCCCTGCTCGGGGCCGCTGCAGGCTCCCCCTGCCTCACCCCTGCTCGCCCCAGGGACAAATGTTCTCCGTCTCTCCCGTGAGTTTTCACAGTCTCTGTTGATTTTTTTGGATCAGCTCTCCCTGCTCTTGTAGCTCTCCCCTGCTTGTAGGAGGCCAGGGAAGGAAAGCATCAGGACTGGTTGGCTAAGCACTTGGTCCCCACCTCTCACCGGCATGCTCTTTTGGATTTCCTTGCATCCGGCAGGCTGGGAGGCTCTCCGCCTATTTGGGACTGTCCTGAGCTCTCCAGAGCCCCTCTGTGGGTGAGAGATCATCACCCCGGTGGTGATCTCCAGAGACAAGAGCTGATCGTGAGGGTCCTCCGGCCAGCAGGAAGCAGGTGTTAAAGCCCCAGATGGCGAATGTCTCCCCATTCAGCAAGCCCGGAGCCAGGAGGCCCCCGGGGCCAGGCTCATGGACCAGGCCAGGAAAGGCGGCTCTCCAAAGCCAACGTGGACAGTGGGCCACCTGCTCAGGGTGGAAGGTTCCATCACAGGTCCCAGCGAAGTCAGGAAGGTGAGCATCAGGATGGGCAGAACCTTCCAGAAACTCCCTTTCTGGAATCACTAGAAAGACTCATCCTGGCACTTACACTCATCAGCCTTGGATGGGTGATGTCACCCACGTGAGCCTCAGTTTTATCCCCAGGAAATTGGGGTGAGGATTCGCTGTGACGTCACGCGTTTTAGAACATGGCCTGACCTTCTGTGTTGTATGAAAGTTAGCTACTCCGCTTATTGTCATCATCACACTCCCTGCACCCAGGCTGGGATCAGCCATCCTGCGGCCCGGAGGCCTGGAGACCAGCTCCGGGGACAGTTAAGCTATGCAGGGCCTGGAGACAAGCCCCGTGCTACCGGCGCTGGCGGCCGATCAGACATTGGGGGGCCTCACATGGGAGCCCATTTGGCCAGACGGCCTGCGGGGGGGGGGTGCGACAGACCCACGAGGCCTGCCAGGGGCAGGTGCGGACTTGGCTTGGCACATCTCCTGGAGAATTCTTGGGCTGTGTCAGGCCCGGTAGGGACGGGCCCCAGCCAGGGGTACTTGCAGCCAGCGTGGAATAAGGGATCTGATTGTCCAATTCTCCCTCTTTGGGGTCACGTTCACGTTTCTTTGGTCCGCCTCTTTGCCTTTTCAGCTCCTCAGACATTGTCAATGGCCCGAGGGCTGGAGGGGGTCATGGTCGCCCCAGTAACCAACCGCACGGCAGTAGTCGAGTTGCCTGAGGGGTCTTGTGGGTCAGGCTGGTGCAGAAACCCTCTCCCCGAGCTGACTGGGGGTGACATGTGCTTGCACTTCTCACGGGAGGACGGTGGCCCACTCAAGAGTCACAGAGCTCAAGGGGTCGGGCCATGTTGCAGCCTTGAATGCTCCCCACCCGGGGTGGCTGGCCCTGCCTTGGAAGCTCTCCTGACCTCAAATGGCCCAAGGCCAAGTCCTCCCGGCGGGTTCCAGGCCTCAACATACTCTGTGTTCTCAGCCAAGTGCCCCTTCCTGGGCCTTTGTCCCTTGGGTGCAGAGATCCGGTTGGCCCAGTACGGGCGGAGATCCTGTGGTTTGGACGGTATCTGGACCCCACCCACTCCGAATGGCCCCAAACAGGTGTCTGGCAGGGAGGGCGCCATCCTGTCCTTTGTCACCCTCCTAGCTATTGTCCGGACCCGGAGCGCTATTTAAAGAGCCGTCCCCGAGAACCTCCAGCCCTGCTGCGCCCAGAGGGAGCTCTCCAGACCATGGTATGCTGGGGCTGCCCTGCCTCCTGACCCTGACCTCCTTCCTCAACTCTGACCTCATCCTGTGACCTTGACTTCTTGCGTGATTCTGACCTTCATCTCATGCCTGAACTCACCCTGACCTTGACCTTGCTCCTCTGACATCCTTGAACTTGACCTGATGTTGTCCCTAGTCCTGACCTTTTTCTTCACCCTTGATGTTACCCCTGCACCTGGCTTACCCTGGACTGTCCTTAACGGGTGGTCAGTCCATCCATGTACGTCCCGATTTGCATCTCTGCTTCCTGGACTCGGTGGGGGCTGCTGAGGTGAAGTGGTGTGGGGTCAGGGGGGCGGATAGGAACAAAGAAGAAGGGGGTAGAAGGAGACAGGGTGGGCTATGCTTAGAGGTTTCATAGCAGAAGCAGGACTCTGGTCCCATTGAGAGGACATGGTTCCCGGGGGTCCGGGGTTGATATTCCAGGATAGCCTGGGCCCTGCTGCCCTCTCTTTGCCTCTGTCCCCAGCCCCTTGGGTGTCCCTGCAGGCTCTCAATGGCACGGCCCTTTCAAGTCTCTGTTTCACACCTTCCCTTTCCCTCCTGGCCTGAGAACTCTGACCTGACTGTCAAGTCTCAGTTCAGAAGCCACCTCCTCCGAGAGGTCTGCCCTGATTGCCCCAACAGCATAAGGGCTGCTCTGTGCTCTTAGTGTCTGTCCGTCCCTCCATCATTCCCCACTGATCCTCTGTCTCCGGGGAATCCCTGGGGACAAGGCAGGGCCTGATTCAGCGCTGGGTCCCCGGGACTGGGCACAGGGCCTGGCTGGAGCCCAGCAGGCACCTCATCAGTGTCCCGAGGTTCTGAGGTAGACATCATCTTGGTTTTATAAATGGGGACACTGAGGCTCAGAGCAGGCTGCTAATTTCTCAGCATTGCAGGGCTGTGAGCCGCAAAGGCAGGATTAGAATTCAGGTCTGGGTAACCCCCTTCTGCCCCGAGGTGCTCCTTTCGGAAGATTTTCATTTTTTTTTTAAGGGCACATTGTAAAAGGCAATTTCCAAGACGGGGCTGGGCTGGAAAAGGTCCCAGCTGGGAGAGTGGGAGGCCGCCTAAGCCCCTGGGGCTCAGGGGGCCCCTGTGGAGTCCACGAGAACAATCCTGGCCTCCCTCAGGGGGCTCTGGCAGGGGGGGGCCTGGCCCAGAGTGGGGCAGTGGCCCACAACAGGGGCACCCAGAAGGTTGCCCGAGACGGGGTGGGGGACACGCAGGCCGAGGGCAGGTCTGAGGAGAGAGAGGCAGACTATCCCATAGACGGAAGTGATTGTTTTTTATTAATCAGAGGGAAATGTGTATGTAATTATGTGAGATGAGCCCCGCAGGGAGGTTCCTTTCTTTATGATGTCTGAAGGGATTTATAAATATTACAGAGGCTTTACTGCACATAGCGTCCTGCCTGCCCCCTTTCAAAGGATTAGTGGAGACAAAGCACCCAGTAAAAGCTAATTAGAAGTCAGCCGGCGGTGCAGCTCCTGAGCCCAGGAGCCGGAGGGGAAATGGGGGTGAGCGCAGTCTGGGGGGGGCACGGGAGTGAGTTCGGGAAGAGGAGACCACACAGGGGCCGGGGCAGTGGGGGGAAGGCAGGGGGAGCCCACGCTCTGGGCCGGGGTGGGCAGAGGCTTGGCACCACTGACATGGAGGCAGGAGGGCTGGGGGGTCAAGGGACACCCCTTGCCCCTCTGGTTCTGTGAAGCCCGGGCTGTTCTTTGAGGTCTCACAAGCCGTGGCTGAGTGAGACTCCTCGTCCACAGAAGGCCCTGGTGAGAGCTGCTGGGGGCGAAGTCCCCTCGGGGGGTCTTGGGGACCCAGAGGTTTCAGGGAACACTCAAGGTTATGCTCTCAGGCCCCTGATATCCTGCGAGCAGCACGTGGAGTCAGGAAGGCCGACTAGAGACCTTCCGCGTGGGTGGTCGCCTGCTCTACCGGCTGTGGAGACGGGCTCTGGGCAGCCGTTTCCTGATGGATCCGCACTCGGAGCTGGGCCCTGGGTGGGTGTTGGGGAGCCCCGAGGGGGGACGGACAGAGGGAGATGTAGCCGGACTGGGTCCTCTCTGCTATACCGCCTGGGTTCCCCCCACCAGGTCAAGAAGCTGCTGACTGGCCCATGGGGTGGGGGTCCCCAGGCTTCTGGCCTCAGGCAGGACAAAGGCCCCGCTTACGGGCCAGGTTTCCTTAGAGCCCTGTCCTCTGCGGTGCCCCGCGGCCCAGGGTGGCCCTGTCACTCGGGACTGGGAGAGGCTGGGACGGGCAGCATGGCATGGAGAGGTGGGTGGCAGGTCGGATGCGCGGCTGACCTCGGAGGAAGGCCCTCTCACTGCCTCCCACCTGGCACTTCCCAGGCACCCAGAAGAGCCCGCAAGAGAGCAGAAGGTGGTGCCAGCTCCAATGTCTTCTCCATGTTTGATCAGTCCCAGATCCAGGAGTTTAAAGAGGTCGGTCCGTGTGCCCTCGGGGCCAGCGGGAGTGTTAGCGCAATGCATGGAAAGCATCCAAGGGGCTGGCAAGGCCCGGGTCACCCTTGGTCCCTGGGGGCGATGATGACGTCACTATCCTTAGAGCTTCCCACGTTGTGCCTCTGAGCCCAGAGACATGACTTACTGTCTTTGGGCAACCCCCACCCCTCTCTACCTGAGCCTTTGCTTGCTGCGTGACCTCCATGAGTCCTTCTGCTCTCTGAGCCTCAGTTTCCCTCTCTGTAAAAGGGGGTTGCCGCAGCATGACGTGAGGGGTGGGCATGGCACCCCCGCCGTGTGTTGGCATGCAGTGGGAACGGAGTGGGTCTGCCAACACTGTCGTGCTGGTGCCATGCTGAGCCAGGAAACCCACTGGCTGGAGGTTCCCCAGGCAGCGGTGTGTAGGACCCTTGGAGGGGGGGAGGGCACGAGCTTGGGCGAGTGGCTCAGTACCCCTGTCTCCACCAGGCCTTCACCATCATGGACCAGAACCGGGACGGCTTCATTGACAAGGAGGACCTGAGGGACACCTTTGCCGCCTTGGGTGGGTGACCAGCAGCTGGGGGGGGGCTCGGGATTCGGGGCAGAACTGAGCCCGGGCCTTCTGGAAGGAGTGGGTACCTGGGGACAGGCCAGGGCAGCAGTTGCAGCGGTATGAGGGGCTTGGGTGCGGTGGGTGGCCTGTGCCTGGAAGGTATGGTCTGGGCCAAGGACACAGGAAAGGCAGCAGGTGCACGAATGGCCTGGCCTAGGGGCCCAGGGTGGGGAAGCGGACCAAGAAAGCAGTGGGCGATGCTGGGGGAGGTGTCTGGGTTCAAGGCGACCAGGTTTCAGCTGCCGGGGGAAGCTGCCCAGGGAGAGGCCTTAAGGCATGAATGGGGAGGGGGTTCAGCTCACGGGAAGGGGGCATAACCGAGTCGTGCCTGAGCTATGCTTTGAGCTCTCGGAGATGTGATTGTCCCGTGGGACCATGAGGAACCCCCAGGTGATCTCCTCCTATGGCATATGAGCTCCGAGCTCCCGGTCTTCGGGCCCCTACGCACTTCCATTTCAGCTTCTTTGGGCCTCAGTTTTCTCCTCCGTGAAATGGAGATAATCACCAACTCGCTCTTCTTTCCCGGAGGCCGAGGTGTTAGCGGGGGCGGGGGGTTGGGCAGTGAGGCTGGAAGCAGCCCAGTGCTGTGGCCAAATGTGACCCCCTCTTAAGGTCCCCCCAGCAGGTGGGCAGGGCCTGAGGGCTGAGGCGGGGTCGGGGCGGCGGGGTGGGGAGGATAGAACTGGGAGACCCTGGTCCTGAGCGCTGTTCTCCTGGACTGCCTGCGGGCAGGGTCCCCTCTGTCCCTCACTGTGCTCCTGTGGGTGCCCCCCCCCCCGCCCCAGGCCGCATCAATGTGAAGAATGAGGAGCTGGAAGCCATGGTGAAGGAGGCGCCTGGACCCATCAACTTCACCGTCTTCCTGACCATGTTTGGGGAGAAGCTGAAGGGTGAGAGAGACCCCACGTCGCCCGGGGCGGGAGGGCGGTCGGGCTCCGTGTGCAGACCGCTGGGAGCATAGGGCAGCCCCAGCTGCCAGCCCCCTGAGCCCTACCCCAGTTTCCACCTCTAGGCCAGAGCAGAAGGAGAACTTCTGGGGCTGGGAGGAGACAATTTGTGTGAAGACCCTCCCCTCCCCTCGAGGGGCTCAGCAAGGATAGACCCCCAACCATGACTCCCAGTTCTAACCACGGCAGCTCCTGGGCTAGGGATGTGGGGTCAGGGCAGCGGTCCAGGCAGCTCTGTCCCTTTCTCTCTGGGCCCTGGGGAGTTACCCTCTGACCCTTAGTAGAGTTTTCCTGGGCTCCAGGCTTCCCTAGACAGAGGGAGGAGGCCCTCTGGGAGGTGACACTCCTCCCCACCGACACCCTTCCCAATGCCTTCCCTCTGATCTCCAGGCCCTGCCCGAGCCCAGTCTTCAGCCCCCAAGTACAGCACTGTCCTTTTGGCCTGCCAGTTCTCATGCACGTCTTGGGTGATGAGAGAGCCCCAGCGATGCCCCCATGCCAACCCCACCTCACTAATCATGACCTCTGAGCTTTAGTTTGTCTATAAAATCAGGCCAATCATCAGGAGGGTTAAGCCCATAATAAGTGCTCCGTGGGGTCTCCATGTACAGTTGCACAGGCTGCTCATAAGTACACGCAGCACCCTTGGTCATTACTCCTATTCCTTCTCAGAAATCTCCCTTCTCTTGCTCCAACTGAAGAAGCCCCCCCAGGCCCCCCTCAACTCCTCGCGCTGGCCTGTCCTCTTCACCCTGGCTTTCTCCCTGCCTGAATGTGCTGTTTCTAGGTACGGACCCCGAGGAGACCATCCTCCATGCCTTCAAGGTGTTTGACACTGAAGGGAAAGGTTTCGTCAAGGCTGATTTGTAAGTCCCCTCTGCCCTTTGTTTTGGTTTTTCTCTCCCCAAAGGTTCAGGTGGTCAGTGAGCTGGGTGAGGTCAGGGTCGGTTGCCGCCCACTCTCCCAGCACTTAGCCAGCTGGGGCAGTGTCTGGCCAGGAGCCAGGAGGGCACTGCCCTGCCCAGCTTAGCCACCACTCGGTGTCCCTTCCCCTCTCTGGGACCTGGTGCCCCCCATTTCTGTGTGGTATGGGGCATGTGGGGTCACCAGGGGAGATTTTCCCAGTGGTAGAGGTGGGCCTTGAAGGGAAACAAAGGGCTACTTAGGCTGGGGCAGGGAACATTCTAGATGCCACAACACAACTATGAAGGAACAGGGCTTGGCGTTTGCGGGGCTGGTGAGGGGGCGGCTGGAGGTCGGGTGGGGGACGCTGAGCACAGAGAGGGTCTGTGTGGGGTAGGTCCTGCGACAGGCCCTGGGCTGCGTGTCTGCACTGGGCGCCACTGGGCTGGCATGTGGAGGTGGGGGCCCCAATGCTCCACCCCCAAGTTGTGAGCCACATTATGCCCAGGGCTAAGTGAGGGGTTGTTCAGGGCTCCTGCGGGCTGGGGCCCTCTCCTTCGCCCCTCCCTCGGGATCCACGGTTCCCACATCCGTCTTGGGGACCCCCGCGAGGCACTGAGGGCAGCCTCTGTCCCGGCATTCACCTTCTCTCCCACCAGGGCTGGGCCAGGAACACTTCTGGCACCCAGTTTGGGAACCAACAGCCCCACCCCCGGGGCTATCGGACCTGGAAGAGGTGGCCGCCTTCCAGGCAGGCCACAGAGGAGGCTCCAGCTGAAAGGGAGTCTGGGAACAGTCCCCAGCCCGGAGAGTCGGAAACTGTGACTGTCCCACAGTAACATAAATAATGGGAAATGTGCGTCGGTCCTTAGCGGGCTGGCCCCTGCGGCGCCGCGGGACACTTGGCACTCAGGCCTGGCTCAGCCCTCTGATCCCTTCTCCGCCCGCTGTGCCCTGCCGAGGGGCCCGGAGGGGGCCCTCCAAGCTCCTAGGGCATCAGTCCTGTGGGGCTTCACCTCCTGCTGCTCCCCTAGGCCCTGGGGCCGCTCAGACCCTATCCTATTACTGCCAGTCCTGACCTTTTGGCACCTTGGTTGTTCCCTCTATACAAGGGGCTCATAGCACTCACTTCCCAGGGCTATGAGGAGCAAAGGAGACCTGGGCAAGGCTGTCTCCTGCCTCGGCGGAGGGCCAGCCCTTGTATTCTCGGAGGCACGGGGAAGTGTCAGTGCGAGTCGCTCCCTGGCCGAACTAGCAGCGTCCCTAGAAGAGACTGAAGGGTCCACCTGAGGCCACACAGTCGTCTGGCCGGCGTCCTCCTGGGGCACGATGCCTCCCCACCCCCTGTCCGCTCTCACCACCCCCGGGATCCGCATGTGCACCCCGGGGTCGCCCTCCCCCTCAACCTGACCCTTCCTTTCCCCTCTGAGCAGCATCAAAGAGAAGCTCATGACCCAGGCCGACCGGTTCAGTGAGGACGAGGTGAGTGCGGGCTTCCCAGGGCACAGCCTAGAATCTTCCTGGGCAAGGGCAGAAGGCCCCCTTCCCGGGAGATGGCCCCTCTTCTTTAGACGGTGACTCCTCGGGGGAGGACAGGGGTGAGTGAGGCTGGCTGCAGGCCCCTGGCCATCCCCACCTCGACCTGCGGAGAGGGGAGCCGCATTCTGCCTGACACTCTCGGGTGGCCTCCTGCTCCGGCCCCCTTCCGACCCGAGTCCAGGCTGACTCCCTACTCCTTCCCCAGGTCAAGCAGATGTTTGCGGCTTTCCCACCAGATGCGTGCGGTAACCTGGATTACCAGAACCTGTGTTACGTCATCACGCATGGAGAGGAGAAGGACTAGCAGGCCAGGGACCCCCTCCCCGCCCCCCCCAACATTCGGAGGTAGCAAAATCCCGTGGTGTTTTGGGGGCGACCCCCGGTGAGCCCCCTGCAGCCAACATGTGCAAAGGAGCGTCTCCCCACGTCCCCCTATCGCTGGCTCAGGGGCAAAGCAAGAATAAAGAATGCTAACAAGGCCTGCGTTTTCGTGATTAATGCTCCGGGTGGGGAGAAAGCGAAACATTCCTGCGTTGTTGGTTTTTCCAAAACTTTTTTTTTTTTTATTTCCCCTGCTTTGCTCAAATGTTCCTGATGAGCTGGTGTTTAGAACTAATTGACAGTTTTAATGATCCCCAGCTGGGCCACAGGACATGCCTTCATTTAGGAAGCTTTTACTGAGCACCTGGGGCGTGCAAACCCGGTGCCGGTCTGGGAGGGGGACACAGAGAGGAGTCAACCCTGTCCCTGGGCCGTAAGGTCGTGCAATGAGCAGGACAAGATGTGGGGTTCGAGGTTCTTCTACTTTCTTCACATCCTCATCAGCACTGTTATTTTTGTGTTTTTTTTTTCTTTTTTATATATTTTTTTAAAGTAAGCTCTACATCCAATGTGGGACTTGAACTCACAACCCAACCCGCCTGGGGGTGGAGGGGGGTGGTCAGAGCAGAGCCCAGGAGACCCGGCATCTGGGAGCTGGGCAGAGGGCAAGAAGGTGGAGATGAGGGGGCAGATTCAAGGAATGCTCAAGGAGCAGGTGGGGACTCTGGGGACTCCTTCAACAGGACCCGTGTAGCACCAACCACAAAATGAAAGGGCGTATGTTGGACTTCACCAAAAGTAAACACTTGCCCCCAGCAGAAGACATATTGGAAGAAGGTGAAAAGGCAAAACCCAGTATTGGGAATAGATTTTTGACAAAGATCTCATGTCCCAAATATACTTCTAAAAAAATCCTGCATCATTTATTATTTATTTATTTGTTTGTTTGTTATTTATTTATTTTAAAAATAAAATACTGGGGCACCTCGGTGGCTCAGTGGGTTAAGCCTCTGCCTTTGGCTCGGGTCATGGTCCCAGCGTCCTGGGATTGAGCCCCATGTTGGGCTCCCTGCTCAGTGGGGAGTCTGCCTCTCCCTCTCTCTCTGTCCCTCCCCTTGCTCCCCTATCGCTCTCAAAAATAAATAAATAAAATCTTTAAAAAAAAAAAAAAAGACTTCATGGAGAATTATTTTTTTAAAAATCCTACCCATCCTGGGGCGCCTGGGTGACTCAGTGGTTTGGGCTGCTGCCTTCGGCTCGAGTCATGATCTCAGGGTCCTGGGATCGAGCCCCGCATCGGGCTCTCTGCTCCGCAGGAAGCCTGCTTCCCCTTCCCCCCTCTCTCTCTGCCTGCCTCTCTGCCTACTTGTGATCTCTGTCTGTCAAATAAATAAATAAATAATAAATAAATAAAAATAAATTAAAAAAAAATAAAAATCCTACCCATCCTTAATGGAAAGTTAACAATCATGGACACACAAACACACACAACACACACACACACACACACACACACAGTGGGCTCCTGGCTGGCTCAGTCGGTAGAGCGTGCAACTCTTGATCTCAGGCTTCTGAGCTCCAGCCCCACGCTGTGGGGAGAGCTTCCTTAAAAATAAAATCTTAAATAAAGAGAGAGAAAGAGAGACATACACAAAAGACAGCATACTTCTTTCTGTAACTTTTTTAAATGATAGCATGCTTAAAAATAACTTTTTTATTAAGATATAATTCATGTGCCATAAAACCTATCCTTTTAAAGTATATAGTTCAGTGGCTTTTAGTATCCTCCCAAATCTGGGTGGCTATCTCCACTGTCTGTATCCAGGACATTTTCATCACCCCTCAAAAGAAACCTGTTAGTTGGTCAAGCCGCTGTCTTCGGCTCGGGTCATGATCCCAGGGTCCTAAGATCGAGTCCCACATCGGGCTCTTGCTCACTGGGGAGTCTGCTTCTCTCTCTGCCTCTGCCTGCTTTCTCTCTGTCTCTCTGTCTCTCTCTCTCTCTGACAAATAAATAAAATCTTAAAAATAAAAGAATAAAGAAATCCGTTAGCAGTCACTCCTCACCCCTTTCTGTACTCAATCCCCAGCAACCCCCAATCTACTTTCTTTTTCTATGGATCTGCCTAGTCTAGACATTTCATATAAATGGAGTCATATAGTATATGGCCTTTTGTGTCTGGCTTCTTCAAATAACGTTTCCATGGTTCGTCTGTGTTGTGGTACTTTTCCTCTTTATAGCTGGATAACATTTCGTTGTGTGGCTAGACCATGTTTTGTTGATGCACTCAGCTCTTGATAGATAATAAGGACATTCCCGCTTTGGGGCTATTATGAGTAACACTGCTGTGAACATTCTTGTGCAAGTTTTTGCGTGAACATGTTTTTTGATTCTCTTCTAAGGATGAAATTGATGGGTCATATAGAAATTCTATATTTCACTTTTCTGGGAATTGCTAAACTGCTTTTCAAAGCACTTTTTCAAAGGGACAGCCCCATTTTATATGCCCAGTGGTAATGTTCGAGTTTCTTCTACTTTCTTCACATCCTCACCAGCACTGTTATTTTTGGTTTTTTCCTTTTTTATATTTTTAATTTTTTTTTTTTTTTAAGTAAGCTCTACATCCGATGTGGGACTTGAACTCACAACCCAAGATCAAGAGTGGCATACTCCACCAACAGAGCTAGCCAGGTGCCCCACTGTTTTTGTTTTTATTTTTATTTATTTATTTATTTTTTAAAAATAGCCCTCTTAGTGGGTGTAAAGTTGCATCTCATTTTGTTTTTGATTCGCATTTCTCTAACGATTGATGAAGCTGAGCATCTTATCATGTTCTTATTGACCATTTTTATCTCTTTCTTTTTTTTAAATGTCTTTTCAGCTTCTTGGCTCATTTTTAAATTGGGTTATTTATCTTTTTTGTTGCTGAGCTGTAAGAGTTCTTTATATATTTTGATACTAGGCTCTTTAAATACACGATTTGCAAAAAAATGTTCTCCTGTTCTGTGGGTTGTCTTTTCACTTCCTTGATATATTTTTTTAAGATTTTATTTATTTATTTGACAGATAGAGATCACAAGTAGGCAGAGAGGCAGGCAGAGAGAGAGGAGGAGGAAGCAGGCTCCCTGCTGAGCAGAGAGCCCGACATGGGGCTCGATCCCAGGACCCCGGGATCATGACCTGAGCCGAAGGCAGAGGCTTTAACCCACTGAGCCACCCAGGCACCCCTGATAGGGTTGTTTAATGTTCATTCTTTCTTCCAAGAGTTTCATAGTTTCAGCTTCTGCATTTAGGACATTATGACATCTTGAGGGTTATGGAGTTGTTGTTGTCTATGGTGTGAAAAAATGCCAACAATGTGGGATCTGAAGGGCTGGACCCCAGGCTGAGGTCTGCACATGCTCTTAGACATCTCAGCCCTGTGAGTGCAGGACAGGAAAGGGAGGCACGGAGCTTGCCCAAGGTCACTTGGTGGAGCTGGGACGGGGACCCAGGCAGCCCCGCTGTACACCCACAAGCTCTATCCCACATACCAGCCGATGCAGCAGGGTTGTGTGGCTAGGGACGGAGTTTAGGGACAAAGTTTAGGGCCACAACAAGAAGGTTCCTTTCCTTGTCCCTCACCCTCCTAAGCTCCTTGTTGCCTCTGGGGGAGGTGGGGAGAGAGGTGTGCCCATCAGCCCGGAGCTCCCCGGCACAAGGGCAAGGTCTGCGAGCAGGGGCTGGGGAAAGCCCAAGGCCGAGGAGGAGCAGTACTCCAAAAGAGCCCTCTCTCTCTCTGCCCAGGCCTTGCTCCTTCTGCTCTCTAAGACTTTGGCTTTCCTGGAAATCAAGAGCTCTGCTGCTGAGGAACTCGTCAGACCTGTTTACGCCCTGGGGAACCAGGCCAGAGCCAAGCTGGAGGGAACAGACACCATGGGCACCTGCTGGCCCGCCTCACAGCTCCAGGAGGCCCAGTTCTGCCCGCCCTGCAGTGGCCCAGCCCCACGAGGACATGGGACAGCCAGCTGGGAGGGCCAGAGGGGCTCCGTGCAGCTCAGGAGAAGACCCTGGGGGCCCATTCACTCCCCTGTCCCTCAGACATCCGACCACTTACACCCACTCTCTTCCACAGCCCAGAGAGGATCGGTAACACCAGGAACACCCAGCTCTGTCCTCAGTGGGCTCTGGCCCCACGGGCATGGGAGTGAATGGGCTCCGGTGTCTGCCTCTCTCGGCGTCTCCACAGCTTAGGTGGCTCATGGCCCCTCTCCTTCCACTGAGCTTCATTGGTGATTTGACTGCCCCTGACCCAAGCCCACAACCAGCGGCCTTTAGTTTCTCAGACTTTCCATCCAGTTCTTGAGGAACACTTGGCATGGCCCCACAGGACCACCAGACGGGTCCTACTGGATCTTCCTCTACTCCAGGAAGCTGGGTTGGGGGTTGAGTTTCCTGAAAGCCAGAGAGAAATCGGGAGCAGTGTGCGTGAGTGTTGATGGACTCATCATGTCTCCTGAGTTGTATCTCGGATCGCTTTTTAAGGTACAAGAACTCCTTGGGGCCTCCCTAACCTCGCCCGGTACCTCTACCCTCTTGGCTCTGGGCTCCAGCTGCAAATGCTCCTCATTGGGCCCCTTGAGTGCCAGACACTTCTTCCTGCCACAGGGCCTTTGCATATGCTTCTCCTGCTGCCTGGCACATTCTCCCGCCTGGTACCACCCCCTCCTCTGCCCACTGGCCCCACTCAGCTTTCTCTTCTCAGTCCCGCCTCTCATCTCCAGTTCCTGTTGCCTGGAATGCGCCACACCCCCTCCAGCGCCTCATCTTGGCACCCAGCACTTTTGCTGGGGACAAGTAAGTGGGGTTTTCCTTTCCCATAGGGCTTTAAGTCTGGGATCAGGGTAGATTCTCTCCCTCCCTGCACCCCTACCTAGCACCCTGCACAGGACCTGGCACTGGAAAGACTCTAGGGAAACATTTAACAAGCTCCAGCAGGCCTGGAGAGCTGACCCAGACTGCATGAGGCCTTCGGAGGCAGCTTCTGTGGTCAGTGCTGTGGGCTCTGGGCCTTCTAGAAGACACTATGGGCCACAAGTCACAGCCAGGGTCCGCAGCATTCCCAGATCCATCCCCAGGGCTGCATGGGGCCTGCCCTATCTGTCTGTGACTTAGTCTCCCCCCCCAAACAGAATGGGATCCCATAGTCCCTGGAGTCTCAGGAACTCTAGCCCCCAGGGCAGCAGAGAACCCTGAGGCCATGGGCATCCCTGGGTCCAGCTAGCTGTGTTGCACGGGAGGTGACCCATCTCGAGAGCTGGCCAGATTGGCTGTCCAGGGATTCTTGGTGGCCCCAACCCAAGCCCAGCAGGTGACAGGAAGCAAACCCAAGCACAGCCGTGGTGAGGCTTCACGTCCCCAGGGAGCTGGGTGCAGGGGACAGGGGGGTAGATGTTGGCCCCACTCTGGCTCCCCCAGCCAGCTGGGTCTCATTGAGGGTAATTAGCCCTGGGAGCCGCCTGGATCTTGGCATCTGATTTTCCACTGTGATCCGTCAGCCCGGGCCTTCGGACAGTGGCCCCCGTAAAATCACGAGGGGGTCGCTGTTAAGAGAAACGGCAAATTCCTTCCACCCGTGCGGCTGGCTCAGTTGACTCTGAGAGCAGATTCCCTCCTGGCGCGCGCTCAAGAATGGCCAAGTCCTTTGAAGGTCTTTCCAGGACGGACCCCAGGGGCTTGGAGCCGGCTGGGCGGGGAATCTCCCGGGAGCCTCTGCTGACCACGGGAGAGGGGGGGCCCCCTCCGGCTGGCCCCTGGCTGCTGCAGGGACCCTGCTGGGCTCCGCTGGCCATCTCCGTGGCAACCCTGGGGGTGACTCTGGACCTTTTTCACAGCCAGGAAGTGGCTGGGGTGGGGGTGGGGATGGGGGCGGGGAGAGCCCACAATGTGCTCAGTCGGGCTGTCCTTCAGTCTGGCTGAGGGTTAGGCTGGGCCTCTGGGGACGCCCAAGTGTTAGTGTCTGTGTGTCTCACACATAAAACTTTCAAGTCTCACCTGACAAAGAACCCTGCTCAGGCGGAAGGCCCTGGTGACTTTGGCTGGCTCCACAGCCTGGATCTCTGAGTTTGCCTCCGGCTTTGTCACTTCTGGGCAAGGTCATTAACCTTGCTGTGACTCAGTTTCCCTATTTAGAAAATGAAGCTCGTGGCAGTGTTAACCTCACGGGATAGCTCCTTGCTTCACTCAGGCCAGGCTTTGGGATCCAGTGGTGGACAGACAGATCTCATCTGGACCCCTGCTGAGCCCACGTCCAGGGGAAGGCAGATGCCGGAAATGACATCATGAGACAAGAAGGACTCAAGGTGATAGAGGGGTAGATGGGCAAGGGGCGGGTGGAGAGGCTGTAGGCTACCCGTGTAGGCCCTGGTAAAGCTGCGTCCTAGGAGGTGGGACACCTCCGTGTCATTGGGAATGACATGAGCACAAGTGTAATTTAATAATCCAAAGTGACAAGTGCAAAGTCAGAAAAGGCCCATGGAGCTGAGAAAGCGCAGAGGAGGAGCCCAATCCAGCCTGGAAGGCTTCCTGGAGGAGGTGATAACCTGAAGAATGCAGACAAAGTGGATGATGACAGGCTTCCAGGTAGAAAATAGAAAAAGAGAGTCTTCTGGAGAAGTCCACTCCTGATGACATCACGCAGAGAGGCTCTGTTGGATGTTGGCGATGTTGGCGAGGCTCCGACCAGCCCGCGCCCTTCTTAACCAGCAGGAAGCAGACCCTAGGTCAGGGGCCTTCCTTCAGACCCAGCACCCAGCTGGACTCGAGCAACACCCTCTCTGTTTCTGTGGTCATCTCCTGATGATGGCGTGTGGAACTAGCTTTTCACGTTTGGTAGCAAGGTTTTTTAGAAGTGCTTTCTTCAGAAGGATTGTATATCCGTGAGTCAATTTAAGGAAAACAACTAAGGTAGACAATACCTAAGAGCAGAAATAACAAATGTGGGGTGGGAATCACTGAGGTTTGGGGGGAAGAGGTGGGTTCTAGAGGAGAGACTGTGAGAGACTCTTTGGAAAGCGAATAGTCTGGAACTCTCTGGAACATGTGTTCTCGAAGCCCAGTGCTAAAAGCATTAGCTTTTGGTCTTGAGTCCAAAATCCCCTTGAACAGAAGAGGCTCCATCCAGTAGGGTGGGGCCGAGGGAGTGTGGCTGCTTGCTGACAGACAGACAGACAGACAGACAGATGGGCGCTCAGCCACATGGGAGTTTGTTGCTGGGCATGCGCGGGAGCTCCGAGTTCACTGTCTTGAAGCCAGACTCTCTGGGTGATTCATGTGCCAGCTGGGTCCCACTGATATGGCGTTCTGGGGCACTTGGCATCTGTCTCTCTCCTACCTGCCCCCTCCGCCCCAGCCTCTCCCAGCTTAGCAAAGCTCGCAGCTCAACTGGCGCCTGTTCAGTGAGGGGGAGTTGATGGGACACCAGGTCTTCTGTTGTGGTTCTGTTGGGACCATTGGCGACCACACGGCAGGGATGGGGCTGGCTGGCTTTTAGAAGCCCAGTTGCTCCTCAGGACATAAAGATAGGGGTACATAAAGCCCCTAACCTGCTGCCTGGCATTCTGGGGGTGTCCCCCCCCCAAACACACCTGCCTGGCTTCCGTGGGGGTATGACCCAACTAGAATCACAGAGCTGGTGACAGGCTGAGCTGGAAGAATGCACCAGGGTCACGGAGGTGCAAAGTGCCACGTGGACAGACAATGAAGCTAGGTCCAGAGAGGGGTAGCCCTTTCCAGCTCCACCTTCCACAGTCATACCCCTTCCGTCTTCCCCACACCCCTGAATATATTCAGAATCACTCTCCTGTCCAAGTTGCATCATTGGGGTGATAGGTGCTAATGCCTGTGTGTCCATGGGGCCTGGAAGGGGGACAACATGTTAGCACGAGACCTCTTGGGTGCTGGTAGGGGGCTGTGAGACCTCTGGCATGTCAGGGGGAGGGGGCTGGGACTCCTTAGCAAGGAGAGGGCTTCAGGAGAGGGGCTGTGTTTTGCTAAGCAACGCTTTCCCTCTCTGGGCCCCAGATCTTTCTGTGCCAAGACGACACTGGACTGGGGGGAACTGTGGGCGTGGGCCTGGCGACGGGGCTGGGAGGGACAGGCCAGCCTGGAGCCACCCTAATCTGGGGCTTAGCTCTGACTTCAAAGCTGGCGGCTTCAGCTTTGTTGGAATGTCCAGCCATGGTGGGGGCAGAAAGGGGATGCCTGGTTCCCATCAAGTTCCAGAGAGTAACTGTGGCCTCTCGGGGCCCGTGAGGGCGGGGCTGGAGATCTCAGGGGATGTGTTTGGGGTGCGGGATCCCCAGTGCCTTATTGCTGTGTGACCTCGTGCCAGTGGCTTAATGTCTCTGGGTCCTTGTAATCCTCATCAGAGAAACAGGGTGAGCGGTACCTCCTTTCTAGAGCAGCACCTCGTCTAGGGTATGGCCCGGGGCCTGGGAGGACCCCAGTTGGGGGGACCCCAGTCTGCCGTGCTGGACCTGATAAGGGAACAACGTCCGCCTTAGGCTCGAAGGTGGGTCCTTATGGCTCCACAGCGCCATCTACCGACAGCTGAGCAGTCATGCCCCGTTCCAGCTTCCCCGGGGCCACCCGCACGAGGTTAAAAATGTAATCTAGAGGCAAACAAGACTTGAGTATGAGTCCTGGCTGCCAGATTTCTGGATGAAGGGCAAGGCAAGGTTTTTAAGTTCTTCAAATCTTGCTTTCCTGTTAAAGACGGCAGCATATTCTGAGCGTGCGTGTTCCCCACACGGTACACTTTCTAGGCGCTCATACGTAGAACTCTCCCAATGACCGTGGGAAGTAGAGCCTACCACTGTATCTATTTCACAGATGAGAAAAGTCGGGGCCAGAGAGGGCAAGACACTGCCCCCGAGCTGCACAGCCTGTAAGTGGCAGGGCTGGGATTTGAACCAGGCAGTCTTCCTCCATCGGTCCTTGCTTCTTACCATGAGGCCAATGAGGCAGCAGGTAGAGGCACCTTGGACGGGCACAGGTAAGACTCCCAGTCAGGGGCTGAAACCCTTGGTTCAAGGTGGGCGGCTCAGCTAGAAGTCTAGTGGGGTATCTCTTTGGGGGGTACCTCCTGCCTGCCACCATCCGTCATGTGATCTGCTCCGTGATCCCCGGTTTCCGGGTCTGCAGATGGGCTTACTTTGTATCTCCCACCACTTCCGGCTCTAGAACCCCCTCACCCTTTCCTTGCCTCCCTCACTGTGCCCATCAGAGCGCTGGATTAGCCGAGGACTCCGCTCTCGGCCTCCAGACACCTCCAGTGGGGAGGGCCTTGTCTGTGCCGTCTAGCCCCCCAGTGACAGCAGCAAGCTTCCCAGGGGCTATGGTTGGGGGGTGGAATGACCAAGGATGGAGCCACGATGCTCAGGGGCCGGGAACAACCATCCCGATCCAGCCTGGGCTCGTTCCCTGTGGGCCTCCCGCTCAGCGCAGTACCCATCCCAGAAATGCCCTCATCAGTTCGGTAATTACTGGTTCTCCTTCCTGCCCCACCCCCAAGCCCCGTCAAGCTTTTGCTGGCAGACAGGAGGAGCCTGCTGTAAAAGCTGGAGGCCTGGGCCGGCTTGTGCACACCCAAATAAAATGGAAAGGGAAGTGGGCACCCCCAGAAACCCACTATGCAGTTTGGGAAACGTTAGGATGTGACCACAGATCAAGCTGGGCCCCGAGTAGCCCTGGCTGGGGGCTGAGGACCCTCACTGGACCGCCATCCGAGGAGGCAGTCCTGGACAGGAGCCGTCTCGTCTATACAAACCTGCCCGTGATGGGGTGAGCTCCCTGTCACCAGCTGCTGAGAGGCCTGGGCCACCTGCTAGGTAGGCTTTGACACTCAGTAGCCCTCGGACCTCCTTTCTGAGGTTCAAGCCTGTCACCACCTGGGAGGAAAAAAAAAATGGGTACTGGGATCCCCATTCTACAGATGAGGACACTGAGGCCAAGGATGTCCTGGGCCGTTTGTCCTCCAAGTCTGCCATCTCTCTGCTCCTGGGGTGGGTCAGGCTGCCTTCCGAAAACCAGACTTGTGCGGAGAGCCGTGGACACAGTCGTCAAAGTCCCTGGCACGTTCGTTGTGCAGTGGGGGACCTAGAAGAGAGAGGAACTCTCCCTGTGGGGGGCGGAGGGAGGAGCCTGAGCACGGAAGATCGAGTGGGAGATCAGGCCTGAGCAGGAGGAGCTCCGGGAGGCAGCAGAGGCTGCACGGTGCTGGCGGTGGGGAGGCAGGCCCTGAGGCTGGGAGGAGCCCTTGGGGTCAGGTGGCAGAGCCTTGAGCCTTCATCCAGAGCTGGGCCATTTTCCCAAGGGCATGGAGGAGCCATTCTCAATGGGGACCCGCTGAACAGGTTACGAGGCCGGGCACACTGAGAGGGGTGTGCGCCTGCTCCTGGCCTTCTCTTCTGCTTCAGGAGGACTCGGAGAAGCCAGAGACACCTGCCCACCTCTTCGCGGGTTGAGCCAAGATGCCATGCCAAGAGGGCAGAGGGCAGCCCTTCTGGGTTCATCTGAGTTCCATTTCGTTTGGGTCACTTTGGGCTTCCAGGCCACGTCCTACGAGATCACAGAAAGTAGGGCCTCCCATGAGTGGCAGGCTAAGGAGTTCTGGCAGATTCCATCCAAGATGGAGCTGCTGCTGCCACAGTTGGTGCCAGGGCCAGCGGGCTGCTGTGTGCCAGGCAGTGGGAGCGGAGGGTGCCCCGGCTGGCAGGGGCTGGGTAGACACTCTGCGTCTGTCCGAGCACCCTGCGGTCCCACCCGTCTGAGCCACTTTCAGAACTCAGCCCTTTGTCCATGGAGCGGGGCATGGGCCAGGCCTGGGAGGCCTGGGGACCTGTGATTTTTGTCCTCCACGCTGGGTCATCAAAGGCTTTATGAGGCCCTCTGGCAGGCCCACTGGCTTTCTGCGAGGTGAGATCATGCACCTGAACGTGAGGCCCGCCCGGCCCTGTACCCTGAAAGGGCCTCTTGTTCTCCCGGACCCGGCTGTCAGCACCCGGCTTGGTAATGGGAGCTGGTTCTGTTGGCCGCTCCTGCCCGGCCAGAGGCTTGGGGAAGGTGGGGGCAGCTCCAGCTTGGCCCTGAATGCGCCCATCAGTTAGGGGAACCCTGATCTCTCTGCATCCCTGGTCCCGGGATGGGGGGGCAGAGTGTGGGGAGGTAGGGGGCGCTTAGCACTGAAGTGTGCAGTGATTGGCTCACTCTGCACCCTTGGGTTTCTGGTTACCCAAACGCTCAGCGAGGGGTGCAGGGGCTCCGATGCCTCCCCTGGGGTTCCATCCCTGCCCTCAAGATGCTTCCAGCCCAGGGAGCAGAAGGACAAGTGGGCCTCGGCCACACACCAGGTGGGAAGGCTCTTAGAGGCACTTCCGCAGAGCCTCGGGAGCAGAAGGGAATGAATGAAGGCTCGTGGCAGGAGATGGAAGCTCCACGTAGCGGCCACTGGCTGGCACTTTTCTGGACATTTGACTTGAGGTTGACTGGCTATTGACCAGTCAGCACAAGGCAGAAGTTAAGAATGTGCCTCTGGGGGCGCCTGGGTGGCTCAGTGGGTTAAAGCCTCTGCCTTCGGCTCAGGTCATGATCTCAGGGTCCTGAGATCGAGCCCCGCATCGGGCTCTCTGCTCAGCGGGGAGCCTGCTTCCTCCTCTCTCTCTGCCTGCCTCTCTGCCTACTTGTGATCTCTGTCTGTCAAATAAACAAAATCTTAAAAAAAAAAAAAAAAGAATGTGCCTCTGGGCCCATATCCTCGTTCAGCAGCTTCCTACTCATGGAGTTATGGCTTAGCCTCTCGGTGCCTCGGTGTCCTGCCTCCCCGCCTCCACCTCCATGTCCATGCCCTCCAGGTGCACTCCTGGAGGAGGGGTTCCTGGTGTTCTAGGATTCCCAAAGCAAGCAGAGTTTGAGAGCAGAAGGTGTATCAGTGGTGGTAAGAAGCAGGGGTGCTCTGGGGCTGGGATCCCAAGACTCGTGCTCCCCCTTGTTCCCTCAGCTCCTGCCCACGCCTCTCTGCTGCTGCTGCCGACCTCTCCCTGGGAAGCGGTCCCAGAGGCAGGTCTTTACCCCTGAGCCCCCTCGGTCCCTCAGATCTTAACACAAGCTGGGCACATAAGAAGCCTCAGCGAGTGGTTGTTAAGTGAATACGTGAAAGGATATGTGAATGAATGGATGGATGGACGGACAGATGGACAGATGAGTGTGGGTGGATGAATGGATGGATGGACAGACAGATGGACTGATGGATGGACGGATGGACAGATGAGTGTGGATTCATGAATGGACGGATGGACCATGAGTGTGGGTGGTTGGATGGATGGATGAGTGATGGAATAGGTGGGTGGATGGATGGATGGAGGATGGATGGACAGACGGATGGACAGATAACTATGAATGGATGGACGGACGGACAGATGAGTGTGGATGGATGGATGGATGGATGGATAGATGGATAGATGAGTATGGATGGATGGATGGATGGATGGGTGGATGGATGGACGGATGGACAGATGGACAGATGAGTATGGATGGACAGATGGATGGACAGATGAGAATGGATGGACGGACAGATGGACAGATGAGTATGGATGGACGGACAGAAGGACAGATGAGTGTGGATGGATGGATGGATGGATAGTGATGGGATAGGTGGGTGGACGGACCGATGGACGGGCGGATGAGTTGATAATGGGTGGGTCAGTGGACAGACGGGTGGGTGGGGAGGAGGAAGGAGGGATGGCGCATGGTTTTAATACAATTGTAAAGCATCTCAGCTTCTTTATTTTGCTTTATCCTCATAACTCTGTGGTGTAGGCAGAGCTAGCACCATTGATCTCATTCTACAGAACTGAACATTGAGGCTCAGAAAAATAAAGTGACTTGCTCCGTGTCACACAGGAAGGAAGTGACCGAGACACATGTCAAGATGACTCTTGTCACTCTACTCTTGGTGGCTTTCCCAGTAAACTCCATTCATCCCCTGATTCATTCATTTATTCAGGCAGTCATTGTCACTTGCCGAAGCCTGTTGGGGGCCACCCAGGGCTGGGGACTGGAAGATGCAGCAGATTGTCTCCCCGGCTTTGAGGAGCTCCCGAGCCCATGAACAGCTTGACGGGATCAGGGCAGAGGCCTGGGCTAAGTGCAGACGGTACCAACTCTTCTGGGGGAGGGATGTGACTCAGGGGTTCGGAGGAGGCGAGGCAGGGCCGGACCCAGAAGGAGGGGCTGGAGGTGGCCAGGTAGAGGCAGATCAGTCCGCTGACTTCAGGCCCAGGCCCTATGGGACCCAGGCCCACAGCAGCAGCTCTGGTCTGGGACAAGCCAGGCAGTGTGGGCAGCTGGATGGGGCCGGAGTGAGTGGTGGCGGGGCCAGGGCTGTGCCAGGGAAGCTGGCGGGGATGGATCTGCGGGGGCTCTGGGCCTCACCTGACGCAGCGGGGAGATGCTGAAGGGCAGGGCTCTGAGGGGGGTCCCCCTGCGGACAGGAGAAGGGTGCTGGCCCTCAGCCAGGCTGCCTCTCGGACCCCTGGCCCTCAGGCCTGCCCTTGGCACCACGCCACCCCCAGACTCCACGACCTGGGGCGCCCCCCACCCCCAGGGCCACACGCCGGGCAGCCAGAGCAGAGGCCCACCCACGACTGCCCACCCCAGGAGCAGGGCCCTCGCTGCCAAAGGGCCGCCGGCCGCTCTGGAAGACCCCAGGGCTGGGTTTAGGAGGCACCGCGCCTGGGCAGCTGCCTCCACGGGCGAGGCCGCCACGCCAGGTGCGCCCGGGCGCTCATTAGGCCCCGGTGCGCGGCCCAGGCTTCGGTGTCTTTCTGAGAATCCCCGCCGAAGAAAGAAATCAAAGGCTGGGGATTGAAAAACAAGAATGGGGAGATATAAAACAAGATTTCTATCTAAATAATTTCCTCTAATTGCTGGTAAGAGACATTAATTTTCCTTTTGAAGCTCCCCGCGGCCCCGGGCGCCTCGGGACGTGCCAAGGTGGCAGCCCGTCTAGCCGGATTATTTCCCCGCCGCCCGCAGGGCTGGCTCGGCGCCCACCGCGGGGGCGGGTGGGGTGGCAGGCTGGGTGCTGAGCAGCTCAGGGTGGGGGGGCCCCGGGTCGGGGGTTGGGAGACAGGGAGGGAGCCCTGGATCTGGTGCACTGAGGCTGAAGCCTAAAAGGGGCCCCCAGAGCCCCGGGTCTCTACCCCAGACACACGCAGGAGAGTCAGGATCCCGGGAGGCCCGGGCCCCTCTTCTTTGCTGCAGAATTCCCAGGCCTTTGGATGGGCTGGGCATCCGCAGGGTGGAGGCCTGAGGGACTGCTCTCTTGCCTCTCTTGGCCCTGGCTGTGACCCCCACCGAGGTCAAGGTCAGACAAGGCCAGCAGAGATGAGGGAGGCCCAAGCAAGTCCCCGCCTGTTCCCAGCCCCTCACAGCCGCCCCCTGGAGGAAGTAGGCCCCATTATCGTCCCACTTTACAGATGGCCTGTTGAGGTTCGAGGCTGGGGCGAAGCCTCACAGGAAGAGGGAGACTGACCAGAGCTTCTGGCCCCAAGCCCCCGTCCTCCAAGCGCTCTGGAGGAAATCGCCTGGGAATCCAGATTCTTCAGCGGCGCATTCCAGGCAATCCTAGTCCGTTCCCAGCTCACATCTCATGTCTTCTCCAACTGTCCCTTGTCCTGTTCCCGTACTCGGCTGGGCTCCCCCGGCCTCCCCCAGCCCTGGGCTTTCCCTCCCAGCATGGGTCACAAGGACTGCCGTGGCCCCTCATGGCTGGTGCTCCCGCCTGCCTGTGAGCACCCCGGGTATGGGCTGTGTCTGAGCCCCCTCCGTGGCCCACGCCCAGTCT
This sequence comes from Mustela nivalis, assembly GCF_964662115.1. Taxonomy (NCBI): domain Eukaryota; kingdom Metazoa; phylum Chordata; class Mammalia; order Carnivora; family Mustelidae; genus Mustela; species Mustela nivalis. The sequence goes on along the minus strand of NC_139038.1, from coordinate 8,452,455 downwards.
GGGGCTCGTATCCACTGGGGGACACAGGGGATGCTGGGTGAAACGAAGGGCCTTTCAGCTGGTGATGGGACTCACATTGTCTTTTACCCTAAGAGATTTTTCCTTCCCTTTTGATCTCATGCAATTTATGAAAAATAGAACACATGTGTTCCTGATTAATTCCTACAAAATCACGGAAATGTTGACTTTTTTTAAAGAGTCATTTTATATGGAGGCTCCTTTTAGATTCTTTCAAGCCTTCAAGTTTGGGGAGGAGATGGGTCACCCTGCCACCTTCAACTTCCCATCAACACAAGAAGAAACAGCGATGTGACGAAGACTGGCCCTGGTGGGGAGGTGTCTGTGGTCGTGCCCACCTCACTTCCCTTCCTCCTTGGCTCCCCATGGTCCTCGGGATAAAGTCTGGGCTCCTTAGCCTGGCATTCAAGGCCTCTACACCAGCCCTTTAGGCCTCTCTGGGCACCCTCCCCCCACCTCAGGCACCCTGATAACCAGCCTTGCTGAATTTCCTGTTGGTCCTGAAACAAGCCAGTCTGTCCCTTTTGCACATACCGCCCCCACCTGCTGGGAGGGCTCTCCACATGTCACTTTCTCCGCCTGATGAACTTCTACTCATCCTTCAAAACCCAGGTCTAGTGTTCCCTCATCTGTTCAGCATTTGCTGCCTCACCCAGGCAGCCCCTTGTGGTTACCCCCGCATTCCAAGAAGTGAGTCCTCCTGTGACTGAAGGGGCCCAGACACACTGCCTCTGGCCTGCCTCCCAGGGTCACTGACCCGGGTGTGTAAAGATGAAAGGCTGGTATGTCATGGTAAGAAGTAATAAAAGGGGAAAGGCAAACCCTCCTCAAATGAAAGCCATGCACAGTGTTTATTTTTGGCATTTTACGGGTGCTCTTGAGAATGGGAGATGGAAAAAGAGAGTTCCACTAGGGACAAGCAGCAGACTTCACCCTTAGGGTGGGAGGGAAGAGAGAGAAACAACAGCCCCTCGCTTGTCCAGTGCTGACCTCTCGGCCCTGTCTGGATTCCAGAGGAGCTGGAGTTACTACCCCAGCCCAGAGCTGGTCACTGAGAGGATTTCAGATCCCAACAGAGGGTTCCCTCTGGCTCTCCCACACCTCACCTCCCTACCCCCACACAGAACCCCTTCTCTAGTGCTTTGTAGCTAACCTTGTAAGGTGGGCGGCATGAATATGATCCCCATTTTACAGATGTGCAAGTTGAGGCCCAGGCATGAAAGGGTTGGCTTAAGGCCACGTGCTAAATTAGCAGCCAGGCAAAGACTAGAACTCAGGGCATCTGTCCCTACAGTTTAGGCTGGTTCATTTTAGCTCAGCTGTCTCCAGCCCTGGGAGGGGTGGGCCCAAGGGTCTCCAACAGTTTGCCCTGGTATCAGAGGGTATCCTATCAGTCTGTTTCCTCCAGCCACACCAGCCTCTGCCCTCTTAGGTATCCAGCTTTGCAACCTTACTGCAGCAGCCCCACTGCTTCTATGCTTAACAAGGAGGGTAGACCATGCATGAGGAGTTCCAGTCTTGAAACCACATGGCCCAGCTGTGGGAGGCTGTTCAGGGAGCGGGCAGGCCCCAGACAACGGAGACCCTCCTATGCCAGATTGCCTCCTCCCTATCCACAGTGCAGAGGACCTAGAGTAGCCTACTCTCTCCCCATACTCAGGAGAGCCAGGGAAATCACAGAGGGCTTCCTGCAGGCAGGGGCCACCTGTGGGCAGGAGCCTTGCTCTCCTTCTCTTGACGAATGAAGCCCAAAACAGAGGCTGAGAGGGTCCAGGGGATGGAAAGGCCAGGGATGCTGTTAGGTGCCAGCCCCAACTAGCTCTGGGAGGTGGGAGTGTGGAGGAGAGAGAGCTTGGCCGTCAGAGAGTGCATTACATGACAGAAAAACGTGCGGCCTGCCTGAACCCCACTTCCTGAGCACCTATTGGAGACCCAGCTGTGGACCCTTTATAACCACCATGGAATTCTCAGAGTGACCTCATTTGCTCCCCCCCCCCTTTTTTGTTTGTTTTTCTTTGTTTCTTTGTCAGAGAGAGAGGGAGCAGCAGGCAGAGGAGGCAGGGGGAGATGCAGGCCCCCACTGAGCAGGGACCCCTTTGTGGGGCTCTATCCCAGGACCCTGGGATCATAACCCAAGAGGAAGGCAAATGCTTAACCGACAACCACCCAGATGTCCCCGATTTGTCCCATTTTAAATAGAAGAAAACTAAGAAGGTTGGGAAGGATCCATGGGCCACCTAGGGTTCGGGTGGCGGGAGGCGGTCAACAGAGGATCTGAAACTTCTGTGATGCAGCGATCTGCAACACTCGGGCAGAAACGCAAACGCCTCCCAATTAGCCATGCGCTTCTCCGTGTCCCAGCATCCTTTGTGATTTGCCCGCGACCATGTGACTAGTTCTGACCAATAGGATGGGAGCAAGGGGGTGACCCCGCCCCCTCACTTCCGGGTTTGCGGCGGTTCCTAGCCGAGGCGGTCTGCATCTCTCTCTCTCCGGCTGCTGCGGTCGCGGAGGGGCACGTGTTCCAGATAATGAGGCTCTAAGGTAGAGGAAAAACTCCATGCGGGACTCTGCAGGTCAAAAAAATTAAACTTTTGTGTTCAGTTAAGGAATTGAAGGGTGGTTTGATTTTTTTTTAATTTTATTGCTTTTTTTATTTTTAAGATTTTTTTGTTTGACACGGAGAGACACAGCGAGAGAGGGAACACAAGCATGGGGAGTGGGAGAAGGAGAAGCAGGCTCTTTGCCCGGCTCCAGAGAGCCCGTCTGGGGGCTCGATCCTAGGACCCCAGAATGACGACCCCAGCTGAAGGCAGACACCTAACCACTGAGCCACCCAGGCGCTCCTAACTTTATGTCTTTATTTGACAGAAAGAGACACAGAGAGAGAGGAAAACAGACGAGGGGACCGGGAGTGGGAGAAGCAGGCTTCCCACTGAGCAGGGAGCCCAGGACCCAGGGATCATGCCCAGAGCAGAAGGCAGACGCCCAACGCTGAGTCACCTAGGCGCCCCAGAGAACTGAGCTTTGAGGCTTTCTCTGATTTGATTACCCGAGTACAATTATCTAGAGTGAAACAGCCCTGGGAAGTAGGGCTTACTGTCCCTATCCTGCAGATGAGTGCACTGAGGCCCAGAGAAGGGATTGGGCTGAAATCCCTTTGCAGAACCACTTCAGCCCACTGTGTCTGGCTCCACACCCCCGTGGGGTTTTCCCTGCGACTTGCATAGTTGGCATATTGGAAAGAGCCTGCGGAGGCCCAGGCCCAGGCCCAGGCCCAGGGGAGGGAGGCAAGGAACAGCTACAGCCTGCTTTTAAACATTGCATGTTGTTAAAACCCCATCAGGCTGGTGTAAACCATGAGATGTGGCTGAAAGCACAGAGGAGGCCTAAAGTGGGGAGACGCATGGGCCCCCCAGCACGGTGACAGGATGTGCACCGGGGCATAAGGGCAGCATGTGGGGCCGGCTGTCAGACGCTCCACCTGCCCCCTAATGGATGACAGGTAGAGGCGGCCAGGAAGACAGAGGAGGAGGAGGAGAGGGGCCTGATTTACAGGCACCAGGGAAGAAAATGCAGCCAAGATTTATGGAGACTCAAGTGACTCGTTGGAGCCGAGTTTATTATCCATCACGTGCATCTGAATGTGTATTTATGACTTTCCAAATGATCCTGTCTTGCTGGAAATTATGTCCAGAGAACATCAACAGCAGTTCATCTGCATTGAGAAAGCCTGAGCCGGAGCGGAGTTCAAGGCTGTTGCGAGTCACCCAGGGAGGCCGGGGGCTGGTCTCACTTGTGCACGCACAGGTTCAAGAAGCGGACACAGACCCGTGGATGCTCGGAGCTGGGCCCTGCACTGGAGTCAGTGTGTGGAGATGAACCCGTCTCCCAGGGTCCTGCCTACAGCCCTCAAACCCCCACAGGAACTCACAGTGACGACTAAGGGGCAGAGGGAAGGTGAGAATACTCACTCTGGCATCTGACTGCTGAGTGACCCTGGGCAAACTACTTAACCTCTCTGAGTCCCTCGTTTTCCTCATCCAGAAAACGGAAGTTAAAGCTGATGGTGACCCCAGAGGGCATTTGAACGAACAAGGTACCGCACATGAAGTGTTGAGCACAGTGCCTGGCATTCGGTAAGTGGCCACGAATGTTATTTTTCTGTTCCTGTCATGGTTGATACTCTAAGCATCGTATGTCCTATTTGGCACAACCTGACCATCAGACCAAGCAAAATAAGATCTCTGGCGGAAGCCTCATTTAGTAAAAGGATGACCACTTACCTGCTTTGCACACAGTGGACACCAGGGAGGTAGGCCCAGCCAATCAAGATAACCACCTAAACCATCTTTTTTTTCTCTTGGAACCTTACTAAGCATCGTATGTCCTATTTGGCACAACCTGACCATCAGACCAAGCAAAATAAGATCTCTGGCGGAAGCCTCATTTAGTAAAAGGATGACCACTTACCTGCTTTGCACACAGTGGACACCAGGGAGGTAGGCCCAGCCAATCAAGATAACCACCTAAACCATCTTTTTTTTCTCTTGGAACCTTACGAATGCATGAAAGAACTGATTGTCAGTGGCTTTACTTGCTTGGGTCCCAGGCCTATAGGTAAGCTCAGAACTTTGTCACAGTTGAAAATGAGAGCCAGTATTCTGCTGGTGTGTCCTGGCGGCCTGTGCCCCCCTCGTGTGTCAGTAAATGACAGCCTCTGTAAACACTGGAAGGGCCTTGCCTGCTGCCCTGGCCATCCTAGCCCCTCCCCCAGGACCCCACGATTAGGGGGGTGTCTGAATTTATTGCCCACAAAGCAGAGCCTAAGACAAGGCCTTGGGAATTTATTTGAGAGCTCAGGAAATAAGTAGAAAGAGAGAGAGGAATCTTGGGGAAAAGATGAAAAGCAGCAGATAACTGCTCTCAGCAATGGGGGGCTTGATGCCATAGGGACCCCTGCAAAGTTCAGAATGTCTTCCAGAACTGTCTTTCTGGAAGAAGGAGAATGGAACATTCGTCCACTGTCACCTGTGCCCCAGTGGCTGAGTGTTTCCTTTGGGAGTATTTTCTCTCCCATAATTCTGCCTGCAGTGTTTGCTCATAGACTCAACGGGCCCTTTGTTGGAGAGGAGCCCGAGTCGGAGTGGGAACAGACACATGTCACAGGCTTACATGGGACACTATCCATGTGCCCAAGTTCACCTACAACTGTCCGCCCAGCTGCTGTGCCATCAGAGGGAAGCTGAGGGGGGGGTGACATGGGGACACCAAAAAGCGTCTGCTGCAATCCACCCCTTGCAACACTCGGATCCATCTGTAGCCACAGGAAGTCCACTGTGACAATGAGTCTTCACGGTGGCAGACAGCCATCATCTCTAAAAAATTGAATACAGGACTCTGGGAGGATGTGGCGTCAGAGGCACCAGGAATCTCCCTCTCCACCTAGACAACAGTTACACTGGACAGGATCTGTCTGATAGAAGTATTTTGGGGCTCTGGAGTCTATTGAAGGCTTCAGCTTGCAGGGGAAGGCTTAGATGGTGAATTGCAGTTGATCTGGGGGTGAACAATACAGCATATGTGGTCCATCCACACAATGGAATAGGACTCAACCATAGGACAGAACCAGCATCAACTCCTGCCATAACATGCCTTGAGAACATGACGCCCAGTGAGAGAAGCCAGACACAAAGGCCACAGGGTGTGTGATTCCATGTGTACGAAGAATCCAGAACAGGCCAATCCAGAGCCAGAAAGCAGATGAGTAGTCTGGGGGGCCAGAGGGTATGGAGGGATTGGGGATGATGGCTAAAGGGTATGGTTTTTGACTGGGTGGGGGGATCATAAGAAGTTCTAAAGTTAATTGTCCTGATAGTTGCACAACACCGAGAATAGACTAAAAGTCGATGAATTGTCACTTTTGGCAGGTGAATTGTGTGGCATGAGAATTATATGTCAGTAAAGTAGTTCTAAAAATTTTTTGGGACTGCAGTCGATTTCAGTGACTTTAAGCTCATAGCACAATAGCTGCTACCTATCCCCACCCCCACCTGTGGCAGGCAGCTGTGTACATATTCCTGGAGCAGCCTCTATGTAAACGGTGGGAGCCAGGGCTGGGGGAAAAATCCCTCAGACATTCAGAACAACTGCATATTTGGGGAAATTTAGAAAGACTAGCGTGCTCAAAGAAAGACTCGGAAAAGATCTGAGAAGACTTTATGTTTACGCCTCAGCTTGATCTTCAGTACAGAAACAGCCTATAACCATCAAAAAAATAAATAAATAATAAGAAAGAAAGAAAAGAAAAACCAAAGACAATAAACAATAATAATTTTTAAAAACCCAGCAAATCTGGGGGAAGAGGGAGAATAGATTTCCAGACTTACCACACAATTAGATACAGATGTGCAGTTCTTACCAACAACAGCAGCAAATCTCAAGGCATACCAAAGTAACAGGGAGATACAGCCCGATCAGAGGGAAAAAATCATTCACCAGAAACTGTCCCTGAAAATGGCCCTAAGGCAGATATACCAGACAAAGACTTTAAAACATCTGTCTTAATGATGTGCAAAGAACTAAAGGACAGTATGGAGGAAGTCAAGAAAACAATGTGTGAACAAAATGGCAGTGCTGTTAAGGAGACAGAAAACCCAAGGAGATGAAACCAGAAAGATTCTGGAGCTAAAAAGTCCCAACAACTGAAATGAAAAATTCACTGAGGGATTAAAAGGCAGATCTGAGCAGGCAGGAGAAAAGAATGAGTGAACCTGAAGACAGGACCATGGAAATGATTGAGGCGGAGGAACAGAAACAAAACAGATTGAACGGAAGTAACCAGAGACCAAGAGACCTACAGGGCACCATCAAAAGGACCAACCTACACACCGTGGGAATCCCAGAAGGAGAAGAGAGCAAAAGAAGCAGAGAATATTTGAACAAATAGTAACTAGAAGCCTCCCAAATTTGATGAAAGACATGAATATACATTTCTAAGAAGTTCTATGAACTTTAAGTAAAACGAACTCAAAAAAACACACACACCAAGACACATCATAGTCAAAATTTCAAAAGGCAGAGGCAAAGAGAGAACCTTGAAAGAAGCAAGAGAGAAGTGAATCGTCACCCTTGAGGACTCCTCAGTAAGATTACCAGCAGATTTCTCATCAGAGACTTTGAATTCCGTGGGCCAATGTATTCAAAGAGCCAAAAGAATAAAACTATTAACTAAGAACCCTTTGTCTGGCAAAACCGTCCTTCAAAAGTGAGGGACAAGAGGAGACATCCCCAGATACACAGAGGCTGAGCGAGTTCATGGCCATAAGACCCACTCTGTAAGAAATGCTCAAGGGAGTTCTGCAAGGTGAAATCAAAGGTCACTAGACAGTAACTTGCAGATTATGGAGAAATAAAGATTTCAATAATTAAAGGTAGATATGTTGGCGATGATAAAATCTAGTACGTATTCAGCTCTGTGCACAGTGGGGAGTCTGCCCAAGAGACTCTCTCCTTCTCCCTCTGTCCCCACCCCCTGCTTGCTCTCTCTCTCTCTCTCAAATAAGTCTTTCAAAAAGAATACAGGATGAGTACTCTTGTGTAAAGTATAGAATTGTTGAGTTGCTGTATTGTACCTGAGACTAATATGACACTGTGTGTAAACTATAGTGAAATTTAAAAAAAGAAAGACTAATATATTTACCAAAAATACATTAGTGTAAAAACTAGGATAACTTTGGTTTATAACTCCAAATCTTGTTTTCTATATAATGCAGGAGACTAATGCATTTAAAGGAACTACAAGTTTATGGTTTTTTGCAACACCGAGTATAAAGATGTAATCTTCTGACGCCAATACCTGAAAGGGGTGGGGACAGAGCTGTAAAGGAGGAGAGTTTTTGCATTTTATTGACATTAAACTGGCATAAATTCAGATTTGAATGTTATAACTTTAGGATGTTACACATAATCCCAGCGGTAAACACAAAGAAGACAGCTATAGAATTTACACAAAAAGAAATGAGAAATTTCTACATTTCCCTACAAAGTTCATCTAAACACCAAAGTAAGACAGTGATGCAGGAAATGAGGGACAGAAAAAGCTATAAAGCATAGAAAACAGGGCACCTGGGTGGCTCAGTTGTTAAGCGGCTGTCTTCAGCTCAGGTCATGATCCCAGGGTCCTGGGATTGAGGCCCACATCGGGCTCCCTGCTCGGTGGGAAGCCTGCTTCTCCCTCTCCTGCTCCCCACTGCTGTGTTCCCTCTCTCTGTGTGTCTTTCTCTGTCAAATAAATAAATAAAATATTTTTTAAAGAAAGCATATAGAAAACAAATAGCAAAATGACAGAAGTCTCTCCTCATTGGTAATTACTTTAAATGTATAGGAATTAAAGTCTCCAAAGACAGAGAAAAGTGTAATGGATAAAAACACATAATCCAACTATATACTATCTATAGGAGGCTCACTTTCTGGGGCACCTGGGTGGCTCAGTGGGTTAAGCCTCTGCCTTTGGCTTAGGTCATGATCCCAGGGTCTTGGAATCCGGCCCCAAGTCGGGCTCTCTGTTGGGCGGGGAGCCTGCTTTCCCCTTTCTCTCTGCCTACTTGTGATCTCTCTCTGTCAAGCAAGTAGATAAAATCTTAGAAAAAAAAAAAGGAGGTTCACTTTCTTTTTTTAAAGTTTTATTTAAATTCTAGGAAACATACAATGTTAGGTTAATTTCAGAGGTACAATACAGTGATTCATCAATTCCTGGGAAACCTCAAGTCTGTAAGAGACTCGCTTCAAATCCAAAGGCACAAATAGCTTGAAAGTGAAAGGATGAATAAATGTATTCCATGCAAATAGAGCCGGAAAGAGACCAGCAGTAGCTATACTGGACAAAACAGATTTTAAATAGAAAAAGAGGTGTTTATAATTTAAGAAGTCCTTTTGATTATAGCCACCATTGGAAAAAAAAAACTTTTTAAAGAGTTTATGAAAGACTGAGAAGGACATGATCTGTTAATAAAAGGCTTGCTGCAGCAAGAATATATAAATTATAAACACTTATGCACCTAATGACAGACCCTGAAATATATGAAGCAACAACTGGCAGAACTATGAGGAGAAAACATCTCTACAACCTTAGCTGCTGATTTCTTTCTTTCTTTTTTTTTTTTTTTAAGATTTTATTTATTTGAGACAGAGATCACAAGTAGGCAGAGAGGCAGGCAGAGAAAGAGGAGGAAGCAGGCTCCCTGCAGAGCAGAGAGCCCGATGCGGGGCTCAATCCCAGGACCCTGGGATCATGACCTGAGCCGAAGGCAGAGGCTTAACCCACTGAGCCACCCAGGCACCCCTAGCTGCCAATTTCAATGCCCCACTTGCAATGGTGGGCAGAGCAGCCACACAGATATAAATAAGGAAACGACACAGCAAAATAACTAGATCTAACAGGCACATATGCAACGGTCTACCCCAAACCAGAATACACATCCTTCTCAAGCGCACAGGGGACATTTTCCAGGACAGTCTCGAGGTTAGGCCACAAAGTCAGTCTCCATGGATTTGAAAAGGTGGACCTCCTACAAAATGTCTTTTCTGACCACAGAGAGATGAAGTTAGAAATCTACAACAGAAGGAAAACTGGAACAGTCACAAAATTGTGGGAATTATACAACAGACGTTTAAGCAACCATTGGATCAAAGAAGAAATCACAAGGGAAATGTGAAAATACTTAGAGACAAATGAAAACAAAAACACAACATATCCAACGTTACGGGAGACAGCAAAAGCAGGACCCAGGGGGATATTTATAGTCATAAACACTTACATAAAAAAAAAATCTCAAATCAACAACATAACTTCACAACTTAAAGAATTCTAAAAAGAAGAACAAACAACCCACCGCTCGTAGAGGGAAAGAATAAAGATTAGAGCAGAGATCAGTAAGAGAGAGAACAGAACAATCAAGAAAATCAATGAAACCGAGTCGCTTTGAAGAGGTCACCTAAACCGACAAATATTTAGCTAGAGTGACTAAGAAAGAAAGAGAGAAAATGTAAATTACTGAAATCAGAAATGAAAGTTGAGATATTTCTACTCATTCTCCAGGAAGATCATAAGAGAGCGCTATGCACAGCAAATTGAATATGAACAAGAAATATACCAACAACTTGAAAAACTGTTGGTTCACAAGCTCTTAGGGACTTTCTAAAATTGGCCCCATTTTCAGAGGGCAGGGAGAGGCCTGAGAAAGAGGCCACTGCAGTCTGACAGGTAGCGGGTGTAATAAACCAGGGAATATACATACAAGGCCTGTCTTGGGCAACTGTGAGATGAGTAGATCTCCACACCTACAAGTTTCTATAGAAGCCTTAACCGCATTCAGTCACATCTGTCAGTCTGAAAGCCACATCATTATCTCAAGGCTCTGTCCTTGGAGCAGCCACTGGGAGCAGAGAAGGCAAGTAGAACCCATAATCCAAGTACAGGGGAGGTGCTGACAAAACAGCTCCAACTGCTAGGGTCCAGCCCAAGGGCCAACCAGGGTTCATATCTTCTGGATGACATTCCCCAACAATAACCTAAATAAAGTGATAAAATGGACAATTCCTGGAAACACAAAATCTAACAGCACTGAAATGTGAGATATAGAAAATTTCAGTGGATCCGTAACTACCGAGGAGATCAAATCAGTAATTAAAAAACCTCCCAACAAAGAAAAGTCTGGACCCGATGGCATCACCAGTCAATTCTACCAAACATTCAAAGAAGAATCAATACCAGTCCTTCTCAAAGTTTAAGAGGAGAAGAGGGAAGAAGAGGAAACACTTTCTAACTTGTGCTATCAGGACAGCATTAATTACCCTGTACTAAAACCCGACAAAGGCACTACAGGAAAACTATCCACAACGCTCTATCCACGGTTGCAAGTGGCGTATTGAAATCCTCATACCTCTTATGAGCATTACTGCAGAAATCTTCATCAAAACACTAGCCATCCAAATTGAGCAGCCTGTTTAGAGAATTATAAGCCATGACCCAGGGGGATTTATTCCTGGGATGCAAAGATGTTTCAACATAGCAACATTAACCTGTATAATATCTCACATGAGCAAAATGAAAAACAAACAAACAAACAAAACACATGATCATCTCAATTGATCTTTGGGCTGAATCATACCACCAGTCTGCCCAGGTCTCCAGCTTGCAGATGACAGACTGTGGGACTCCTGGGTCTTCATGGCTGCATAAACCAATTCCTGTAATAAATCTCTTCATGTCTATCTATACAATCCGTATGTCTGTATCTGACCTAGATCTATGTATCCTACTGCCTCTTTTCCCCTGGAGAACCCTAATACAGCATCCATTGATTATCATTTCCCTTAAGAAATATTGAACATTTCCTCATTCTTTCTATATTGAGTAACTTTGAATTTTTATCCTGGAATTCTGAATATTACGTTATGAAACTCTGGGTCTGTGGCTAGTTTCAGACCCAAAGTTGTGATCCACCTCCTTTGAGCAACGATTCTAAAACAAGTTCCTTTTTCAGAATCTTGGCAGTACTGTTTTGATCCATTGTGTGTGCGCACTATCTAGAGGCCACCTTGGGATCTTAGTTGTGGTCTGCACTGGGGGCTGATAAACTACAGCCTGTGGATTGTGATTTGTGATTGCCTAGGAGATAAAACTGGGTTATATATATATATATATATATGTATATATATACATATATATATATATATTTAAAGATTTTATTTATTTATTTATTTGACAGAGAGAGATCACAAGTAGGCAGAGAGGCAGGCAGAGAGAGAGGAAGGGAAGCAGGTCCCCCGCTGAGCAGAGAGCCCGATGCGGGACTTGATCCCAGGACCCCGAGATCATGACCCAAGCCGAAGGCAGCGGCTTAACCCACTGAGCCACCCAGGCACCCTGGGTTTTATATTTGTAGGAGAGAGAGAGAGAGGAAGGAGGAGAGAAGGAAGAAAGGAAAGTTGGAGTATGTGACACAGAGCGTATGTTACCCATGAAGCCTAAAATGGGTACTGCCTGGCCCTTTACAGAGGAAGCTTTCTGATCTCCATTCTCAAAGCCTTTGCTAGGCTGTTTCAGGTTAGTCCCACGCACACACAACTCAAGCCTTGGGACTTTGTGCACACATTAAAGAATCCTTTTTCCCAGCTCCGTTCTCCCCATGACACCCCCCCTACAACCACTGTCTAAATCTCCAAGACCCCTCCCCCACTTTCCTGGTTCTCGCACTAGAAAGCCAGGGTCTTAGTCTCTCTGTGCTCTTGGGCACTCCCTACAGATGGGTCCATCTCGGCAAGAAGGGGCAACAGAAAAAAGAACAATATGGGGGCTCCTTGCTCTCTTCAATGACAGGTGTCGCTCTCTGACCAAAGAGAAATGTTTAGGTGCCTGTGGGATGGCAGAGGCCATCATGAACAAAGGGGAAAACAAATTGGGCTTTCCTGCTATGTTCTGTGTCCTGCAAAATACATTCTTGATTCTCTGATCAGAAAGACAGGTTTTTTTTTCCTTAGAGCTTCTTCTGTTTTCACCTTCTTTATGGTGCCAGGATTTGAGATGTGCTAGAGTTTAATGGAGAAATATGGAGAAAAACCAGCCAGCCAACCAACCAGGAAACAGTTATCTCACTCTTTGATTTCCCTCCCCAATCCACGTTCTCTGATTTACTTCTCAGAGTCCTCAGATCGTTGCTCTACGTATTGTGTCCAGGTGTTGTAGTTGTAATTAGTGGGAGAGTAGGACGGAATGTGCCTTAAACTATCTTCGTGGGTTCCAGAAGTCCAACAGTTGCGTTCTGTAGAGCGATCTTGTTAAGCACTCATTAATTCTAATAAGTTGCTTACAAATTTTTAAAACTTCTAAATGCAAAATAATTTTTTATTTTTTATTTTAAGATTTTGTTTATTTATTTGACAGAGACAGTGAGAGAGAAAACACAAGCAGGGGAGGAGGGAGAGAGGCAGACTCCCCACTAAGTAGGGAGCCCGAGAAGCTCCATCCCAGGACCCTGAGATCATGAACTGAGCCGAAGGCAGACGCTTAACAACTGAGCCACCCACGGGCCCCAAAATGCAAAATAATTTCATCTGTGAATAATGGCAATTTACTTCCTCCAATCTCTATCATTTTCTTGCCTTACTGTAGAGGTTGGCAAACTACTTCTGTAAAGGCCAGATAGTTCTTATTCTAGACTTTGCAGACCATATGTTTTCTGTTCCAACTACTCAGCTCTTCAATTGTAGTGTGAAAGCAGCTATAGACAATATATAAATGAATGGGCATGGCTGTGTTCCAATAAAATTGTCTGTACACAAACAGGTGGGGCGAAGAACTTCCAGAATGACAGAGTAAGGACTTCCAAAAATATTCTCCTTTGTAAAAGCAATGAGCATGCTGGCAAAAATTGTCGGAATCAACTTTTTCATGACTTTGGAAATTAACCAAAGGCTTGCAGAAATATGGTGAGTGTTTATTTTTAATTAATTTATTTAAAAAGATGTATTTATTTATTTTTGGAGAGAGAGAGAGAGCGGGTGGGCACAGGGGGGTGGCAGAGGGAGAAGGAGAGAGGGTCCCAAGCAGACTCTGCCCTGAGAGCAGAGCCCCACACCAGGCTTGATCCCAGGACCCTGAGATCATGACCTGAGCTGAAACCAAGAGTCAGCAGCTTAACCAACTGTGCCACCCAGATGCCCTGGGAGTGTGTACCTTTTAAAAAATATGGCAGAATCACAGTGAGAACAGCAAGTTTTGTGATGTTTTGACTTGTCCTATTTCCATTTCCTTCTCTCCACCTCCACTGTCAGCTTGAAAAATGGCAGTCTCACAACTGTGGTGGCCAGGACAGCCAGCAGCCCTGCAGCCACTAGAAGGTAAAGAGGTTTGGAGCGTCCAAAAACAAACAAACAAAAAACAAAACAAAACAAAAAACCCACACACAAAAAAACAAAAAACCAAAAACGCCATACCCAGGGAACTGTCACTAATTGACTTGTCTGGCAATTCCCTGAAAAGCTCCATTCCCAGGACTGTCTTTATTCCACCTGCCTTAAAGATTGCTCTGTGTGAATAGCTCTAGCTCCAGAGCATTTGCCAAAAATAATTAGGTGCAAGTGTTTAACACTGTAGCTGCCTGAAGTGGCAATGTCTGTTGGGGTTAAAGAGAGACTAAATAAAAACTGGGGGCTTTGGAAGGCTCCAGCATTTCCCTGGGACTCTAGAAGGCCACACATATGGGCATAGCTGTGCACATATCCAGGAAAGACTTCTGAAAGCTTGGACATCTCACCTCTGGCTGACCCTGAGGCTCTGCACAAGCAGGAAGTGAAGGCTAGGACAGAGTTGTCAAGCTCCTTGCTAGAGCACTGAAGGCAGAGCCCCTCAGCAGGGGGGGGGGGGACTTACTAATTTAAGGGATTTGAGGAAATCTCTAGCCAGTCTATAGCTGACCACTAAGCTAACTGTGTAGAAATTTCAGTGGCTAAAAGCAGCAAAGAACACAGACTTTACAGAATTAATCCAGGCAAGTTACTAATGAAACCAGCAGCAGCAGCAGCGAGAGCAAATCACAGTACCAACCAACCCCTGGGAAGTGGAGATCTGATTCCACATTTGCAACATTCTATTAAATGCCCAATTTTCAACAAAAATTGATGAGCCATGCCAAGAAATAAGGCAGTATGGCCCAGTTACAGGACACTGTCCCCAAAGGAGCCCAAACACTGAGTGTATCAAAGTAAATACACTATTAAAAATATGTGCAAAAGAAATTTAAAAGAAGGAACATCAGTAACCAAACAGTCATTGATAGGGCACATGGCAATATCCTGGGCACAATGCTTGTGAGGCTTGACCAATTAGACCTGCAGGGACATTCTGTGCAGAGCAGTCTCTGAGCGGTTTCCTCACCAAAAGCTTCCTGATTCCAGCTGCGTTTGTGGCCGTCTTACTGCCTGTTTATTTTCTCAGTCCACTCTCCTGTGTTCCTGATGATTTGGAGCTCTTCAAGATTTTCCCAGTGAATTCTTTCTCTGCTTTAGCCAGCCATGCAGAGTGGGTTTTGAATGCCCAAACCCCAACTGATACACTGTTTTCTTTCTTCCTTCCTTCAAGATTTTAAGTAAGTAAGTTCTACAGCCAGTGTGGGACCAAGACTCACATGCTCTACCAAGTAAGCCAGCCAGATGTATTAGTTTCCACTTAATGTTACCTCTTAGACATGTTTTCATGCCATTAAATATTTTTCAAAATATTAATTTAATAGGTGCCCAGTATTTCCTATTTATGTAATTTATTTAGCCATACCCTAGAGTTTGAGTGAATTACAAATTTATGTTCTCACAATAAATACTATTGTGTTGGGGCGCCTGGGTGGCTCACTGGGTTAAAGCCTCTGCCTTCGGCTCAGGTCATCATCCCAGGGTCCTGGGATCTAAGCCCTGCGTCAGGCTCTCTGCTCAGCAGGGAGCCTGCATCCCCCCCCCCCCTCCACCCTCTGCCTCTCTGCCTGCTTGTGATCTCTGTCAAATAAATAGATAAAATATTTAAAATAAATTAAATAAATATTATTGTGTTCACATTTTAGCTTTGACCACCTCCTTAAAATATGTTAGAATTGGGGGTTCCACATTAATGATATGAACATTTTTAAAGCTCTATGGCATAAACCCTGTTGTTCTTTAGAAATTCTCTACCAATTTGTACCTTCATGGTTTAAAAAGCTCAATTTCTGTCTTTCAGTAAGATTGAATATTATGATTTTAAACAATTTTTGATAACCTGATGGAGAAATTCTTGTTGGTGTTTTAATGAGCATTTCTTTACTAGTGAAGCTCAGTATTTTAAAATATGTCATATTTGTGTTTCCTTTTGTACATTTCTCATTGACTACTTTTCTGCCGGAATGTTCATTTTATTTATTTGTTATTGCTTTTTATATATTAGAGGTGTTAACCCTTTGTCATACTCGTTGCAACTGTTATCCTGTTTATAGGGCAACCAAAACATTCCATTAAATGGCGTTTTAAAAACATAAAGATATTTAAAATATTATGTGTTCAATTTTCTTATTCTTTGTTCTTTTCCCCACTGTTTTTTTGTTTAGAAGGACATTACTCAATGACAGATCAAATATTTGGCTATAGTTTCTTCAAGTTTTTAATGATTTCCTTTAATTCTTTGGATCCTCTGGAATTCATATCAGAGTATGGTGTGAAGTAAGGAGCTAATTTTATTTCTTTCTGAATAGCTAAGCAAATGTCCCGGCATCATTTATTGAATAATCTGTTCTTCCCCCACAGATTTGCAATGCCACCTCAGTAAGCTGAGATGCGGGGATCACCATGGCAACGGGGCTGCGTTCAAAGCATTTGTTCTCACAAAGTGGAGGGCTGGTGCCCAGCAGGGCTCAGCCTGGCCTCCCTGCACGTCTTCCCTAATTAAGATGCACCTTTTGGTTTTGAGTCTTCAAAAAAACTCTCCCTTTGTAAACCACCGTACAGAAGGAAAATTAAGGCCAAGGCCCTCGGCGCCCCATCTGTGAAGAGCCGGGCCTGCCAGAATGGTTGGAGCAGAGGAGCAGGTAGGCAGCAGGGTAAGAAAGCGGACAGTGACTTGGTCCTGAGAACCTGGAGGAATATACATCATCAAGTCCCCAAAGAGGCTGGGGACAGGATGGTCACATTCAAGAACGCAGCGCTCACTTGACACAAAGCAGAGACCGAGCTTTTGGTCCAGCAAGAACTGGTGCCCCTAAGAGGCAGGAAAGCCACACTTCCATGCTGTCCGGGGTTCCTAGCCTTAGGTCTCTGGGGTCCCCCTTCCTCATCAGGTATCCGTGTCCAGCCTGGCAGGGATGAGGCCTCAGCCCGGGCTCATTTGCCAAGGAGGGGGTGTCCTGCCTCTGGGGAGGCCCCGGGGAGCCTGCATACTGGTGGTGTGGTGGAGGCTGCGAGCCTTAAGCACCCGCTACCCCCTCCTTCTCCCTGACGTCCCAGGTATGAAGTCTGCCAGAGCCCCGGCCTGTGGGGTCTTCCCTCATGCCCCGCCTTCCCACCTTAACCAGTGACAGGGCAGTCTGGGGGGTGGTTCGGTGTAGAAACAGGTCTGCCCACCCACGCCCCAGCTCCTGGTGACTGTCCCTCCTCTCTGTTGCCACCATTTAGGCCTCATGCCCTTTGGCTGGAGGGCCGCTTCCTAACAGGTGTCCCACAGTGTCTGTCCCTTGCTGGAAACTTCTGTGGCAGCCCATTACCATCAGAACAAATCTCCTTTCCTAATCTGACCCTGTCTTCCCTCCTCCCACATCTGCCCCAGCCTCTTTCTGGAAACTTCCCTGTTCTTCTTACACTTCCCTTCTCCCCACACAGATGGCCCTTTGCATGCTGCCCCCTCCCCCACCTGGCGAACTCTTATTCAGTCTTGCAGGTGCCTCAGCTGTGTCCCCTCGAGAGGATGCTCCTCCAGCTGGGCCGAGTGCTCCTCCCTGGGGTCCCCCACTGTCCTCACGGCCCTCCTTGCTTTCTAGAAGATGGGGACTGGCCTGCTTCGGTCTGTGGACTGATCCATCAATGGGACTGGGCCGGGGGCAGGATAGGCCAGCTGTGGGGCCGTCCTCTAGCCCTACCCAAGCGTGTGAGGCTGAGGAGTGGTGCTGGCCGCCGACCCACACCTTTTCCTGGTTACCTGGCCCTCAATGAGGCCGTGTCTCCCCCCAGGCATAGAGCAAGACAGGGTGCCCTTCCAGGGTAGGGGCGGTTGCATTTCCAGCACCCCACGGGAGCCAGGCCCAGCCAGAGCCCAGGAGCGTTCACAGTTGCAAGTTAGTAAATGGGGGGGGGGGTGTCTATGGACAGGCTGCAGCTAACCCCTCGGATGGACAAATCTTAGAGAGGATGCAGCGTTGCCAGCTCCTTCCATGAAGCCTGGGGGAGGGGACAGTGTTTGGCAGAAACCGTTGGGCAAGAGAACCCAATTCCCACTGTGGCCCCATGGGAGGTCAGAGAGTGTGGCCCCTCAACAGTGTGCAGAAGCTACGAGCCATGTCAGAACTGGGACTTGAGGTGCCAGGGTCCCTTCTGTTCTGAGCCACACAGGCAAGCCCTGGGTGAAGGGGGGCCTCTTGGCAGCTATCACCCCCACCCCCCGAGTCCTCAGCAGCTCAGATAAGGCTCTCTCCCAGAGTGGTCCCTGCAGTAAAAGACTTCAGGGGCATCTGGGTGTCTCTGGTGGGTTAAGCATCTGCCTTCAGCCCAGGTCATGATCTCGGGGTCCTGAGATCAAGCCCCACATTGGGCTCCCTGCTCAACAGGGAGTCTGATTCTCCCCCTCCCTCTGCCCCTAACCCCACTCGAGCTTGCTCGCTCACTCTCAAATAAAGAAATAAGAAAAAGCCTTCAAACCAAATCAGGGAGCATCCTTTGGGCGTGGGCCCTGATACCTTCGATCAAAGCTTCCCATCTTTAATGTGGCTGCGTTTCAGGTGGGCTCAGGTGTTGACCCTTGGAGGCTTCCAGAGCAATGCTGGGACAGCCAGAGACCCCAGGCTCGGCATGACCCCCAGGGGCAGCCCTGGTCATTTACCCCAAGGGCTGTACCAACAGCAGCCTGTCCTCTGTGAGCCAGGACTTGAGAAAGGCCAGGAGCTCTGTGCCAGGTGAGGGCAGGACAGCTCCGCTTTGGTGGGGACCAGACCTGAGGGTTGGCATTCTAGCACATCCACGGGCTCCTGGTATCCCTGGGATCTTGTGGTGTCAGGAGTCTTGTAAAGAAAGAGGACAGTGATGTGCAGACAGGGAGACAGCTTCTATCCCCAGCTCCAGCAGAATCCGCAAAGATCAAACGTCACGGTTTGGTGGAAGTTTCTAGAATGTGCCAATCCTACAGAAAGGTTTGCAGAGCTGCCAGGGACCTAACAGGGCATCGTAGTCTTTAAGAATAGTGCAGGCTCCTGCGTAGCCCTAAAGAGAAATGAAGCACAAACACATCCACGACGTGAATGAAACTGGAAATCATTACACTCGGTCAAAGAACCCAGAAGTTTCACACAGCGTAGGATTCCAGGATGTCAAATGTCCAGAATGGGCTAATTCATAAATAGCTGGTCAGTGGTTGCCTAGGGGTGGGAGGAATGGGGGCCTCTGGGGAATGGCTCGGTTGTTAAACAGGGTTTCTTTCGGGGAGATGACTATGTCCTAAAATTGACTGCACGACTCTGAATACACCAAAAGCGCCTGAATTAGACACCCAAAATAGGTGAGTTGAATGGTATGTGAATTATATATAACTCAATAGTAATAATAGGGGCGCCTGGTTGGCTCAGTGGGATAAGCCTCTGCCTTCGGCTCAGGTCATGATCCCAGGGTCCTAGGATCAAGCCCTGCATCAGGCTCTCTGCTCAGCGGGGAGCCTGCTTCCCCCCCTCTCCGTCTGCCTCTCTGCCTACTTGTGATCTCTGTCAGATAAATAAATAAAATGTTTTTTAAAATAATAATAATAAAAAGCTCAGTTACGGAACAGGGAGTGTAAGCTGCAGGGTCAGACAGCAGGTTCAAATCCTGACCTGGGTAACCGCAGCCGCATCACTTAACCTCCTGCCCTAATTTGCTCCCCTGCGAAATGAAGGGTGACGGAAGCCGCTGGGTTGCCTGAGTCCGTCCCTATGACTGTGGGGCGGCGCCTGACACAGGGGAGGAGTCTGCCCCAGGGAGGGAGCTCAGCCCTCTGACGTGGTGGAAGACGGAGCCCCCGGGGTGTTAAATGACGGGCCCAAGGGGCCCAAGGTCACTGTCATAACAGCCTCCAAACTTGGTGTCCCAAGTCCTCAACTCTAGAACGTCTGCATGTGACCTTATTTGGAAAGAAAAGGCTCTTTGAAGCTGTAATTACGGCAAGGATCTTGAGACTCAGAGATTGCCAGATTACCCAGATGGGCCCCACATCCAAAGACAAATCCTTATAAGAGATCCAGGGAACAAGGACGGGGCAGCCGCCAGCCCGAGAGATGCCCAGGGCCACTGGAAGCTGGAAAGGGAAAGGAATGGATTCTCCCTGATAGCCCGCCGTGGGAGCACAGCCCTGCCGACACCTAGATTTTGGCCTCTCGCCTCCAGAACTGTGACAGGATACATTACTGCCTGTCTGTTACGGCAGCCCCAGGAGCTTGAACAGTGACCCTGCCCGCAGTGTCAGAGCAAAGACTTGTGACTCCACTTACCACTCGGGACCTGTTGGGGGGGCATTTCTCTGCGGATAAAATAAGAGCTTCAATCCCAGCTAACTCGAGGAGTCTGGAGGCCGCTGCTGTGAGCCTTCTTTACAGATGGGAACATAGAGACCCCGCTGTCTACTTGCCCATGCCACACAGCACAGCCATCCACAAGGAGGGAGGTGAGGCTGGAACAGGTGAGCCCCGCTGTCTCCTTCGGGGCACACCGGCTCATTAGATTTACCAGCCCCTGCCTGAAAAAGTATTTAATTTGCCTTTTACAATGCAGCGATTGCAAGTTAATTAACTGGCAATTGAAAGTTATAGGTGACATTAGAATTTATTAATAACATTGGAAATAAATCTCCGTGGAATTCAAGTAATTGAAAGTCTCATGAAATTCTCTTTTTTATCACCCATAAAACAGGTCTAGGAGAGAGGTGTTCCAGAAACCTCAGGGGGTGGTTGGGATTGCAGCTGTGGGATCTTTGGGTGGGAGGGGGCTGCTATTCTGACCTGGGCCCATCCTGAACGCCCGCCTGCCCCCTGTGCACCACCTGGGTGACTGCCTCCTAGGGTCTGGGAAGGAGTCATTCTCCCTTTGGAAATGTCCCGTGACTCACAGCAGTGATCAGAGCAGGGCACTGGGGACACAGATGTGACTCCCCCACAAGAGGTCATCAGCCTAGTGGGGAAGACAGAGCCTCAGGGGCTGGGGTCCGGGGCCAGAGTCAAGCAGTTCCTACCCATCTGTGCCCATGGTGGGCCTATGCTAATGTTCCCTCATTTACCCTCGGGTGGCGCGCTGGGTGGGCGCTCCATTCCCTCCCACTCCTCCTGCCCTGGGCCGATGCTCTCCCCCAGGGGGCTGCAGGGAGAAGGGGGCAGCCACAGGGCATGGAGGCCCTCCCCCAGGGGGCTGCGGGGTGAAGGGGGCAGCCACAGGGCATGGAGGCCCTGCAGTGGCACCCGGGCAGGGGGCTCTGGGTGGCTTGTTTCTCCATTCTGAGTCACCACTGGTACCTGTAAGCGGAGTGTAGAGGTGCAGGCGGGAGTTTCCATGAGCAGGACACCAGACAGAAGCGAGGGCCGGAGAGGCCCAGCTGGTCTCGTTGGGCTGCAGGAATCAGAGCAGGGAACGCATCTGAGGATTCTGTCCAAAGCGGAGAGCCAAGATCGGAGAGCCCTGCTGCCCCTGGGGCTCTAAGTGCCAGGCGAAGACCCCTCCAACCTGCCCTCTTCCCCCCACCAATCCCCCAAGCACCTGTGACCACCCACCCCCCACGTGGCTGGGGAGCCAACACCCCCAGGCCAGACAGAGAAGAGGCCAGCCAAAGAGAGACGCTACCACCCCATGCTGGGCTGGATGGGACCTTGGTGACAGGGCCAACCAAGTTCCAGAGCCCAGGCTGGGGGCAGGGAACAGGGCAGCCCCTGCAGATTCCTGCGCAAGGAGGCTGCGCAGGCAGGCTTGCGTTTCAGTAAGAGCGTTCCCTGGGCCAGATGGAGGGAAGGGGGCACACTGACCTCGGGAACCAGTTGTGGCAGCCGGTCCCCTGTGGGCCCGCTTCCTTCCTCCGGCACTCGAGGTCCTCCAAGATCTGGCATGTGGCAGCCGCTTCGGTCCTCCTGTGAGCGTTCCCTCTGCCGTCCCCCACCCACGCAACCACGAATCTTTCCCGCTCCTCGTCCGGCCCCGGCCCTTCCTCGCCCTGGCCCCTCCTGGCAGTGCCCAGCCTCAGTCTCCCGGTTTACGGGCACGCCCCTCTGCCCTCCGGAACCACGGCAGCCTAGAGCCCGGCCTCCCCACGTCTCAGGCCGGTCCTGAAACTCTGCTTCACGACCAAGCGCTGTGTGACCTCGAGCGAGCCGCCCCACTTCCCGGGGACGTCGCGGGCGCTCCACAACATGGGAAAGGTGGCTCCGACGCTGAAGGCAGGTGACACACGCCGCATGTCTGGCGCGGTGCCGGGCCTCGTCTTTAAGAAGAACCAGCCTGGGACCTGCCAACCCCGGGAAACGCCGCCCGGAAGCCTCGACGCCGGCCAACACACTTCACACTCGTCGCGTCCACCCTCCGCCTCCCACCGGAAGCTGCTTCCCTCCCACACTTCCGCTTCCGGCGGCCCCGGGCGCGCCTGGGCATCCGGTCCCGCCCCCCGCGCTGGGGCTGGCTGCCCGCTCCGCCGTCCTCGGCTGCAGAGTCCGGGGCCAGGGTGCAGACGGAGGCTTCCCGTGCATCCAGATACTGAAAAGTTACACGTCGAGTTAACCCACTTAAATAAAAGGCGCGCTGGGCTCGCACTTTGACAGATATCCTTTGCAAGGCCTGGGAAGGCCGGGTTCACTCCCGAATTCTGACCTCCCAGGGCTGTGCTCTGGAACGGGGCGGCCCCGGGGAGAGCCAGCCCCTGGTCCTCGGAAGCCCCACCTCCCTGCTCGCTGCTGTCCTGCACCTAGAGGCCTCGGGCGCACGTGCGGACAAAGCGACAGCCCCGGGTCGAAGAACGCAGGTGGCGGGGAAGCCTTGAGGCGTGCTCAGGGAGAGACCCACACAGAGCCTAAGCTGATGGCCCCGGGGCAGCACATTTCAGTGCCCCGGGCAAAGGGGGCAAAGCAGACAGTCTCGTGAGGCTGGTCTCCCACTGGTCTGGGAGAAGGAGATGCCTTCTGCCTGGTCTCCCTGAAGAGTGGATAGCCCGGCTTGTCATTCAGTCCCACGGGGACCCTGGAGGCTGCCCTGTACCCTGGCTGAGGCTTCACCCAACACAGGGGGTTGCTCGTGGCCAGGGGTGAGGGGTCGTGAGCTGAGAGGGTGGCCTACAGAAAGAGAAAGGGGCTCAGCCCTCCAGGGGAGGCAGCCCTCACGGCCAGGTCTGGCCCGGCCTCCTGCACTTGTGTGTACACTCTGGGCTCAACAGCGCCTTGTACAAGGGGTCCCTGATGACCTGCCCCCACTCCAAGCCTTTGCTGAGGCTGCTCCCCCTGCCTCCACGGCCCTTTCCCGTCCAGCCAACTCCCACTGACCCCGGAAGACCCTTTTCCCCCTCCCCGGCCCCTGACAGATTAGCCACCCCCTCCATCGTGTTGCTGTAGCCTGCAGCCGTGTCCCATATTGTGTGTGCGGCACTGTCCTCACATCCGACCACCCCGTCCCTAGATATGACTCTTTCAGAGCCGACCTCCCTCTGCACCTGCGTCTTTATGGCCAGGAGGCAGGCTGGCCAGGCCTCCCCGCCAGCCACCACCACAGGACACCAGAGCCCCAGTGGGGAGAGCACCTTTATTGTCAGAGAATTCTAGACTTCCCACCGGCCTCTGACTGCCGCCCCTCGGCCCCCAGGCCAGTCCTGCCTCACACAGGGCAGGGGGAGCTTACCGGGGCCTGGCCACAACCTCCCAAGAGCCCCAAGGACACTGGGGACAGATGGCTCCAGTCCTGAGGAGAGACACGACCTGGGGTGGCACCAAAACCTCCGAGCCTGCTACTGAGACTGGGTCCTGACCCAGCAAGAGAGGAGCACCAGGGCCAGGCCGGGTCACAGGGGAGCCCATGGCTCAAGAGGCCTGTGGTCTGAGCTGCTCTGGCGTCCCCGGGCCCGGGTGTCTGCTTTGGAGTCGGCTTGGGCCCACAGCCCTGAGGGGGCAGCATCTTTCCAATGGGGCCTGGGACTCGGGCAGCTTTCTTGTCTCTAGCTGGTCAAGGGGACATGGGACTTGCCGTGTGACACAGAAATGCCCAGCCCTAGAGATTCCCAGACAGGGCAGAGCTACCAGCGATGGCCTCCTTGGGCACACCGGCCCAGTAACTACTTCCTCTTCTCGGCTCATGGGCAGGAGGGCCCTACTGGGCTGGCTGGGTCCAGAGGCCGGGAGGCAGCGGTGGGCGATGCCGGTTTTGAATAAACCCGAGTCCTGGGTTTATTCAGGGTGTCCCTGGCGCTGCCAGACCCTGCAGCAGACCCCAAGCCCAGGGATGGGGATTGAGGAAGAAGACCCAGGACCCTGCCTTCCTTCCCTGCTGGCTGGTCCAGCCTCCCCCACAGCCCTGCGCCCAGCCTGAGTTTCTCTGCAAAGACAGGAAGCTGGCAGGGTAGAGCGTTAAGGATCCAGGAGGCCTGGGTTCAAATCCTGTCCCAGCTGTCCCTGGTCCCGTGGCCTCGGCGGGAAAGTGGGGATATCAAGCCTACCTCCTAAGGGTTAAATGAGACAATGCAGGGAAAGCTCCTTGGACAGGCCCCGACTCAGTAAATGATGAGTATTAGGGTTATTCTTGTGCCCCGCCCAGCCCCCCCCCCCAGACCCCTAGACCCTGTCTCCTGCAGAAGGTGAGAGTGGGGAGGGCAGGGACCAGGAAAGGGCCCTGCCAAGAGAGTTGGGGCCCTCTGGACCCTGCCTCTGGAGCTGCCATCTGTCCCCAAGACCCCCCCTCCCAGACCCCAGGAGCCAGTGTCTCTTGCGATCGTCCATGCCTGGAGCGCAGGCCCCCTTGGTGGGTCTTCAGGAACCAGCAGGGCCACACGGGCCTCAGGGCCGGGTCTCCGGCGGGGCTGGGGCTTGTCCTGGAGAGCTGGCCTCTTACTTGCCACCGCTGGCCCGGCCGGTGCTCCTCTGCCCAGGGTCGGGGCCGAGCAGGGCAGCGAGGGTGCTGTCGGGCGGGGAGCCGCCCCGCTTCATCTTCAGGCTGGCTCTCAGGGCAGCGTCTTGGCCAGAACCCCCCTCGGGGGAGGCCAGGGGATCTGGAAGGACAGCAGGCGGGCCGGCTCACGTGGGGCCTCGGGAGCCCTCAAGGGCACCCTTTGCTTCAGGCGCCCCAACGGCGAGGGAAGCCCGGTGCCCAGCGAGGACAGGGCAAGGCTGCAGAAGGCTCCCTGGGCACGCAGGCACCTGTCACTCATGCATTCGCCCACTCACCCGGCAACCAGTGCTCACCCGGCAACCAGTGCTGACCTGGCAACCGGTGTGGACCCCGCCCGGGCTCCCTGCCCCGCATGCCAGGGAGAGACGCAGAAAGCCCACCCCCATCAGGGAGCACAAGGCTCCGAAGAGCACCGAGGGGTGAGAGGAGGGCGCCTTCCCAGGGGGAGAGACCCTAAAGCAGGTCCTGAAGTGGGAGCTGGTGGTCAGTGGGCAGAGGGACTGGCCTGAGCAAAGGCGTGGAGGTGGGGGGCGGGAGGGAGGTCCTGGGAGGACTAGGTGGTGGCTCCAAGTCACTGGGCACCCGGCCATGCTGGGCAGGGGCTTGGGACCTGATGTGCCTGGACATCAGTCACGGGCAGTAGTGGGGCACGGAGGGCCCTTGAGCAGGGGAGGCACAGGGTAGGGTAAGCCTGGGGTTTGGGGAAGACCAACTGGCAGCCAAGTGGAGGTCATCGAGTCAGGCAGACCAGAGGCCGTGGCAGCTGCCCTGAGGGCAGCAAGGGGGTGTGGAGGCCGGGGCAGAGGAGATTCCCAACTCCACGGCCAGCTGCAGGTCCGGCTGGCTCCAGGCCCTGGTCACCACTCACCATGGATCCCAATCATGTGTTCCAGGATGAGGACTCTCTCCGCCAGGATCTTCAGGGCCTCCCGCAGCTGCTGCACCCCCTCACCCTGAGGGGTGGGGGAGGAAGCGGCCAGGGTCAGGGCCGGCCACAGACACGGGCCACATCCTCCGAGCCCTCCCTATTCCTGACTCTGTTCCTTTGTCCCCATCCTCTAAGTAAAGCAGCCATGCCAAGTTGGATACCCACATGGCAGGCCTGGGGTCTGAAGCCTTGTTGCAGACAAGAAAGCTGCAGCACAGAGAAGGTAACCAGGGTCCTGGGGCCACACAGCCTGGCTTCACACCCAGACCTGTCCCCGGCGCGTCACAGTTTTTCCTGCTCCCATGGCTGCCTGGCTGCTTCCCCTGGGCAGAGCCCTGCTTTCTGGAAAATACCCTACCAAGGGCAGAGGCCCTAGCACAGGTGGGGGCATTTTGCTGGTCTCCTGAGAGCTCTCCAGGTGTGGCCACTCCGGAAAGAGAGACTAAAGGGAGAGCCACCGTCTCTAGAGCGTTGGCACAAGTGCGCCGTGATGAGGGGCTGACCCACACATGGGCAGAGGACCTGGTGCACCAAGACCCATCAAGGAGCTGGTTTATTGAGAAGACAGATGTCAAGGCCACTTGAGAAGGGACATGATGGTAAGGGACTCGGGCCCTGCCCTGAAGTCAGTCCCAGAACGGGCCTCTTGCAGGCATAACATGACAGCTCTATCCTGATGTTCAGATCCATCTAGTTTGAAACAACACAAAAGGATGGGCCCCCCCCGGGTGGCTCCAATGGTGAAGCATCTGACTCTTGATCTCAGATCAGGTCTTGATCTCAGGGTCGTGAGTTCAAGTCCTGAGATGGGCTCCACGCTAGGGATGGAACCCACTTCAAAAAAAGCAAAATAATAATAATAAAAAAAAAAACAGCAAAAAGTGTCCTATAGGTTAAGGAGAGAGGTCTTCTCCCCAGGGAAGCAAAGGCCACAAGAAGCCACACTGGGGGTAGTGTCTGGGATGGGGGTCCAGAGCCCTAGCCCAGCCCCAAGCCCCTGAGCCCTGGCAAAGAGTGACATCCTAAGCACTGTTTCTGTCTCCCTTTGCAAGTCTGCGAATCTTCCTGCGACTCTGGGCCCATGCCTGTACCACTTCTTTCTCCTGCTGCCTCCTGTGCCCACCATAGCTGCTCTGGCTCCAGCCTCTCCACTCCATCCCAGCCCGCCTCCCCAGTCACCCCCAGCCAGGGTGGCTCATCAGAGACCCCTAGATGCCCACTGTGGCTGGCCACTCCCTGAGCTCTGACACACCCTGGGGATTCTTGCTGTCAGCCTGCAAGTTCTCCTCTGCCAGCCTCACTGCGCTCACCCCCTTTACCCATCACCCAAGTCTCCGGCATCCCTCCTCCTCCCAGAAGACAGCGGGTCCCCACGGCCATGCCCGTATTCCATCTGTGTCCCCTCCCCACCCCACTGTGCCCCTGCCTGCTCTCATCCTTACTCCCTGCCCCCCCCATTCCCTCCCACATCCACCAGCCCTCGGTCGGTGACCCCACGTGTCCTTCAGTCCGCCAGCGCAGTGACGCTGGGGGCAACTGCCACGGACCAGGCACCGCGCATGGGGGATTCCTGTCCCTGGAGAGGGACTTGGCAGCTGTAGCCTCCTTAAATAACAGGTTCTCCCCGCAGTGTCTCCCCTCTCCTCCAGCCCCGGGCCAGTCCCCTGTCTGCACGCTAAGCTGCACTCACCAGCCTCCCCCGCCGGGCAGGGACCCCCCCTTCACCCCGTGGCCTGGCGCCCTATGTGAGGCTGAGGGGTGTCAGTGCAGACCTGCCGAGCACCCGCCCTCCCACCGGGACGCAGCCAAGGGGGCAGAAGAGGAGCTCGGCCCCCAGAACCTGTTACCTCGGCAGCAGCTTTGTCTTCTTCCTGCCCCTTCCCGCCAGGCTCGCCCTAGGAAGAAAACCCCCCCGCAGTCAACAATCTGTGTGTGGCGGGGGGAGTGGGGGCGCCCCTCTATCCGCCCCAGCTTCTCACGCAGACCGCGGGGGCCAGAGGGAGTGAGGGCAGGCTGGGCACGCAGAGCCTGGGGACAAGGGTGCTGGTGCCCAGAGCTGGCAGCTGCCTCCACGGGCACCGCCGCCCTGGGGTGGGCAGAGCAGGGGAGCACCCGAGGCCCCAAGCATCTGTGCGTGGCCCCACTGGGTTGGTTTGGGGCCTTCACTGTTCTTCAGTCCTGACACCCCGCAAGCTCAGGTCTCAGCTCGGCCAGGGACCAAGTCCCTGTTTCTCTCCGCTTCCACCTCTAAAACACGAGGCCAGCAACACCGGCCTCACACTAACCCCCACATTGTATGCAGTGTGACCTTCAGCAGGTTCCGTGCTCTCCTCTCTAAAACGGGGTTAACACCGCCTACCTCCCGGGAGGATTCAGACTAAATAAATCAATACTTACAATGAGCTCTGATGGGAGCCTGGTGCCCGAAATTCTGGGGCAGGACTCAGCATTGTTACCGGACAGAAAAGCCAGGACAAGGCATGGCTTTGGAGGCTAACACTGCTGGGTTTACTTGGCTCCATCATTGCCTTGCTGTGCGACCTTGGGCAAGTCACTTAACCTCTCTGAGCCTTAGCTGCCAGTTCTCCAAAAAATGGGGAAAATAAAGTCCTGGCTTGCTGGGTCATAACTAAGCTTAAACTCACTGTGGGTGAAGAGCACGGCCCCTCCCCCCAGCACACGGGAGGTGCTCGGCAAAGCTCCGTCCCTCCTCCCAGGCTCTCTGCCCCCTAACTTAGACCCGGGCACCGAGGAGGTGCCTGCCTCCTTGGCCCTGCAGGCAGGAGTGGGGACTCATAAGTTCTTACTTCCAAGGAGGGAAATTTGAGGCCAGCTGTCTGGGCCTCCACTTCTGGGAGGTTCGGAGTAGGGAGGAGCTCCGCAGGCCACATAGCATGCGAACTCGAGGGTCTGGGCTCCCCAGAAGAGACCTGAGGACACGCATCCAATCCACCACCAGGAGGCTAATGTAGTCATTGCTCACACTCCCAGTGAGGGGCTCCCCACTTTCCAAGGGCACCCCTTTACCAGCTCGGGCAGCTGGGATCACAGGAAGGCTGCCCCTTCTCTGGGCAGGGTAGAATCAGACCACGTTAGGGGTGGCTGTGGGGCTGAGCCCAGGCCAGGCTGGGACAGAGTCCCCCCAACCCCACCTCCCCGGTGCCCTGGGCCTGCACCAAAGCCCACCACCCTGGGAACAGCCCGGCGGCACAGCCCCCCACTTACAGCCGGTCCCGTCACGCCCCGCTCTCCGGCCAAGCCCTGCAGAAAGGCAGACAAAGACAGTGAGGCCTTGCCTGCCCCCTTTATGCCTGTCTCCCCCTTAGCCGCCCCGCCCCAGGACAGGAGGAGGACAGAGTGGAGGAGATGGGACGGCGCCTCCTGGGCCACCCTCCACCAGCTCCTCCCTGAGCCTTGGCAGGGCCCTCAGTCTTCTCAGCTGAGAAATGGGCCATTACGGCTGTCACACAGAGTCTGCACAGATGGCAAAGCCTGCAGGTCCCCCCCCACACACACACAAAGGTCCCCCCCAGAGCATGAATGATGGGGGTCCCGCTCAAGGCCTCCCATCCATGCTGAAATCTAGCCGGAAGGTTCCCCAGAGCCCAGACCCACGTGTCCAGCCACCTGCCCACAGGGGGACGCCCCCTCCACTTCCCCTTGAGAGCCCTGGGGACCCCCAAACCTGCCGCATTCTGCAGCCACCTCCCGGGAGATAACTCCCTGTGCTCCCCGCGGCTCCCACACACGCCGGGGAGTTGCCAAATCTGTTCATCCGCCAGACCCATCACACCCATTTTCTAAAGCTGTCCCTTCCCTTTGTGGCTTCCCGTACAACCACCTGAATGTAAGTCACCTTCTCTCTCTCCCTCTCACGCTTCCTTGGTCTCCCTGCCCCACTGCTCCCCCACCTTCCGTTCTCCCACAGCAGCCCCAGCCCGAGCCTGAGGGGCCTCTTAAAGATGGAAATCAGATCATGGGCCCTCCTTCTAGGAGACTCAGAGTCCCCTTTCCCTGTGACAGAAAACCACACTCTGCCCCTCCGGTCAGACCCTGCCCCCACCTCATCTCACATCACATTCTCCTTCCCTCAGTCTGTCCTGGGCTTTCTTCTACCCCAGGACCTTTGCACTCGCTCTTCTGGCTGCCAGGACCGTCCTTTCTTGGCATCTTTGCACAGCTGCTCCTTCTGGTTCCTTAGGTCCCAACTAAAGTGTCACCTCTGCACCTGTGTCGTGCCCTGCGTCCCTTCCCTCTCCCGCAAGGGCGCAAGACTCTGATAAGAGACCCCCTGACAGGATAAGCCGATCCCCAAGCGCCCACCACATTCTTGGTGAGAAAGCCTGAGAGGGGCCCCACCTCTGCCATTCTCCTGCT
This sequence comes from Mustela nivalis, assembly GCF_964662115.1. NCBI lineage: Eukaryota > Metazoa > Chordata > Mammalia > Carnivora > Mustelidae > Mustela > Mustela nivalis. The sequence goes on along the minus strand of NC_139038.1, from coordinate 8,422,259 downwards.
GTGTGACTCTGGGCAGGTGACTGATCCCCTCTGAGCCCCCCTTCCCCATCACGCCTGGGATACCACGACAATCTTATCTCGGAAAGCCGCTGGCACAAACAGGTAGGGAAGGGTTCTGAATCTCATTGTTCCCAACTCTCCCTGTGCCTGTGGGCTGGGGAAGCTGAAGGCATCTGGTGACAACATGTGGGTGACTCTTGGTGATGAGGGTTACAGGCTGGGGTGGACATTCTGTGATCTGTATGTCCTCTGGAGGCACCTGGCCTCTCTGGGTCTCAGTGAGCTCATCTCTGAGACGGGAAGGCTGCCCACGCCTCCCTGGGATGGGGGTTGGGCAGCACAGAGCTGAAGCTGCTGATGAGATCCGGGTCCTGCCCGAGCCAAGTGGCCAAGGGGCCAGCTGGGCCGCCCCTTCCCGAGCAGCTCAGGCTGAGAAAGAAGGCTGGCTCTTCCTTCCCAGGAAGACAAGTCCTCCTCCCCTGCCAGAAATGGGGAAGCCCTTACCTGCGATCCAGGGACACCTGGGGGTCCTGGGGGACCATGTGGTCCAGGAGGACCTGTGGGCAGAGTCACAGATGGTCACCTGGGGCCAGCCCCCTGCCCGCCCTATCTTGCACCCCACTCCTCCCCCAGAGCCTCATCCGTGAGGCCACCCTGCGCCCCCCCCCCCCAAGCCAGCCAGTCTCCCAGCAAATCTCTCTCAGGGCTGCCCCTTGTCCGGGGGGGACCCTCCTGGGTCCCTACCCCTCCAAGGCTACCCTTCTTGCCTGAGCTACTACAACAGCATCCTGACCATCCACACTCGCGGCCACCCAAAACCACCTTCAGTTAGGGCCCTCCCGGGGCTCCTGAAGCTCTCAGCCAGGCCCCCTCCACCGGCATGCCCCCAGCTACCCTCCTGGAAAGCTCCTTGGCCTCTGTGCTTGTGCAAGGGCTGTTCCTTCCTTCTGGAGCTTCTCCATCCCCTCCACAGCCCAACTAATGCTTTCTTACTGGTCTCAGGCTGAGCATCACCTCCTCCAGGAAGCCTTCCGGCACTTACCCTACCCCAGCTCTAGGCCAGTCCCCTCACCTCTGTGGGGCATTCGCTCAAATGCTACCTTTTAAAAGAGGCCAGGAAACTAGAGCCCTGTGCCACGTAGGGAGCAGTGACTACGTGAAAGGAGTAAATGAATAATGGGGGGACAAGGCACCCACATACTTGGTGAGCAAGGCTGGCCCCTGCCCCGCACTCCCCTTCACTCTCCTCCCCTCCCCTCCAGCAAGGGTCCCTGGAGGGTGGGGGTCAGGCCATGCCCAGGGTCCAGCCCCTTAGAACCCCAGGGCCATCCCCTGCTGCAGGGCCCCTGGTTTCTGCCAAAAGGCCCCGCACCTGCCCTACCAGCCCCTGGGGTCAGCCCTGTGCTGACCCCGTGCCTCCCCCTGGACCTGGGCCTCCAAGTACCCTGGCACAACCGCCACTCGGGCCCACAAGGGGGCAACCCTGAGTGGCTTCATGCTTGGGGCTCTTGTGTCGAGTCCCGCCAGGGTGCTGTCTCCCAGAAGCAAGGGACCTCACCCAATCCCCAGTATCCTGCCAAGGCCATGGTTCCCCAACCGGCCCCACAAGGCCCCTTGGCCCAGGCCAAGCCCAGAGCGGTGCCCCATGCAGACCAGGCTGTGCAGCTGCCCTCTGCACTTACCTGGAGGGCCAGGGGGGCCCCGGGGCCCCGGGACGCCAGCCAGCACTGTGTCCACGGCGGCCGAGGCCAGCTGTGAGTCTCCGTCTGCAGGCAGAGCAGTCGCCTGTGACCCGGTGGGTAGGGCCAGGATGCAGGACCTGAGCTTCCCCAGGGCCAGGACAGGCACCCCTGACTCCACTGGGCCTCACAGCAGCCCTGGCAAGCACACACTCTTGCTCCCGCAGAGCCCAGGTCGAAGGGCACAGAAAGCCCAGAGGGGTTCATATAATGCACAAACTCCTTCCAGAGCATTCCAGCCCCTTCAGAGTCTGGCCCTGCCCTACTTACCTCCCCAGTTCTCCGGCCAGAACTCTCCTCCCCTTCCCCCTACTCCACTCCACAGGCCCTTTCTTGATGTACCTGACAGGCTCACTCCGGTGGGGCCTCCTTCTCCAGGAAGGCCTCCCTGCCCAGTCCTTTGAGCTGCAGGGCCCTGGGCTGCCTCTATACGGCCCATTACTCAGCCTGGGGCAGGGATGGGGTCCGTTATTGGCCCAGTTCCTGCTATTTGGGTCTCTCCAGGGCAAGCCCCCTGTGACTTTGTCCTGCCTGAACCCCAGAGCCAGACCCAGAGAAGCCAGTCCAAGACATGCCTGGGGTGGGAGTGGCTACCCCTGCCCTTCCCTTCACACCTGGAAGCCAGGACCACACTTCTAGGGGCTCACAGCAGATGGGGACCCACTAAGGCACCCCAACTCCTCCCCAGGCACACACCCGGCACTCCCTTGGGGACCCCAAAGGCTGGTGAGGAGGGTCCCTTCTCAGGAGGGCTCTGAGCGCTCTGGATGGCAGCAGTGCCCGAGGCATTGTGACCAGAGCAGGCTGGAGCCCTGGGATGGCTCCCTGTGGCCCCGGGGCGTGTGCGGCCGAGCCCTGCTCTCTCTCTGAGTCTTCAGTGAGTCCCCACTTGCTCCAGAAGGCTCTGCTCTCACCGGCTGGGCCCCTGCACCCGCTGAGAGCAGCCCAGGACCCCCATCCTGCTCAATTCGAGTCCCTCTCTTCCATCAGAGCAGCTCCACTGGGAGTATTAACTGCCCCCACTCTACAAGTGGGGAAACTGAGGCTCAGACAGGGACAGAAGCACCAGCAGGAGGGGGCCAGAGTTTCTCTGACCCAGACAAAGAGGTCTCTGTCCCCCATGGTGCTTGGGATGTCATCCGACCCTGTCACCCACTTCTTAAAACCCTCCCCTGGTTCCCCGGGGCACTTAACCAGAGGATACCCCTTTGGTGGCCCCCCTACCCTCCGGGCCTCCCTGCTCCCACCTGCCTCACTGGGTGTCTGGGTTCAGAAACCCCAGACTGTGGCCCCCAAGGGCTGGAGTCTGTTTTCCTCACGGCTGTGTCCCCAGTGACACAAACCATGTGACGGCACATAGTAGGTGCTCAACCAACACTTGTGGCACAGTCCAAGGTCAGGGGATTCATGAGGGGATGTGCTCCCGCCACCAAGTGGGGAAACTGAGGCTGGCCACACAACAGAGTGACATTGGGGAGGGGGTCAGGAACCCAAGGGCAGGAGCTGGGCACCAAAGTGGCGACAGGCCAGGCTGGGGGCTAAGGACCCTTCCACCACCCCACCACCCCCAGCAGAGCCCTGCTCCCAGGCCGCTGCCCAGCTCCCTAAGGGTCTGCTTCCCCAGGGTCCATCTCTCGGCGGGGAGCACTCACCGCCCTTGTCCGTCGGTGGCTGCAGGGAGTAGAGGACCCCTTGAGGGCTGTTTGGAGGGAAGCCCGGGCTGCCTGCTGGGCCAGGGGGGCCGGGGGGCCCGGGGCGCCCCGTCTCTCCAGGAAGCCCGCGGGGCCCTGGCGGCCCCAAGTGGCCTGCAGTGGGAAAAGAGGAGCCCCGTGAGGGCCGGGCCTGGCGACAGACACCGCAGATGGCAAATAGGTCAGCAGTGGCTGCTAGACTAGCCTCCCTGGGGGGCTGTCCTGGGATGTGAGTGAACATGGCTTTCGCTTCGGGCCTGGGGAGCACTGGGGCTGCTGGGCGGGAGGTGAGGGAGGCAGGCTGGCCCCCTCCAGGGGTCTCAGCTCTGGGGTTGGGGCACCGAGAGTACCAGGCAAGCCGGGCCAGCCCTACATCTACTTGTGCAGAACCTGCAAGACCTTCCCTGCAAGACCCAGGAGGAGATGGTGGGGGGGCTCTCTGAAGGGGTTTAAATGGCTAAGAAGGGTCCCCAGGCCTCAGATGCCCCACCCCCTTGCCTGTACCCCCCCAACTCCCAGAGCCTTTTGTTCTTCCTGCAGCCCAGGGTCAGACCAGACCCTAAAACCTTTGGGATGGGGTGGCAGTGGGGGTGCTGGTGGGAGGAAGTGAGCCCAGAGCCCCCCAGGACAGCAGTCACTGACCCCAGCAAGATCAGGGCTTATGGGATGCCTCACCTGCTCAGATAGGGGAGGAACCCCAGCCCCGTCCCCCAGCAGACAAAGTCAGATCCGGGGGGGTCCTTACCAGGAGGCCCTGCTGGGCCCTTCTCTCCTGCCTGGCCCCGGTCACCTTTGGAGCCTGGAGGACCTGCAGGCCCTGGTGGTCCCGTCTGCCCTGGGGGCCCTGGGGAGAGAATGAGATGAGCTCTTAGGACGTTGGGGGCCAAGCCACCGTGGAGGGGCTCCGGGCCTGAGCCCCTGGGCCATTTCCCAGGAGCAGAGACCTCATTACAGTCTACGACCCAATGTTGTACCTATTAACTCCTATGGTCTCAACTTGTGTTCCCACTTCACAGGTGGGGAAACTGAGGCTCAGGAAGGTGTGGCCCCTTGTTCAAGGGCCCAGAGCCAGGCTGCTGCTGAGTTAGGCCCCCTCCCTCCGGAGTCCTACTGTCTCCCCGCTCAGGGTTGGGAACAGTGCCTGTGGTAAAGAGCTCCCCAATGAGACCTCCTTGGAGACCCCAGGAAACCCTGCTCTCAGATTCCAGGGCGCACCCCGGGGGGCACCATTTGTTGGGTTTGTGCCCCACCTGGTGGCCATTTCTCAGAACTGCACTTCTTGAATGGAGAAAGTGGCCCAGGAGACCCAGCACCCCTCCCAACTTCCGCCACAGGGCATTTGGGTCCTGGTCTTCCTCCTCCTCAGTTCCAGGAGAAGGATTTGGAAGAAGGCAGGCGGGGGCAGCTGCCTGGGTGTGAATCCTTGGGAGGTGGCCTGGGGACCCAGAATGAGATGCTCTCCCCAACGCCTGAGCTCCCTCCTCCCCCCAACAGCCTCCAGCCCCCGCAGAAGATCACAGAGTGTCTGCTCCTCCCAGGACTGGCCACTGGGTGCTCCCACTGCTGGAGGCTGTGCCCTCCCTGCTCTGCTCCCTCTCCCAACTGGACAAGCAGAGGAGGTAAGAAGGGAACAGGGCATGAGCTCAGAGCAGAGTCTGGAAGCGGGGGGGGGGGGGGGGGCTCACCTCCGAGAGAGGCAAGGGAGGGAGAGTGTCCCCTGCACAGGGCTCTCGTGGGGCCAAGAATTATCGAGACCACGGGCTCCTGGATCAGGGGCTGACCGCAGGAGTCATTTCTCCAAGCCTTGCTGGAACCCCAAGCATTACACACTTACTGGAATGATTAGGGAGGATTTCTGTGCAGCTGAAGGTGATACAAAAGTAATTATGAACTAGCACAGCACGGACCAGAAGGTGGTGGGAGGCAGAAAGCTCCTGGTAAAACTGAGCCCGGAAGCTGGGGCTGGACTGGGGGCCCTGAGCGCAGGTGGGCTTCGGGGCAGGGCAGGAGGACACGCACCCAACTGCGGGACAACGCAGAAGAGTGAGGCCCTGTAACAGTCCGGATGGGGTCTGCGGGTGCAGGGCTCCAGCCAATGGTTTCCAAGGGGGACTGAAGCCCCAGTGGCCAGAGCTTCTATGTTTCTAAGAGAAGTTTCTAGAACTCCTGATTTTCTTTCGAAAGCCTACGGTTTTGAAATGTTAGCTCTGTTTTTCAACGCTTGATCCCAAGGGCCTCTGGGGCAGGCCTCACTCACCAGCTGGGCCCGTGGGCCTTCTCCTTCGGGGCCCTGGGTGGGCGAGGGGGATGGCATCTGGGAGGAAGTCCTCATTCCAGGGTGGGACGGTGCTCTGGGGGACCGGCAGGTCATTGCCCGGGCCTGCGGGCTGCTCTGCGGCTTCCAGCAGGAGAACCTGGGCCGGGAAAGGGCAGAGGGTCAGGACCCCGGGCAGGCCAGAGACCGTTGTGCACTGGGGATGTGTGCCCCATGAGACCTGCAGCTCCCCAAAGCCAGGTGGGGGTGATCACCAGCCCCTTGCTGGAATGTTCCCCCTACCCCTGCCCTCCTCTTGTTCCTGTGTCAGGAGAGACCTCGGACCCGGGGGTCAAGCAGGTTGTCACAGGGACACCTTCAGACTCCCTGGACTCTTCTTCTGGAGCGGTCATCACTGTGAGGAAAGCCCTGTGGTCACCCCCAACCCCTGCCCCGGCTACCCCCAACCCCTGCCCCGGCTTCCCCCAAAGAAGGGACTGAAAAGATACCAATGAGCCTGGCTTGGGGCTTTTAGTAGGAGCTCTGGGAAAACAAAAGGTGGCCACGCGGGGTCAGCGTGGAAAGCCACCCGTCTTCTCCCCTTGAGAGAGCTGGGGCATCAAATCCTGGGCAGACCCAGGTCCTGGGCGGGAACACCGTCTCCCTAACGCAGGAGAGCTGGAAGTCAGGCCTCAGAGGCCCCCGTGAGTCCCTGCTGTTCCCCAAAGAGGTCAGCAGGGGGCGCGCTGCACCAGGGATCCGAGCGAGGCAGCCTGATGGGTGCGCAGACCCTGGGTAGGCCCACCCAGGCAGAGAGGGGTCCCCGGGCCAGGTGGACAGGTGCTCCGCCCACCGCGAGCCCCTAGTCTTTGCGCTCTGCTGCCTGAAGGAGAGGAAGGCCGGTGTCTCAGGTTCCCCCCAGCTCTGGGGAGCCAGAACCCCCCCATCGACTAAAGTCCCCGACTCCCCCGCCCCACGTCCACGTCCACGAGGGCCAGGCCTTGCATTTGGCCTCCCCCCGGCTTCTCCCAGCGTCCCTTGGCTTGCCCAGTGCTCCCACAGGACCTGGCTGCCCACCCCCACACCAAAATCCACCTGCCTGCCCCCTTCCCCAGAGCAGGGGGTCAGGACTTCAAGCAAAGTGAACCCTGCGGAGCCCGCCCAAAACCACCAGCGTCCCCACACTCAGCGCACCCTTCTGGGCCTGCCCTGCTCCTCCTGGGGCTCAGTGGCTTTGCCCCGCCCCTGCGTACACCCAGGGCCCCTCCCACCCTGAGTCTTCCCGCCCACCCCCGCCAAGCCCCTCCCTTCATTCCTGCGCCCCAGAGGATCCTGAGCCTCCAGGGACCCTCCCTCCTCCCCTCCAGCCCCTGGCAGTCTGCCTGACCCTGCGGACTGAGGGTGTCCCCTCCTAGGTGTGCCCCCAGCCCCTGCACCATAGCCCGTGTGCCCTCTCTCAGCGTTGCCATCTGCAGCGGACCAGTGGGCTCCTGCCCCGTGAGGCTCCAGCGACCTCCCCCAGCGCCACTTCTCTGAGCCCCTCTCCATTCTGATCCTTACAAGCCCCCTCCACCCGCCCCGCAGGAAGGGTCACCGCAGCCACATCACAGGCAGAGGTGGAAATAGAGGCCCAGAGACCACTAGTGACTTGTCCAATGTCACCCAGCAAGTGACCAGTGTCCCATGCAGTGCCCCCCAGCCTCCCAGGGCTTCCCCAGCCCCAGGCATGGCCCAGGTGATAGCGTCTGTTTCCCCGAAGGCTCCCACCTGCCCCCGCAGAGCCACGGACCCCAAGGAGGGCACAGGACCCCCTGCTTGCAGCCTGTGCCCAGACGTGGGCTGCTAGGGGACCCTCCCACCTGCAGAAGGCCTCGGGGACAAGGGAGGGTCATTCACCCCCTGGGGCTTCTCATGCCCGGGGCTCTGCCTGTAAGATAGAGACGGCAGCCTGGTGGAGAGGGTGACACAGAGCTTCTGGCCTGTCTGGCACTCCACTGTTCCCAAAGCCGGGAACCAAGGCCCCAGCTGCCCTTGACCCGGACCAGCACATTGCCCAGATAAGGAGGTAGGAGCTTGGGCCAGACTCACCTAGCTGGGGCGGTGGCGGTCCCACTGATGTCTGACTCCAAGGGACAGCCATCCGCAGCCCCTATCCAAAAGGGTATGCCCTCAGGGTCAGGCTTCCAGGGCAGGAGACAGGGCCCAAGGGAGAGGCAGGGTTGGCAAGGGCTGTGTGTGTGTGTCTGTGTGTCCGGGCGTGTCTGTGAGGGCGTCTCTGTGTCTCTATGTATATGCATATATGTGCACGTGTGTGCGTGCATCTGCATGTGTCTATATATGTGTGCATGTGTGTGTGTATCTGTGTGTGTGTGTCTGTGGGGCTGTGGGGCTGTGTGTGGATGGGTATGTGTCTGTGGGAAGACCTGCCTGTCAGGCTTTTCTGGGCGGGGGGCCCGACCTCTGAGCCTACTCTGTGGTCTTGCCACGGGGGTCTCTCAGCCCCTGTCAGCGCTCTGTCCCCACCAGACCTCCCCGCTGGCAGGCCACACTCCCCCCCGCCTCCCACACCCGGACGCTCCGTCCTGGGCCAGGCAGTCCCAAGTCCCAAGAGGTGAAGGTAGGGCAGCCTCGGCCCCCAAGGCACTGGCTTCCTCCTGCAGGGACCCCAGACACTCCACTGGGGCCTTCTCCAGGGCCCAGGAGCAATTTCAGCCAATACGTGAGGCATGGACACGAGGTGACAGGGGACACAGCCTGGGAGAAGTGTCTCCCACTGAGGGACGGTAGAGACAGCCCTGTGGCTCTATCCCAGGCCTGCTCTGCACTATCCGTCCGAGGGACCAGAGGGGACAGAGCCGCCAGTGTCCATGAGGGTGACCCGCCCGTCACCACCCCTGCGCCTCACACAGCCTTCCGCTCTCTGACTCCCTCCCTCCCTCCTCACCCCATTCTGCCTGGGGCTGCCCCCCCATAAATGCCTCATCCTTTCTTCCGTCCTCCAGCCTCTGGGGTGCTCCGCTGTGCCCCCTAATGTAGACAGGGCGAAAGCTGACAGGAGCCCGGAGCTCCTTCTCCATTGTCTGGGCCCCGCCGTGTGCCAGACAGGGAGGGGAAGAAGGAGCCAGAGTTAGGGACAGTGGCCCTTTCCACCAAGAGGTCACCTTCTGGGCAACCAGCGCCCCCCCTCACTGAGACTCACATCCAGACCAGCCTGCTGTCCGAGGCCTCCAGATTTCTTGCTTTCCCCTCCCCAGGGGGCTGGCCCAGCCCAGAGAAGGCCACCCAGAGCCACAGAAGCCCCAGCAGCACTTGAGCCCTGGGACCAAGCTGCTCGGGCCTGCTGGGCTCCCTAGGGCTGGGTTGCTACTGATGTACAAGGCTCGCACACACCCACCAGCTCCTGGAGCCAGTCCCCCCCACCCCCCACCAGCCGTCTGACCTTGGCCTCCAGCGTGGTTAGCCGCTCGCTCATGTCACTGAGCCGGGTACAGTTCATGCATTCTGAAAGAGAAGGGTGGGAACGGAGTGTAGACCCTGGGGGTGAGAGCAGCCAGCTGCCAGGACAGCCTCTGGGCCGGCAAACGGGGAGCTCTCTGATCAGTTTGCCTGGAAAACTCCTACCCAGCCTTCAGGGCCTTATCCTTGGTGCCCCCTCCTCCAGGCAGCCCACCTGACCTCGGAGCACCCCCGGCACATTATTCAGCAAAGTGTCCAAGCCAGCACCCCAGGTGCCCAGTCAGCCTGTGAGCGCCATAAACGTAGGATCTTTGTCTATTTTATTTGCCCACAGATCTCAGTGCTTGGCACAAAGGAGGGGCTCAAAAAAAACCCCAACAATTGATTACATAGGTGGTAAAGGGGATGCTCCCTGCCTTTGAGAACATCAGTCTGGGGAGGGAGATGGGCAAATAGGTAGGGGCTGTAGGGGCTACCCCAGGGCTGTAAGAATAAGATGTGCAAAAGAGCATCACAGGGGACAGCGATGCCAGTTTGGGATGGGGGAAGGTGGTGGTCAGGGAGGACATCCTGGAGGCGGGGGCATCTAAGGTGAGGCCTGAGAGATGCACCATATGATGGCCTGGTGAGGAAAGAGGGCTGAGGCCTAGAAACAAGCAAGACCAGAGAAGGGTCTGGAATCAGTCTGGCCGAATCAGAGCAGACCCAGCCCCCCCCACCCCCTACCCCACACATACACCCGGGACTGGAGCAGTTTTGCTGGGACCTAACACTGGAGGGCTGGCAGGAGGGGCTCTGGGGCAACGTCCTGAGGCCAGTGGGCAGCTCTCGGAGGGGCTGAAAGTCAAGGTCAGATCTGCATTTTGAAAAGGTCACTCTGGCAGCAGCGAGTTCGGTGGGCGGGTGTGGGAGGGACGGATGCCGGAAGGCCAGTTAGGAGACTGTGATGGTGAACCCCCCAGGCCCACATCTCCCTGGGCTATAATTATCTATTTATGTCTGTCTGCCCCAGGGACTGGAGCTGTTGAAAGAGGAAACAGACGTTCAAAGCTGTTCTCCAGAGCTTTTACTGCCGCCGAAGTCAAGGGATGCCTAAATCACTCATTCGGCTCAAAGTCTGACCTTCCAGGAACCTCAGTCTGGACCAAAGAGACACACCGAGGTGTGAGGGTAACTCGGCAGGTCCCAGTTGCTGTGCTGGGGCTGCCCATCGGTGGCCTCCGTGGCCACAGCGAGGCCTGAAGCTCACCAGCGGCGACCATACCTGCCCTCCACCACTGGCTTCCCCTGTCCCCTAAGAGGTCCCCCAACTTACAAATCCCCCATTAATGTCCTAAGTTTTGGTGGTGATTGCTCTGCAAGACATAGAGGATGCCCAGGGGGCTTAGGACCAGGGTACGGGCTTTGTCCTCCCACAGCAGGGGGCAGCCTTAGGGCAGGGGTTGCTGCCTTGGGGCTGTCTGCTCAGCCCTGGTTGGGTTTACAAGACCCGGGCTGCCCGAGGCTCCGCCCACCCCCATCTCCCTCCCCAGTTCCCCTGGACTGGGCCCAATCAGTGGTTTATAAGCATTTTTTAAGAACAGAACTCTTTTTCCCCCTCAATAAAGCCTTGTCCATAACCCCGATACATAAAACAGATTAGAGACCGAGGTACAAACGCTGAAACTTCCAAACAACCAGGGGAATGTATACAGTTTCATGACTGGGGCAGGCGAGGACTTCACAAAAGATCAGGAGAGAGGGGGCAGGTTTTCTGCTTAAACACGGGTCGGGGGAGTGGGGGGGGACTCTACCCGTGTGTTTCTTCCTCACTTGTCCCAGGAAAGGGTAGTGAAGAAAGAGAAAGGAATAAAAACCCGAAAAGCAAAGAGAAAGGCAGTGGAGAATTCTCAGCAGGTGAAGCCCATAACGTAGTTGGTGGCCCAGTCCCAGCTGGAAAGAGGACCTCAGAGCTTCCAGGCTCTCCTGAGGCCGGCCCAGCACCAGGCAGGAGAGCGGAGGGGTCCTCTCTGGGGACTGGGACATGACTGAGGGGACAGGCCCACGGGTGCCTACACTGAGAGCAGCGGCGGGGGTCTCCCAAGGCGCCCCATCAACAAGGCCAAACCACAGACCCTCCTTCTCTCTAAAAACAGAGCTCAGGGTCCCCCAGCCTTACAGGAAGCCTCTAATGGAAAGACAGAGATCAAAGCAAGTGGGGTCCCACGTGTCCACTCACTACCCCAACCCTATCTGTCTACCGGCCCGTCCAATCACCACCTCCCCGCACACTGCCTACTTAACTCTCCCCGCCTACCGCCCCCCACCCTCTCATCCCGAACATTCCTGAGGCATTTAGGGGACCCAAACAGAGCATTTCCAGGGTCTGAGGCTACAAATAGGACTCTCTGCAGGGGGCAAGTTCTGCGGAGGGAGGGGTGAGCCTCGGGCTCTCACAGGAACCTATTTCTGGAAAGTGTGCTGGGCCTGGGCCCAGTTTGTTCTGGCACTGGGCACCCCGCTTGGCCGGTGAGGTGAGCTTGGCTGGCAGCAGGCACGGTGTGGAGGTAGGGGTGGGGAAGGGGGGTTCCAGTTCTCCAGCCACAGAGAGGCCCCGGAGGCCCAGCCAGCGGGCAGGGCTGAGGCTGCCAGCTCGGTCTCCCCGAGCCACCTGCCTGGGCAGGCGCTGAGACCAGCCAGGTTTTACGGTTCCCCTGGCTTTCTGTCATCGACAAGCAATTATATTATGTTTGTTTAAATTTTTCTAATGATTCATGGGAGCGGTGGGGACCCAGAAATGGCACCGAGGGTGCTGACTGGCACGGACCGCGGACCAGGCCCTGCCCGCTGGCTCTGGGCCTCGGTTTCCCCTCGCTAAGAGGAAGACTCTCACTTCCCGAGATTTGGAAGTTCCCAGGATCCCGGCTCCCCTCCCCCAGCACACATGGGCCCATGAGCGTCCCGGGGCCGCAGCACATTCCTGGTCTCTCGGATGCGGGAAAGCGTGCCTGGAACTCTTTGCTGATCTGCGCGTACCGAAGTGTGGATGTTCCAGGCAAACCGTGGCGGGGGGCGGGGGAATGTGAGAAAGAGGGAGAGACTCACCACTTGGTGCCACAGTAGAAAGAGAACTAAAAGGCCACTAATTCCCTGTGTGGCTGGAGAAGAGCTCATCTGACCTCTCTGCCCCTCAGTTTTCTCAGCTGTAGAAGGGGTCAGTACTGGATCCGCTCCAAGGGCCTCAGGACCCTGCTTCTGGTGCCCTTGCCCTTCAGCTCTCACCACTGGGTTCCATCCCCCCCCGCAGGACAACCGTACACCTGCTAATCCAGCTGCCATCTGCCTTTGGCCAGCACGCCCACGGCTGATGGCTCTGTGTCCAGACTTTAGGACCCAGCTCCCAAGTGAGGCTGACCCCCCAGGCCTGGGCCCGAAGGGGAGCCTTGCCGACAGCAGAGAAATTGAGAGGCCAAGTGAGACTGCTGTGAGATGGGGGCCATAAGACCCTGACAGGGGAAACCCAGGGCACACAGGTGGTCCTGCCCCCAAACACTCAGCCCTCCTAGGAAAGGCCTCGGAAATGGGTCCACAAGCAGGGAGCAGGTGCAGATCCTAAAATCCCCCTGGGAACCTCTGACTCCAGCCCAAACTCCTAAGCCCTGTAGGAGAGCTCCAGGGAGGTCAGTGGGGTCAGATGCTGGGGGACAGGGGGCGAGGCTGGCCAGGTGTGTTCACAGGAGACCACGGGAACGAGGTCTAAGTGATCTAAACCTAAGTGGCCTCAGTTTCCCCAGTGTGACAAGAGCTGGGCTGGGCCTAGAACAGATAAGACTGGTACCTGTCTATCTTACTACACATGGGGTCAACCCTGCTCTACCCAAATTCAGTCTGGGGCCACACATTCTTTTGGTGCCTCCCTCCCCCCGCACTGGGGACTTTAAGGCCATGTAGGACCTTCCTGTTCTGGTGAGACTTTGTTCATCTCACTCTCTGCTAGAAACTGCTGTCAGGGGGAAAAACTGCTTGCCTTAAGTAGGCCTGGGATTTCTTCTGCCTTGTCACTCAGACCTTGCCTCCAGCCAAGGCACACCCCCTCCAGCCAGGCCACGCCCCTTTGGCTAAGTCACAGCCCCTCCAGCCAAAGAGAAATGCTTGGATGTGCAGTGACTTTGGGACCAGTGCTAACTCCTGAGCAAAGCCCATGAGAAGATGGGTCTGTCTGCCCATGGGGTTCAGCTCCCAGTGTCTGATATTAAATATGCATCAAGAGCCTCTAATGCAAAAGACAAAGACTGAAACAACAAACAGGAAAAAAGCAAGCTCAGAAAACAGAGACAATGAGTGGACAGAAAAAGACTTCAAGAAACCAGAGCGAAACTCTACTATCCTTAGAGCGATATGAGAAGATATTGCATCCTGAAAAAACAGGAGGTTATTTGCAAAGAACCCTCAAAACATAAAAATGCATTTGTAGAAATGGAAGAAAAATAGTTGATGTAAAATATTCAGTCAAAGGATTAGAAGTTAAGGAAATTTTCTAGGAAGTTGCCAAAAACTGTGACAGTTGTAGAGAAGAGATAAGAAAATGAGGGGATCAATCCAGGTCTAACAACTAATTAACTGGAGAGTCCATAAAAAGAGACCCAAGAAAATGGAGAGAAGTAAAGAAATGATCCCAAAAAATCACCTAAAACTGAAGGATATGAACTTTCAAACTGAAAGAACATGGAAAATGCCAGATGAAAAATAAAACAAAACAAAACTCACACCAAAAAGCACATTGTCATAAAAGTTCAGAATCCCAGAGAGAAAACCCTCAACGCTTCTAAGATAAAATGAGACCTCCAGGAAATGTCCAAATTTAGTATGGCACTGAACTTCTAAACAGTAACAGTGGAAGCTGGGGAGATAGCGGTATTCTTTTGAGGAAGAGGGTGTCTAGCTAAGATTCTATACCCAGCTCAACTATCCCTCAAGATTTGAGGGTAAAATGAAGTATTTGTAGACACACATGGCCTCAAGACATTGACTCGCCACACACCCCTTTTCCAAAAGGTGTTGAAGGATGTATTCCACCAAAGCAAAGGAGTAAGCTAGAGAAAAGGAGACTCCAAACAAGGATATCCAGGGATCAAGCCCCAAATCGGGCTTTCTGCTCAGCAGGGAGTCTGCTTCCTCCTCTCTCTCTCTCTCTCTGCCTGCCTCTCTGCCTACTTGTGAGCTCTGTCAAATAAATAAAAAATCTTTAAAAACAAAACAAGGATACCCAGAGGCAATCTTTTCTGAGTTTCCAGCCCTGCTGGCCTGCTCTAAAGATTTCAAACCTGCCAGCCCCAGATTTTAAAGAACTGCATAAGTCATTTTCTTAATACAGATGATAGATAGATCATAGATCTAAAGAGATACATGTATATACCTATATAAATGCATACACACACACACACATCCTTCTGGTTGTTTCTCTAGAGAACCCTGACTGATTCAAGGTCCAACCTATAAACAGGTCCTAAACAGACCCATCAACCAGGGGAAAATCTTCTGGATTCTTAGGAGTGTTCCATGATTCAATTCCACCTACCTTAAAGACAGTTTGTCAAATTTAACAAATAAAAACACAGTATTTTATCTGTCAACCCTATTTAGTATTTATTTTTTTCTAGAGACACCCCAAGGCCTTCTCTGGGACAGAGACCCAGGGACAAGTGGCTTCGCCCTCAAAGGTTTCTGGACATGTAAGCAACCACACTGAAGGGTGCTGCCCAACTGTGTGGCTCTCTTATGAAAGGGGAAACCCCAGCCAGAGGAGATCAAGATGGTTTCCCAAGGAGGAGACAGCTGAGCCCTGACTACTGCTAGTCAAACAATGTTTGCCAAGTACTTGCTCTGGGTCTGGCCCTGGGCTAAGCCCTCTATACCCATTCTTTCCATATAAGCCTCTCACCCACCATGAGGCAGGCACTAGACTGCTATCCCCACTTTGCAGATGGGAAAACCAAAGCCCCTGCTTCCTCACCTTTACAAGATTCTGCCAGGCCTTGCACCCAACAGACCTCATAGAGATCCCTAGCTTTTGTTCCTGTAATAGGTGGGGATCTAATTTGCCATGAGGGAGATGGAGATCAGGGGTGGAGGGAGAAAGTCAGTTGCAGGCTAGAGCTCCAGAGTCTACCAAGCACCCCCATGATGCTCTGGGATCAGCCCTATGGGGAGCAGAGAGGCTCTGGTAGCACCAGGACCTAGGAAATCACCATACCAGTTAACTTCTAGAGATGTTTACCCAGGGAACCCAACACACTGGGTTTCTCTAAGCCATACACCCCAGAAGGAAGGGTGCAGAGGGCAAGACCAAGCCAAAGGGGAAAGCTGCCCTGTGCTTTCCCTGTTTCCCAATGCATGCCAGAGCAAAGAGCCCCATCAGGGGCCAGGGAGCCCGCTGGTCGGATAGAGCCATGGCTGCATGCCAGGCCCAGCCCTGGGGCTCATGGACAGGACAGAGTAATTAAATTCCATCCTTTTGAATATCAGGGATCACAGAGAAGGCAAGGTTTTTCAGAAACTTCTGCCAAGACATTTATTGAAGAATAATTGAGTTCTTTCTTGGACAGGGGGAGCCTCACATGGGGGTGTGTCCTCGTGATGGAAAAAATCCCCAAGGGGCCAATGGCACTAAGAGCCTCAGAACACAATGGTAGCCAGCTGCCCTGTCCCCCAAGGACACCCACGTTCGTAGCTCTTGGGCTGCAGGACTTCCTGACAATGTTCAGCATCACCCCACCGGCAAAAGGGACAATGCTGGTGAGTGAAATCAATGCACCAGTGTTTACCAGGCTTAGAGAAAGAAATACCAGGTTGTAGTGCCTTCTTTCTGTGAGTGAGAAGGATGAGATCCAGGAAGGTTTGGCAACCTTCCTGGTGCTCAAGGTCATACCGTGTGTCAATTAAAGGCTGGAATTAGAACCCAGGGCTTCCCTTCACATGAGGCCATCTTGGGCTGAGCTACATCCCATGGCTGGGGCAGCAGCTCTCAGTGGATGTGCAGACAGTGCCTGGACCATGGCTAAGCATGGGCAAAGTCTGTGACATGAGCCTCACTGTGGCCCTAGGGACTTTTCTGACTGGGCTAGCCAAATCTGTCTCCCACCCTCTCTACCTCCACATCCAGCCCAGAGTTCAAGGTCAACAAGTCTTGACCTAGAACCCTGTGGACCATGGTTGGACCACACTGGAAGTATCTTTCCCCCAACAAAATCTGAAGAGAAATGATTAGAATTATGAAGTTATTTTAGCAAGGTCGCTGGAATACAAAGATAGTTCCTAAAAATCAACATTATTTCTATACACTGGCAATAAGCAAATAGAAAATGAAATTTTATAATGATTCCCTTCACAAAAGTGCCATAAAGTTATCAAATTACCTAGGAATAAATCTACTGAAAACTACAGCACATCATCGAGAGAAATTAAAGAACTAAATAAATGGAAAGATATACTATATTCATGGATTGGAAGACCCAATAGTATAAAGATGTTCATTCTCCCCAGTTGATTGATAAACCCAATGCAATCCCATGCAAAATGTCAGAAGGCTGTTTGTGTGTGTTTGTTGTACACATGTGTGTATGGAAATTGGCAGATAGATTCTGAAATGTATATGAAAACACAAAAGTCCAAGAATAACCAGGGCAATCTGGAAGAAAGAGAACAAAAGGTGAAGACTTACACTTCTTTAAACTGAGAGCTTTAAAATTGAGACTTACTTTAAAACTAGAGTAATTGAGACATTGTAGTATTAGCACAAAGACAAACAGACACATACTCACTTCGTTTGCGAAAAAAGCACCAATGCAGTTCCACAGAGAAAGGGTAGACTTTATCAATAAACAGTGCTGGTTCAACTGGTTATCCAAATGGAAAAGAAAAATAAAAGAATCAGACCCCCGAGGGGCGCCTGAGTGGTTCAGTCAGTTAAGCGTCCGATTCTTGATTTCGCTCAAGTCATGATCTCAGGGTCATGAGATTGAGCCTCATGCCGGGCTCCATGTTGACAGTGGAGCCTACTTAAGAGTCTCTTTCAGCCTCCCGCTGCCCCTCCCCAAGGCCACACACATGTGCACTCTCTTTCTCTAAAATAATACATATTTTTAAAAAAATTATAAGCTGATTTCAGATGTATCATAGACCCAAATCCAAAAGGTAAAATACAACCTTTTTTTTTTTTTTTTCCTGTAAATACAGCTTTTAAAAGAAACCAGAGGCAATGACCTTCATGGCCACATATCTTCAGCAGGACACAAAAAGCACTAGCATCAAAGAAGACTTTGCCAAAGCGCACAGCATTAAAATTAAGAATTTATTTTCAGGGGCGCCTGGGTGGCTCAGTGGGTTAAAGCCTCTGCCTTCTGCTCAGGTCATGATCCCAGGGTCCTGGGATCGAGCCCCAAGCCCCCCGCGTAGGGCTCTCTGCTCAGCAGGGAGCCTGCTTCCTCCTCTCTCTCTCTCTGCCTGCCTCTCTGCCTGCTTGTGATCTCTCTCTGTCAAATAAATGAAAAAAATAAAGTCTTTAAAGAAAAAAAAAGAATTTATTTTCATCACAAGAGAATGAATGCGCCTACCACTGAGTAGAAGAGGAGTCTCGGAATGCATGTATCTACAAAGTAAGATATCCAAAATAATAATGATACACAGGAGGGCTCAGCTCTTTAGCCACAGCAGAAAATGCAAATCACTCCGCAGCGTGGTACTCCCACACACCCACAGGAACGGCTAAAATTAAAAAGACTAATGATGACGGGCACCTTGCTGGGCTCAGACGGTTAAGCATCTGCTTTCAGCTCAGGTCATGATCTCCAGGTTCTAGGATCGAGCCCCACATCCAGCTCCCAGCTCAGCAGGGAATCTGCTTCTCCCTCTCCCTCCGCCTCTCCCCCTGCTTGTGCTCGCTCTCTCTCTCTCTCTCTCTCGAATGAATAAATAAGAAAGACTAATAATGACAAGTATGACAGAGCACGGGAACCACTGGAATTCTCAGTGTCACTGGAGGGCCATGATATAACCTCCTGGAAAAAGCCATGTGGCAGTTTCTTATGAGGCTGAGTAGAAGCAAATCCATCCCCAGATGCGTATCCAACAAAATGAATAAATACTTTCACCAAAAGACATGTGCAAGAATGTTCCCTGCGGCGTCCCTCCTAATAACCCCAAATTATAAATAACCCAAATTCCATCCACGGATGCCTGGATCCACTGAACAGTCCTAGAGCCGATCGCTTCGCTGCACTAAGTGAGCACACGCCACGTGCAGCTGCAGGGGTGCGGCGGGGGGCGGGCAGGGACCTCACAAAGCTGGGGCTGGGTGAAAGCCCGCACCCCAAAGGGCACACAGTGAGGGATTCTGTGGATCTTGAGGTTTGAACACAGGCAAATAGCCCTGCGCACAGGCATTGAGGTCAGCGGTTCCCTCAGGGAGGACAGTTCAGGGGAGAGGCAGCTGGAAGGCCTCTAAGGTGATGAAAATGTTCTCTTTCTTGAAGTGGGTGCTGGGGCCCGGGTGCAGTCAGTTTCTGGAAATCCTGTCCAAGCTGTTCGGCTCGTTCTGATGCAACAATCGGACCTTCTTCGCCAGCCTTCTCGTGGCCCTGAGGACAAACCCTGCAGCAGCCTTTGCTGTCCTGTTATCTCATCTAGAAGTGGCTCCCATCCTACCCCGGTGATCAGCTAGTTCCTACGTAAGCACTGCCTCCTCCAGGCAGCCTTCCTTGATCACTCCTGGCAAACTGTGGCACCCGTGAGCCCTGGGCTGAGGGTACCACAGCATTTCCTCTCTAAAACATTAGGACCTTTGACTTCTGTGAGGGAATAGCAGGAATTAAATAAGCGCATTTCTTTAAAAAAAAAAAAAACGCGATCCCTCCTAAAAATCACTTATGTCCCTTTGCTACACGGGGCTAACATATTCTCTTTGTTCTTCTCCCAGAGGCCCAGCTAAGAAGATACCCAAGCTGGCAATGGTACGGGGGTGGGGGCCGCTGGGGCTGGGGCGGGGGATGGGGCGGGGGGCTGTGGTACCCGGTGGCGGTGTGGGGCTGGCTCAGGGCAGCATCACCAGCCCGGAGAGTGTCTGGGCACTGTCACTGGGTGAGGGGTGAGGGAAGGGGCACGGGGGAGGCCAAGGCACATGTTCCCCACCCGAATGCAAACACATGAGCACATGTTCACGAGTGTGTGTGTGTGTGTGCACGCGTACGTGTTGTCTCTGACACGCTTAGCCTCACTGGATGCACCCTCCGACGTCCCAACCTACAGCTGTGCAAACGGCAGCTCAGAGTGGGGGAGGGGACTTTCCCAGGTCACACAGAGCTGCGACAGGGGCAGGGGCGCCTGAGTCAGGAACCTTCGCTGGAGCACCAGCTGCGCATCCCTCTCCCCTTCTCTCTCCCGCTGGCTTTGCTTCCTGCAAGCAGAGGGACCCAGTTGGGGCTCATTCTCAGGCTTCTTTGGTGAAATGTGATACCGTGTGCTGGAGAGGCTGCTTGACCTTCAGGTGGGACTCAAGCATCCCGACTTCCAGGTGAGGAGTCGGGGGATGGGGGGTGGGGGGTGTTATTCCATCTCGGCCCAGCTGCTCCCCATTGCGGGGGGGGGGGCTAGGCTTTCCTCCACGATAAACTGAGGCAAGAGTCCCTGACCAGCCTTTGTCCCTGGCCTTTGGGGCACGGTCTCCAGAGACAGAGGAGACGAAGCAGCCCCAGGCCCCAGGGGCAGGCGCAGAAACCAGATCAGAGACGCTCCAAGGCTCGGGTGCCCTTTCTTCCAAGACGTCCAGCCCCTGATAGCTTTGGCCACCTTGAGACCCTCACCAGCAAAGGAGTCCCAACCGTGAGAGCACCCAAGGACAGGGCGCAGGCTCTTGCCTGGACCCCGAGGCCCCCGGAGGCCGCGCACCCCATCGCGGCTACATCACCTGCCGGACAGGCTCCCCAGAGGCCGGGATATGCACCTCTCTGGGCAGGTGAGCTGGAGTTGACGGCAGCTTTGCCTGACTCATCAGTGGCCTTCCTTCAGACTGGCGTGGCTGGGGGAGGTCGGTCCCCAGAAATCAATGACATGGGTATGACAGGGTCAGAATCCTGCAGAATCGGGTATGTGGGCCCTCCGTGGGGACGGTGTGGGGTCCGTGAAGCTGGGGCGGGGGCGGGGCTTGGATGAAGGCAGCTGTGTACAGTTGCTCAGTGGAGGGACTTCAGGTCATCCAGGAACGTCCCCGGAGACACGTCGGGGATTTCTTCGCAACAGAAAGAAGGGATCTAGGCTCTCCGTGGTTGGGTCTTCCCTGTGTCTGTTCCACGCCTCAGGGTCAGTGACTCAGCTGCTGCCTCTCTTGGGGGGGGATTCCGAGCTCCATGTTGTTAATCCGAAGTTAGTGTTTGAAGTGTCTGCCTCTTTCTTCCTCCTCCAGAAACAGGTCATAAATATCTCCAGGGTCCCCTGGAGCTGGCAGGCAGCACTGCCTCGGCCTGGAAGATGATACCCAGCACAGCCGAGGGAGAGGAGCTCCGGTGACTGCGGAGCCGTTTGGACACGTGGAGTCGGTTCCGCCGTCGCTGTGTGTCACGGGGAAAGAAACCTTTTTACGGGGCTCCAAGCCCAAGGTCAAGGTTCAAGGGCCATAAAGCAAAGCTGGCTGACAGAGCGGCCTCCAGACCATGGGAGGGTGTCGCCTGACTCTGCCCAGGGCCTTCTGTACCCCAGAGGGCCGTAAGGAGGAGCCAGAGCCTGGAGCCAGGGTGGAGCCTCCCCCACCTGCCACGCCGGTCCGCTGGTCAAGGCTCTGGACGAAACTGACAAGGTGTCCAAGGGCAGCAAGAAGGGCATGGAGTCTCTCTCTTTGGTCACTGGGGCTTTCAGAGGGAAATGACAGCACAGTTTGGAGAACTGAAAGCAAAGTCGCAGGCAGGTCTGTCCCCAGGTGCTGGAACTGGATGGGGCAGGGAATCAGGGAGGAGCCCCCCAGCCAAGAAGAAGGAGACACGGGGAGAAACACCTGAACAGATCTCTCCTCTCTCGGGGTCCCTTCTCCTCCAAAGGCAAGGTGAGAGCCCCAAGGGGGCTTAGCTTTCATTCAGCGTTCGGCTGGGCTCCGGGAAAGGCCTGGGTGTCCTCAGAGGGCGATCCGCCTCGTGGTGGCTATTTTGGGGGAGCCAGGAGGGGAGCACGGTGCTCTTCCTGCGGCTTCTTGAGGCCAAATCCCAGGCTGGAGGGACCAGAAGACTGAGCCCCTGTTGGAGGAGGGCTCTAAGCAGTTTCCAAAGGCTTTTTAAAAGGAAGGTGTCTTCTTCCTACACACACAAGTGTGTCTGGGACCCCGACAGATAGAGGAGGTTCTGCCTACAAGGGGTGGGAGCGTGGACTCAGCTCGCTCCTGCCCCTGGGCTCAAGCCGGGCAAGAGGGGGACAGGTCTTGGTGCTCTGACTCCCGGTTCTCAGATACCCAAGGGCAGCTCAGGTGATGAGGCTTGTCCCATGTCTAGTGCAAGCATAGGGCACCTGCTTCGTGGGGCTGACATACTTCTGGGCCTAGCCTGCCCCTCCCCATCCACCCATTCCTCTGCGACCCCCATCCACTGGTCAGCTCCCACCTTTACTCTTCCTGGCCAGGAGTAGGTCTGGCTGAAGCCTTGGTCCTCCTGACCTACAGTTGCCATACGGGGAGGAGGCCAGGAAGACAGAGTTGGTAGGTGACAAGGCTCCAGTCTCTCAAGGTCAAACCTGGACCGCCTGTCCCAGCAGGAGGAGGTGGCCGTGGCAACTACAGGATCACTAGATGAGCCCCCCCCCACCCCCAACAAGCCCAGACTTCCGCTGAGGATGGATCGGTTGGCTGTGTTTCCCAGCCTGGAGGATCACTCGGATAAGATCTGGTTCCTTCTTAGAGAAGATTTCCCTCCCCCACGACTGCCCCAGTCATTTAAAACACACTTGAAGGATACACGGGCACTTGTGCCCCCAACAGGCTGTGTGACCTTGGGGAAGTTCCTTAACCCACTGAACTTGAGTTACTTTGCTCAGAAGAGAAAGAAAATCAGGGCCACCTCCTAGGGCCCTGAGCCGGTTAGAGAGAATGCAGAATTAGCATTCATGTACTCCTATTAGAAAGTAAGTCTCCCATGCAACTATAAAGACCAAAGGATCTTGGACCTATCTCACCCAGCTCTTTCTTTAAATAGATTAGAACACAGAGGTGAGGTGGTAAGTGGCTCATGGCCACGGTCACACATTTAAGGTGGTGGCCGCCCCAGAGCTACAACCGAGTTCTGGGTATGCATCTAAGGACCTTTGACTTTCCCACAGTGGGCACGTCATTCACCCTTCTTAGTCATTTACACCATAGTAAGAATGAGTCCATATGCTACCACTGGAAGTACAATGGTTTACAAAGCACTCTCCCGACCCTCTCTCTTGCCAGCAGAACCTCAGAAGAAAATAACACTGTCCCCGCAAGTAAGAAGAAGGGGCAAGAAAGACAAAAAGTAGCATCCAGAAACACCTATCCTCAGTCAGCAGCTCCCTCTGGGCACGGATTGAAGGAAGGAGGCAAAAAGCGCTGGGTTCCTGCACAGAGTACAACCACTGGATCGGGGCTCCTGTCGGCCACGTTTTCCAGCCCCCAGACACGGGGCTGCAGCGGCAGGGGAAGCTTCTGCTCCATCAGCAGGGCTGGTGTCCACCCTGGACCTACACCCAGCTTCTGGGAGCCCAGCTGGCCTCACCAAGTGGTAGATGGGAGAAGGCTCAGGCCAGAAGCAAAGTTGCTGCAGGGGAGGTAAGGAGACAGCCAAAGGCTGGCCTCAGTGCCGAGTGCCTGCTCCCTGCTCTCCTGCCTTCAGCCTCTCTGAGCTCCAGGGATAAGGTGGCCGCAAGTGTGTGTGTGTGTGTGTGTGTGTGTGTGTGAAGCAGGGGGTGCAGATTCTCTCAGGAGAGGGGTCTGTCCAAGGGCAAAGGGGGGGGTTGGTCTGATCCAGTTACCCCCAACCCCCTTCTCCCTATCCTGCCCCCACCCCCAACCTCTCCCCACTCTGCAGATCAGACACAGGTCTGGAAGGAGGGGGGCTGACACCAGCAGATTCCAAGGAAGCAATCTTGTCAGACCCCAAGGACCTGGGGTTGGGGCATGGGTTGCAGTGGCCAGGGCCTGGGGAAGGGCCCAAACTGCTCACTGTCCCGGCCACAGCCAAGTCCTGGAGAAAAATAAGGAGTCAGGAATGAGCTTCCCTAATGTGTGTGGGGGCATCCGGTCCTCTGTCTCCGGCAACACCCCCTCAGCTCCCCCCACATCGTGCCCTGGACCCCCCCCCCCCCGGGGCAGCCGTCCAAGACTACAAAAGTCTGCCAATCTGGTGGGTGTGAAATGCTATCTCATTGTGGTTTGAATTTGCATTTTCCACATCGCTAATGAGCCCGAACATCTTTTCCTAAGGTTTTGAGCAAACATTTCTCCTCCAGACCCTGAAATGCCTGTTCACGTTGTCAACCCATTTTTTTTTCCTCCCCATCGGATCTTTCTGTCTTTTTCATGTGGAGTCACAGGAGTTCTTCCTGTGTTTCCGACACCAACCAGTGGTCACACTTCACACACAGCAAACGCCTGCTCCCCGTCCCGGGCCTGCGGTTTTTGCTTTGGTGACAGCTGCCTTTTGTGGCACAGAAGTTCGCGACTCTCTCTGCTTTTTATTCTTTTAACTCTCAGTTTTGCAGTGAAGTCTCATGGCCGCCTCTGAATCCCACACACAACTTTGAAAGGGACACTTCCTGGGACCCAGGCTGGTGTGATGTTGGCTCACGAGACAAGCAGCCGGGATCTGGATGACCCGGAGGTCCCCTTCCCTGCGTGGCTCATCAGCCCTCCGCGGCACAAAGAGATGCCGAACTGTATCTTTTAAGCCATTGATGAGCTGAATTCCACCAGTCGATTTGCTAAACTCTGCTTGGATGGTGAGCTATTACGTGTTTCCCCACTGCTGGATTTGGATAGTTAATATTCTGGAGGTTTCCACGTGAGTTCCTTGGAGCTCTGACTCGGAACAGCTTGGTGGCCACAGGGGTAGGGTAAGTCTCTGTCCTGAGCCTGTGGGAGGCAAGGGCCCAAGACTTTGATTTCTCTGGATTATTTCTCTCCATCCAGAGTCCAGACAGACAAGCTTCTTGCTGTCCCCTCTTGCCTCCCCGGGAACCAGGGGTGGACTCTTCCTGTCTCTGCTTTCGCTAAGCCTCAGATCCATGTGTCTGCGGGTACGGCAGGCCCCTGTCCCCCCCTCCCCCACCCCCTACTGACTCCCATGTAAGCCTCGGCCTCAGACTCCTGAAATCCTTGTCCCCACCCCACTGCACCTGCATGGGGGACCCAGCATCAGGACAACTGTCCACTTTCTTAGGTGACCGGAGCTCCTGGAGCTTGAGGGGGCCCCAGTGCCTGGACAGGTCCCCACCCTTGGTCCCTGCCCTGGAGGGGCGTGGAGAGAGCTCGGCACATTCCAGGCCAAAGTATCTAGGACGCCGGGGGGCTCCGCCTCATCATGCCGGGCCCTGCGAGCCTGCGAAGGTGCCTGGTATTTGTTCTCAGAGTGGCAGAAGCTAACGAACAATTGTAAGAAGAGAATGAGAAGCCGAAGAGTCTTCGCCACAAAGCTCACGATTCTAGAAACTTCCCTTGCAAGGGCTCCTTCAAGGCCGTGAGAGAAGCTTGGGCAAGTGCTCACCTGCTCGCAGGTTTTAGAAATGAAAAGTAGCCCACAATTTCTTTTTAATTTAAAAGGCTTTCAAGTTGGATAAGCATCAGAGCCCGTGAACCTGGGTGTGCCCCGAGATAAGTCAGACTCGGTTGTTAGAGCATGCTCCCGGCATAGGATAAACGGCACCAAGAGCGAACCTCGGCATAAACCATGAACTTGGGCTGATGACATGTCAGCGTAGGTTCACCGGACGGAGTGTAAGGCACCATTCTGGTGGGGGCGTGGGGACAAGGGCCATCCAGACACTCCATACTTCCCACGCAGTTTTGCTCTGAATCTCAAACGGCTCTAAAAAAAAAAAAAAAAAAAAAAAGCCTTGGGGCCCCTGGGTGGCTCCGTCGTTAAAGCGGAGCTCAGGTCATGATCCCAGGGTCCTGGGACAGAGCGCCGCATCAGGCTTCCCAATCAGCAAGGAACCTGCCTCTCCCTCACCCACTCCCCCTGCTTGCCTTCCCTCTCTCAGTGTGTCTCTCTCTGTCAAATAAGTAAAATCTTTTTAAAATAAATGAATAAATAAATAAATAAGTCTTAAAAAACCATTGCAGCTTGGAAGGCGCTGGCGGGCTGAGTATAGGAGGCGGACGGGGTCCGGACTTTGCCCATTTCTTTGGGGCACATAGTAGGCACTGAGTATCCTGACAAAGCTTGTCGGTGAAGGAGGAAATGCCCTTCCCTTTGGGGCAAATTTTCCCTGCCCTACACTTAGGCGGATACCAGATGCCAAGGACATGTCCTACAGAGAAGGTTCCTACTGCGACTGACATCAGGACACCTCCCACCTGACCCCGCGGGACAGCGCTCCCGCGGGGAGCTGGTCACACAGCCAGGCCTGGGAAGACCAATGGCGTCTAATATTCAGTCTGACATCACCTGGCTGCGGTTCCCAGAGACTAAAATGAGGCAGAGGAAATTTAGGCTGTGGCTTCAGATTTCCAAAAAAAAAAAAAACAGGGGTGAGGGCCAGAAAACAGATCATAAGAGAATTTTTGTGCCTCGGTCCCAGCTAGGGGAAACAGACATGAGTGAGCTCCACGGATGGGAAGAGGCAGAGAAATCTTTTCTTTCTTCCCCGTAAAGGGGGACCCAAGTTCCCTGGCTTAGCACGCTCCCACGGGTGAAAGAGGGGGCGGTTTCCTGGGTTAGCCCCATTTCACCACCAGACCAGAGAGATGCCAAGCCCTGGCCAAGGTCAGCCTGAAGTCGGCTGAGCGCCACTCGGAGCCCATCCCCTCAGCACCGTATTCTACTCTCTCCAACGGCATTTGGTTTCTTCCCCACTTATGAGGTCTGAGGGGGGTCCCAAGGGTGTATTTCTGTGTCCAAATTAAATGTGTGTATCCCCAAGGCCAAGGTCATTCCCGTGCGCAGGCAAATGCTTGAGGCTTTGAAAGGCGGCCCCTACGTCATGTGAAATGGGGTCCCATGGGGTCTAGGGGGTCCCTCCTCATTTTAGCACCTGAGCTGACTCTTAGATGCAGCCTCCTTAATGAGAGCTCAGGGAACCCCCAAAATGTTCTCACAGTCTCTGAACCCTTGGAAGCTGCCAGCATGGTTCTCTGCACCTGGGCAAGTTTGCAGGGAAACGCTCTCTGAAGCTTCAGCCAGTTCTCAGAGTAGGAGACGCACGACCCCCAAAATGTTAACACCATTGCCTACTGTCCAGTTCGGTCCCTCCTTTTACAGAGGAGGAACCGGGGGACGATTGGTTGGAGAGGCTGATACTCTGCCTGGCTTGAGGCTTTCCAGAAGATGAAGCAAAGAATCGCGCGTCTCTAGGATGAAAACCACCAGCCGCTGGAGAAAATTGAACTTGCGATATTGCAAAGATGAGAGGAGTTCCCCAACCCTTCCCAGGGGACAGCCACATCAGCCTTTGGGCAAGGCTGTGTGCCATTACCTGTCCCAGGGGCCAGTCTACTGCCCTCACCTGGCTATAGTAAGAATTACAGGAGCAGAGGAGCATGAACCCCACCATACCCACGCTAAGCAGGACCCAGAATGCTCCATATCGCCGTGAGTTTTCTTCCTTGATTAAGAAAGGGAAAGGACAGGTTCCCAACAAGCAATGTCAAGAGGAAGGGAGGTGTGCGGTGAGCATCTGCTAAGGTTTGACAATTCTGGCATCTTCGGGACTGCCATAATCCCAGTGCACTCCCCCAGCTCCCTCCCACCCAACCCCCCAACCCCCCAACCCTCTGCCCAACAGAACTGTAATCCTGGCAACACAGCAGAGACTTGGGCCCAATTTGGGGATTTCATTTCCAACTTATTGGGCAAATTCTTTTCGCGTTGCAGAATAAATCAACCAGAAGGTGTGCGGAAGAAACGCAGTCGCCTCCCCCACCCCCACTCGAGAACTGCAGGTTGCAAGCCTGGCTCCCACATAAGGGCTGTGGGCGAAAGGAGCTACAGGAGGCCTCGTCGACCCTCACGGTTTTCCCGAAAGCAAAGAGGAAGGGAAGGACCACCAGAAGATGGGGGCGGGGAGGGGAGACAATTCTCAACAGGAAAAGCCAACTCCGAGCTGGCCCCCGCCAGTTGTAATGGCAATTACAACTCAGAACAGGAAGCCTCGGAGACTCCCATGCAGTCCCACGCAGGGACTTGAATTAAAAAAAAAAAAAAAAAAAAAAGGAGTTGAAAACAGCCCAAGCTGTACCAGCCTGGTCTTGGTCTGAAACTAACAGTTTGATATGTAAATCCCTCATTCCCAGGCTTCCATCCCCTTTCTTATTCTTCTTTTTAAAAGATTTTATTTAGGGGCACCTGGGTGGCTCAGTGGGTGAAGCCACTGCCTTCGGCTCAGGTCATGATCTCAGGGTCCTGGGATCGAGTCCCGCATCGGGCTCTCTGCTCAGCAGGAAGCCTGCTTCCCTCTCTCTCTGCCTGCCTCTCCATCTACTTGTGATTTCTCTCTGTCAAATAAATAAATAAATAAAATCTTTAAAAAAAAATAAAATAAAAATAAAAGATTTTATTTATTTATTTATTTGAGAGAGAGAGAGAGGGAAAGAGCATGAGTTGGGGGAGGAGCAGAGGGAGGAAGAGAAGCAGATGCCACACTGACCACAGAGCTCAATTTGGGGCTTGATCTCATGAACCTGAGATCATGACCTGAGCAGAAATCAAGGCGTAACTCACTGAGCCACCCAGGAGCCCCATCTCCTTTCAAAAAAAGGTAACTGTCAACCTCACTAGTGAATTCCTCCCCTCCCGCAACAAGGCACTGCTTCTTTTTGGGGCCGATGGATAGCCTTTCTCACCAGCCATCTGCATTCAAGCCTGAGGCAGATGGGATACTAGCCAAGAAGCTGAGGCTCAGAGAGGTTAGCAATGCCCCCGGGGCCACACAGCAGGCTACAGAGCTGAGCCTTGAACACAGGCTTCTGAGCCTCAGGTTGATGTGATGACCGATGGCCATTTCACTTCTTTCCTCCCAAGGTAAGCTCCCACAGCTGCCAAGGGGCAAAAGTCCCAAGAACCACCCTTCCCACTGCACACCTGCTTTGTGGCTCTGGGGCTTCAGGCCCTGTCTCACCCACCCAGCCCCATCGCATTCCCAGTCCCAGGACTTCAGGGTAGGGGTCAGCAGCCCTCAGACCAGATGCTTCCCCATCTCTCCCTGCAATGAGTCAGGCCAAGCTGGAATCCCAGGTCCACCCTGTACCGGCCTAGGGGCCGTGAGCAAGTTTCTCAACCCTGAGTTCTCAGGGTCCACCTCTCTCATATTCACTCTCCCCGCCCCCCCTTAGCTCCTTTTGTACATGAGCTAACCTACCAAATAAAGGACATTTACTAAGAGATATTTAACTTATTTTACCATTTTGAACTGAGATCCCATTTAATGGCTACTTGGCTTAAAATCGGGATAAAATAGCAAAATGCTCAAAACGAGTCGAGGTGAATTTCAGGACAAGCTTTGGGAAGTTTGGGGGCCTGAAGATTCAGACCCAAATCCAGCATCATTCCTACTGGCAGGGAGCCCAGGGACATCTAAGGGATGAGAACAGCTTTTGTTAGGGCCGTGTCTGAGGGTCACCCAGGGACTGGGGAGTCTGGAGGTATGACCAATCAAAGAGGCAGAACAGGGTGGGAAAGAGACATTTCTCAGCAGGGAGAATGCACACCAAAGGAAAGAAGTGAGCCAGAAAAATAATAGAAGAAAAATACTAATATAGGATTTCTGTGCGTTGAGCCCTATTTTATTTTATTTTTAAAGATTTTATTTATTTCTTTGACAGAGACCAATCACAAGTAGGCAGAGAGGCAGGCAGAGAGAGAGGAGGAAGCAGGCTCCCTGCCGAGCAAAGAGCCTGATGTGGGGCTCAATCCCAGGACCCTGAGATCATGACCTGAGCCAAAGGCAGAGGCTTTAATCCACCCAGCGCCTCCGTTGAGCACTATTTTAAACCGATTACAGTATTCACTCATCAAATCCCCACAACCACCCAGTAAGGGTCTTATTATTACGTCCAATTTACAGATGAGGAAACTGATTGAATGCATCTCCCCAAGTCCACATTCTTAACTGCCATGGCTCAAACAGCTCAATACCACTGGAGGGTAAGCTCTGAGTGGGCATAAGGGGTGGGAGACATGAGGGTTCACGCCTTGAGATGTCTGGTCTCAGGACACTGTACACGCACAACCCTAGGGGGCGCCATCACCACCCAGACATCATAGATTGGTGGGTTTATTACACCTGCTTTCCAGCAGATGGCAGTCAAGAGCCTTGAGGAAGGGGCACCGCTTCCTAACCTGCACAAAGACACAGAACACACGCTAGTGGGATGCCGTTGGCTTATATCCAGAAGGGTCTGAAACCGGGAAGAGAATGTTAATTTCCATTTTGGACGGGAGGTAGCTGGGGTGGTCCAGGTGATTGGTGAGCGAGGTCGAAACGAAGAAACGGGCAGAGAGGAGGGGATGGGTTCAAGGACAGTAGAGACAGAAGTAAAAGCAGGACTTGGGGATCCCCAGAAGTAGGAAGGCAGGGGAGAGGCCAGCCCTGAGGCTTTGAGGTTTCTGGCTTCAACAGCTGATAGACCTTGGCTCATCACTGAGCAGGGAGAGTCAGCAGCGGCTCCAAAGGGTGGTGATGAGTTGGCTTGGATTTGCAGGGGTGAGGGGAGAGCAGGGATCTAAGAGGGGCAGCCCAAGGGTGGCCGGTCATACAGGAAGAACCTCCACACGTGACCCATCAATCGGGGATGCCAGCAGTCTCGCTGGGAACCCTATCATGGTCCTATCCTGGTCCAGGACATCCCACAGAGCTATGGAAAGAAACCCAGGACAGAGTGGGATCTTCTTCTGGTCTTGGAGCAAGTCAGGTGAAGCCAGAAAGCCCTTCCATCCCACCACCGTGGGACTCGGCAGAGTCCCTGCCTCCCCGTCTTGTGCGAAAATGATCCTTAAATACACTCTCCACGGGGGCCTCCAGAGCCCGCTGACTAATGAAAGAGTTCTTGGTTCTGGGAACAAAGGGAGTCCTGATGCCCCAGGAACACTGTGGGAAGGAAGACATACGGGATCCCACAGCCTGGAGACCGTGGACACAGAGCTGGCACTAAGGACCTATCTCTAGTTTTCTGGACCAGCCGAGCCGCCCACCCATGTTCTGGGGGCCCCTCCTCAGTGCCCTCGGGCCGGAGCTGCTGTCCGAAGGGGCCTGACGGGGGCGTCTGGCCCAGGACCGGTTTGGTTTCTGCTGAGAGGCCCCCACCAATTCTTTGATTAGAGGCCAAGCCATGCTTCTTTCCAAGTCAAAAATAAAATAAAATAAAGCATGTTACAAAGTGATTCCCTCTCCTCCGGCTCATTTTAATGTGGTTTTCGGCATTGGTTTACTGCGAGCAGCCCTGCAGACAGCACACACCTGCTCACAATATGCCTGTTCACCGTCGGGCCAGGACTCCAGGAGGTGGCCAGGCCCGCAACCATCGAAGCCCGCAGGAAGGAAGTCACAGGCTTCTGACGATCGGGCCATCGGTGACTCTCAAACATTTGTCCGAAAGGCTCTGAATGGGTCCGCTTTGACCCTGTGTCCTGTCCCTCTAGAGAACCAAGGCAGAGGGGCAGGGAGGGAGGGTCTAGCCTATGGCACTTTCAGCATGTGCCGGTTCCAGCCCCGGGCTGCCGGGTCTCAGTTTCCCCATCGAGAGGAGACGGAGACACACGGCACCACCTTCCCCAGCCCAGCTCCTCGAATGGGGGCCGCCTCACTGCTCTCAGCCCTGACCGACGCCCCCGATTTCAGGCTGAAGGACAAGTCCCCACTGCTGGCTTTGAGGTTCTCTTCTTAGGATTCTTTGTTTCATTAGCGCCTTTGCTACTCCAAGGGGCGGGGGGGGGGCGGGGAGTCCCACAGATCCGCTTCCAGGGCCCCAGGATGAGACCCCATCATGGATGCGAGAAGAAATAATGAAAGGGGCGCCTGGGTGGCTCAGTGGGTTAAAGCCTCTGCCTTCGGCTCAGGTCATGATCTCAGGGTCCTGGGATGGAGCCCCACATCGGGCTCTCTGCTCGGCGGGGAGCCTGCTTCCTCCTCTCTCTCTGCCTGCCTCTCTGCCTGCTTGTGATCTCTGTCTGTCAAGTAAATAAATAAAAATCTTTAAAAAAAAAAAAAAGAAAAAGCTGTAAAATGGGAGGGACCACCTGGCCCTGGCCTTGTCCTTAAGTGTGCCAACGAAAGCAGTTCTGGGGGAACAGGCAGGCAGGGCCCCGGGGAACCACAGAAGGCACTGGGGCAGTCCACCCTGGGGAGGAGGAGGAGGCAGAGGCCTGTTGATCCTGGGGCCCTTCTGGGGAGGGCTGCCCCCAGACAGAGGGAGGGAGTGCCCATCCCTAGAAGGACCCAAGAGGAGGGTGGACAGCCACTTGGTGGGCACGCCAAGGGGAGCGGTAGTTTGCCAAGAACTCATGAGTTCAGCCGCCCACCCAGACTGGGCCTGGAAAAGGGGCTCCCAATCAAGCCGCCCTTCCGGGCAACAGCTGCAAGGCCCCATTCATGGGTCCCTGGGGGATAGCAGGGCTCCAACCCAACTCCTGCCCAAGCCCTGTCCCCTCCCTGGCAGCCCCCAGCCTTCAGCTCTGAAGCAGTCTCAGAGTCAGAAGCCAGCTCGCATGGAATGCCCCATCCTCTCTCTGCGCCTCAGTTTCCTCATTTGAACAAAGGGTGGGGGATGGGGCCAAATGACTCCTAAGGCTTTGGCAGGGTATATATATGACCTATCCCATGTGGACTTTTCTAGAGAGCTGCTTTGAGCTAAAACAGAACCATGCACTTAACCCTAACCCACACCGTGCCCACACACGACCAGCACACACAGGGCCGCGGAGCACACACACACACACACACTGTGGGCATATAGACAGCCCGTGCACACACATACCTTGTGTAGACACACTGCCCGTGCACACACACACAGCCCATCCTTGCTCGTGAGATACACACACCCATGAACACAAACGCACCCCCAAGAGTCTGAGCACCGCTGGGACGGGGCTCTGTCCTGAGCACCATGGGAATGACCCCGGAGACCCTCTTGACAAAACAGAGCATGAGTCTGAGCTGGGGACCCCGGGCCTGCACAGACAGACAGAGTGACAAGGGTCCACGAGAGGGGCAGCTCCTCCGGAGAGCCTGGCTTTCATCTGAACAGAGCAAGAGAAGGCATCCTGGAGGAGGTGTCTGGTCAGCGGAAGAGGAAGCTGGAAGATTCCGGACTTGAGATGGGCCACCTTCAGGGGGCGTCACCTCTGAGCTTGCAGTCCCTCCCATTCCTGCCCCCACCCCACCCCTGCAGAGGCATGGGACCCCTCCAGACCCAGCAGCGTGGCAGGGGGAGCTGGCACAGGGCCAGGCATGGGGCTGGGGGCGGGTCTCCAGGCTAACGGCCCTCGTGGCCACCACCCTGTTTCCTCCCTAATCCTGCAGGTTTATTTCTGATTCCTAAGCAATACTTAACAGTCTCGTTTAGATGAGCAGGGCAATTTTCTTTTTAATAAGAATAAAAATAAAGCACCTCCGAATACGAGGCCCAGCTCCGACAGTCAGAAGGTGATTCTAAGGAAGCCGGGGGCCCCCTCCAGAAGTCTGGAGCCCAGGCTGCTGGACCCGTGACCGCAGGTGACTGACTTATGCCAGGGCTATTAAAGACAGCTGTGGCTCGGAGGGGGACCCAAACACCCAAAAGGAGCTCCCTGCACATCTGTGATCATAGTGTTTGCTGTCAAAAGATCCCCTTCCTCCCCAGATCAGGGGTCTCCGCATGAGGTCGGGCTCACTGGGCCTCACTGTGACCTGGGGAAGATGCCACCAGCCCACGAGGCCCAATTCCATGCCCATTGGGCCGCCCTTCTATGGGGTTCTGCGTCCCTAGTACCCAAGACCTGGGCATGTCTGCCGGCCCGTGCATAGGGAGACCTTCCTCAAACATGCCAACTCCCACTGGGGCTCTGGGATCCTCTGAGACTCAGCCTCTCTGAGCTTCTGTTATCCGTAAGTGGGAATAGCAACCATATTATATGTATTATTATATGGTGTGATATGTTATATAAGTGCATATGATGTATTCATATGGAATGTAGTAGAACGTCACGTCATGTAACATAACAAGGCCTGCTTCATGGAGTTGCAGAAAATCTGCACAGCGTTCACTCGGGGCCCCGAACAGAGAAATCAGTCGCCAACCAAGGTTATCATTTTCATAAGGAACCAGGATGCTCAGCTGGGAGTTTTGGTGAAGCATCGAAATGCTAGATACCCAAGTCGATTTAGAAAGAAGCCATCGTGCAGAAAGATCAAAGTAGGAGACCAAGGACCACTTGCCCCATCAAAGGTAATAAAAGGGTTTTGAGAGCCTTTTTGGAGGTTTACTCCAAGAGCAAGGGGCGTGACTTGGGATCGGGCTCCTGCCTCACCAGTCTGGAGAACAGCCTTCAGGGGACAGCTGTGGGGTCACTTATACAGCCTAAAGGGAGTTTCCTGCAAAGACAGGGTACAGGAGGCTGGTGAGGTGACTCTCGCCCTGGAAGTGCAGGAGGTGGGGGGTCGGCTGGATGGCCACTTTGGTGGTGGAACTAAGAATCAAAGGATGGTCCTGCGGGCTCTTGGAGCTTTTTGGAGCAGAGGACATGTGGCTAAGTGCCCTGGGCCAGATACGGGGTGGGGAGGGGGCGGTGTGCCTGCAGTGAGCTGACGGGGGCAGCATCTCAGCTGCCGCCCCCCATCACAGAGAAATAGGCCTTAGCAAGAGACAGAGGGGGGCCCCCAAATTCCAGGAGGCGGAAGCAACTGTCGGAAGGCATGCCTTGGCCCCAGGCACTTGGGGTGGGGGAGGTGTCCCCCCCAAAAAAGGGCAGCTGTAGGCACGGCAGCCTCAAGAGCAGAAGCTGGGAAAGTGCGTAGGACGAGCGGCCACTCTCCCGCCCTCCCAGCTTTGCCTCCACCCTGGACCCCGGTTTCACCCTCGCCGGGATGGGGGTCTGGAATGGCGAAGGGACAGAGAAGGCGAGAAGCCCCACCCCATCGGAGCAGCCAGCCCACTGCTGGCCCCAGGTGGGGAAGGGGGCGGATTTCACTTTCAAGCAGGTTGAGGGTTTTGATGGCGACGTGGAAGCAGACAGATCTGGTTAATGAAAGAGACGGAGTCTGTGACTGTCACTGACCATCAAAGTTGCTGCTACCTACTGAAGGGCCGGAAATGGGGAAGCCCAGTTTCTGCCCAAGAGCAGAAGGAAGGCTCCCTGCTTGGGTACGTTTTAAAGGGAATGGAGGGAACAGTAATGTGACCACATCCGCAGGGTCCGCCTGTCACGAGACAGAAAATTCAGGAAAGCAGGGAGGAGGCCTCCCTCCTACAGGTACCTGGCTGTCACCAGAACGTTCTGTGCTGGTGGGAGCCAAGGTCAGCTTCCCACCATGACAATCACATCAGTGCGGAGGACCCTCATCGAAATTCTGTTTGGCATAGGGCTCGTCGGTCTGTACAGCGATTTCATAAATAGGATGTCATTTTGTCCTTCCGACAATCCTGTGAGCAAAGCATGATTAGCTCCATCTTACACATAAGAAGGTGATGTGATTGGCCCACGTCTCACTGCTGGGAACTGCCATCCTTTGGACTTGAACCCAGATCAGCTTGCCTCCCTGGCTTCCTTCTCCCCCAAAGCTGCCTCAGTGGGTCCCTTCTCTAGTCCTGGGGTCACATCAGGGGTTCTAAGGAAGGGCATTAGATTCAGTGATCTGTCTGGTCCCCCAAGTGTCAACCCTGACCAGACTTTCCTTAGCCTCTGAGCCTTATCTGCAAAGTGGGGTGATCCTCCGGTCTTGTCTCCTCCCAGACCAAGGGGTACACCTGCAGGATACAGGGAGCTGTGGAGGCCTGCCTCCCTCCCTATGCCTTTAGGAGCGGGATGAGAGACGTGTGTGTCGGGTCTAGCAAAGAACAGACTTCAAGCGAAACGGATACAGACCGACGCGGGAAACAAGCAAGCTTCCTTGAATCTGGCTGGGGCTCCCTGATGGCCTTGCTGCTCACTTCTAAGCCATCTGTGACACAAGGTCACCTTTCATGATGTCTGGTCCTGCTGTGTTCATGCATTCACTCACTCATTCGTCCATTCATTCATTCTCCAGGTATTTTTGGAGTAACAGGATACAGCATGAAACACAGGAGACAAAGCCCTAGAGGTATCTACATGCCAGCAGAGAAGAGTAATTAGCATAAGAATTAAGCTGATTATATGGCGCTGGTATTGTTGGGGGTGATAAGCGCCATGGGGAGAAATAAAGCAGAGGAAAAGAATAGGCAAAGTGGGAGGCAAGGTGCAGAGGCCACCCAGCTGGAAAGTGCACCAGGAGAGTATTTCAGCTGGAGGAGACAGGATGTGCAAAGGCCCTGCGGTGGAGAGAGAAGGGGGCTGTGGCAGAGGCAGCCAGAGAGGTGGGGGAAGCCAGCAGCTGCCCTGCACAGTGGCTGACCTCCAGGTAGGCAGAAGCCAAGTTGGGGAAAAGCCCCACATACCTGAGAACAGATCACCATTCTCAGGGCAAGGAAGAAGTCTGGGGAGGGGTCGGGAGCCCCCAATCTGTCCCCAGTCTGTGACTCAGACCCCCAGCTGGCCATAAGGACATGGAGATCACAGCTCTGGACACAAAGTCCTGGGCCAGCCATGGGCCCACCATCCACACAGAGAGGGGCTGGGGACTCCCACCGGCAGCACATTCCCCCGCCTCCACCTCCCCAGCCTGGTCTTCCCAGGAAGAAGCATACCTCTGCTCCCCGAATCTGGAAAGCATTGAGGCTGAATGGCTCCATTTCAAGTGCAATTATTACAAACCCTTCAGGGAATGTGAGCTCCAAAATGAAATCTCTCTGTCAAAACTTTCATTAATGCGCAGTGGCTGCGCAGGGATCGGCTTACACCGGTGCCTCAGAGCGCTCCCTGGAGAGCAGATCCTCGGGGGTGCGGTGCACGGGGAACCAGCCTACCCCTCGGCCTCCCTCGAGGTTGCAAACCCCAAAGAATCCATCTGCAGCCCATGTCTCAAAAAAACAAAAACAAACAAAAAACAAACACCCCAAAACCCCGAGAGACTGTCATGGGAACATGTCCACCCGGATTTCTCCAAAGCCGGGCACAAAGACGGCAAGGGGCACCCTAACACATGGGGCTTCGAGAGAGTTCGCTCTGAACTCAAACCAGCATCCTGAAAAACTCAGGGAGGTGTGGCATCTCAAGCAGGCCACGAATGCTGCAGATAAGGAAACCGGGCTTTGAGACCTGGGATGCTTGCCCAAGGCTCGCCAAGCTCCCCATCGCGGATCTCCTCTCATTCACGCCCCGGCACCTCTGATGGCCCCCAGGACGGGGTTTCTCAGGAGGCACCAGGGAACCGAGCAAGGGAGGCAGCCCCGGGTTTAGTTTTCCTAGAAGGCAAACGAAGTGCCTTAGCTTGAGGGGAATTCCTGGACCAGAAGCCCCAGGATCCCCCTTCCACCATCCCCATGGCTCATCTCAGATGGGTGCATGGGATGAAGGAAACAGCAGAGCAGGGACCCCCACTGTCCCTGGGCCCCGTCCCCCACCTCTGATATCCTCCTGCTGGCATCCCAGTGAGGTCTTTCTGAAACAAGATCTGAGCTCTGCTCACTTTCCTGTTCACTAACCTTCAATGGCTCCCCATTGCCAACAGGACCAAGGTCAAGCCAGCTTGGGTGGGCAGCATCGCCGTGTCCAGCCCTACATGCCTCACCCCCACCCAAGTGCCCATGCTCCATACCAACAACCACTGGCTTCTCCCCATACTGGCCCCCGTGCCTTTGCATGTGCTGTTCCCCTTACGATCCTCAAGCATTCAGCATTCAGAGGGTCTGCCGATGAGATCAGTGCCCCAGGGCACAGGTTATTAGGCTTAAGCCCCAACCCAGGCACTTACAAGGTGGGTGAGCTCCGGCAAACTCTCCAACTTCTGTCCATATGGAGAGATGAATTTTCTTCTCTACGGAATGATCTCCATCTCTCATGATTGTCTCTTGGATTCAGTGATGATTAAATGTGTATAAAGCACTCAGCCCAGTGCCTGGTACATGAGCAGCCCAGCATAGGTTAGCCAAAGTAAGATGAACACAAAATAACCGGGAGTGCAGAGCAGGGCTGACAGCTGGGATTGATGCCTCCTCTTCCAGGATGGCTCCCTGATAGCCAGACATTCTCAGTGGATAATGAAAGCCTCTTTAAGACAACACTCGCTACCTTTTTCTCAGGAGAGCCCAAAGAACATCAGGTCAATTCATTTCTAAAATGACAGCAGCTTGTTCAGGCGACATTTGCCCGGAGAATGGTCTGGAAGCAGAGGGGAAGCCTGGGTCTAAGGAGCACAGTCCCTTCGCCCTAGAGATGAGACAAGCCACAGCCAGTGCTAGGCAGCACCTGACAAACACAGGTCTGGCCTTCAGCAGATAGGGAACATGTGCTCTCTATCACAGGACCAGGCCAAGCCAAGTCAAGTTCAGGTGATTAAAACCAGCGCAGCTGGAGGACCCAGGGGGAGGAGGCTGGCCCGCCCCCTGCCTCACCTTCCTTTACTTAATCTTAATTCACTCATTCGTCCATTCAACAAACCTTCTGCATGCTCTGTTCAGCGTGTCTGCATGGTCCAAACCTGGCGTGTCTCGATGTACCAGAAATGCAGACAAAACCCAATCCTGGCCCTCAAGGAACCCCTTCTGTCCCTGACGCAAGGAGAGCAATCAGAAGTTTGCGAACAGTGACGGGAAAGAGAACCACGTCTTTATTTCCATCTGCCTCTAACTGAAATGTAGCATTTCATTCCATGAGGAAGGTGGTCACCACAGGTGCCACGACAAAGCAGAAGAAGCCGTGCCTATATCTTGTTCTCTACGGAATTCTTAGACTTTACATTACGATTGTCGCTGCTAGCTAGAAATATCGTTCACGGACATCACGACTTTGAAATCCTGGGAGTCCTCAGGCCCACTGTTAGATCTTGCTATTTGTGTGTTGGCAAAGGAGGACGTTCCGTGTGTCATTTGTATCTTTAGAAAGTTTTTTTGATAACTGTTCTGCAGTCATGTGTGATCCTGATCGATTGTGTTATGCATGACTCTGGGAAATAAATAGTAAGACATTATAAATATTATAAATCATAAGGCATAACAAAACATTATTTGGAGAAGTGAAGCACGGGCTTCAGCAGACAGCCGGAGGGG
Organism: Mustela nivalis; assembly: GCF_964662115.1. Classification (NCBI taxonomy): domain Eukaryota; kingdom Metazoa; phylum Chordata; class Mammalia; order Carnivora; family Mustelidae; genus Mustela; species Mustela nivalis. The sequence goes on along the minus strand of NC_139038.1, from coordinate 8,383,619 downwards.
GTCACGGCACCAAAACTGAGGAAGAACTGCCATCTTCCCGTGGTGGAGAGACAACATTGACCGGGGGTGGGGGGGGGGGCAAGCCACCCCCGCAGCCCCGCCCCTCCCACCGGGGAGTCAGGGGGGGCTTCACAGAGGAGGTGGCTTCTGAGCTGGGCCTCTGCAGATAAGCAGAGCTTGCTGGGCAAACACAGAGGGGACGGGGTGGGAGCAGTTCAGCCTAAGTTTGGATGAAGGGGTGGGGGGAAGAGGAGCAGCCAGTTTGGTGGGGAGGGAAAGAGAGGAGACGAGTGGAGAAAGGGAGGGGAGGTAGGCTGCTCTGGGAGGAGCCAGGGTGAGGGTAAGGGCCTGTTTGGTCTGTCTGGGCTTCTCACTCCCTAGTGCAGTGCAGAGGGGAGGGATTCACTCCAGACTCGGAGAGACCCTGTGCGACCTCAGCTCTGCCACTCGCTCCCAGGATGCCTCGGAGCAACGTGACCATGCCTCCCTGGGTCTTAACTTTCTCCCCCATAGAAAGGGGATGACAAGGTCTGCCTTGTTGGAGGCTAAATGCCATAGTTTTCTGACACTTGGTACTTGGCAGCTGTCCAAGAAATGGTGACAAAACGTCACCATCATTACCCATATTTTTTTAAAGATTGATTGATTGATTGATCGATTGATTTTAGAGACAGAGAAAGAGAGCAAGACCAGGAGGGGCAGAGGGAAAATCTCAAGCAGACGCCGCACTGAGCTGGGAGCCCCACACGAGGCTCCATCTCCCGACCCCAAGATCATGACCTAGGCTGAAACCAAGAGTCAGATGCTTAACCAGCCGAGCCACCCAAGCTTCCCCTCGCTATCCGTATTATTTTTACCACACCATTTCTATCTACTGGCTTTTTCCTTAAGAGAAAACAGAGAAGCCTTTTCCTGAAAGATCCCGCTGTCTGGGCGAAAGGAACGAGCAAGAAATATCATTTCCACAGGAGATCAAATCTTACCCTCTTAAATTCAACATCTGCGCTGATGGGGGGGGTGCAGGCACAGGGTTGGGGTGGGGGCGGGGGTCAGGCAGCCCATTCAAACCTTGTGGTCTCACATCCCATGACACCCGTGACACCGAAGTCCTCACACCCCTCGGGAACAAGCACCTGGCATGAAAATGCTTGCCACCCATTTGCACAACCATCGGCGGCATGCCAGCGAATGGTTAAGAACGGGCTGTGTGGGGGACAATCCTTCCTCTGCAGAGTCTGCACACTTGCTCGGCCTAACTCCCCACCACGGGGGCTTACTTGAAGCCACCAGCAGGATGCCACGGGGGTGGGGCGTGACGCGCAAAATCGGCTCCGGTGAGTGAGGATGCGAGGCAGCTCTGGCGCACGGCTGACACCTTGCAGGGAAAAGCATGACCGTCCTCATTCTATGCACAAAGACAGTGGGGCTCAGAGAGCCCAGGTTCAGACACCTAGAGGTTCTGATCTGTCTCCGCTTGACCATGATGACCCCAGACAAGTGCATGGCCTTGAAGCTAGCAGAGGCACAGAGACTGGGGGTGGAGGGCAGGGGGGATACTGCAGGTGGTACCCACAGCCCCTGGAAGGGGCCCAGGCTCGGGCCCAAGGTGACCTACCCACTGGAGGCAGCTGGGAAGGAAGCTAAGTCTACAACACCCTCCCACCCCCCTACAGATGCATCCCCCCACCCCCAACCAAGCTAATAGCCACCCAGCCGGCTCTACTTACATTTCCCTTGCAAATGCTTGTTATTGTTTTGGTTTTCTCATTAATGACTCCCTTTCTTCAGAACCAAACAAAAGCCTGTTGTCCTCCCAGTTTTAGGAGTGTGTGTGTGGGGGGATCCTCGCTGTTCATTCCACTGGGGCCACTGGGGTGTCTCTACAAGGATAGGGCTAGAGGCGGGGGGGGGGGGGGGGGGGCTAGCACTGCGCATCTGGTTGCCCTGTGACCTTGGGATCGTCATTTGACCTTCCTCGGGCTGGGGAGGGTTTACCTCTGAACGGGAGGCAGGGCCCCGACCCACATCTCACAGGGACCTCCCAAGGGTCATCAGGAGAGCATGGGACATCTCTGTGGGGGCGCTGCTGGTAGGCAGAAAGTGCTCGGTGCCGGCTGGTCCCAGCTTGGCTGTGGGACCTCAGCAGCAAGAAGGGTAAGCTGGAGAGATGGTCTGGGGGGGGGGCTCCCTCCAGCACCGACTGCTGTCATTCACTCCCAGAGTGACAGACTATATCTGGCACCTCTTTTCCCAGCTGGTCTCTAACTGCTAAGAAGGCCCCTGGCCATGCCCTTCCTAAGCCAGCCCCCAACTCCAGCCCAGGCTCCCTGAGGGGGTCTCCTGCTCTGCCCCCCACTCAGGGGTCTCCTGTGACTTTCTCATCCGCTGGATGTAAGCCCCTCTCAGGTCCCCTTGAGGGGTGACGGTGAGGCACGGGGCACCTCCAGCCCTGCTGGGGACACCCGTTTTCCATCCCTGCCTGAGAGTGTGATACTGACTGAACAGTGCCAGGGATTAAACCAAGCTCCTCAACTCCGCAGAAATTCGGGGCACATCCTAACAAAAGGGAAGAAAACCACGGCTCTCGTAACAATATAAAATGAACACGTGTCCAAGATTTTATTGAACGCATGAAAGAAGAGGGAACAGAGATGCTACAAGCAGTTCAAAGAAAACCCGGGGGACCACAAGATGTTGACAAATGAGGAATTCGGTGCTGGGTTTACAAATAAATGCAAACCGGGCCCATCCCCAGGGCCACCAACCAACCACGTTCCTCCAGACTCACTCGATTAATTGACATGAATATGGACGAGAATTGCCAGCATTATTTCCCTTGGCGAACAGCTTTACAGAGCCATCAAATGGCTCAGAGACAAGGGAGGGTGGAAAGAACCCAGGAGTGGGGAGGAGCCTCACCAGACACAGAGGAAACTTCTCTCCCTCTTTTAAAAGTCTGCTGTGTCACTGGGATGATGGAAAAGTCCTGGCCGTGCCGATGGTGGTGACGGCCGCGCCATCACGAGAAGAGACTTAATACCGTTGCGTCGTGTACCAAAGAGTGGTTAAAACAGTAAATTTTATTTTAGGTGTGTTTTTTCCCAATTTCAATCACACGAAACCAGGGCACCTGGGTGGCTCGGTCGGTTAAGCATCCACCTTCAGCTCGGGTCATGATCCTGGGGTCCTGGGATCGAGTCCCGCATAGGGTTCCCTGCTCAGCGCTCTCTCTCGCTCTCACACGAAGTCACTTTCCGTATGGGCGAGCTACAGTGCTGCTCACCTGCTCAGCGATCAGGTGGAGGGGACCCACCCCATCTGGGGACCAGCTAGGCAGTGCCCCGACCCCCACTCCATCCTCAGGAACAAAATCTGTGGACTTCTCCAGACCTTGTACATATCCACCCTTAACTATGTCTCTCTAGAGCTCTAGAGTCTGGGCAGGGAATGTCCACCTCGGAGAAGGTGGGCGGCCATCCCAGGGTGGGAGGTGAGTGAGGACTCAGGTCACCAAGCTCGGCCTTGAGTCCATGCCTGGTGGCTCCAAAGGCAATGTCCTCGCTCGCTTGGCTTTGCCCTTCCCTGGGAAGCACCTCCCTGGGGCTTCATCCTACTCCCCCGACGCCATGCCCAGACACCAGAGTCCTGGTTCTCCTCACCAGGGGCTAATCATCTATGTCCCGGTGTCCATGACCCACCTCCCAGCCCCACATCTCAGTGTCCTCTGTCTCCCCCAGCACCCCCGGGGTTCCTCTCCCATGCCCGCCTGGAATTCTCTTAATTGGGAGCTGTGGGCCTGCGTTCTCTTCCCCGCTCTCGCCCCAAGGACCAGGCTTGGGGTCGTGGTGCCTGTCTGATGACCACGGGGGCAAACGCAGGGCTCCGGGCTCGCTGGAGCCAAAGGCTTCAGAATTAATAGTACAGAGTCTGATTCCAGCATAGCATAAATTACATCCTGGAATCCATTATGTTCTGATCTGTTAGGCAGGCGGAAACGTGGTCTTTAGCAAAATAAAAGACATCCTGGAACCCATTACGGACGCTGATAGAAGACAAAGGCAGCAAAAAAGGACATTATGGGTTCGACGTGCCTAATAAAGGACGTGTTGGCATCTCCCTTCCACCGGGATGTGGATTAACAACAGATGTACTACACTAATGTCGATTTGTATGCTAATCTAAGACAACTGCATGGCCTTTGCAGACAGGAATTCTATAAATGCAGCCCGGGGCCTGTTCCCCACAGCTGCCGTGGTGGCAGGGGCAGTCAGTGGCTGGCTGGTGGGGACTGGCTCCAGCCTCCCACCCCCTGCAGAGCCGCCTGGGCGGAGGCCGGGGCAGGGGGTGGAGGGGAATCCCAGCTCAGTCAGAGCCCCAACCCTCTCCCCCACCTCAAGGTCTCTGTCGAGTCTGGCCTGTGAACCCCAAGACCCAGCTTCCTGGGGTAGGACCCAGAGGGCCTCGGGTTCTGCAAGGGATGTGGCACTGAGAATTCAACTGCTTCCTCCCTGGGACCAACAATCCCCGACCATCTTCCCTGGGAGTCATCCAGGCCTGGAAGGTGATGCCGGATCTCAGAAGCCCATAGAATCTCAGACCCCCTGATATCACTTAGCCCCGTATCCCACCATCTGAGATGGGAGTCGGAGGCTGGGAAAAAGGATGTAACCTCCCAAAGTCACCCGAAGGCAGCAACCAGGCCTGGAACCACTTCAAGCCTCCCCTGTCCCATCCCCATGACCCCTGAAGTTCCAGGTTTGTAGCAACCTGCTCTCGGGGATGCCGGACCAGGCCCTGTCCCTCTGGAGAGCCGTTCCTAAAGCCTCTTCAGGGCAAGGTCCCATCCCGGATGCTGGGGACAAAGAAATGAGAACAGAAGACCCCAGCATCCTGGCCCAAACAGCTGTGTCATCGAAGGCAGCCACCACTCAGTGGATAGAATTCAGGACAGGCTGCAGAGCTGCACAGAGAAGGAGGCTACGGTGATGAGAACCATGTTCTTTCTGGTCCATCAGTGTATGTCCCAGGGAGGCGTGGTGGCCCCCGCACACAACAGCCAAAGCGTGGAGGACCCAAACCCGCATTTATCACACAGCATTCAGGCCAGATTTAGGAAGGGATGCCTGGCAGGGCGTGACCAGCCTCTAAAGCCAAGCGGCTGACAGGTCACCTGGAAGGCTGAGCAGGTGGCCCTGCTCTGGGGGCTCACTCTGAAAGACGGCATTGCCTGTGAGCACCGAGGTGCCCAGGGCTGACCTCTGGGCTTCTCTCACCTCCCTGTGTGTCTTGGCTCTCTTCCCCTGACCCCAGTAGAAATACACGATATAGAATCAGAAGGTAGAATTTAAAATTTTGGCTCTGTGCTAAGAAGGTGTAGCCTCTTGCGTGAGTTCCTTAACCTCTCTGAACCCTGGTTTCTTCCCACGCAAAGCTACCTAGCAGCATTGCTGAGAGTTGAGAAAGAATGGGAAAGGTGTCTGAGAAAAGTTATTTTTGCCTACTCCACCTCTGGCAGTCCCCCAATATCCCATTTTCTTCTCTTGCCTCCCTAGAGTTGACTGGTTGGCCACATGACTAGTTTGGGCCAAGAAGTTATGAGAGGTTGAGGTGATGAAAGGTTCACATTGCAGATGGCGTGGCTCCAAGATGATGGGGCTTTTGTCAACCCAGAGCCCTAAGGAGCTCTGTGATGCCAGACCGTCTGCCGACCCACACTGGACACGTAGCTCGAATAAGAAACAACCCCATGAAATCTCAGGGCTCTTTGTTACCAAAGGGTCACCTGGTCCATCCTGACTGTTACAACATCCTACAACATAGGTTTGTTATAGGATGATAGGAGATTAGCAATGACTGGCATAACCTGTGAACACAAACTTTTAGTTTCATTGTTTTTCCTTCCGCCTCCTTCTCAGGATAAATCTGCCACGATTAAAGATCTTAACTTTCATGAAAAAAAAATTAGCTGTTTTATTTTCAAAGCCTTCCAGTTAGGCCACACAGAAATATCAATAAAGAGAAAACACATATGTTAACAACACAATCACTATGGCTAACATTTCCTGAGTAGGTACCATTTACTTACCTAAACCCTTACCTAGTCCTGATAAGCCTTTGTAGAAAGCAAACTTCTTCCTACTTCAGCAAGGGAGAAATTGAGGCTTAAGGAAATTAGGTAGAGATCCTTGGTTCTAGCAAGATGGGGTATAGAAAATAAGAAAAACTTCTTGCTACAAACACGTAGAAATGCTGGATAAAATATAACAAAAATTATTTTAAATGCATAGTTGAGTTTGCAAAAAAGAAAAGAGAGGCTTGTAAGAGTAAAGAGGAAACTAAAATCAAGGAGCCACCATATGAAAGGGCACTGTAACTGGCTTTGGGTTGAAGGTGGGTTAACATCTCAGTAATCTGGCTTCTTCCATGTGGGATCTTCACAATCAAATGCTCTTAGGGCCCACAAAATGAGAAAGGGCTGCCATCTCCATGAAAGGGGTGTGAGAAGATTACCTGCCAGTCAGCATGGGGAGGGAATAATAAAGTGACTCCCCCTTACCTGGGTTTAATCAGAAAAATCGCCCTTGATACAGCCAAGCCTGAAACCCATGCCTTGTGTGGGTCTGGGGTCCGAATTTATCTCAAAAATCCACAAACCAAGAAATTAACATAAAAATCTATTCCTGCCCAGTGATACTCAAAAGTAGCTTGTAAAACTGCAATAGAACGGTTCTACAATCCAGGCTATAAGGGATTCTCAGGCAAACAAGCTGTGATGAAGATAAGCACACCACAAAAAATGGCAGAACAGGGGCACCTGTGTGGCTTTGTTGGTTAAACATCCAACTCTTAATTTCAGAGATAATGGCTTGGGGTTTTCTGGAATGGATTTAAAAATACATGGCTCTTTGTATATCAGTTCAAGAATTCAAGCATCCGGGGTGCCTGGGTGGCTCAGTGGGTTAAGCCGCTGCCTTCAGCTCAGGTCATGATCCCGGGGTCCTCGGATCGAGCCCCGCATTGGGCTCTCTGCTCAGCAGGGAGCCTTCTTCCTCCTCTCTCTCTGCCTGCCTCTCTGCCTGCTTGTGATCTCTCTCTGTCAAATAAATAAATAAAATCTTAAAAAAAAAAAAAGAATTCAAGCATCCCAGTGAATCCCCAACAGAGAAGTAAACCTCTTCATATCTAGACAAGCCACAGTAATCTAGAGAATACTAAGGACAGACAAAATCTTACAATTAACCAAAGGAAAAAGTTGAGTTATCTCCAAAACATCTTCAGTAGATCTCTCCACAGCAACAACAGAGGCTAGAAGATAATGAAATAAGGTCCCCAAAGTGCGGAGGGAAAATCATCATCAACCTAGAATTTTATACCCAACTAAACTATTGTTCAAGAGCCATGGCTAGATACAGTGATTTGGGGGCAAGCAAAAACTGAAAGAAGCTGAACCTCAGATATATTAAGGGAATTCAAATCTTTAAAATGATACACAGTTTCTCATCCATCAGGTACAAAAAATCAGGTCAGGTAACACCAAATATTGACTAGGATATGGAGGAATGGGGAACTTGTTTATTAATTTATTTATTAATATTTATTTATTTATTTTTATAAATAAAATAAAATACATTGTGTCTGGAATTATTTTATTTTTTTTTATTTTATTTTTTTTTTAAGATTTTATTTATTTATTTGACAGACAGAGATCACAAGTAGATGGAGAGGCAGGCAGAGAGAGAGGAGGAAGCAGGCTCCCTGCTGAGCAGAGAGCCCGATGCGGGACTCGATCCCAGGACCCTGAGATCATGACCTGAGCCGAAGGCAGCGGCTTAACCCACTGAGCCACCCAGGCGCCCTGGAATTATTTTAAAGTAAAAAGTTAAAAAGAAAAATCTATTCTGAAGCAAATTTGGCGTAACGCTAACTGCTCAATTTCAGTGATGGGTATGCAAGTATTTTATGGGTGTTTTACATACTTCTCAGGAAGTTTGCAATATTCCTTATATAAGGCTTACCAATTAAGGGTTTAATGTGAGCACTAGGATGGTAAGAAGTGCTAAGGGTTGCTCAGCCTAACTTGAGCTAACTCCACAAAGGGATGTGACGTTCCTCTCCACTCTCCCGTGTTCGGCACAGGTGGCAGATCCACATTTATCCCCACGCTCTCCTGAGACCTCCCCACTGAAGTGATGGGATGAGTTGGGGTTTTTAAAGGTATAAATTGCCAAGAAGAAAGAAAAGAGTCACCAGCAGGTGGAAACGTGGAAACCTCAAACCAGTGAGGACTGGGAGCTGACTCTGCCGACCCAAGGATGGTGAGTCCTAAGTCAGCAGCGGGGAGACCCCTCCCACAGAAGGCAGCACGTCAGGTGCTCTGAAAAGGGAAGATTCATGAAGGAGCTAAAAATAGTACAAGTTCAAATTCTGTAAAGAAGGAGGGTCTATCCACTCAGGCAGAACACTGGGGGCTTACTCTCAGGAGAGGAAAAATGGAATGTCAGCAGGTATGACAGAGTGAGAAAACCAGAGTAAAAACCCCACTTTTTCTTCCTCCTCTGGAGGAGGGTGATAGGTAGTTCCTTGAAGACCAAAAGGCAGCAGAGAAAGTTCCACCTCTCGGACAGTCCACAGATTCGTTGAGAATATACATATGTAGGCTGTGAGGAGAAAAAGAAGAAAATCTCAAACCGGTGAGAGAAGCAGTGAATGAGAGGCCCAGGCAATAAATAACTGTTCCAAGCCGAGCACGGCACAGGGGATTCTGGAACATTCCAACTCCACGTCAGGAAATGCAGCCCCTCTTGAAGAACATTTAGGAGGTTCTTGGGGGAACGGGCCAAATGCACGACCTCCACAGCCCAAGGGTCCAGAGGGGCCCTCGCAACACTCCGGCGGGAAGGAGGAAGCCCTTGCGCCAGATTCCAGTGTTTATGGGCTCCTTAGAGCATGTGGGCACTTCATAAATGCAATTTGGTGGTGGAACATTTGGCCGAGGGAAGGGATGTCCTCATCCCAGCTGCTCTGTGGTCTCCTGGGGATCGTGTTCCTGCAGCGGGATGAACACGACTCTGTACCGGGATCTCGGTGCCGGGACTGGGATCTCAGAGCTCCGTATCCTCAGCGCACGTGGTCTACTATTGGGGGCCACCCAGGATCAAATGGGTCTCCCCCCCACGGTGAAGGCATTGGCGTCACGCAACGCCAGCCACCCTGTTCCAACGCTCTGCCATCTCTCAGCCACATGCGTGACTGGAGCAAAGCCCTGTGTGGTGACGTATGTGCTGTCCGGTGACAGGCCCCCTGCATGATGTCCCCCGGGGGCACACACCATGGAACGTCATTGCCAGATGTCAGGGCCTCCCCTGCCTCAAGCCTACGGCCCCAAGGTGGGTGCCTTCAGCACACATTCACTGGTATCCAATCCCAGCTCGGAAAGCCTTCATGTCTATGGTATAATAAAATATCTATATTTGATCTCCAGTTCCTGGTGCAGAGTACCTAAAACCCTTGGCATTTCCCGAGAGATCGAGCCTCTTTGGTTCCTCATAACAAGCCCACCTCTGGATTCATGCTAACAAGGCATCTCTTGGAGGCCCCTAGGAGACTTCAGGATGGGGGCCGGTTCCCAGAGGAACCAGGAATGTGATCAGAGGACTGGAACTTTCCTCCACCCCCAACTTTCAATTCTCCCCATCCCTGGGGAGGGGAGAGGGGCTGGAGATTGAGGTCGATCACTCACGGCCAATGATTTCATCCATCGTGCCTGTGTAATGGAACCCTCTATAACGGGGCTCGGGGAGCTTTCAGGCTGGGGGACACAACAGCGTGATGGGAGAGTGGTGTACCCCGAGAAGACACAGCAGCTCCGTGCCCCTTCCCCCATACTTTGCCTTATTCTACGTGGCTGGTCCTGAGCCGCGTCCTCTCTAGCAAAACCACGGTCATCGTTATAGTGGTCTCTGGAGTTCGAGGAGTCAGCCTCGTGAGTTATTAGCCTTGAGGGGGTTGTGGTGCAAAGCCACACATCAGCAGGGTGGCAGAAGCACAGGGAAGCCTGGAGACCCTATTTGTAGCTGGCCTCCAAAGTGGGGGGCAGTCTTGTGGCCCCTTTACCTTGTGGGGACTGTGCTGTTACCAGGCAGTCCGCGTCACAGCCCAGCTGCTGTCAGAGCACTGGAGAATTGGGGTTGGAACAACGTATTGTTGTCAGAAAAACAAATGAACAAACAAACAAAGGAAAAAAAAAAAACAAAAAGGGTCCATCTCCTCTTCCACAAAAATCTTCCCTAAACTGCTGCTGGCAGAGCGCTCAGCCCTTTCCAGAGGAGACTCTAGGACTTCCAAGACTGGCCCCTCACGTCAGCCCAGCACCTCACAGCCTGTGAAGCCATTCCTCTGTCTTGCCACATTCCTCCTCACCACAGCCCCCAGGAGGTAGGTCTTAAACCCAAAAAGGCATTCCTTCTGCTCGACATGCGTGTCTGCTGATTTGTCCTGCCAGGTTGTAGAGGATCAGGACACGGAAATATTTGTGCTGGAAGGATCTATCCCCTGCCCCCATTTTACAGATAAAGAGACTGAGCGCTCCCTCCCCCTCACCCCCGCCATGAGGCTGTGACCTGCCCAAGGTCAGGAGGGCAGAGCTCCAGCAGCCAGCACGAGCTCCTGTTCCACTCTGCAGGAAGCCACCACCTGAGACCAGAGTCTCTGCTAGTCCTGGGGCCTCGCCTCCCCGCCTGCAGACAGCCCGAGAGGAAGTGAAAAGGGAAGTGAATACCTCTCCTCCTCCTCCCAGAACAGCCCTTCCCCACACATGTTCAAGCCACAGAAATCTCTCGTTAAAGTTTTACAGTTAACCACTGAACATGCTACTTTGTCTTCATAATTTATACCTGACCTGGGTGTCTAGACATGACATCATGGTAACGTATGCCTCCTTCTGCGGGAAGTTTACAATAACCAGAGCTCAGTGTCGTTACAAGGCCTTGCTCTGAGGCAGCTGGGAGCCCCGCTGAGGGGAGCGCAGAGCCACGGGCTTGCAGACCTCAGAGGCAACCCCCTTCCCACCAGAACGATTACTAGAACCCCCTTTCCAGAGGAGAAACCAACGGGACTGTGACTTATAAAGGTCATGTGGGCAGAAGCTCTGTTCTGCAGTTCATTTTGGCTCTAAGCATTTACATTCTAAAGAGAAAGACCCCGGGGCGCCTGGGTGGCTCAGTGGGTTAAAGCCTCTGCCTTCAGCTCAGGTCATGGTCCCAGGGTCCTGGGATCGAGCCCCACATAGGGCTCTCTGCTCAGCGGGGAGCCTGCTTCCTCCTCTCTCTCTCTCTGCCTGCCTCTCTGCCTACTTGTGATCTCTGTCTGTCAAATAAATAAGTAAAATCTTTAAAGAAAATAAAAATAAAAAAGAGAAAGACCCCCCAAATCAGTCAATGTGTATTTCTAACACTACTGTGCCTAGCACCGGGAAAGTAAGGAACCTAACGGGGAAACGAACCATGTATTCAGGGCCCACTGCGTGCCACAAACTGTGGCACATGGGGTATTTTCTACTCACAGCACCCGATCTACAACCCAAGACGGTTATTGCAGTGCCCACTTCGCAAAGGAGGAAACAGGTTCAGGCAGAGCAAGCGACTCGCCCGCAGAGTGGGTACGTGGGTGTCGACCCTTGGTCTGGGCTGAAGTCCACGTTCTTTCTACCGTCCTGGCAGGCGAGGGGGACGGAAGCCTTTGGCAGAGGTAGACCTGCTGTGCTGGGCACGAAGGACCATCAGCCACTCCCAGATCCCCAGACGGGGAGCTCTAGCCGGAAAACAGAGCTACCTTGGGCAGAGTATGACAAGAGGAAGAAGGGGGGGGGGGTCGGAGGGTCGGCCCCTGCCTGGAGCCAGCTGGCCTGGCTCATTATGGCTTCGGGAGGCCCCGTGGAGGCCCTCGGGGAGGTGAGGTTCTGTTCTCCATTCTGCTTGTCCTGCATGTAAAACTGCCGCGCGCTGGCCTGGGTTTCCACGGGAAGAGGCCTGTTGCCTTCTATCCCTGCGTGCTTCCCGGTGCTCTGCAGAGGCGTGGAAGAGGCCAGCGCACTGCGCGGGCAGGAAAGTCGGAGCTCTCTCCCCTCCCCTTCCACCTGCCCGAGCACAGGGGCTGAGACTCCGTTAAAATGAGGCAGAGAGAACGTTCTGGGCTCCTGGGGGCCCCCAAGCTGGTTTTGGCGAGTCACGTGGCCTTGGAAGAAGAATGTTTGAACGGAGCCCCAAAGGCAAATCAGCTGTAGACAGAAGCCCTACATCAGTCCCCCCAGAGCTCACCCACCAGCAGGGTTGGGGAAGCGGGAGGGGGAGCAAGGCCGAGGGCCTCCGTGGCATGTCTGGTCTGGAAAAGGATTGGGGACACAGAGTCCCTGCAGCAAGAGAGAGCAGAGATGCCGCTGGGGGCCTGCCAATACCCAGCAGGACCTACACACGGCCACGAAGTTGGGGGTGGGGTCCCATGAGATCCAAAAGCAACAGCCTGGGCCCCTGGGTGGCTCAGTCAGGTAAGCGACAGACTCTTGATTTTGGCTCAGGTCACGAGCTGAGGGTCTTTTTATTGAGCACCTTGTCGCCCCACGCACAGCGCCGAGTCTGCTTAAGATTCTCTCTCTCCCTCTCCCCTTCTCCCTGCCCCCCTCTCTCTCCCTCTCTAATAAATATGAAATAATAAAATAAATAAAATAAAATAAAATAAGCAGCATTCTGAAAAAGCAGAAGCATTTACCCAGGATGTAAGGACCCCAGCTTCTCCTGGGACAGAGGGGTCTGGGTAGACGCACCAGGCCATGATTCAGCCCCTGCACAAATGCCACTGTCAGCCTTGAGATGTTACCTCGGTGGTCAAGGCAGCAGCCAGCTAACCCTCTGCCACCTGCCAGGGACTTTGAGGCTGGAAAAATACCCGAGGCCACAGAGCAAGGGGTTCCTGGGACGGAATAACACCTGCACCCTCAAAATCAGCCCCACATTGGCTCCTCAGGCCCAGGCTCTGCAGGTGGAAATGCGTGTCTGGTCTCAGCAAAGCTGATGCGAGGGGAGAGGACCACCCATGCAGAGGTTCTAGAATGTTCCATGGGAAGCCCTGAACCACCTTTTCCTTTCCAATTCCGGGCTGCTCTCTGGGCCATTGGGCCCTGCCCTGCCATCCCAGGAGCCACCAGGCCAGCCTCAATGTTTCCAAGGAGGGGACCGATATGGGCCACCGAGCGGTGCTACAGACGACTGTGGGAGTGTGAGAGGATCCCCCTCCCCCACCAAGGTCCTCTCAAAATTGACGGTGACGGGATCTCATGGGGAGGATGGGGCACCCATAGCTCTCAGACTTCCTCCAGGAGCACCCCCCCCCAACTTTTTGCTACCACACTTTGGACGGTGAGAATGAACTGTGCATTCCACAGCGGGTCCATCCTCACCCCCGGCACAGTGGACAACAGCAGCTCCCACTCGCTGAGTGGGCAGGCCACACAGCCTCTGTCTCCCCCACACCCTCGTGAGGTAGCAGACTTTGACCCATTTTGCCCATTTGTTCAATCACAGATTCTGTGACCTTCTGTATGGAGAACAACCAAAGGTACAGATTACGTTTCTCGTGTTTGGGAACCGGGATGTTCAGAGTGCCCTTGGGTAGGAGCTGAGGCCCTCCCTGTGGAGGCCGCCCTGGCCAGGCCCCCTTTCAGGGTGCAGGCTTCACCCCCAGCTGCTGGGAAGCTGTGGGCTGGCAGCTCGCCTCCATCAGCCCTTTTGAGACACCGTCCTCGCCCAAGGTCATGGCCTTCTCTGGACAGCCGCAGCCCATCATCGCCAACAGAAGGATGTGAAGACCCAACTCCTTGGTCCTCAATTTGGGGCCATTCAGGAGGGTCGTCCCACCTCAGAGCTCCCGTGGGGTGGGCTGAGGCCTTCACTGAGGCTGCACCGTGGCCCAGATTCTCACACTGCTCCATCCACCCCTTCCGGTAAGAGGTCTCCATCTTCAGTGAGCTCCCAACAGACTTCCCTCACAGGCCTTCCTCTCGGAGCCTGCACCCCAGGGAACCCTATCTGCAGGAGCTCTCTGGCCCCCTACCTTCTAGGTTCACGTGTCTTGGGCCCTGTGTCCTAACTTGGTCTTCTTAGGCCACAATGGGCCAGAGCCTAGGGGGCCTTTCCCCACAGGCCCGCTCCTCTTTCTAGAAAAGATGGAGCTTCGGGTCAGGAGAAGAGCAGACTTTAGCAGAGAAGCACCTGTTCGAGCCCACTTTCTGGCTTGTTGATTGTGTGGCCTATCCTGGACCTCGAAGAAGTTGGATCCCTCTTCTGGGAAAAGAGGTTCCCAGGGGCATCACTCCCTAAGATTGTGGGTCTCAGAAGGGTCTCAGAAAATTCACGAGCTTGGCAGGCATCTCCCATGGCATCCCTCTGGCCCCTGCCACTCCCTGGGAAACGCCCAGGGTTGAAGAAGCAGCAGCCGGGGGAGGTGCTGAGAACCTTCTGGGTATGCAGACAGCCCAGGAGCCCGAACACAAGCTGGTGACCTGGGCCAGCCCCCGTGCAAGCGTGTCCCAGTAAAAGAAAAGGCAGGTGACATCTGTGTATATTTCCAGCCCCACACAGTATGACGGGAGGTGCTGAAAGATGCCTGTCTGACAACAAAACCCGTCTGGACGGCTGGAACCCCTCCAGCCTGGGACAGAGTATCAAAGGGCCCATAATCTCATCAGCGAGGTCCACACTGTCCATGGAAGCTAAGAACAAAAGCAGATGCTCAACACAACAGGCCCCCAGCTCTCGGCCCCAGGACAAAGTTGACCGAAGATGCCAGGAAGAGGCAGGTGTTAGAAGTGACTGAATGGTCTGGTCGGGCCCCATGGAATGTTCTGTCCGGCTCAGCCAGGATCTTCCTTTTCCTGTCACTTGGCCTCCACCTCTCCCATTGGCTCCAGTGGGGCCTCCCATAAAAACAAATATTTCTCTAAGCCTCAGTTACTCATCTGTACGATAGGGTTCTAACCATACATCCCCCAGCTGAGACTCGACATCTTGCACACATGAAAACCGCCTGTCCAATCATTCCTTCATTCGTGAAACAGGTCAGGTTCCAGATCTCTGCCAGTGGCTGGGGAAGAAGAAATAAACATGACAAGGACATCACCTGCACAGAGGTCCCTCAGCAAGAACAGTCTCTGAGAGCTAAGTGAGGCAGAGACCTGACCTCGAGGGCTATAGAAGACCCTAGAAGCAAGGAAGCGTGAGTCAGGGAAGGCAGTCAGTTCTTCCAAAAAGCTTGGTCAAGAAAGGAAGGTTGAGGGGCGCCTTGGTGGCACAGTCGGTCAAGTTTCCAACTCTTGGTTTCGGCTCAGGTCGTGATCTCAGGGTCGTGAGATCGAGCCTCGCATAGGGTTCCTGGCTCAGTGTAAAGCCTGCTTAAGATTGTCTCTCCCTCTCCATCTGCCCCTTCCCATCCCATGTGCATACGCACGCACGCTCTCTCTAATAAGTAAGTAAAAATTTTTTATTTTTTTTTAAATAAAAAAGAAAAGAAACTCAAGACACGGTGTTGGCTAAAGGATGACGCAGATTCAACGAGACTGTTTTCTGAGAGAAAAGATATACTTGATGTGTTCGTACACTGATGGGAAGGAATCAGGGGATGAGGAAGATGGAACATACGAGAGAAGGGATCCCAGTGGTGCTTGACCCAGGTTGGATCCAGAGGGTCAGGCCTGAAGCTAGAAGAAGTCCCTTCCCCAATTCTTACACCCTATGGGTCCCACAACAAAGCAAGCGTACCTTTAGCAAAACCCTCATTTCCTAGCATTAGGATTATTTGCTCACTCTCCCACCCCCCACATCTGGGAGCTCCTGAGGTCCCCTTTGCATCAGTGCGACTGGAGCCCCTAGCACAGTGTCTGGAACTTCCCAGGTACTCTGCTAATTTGAATAAATAGCCCTACTTGCTTGTCCCTCCCTTAACAGCAGCCATGGGAGGTAAGTTTCAGAAACACCATCAGACTCGCTGATAATCGTTTCCCTAAAATGCTGAGCTTTGCAGACTGGCCGGGAGGCTGGCTGCAGCCTCCTCCCAAGAGAGCGTCTTCTGGCTTTGAACCCTCAGTTATTCCAAACACAAACACACTCATACACAGAGCTCGCGCCAGGGGTGAAATGTCAGCACCATCTTGGACTCAAATCAGTCAGCTCAACGCTTGGATGCACTAGCTAAGCCACCTCGCCCTGGGCCTGCCGTTGCCCATATGGAAGCGCAGGGGGTTCATTTCCTGTCCTGAAGCAAATAAAACAAAACAAAACAAAAGGAAAAATCCCCTACTTGAGTTAAGCTTATCTTCTGAAGGTTGAGTCTGTATCAGCTTTGTGGCCAATCTCCTCCACAACACCACCAAAGACCTGGCTTCTAAAATACAAGGGATCAGGCCACCTTAGGGATTCAAGAAAGAAGCCGGCTAAGAATCCAGCTGACCTGCACCTTGTGCTGGGAAAACTTGGAGTAGGATTTTCCAAGACCTTGAAGGTCCCAGTGGCTTATGGAAAGAGCACTTTGCTGTCTGACAAGGGAGCCAACAGGAGGGACATCCAGTGTAATATAGCTTTGGGAACACCTTTCTTTTTTTTTTTTTTTTTTTAAAGGTTCATATATTTATTTTAGGAAGAGTGAGAGAACAGGGGGAGAGGCAGAGGGAGAGGGAAAGACTCTCAAACAGACTCATGGGGCTCAATCTCATGACCCTGAGATCATGACCTGAGCTAAAACCAAGAGTCGGATGTTCAGCTGACTGAGCCACCCAGGCACCCCAAGGAACTGCTTTTTAAATTAAATTTGGAGGTGAAGTAATGGTATCATATCCCGTGCTTAATGCTGACTCCTTTGATCATGTCCCAGATCACGTTCCAGGTACAGAATCCTCGACAGGCCCCCAACTAGGTGCCAGGCCCTGTACTGGGCCCCACAAAAGCACACAGATAACAACAATGTCCTCCACCCCCCAGAATCTCTCAATCCACCCACAGCAGTGTAATCAGCAACCTTTCTAGGGCCTAATTTGGCAAGATGATTCAAAAGCCTTGACACAACGTACACCCCCTCATGGATACCCCATAATTCTGCATAGGCATTTATCCTAAGGAAATCATTAAAGGTGTTGACAAAGATGGAGCTAAAAAGATGTTCACAAAGTTTCCATTCCAAAATGGAGGAGTGGCTTGTATCAGACGAACTCTACTTGAGGTAAAAATTATAAGCTCTATATAATTCTATTTTTTCCCTTAAAGATTTTGTTTATTTATTTGACAGACAGAGATCACAGTAGTCAGAGAGGCAGGCAGAGAGAAGGGGGAAGCAGGCTCCCCGCTAAGCAGAGAGCCTGATGCGGGGCTCAATCCCAGGACCCTGAGATCATGACCTGAGCGGAAGGCAGGGGCTTTAACCCACCGAGCCACCAAGGTGCCCCTCTAGATAATTCTTTAAACAATTATTTGAGGACCCTCGAGAGCAACAAAACTCCAGCGGAAACTGAAGAGATTTACCCCTTGCGAAAAGAGAATAGAACTTGTACATTTACATGGCTTTCCCCCACAGAGGACCAAATTTAGTTCAACATCTCGGGGTGGCCAGAACATAAGTCAAAAACTGAAGTTGTTTAGGCTTAGGGCTGCCAGAGGCCCTGGAAACTGAAGGAAAAAAATCAAATAAGGAACGAGCTACACAGAACAGAGAGCCCCAGACTCTGCGTACAAACTCCTCTGAAGTCCTTGGCTGACCCCTGAATTGTGCATGTGTAGGGAAGATTCCAGTGAGCTCAGCAGAAAACAACAGAGGGAAGGCTATAAAAACTGAGCAGAGATACCAGCTGCCACCCAAGAAGAAAGAGATGATTTACAGTTTGAACCTTTCCAAGTTTGGAGCTCAAATCTCTCCACCTAGGCCTTGCCTTTGCAACCACAGAAAGACCAAGCCTTGGGAGTAAAAACTATATCCCAGGTCTAAAGGATTGACATACCCCCCCCCCCCGAATAAAGCATAAAAACCAAGCCTTCACAAACTTACAGTAGTTTAACTGCTTGCTAGAACAAAAATCAACATTCTCCAAGGAAACAGGCATCCCTACAACATATCATTCAAAGTCTCCAATCGACAAGGAAAAGTTACTGACACGGAAGCAAAGAAAGAGAGGGGCAGTTGTGATCCAAATAAAGAGAAAAGTGACAACACAAATAAACCCTAAGATGACCCAGATTTGGAAACAGAAGACAAGGACTTAAAAAGTAGCTATGATATATGAGTCCTAGCATATAAAATAAACTATGATCATAGTAAGTGAAGCGATGGAGAAATCTTATCAGGGAACTAGAAATGGAAATTCTAGAACTGAAAAGAAATTATTCGAAATGAGCTTAACAGAAGATTACAGATGTCAGAAGAGTCAATGAACTTGAGGACAGATCAAGAGAAATTGTCTAGACGGAAGAACTGAGGGGAAAAAAGCAGAACCTTGATGATATCATCAAGCAATCTAACAGGTGAGCAAATGGACCCTCAAGAGGAGAAGGAAAGAATAGGGAAGAAAAAATATTTGAAAAAATAATGAGGAGAATTTTCCTAACAAGATAAACACACAAGCAACAACAACAACAACAGTTTATAGATTCTCAAAGAAGCCCAAACAGAATTAAGGGAGTCTCACCTGATAACATCAGAGACAAAACTGGGACTATGGGACAAAAGACACATTCTAGAAGGGAAACAACAAACGAAAACAGCAGACCTTTCAACGGAAGCAATGGATGCCAAAAGACAATGGAATAGGGACGCCTGGGTGGCTCAGTGGGTTAAAGCCTCTGCCTTCAGCTCAGGTCATGATCCCTGAGTCCTGGGATTGAGCCCTGCATCGGGCTCTCTGCTCAGCAGGGAACCTGCTTCCTCCTTTCTCTCCCTGCCTGCCTCTCTGCCTACTTGTGATCTCTGTCAAATAATAAATAAAATCTTTTTTAAAAAAGATAATGGAATAATCAATCTGTTTAAAGCACTGAAAGAAAAAAAGATCAACCCGTAATTATGAACTCAATGAAAATATTATTCAAAAATTGGAGTACTGGAGACAACATGAAGAAATCATAACCTTTGTACATTGCTGATGGGAATGTAAAATGGTGTAGCCACTATGAAAAAACATTCTACAGCTCCTCACAGAATTACAGAATTACCATATGACTCAGAAATACCGATCCTGAGTAAAAATCAAAATCAAAAGGATCGAAAACAGGTGTTCAAACAAAACTCGTACATGAAAGTTCATAGCATTATTTTTTAAAAAAATAATGAGAATTACTGTTGTTCCCAACAGCCAAAAGGTGGAAACAACCCAAATGTCCATCAACTGATGAATGAATAAACAAAATGTGGTATATCCATATAATGAAATAGTACTTATTATTCAGATATATCCCACAATTTGGATGAAGCTTCAAAGCACTATGCTAAGTAAAAGAAGTCAGACACAAAAGGCCACATACTGCATGATTCTATTTATATAAATATCCAGAATAGGCAAATCAATAGAGACAGAAAGCAGATCTGTGGTTGCCAAGGGCTAAAGGAAGGAGAGAATGAAGAATGACTGTTTAATGGGTATAGGGTTTCCCTTTGGGGGGGGGGGGATAAAAAAGTTCTGGAATGAGACAATGGTGATGTTTTTGCAAAACTTTGTGAATGGACTTAATGCCACCAAATTGTATATTTCACAATGGTTAAAATGGTAAATTTTGGGTTATGTGCATTTTACCACAAATCAATTAATTGATTGATTCTTAAAAATCTATCAAGGCAAAATAGATAATAAAAATTATTTTTAAGTAGAGACAACACACAACAAGCAGACCTGCACTAGAAGACGTGAATCAGATGGAGGCTCAGAGCTCTAGGTGCAAGAAAAGTCGCGGGAAATTATCTTTTTCTTCCTTTTAAAAAAGATCATCTCTTTGGGGCACCTAGGTAGCTCAGTGGGTTAAGTCTCTGCCTTTGGCTCAGGTCATGATCTCAGGGTCCTGGGATTGAGCCCCACATTGGGCTCTCTGCTTAGTGAGGAGCCTGCTCCCCCCCCCCTTTGCCTGCCTCTCTGCCTACTTGTGATCTCTCTCTCTTTGTGTCAAATAAATAAAATCTTCTTAAAAATAAAAAAAATAAAAAAGATAATCTCTTTAATGCAAAAATTATAATATTGAATTGGGAAGTTTTCCACACAGTTTCACAATAGCACAAAGGATGGTGGGGTGGATAAAATGGAAGAATGCTGTTTTTAAAACTACTAAGAAATGATGCCGAGAACAATAAAGAAAAATTCAAAAAAGTAAAGTCACAATTTCTGCTTCTAGCCATGATAGACTAACTTCTACTGAATTGCTTTCCCACCAGAAACAACTAGAAGATTGGACAAAATGTATGGAACAAATGTTCATAGGCACTGGACAGGAGGCAATTCAGTACACACAAGGCAATTCCTAGAGGAATCTCCCAGACCAAAGCTTATGGAAGGAAGATTAAGTAGAACACGACAATTTCTCTGAGTTGTAGAGACAGAAATCTGAGTTCAGGGAGGGTGAGGCAAATTTGATGGACAAAACACCAGAGAGACGAGGATTATGTAGAAAATTATCCATTTGGTCTAAACTTGATGATCTGTACACTTCTGGGTATGTAAATTATATGTATGTAATAAGCCATACATCAAATACAACTCAGTACATTTGATTTTTTAAATGCACAAATAATTATTAAATTAAGAAATGGAGCACATATGGGTGGCTCAGTCAGTTAAGCATCCGACTTTTGATTAAGACTGAAGTTGTCATCTCAGGGTCATGAGATCAGGCTCTGTGTTGGGCTCAGCAGGGAATCTGCTGGATAGTCTCTCTCTCCCTCTGCCCCTCCCCTCCACTTGGGCACACACACTCTCTTTCTCTCTAAAAAAAACAAAAAATGAAAGACCTTCCCCACAAAGAAATTACAGGTCCACATGTTTTCACTGTAAATTCTATTAAGCATTTAAGGAAAATGTTTAATGCCAACTTTACCAAAAAACACTTTTAGAAAATAGAGGAGGAGGGAAATTTTCCTATTTCTTTTTATGAGAACAGCATAACCCTCACCACCAAAAACTGTCAGACATTACAAGGAGAGAAAATTACAGATAAATATCAAATACAGAAACAGAAAAATGCATAATACATCCAAATACAGTTGATCCCAGTAACAATAACGTTATTCCCAAGAACAAAGGGTTGGTTTCGTATCCCCAATCAATGTAATTTGTCATATTAACAAAATAAAGGATTAAAAAAATGATCACCTCAGTATAGAAGCAGAAAAAACATTTGACAAGATTTGGCACCATTCCTAACAAGTAATCTCAACAAACTCAGACTAAAAATGTGACTATCCTCATCTGATACACGGCTTATATGAAAAAATCCACTACTAACAACATACTTCAGAGTGAAATGGGGAACTTTCCGCCCACCCTTTCATGATCAGAAACGAGGCGACTATATCTGTTCTCACCACTTCTGTTAAACATCTTACCAGAACTTCTAGCCAGTCCAATAAAGCAAGAAAAATAAAATAAAATGCCTTAATGGTTGAAAGAAGAAGCAAACACGTCTTTATTCACAGAGGACATAACAGCTTATATGGAAAATCCAAAGAAATCAATAAATAAGCTACTAGAACTAATAAATGAATTTAGCACAGTTTTTACATACAAAGTCAATATTAAAAATCAAATATATTTCTATATGTTAGCCGAAAAATAATTATGGAATGAAAATTTAAAAGGCAATCCCATTTTTAATTTTTTTAAAAGATTTTATTTATGTATTTGACAGACAGAGATCACAAGTAAGCAGAGAGGTAAGGCAGAGAGAGAGGAGGAAGCAGGCTCCCTGCTGAGCAGAGAGCCTGATGCAGGGCTTGATCCCAGGACCCTGGGATCATGACCTGAGCTGAAGGCAGAGGCTTTAACCCACTGAGCCACCCAGGCGCCCAGGCAATTCCATTTTTTAAAAGGCACCCAAACCACAAAATACTTAGAAATAAATTTGATAATAGAAGCAATACCTCTACTCTATAAGGAGAAAATTAAATACCTAAATACATAGTTATACCATGTTCATGAATCAGAAGGCTCATTCTTAGGATAACGAGTCTGTAAATTATTAGTAAGATAATTTATCTACATTTTTTTTCTCCTTTCTAGACCAAATTGATTTATAAATTCATCACAATCCTATTCCCCATCACGATAAACTTTTTTTTTTTTTGCAAACATTATTAAGTTGTGCAATGTTTTTATGGAGATGTAAAGGAACTAGAGTGGTCAAAGCAGTCTTAAAAAAAAAGAGTTGCATTTCATTTCATTCCCAGTAGCACAGCTAAAACTGAAAAGACTAACACACCAAATATTGGCAAGAATGTGGAACAACTGGATCAGACTTTGCTTGTGGGACTGCAAAAACATTAAAGCCTCTTTGGAAAACAACTTGGCTATTTCTTATCAAGTTAAACAACCCAATTAAAAATGAGCAAAAGTCTCGAATAGACACTTTATGAAACAAGACATAAGAATAACGGGTAAGTATGTCAGACAGACATACAAAAAGATGCTACTTAGTCAACAGAGAAGCACACACCAAACTCACAATGGGAGAGTATTTCACACCCACTCACCTGGCTGAAATGAAAAAGACTTAACAACACCAAATGCTAGTAAAGCCATTTTCGGAAACAGTTTGGCTCTTTCCTATAAAGCTAAACACACATGGGGCGCCTGCATGGCTCACTGGGTTAAGCCTCTCCTTCAGCTCAGGTCATGATCTCAGGGTCCTGGGATCGATCCCCGCATCGGGCTCTCTGCTCGGTGGGGATCCTGCTTCCCCCCACCCCGCCCCTGCCTGCCTTTCTGCCTACCTATATGATCTCTCTCTCTCTCTGTCCAATAAATAAACAAAATCTTTTAAAAAATAATAAAAATAAAAATAAAGGTAAACACACAGCCTGACCTAGCAATTCAACCTGTGGATTAACCCAACGAAAAAAAAACTTATGTCCGCAGAAAGACATTTCAAGAATGTTCACAGAAGTTTTATTCTTAAAGTCAAAAACTAGAAATGGCCCAAAGATCTAGCCACAGGACAACCCATAATAAAATTGTGACTACTTACACAATGGAATGACACCCAGTCATAAAAATGAATACATTATCGATACATATATAACAATATGAATAGATCTCAAAAACATTTTATTAATTGCATCAAGCCATGTGCAAGAGTAAATATTATGTGGTTCCACTTATATAAAGTTCAAGAATAGATAAAACTGATCTATGATGATAGAAATCAGGACACTGACGGCCAAAGGGTGAGAATATTCCAGAAGGTGATAGAAATGCGTACATGTATCAGAACTCATCAAAGTTTACACTTGAGATACGAGCATTTCAGAGTATGTAAATTTTATGTCAGAGGAACAAAAAGGATGTCTGGATTCATGTCACCAATAATTTATAAAACCTGGGAGTGACTTAGATATCTTCCAGTAGGGTTTTTTTTTTTTTAAGATTTTATTTATTTATTTGACAGAGAGAGATCACAAGTCGATAGAGAGGCAGGCAGAGAGAGAGAGAGAGAGAGAGAGAGAGAGAACACGGCTCCCTGCCGAGCAGAAAGCCCGGTGCGGGGCTGGATCCCAGGACCCTGAGATCATGACCTGAGCCGAAGGCAGCGGCTTAACCCACTAAGCCACCCAGGCGCCCCCAGTAGGGGGTTTCATTAATAAAGTGTATACCCAAATTTTGCAGGCACTAAAAATAATGCTACAGAAAGCTATCTATTGACATAGAGAAATATGCATGGTAACTTATATGAATAAGAAAGCTATCAGAATAGTATAACCGGGGGTGCCTGGTGGCTCAGTGGGTTAAAGCCTCTGCCTTCCGCTCAGGTCATGATCCTAGGGTCCTGGGATCGAGCCCCGCATCGAGCTCTCTGCTCAGCGGGGAGCCTGTTTCCCTTCCCCTCTCTCTGCCTGCCTCTCTGCCTCCTTGTGATCTTTGTCTGTCAAACAAATAAATAAAATCTTAAAAAAAAGAATAGTATAACCAGTATGAGAGCACAGAATAGAAAGGTCTGGAAGCTTTCCACCAAAGTGAGGCTCAGGGTTACCTTGAGAGGCGTGATTCTGGGTGTGGTCACCTTTTCTACACCGAACGCGGACTTAACTTTTGCAATAAGAATAAAACGTTTCTAAAGAGATCCCTATTGTTCTAGACACTTAGACGGGATTCCTTCCCTTATTCATGGTTACTGTGATCTATAAAGTCATGAGGTCCTGAATTAGCAAATAGTGAACCATGTTCCTGGGGAGGATATACAGTGAGGCTCCTGCCAGCTTCTGGTCACAACATTTTTGTCAACTTGTTTTACGTATGAGGGGAGGAGTTCATCGCTACCCACACCTCCACCGAGGGGACAACCAGCAGGTCTGTGTGTGGGGACAGGGTGGGGAGGATCCTCCTGGGCTCTGTCCCACAGCCTTCTTCCCTTGGAGGATCTGAATCTGCACCTTTTGTCATAACAAACCATGAGCGTGAACACAATAGCTTTTTGGCTGTCTGAGTTTTTCCAGCAAAATATCAGAACTAAGGGCGGTCCTGGGCTCTCCAGTCCGCCCATCAAGACATCACTGTCTTGAATCCCCCTTTTTGAATCACTCGCTCAGTGGATTCCATCAAACACGTGCCCTTTACCTACTGGTGTGAGGTTTACAACTCAGACATCTGGAGACTTACACTCCATTTACTGGATTGTTCCTTCAATACCGAGAACATGAAGAGAGATGAAAAACCGTCCATACTTCAACACTCAGTGGTTTCCAGAGGAGGGAAGTATGAGGCCCTATTCGGGCCAGGCTCAGTTACCCTCAGAAGAAACAGTCTGCAGGGCAGCGAGTGGGCAGTTTGCAGGGGTAGGGGTGGGAAGACATGAAAACACAAGGTTATCCACAGCTGAGGCAAAGATGGGGTCGGCGGGGGGGCGGGGGGTACCTGGAGGCTCTGGGAGCTGAGAAAAGGGCCCCAAAGCCTTCCCAGTGCTGAGCAAAGGCCTCCCAGGACCAGGCGCCTTCTAGTCAGGAAAGACGGCACCGCTGGACCTGTTTGCTTTCCAGATCCTTCCTTCAGCTCCACTCTGGGCCACAGACCCAGGGAAGCATCCTCATTACTAGCACTGTTCTGTAATTATCCTGTTATTTATAACCCAAAGAATCTCAGGCAGCGTTCAATCAAAGCGTATACCCATCATATTACAACTTATTATCTGGGAGCGAAATGGGCTGCGAATCTGTTGGGTGGGGCAGGACCTGCTTCCCGGCGCGCCGTGGGCACAGCTGGGATTTGCTGTGGGCCCGCCCTGGCCCCCTCGGGCTCCAGAGGCAGGTTGGAACCGGGTCCGGGGGCTCAGAAGGAAGGCCCCAGCTCTAGGCCGTGTCCTCCCCATCCTCGCCCTGGGCTCCAGCCAGGCAGAAGGGCAGGACAATCAGTCCGCTGCCCACCAGATCCGGGTGCCTCGTTCCACGGCAGAGGCCGCTCCCAGACTGATGAAGAGAGACCCAGGAGCCCGCTCTGCCTGCCCCCATTCCCGGGTGAGAGCGGAAGAAAGAGGCTGTAAACTCAATCCCCTCCCCAGGCCAGGATTCACGATTGTCCTCCACCCAATCTGTGCCCCTAGGGTCCCCAGCTGGGCGCCCATGGCAAGGTGGCAGCAACACACACAGAGACTCTGCGGGCCCGGCCCAGCCGGTGCCCCGCCCCCTGCACCTTGCGCCGCCGCCCCCCCCCCCCCCCCCCGCCCTCGGCCCAGGGATGCCCGGCCGCCCACACAGCGGCAGACTCACCCTCCTCACAGTTGCTCCCAGTGAAGCCAGGACAGCATCTCCACTCCAGAGCCGTCACGGTGCGGTAGGACACTCTGTATGTGGGTCTGATCAGAGTCCTGTAACTAACACAAAGGCGGCATCAGGAGAGTGTGAGCGCCCGTCCACCTGCCTCCCCGATCCCACATCTGCAGAGTGCACCCAGCCCCGGGCTCTGGGAGCTGCCCGGTAGTAGAACCTGTCATCCTGTCTCTGCGCCCACAGACTGTGTAGCCCTGGGCAAGTGACCCCTCTTCTGTGTCTCCAAGCATGTCTCCAAGTCTCCAGCCATGGCCACCAAAGGCGCGGTGCAGGGGGAGAATGTCTGTCATGGCCTGACTTGTGTCCCCAGAATCCATAGGGTGAAGCCCTGCCCCCACCCCCACCATGTGACCGTATTTGCATATAGGGTCTTTAGGAGGTAATTATGGTTTAATGAGGTCATAACAGTGGGGCCCCCGCCCATCAGAGCCAGTGGCCTTGTAAGGACAGGAGGACACAGAAAGAGATCTCTTGAGTTCATGCACACACAGAGGAGAAGCCGGGTGGGAACCCAGTGAGAAGGTGGCCGTCTGAGAAAACACGTTTCTGTTGTTGAAACCCCTAGTCTGTGATATTTCGCTATGGCAGCCTGAGTGAAGACATTGACCAAGACCATGAAGAAGGAAAGCAAAACTATCATTAGGACGCATGGAACTTCCAACCATCCAAAAGTTCCTGAACTCCAAACACTTTGTCCCAATCACTTTCTTTGGCTGATTCATCCAGTG
Source organism: Mustela nivalis (assembly GCF_964662115.1). Lineage (NCBI taxonomy): Eukaryota > Metazoa > Chordata > Mammalia > Carnivora > Mustelidae > Mustela > Mustela nivalis. The sequence continues at coordinate 8,356,854 of NC_139038.1, read as the reverse complement.
AACACTGATTGAGCACCAGCTACATGCAATACTGTGGTCACAGACAGAGAGAACCGAGTCCCATCCTGGAAAAAAATCACAGCATCATGGATGAGAGAGACACACACCAATGAAAAACTCGCAGCCCCTTCGGGGGAATCTTTCCTCCTGAAAACTGCAGTGGATTCCAGGGCCAAATTTCACACTCCTGCAGTTTTGACATTTTTCTTGCCAAAAAGCTTAATACTATTTTACGGAACTCTGAGGCATAAGATATGTGACCACACCGCCATGAATGGCAACATGGCCTTCAACAACACAAGAAACAACAGGTGTAGGCGGCGATGCGGACAAAGGGGAACCCTCACACAGCATTGGTGGGGCTGCCAACCAGTGCAGCCGCCGCGGGGAAGTGATGCGGCACTTCCTCAAAAAATTAAAAATAGAACTTCCATTTGATCTAGCAACTCCACTTCCAGGGATGGAGCGGAGGAAAACAAAAACACTAATTCGAAAACAGATCTGTACCCCCCACGGTCATCATAGTCTTATTTACAAGAGGCAACCCACAGAAACCCAAAGAAACAACCTCAGTGTCGATCGACAGAGGAACGGATAAGAAAACGTGATGTAGATACACATGGTGGAATATTACAGAGCAATGAAAAAGGAGGAAATCCTGCCATTTGCAACAGCAATGGCTGAACTGTGAGGGCATTACACTAAGTGAAATAAGTCAAACAGAGAAAGATAAATACTGGATAATCTCACTTATATGTGGCATCTAAAGGAAAAACAACCCAGGTCATAGATACAGACAGACTGATGGTTGCCAGAGTTTGTGGGGTAGAGGTGGAAGAAATGGGTGAAGGGGAGGGGATCAAAAGGGAGAAACTTCCAG